>NC_046222.1:52926345-54344678 GCF_009819885.2 Catharus ustulatus | reverse complement strand
TACAGATCTAAGCCTAAGAATTACTGATACCAAGTGCCAAAGACACTGATGAGACAGACAAGTCAGAAGCAGATGCAGCTGATATTGCTGTTGCCCAGTCTTCTGAAGTGCTCAGAAACACAATGATGTTTGTGGTCCTTGAGAGCACACCAGGAGATTCCCAGGCTGCTCTTCCCAACAAGATGTGTGGGTTCATAGATGAGGTCACAGCATCAGAGATAAGCCCTGTGGACTGAGGGGCCCAGGTGTCTAGGATGAGAAGACAAAAAATGTGATGGCCTACTTCAGCTTCCTTTTCTTTCTGATGGAACTGGAGATTTAGGAAAAGCTGCTAATACGACTTTGCCTTATCTGAGTGAGAAAGATTCAGCAGAATTTTAATTTTGGAGTTTAGGAAATTTCACTGCAGTTGTAACATGACAGTCAATATTTTTTCAGCTATCCCAAACACTGTGGTCTACAGAAAATACAAGACTATCTATCTTGACATTTAGAGATGGCAAGTATAGACTAAAAGAAGTAGACTGTGTATTTAATCAAACAAAGGTTATTTAATGGTGTCATCTTTTTTAGACTACTTGCTTTCATTAGCTATGACCATATGGAGCTCACAGATGGCAAATAAAACAGTGACGTCCCGTTCAAAGAAGGAGACAAGAACAGTAAATAAAATGCTGGCAAAATCAAAATGAATGATGCATGTGATATATATGACATAGAGTACCCAAAATGTCATGTAACAGTTGAGTCTAGAGTGGTTTTTGGTCTGAACATCAGGAGTTTTTAGACTGACATGAGAGAATAACCTTAGACATTAATATTAGGCAAATGAAAATAACTGTTTAAATCCTTGGAAATGTGAAAATAAAGGCTTGTCTCCACTCATCAACTCTATTTCTGCTTTGGTTCTTCCATGCTCGGTTCCCTCTTTTCTTCCTTCCTTAAGATACTGTCATGGTCACCATCTCTGATTCTTTTTCTTTCATCGCTTGCAAGGGAGAGTATTTCGTTGCATTCACTGTTGCATCTAGCTTGCCATAGAGACTTTCTGTGAGCAGTCTAAACCCAGAGAAACAGTGGAGGACTGGCTGTACCCTGACTGGGAGAACAGCTGGAGGACCATGAAGCCAAAGTACAATTCTTGCTGACTAAACTTGGATAACTATTCACCCTGGTCTCCAAAGTTTTACCAAACCCTGGTTATTAAGCTATATTACTTGATGCATAAGAAGTTGGGAAAAAGCACCACAGCACGTTAGGGTGCTCTGGTGGTGGGTTGAAATGCCACAGGCAACGAACAGATTCAGCTCACAACTTCCACCAGCTGAAAGGTATTTCTGCTGTTCACCACTTCCACATTCAGGCCACTTATCTTCATTTTTTCATTTTTTTCTGAAGCAAAGGCAAACAGGGGAGCTTAATATGCAATTACTTATTGGTATGGGTGGTTCCAATTCACTGCTTTGGACAGGAATAGAGTGTAAGTGACTCCACAGTCTGGGTAGGTGGCAGCAAACAGCACTTCTGCAAGAAAACAGCTCCTACTGCCTTGTACCTAAAATATGTCTGAATATAAAAACCAGCTGACAATCAGAAGGCTCACTATACCAACCTGTGAGCTGAACAAGCAATATAAACAGCCCCTAAGTCAGGTGAACCTCTGACTGATTGATGGTGATGCCTTATTCAGAAGAATAATTTACAAACAGGCCTTATACAATTAACATGGGACATTTTTGAGACTAAGTCCTATGAAAAGTAACTGAGGAAGCTGGAAGTTTTTAGCCTGGAGAAGAGGAAGCTCAAGGGAGACCTTATCAGTCTCTACGATTACGCGAAAAGAAGGCTGTAGCAAGATGGGGATTGACCTCTTCTCCCAGACAACAACCAATAGAACAGAGGAAATGGCCTGGAGTTGAGCCAGGTGGGGTTCAGGTTGGATATTAGGAAAAAATTTCTTTCCTGAAAGAGTGATATGGTATAGCAGGCATGGTGGTATTCAATTGCAGGTGTGACTTGATAATCTTGGAAACATTTTCCAGCTTTAATGATTCAGCAATTCTAGTATGCGATTGAGGTGCTGACTGAGACCTCTGAGGTGATAACAGATATTTCGGGAAGCTAACAGAGATGAAGTATTCTTGCTCAGAGAAGGTCAGTTGCATCTATTTTCCTCTTCTAACTCAGACATCTCCAACTTAGTCTAACATGAAGCAAACTAGGCAGACCTAGACACAAGAGCATGTTGTTTGTTTTTTTACTTTAATATAGAATTTTATAATATGGAAAATATAGAACTCAAGAATGCTATTCATCTCTATTTCCCAACTGCATGATAATAACACTTGGTCACTGTTTGGCTGTTTCTTTCTGAGGTGAGAAGATTGAAAATGTTCACTTCAGACATATAAGGATAATAAGAGCTAATATTTTTAAAGCATACATTAAAAAAGACAGACAAAAGACTAGGAAACAATTCTGCATCTCCAGAAACAAAAAGAAAAGCTACTGGTTTTGTGCTGACTTGTCTATATTAAACTATTGTGGGATTTTGGTTGTTTTTCTGTTTTACCTAGATAACAGTCTTTTTCAAATGGGGGTTGTGTTCTGGTTTTCTCTTAGTGCAGCACCGTGCACTCTAAAAATGCTGCGTTGATATGTCCATAGGCCCTCTAACAATACGTGCAACTGGAATGAAGCTTTCAACTTTAGGATTCATTGTGACAGGAATGTTGGGTGGACAAAATTAGTAAATTAAGCATGAATATTGTAGGAAGGCAAGTGTGCTTTATTTAACTAAAAGTTTCTAGTAATTTATGAGTATTCTTTTAGACAAATGAAAGGTTTATTTTTAAAAGAAATTTTTAAAAGCAAACAGGGCTCAGCCAAGGGGATCGAACCTCTGACATACCAGGAATGTTTCTTTTCACCATAGCCCACTAATTCTCTTGAAGCTGGCATTATGGAAGATTTCCTTGGTATTCTTTAAGATATTCAGTGTTCAAATTAATTCTCCATCCAAAAGCGTGAGCATGCACAATGGTGGGATACATTAACATTATGCCATTTAATAGGGACACAAAAACTGGGTGAAGTCTGAATTAAGATCAGTTAGAGAAAAAACACACAGACAGATGTGGCATTAGCAATTACAGGCCAGATCCAGAAAAGCATTTAGGTGGACTTTATATCCAAAATCCAAAATTGAAGCCTCAAATTCTCTCACTCATTAACTGCTTTACACCAAAAGTCTCTAAATGCCAGTAGTTCTTTGCTTCAAATCTGAGAATTGCCTAAAGTGTCCCTTCTTTATGTATGTACAGACCTACATGGTTGTAATTCCTTCATTCCTTGTAATCCCTTTTGGGACACATAAACTTGTTGGCCTCAAATAGTGTAAATGCAGCAGTGGATGCACAGGCAGCATATATAATAATCATAAAATAATATAGGTTGGAAAAGACCTTTAAGATCATCACTCCCAGCTGTTGACACAGCTGCCAAGTCCATCATGTAAACATGTTCCTAAACACCACATCTGCACATCTCTAAACACCTCACCAAGGTACAGAAAGACTCCACCACCTCCCTGCGCAGCCTGGTTCAGTGCTTGACAACAATTTCAGCAAATAAATTTTTCCTACTATCCAATCCAATCCTCTCCTGGAACAACCTTTTCTTATCACTTGCAACCTGGGAAAAATCAGACTCAAAACCTCTGAACAATCAAGCAAAACTTTATCAGCCCATATTATTTATTTAAATACACTCTCAAACACAAATAAGAGTTAATCTTGTGATTATTCAGTGAATGCTTGAGTGTACACCTTATGTGTGATTCACGGATAAGTACAGACTTCAATCTTTTGCAGAAATAATTAGAAATAACTCCAGACCTCTGTCTTTCTGCGAATTTCCTTCCTCAGAAATCTTTCAGGCAATGTATTGTCTCAAGAGTCCCCTTGTTTGAACTAGTAAGTTACCTCAAGGAAAACAGGGTGATCTGGGAAAATTTTCATATATGAAGAAACTTCCCCTCTGCAAGCTTAATCAATATATATTGATGTTGGTGGAGAAAACTCCCTTCGAGTTGAGTGGGAACTGGTTTGAAACCTTCAATTGGGTATATATCTTAATCAGAACAAAAAGCTGTTCTGTGAGGTCTCTTGATTGAGCAGATATTATTGCCCATAAATGGATAACCCTTGGCTCATTTGCTCTAATATTGCTTCTTTTTTTTTCATACATTAATCACACCACAGTGAAATAGAAATCAATCCTGATCAACAGAGTTCACTAATGTCTGAGTTTTAATGAGATGCTTTTTGTGTCAAAAGGCCACTGTATCTTTTCTAACAAGGCATAAAACCCAGCTTCCAACAGTTCCCAGGGAAGACTTTTTATTCTCAGATTAGTTTTAGAAAGATTTATGCCTTTTACTTTTTTATCAGTTCTATGTGACTGCAGCCGATGTACTAATGAGAAAAAAGGTTAATAAAGACAACAGAGTGACATTCAACTTCTTGAAAATGTTTGAAATCACCTATAGGGGTGATGACTAGCTAGAAATCAGAGAACAAAAGCAAAAACAGAAATTGAATAGAAATATTGCATTATGATAATGATAATAATAATAATTACAACAACAACAACAATAATACTTTGAATTGAATCCATTAGTATAAACAGGAGTGTGGTTCTAAGAATTTATGTCAGTTTCCTTGAACAAAAATGTGTGATTTCAACTTCTGATTACATTTTGGCCAGCAGCATGGCCTTTGGTTCATAGAATTTACAATATGCCTGGGGAAAAAGTAGAATCAGCTTATTCTGGAAGGATAATCATAATTTATGTTAACTTTTGAAAGATTTTATGCAGGTATGCTGGAAGATACTTTGTGTAACAGCGCTAACACAGTGGCTAAGTTTTTACCCTGCAGGCAAAGGACAGGAGTTTGTGATCTGACATCCATCCATGGATGGTCTGAACAGCCATCATTAGGGTATTGTCAGTGACAGAATCCCCTTCTTCATGTAAGGTGTGTTTGTCTCTGTAGGTTTTTTTAATGAGTGAGCTCTCACAAGTTGCCTGAGCTGAGGAGAAGAATTTGGACAGTGAGTACCACACGCAGTCTAAGTGCCTAGCTCAATGCAGTGAGATACATGCTAGGCTCCCACCCTAATGTACCTCCCTGTCTCTGAACTGCAAACGAAATGCTGGGGGATAAGAGCTTTGCTTTTCACCTTCCACAGTCTGTGACACTCTAGCTGTAACAAGGGTTTCTGCTTCCAGAAGTTAGATAAACAATATGCCATTAAAGGTGTGTTGGTTTTTTTTTTTTTCTCTTTCCAATGGTGCATGGGATTCTTCACAAGAGAAAACCTATTGTAAGAGTCTTGAATCCAGAGAAGGTAAGAAAGGTCACCTGGGGGAGTGTTCTCAGGCTTGAGGCAGAGCTTGCAGGTAGACCAGCCAGCTGCAGTGAAAAAAGGCCACTTGGGAAGACTTCACCAGAAACGCACCAGAAATCAGCGGAGCAGAAATCTTATGCCCAGAAGCTGCCTGGTTGGCCCGTATTAGGAGCCCTTATTGCCACAAACTGAGCCCCTCACCAAATAACCACACCAAAAAAGTCCATGAACACCAGAGAACTTCTGCTGCCTCATTTTCTGCCAGGCCTCCACTATCACACTCATCAGAACAAAGCATTCTGCTGCAGTTTCAGATATTCTTAGCCGACATGTGCTGGCAGTTGTACCAGACAGACCCAATCAGTGTGTTATTTTGCTATTAACTATTTATAACAGCACTTCTCCAACTTTGCCGTCAGTTTTGCTCCATGCTTTAATGGAGGCATTTTATGTATGGAATCTTTTTTTTTTTTTAGAGGGCTGTCATGCACATAGGTCTGCCCTGTGGATTGAACTGCAATCTTGTTGCCCAAAAGGTTTTTTTGTTTAGTCCTGGTTATATCCCAACAATTACATGAAAACTCTGCTCAGGGGAGGTACCAGAAGGTGCTGTGCCTTGCACAATCAGTTGCACTTGCGAAAAATCTGCAGATTCTACTGTATTATGCTAAAGCTGTGCTACTCATCTCCAGAGTCAGGGAGATGTTGATGTGCGTCCACCTGCAAACACGTCTGTGTAAACGCTGTAAGCAGCTCCCAAGCGTGAAATGGGAAGGGGATTTAATGCTGCAGGTGATAATGCTGTGCTGCATTTCCCATAAGGTTTGTTGGAGCAGCAGGGGTGAAGGTGAAGGTGCAGTTGTTCTTTTCAGCTGGAGGCTCAATGGCCTCACCATATTGGAGAAGGTCTGTAAGACAAAAACATGTTTCTTGCTTAAGGCCAGGCCCTTGCTTTGCCCCAGGCTGATGCTTAGAAATGGAAACTCATAGTATATGAGTTAATAGAGAAGAAAAAAGGCAAATTAATAATGAAGCAGACTGAACTTTACCAGCACTTCTGCTCCATTCCTCTCTCAGAGGATTAAAGAGATGGTACTGAGACGGTTTGTTAAGCAAATCTGTTCAGCTTCTGACCTTCACTGCTGCTGAACAATTTTCTTCTTCCATAACCATCTCTCATTTGCAGAGAGAGTAGTAAAGAATGTGTGTAGTAAGTTATGGAACAGGGTGCTTTGCTTGGCTGAGATGTGCTCTCAGTGACATGGGTGACCCTGGAGCATATGATACAGGACAAACACAGCTGCAGGGAAGCTTACAGCTAGCCCTGCCTTAGTCACTGTCAACACAAGAAATGTTGGAATGCTTTCTAAGGCATTCTTTGGATTGAAATAACTTCACCTCATAGAGTCACTTTGAAGTTTCCTTTTTTTTTTATTTTAGACTTTGGTTGATATACCAAAATGTAGAACTACATTAAAAGGATGTTTCTGCCTGTTTTCTTCCTTGCCCTCTCCTCCCTCCACTCTTCACCAACTATTCTCTTTTCCATTCCATCTCTGGGTTGTTGCAGTACTAGTATATACATTTCTAAAAAGCTAGGAGCTGGCTCCTAGCTCTGATCTTTTCTAATATTGGAACATTTAAAATCACTGTCAACTGCAACAGAAGGGTAGGGGAGGAGGTTATCTTCTGGTCCTTTTGTGCAGCCTAAGATAATAAATTCAAAACCTGTAGATAACAGCTCCCAAAAAGCCTGGGAATCTTAAATGAATAGCCAAACAGGACAAACCACGAATGTGAAGAAGTTGTCTGATGAAACCCTAGCTATGGGCACACTTCCTTTCTCTAGAAGTAACAATTTTTTTTTTAAATTCACTTTAAAGCCAATTCACTATAAGCATTGAAAGTAAATACATAGATTTGCAGGAGCCTCAAATCAGAATGCTTTGCAGATAAATTTTGCAATCATTTCTAGACAACAATAGGCAGAAAAAATGTTTTATTTGATGTACAAACGGATGCCTCCATCCCTGCACCTCTATTAACACACCATGTTAGTCTGTCTGTGTCTGTATTCACAGCCACAGGAGCCAGAAATGCCTAAGTCCCTGTTTTGGGTTAACTACCTGCTCTTCTACAAGCTCCTTCTGTTACAATAAATGCATGTGTATCCTAGCCAACAATAACTCATTAACATTTATAAAACCACCTACATATAGTTTTTGCTAAATATAAAAATATTGAATCTTTATAGTTTTTCCATAGCCTGTTTCCACCACCCTTCAAAATGTCCTCACTGCTTGCTACTGAATTGTAGATTCCCCATTCCTAACTGATGCTTATATGTTAAATTCACATCCAGCCTTGTCCACAAATGGGAAGTTTGGTATAGGGAATTTCATGGATGTCTACATAATATCACAGTACATTGCACAACAAAAAGATCCCCAAGGTATATGTGTACAAAACAGCTCTCTTATGGAATAAGCTTTATTTGGGATGTTCTCAGTGCTAGCCTGTGCTTTATGCAGGTGTAAAAAAAAATGCTTGTTTCTCGACATCAGACTATGTGTCAGGGGTCACAGAGACTGTGGATTTTTAATAAAATAATTCAGTTTTAGGGTGCAAAATACCAGGTCTGAGATTCTGTCTTAACAAAACTGACGTCGTGCAAGTTTACTCTATCAGCTGAAATTCCTGGAAAATTTTTGAAGTGGTAACTTTGTCCCACAGTGCACCACATGTCTTTCTTCATGCAGCTGACACCAAACCAGCTTAACACTGCATGGTGTGTTCTGGTTAACCAAAAGGAAATGCAGTTGTGTTCTCACACAGGGCTTTCATATTTGTATAGAGAGTGGATCTAGAGCAAGGTGATCTGCTATTGACACACACAAGATGAAGTAGGTAATTGGAAATGATGTCTAAAAATGGGATATTTTTCTAAGAAACCTGGAGGTGGGACCAAAAGTTGGGTTTGCTTTGGAACTTGAGGAAGAAGCCTTTTTTCTCATCCTGAGGATTGACTGACACATATTGATATTTCAGCACTCCTGGCAGAGTTCCTGGCCATTCCCCCAAGCTGCCACTGAAGCCAGATCTGGCCGCAGTCCTGGGAGTACTGCAATGGGATGGAGACCCCAAAAAAGTGGGCTAAAAAGAAGTTTTTTGTGAATAAAATATTAATGGATAGAACTAAAAAGATACTTTCACAATTAAAAACTATGGAATAAAAAGGGATTACAGGTAGAGTTTTAAAATTCTGTTGGTCTTTAAATAGTTAAATATTTTAGTCTAAACATAAATAACATAACAATTCTTTTAAAAGTGAATACATCTACCACTTCTGTAGATATCTTGAAATTAGTTCTTTTGTTATAGCTCTAGGCACTTTTTAAGCAAATCTATCCTACACTACATCAAACTGACTTTGATGCTCCTCTCCATTATCTAAATAAAATGAATACCTGATCGAATCCTGAAGTGGCATCTTTGATGGATCCTTCATTAGTTTCCAAAGATGTGTGCTGTTTGTCCCTGATGTGGGAACAGTGCAGAGAGGATGCCAGTGAGGGAGGATGTTGATATTGATGCAATTTGAGCAATTGTGTTTGTAACTGAAGGCTGAATCCAAGCAGTCTCAAAGGGAATCAAATGCACCAGAATAAATCAGTGAGATTCAGATGTATGAAGTATACCTTTGAAATGGAAATGGATTGAGTCATTGTAGCATTAGGACATTAGTTATTTTACTGAATGTACAGATGATTTAGATATATATATATATATATATATATATATATATATATATATATCTTTGGTTTAGACTTGATGATCCATATGGCTCCCTTCCAACGCGAGTTATTCAATGATTCTATGATATGAATTTTTTGTTGCATGCTAGCCAGTTTTAATGACTCCAATGAAACAATTGCATTATTGGTTGGCATGCTTTTTTAGAGTTTTAGCTGAAATTTCTTTTGTACTTTAATAGCAGTCTGATTTATTAAGATTTTGCAGCAAGTTTAATTTATGTTAGTTGATTAACAGTGTTGTTAGGGAGGATCAATAATGGTTTGAAGTATAATTTGCTTAAGTCTGTTTAAATTTTATGAAAGGTTTGCAAAAGGTTTGGAACAGTTTGAATTCCATTCATGATGTTTCAGGTATGGCAGTTATAATGGACTTGCTCTACACTGATTTTTTGAATAATGTATGAGAATTCTTTTGTTTATTCCCTTTTTTCTTTTTTTTTTTTCCACAGAAAAATACATAAAACTTAACATTAGTGGGAGATGTGATAATGATGGTGATGTGTCAACATTTCTTGCTTCCTCACTGCTGTCTGACTGTCCTTTCATGAGTGAAATACAATTTATTTCTGTCTTTTGCCTTCTTTCTGCCCCAGTGTGTTTTTACTTACACATTTTAAATCCTTCTCTTTTGTCTTGGGGAAAAATAATCCCTATAGGAAACCTCCCGCTCTTAATGTCCTGATCATCTCTTCATTTACTTTGTACACAGATATTTGCTACAAAGAAAATAGTATGTATAAATATGTAAAAGAAGAACAAGGAGCTAACCTTTAGTCAACAAAGCCAAAATACTTAAAATTGTTCCATGACACCAAGCATTACGGGAAGTGTGAATGCAGAGCTACATCTTTGACAGAAACAGTTTCAGCATCAATAAAATCACATCAGCTTGCTGTGGCTCAGGTCTTCTCTTGTAGTCTCAGAGTGATGTCACAGTTTTTTAAGGAACAAGAAATGCTATGTATCTTTCAGTCTTATTCTAAAGGCCCCTGGGAAAAAAAATGGAAAAATACCTTTAGTTTCCATGGACTGTGAACTGTCTTAGTGCTCATCTTTTCTTACCAAATTCCACCAGGAATTTCAGTGCACATCTGCCTCAGTTTTGCAGTGGCCTTGATCTGCATAGAAGTGTCAAATGAAGGAAACTGAAATTAAGAATTGGAAAAAATTGATGCACTAATAGGAAGAGGTAAGTGAATTCCACTTTTTCTAGAGAGCTTTAGCACTGCAAGAGTATTTGAGTTTTTTTGAAGAAATGCATATGGATATGAATTTTTTTAGAAATGGAACTTACAATAAAAATGTTAGGGAACCACAACCTAAGATGTAGATGGGTTCACTAATGCTAAATCCTACATAGAATAACTATCAATGGTTGTTAATAAAAGCAAATATTTTATTGTCAGTTGCACATTAAAGATACAATATGAAAAACCAATACTAGCTAGCTATTTCCAAACTGCATTCTGAAGCAAGGACTCTCAAACTCTTTCTAAGGTCTCCAACTTTCTTTGTTAGATAATAGCCTCAATTTCTCTGGACTGGGAAAAAAGAGTGGCTAATTTCCAAAGGTCAAATTAAAGGTTACTGGGATGAATGATGACTTTAAGCGCTATGTCTGCTCTCTGATATTTTATACTTTGTAAAAGCTTGATGCTTCTCCATAAAAAATGAAGAACAATCTGAACTTTTAGAAGTAACATGTACTTCATTACTTACAATACAAACCTTTTGTCTTGGATTTGTATGTGACAGTAGTCATGAGAACATTAGACTCAAAAAACTTGCTTCTTGTAAGCTTTTTAGTAGGTGAAAATCCCTCAAACAATTAAAACCCAAAAAATCTAAAGTCAATTATCCTTCAAGATCTTATAGGGTCTTGAAGTCATTACAGGTAAAAAAAAAATAGCCTGACTGTGAAAAGATCAATTTCATATGGCATTTATTTTGTTTCCCACAAACAAGGTTCTGCAAGCAACATGCTAAATATTTCATGATAGCAGATGCAAGATGTGGTATTCAGCTAGTTTTATCCTCTGTAATCCAAGGGGAAAAAGGTCCACACTGTGCGTTCATCTAGGGCAGAGACAGAACATGGACTGGTTATAAGGTTTACAGGGTTCCCATATTTTGTGTTAAAATCTAACTTTAATGAAATTTCCTTGTGTTTTGTCTACTAAACTTGGATTCCATTTAACTGCAGCACCATGGGTTTAAAAAAAAAAAAAAGGAATTAAAAAGAGGCAAGAAACAACCCGTGATTCGAGACCATCTCATACATTTAGAAGACCTTGGGTAAAATCTGATTCCACTGGAGCCAGTAAATTTATTAATTGTGAAGCAGGGCACACTTTTATCTTCAATGTCTTCACCTCTGAATAATAATAAGAATTATCCTACCTGACATTGAAAGGAAAAAATACATCAAATTCAAGCCAAGGGAAGAAGCTTTAGCCTCTCCTGCTGACAATACTTTTTTGCTGTCTCTTCTCTTAACCATGTACAGCTTCAATTGCAGCTTCCTCATATTTATTGACATTCATATGAATATTTTCAGCATTTACCCCTCCATTTTCTGTTTGATTTTAATATGAAACTCTACCATTGTCATGCTATCACTACCTTCATTCCAGGTACTGAAAACGATTTTTTATTCTTCATTCCTGAGTGCAGCCAATGTCCTTTCCTTCCAGCTTTAGGATGTCTAAAACAATCACCCTTGTTTATCACCTACTACCCATGACTCCCTCACAGACCCATTTCTGTAGTTAGTGGAAGGGAGGGGGATGATTTCCCATGACTGAACTCTGCTCCAACCATCACCACACATAAAGGTTACACACACACACATACATACATATATATATATATATATATATATATATATATATATATATATATGCCTATTACAAGGTACAGTACAAGGCTGATAGGTGGATGATGAGGCTGTTACTCCATTAAGGCCTTCTGACAGTTGTAGCTGCATAAGGTAATTGAAATATTCCACTTAGCTTCAGCTGTTATAAATTTTTCACTTTCCTTCCACAAGTTTGGCAATTTTATTTTGAGAACTGTTTACAGTCCCCAAAGTGTAAAAAAGGTTATTTTACTGTACACATTCATATAATTTTCTTATGATGTACTCTCTCAAATTACTTTCCTGTTATGACATACTGAAGAGTAATAAGCATGTCAGTAGTGTTTTTATATTGCCATTTTCTGTTGATTTTGGTATAACTAATTTATGCTGACATAAATACCAGATTAATAATAATAAGAGTATGACATTTCACAATATTATATTGTTCTGTGTATAAAAAGACCCTATGCTGTCCCAGTTAAAAGTAATTCAGGATCTCTGGTCTTTGTTGTCCTACGATTTTCCAGAGCATTTCAGACATCGTAACTTTTTGGCCTTAAATGTCTCCATTTCTCAAGTTCTCTGCTTTCCATAACTTTTGTCAGTGAGTGAAGATTCAGCCCTCTGTGACAGAGTTTTCATCCCTTCCTTGTCAGCTGAGCATTATGACCACACTTTTCTGGGAATACTGGGACCAGACCAACAGGTTTCCTCCTCTCTTGCATGTGCCTTTACAGTAGCCAGTGCACAGCTTGTTTGTACACCAGACAGTGACTTTTTCAAGTCTTTCTGTAGGTATTATCAATATTATTTAATGTAGAACTTTCTGGGGGAGTAATGATTTAGATGCCATGGCTCACAGCACATGAAGAGAAAATACTAATTCTCTGAGAATTAAGACAGTTTATACTAACTGATAGTGAAAATACCTCACCTGGTTTCCATGTCTTCAGAAGACATCTCACACATTCCTTCTCAGTATAATTTTCAGTTGCCCATCCCCCTGAGAATATGTGACTGTTAAAGCTGATTTTCTTACATGTGGTCTCTCACTCAATTTTTAAGTGTCAACAAAGGCAGATCAGACACTGTAGCAATACTGAAGAGCTTAATTTCTCTGTCTTGTTTTCAAGCTGCTACCTGACAGTTTCCTTTAGTGTTTAGTGGTTTTGTTACTGTGAAAAATAGTGAATAATCAGTCCTTATTTGCCATTTCTACATAATTTTAAAATTATATATTTAATATTAATATTTTATATTGATAGTTTCATTATGCTATTTTAAGATATTATGTCCTGGCTCAGTCTTCTCTCTTCAACTTTGGGTAGTCACAGTCTATTTTGTTTTATACCAGTTGCAGTCATGTGGTCATCCAAGTTTCCTTTACTTGAAATTTTTCTAGTACTCCCTACATTATCATAGACTTGTAGATTTATCCATATCTGTTTTAAAGGGCAATGATCAGTGATTCCAAGTCACTGGAGTAATTGATGATAACTATCAGCTTTTAGTCTGAATAAAGCTACAGTAATTTCACGAATACAAGCCGCAGCAATTTGACAAAAATTTTGGTGGAAACCCGGAAGTGCAGCTAATAGTCGGGGGCGGCTAATATGTGAATAATTTTCTGACATTTACAACCCCAGACGTGCCAGCCAGGGCGCCGAGCCAAGCACCTGCCAGTAAAAGCCGGCATTCCACGATTGTTACAGTGTTACTGTGTTGCCCTGGCTCCCTGCAGGCAGCACGGGGGGCAGGGAGAGAGGCGGGAGAGCTCTCTTCTTCCCTCCTCTGCCGCAGCCCAGGGGAGGAGAGGGGGGCCCTGCGCCGCCATTGCCGCGGCCCGGGGAGTGGGGGGGAAGCCCGCGCTGCCATTGCCGTGGCCCGGGAAGGGGGGGGGAAACCCGCGCCGCCATTGCCGCGGCCCAGGGAGCTGACAGGAGCCCAGCGCAGCCATTGCCACGGCTCGGGGAGGAGGCGGGGTGCTCTGTCCCCGCCCGCCGCGGCAGGAGCAGGCAGGCTCCATCCTGGCCCGCCGCTGCCGCGGCAGGAGTGGGGAAACTCCATCCCTGCCTGCCGCCAGCGCCACGGGTGCGGGAAAGCTCCGTCCCCGCCCGCCGCCGCTGCCGTAGGAGCGGGGGAAGCTCCGTCCCTGCCTGCCACTGCTGGGCAGCGCCAACCCGGGGTAACCGAACCCAGTGGCAGCGGTGACCGGCGCCAAGCGGCAGCGCCGGGTTGAGCCACCTGGCCCCGTCAGCAGCCCCTAGCGGGCCGAGCCTGCACAGCCTTAGCTCAGCCAGTAAACCCCGCCATGCCGCGGTTCTGTTACTAATTGGCAGCTTTGTTGCACGCGGGTCCTCGCTGCGAACGACAGAGCGGCTTATATTCGGGTGCGGCTTATTTATCGACAAAAACCGAAATGTTTGCCAACACCCAGAGATGCGGCTTATACTCAGTGCGGCTTGTATTCGTGAATTTACTGTACTTTTCCCCTGTGTTTGTTACTTTGCACTAATGCCACCAGGACACCTGTGTGGTAGGACAGCAGTTGTGAGTCTGGGTGTGCTCTTCAGGCTTTCCAATGCACAGGTAAAGGTTCAGGGACTGGGAAAATAAAACCGCAGAACTCCATGTCTCTTTAATCTCATTTCTCCCACAGACTCCACTATGTGTAGTGTTCAGAGATTCAGACAGGGATGGAGCAGAACCACAGGAATGCTGTTGTGTGTAAAAGCCTGGAAACACCTAGCAAACCTACGTGTGGGAGTGGCTGATATCCACTGGGTGCCTCTGGTCTGGGGTTCCTCTCAGAATAGAAAGATAGGGTGGGATGCACTATGCATAGAGGACATACTAATTAACAAGTTAAGGTGTATAAAAAACCCCATCTGTCACGATGTGTCTGGTGCTGAGCATAGATGATTCTGTATGCAGTTATATTTGTGACAGTGTTGGTAATTGATAACCTTGCTCTTCCAAAGTGGTTATCCAAGATTCTCACCTTGTGGTTCCACAGTATTCTGACACTCATTTCTTGACTGTGAAATCCAAATCCCTGCTTCAACACTGCATCTTCCTGTGATAGCAAGCTCCATTGCTGTGAGGAACTGCACTGTCGAAGTAGAAAAAAATATTATCTCTTCACAAAGGATTTTTAGTCCATTGGAGTTGATATCACATTTCCAGCCTGAAATGGTCCCATCACAGTGCGCTCCTAACCTGTGATTGTTGAGGAATGGATGCATCCTTCCAGCACCCAGTCAAATAAATGGTGCTCCAGCTGAGTCTGCTCTCATGCAACAGAACATCAACAGACACAAGATAAGGATACTCCAGGCTGCTGGTCAGGTGGAAGGCTGAGAACTGTGCCATCTGTGAAATCCTGAGCTGCAAGATGAAGGGGCTAAATTCACCTAATTACTATCCTCCTTTACCCCCCATTCCAATCTTGGCTACCACTGCATGTCATGGTTAGGAAAAAGAGCCACAGGAATACTAAAGTCCCACACTGCTGATAGCACCATGCTTCACATGGGGAGGCAGGGAAGACAGTGAGCAAGCTGGAGGGGGGATGTGCCAGGGCTGGTATAAAGGTGCTATTTGGGCTGCCGTGTGTAAGCACAGCTGGGTGTGCTGACACGGTGAATCCAGCTGGTAAAATCTCAGCACTGACCTACAGAAACAATGGCAGTGCAGATATGGGGACTGCAGTGGGAGCTGGATTGAGACTATGCTTTTTGTAAATGTAAACTGAAGCTTTCAAAAATAGCAACAGATAATGTTTTAAAGAGCATAAATAAGTAATTGAGTGGCTTACTTAAAAGAAACACTATCATTACAAATGGTAGGAGAACAAATTAAGGCACTTAGTTTTGCTCCAAATTAAACCATGGCTTTTCTTATGTGCGTAAAATTAAATGTGTGCACAAGATGCTGCTGAAAGACTGGACATTGATGCTTAAATCAATTCACATACTGTATTTTCAGGTGCAATTCAGTACAACTGAACCACTGCACAGAATTTCATGGAGTCCATTAGCCTGTCAGCAAGGGATCAGAAAATCATCTGTGTAAATTGCTGGAAGGCTGTGGTAGTGGCAGTCAGACCCCAAGAATGTAACTGAGATTTAAATGCTACCTGTGATAATAATGTCCATGGATTTGTGTGGGCTGTTTGGAGGGGAGGAGAAGTTCAGGCTAATAAGAGATTTTTTTTTTTCAAAATCTTTGCCTGATCCACTCAATCATTTTTCCAGCCTCATGTTTATTGAAGCACAGGTCAAATATTTAAAAGCACAAAATATGACTTGCTGGGGTTAGAAGGCAATAGAGGCTTATTTTATTATCCCCCTCTGAAAAATAAAAGCAAATTTAAGAACAACTGAGAGCATCATTAGGCGATGACTGAGATAATGATATATAGCATCCCCTCAGCTCTTGCCTTTTGTGCAAGTGTGCTGTGTGCTTCAGCTTGAAGGCAGAAGAAGCAGCTTTCATTCACCCCACCTACACTGTGTGGGACTGTCAAATGAAAGCCCTTGAAAGTAATCATTATTATGACATAACAAATGGAGGATTTGGAGGAAAAAAAGGAAAGCAGCCATTAACAACTTATTCAAGTTGCTATTTCTGCTGTTTTCATTTATGTGCTGCTTTCACCATGACAAATATAAAAAATTATTGAAATAAGAAATTATTTAAAGAGCAAGTTTTAGACCAAACAATATGCTTTTGACTGCACTCTTTCCCTATATGCTGAAAAATTGAAATCAAGAGGTAAAAATGTCTAGGATGAAAAAGCATAGCTCTTGCACTTTCCATAAGTCTGATTATCAAATGCCCACATTTAATAAATATACCATTTATTTAATGGCAGGCTGGATTTTTAAAAAAACATTAGTTTAGTTTGAAATCAGGCAATAGAAACTGTCTTATATTATTAGAAAAAAAGGAAAAATTTTACAACAATCAGTTTTTGTTACAAATCTAAAAGCTAATTGTATTTTTCATGCAACAAAGGCATGACAAGTAGAACTAAGATCCCTTGTAATGTGCATTTAATATCTCCTTATATTAAAAAGATTGCTTTAAATTTAAGTTTTTGGGTCTTACAAGATGTCACCTGGAAAATCCTGACTTGGATTACAGATATGTTTGGTCATTTGGACCAATTTTTGATGCTCACTGGAAGTAGTCAAGAAGTGGGTAGAATAAATTGTTATTTAACATGAGAAAGAGGGTAAGAATTTTTCCCTCTCTGGAGATTTCTCTATAAATATCTTATTTTACTGTTGGGCTTCCCAAGGTTTTTACCATCACTGAAGCCTCTATTTCACAATTCATACTCAGTAAAGCTCTTGAAAATGCTTAGGTTTTAAATATTTGCTTAATAGTTGCTAGCAACGCTGGAACCTAAATGTACATGCAGGCACTTTCCTGCAAATGGTTGCACCTTGTGGCTTGTTCTGAAACTTTGCAGAGCAAAGACTCAAATCACAGTTAGTGGCAGAAATTTTACTTGCACTCTCCTCAGCACTTAAAATGTATTTTATCTCACTTCAAGTGTACATACATAGATGTTCATAATAAAATATTAGAGTACATCCAATATGGACGTGAAGCTGTAGCTCTCAAATTCCATGACCCCAGCAACACATCCCTGATTAAAGAAATATCTGTCACCTGAGCTGTGGGCAAAGTGTCTTTATTCCCACACAAGTCCATCTGAGCCAAGCGTAGGACTCCAGTGGTGTCTGGTTTAGATCAACAATGGCAAAAGTAGCTTAAGCAAACTCATAAACTCCAGGCTTCCTTTCTGTGAGCCTCCTTGTTGTGTATGTGAGGTTTTGGCCGTTAAATATCTATACTGGATCAATACAGCTAAGCTGGAACTCTGTACAGTTTCTAAAATGGATACCTTTCTGGATGATTTTCTAGGAAAAATGACAGTCCATAGGAAACAGAACAAAATTTGTGGTCTTGGTATACTGGTGAGATTTGCTAACCTAACATTCTTTTACTTATATTTCACTACTTCAGAAAAATTATGATAGAATGAGATTTTTGGTTTCTATCTAAGGTCTCACCCCCTAAAAAAGAAAAATATATTTAGAATTCACTTTTCTCTTTACCTGCACCGTGAGTACTGAATTAACTTTAAAACATGCTTACCTTTCTCTAACTTTGCCCTAAAACTATTTCAATTCACCTATAGTTCTGTGCTATGATTAACCTCAGCTTTACTGAAAAATTATTTCCTCTATAAAAACAGAAGTTTTTAAACAAAATTATGCATCTACCGTCTGTTGAGAAGATAGACAGTTCTGGATGGGTAAGGAGTGAGTTCTTTATTTTAACATAATGTTTAATTTACATAAACATGATGTAGAACCTCATGGTGTAGGACCTCAGAATCCCAGCTGGTTGACAAAGACAGAACAAAGAGAGTATTGTCTTCTGCTTCAAAAACCTTACAGTTTAAGGTAAGGATGTCATCTCCTGCTCAATAAATGACCAGAAACTGGGACAGGTCTTTAATTTTGTGTCCTGAGAGAAGAGCATTAGCAGTAAAAAATTTTGAAACAGTTTAAAGCATGGATTAAAAGCAAGGAAAGGACATTGGATAGTAAACTCAATCCTCTGACCTGACAAATTTTCCTACTTAAGGTTACTCTTAAATTTCTATTTACAGAATGTAATGGAGCTCCACACAAACAAGGGGTCTCCATAATTACAACTCCATTCCTGAGAAACCCTGAGGTGTCCTGCTAGTACTGCACGAATTTTATCTCTGTGTTAACTTTGTCAAAAACTTCCATTGATTTATCTATTCATTAATTCATCCTTTCCTCTGTTTTCTTTTAAGAGATAATTCTCTGTGTGACAAGTGCTGACAGACTGAGAAGCAGAAAGATGGGAGTCTTCCCTTTTCCCCTGTAAGAGGCATGATGAAATGAGTAGATGAGTTTCCACTGCTGAGCCTTTATGCCTCATGTCAGATCTATGAAGTACTCAAGGTCAGAAGGTCTGTTTCCAAGTAGGCAGATGTAATTCCATTAACGTCATATCATCAGCCACACTTGCATTTTGGTTCTGAGAATACCCCTGATAACTCTGACTAGATGAAATGCCAATTGAGACATGGACAGTCATCTTCAGGAAGCTGACTCGATATTACTCATTTTATGAAGGCAATTGAACTCAAATAGGAACTTCCAGGCATCTTGATATAATCTGTTGCATTTGAAATAGCAAGTAAGAAATCAAAGAAAGGCTGAAAATCTCTGCCAGATACACTGCTTGCCAGGCAGAGCTGAGGGTTCCATCACTCTGCAGGTGAGGAACCGAGAGCTGATGCTCTCAGCAAGGCAGGCAGAGCCTGTACAGACACCATTCGGGGCTGTCTCACTTTTCCTGAGCCAGGAGTGCAGAGCAGGCCTGTAAAACCAACCAGAACCAGACACAGACCAGCATTCACCCCGCAAATCCATGGTATTGAGACAAGTCCAGGGTGAATCCAGAAAGCCAATGCAGAAGCTCAGAATCAGAGTAAACATCAGGGAGGCACAGGATGGAGCACACTAAAGGCTGCAAAGCAGCTGAAGTTCACCTCAGGTGGGGACCAAGAGCAAGAGTTTCTGCTATAAAGCAGCTCCCAAAAGAAGGAGAGAGTCCTCTGAGGCTCTTGCAGCTCTATCTGCACAACACCATTTAATGGTGACCTGGCCTTGAGCATGGCCATCTAAATGCCTAGCGGGGGAACTGTGCTCCAGACCTTTATACCTCCATCATCTTGTGTTGCAGTGATGCAGGATACCAAATAAATGGACTGGAACAGGTCTCAGACTCCTGGATGTAAAAGAGCATCCTGACTCTGTACTGACTCCACTCTGGGGCAAGACCTGGGTATGGTTCAACTGATTTTTTCTTTTTTTTTTTTTTTTTGGTCAGCCTGATATTTGGGAGAAAAAAAGGAAAAAAGGATAAAAGAAAAAAAAATAGGCAAATAAAGCAGTGTTGAAACATGCAGTTATGATAAATTTGACTTGGTTTGCCAAGGTAAAAGTGACCCCTTTCTACTTATTGAGAAGTCACACAGTCTGATGATGGTGAATTAATGTCGCTTTCTTGTTTCACACTTACAGTATCCTAGCTGCCATGTTTTAAGGTATTCCAAGTTACTGTCAGACATAAGGGAATGTGTGCTGAACCAGTGGCAGCATGCAGGGTCCTGATGGAGACGTTGGCAGAATGGCATATGTGGATTGTGCCCAGGCGTGAGCTCAGGCATTTGCATCCTGCTCATCTGCGCACTCCTTTCTCTGTTGTGGAATGTTTCAGGCAGTGTTTCAGGCTGTTGCAGGGAATGCCATGTGAATATCCATGTGAACTGCCTGGTGCCACCTGACATTGTGGCTGTACAATGGTCCAGTGGTCCATATCCTCTTTTGTTTCTGAGTATGGATGTTGCCATTGAGATGCTTAAATATCTTGTCCTTCCCATCTTTACAGACTCACTCTGGCAGTTCTGGACTCCTGCTCACCTTACAAGGGTGGACTTTTGCCTCCAACAGGTTTGAACCCATTTAAATATCCCTCAAAAAAGCGCCCATGGAGGCTGATACATGCTTCATTCATTTTACAGCTCCTTTAGAGAATGTAATTTCTCACACTCTCCTACCAAGGCAGGCTGAGAGCACTCCTAGCTGAGGTCAGCTTTGGCCAGGTGGATTTCAGACACACCGAAGCAGAAAGCATTGGAAACTCCAGTGGAAGCTGTGTGAGGTAAGCAAGCTTGTTGGCATCAGGCATGAAACACCCAGATACCTTCTCCTCCCCTCACTCCTCTTATTCTGCCCTAATCCTTCTCTTGCTTTTCAATCTGTCAAACATCCAAAAATGAGTCATTCTACTTGAAATTTAATACTTAGGGGTTTGGGGTTTTTTTTGTTTTTAATTTGGTGAGGAGATTTTTTCCATGTTTTTGTTTGGCAGTAAAATGGAAAATGCAATTATTCTTATATCCTTAATCCTTATGGCTTTGTTGCACATATAGGATGGTGAATGAGCAAGGAAGTCAGAAGAAAAAAAATTAATAGTGTCAAGTATTCAATAGGTTTTATATGCACTGTTCTTTTGGAAGCAAAGTTTGCCAGGACAGTGGATGAAATTCAGTTCAGTTTAGTAAACTTGCTTTTGCTTGGATAATGAAATTCCTAGGTCAGAGGAAAGCAGAAAAAAATTCATAATACTCGTTCTGAAATAGAAGACTGTAGAACAAAATACTTTATAGAATATACGCTGAAGACTAGAAGGCCATGAGAAGTCATCAGAATCTCATATTCTTACCTTCCAGGGAGTTTGGGCAAAAACTTCCCATCTTGTGCTTTTGAAGGGAAACACAAAAAGGTCTCTGCTGATGTTAGATCTTCTTGTCTATTGTTTTTATTGAACTTCCCTCCTATAAAGATACACCAATTTAGCTGAACAATATCTATTTTCATGATTTCAATAGGCAGGCATTAATGAATTTAACCTCTCTTAGCAGTGGAGTGAGGCTGCCCCATGTCAGTGGAAGCAGACTCACACATCTTTGAATCCCTGTTTTCCAGCAGGCGACAGACCCCAGGACAGACAGACAGTAAATCTACTGGACCCAACACATTTTTTTTGACCTATTCCTGCCTTTGCTACCTTTAAAACAGCCAACAGTCTTGGAGTTGCTGAGATAGAAACTGTTGAACTAAGGTAAAGAGAAAAGCCCCATGCCTGAGCACCTCAGGTTCCTCCTGCCTTTCTTTACTCACCCAAAGCACACAGACCCTGCTACATCCGATGATGGCAGCAAAACCACTCCTTTGTCAGTGACACACAGTGACAACCTAAAAGCTTGAGGTGCAGAGGCTGGCTAACAGGTAAAGGAAGAGGTTTAAGTTATTATGGAGATCCCAGAATCGGATGTGTAGAATTAATACATCTGTTTCAATACATAGACCAATGGACTTTTGCCTGAATAAATGCTGTGAGATAATAATAATTTAAATATGTAGCCCAGGTGCGTTAAGCAGCATGAGTCACAGACTATGAATGATCTAGACTTTCACCTTCAGGATTGCAGAACTTGCTTCTGGACTGTTAATAAATGTTTGTTGAAGGCTCATTCTTCTGAGTTGATGCGCATACTGGTTCAAAAACTATGTTTAAGGGCTAGTTTACATGTAAGCACAAGACTAGTGCCAGTGTTGTGTGTGGGACTTTATCTGTCATCCACGCATGAGTGGTCTGCTGGTGCAGAGAGAAAATGTTCGACTTCTTGTAAGACCAAGTGTTATGACAGTGTGTGGCTCCCTGTGAGTTGCAAGTTTAATTGCTCTGCAAAATATTTCTCTTCTGGTACCAGTTTCAGGACAGATATTGATTTCACATCTTTCAAAAGCTTTTCCTCCTGCAATTATGACTGTACTTTCTTGTTCACCTGAACATAACATGAAATAGATATTGCCAGAACAAGGATAAGTAGATACAGGATATCCTTATTACTTTGTCAATTAATTCCCATGTATTATTATGTGAAAAGTGTATTCTATAATAAATATCGTACAATACAATGGCTTGCTAGTGTTTGATAAACCATTTTTTTGGTTAAAAATTGATTTATATATGCAGGCAGGCTGCACACTGTCTTGTCTGCAAGTGATTGTTCCTCAGGAAGTGAACATACCGTGATAATTTTTTTTTTCCTCAGTAATCACTTCCTTTAGAGATCTCTAGCACTGTAATTCCTTCCTTTATACATTTTATGGATTAAGATTTCTTATCCAGCATGACGGATTTTAAAAAACTTAATGACTATATTATAAATAGCATGTATTATGAATTGCCTATTTTATAAATAACGATATGTAGTCCTTGTGAACACTGAGAATTATAAATCAGATTGCTCTTGCTATTTGCAGTATCAGAAAAAATCCACAATTGAATTACAGCCTTATGTTTGACCATGGACCATGAAATTAGTGGGTAATAGCAACGTACTGAAACTCCTACTCTTTAAAAAGGATCAGGACTAGAAATTATCAAAAAAGTAGTTTTATGAAACTGCTGCTCATGTGCAGCCTGAGTCACTGCTGCATCACATAGAAGAGAAGCAGGTGAAAAGTTGAATTTACATTTGGTGGCAGCTGGTTATTAGCTAGTGTAAAGATTCTACATATGGTCTTTAAATAATAAATAACAACACAAAAATCTACTGAGGAGTTGCCTAGTACGCTTCTTCCATCTTTTTATGGTGGCTTTTATGAGTATGTTACTGACTTCTACTGCTCTGTCATTTTGACAGGAAGTATCTGCAGAGTTCATTTAGAAGGTGTAAGCCTCGGATAATGCCTGATGTCCAGCACAGTACTCCAGACATACATAAGGACAACCCCTCATGGGAATATCTTCCTCATTGTATCTTGCACCACCCTGATCCTTTGCAGCATCAGCCACAACACCCCTGGGCTGCACAACAGCCCGACAGCCAGCACAGAGACACAAGGTAGCCACTGATGCCAAAGCCCTAAGTCCAAAGGAATGGGCAGCAGGGGCCAAGCCCCTGCTGGGGAATGCTCTCCAGCAGTCAGGTGTCAGACATAGGAAGCCTATGAGCCAGCCATGACTCATGAAATTTTGTCCATTTTGTGTTTCACTGCTGTGTATTGAAACAAAAGATCACAAGATCCTGGTCTGAGAAGAGTGGGACTTGTGTTCCCTCCTGCAAAGCCTGCTGGTTGCATGGCTTCACCAAAGCTGAGGTACACAGAAAACATAATGCAAAAGGATTAGAGAAAGAGGACTCAATGTAATGAAACTGGAAAATTCAGTATGCATACATCTAAACCAAATTCTAAAATGCATCCAGAGAGGACAGAATTGAAATATAAATGTTAAAAATATTACTATGCCATTTGATGCTTCTGTTGCTCTTTTTGTCAATGTCTCTGAAAGCACTTTCTGAATGCTGATTTTTGATGTCTTGAAGGGGAAATTTTCCTCCTATATTAAGCCTGAGTAAACTGAAGCTCTGAGAATGATTTGTCCAAGTTCAACCATGTGGGGGCAAAGAGCAAAAGCAACCCTACAAGCTAAAACTCTCCACTGAGGGGGGCTAGAAACTAGGAGGCAGCACAGGCAGGACAGCTGACCTGTAATGAGGAAAAGGATATTCCATACTGTATGATATTCTGCTCAGCAATTAAAGCTCAGGGAAAGGAGCAGGAAGGGGAATGTCCATGGTTGAGGCATTACACTTCCTGAAGGACTATTAGAGATGATGAAGCCCTGCTTTTCTGGAAGTAACTGAGCATCTGCCAGCTGATGGGAAATAGTGAATAAATTCTTTCTTTGTTTTGCTCTGGTTTCCCTATGAGACTTATATCTAAATGAATGAGCCTCCTCACCTTTCTGTGATCATCTCCTCATCCTGCCAGAGAGGAGAGTAAGTGAGTGCCAGTGTGGGTGTTTGTAGGTCAATCCACCACAAGTTCTCAGGTTTGGTCTGTGCATTCAGCTCCCAGAGTTTGACTCAGTCAACCCCCAGTCAGCACCTGAGATTTCAGACTTTGAAAAAAACACATTTTCAAAAAAGTCTAGATTAAGAGAAGCCAGTATTTTGCTAAATAAACAAAGAAGACCTGTTAAAAACTTATCTGAAATTCATTGATCTCAACTATTTAAATGGAATAATCAATTCATCAAACCCATTACACTCTAATCAACAGTATAATGACATTCTGGTAGAAGGTTTTCATAGAGGAATTTTAGCAAAACCAAATATTTCTGAACCAATCAGGGAGTATCATACAGGTATGATTTGTGCACTTGGAACAAAGTGGTACTTCTTTTTATTTTTTATTTTTAAATTTTTTTTTTAAGTACAGATAAAAAATAATTTTAAAAAATATATAAGGAAGTAGTGTTACAAATCTAGCTTTTCTCTGAAAACACACAATAAGATTAAAGTAAAAAACCAAAGTAGGCTGTCAGCCCTAATACTTTGTCAAGAGAAAGGCAGAATAAGTGTGTTTGACATTAACTGCTTCCTTAAAATTCATCTCATCTTTCCAAGACATGTGCATAATTCAGTTTTCGATTAGAATGTTAAAGGGACATCTTAAGCCTAAAATAAGCAAAAATGGTCCTCTTTGAAAGTGTTCCAATTTTATTATTATGATATGCTGTGACTGAAGAAGACTCAAAATATTATATTCATCTCATTTTCTTCATGTTATTAAGAGCACATTTGGTTTAATTATTTTTCCTATCTGAATATATCTTTCAAAATCCAGTGTAGGGTTAATAGGTGGAACAAAGAAAATCAGTCAATTCCTTTCTCCCCATCAAATTTTATTGCAACAATAAAATCCATAAATATGGCAGGACGACTGTCAAATAGAGGCAAAATTGCATTTTAACTACAGTAATTTCACGATTACAAGCCACACTGACTATAAGCCACATCTCTGGGTGTTGGCAAACATTTTGTTCTTTGTCCATACACAAGCCGCACCCAATTATAAGCTGCTCAGTCGCTCGCAGCGAGGACCTGCATGCAACAAAGTTGCCAAATAGTAACAGAATCGCAGCATGGGGGGTTTACTGGCTCAGCTCGAGCCGTGAGGGCTCGGGGCTGCTGACAGGGCCAGGTGGCCCAGCTCGGCGCTGCCGCTCGGCGGGGCCGCTTGGGGCCGGCCACCGCTGCCACTGGGCTCGCTCACCCTGGCCCGGAGCTGCACCGCGGTGGCAGGGGGGGACGGAGCCCGTCAGCACCCGCGGCGGTGGTGGGAGGCGGGGATGGAGCCTGCTGGCACCCACGGCGGTGGCGGCAGAAGAGGACAGAGCCCCTCACCTTCCCCCCGAGCCGTGGGGCCAGCAGGAGGGAGCCCCCACATCCCCCAGGGTCGCGGCGATGGCAACACGGAGCCCCCCGTCTCTCCCCCGGGCTGTGCTGCCTGAAGGAGGGAGTCCCCCGCCTTCCCACCCGTCGCGCTGCCTGCACGGAGCCTGGCTGGCTCCACCCGCGGCGCAACAGAGTAACCAATGTGTAACAAACGGGTAAAGCCGGGTTTTACTGGCAGGTGCTCGACTCGGCACCTCGGTTTGCACTTCAGGGGTTGGAAATGTCAGAAAATTATTCACATATTAGCTACTCCTGAGTGTAAGCCACATTTCCGGTGTGGGAGCAAAATTTTAGTCAAAACGGTGCGGCTTGTAATCATGAAATTACTGGTTTTTTGATTCACTGTGTTTCAGTCTGACAGTGCTTGAACTTGGTTATTTTTCTTGGACAGAAGTAGTTCTCATTTTAAGACAAATTATATGAAAACAACTTCTATTTAAAGAATTGCAGCACCTTTTAAACAAATGAGGTCATTATAAAGCATTACATCACATATTACATAAAGGTTCAATGTATAAAATGGCTAATAAATTACAAAGGTAACAAAAGATAATTCTAATGGTAATCTACTGCATGTGGGAATAGAACATCAGAATCATCAAGTGATATTTGAAGATCAGTTAGGAGTTTTTCTCTGTCAGTAACTATATACTTTTTATACAGGTACCTATAGTTACAGGCAATTTTACACGGGAAAAAAGTAAAGCCAGATAAATAAGTATTACCTTACTCTGCATGACCTTTGACTTAGTGAAACAGGTGCTTTTCCCACAGATTTTCAGAACACTTTTATACTCACTTCTCTTGCCCTTCCATTTTGTCTGATACACATGCTGTCACACAGACCTAAAAACGGCTTGAACAAAGGTTTCTGCTGTGTTTTTTATCCCATTTTTGTCCTCATCAAAGTACAATACTCTTTCCAAAACCTTGGGGATTAAGAATACTTTCCAAATCCTAGTAACCGTTGTGACTGCACCCAGAAATGGCAGTGAGGTGGCAGGTCCTCCACCCTGTGCATGGGGAAGAGGCTGTGCTGGAGGAAGATGATGAAGACTTAGTCATAGGAGCAGCTCTAAACCAACAAGAAAGAAACCCAGAAAGGAGAGCTGTGGATTAATCCCTTCTTGAGAGTTAGGTCAAGTATCTCGAGTACCTGTGGAAAGGTCTTCCCTTTGGTTGGGATTTAGAACCATGAAGCCTTGTTTGACACATGGATCCATCTGATTCCCCTGGAAAGAGGACTTCAAGCATGGCTTTTTTAAAAAAACCTGAATTTTGAACATGAGAAGCTAAGTCTGTTTGTAATTGCAGGATAGAGGGGAGGCCAATCTGCTTGGAAAGAGAAATATCTTTGCCAAAATCTTAGCTGGCCATAATAAAGCACTCTGTCATTATGAAATTTTATCCTTGGAAGTGGGAGAAACCTTACCAGAGCTACGGAAGAACTTCTCATTTCTGGTGCAAGAATAGCAAAGGATGACAATTCTGTATTCATGTAATAATGAAAGAAAGGACAATGGGGAAGGTGGAACAACACATGTTATATGTGGTGAACTCTTTCAGGTGGCTGCATCACATGCCTGTGTAATTTAGATGTTTTTGGAGACAAATAGTGAGGCAAGTATGACTCCTCATCCCCTTTTGCAAGTTTACTGTTAGTGAAGCTCCAGTGACTTTGACTGAGAAAAATGAGAGGATAATTGAGTTCAGGGTCCCTGCTTTGAAGACTTAACAATCTAATTTAGGACCAGGGCAAAAAACCAAAACAAAACCCAATTAGAGAGGAAAGGAAGACAAACTCCCTCAGGTTATCCTCATGCCTTTACTGGATAAGCTACGTGTCTTTAAATAGAACTCTAAATAACCAGTTTATTAACATCATGAAAAATAGGAAGAAAGAGATTTCCCTTTGTTGTGTGTCATGAGAGCACAAAAATCAAAGTTTTGCATCAATATCATAGCTGGTTTTCTGGTCATGTGTGATAAAATTAGTAAGCTGATATTTTTGGAGACATCTGCAAAAACATCTGTGATTGATACTCCTTTTCTATCAAACTAAAGATTTTATTATTATATTTGCCTGAGTCAGATCTCTCCTCCTGCCCTCACAGAAAAGTACATGTGAGATCTCATGTACCCCATGTCTTAGCAGCTGCCACTGATGATTATGTCTCTAATGGCACTGTGGCTTGCTACTATTTGTACTGCTCCACTGAGCTGCACTTGGAAATGGATATTAAAGTAAAATCTCTTCATTAATATGCATTTTCCCTTTAATCTCACATTACGTACTGGCTAAAGTAAAACCTCATGCCCTGCACAGGCAGTATAGAACTTCCAAGGAGAAAATTAATTCAGTTTCTGCCTTTTAGAGCTTGTTCGTTTGCTTGTAATCACAGATAATTTTTTTTCTTTTTAAGATTCAATTCTCCCACTTTAGCTCAAAGCCTTTACAATTTAATTTCTGGATGTGATACTAAAGTTTAATCTTTGAGGATGCTGAAATGTATTTCCTGCAAAATGTTATGGGCAAAATGCAGTAAACATATACTGAAACAACAGACAGCTGCTGGAGTTTTGTGATTTCAGTTGTGTTTGGCTTTAATGTCAAGAGTAAACTTGCTTTGCTCTGCTTTGTTTTCTTCCTTTCTTCAATGGCAACATTCCAGCACTTCAAAGGCAATAGATTTCTTGCTAGAAACGCTATCATCTATCGGGTTTATCTTCTGGAAGACAAGCAAGAGAGGGTCAAAGGTAACAATTGTTGTAGTAAAAGACATTTCCCATCATCCTCTGTATCATACACATGAATGCTCTTTTCCCAGCTGAAGCTGTTGGCATACTTTATCCAGAGCTTTGCTCGCTCGACAGTATTTCTTATAGTCATGAAAAAGGAATTTGCTGAACCAAAGAAAAAAATAAATCCTATCAAGAGGTTGGCATTTCACTAGCAGATTTTTCAGCCTGCTGAATGCTAGTGCTCTGGTGTATACACATTGAAAGTAATTTCTCTTTGCATCTGGTGTTTTTTCCCCTCAAAATACATTTCATAGGTTTCATTCTTTCTTTCTCTATCTCTCCCTCTCTCTCTCTCCCTCCCCAAATCAAGGCTTCAAATTGCTGATAGAGCATGAAGGAAGTAGGGTTAACATTGATTTGAATATTTTTTGCTTAAACCTAGATTTTAGTATTTAAATATATTAACTATATTAAATATACGTAGAGCCAAAATATTCCAGTGTTCAATTATTTATCTCTGAGATTAGGGCAGCTCTGAACTTGTTCTATGCACTTTTACAGTATGATGCTGTCAGCTTCCAGAGACAGGAATTTATTTATCCCAGGACCCAAAGAGGCTTCAGACTGATCACTGTCTTCCCATTAATTTTGGATAAGACCTAGATTATTTCCTAGCTCAAGTGGGACACTTTTTTTTTTTTGTTAGCTCTGAAAAATGCAGATGGAAAGAGCAAAATGCTTGGAAAGTGCAGTTCTATCTACGTTGGATCTGAACTGCTCTCTTAAGGTGTCTCACTTTTACCACAGAATACTGATCATAAAAAGCATCTCATTTAAGTCCAGAGCCCAAGACATTTTGACATGTACATGGAGAACTCTAATATCAGTCCAACAGAGAGGTGTTTCAAACTGTTTCACACAATGGGTCTTTTAGATTTACTCAGAAGATGAAACAAGCCATAGATATTCTTACAAAGATAAGATATTTCACACTTGGTAGTAGCTGTGGAAGGCAAAGAAGATGACTAAACCTGGATGATCACTTGTAGAAGATATGCCAGGCATGTATGAAAGTGGCAATGAATGTTTAACATTCCCTACCCCTAAAGGTTATAAATAACATGTGCAGTTAAGTGGTCCAGGGAAAAGATGACAGATTTGTGAATGGAAATGAACTGTTAGGGAGGCTAAGGTTTGCAAGAAGTTCGAGGTACATTTCTACATGGAGAGTCACTTGTGACTTGTCCATTGTCCTAAACACATAGGTACAGTAATTTCACGATTATAAGCCGCACCATTTTGACTAAAATTTTGGTCCGAACCCAAAGTGCGGCTTATAATCAGGTGCGGCTTATATATGGACAAAGAACAAAAAGTTGCTGTTCTAGTTTGGAGGACAGGTGTCTGCTGAGAAAGGCAGGAGTTTCTCTTTGAAATGGAGAATGCAAACCCCCTCTCTCCAAATTATTAGAATTTTGAAATCAAGGGGCTTTCAGGCAAAAATATGGGAATTAGGAATAACTGTTCTTTTCTAGGGAAATTAAAATAGAAATACAGTACTACAAAGAAACAAACTCCAAACCCTGACACAGTCAGAGTACAATCTGACACCGTCAGGTAGGGTGTTGGTAGCAGTCCCATTAAATGGTGATTGCAGTCCCCTTGCAGTGACAGATGTGGTTCAGTTGGAGCAGTGCTCCTGCAGAAGGTGCAGTTTCCCTCCGGAGGTCCAGTGGTGATGTGGAGAAATCCGATTTTCCTCTGGAGTCCAGTGGAGAAAGGGGCTCCCTTATTGTCCCAAAACCTGTTTTTATCTTGGTAAGAAATGTTGGGCTCTTCCCCCTGGCTGGAGCAACTTTCAATGGGATGCAGTAATTTTATCAGTCACGCAGTGGGACTCAATGGGCCATTAGCAGACAATGACTGGCTGGAGGAAGGATGGGATGTGAAAAGATAAAGAACAATGCCTTGCCTGGTTTCAATGGATGGCCCATTAGCAAATTATCTGTCATTGAGATAAGGATCACTGTCCCCACCCTCAACAGATGGTGATAGAACAGATACCTTTTATCACACTCTGTATTGTAACATGCGGCTTATAATCAGGTGCGGCTTATGTATGGACAAAAACCAAAAAGTTGCTGAAACCCAGAAGTGCGGCTTATAATCAGTGCGGCTTATAATCGTGAAATTACTGTACTCATCTGCAACAGACCAGGAACCAGACCATCCCCAAAGGTTTTGCTTGTTATGTCCCTTTCCTGTGGTTGTACAAACAAAGAAAGTCAGAGGACAAGATCCAGGTAATCCTTTGGTGCTAGAAATGAAATATACATCATCTGGAGGTGCTAAAATTCTGAAGATCAATCAAAAGATATCTCCCTAGCCCCATGAGGCACCTGAAACTTTCGTCGAGACAAAGGTGGTATTTATAAGACCAAATTCAGATCTATGCTTTTGTCATTAATAGGATAAATGAACACTTTCAGAAAATGTTTCTTTTCATTCTTGCTTACATTTATAAGATAGGTGAGATGAATCACCTGTCACAGAAAGGCTTATGTAATTGATTAAAAAGACAGTGTAGGATGACCAGCAATCAATACCAGTATATCAATACATTGATTTACGTCGTAGACATCCAAAATGTAAGGCAAGACAAATCCTGCCTAAGGTGTCTAGAAGCCAGTCTAGCACATGTCTAACACAATCACTACCTTTGTAGAGTGACTGACCCATGTGTGCATTTCCCACAGACACCAGCACTGGACTTTGCACTTGGGATGAAGTAAGACCAGGAAGAAGTGGAAAGCAAGAGAGGAGTGGCTGGAGAGCAGTCCCGCAGACAGAAATCTGTGGTTGCAGGCTCAATACATGTCAGGCATCCAGGAGGGAAAACTATGTCCTGAGGTGTGTCAAACACACAGACATGGTGCACAAGGACATGGTTTAGTGGTAGACTTGTCAGTGCTGAGTTTACAGTTAGATTTGATGATTTTAAAGGTCTTTTCCTACCTTAAATGATTCCATGAGTCTAAACACAGCATGTAGAGTCACTTGAATCCCATTGTATTTAGTGCTGGTGCAGTCTCCCCTTGAGTACTGAACGCAGTTCTGGGTCACACAATTTATGAAGGATGTGAAGGTCCTTGAATGTCTCCAGAGGAGAGAAACAAAGCTGGTGAAAGCGTTGGAAGGAATATCCTGTAGGGAGCAACTAACAACTCTGGGTTTGTCTAGTTTGGAAATAAGGAGGTTGAGGGGCAAACCCAGCGCTCTCTGCAGCTTCCTGAGGAGGGGCTGTGGAGAGGGAGGGGCTGAGCTCTTCTCCCTGGTATCTAGTAATAGGACACATAGGAGTGGTTCAAAGCTGTGCCAGAGGAGGTTTAGGCATGACATTTGGGAGCATAATTTTGCAAGAGGATAGTGAGACACTGGAACAGACTTCCTAGAGAGATGGTTGGTGCCCTGAGCCTGTCAGTGATTAAGAGGCATTTGGACAATGACTTTAACAACATGTTTTAACTTCTGGTCAGCCCTGAAGTGGTGAGGAAGTTGGACTGGATGATCACTGCACATCCCTTACAACTGAAATATTCTATTCTATTCTATTCTATTCTATTATTTTCTATTCTATTCTATTCTATTCTATTCTATTCTATTCTATTCTATTCTATTCTATTCTATTCTATTCTATTCTATTCTATTTTCTATTATTTTGGCAACCTTTCATTAAAGTCTTGCAAAGAGGAGGTCAGTTTCATAATTTGCTGTCAGCCCATGCTTTTTATGGGGACAGCCCCTCAATGGTGCTGACCTTTGTCCACCTCCTTGCACATTTAGTACCCACCAACATTAAACCTGTTAAAGGTCCCAAGTACTTCATTTAAATATAGCAGATGCAATAAAAAATATTACTGCTGCTCAGTTAACAGGAGACTGCATATACTTGAATAAAGAATTATTCAAAAGACATTTAAAATGTAACTGAAACTTTGTATCAGGGTCTGTATTTCAGTGCATTTAAATCATCAAAGAAACATAACACCAAAGTGAAAATCAGGAATGACAGCTGTTATTCTGTTTTATAACATCCAAGTATTCAAGCTCATTAAAATCAACCTACCAGAGTTTTGGTTGAACTGATGAGGTTTGAAATACTCTTGGGTTTCTAAAGTGAAGTGTCATCAGAAAATTGCAATAATGACATATAAGTATTCCTCCATATCTGTAAACTCTGAAGGAAAGTGCTTTACTGGTGATAATCTGAAAGAGACTGAATCCTTCTGCCTCTGCTTCAGATTTTTAAAACTGGATACTAATTAATAAAATTAAATCCTAGATAAAGAACAGAAGACTACTAGCACTTCTCAAATTTATCTTGAAAAACATTGTTGCAATGGCTTCTGCTTCTGTGTTTTAAAGAGTGATTTTTAGGGTCCCAGAAGCTCAAGGTGTTCTGAAATGGGAAATGACAACTGCTCAAAAGCATCCATTTCTAAAATGAACTACATACAGTTCTAGAGTCCTCAACATAAGAAAGACATGGAGCTGTTGGAGCAAGTCCAAAGGACAGTCACAAAGTTGATAAGAGGCCTGGAACATCTCTCATATGAAGTCTGAGAAATTAGGGGCTGTTCTGCCTGGAGAAAAATGAGGTTGTATGGAGGAGACCTCATAGCAACCTTCCACTGTCTGAAGGGGGCCTACAGGAAACCTGGTGAGGGACTCTTTGCGAAAAACTAGTGACAGGACAAGGAGTAATGGGTATAGAGTGAAAAAGGGGAAATATAAGTTAGATATAAATTCTTTACTGTGAATGTGCTGAGACAGTGGAACAGGTTGTTCAGGGAGGTTGTGTATGCCCCAACCCTGGCAGTGCTCAAGGACAGTTTGGGTAAGGCCTTGAGCAATGTGGTTGAGTGTGAGATGTCCCTGCTGGGGTGGCATTTGGACTGGATGATCTTTAAAGTCCTTTACAACCTCTATCATCCTATGGTTCTCTGAAATCCTTCTAAAGTAGCATATGTATCATCTACATTTTGTTTACACCCATACATTTCATTAAAATCCAATTGCTTTCCTAGCAGAAGATTGAACTGTCTCATGTATTAAAGCAGACCAAGAAATCCAGCAATGGCTAATGACCCAGAAATATGTGAAAGCAGACATGAGCTTCTTCACACCTGGGCTACCTTGTTCTGCACAGTCAGAAAGACTTGGACCTTGAGCTACCTGCAGGTTCAAGCTGTCATTGTTTCAGCAAGAAGGGGTATAGCCAACACTCCACTAGCATCCAACACCACCTCATATCATTGCTGGGAGTGAGGAAAAGGAAGGTCTCGCTTCTGGAAAGAATGGCATTGCTTCAGGTCATATAAAGGGAAGCAGGTCACTGTTGTTTCATTGCCCCAAGCTTGGTGAGCATTTTCTATATAAATCATCCTCTCTTTTGTACACTTTTGTTATTAATGTTATTGCTATTACTCTTCATTTTTTAATCTCATTGCTGTTTCCAGTAAATTGTTCTCATCTCAACCCATGGTCTTTGCCTTTTTTGCTTTCAGTCAGAGCGGGGAAAGGAAGTGAGCGGCAACTCACGTTCACTAAACTGGGGAGAACCATTCCTAAACCACAGCATTTGCCAAAAAGCAGCTTCAGGGTCATCCACAGCTCAGTTCATGTGCCACTTGGGTCAGGTCAACCACAGTCAAATACAGCTGGCATCTTGTCAGGGATGAATGTGATTACAGACAGCTGAAGTCACCACGATCCAGTAGTCTGGAAGATATCCACGCTTTGGTTTTTTTTTGACTGCATTTGTCCTTCCTGTAACAGATGCTTCCTTGGAGAGGTTTGAAGCTGAAATCCAGCACAGTGTATTCACAGCGTCTTTTCCAGTAGCCTGAATGCAATCCCATTTGAATTCTGCCTACAAGCCCCTGCTGCTCTCCAGATGGCCCTTCTAGGAGACAACATGATTTTTTTTCTTCTGCCTGACATTGTCATTGCAGATGGACAGAATGGCTTGATGGAGGTTACTTGATGGAGGAATTGGATGTGGTAAATTGGTTCCGGGTTTAAACAGGGCTTTAAACAGGGCTCACATTAAATTGTCTCCAGTTGGACAATGCCACAGCCTGAGCTAAAACCCTTCTGAGAGGTGAGCTGTGTCAGTATGCATTGAAGGTGGCTTTGAGCCCACACTCAATGAACCAGGAAGCTGAAAACACGGGGTGGGGTGTGCTTAATCCCATGCCAAGCCAGTTGGCTATGCTGCAAGTGAAGTGTGGTCTCCTTCTGGGTCATTTGAAAACCAGTACACTGACTTTTGCGGAGATCTGAAGATTGTTTCTAATCTGAGAGCCTTTATGTATCACATGGTGATTCCTGTCTTCACTGAAGTTCACTAAAACCTCCTCAGATATACCAATGCTAAAGTTAACACTTTGCCTGCTGTAAGACTAATCACAGAATCACAAAATTAACTAGGTTGGAAAAGACCTTTGAGATCATCAAGTCCAACCTAAGACCTAACATCTGCTCATCAACTAAACCATGGCACTGAGTGTCATGTCCAGTCTTTTTTTAGTGTGCTGTTCAGAACCATTTCTGAATATTACAGTTCCCAAACTTCTGGAGTGTAATTATGATCTGCTCTGCTGCTGCAACATTCAGTGCTTGGATGTTGCTTCAGCAAGATCAAACTTTGAGGAAGGCTGAGTCCTTCTTTCCAGATAGTCCCAAGCTGTAACTGCTCTGTCACGTGTGTGGAGACCTGAACTCACTTTATCTGTGACAGTCCCAGAATCAGAAGCACTGTGAGTGTTATAAAAAAACTATTATTTTCTAATTGTGAGGCAGACTGGGTCAGGGTGTGGTATTTTTCTGGGCTTATCTGTCTTCCTCAGCATCAAAGACTGTCTCAGGCACAGTGCTGGGCTAATGTAGTGTGTGGATTTACTGCAATCACCTCCAGGAGCTCAGGGAGCTGTGTGCTTTCCCTCATTAGGCAATAGAGGCATGTTTCAGTACAGTGGTAATTCCTGATAAATCAAGCATCTTCTCCTGCATGACCAAAGCCTCCAGTACACTATTCTGAGATCTAGATATATCTTCATTAGAGCTCAGAAATGAAAATCTGTCCTGCAGAGGAAGGTTGCAAGCTCTTTGTTTGGCTTATTTTCTCAACATTTAGGGCTCCTCTGTTACTGTCCACCTTCAATGCAGAATTTTAATCAAGATGGAGGTCAGAAGACAGCAGGGGAGCAAAACTCAGCCTTGCTAGCAAAATAAAGTTTTCAGCTGGAAGCAAACATGTTGAGAGCGTCCATGGTTTCAAGCATCATTCACAAGGTGTAGGTGGACATCCCCAGCTTCCTTCCTGGTGAGATACTGCAGCTTATCACACTAAAATGATCACTTAGGTCAGCAAAGAGCTGCTGGACACAGATGAAATGTGCCACTGGCCACAGAGCCAGCATTTGGCAGAATGTTTCACCCTCAAATCTGTGCTGAAATACAACACTTTGATTTAACCAGCTTTAGGTGTTCTGTTAAATCTGAGATAGCACCCTATAAACAGCCAAACAGATCTTTGCGCCTCCTGTTTCTCTTGTAAAAATCTCTTGTGTTTGTTGGTTTCCTTGTCCCAATTAAAAGAGATTTGTCACAGTGGTAACTTCCTAGTCCATCTTCTCATTAACCACTCCAGAAAAACACCACAGAGTCTAAGAGTTCCCTGCTGAACTGCAAATTATTGCCACTCCTTTATTTCAGCAATTACAGGTTCTTTTTTAAAAACCATGAAAACTGGTCACAGCTGTTGTGGGAGATTCCTACACTCTTTGCAAAGAGTCCTTATACCTTTCCACCCCTAAAAACCTCCATCTCCCAATACAGGCTGCTCACATCTTGGCATTTATGTGTCTTAAATTCTCTCTGTGTGCCAAACCACTTCCTAGGCTTTGAACCACGTTTTTAGAGCATGCTTTGTGTCAAATTCACACACAGACTACATTGATAAAAACACTTGTACTAGACTTATTATGCAACAGAGGGTCTGCCTGGGGAAGCAACCTGTCAGTACATCTCGTGTGTCAGACACAGCAATGTGCATGCCCACGCACGTTTGGGCTACCCTGGGAACAGGTATGGCGGACCCAGTGCCTCCCATCTGCCTTTGGGAGGCAGAGCACCATGAATTGTTTCATAGCAAGGCCTTAGGACATCAGTTCCAATGGGAGATGTGGTTAACAGCTATAGCACAACTACAGCTCATGTAACTTAAAAGCTTAGAGTTGCTGCAGAGAGATAAATCTTGGGAAAATACAGGGCGATTCAGGCCAGCAGCATGGTCTAAATAGCACCAGCTGATAAATTATAATGTAGATGTAACCAAGGCCCCAGCAAGGAGTAATGGGAGAAGAACTCCGTGCAGGCGCATCAGCTGGAAGTAAAGAACACAAACTCCTGCTGCTGCTGCCTCAGGGACCAGCTGCAAAGGTCAGGGCTGCACTTTTCCCTTTCTTGCCCCATCCACCATGGAGCCAGAAGCAGAGTCCATATGGGAAAGGAGTGACATTTACAGATGGATGAATGCCAGAGAGCGGTAATGGTGGATATCAGGGACAAAGGCTGCCAATTGCAAGCACTGCAGCTCTGGCCTTGGGTGGTGTCCCCACATAATCAATGTGTCTTGCATATAGCTAGTATTTAACATCTAAAATCCTTTATACTCTACTGTCAATCACAACATTTTTCCTATATCCGTGTTTACTTTCATGTTTTCTGCTGTTTGTTCACCTGTTTCTTTCAACAGGTTCCTGCTAGCAGTTATTGCTGCTGCATTATCTGGATAGTAAACAGGTGGATTTACCTCCAGATTCCCTTGCTCTAGCAGCCAAAATGCCCATGGCTGAGTTTTACTAGTGGAACTAAAGTGGGCTCCAAAGAATTTACTTTCAAAGAGTTCTGTGTTTGTCTGTTCAGTTTTAAAATAGGCTGTTCCCAGCAGAGGAGAGAGCACTTCTCTCCACTTCAGAAAGCTCCTGGAGAAGGTTGTGTTTAAAACTGAATTTTTAGAAAGGTAATTTTCAGAACAATCACCAAGAGAGGAAAGATGCTTTTCTTTCTTGTAAAAATTTGTAAATTAAAACAAATCACAACTAAATTGCCCAGGTGGAGCCCAATAACCAAACTCTTCTGGAAACAATTTCCAGTCCCTAATTACTGCTTACAAAAGGTTTATGTTATTTCAGTGTTTGTCTCTACAAAAAATAAAACTTAATAAACAGAAAATACACAAATTAGATTAAAGATAATCCCAGTGGCATTATAAGTATTATAAATCCCTAGGAAATATCTAGTTTAAATGACACATTCATACGTATGAGATACACAAATTTAACAGGATCAGTCAACAACATTTGTGACAATAAATTGAGGACATAGCTATCTCAGCAGCAAGGACCTCTGGCAACATCCACATCACACACAAAGAATGTAAATTCTGACCTGTCAATGCAGCACTTGGCTACAGAGGAGAGAGAAATGTGAAAGGTGCTGTGGGCAGGTAGCATTGAGTGAATCTGAGGGGCTCAAATTGTTTATGCATTTCTACATTCCTTGTTAATTTTTGTTGTTTTCAAATTGCTGGAATTTCATTAACTATCAGTCCAAAGCTCTCCAAGGTGGCTACTCACATCAGCCTGAGTTTGGCAGAAAATTTTGTTTAAAGTCCCTAAATGAAATAATGGCAACTGTTTTGGCAAAACCATTGTTTGGAGTAAGGACTAGGCTATGTGGAATGCGACCAGAACTTTGAGATTTCTTGAGACCAAGTGTCACATCCTGCCCTTGGGTTACAACAACCCCATGCAGCACTACAGACTGAGGGCAGTGGCTGGAAAGTTTCCCCCTGGAAAAGGACCTGGCAGTGCTGGTCAATGGCAGCTGAACAGGATCCAGTGTGTGCCCAGGTGGCCAAGAAGGCCAATGGTATCCTGACCTGGATCAGCAACAGCGCAACCAACAGGACCAGGACAGTGACAGTCCCCCTGTGCTCAGCACTGCTGAGGCCACAGCTCCAATCCTGTGTTCAGTTCTGGGCCCCTCACTGCAAGGAGAACAATGAGAGGCTGGAGCATGTCCACAGAAGGGTCAGGGAGCTGGGGAAGGGTCTGGAGCACAAGTCCTGTGAGGAGCAGCTGAGGGAGCTGGGGGTGTTCAGCCTGGAGAGCAGGAGGCTGAGAGAGACTTTGTCACCCTACAGCTGCCTGAAAGGAGGGCATAGCCAGGTGGGGTCAGCCTCTTCTGCCAGGCATTGAGGGACAGAATGATAGGACAAAGTGTTAAGCTGTGCCAGGAGAGATTTAGGTTGGACATTCTTCAAGGAAAGAGTGATTAGACATTGGAATGGTTGCCCAGGGAGGTGGTGGAGTCACCATACCTGGAGGTGTCTAAGAAAAGGCTGGATGTAGCACTCAGTGCCATGATTTACTTGACGTGGTGGTGTTCAGTCACAGGTTGGACTCAATCATCTCAGAAGTCGTTTCCAACCTAAATGTTTGTGACTTGAAATACATCTCCAGAAGGTGCAGTGTCCTTGCCACTCTAAAATAAAGATGCATCCAGTTTATAATCTTTGTAGTGGCTATACTGAGAAGTGTGGAGAAAGAAAATGCCTGTTTCACATGCAGAGGGGTCAGGCATCAGATCTGTAGATGCAAGGGATGCATAGCTGTGGAGGAGGCACCTGGGCACATATTAAAACTTGACACTTGCCATTCCAAGGATTAGAAGGTTATTGGTCCGTGAGTGAGAATACCTGTCAAGTATGGATACTGCATTTGGTAATTGCATGAGAAAACTCAGACCGTTGTTCAAATTAACAGATTAAAAAACCTGTGTAACTGAAAACAGGATTATTTGGTGACATAAATATTTAGATGGAAAGAAAAATCCTGAAAAATCCAGAGACTCAAAGAACTGAGAAAAAAGTGTGGCATCAAGTGTGAGCCCATGAGCAACTCAGTGTCTCTGAGCTCCAAATGGTAAACTCAGGAACCAGAAGTACACCATACCAGTCTTCAGGATCTTTCTATATTGGTCCAACAGACATATTTCAGATTGGTATAGAGGACATCAACTTACTACTGCCAGCTGTCACTTCACAAGCACAGGGGGACACTGCCCCCTTGAAGAGTTATATCTGTGCACTTTACATGAAAAGTGTGGAGTGCTGGCTGCTGGGCCCAAAAATTTGGGTATTCATATCTTTAGTAACCTAGATTCTAGAAAAGGGCCAGGACCAGGGAGTGGGAAGAGGAAGCCGTATGTTTTTACAAAGTCCTTAAGAAGTGTAAACCATAACAAGTTAGATCTTTTTCCTTTCATTTTTTCTTTAAAACACTGAATTTCAGAAACAAGCTCACAATTGCAGTTGACTAGAGGCATGGCTCTTCCTAGCTTGTCCATTATTTTTCCAGTCATAAGCAGACATAACAACTTGGACTCAAAAAACCTGTCAGCTACAGGCTTCAGAGCATTTGATCAATATCACAACATGCTTGCTCTGTTTGCATGCAACAACATCTGCTATTCCTCACTGCTGGAGACTGAATACTTGGTTGGATCCTAGACTGAGCTTGTTGCCCTCCTAGCACCATTAAAGTTTATTTTTAGGTTTTTTAATTGAAATCTGTCATTAATTCATTTTTCAGTGACTAAAGAGGATAATTAAAATGGGTGATTGAAGCACATGTGGAAACATAAACTGCAATAACTACACAGGAAAAGAGGAAAAACACATTGGCCAAGGCAGTACAGCAGTTTTATTTTCCTACCTGCAACACTAGTTAAAAGGCAAGGGAACTATCATATGTTTAGCATTATAATTGGAACTATAGCTCTTGAAAGCGCTGATTATGGCATGTTTCTATATGCAAACCCTTGGTAAACTGGAATGCTAGAAGCATTATTCCCTGCAGCAAGTACCTTCTTCATGGTATTATCTTTCAGGAAACAGAGTTTCTTACTTTATTTTACTGTGTTAATGATATGGATTAATTTTGAAAAAAAAAACAGATAGAGATAATTAATTAGAGAAACAAAATCTCACCTCATTTGGAGATAGTAATGAACTTGATGCAAATCACTATCTTATCATAATCAGCTTTTTCCAGTGAGTGCTGTAGCTGAGTACTTGGCGACTAATACTGAACTCAAGCTCTCCACTTTGTTTTTTCTTCTTAGGAACCTACATGTTCTCATATTCCTGGATATACGCCCAACTTGAACAGGAAGGAGGAGAGTTCCCAATGTCTTAATTAAATTTTTTTCCAGGAGAAAACAACCCAAAGCTTAGGGTTCCCTCCTCTGAATGAAACAGGTCTAGAAGTCATGTGTCTCACTTCTCAAGCATGCTTAGCAATCACTAGGCTCTCATGTAGGAGAAATCTGGCTAAGGTAGGAATGAGAGAGGTTTTATGTAAACTCTCGCTGCATCAGGATCATGCTCACAGTGTTGAAATACACTGAGAAGACAAAAGCCCAGGCCCCCTTCTGCCAAATCAGTTCCAGTTTGTGCATGAAATGACCACAATGTAGTCCCACTGTGATTCTTGAAAAAATCCAACCCAAATCTGACGTCAGGAGGGAGTTTTAAATTGTAAATCACAGGGTGTAATTCATCTGGCAAAACACAGATGTCTACACCTGAGTTTCTTTATTTAGCTATTTTTTTTAAGTGATGAGAGAAATAGGCACTGAAGCATGACCTTTCTTAAAAGCAGTTGTCTAAAAGAAATCAAAATACAGTAATTTCACGATTACGAGCCGCACGGACTATAAGCCGCATCTCCGGGTATTGGCAACATTTCGTTCTTTGTCCATAGATTATAAGCCAGTCTGTCATTCGCAGCGAGGACCTGCGTGCAACAAAGTTGCCAAATAGTAACAGAATCACGGCATGGCAGGGTTTACTGGCTCGGCTCGGCTGTACAGGCTCAGCCTGCTTGGGGCTGCCTATGGGGCCAGGTGGCCCAGCTCAGCGGGGCAGCTCGTGGCCGGCTACCACTGCCACTGGGCTTGCTCGCCCTGGCCTAGCACTGCCCCGCGGCAGCAGGAGGGGAAGGAGCCCCCCCTGCGCTGCTGGCACAGAGCCCGCCTGCGCCCACCGCGCACCACAGTAACGAATTTGTAACAATCGTGTAATCCCGGGTTTTACTGGCAGGTGCTCGGCTTGGCACCCTGACTGGCACTTTCGGGGTTGGAAATTTCAGAAAATTTTTCACATATTAGCAGCTCCTGAGTGTAAACCGCATTTCTGGGGTGGGAGCAAAATTTTAGTCAAAATGGTGTGGCTTATAATCATGAAATTACTGTACTTCTGCCTGAAATTTCCAGGTTTTCTCTGCTTGCTTGTGGTAAAAATCATTGGCTTGGTATAGATAAAACTCTGGTATAAGCTATGATGGAATGAGTCTCACCTGGTGTCATAGAGGCATTTGTTCTTTTCCTCTGAGATAGGTGTCACAGGAAATGGAGAAGAAAGAGCTACCAATGCATACATTCCCTGGCATTTCCTACTGACTGCTTGAGGTATCCTAATCCTTATGTCTCCATGAAAAAAAAAAAAAAATCCTCTTCATTGGGTATGGATCATGAGAATAATCAACCTTATGAAAATCATCCCAGCGATCTCCTTTTTAGTGCGTTCAGAGAAGGCTGTGGAAATCCTAGCACTCCCTGGGGTCTGACTTCAGTTCTATGTGCAGTATAATTGCTTCCAGATAACCCAGCTCATCACCTGGGAGTGTAATGTAGCTTAAATGATGTACATCTTTTACTCTCACAATGAGTTAGCCATACTGATATTTCCCAAAGGGGACACTTCAGTGAGTATGTATCATGAGTTGTGATGTCACTGATAACTTTTCTAATTGTACAGCCTGAAATAGATTGATAAAATACTAGATTAATCGATATTATTGCTTTGTGCCCAGCTCTTACATCTATAATTTCCAACTACTGTGCAGAAAGGAAATCTGTTTTCTTCTAAATATGTCAGGCTGTTAAATGTATGTTGCTTATGATCTTGAACATAAAAAGCACATTTATCATCAGTAAAATTAACAAAGTGCCACCAACCCTCTTCTGTGAGAGCAGCTTGACCAAAAGCCTTTGTTCTACTGAAACTGATTTGGGTTCTTTAGGGAGAAAGACTTTTGCATTTTGCTCAGCTAGTTTGCCCTGGTTTGCCCTGTATATTTGCACTATTACATTAAGCTTGGTTACTACCCCATGAAAAGCACCAGGTTTAAGTGCTGGAGGATGATGATTTTGAGAACTGCCATGGTTTATGCATTAGAACAGAAGCCTGGGTGCAGGAATGGAATTCAGATCTAATGGAGATTTCAAATCTTGACTCTCTTGAGGTCACTGGTAAAACTGGTTGGCTTCTGTAGGGCCAGAATTGTAGGAAGAGCTTTGTATTTGTTACTCTATTGATATAATACAACTGGGAGTAGAACTGGATTACAAAGAACAGCTCTGGGCTCCTGGGATAATTCACAGAGATTGGTGGAGGCCTTCCTCTAGGACTCCTGTCTTTCTTCCAATGGAAGATGAGTGCTTTGAAGGCTGTTCTTAGCATGCAAATCTCATTTTCCATAGCAGTCAGGGAACAAAAATGCCAAAAACTCCGAGCAAAAACAACAAGATGCTCTCATGGATGCCTTGCAGCTATTATTTTTTCATTTACATCTTGAAACTACACAAAAGAACACACACTGATGCTTAAAACTCTTTTTCCTGTTCATTGAGTAACAGTAGAGCATCTCTGCTACTGGAAAAAAACTATTAAGGTCATATTAGATCAAATTAGATATTAAAATCCACATAATAAGTAGAAAACAAAATTGGACCACAGAGAAAGTAAGGGAAAGTAGGGAGCACTTGGTTATTTTTCCTTATCAGGGTAGTTCAAAAGTCCTGGAGCTATAGTAGGGACATCTCCTTTCTTTTTCACTCTGCAGAGCTGGGATGAAAAGAAGGGAGGGCAATACTCTGCTCTTACTCCTTCAGGACACATCTGGGCCAGACAACACATCCCAGCCTGTCTGAACCAGAACCAAAGAGGGCATTCTTAGCCGTTGATTTGCCCTTCAGCAGCTCTGTGTTTGTAAAACTGGGTCGGTCCTGGGTCAGACTTGCTTCTTGCTCAAGAGAGTTTTTGCTGTATCAAATATATGTGTGTGGTAGAGCATGCCTGGGACAGTTTTCATCCCTTTCAGATCTCTATCTTTTAATGATGCAACTGGAGCTGCTGCTCTGCCTTAAACTGGGTTACCTGAGCTGAAACATGCCATGGCACAGATTGAGTGTAGCTATGGATTCAGAGAAAACAGCAGAAGACTGCCGTGGACATCTGATGTTATCAGAGCCAATAAATTCACACCTCTAGCCTCCTTCCATACCTAGAATAAGTTGCTAAAGCTACAAGTTAACTGCAGCAAAACATGAACTAAAACTCCATATATCTGCAGTTGAGAATATGAGTAGGACAAAACTGTGAGCACATTCCATCAGCTGGGCAACTAATTCCAGCCCTCTTGTTGTCACAAGTGATTCAGGTGCATTAGCAGACTCCATCCTTTGGGTGGTTGGAACTCATTTGAAGTTATATGTTTCCCATTCTTCCTCATTAGCCTTGCTGGACGACTCTTTCAGGACTTCACTGTGTCAGCAAATAAAACCTTTCTTCCAATATCCAATTTTAATGTATTCCACGGGCAGCCTGTGTCTTCTGGGGCTTGCAACAGTATTTCCTTCAGATTAAATTACTCCACTTTCACTCTGATGTATTTATAAAAAATCAATTGCATCACCTCTCTATCACCTTTGTTTTGTTAAACTATCTGAACATTAAATTTTCACACAAAATATACTCTCTATTCCTCTGATTGCCAAAACAGGTCTTCTCTGCATCTGCTTCAGGCTGAATTCCTCTTTCTTGAACCAGTCTACAAGGATTTCAAAGGTTAGATCTACAAAGGGAATTGGGAACTTTCAGGTGCTTTTTTCCATTAATGGAATTCACAGCTCTGAATTTGGTGTTAAAATGATTTTTGTTTTGGATGTTGAATGCCTCAAAATGAGTAGCGGAATAGTGGGATATGTAGATTTACAAAGGCAAAATGTCAAAAGGGGAAATTATTATATTTTTTCCATAAAGTAAGATTAAGATGCCTGCTTTTACCCTGAATGTACACAATTTTTGTTGTCTCCTGGTTTAGTAAGTACATGGGTTAACCTTGGTTTGAAAGAGTTTAAATAAAAAACTTGCTTTTGCTCTAATGTCCCAGATCACTGACTGAAAACTTTGAAGCAATGACCTGTTAATGAACAACTTTGGTCACTCTGTCATTTGAGTTTACACCTTTGCCAGCTACCTGGATTGTTTTGATCAACCAGAGAAATAAAAACCCTGCAAACACTTTTGTGGCATACTTCATTTTCAGTGGATCACAAAAGAATCTATTAACTGCAGGAGACTAAGACAGACATCTACATTTCACCAGTCAGAGGCTGTGTGAGTTGAAACCCATCCACATAAATCTTGGGCCAAAAGGCCCCTGCTAAGACACCCATCACTAGTGGAGAAATCCCCTAGTTTACCAGAAGAAAGTTTGCTCTCTGACACTTGAAGAAGTGTTGCTTTAATAGTCCTGCTGTATATATCTCACTGCTTTTGCATGCTATTGAGAACTGTGTTCAATTCCACCCTTCCTTATCACAAATTGAAGACAGACAGAATGCTAAATTAAACATAGTTTTAAAAAAATTTTAAAAAGAAGAAAAAAAATCTTTAAAACAAATCAGGATAGTGCTGAAATGACAATAGGTTAATGTTTACTTCCAGGAAGTTGCTAAAGACACTTTTCCCATTTGTGCTTTATTAAAAAAAGAAAACAAAAAAACCCTACCACACACAAGATGACTTGGAGACGAAATAAAATATTTGATCTTCTCCCATTTTGTTTTTTATGAGGTCTGACCCACATAGCTGATTGGTGTCCCCAGGAACTGTGAATCATCACATCTTCAAACTTTTTGCCAGACTGCAAAAGTGCAAGTGTATCCCCCTTGTTCCTTCTCTAAATGTTCCAACAAACAAAAGGCAGTGTTATTTAGCTTCAGATGTAGTGGAGGGTATGATGAAAAAGAGAAAACTCCCTAACTTTATTGTTATGGTCCTAACTACTGTATTGTTCTCACTATTACTTGGCACCTTTACACTTCTCTTTCTCTCAGATACCATCAGATAGACAAGAGTGTTCTGTGGTGGAGAGCTCTCTAGTCTGCTGAGCTGAGATCTAGCTCCAATTCCAATTATCCAGGTGAGGCAAAGGATAAAAATATGGACATCTTCTTGACAGAAAAAGGGTGTAGTGGTTTTAAACAGAAAGAGTGGAGATTTAGAGTGGACATCAGAAATAAATTATTTATGATAGGGCTAGACCAAGTTGTCCAGAAAAGTTGTGGAAGTGTTCAGGCCAGGTTGGATGGGGCTTTGAGCAACCTAATCTAGTGAAAGATGTCCCTGATCATGGCAGTGGTTTTGGACTAGGAGGTCTTTAAAGGTTCCTTCCAATATTCTATGAACATTTCATTTTTGAATTCCCATTTTCCATTTAAATATAATCAATGTATGAATGCACTCCTATCACAATGATGGCACCCTATTTCACAAAATATTTGAAATTTTTATGAAAAATAAAAACCTTAGGAGAACAGTAGAACTCATAATTCACTTTAATTCTTATCACAAAATTATTAACATTTTGTATTTCCACTTATAATTAATTTTTTTCTGGTGTCATCACAAATGTGGCTCCACGTTCTTCTTGTGGACAAATACTTCTGTACATCTATACTAGATGAGACCTCATCAGTGGTCTTTTGGAGTAATGCCAGGATATATGTCTGGATTGATTTCTAGGCAAGATGGAAATTAGATGAATTTTACAGATTTCATTTAAATATAAAGGATGACCCACAAAAAAAAATCTTAGAGAACTCATAAGAGTTCAACTGCCTCTCTAAAGTGCACAAAAAGCTCAGTATTCCAAATACAGAAAGTGTAAGAAATGGATAAATGTTTTCTCTCTTCTTTTCCTCAGATACCAAGCCATGTCACTGTTTGGAGTACTGCAATAGGTTCCATTATCAACCAGGTCTGTCATGTTGTAACCAACATTTCATTTTATTCATTTTTGGGAGACAAGAGCATAGGCCTGCTGCAGGGAAGAGAAGACAAAATCTCCCACCTTTGCCCTCTGGTACAAGCTGTTCAGTTTAGAGTTCAGATCAAAACTCACTCTTTATTGCTTGTCCCCAGGAACAAATGCACAACAGGATGTATGGCGACAAACGCTTTCAAGGCTTTCCTACACATCTATCAGAATTAGATCAGGATAATGAGAAGTAAAACAAACCTTAAAAGCACCTTCCCCTCAACTCTCACTCCTTCCTGATCTGTACATCCCCTCCTGTAGCGTTGCAGGTAGATGGGGAATGGAGGTTGTGGTCAGTTCATCACATGTTTCAGTTGCTGCTTCCTCCTTAGGGAAAGTATTCCTTCCCCTGCTTTGGTGTGGGGTCCCTTCCACATGAGACAGTGCTCCAGGAGCCTCTCCAAAGTGAATCCTTCCCAATGGGCTTCAGTTCTGCATGAGTGCTCCACAGTGGGTCCCTTCACAGGGGGCAGTTCCTCAGGAACAGAGTGCTACAGTGGGGTCACAAGTCCCGCCAGAAAAGCTGCACTAGGGTATGTTCCTCTCTCCATGGGTCCACAGGTCCCTGCCAGGAGCCTGCTCCAGCATGGGCTTCCCTCACGCCTTCTTTTGGTCATCCAGCTGTTCCAACATGGAGTTTTACCGTTGGATATCTGCTCCTGCAGGCAAGATGTTTTCAAGACGTGGTTTACTTTCCATTATCCTGCTCTGATTTTGATTGTTAACAAATTCAACTATTTTTCCTAAGTTCCTTGTTTTGACCGTAATGGTACTTGGTGAGTGATCTCTCCTGGTCCTTTCCTCACTCTTGAGACTTTTGGTGGATTTTCTCTGCCCTGCCTAGTTGTGGTGAGACAGCAGCTTTGGTGAGTGCCTGGATTTTCAGGGTCAACTCACCACATAGAGCAAGGGAGGAATTGGTCATGCTATGAGATCCAGGGATTATTTCAGAACTCCCCCTGCAGAAATGTAAGAAGCGCAGTTTAACTAAAACCATTATTGTAACTGTTCATCTCAGCTGTTTTTTAAGGAGTGTGTATGTGAATTAGTATTTTCTATTAAGAACCAAACTCTCAGTTCATATGCAAGTAATGTTCTGCCATTACATCACATTTTCTGGTTTTGTTGTTTGCTCTCAATTGCTAACAGCAGCATGACTTAGATGTCTGTTTCTCTTCCAGAGTGAGGCAGGCTGCAGCTAACCATAACTTTTAAAAGCAGAGAACAGCCAGCAAGTATACTTACAATGGAGACCTCTGTTAGCACAAAGGCTGACTTGGAACATGATTTGTTTTAAGGAACAGAAAGGCCTATTATCTTACAAAAGTGGCAAGTTCCCTCTCTTACATCAAGTTTGGCATTTTAGAAATAATTTTAGGAGCTTATAGTTCATGAGAACCTTGGAGGGAGGAAGAAATTTAATAAAAAACCACAGTAGCATCACTATGAAGTGGTAAAAAGAGGTGTTAAAAATTGCCTAGCAACATAGTGTTTTAAAGTATATTCATAGAACACATGAAGCAAGAATATTCAGTGCAAAAGAAGACTCTTTGTTCTTAACAAGTGTTTTTGCATAGCTTTTCTGATGCACAGTATCACTTTTGTTAGTGGTGCAGCTATATAAAGTTCCAGCTGTGTATAGGGTTGTGCATAACAGTTTCAGGAACTCAGAGGTTTAGCAGAATTTTAGGAAAGGAAAGCAACCTCACACCAGTATTTCTGACAAAGTCATGAATTAATTACTTTCCATACATTCAGAATAATTCTTTAATATTTCCTATAACTAACTCCTGCAGAAAAAAATGCTGAACTCCTCTTGCAGTGTTGTATTCTGCAGTGGCAGAATGTAACTAAACCAAGAAAATTTGTGTGGAAAGGAAACAACTGATATAAGATCAATAGACATACTGAGAAAAATCAAACTACAGGCAGGATTTTGGCCGCGCCACTTTTCTTTGAGTCTGAAATCTGAAAGAATTTCAACTCTTTAAACTTTTACTCCCTATTGCATTGCAGAAAGAAATAAAGTAGATTAAAACACAGGGGAAAAGAGAAAACTTGGGTCCCACCACACCATCTTGAGACTGAGATAAAAACACTGTGTACCATTATATACACCACTGATCATTTTTGAAAGGCTGTGATGACTGTCACGAATTTTCAGAGGACTGGGAGAAAGTAAACTCCACTATGCTCTTCAAGAAGGGTAAGAGGGGACAATTTGGGCAACTCCTGACTGGCCAGCCTCACTTCAAACCCTGGGAAGATGAAGGAGCAAATAATTCTGAAAGCCATTTCCAAACACATGAAGTATAAGAAGGGGACTGGAAGATGTCAGCATGAATTTACAAAAGGAGAATGATGGTTGATAAATTTCATATCTTCTGGCATGAGAAAATTGGGTTGGAGTATATGGAGCAAACAGTGGATGTTGTTTACCTTGATTTTAGTAAGGCTTTTGATGCAGGTTCTCATCACATCCTTGTTGAAAAGCTGATGAAGGGGAATTATGTGGACAGAAATGTGGGCTGAAAGTTGTCTGAGCTGCTGGGCTGAAAGGGTTGTGACCAGCTGCACAAAGTCCAGCTGGAGCTCAGTCACTCATAGAGGATCCCAAGGGTTGATTCTACATCCAGTACATATTAACAAATTCTTTAGTTGCCTGGAGTAATGAGACACTCCTAGTACGTTTGGGAAGGATGTGAAATTGAGAGCAGTGGCTAATAGACCAAAGGGTTGTATTGGCCTTCAGAGAGACCTTAACATTCTAGAGAAACGTGCCAACAGGGATCTCATCAAGTTCAGCAAAAAGAAATACCAAGTCCTGCCCCTGCAAGGGGAGCAATAAGCCTGTGCACCAGGACACACTGGTTACTGAACCACTGGAGACCAGCTTTGCAGGAAAGGATTCAGTGGCTCTGCTGGACGAAAATGCAATGCTCCATTGCAGGAAGGGTCAACCCCCTCCCACACTGCATTGCCAGCAGCCAAGAGAGCTGATTCCTCACCTCTATTTAGCACTGTCAAAGACGTATCTGCAATGCTGTGTCCAGTTCTGGGCTCCACAGAGCAAGAGAGAGATGGATTTACTAGAGGGAGCCCAGTGAAGGGCCATTAACATGATTGAAGGACTGGAGAGTCTGACAAGCAAGAGAGACCGAAAGTGCTGGCATAGTTCAGCCTGGAGAAAAGAATATAAAGGAGGAAGGTCCTGAGATACATTTGGCTGCAGCAATGGTAATTAATTGTAAGGAAAAGAGATTAGAAAAGAGTAGAGGCATTTTCTGCTTCTTCCTTTGCACTGCTGGGTAAAGGGAACATTTTATTTCGAGTATGAAGCTTTTTTCAACTTTCAGTTAACCTGCCCAATTATGAAATGATTTTATTTTTCTCTGTGTGTCACCTGCATCTATTTTGCAGTCGACATCCTATAGAAAAGTCCCTATGAAGTATGTGATACTAGTTGTTTCTACCATGAAATGCTATGTAGTCCTAGTCAAATCAAGACAATATAGGCTTTGTATCTGAAACCTGAGGATGCAGACTCTTTCAACTTTCAGAAATGTCAACATCACAGACCATGAAAGTGACTTCTTATTGAAGTGGATAGCAGCCTGATCTTCAGTGTTCTTCCTCATGCTCAAGAGAGGCATATGTTTGCACACACACTGAATCAAGTCTTCTGGCGGCAACAGATTGACTGGAATAGTTTTTCAAACCCATCAGCTAAAACCATACAAATGACAATATTAACTATGCAGTGCTTCCATGTCCCTTCCCCCCTCATATATGTGTCACACCACACAGTCTCCCCAGTGCTTCCTTGGGTCCCTTCCTTGTTTTTCCTTTGCTTCAAGTTGTAATTATTTGCCTGCTATCATTCTGTAATACCATTAGCATTATGCAGTATAATGCAGTTGCAGAATATTGATGGCACTCTGAGTCGACCCAGCAATTACTGTGGAAAGGCCCAGAAAGACTACTGTACATTATAAAAGCATTAAAGTGTGAGTACGATGCGATAATGATGGAATTATCCTTATTTACTTCCTGCCGCTTTCTGAATGTCACACATAAATTGAATACTAGATAATCATATTCCTACCTGGTCATTTTCCACTTCTAGACTCTATATAATGTCATAAACAACTGTATCCTTTCACTGCAGCAGTTGTATAGGCTTTACTAACAAAAGCTTGCATAAAGAACTAAATGTGTTAATTTCCTGTTTTCTTTCTTTTTCTTTCTTTCTTTCTTTCTTTCTTTCTTTCTTTCTTTCTTTCTTTCTTTCTTTCTTTCTTTCTTTCTTTCTCTCTTTCTTTCTTTCTCTCTTTCTTTCTTTCTCTTTCTTTCTTTTTTTCTTTCTTCACTTTTTGATCAGCTATGTTTCTATTCAAGCTCTAATTCATGAATTGGAAGAGAATTCAAATTCCCACTCAGTGTGATCATTGTTAAACCAGACTCTTTTTTCTATTTTTTTTTTTTTTTTAAATCATTTGTAATGAAATAGTTGAAGTCAACAGAATATGAATTGCCTACCACAGTGTGCATATTCACAGTGCACCGAAGAGCATAAGAACAGTATAAATGCCTGTCTGGGTCAGACCATGGGTGTATACTGCTCCCTGTTCTTTCTCCATTGAGAGATGACAGGAGATTCTGTTTCAGCAGGGCAGACAAGCCCCACCATTTTCTGGTGTCTCTTCTCCTTATACTCCTCAGCAGCCCAGCTGGAATGTTAGAAATTATATATTAGAAAGTGTATGACTTTCTATATATTCAAAAATATGACTTCTGCCTTTAGTATCTCTTTATGGACCTACTGTGCATGAGTTGTCTAATACTTTTCTGAACCTGCTGATATCATCTGCATCCACAAACACTCTGTAAATTGCAGAGACTCACTACCCTCTGGAGAGAGTTACTTTCACTCAGATGTTTTAAATCAAACTCTTACTGGTTTAAAAACCTGTCTGTAATTCTGAGTTTGCACAGTTTGGTGAACAATAATTCCAAATGTTCTTGTCCACTGGTTTCATGGCTTTACGAACTTTAGTCATATGCCATCCAGATTTCTCATCTCCACAGATTAAAAGATCAAAATTTCCCCTTTGGCCTTTTTAGTTTCTGCTTGTAAGTCCTGTCCCTCTTGTTCGCTTCTCATAAGGCAGATGTTCTATTCTCTTGATCTTCTAGTTGCTTCTACTGGATTTTTCTTGAGTTGAGCCTGAGAAGTACGTGAACTTCCCTTTACTTCTTGAGATGTGGCCTCACCAGTTTTTTCATAGTAGTGAGATATTAATTTCTGCTTTATTATCCATGTTTCTCTTGATGAAGCCCAATACTCTGTTGGCCTTCTGGTTACGTCTGCACTAAGAGCTGCAATTTGTATGGAAGATCATGCTTCAGACATTTCATCTGAGACCATTCCCAGAAGTGAGGCTTGGGCCTCTTTTACTCTTCAGTATGGTACCATCTACCTCCAGTGCACATGGAGATGTCAAACACTGTCCTTCGTATCCACCACATGGTCCCATCAGTTGTCATATGGTAGATATTGGATATATATATAATTTGTAGGAGCTTTCTTAGATGGCCTTCACCACAGAGTGCTGAAAAGGCAACCCAGATTTGTAAATATTTTAGCCCAAGTTTGCTTTGCATGGGCTGGACATGTGGATACAAAGCTATACGGACTGTTTAGGTCATGGAGAGGGCACAGGGCACTGAGGCTCAGCTCAAATCTCCCTCTCTGGTTCAGATTTGTAAGTTACAACACAGAAGATTCCCTTCTTGAAGTGCACGGTCCTATCAATTTGAGGTGTATATACAGAGCTATTAAGAAGAAAGTGGCTGAGGAACATTGAGGGCACTGAGGGACTGAGTACAGCCCAGTGGAGTAGGTCGATTGACCTCAAGGATGTAACACAAATAAGAGAGGTATTGACTGGATAGCTGTAAATCCTGAATTCCTGAAACTAGAAAATACCTTGTCCATCTTTTTATTTTGTGCAAGTGTCATTGCAAAAAGTTTTGAAACCAGAGCAATGCACCTGTCAATCTCTACCCCTCAGAAAGGAGAACAGTAGGGTGAATACGTGCATGGGTTGTTATTACCTTGTACCACAAGAGCTGAGCATCAATTGCTTCATTTGGTTTGTTTAACAATTTCTAGTATTTGCCTCCTTTGCTTGTGTTTGAATAGGCTGTCTGAGTATTTTGGCAGTGATTTATTTTTTCAGGCAGCTGCTCCTTTTGTGTTGAGGTTTTTAGTGACAGTTTTTTCTCCTGGCTATGGTACTGTGGGTTAGATGCAGACCTGCCAACCTTGTATTATTCCCACTAAGAGAAAAATAACTGCTGGCTTGAGGGAGAAATTGAGGTAATTTCAACAGATCTCAAGCACATTATTATTTCTGTATTTAATAGTGTTCGTTTCCTTTATTTTACTTGTTATTCCAGCTGCTGATTGCATTTTGCCTCTTCATTTTTATTTGTACAGCTCAGTCAATTTCAAAGATAGCTGCTCTTTATGATTTTTTCACTCTAATTATTAATTAATTAGTTCACCATGATTTCTTTACAATAATCTTTACATTCTCTTCCTGATCTGTAAATAGGATAATGTGAGTTGTGCTTTCAAGAGACTACTGACATATGGCTCCTGATATGCATTGTTAAAAATGGGCACATATAGATACTTTTACATCTCATTTCTCTGGAACTAGTATGATGGGAGTGCTGAAGAGGTCATGATGTGCTGAATTATCTGATTTTTAGTTCATATGAATTTTATAATCTGGATTGTTGTTGTCTTAAAATATTGCTTATGAACCCTGATAAAGCACAGCAAAGAGAAGAGGTTTGGGTTCAGCATCCCTGATTATATATATGAGTCAGCAAATTCTGTCCTTCTTGTCTAGTGGAAATCTTTTGATCATAATTGGTTCCAAGAACTAAGTAGAGAAAGGGATGTAGTTGAAAAAAAAACTGAACAAAGGTTTTCTCCTTAGATTTAACAGACATTTACAGCTAAAATATCCCTTGTGACCTTGCATCAATTAGAAAGCAAAGAGCAGATCTAAGTGATAGAGATAGAAAGTTATAATTTCTGTAGTAAAGGAGAAAGGAGAACAAGCTAAATCTATGTTACCCAACAAGTTCTACTAAGAGAACCCCTTCATATTTAAAAATTTAAAATCACTGCACAGGTGGCTGATGGCTCACTATTTCCTATCCAGCTTTGGCAGGGTAAAGGACCATAATAATTTTCTCTGATCACTTCCTACATTTTTTTTGATGATTTGCAAACCAATGTCTTTCACTTGAATGTTTAGAGAACACAGCTAGACTACAATTCTGTAAAGCATTCCTGTCTCAAATCAAATGGTCTCATTTTCCAACTGAACCTATGCTTTCATTCCCAAGAGCTTAAAGATTCAAACACCATCTAAGCATGGGGATGGGATCTGCTCTTTCTCTGGAACAATAAATCATTATTATCTTTTTTCACATAGAATTGAGATTGTTTAACTAAGTCTGTTCTGAAGAGGCAGAAAAAGTTTGTTTTATCAATCAGAGATGAGAGTAACGTTTAGGTGATGATGCACTGAGTTCTTGTAAGACAAATCTAATCACAAGCCTGAAGGGACTGGTTCATTTGCAAACATTTCAAATCAAACTGCAGCATTCAGTCTGCATACAAATCCCCATGGAATTTATATGATTTCTAAAGCCATTGTTTTGAGCAAGTGAAACAAAACCAGAGTGTACAGACTGGATAAAATCTGGGAGTGTGGTTATCTAAGCAATCTGTAATCTATATATGCTTGAATGTGCCTGACACAGTTCTGCAGTTCCACAAAACCAGAGCTCAAGGCAATGATAGACTATACATGACCCCAGTAGTAATAAACCCCACTCTCTTAAACTCATATTTGCTCTTACATCATATGATATCAGGCTTTTTTTTAAAAGGGCCCAAGGTTAATTTGTCCACCAGAAAGTAGCTCCATGATGAGGCCACAAGGGCAGGTACTTGTTTATATTTGGGTCTGACCTGTTGTGCTCAGCCATGGAAAGATATACATGAATTTATGGTCATCCCATGTTAACACAGGTTTCCTCTATATTCTATAACACAACTGTGTAAGATGATTTAGGGCTCAAGAGTATGCTTGCAGCCTGGGCTTTTCATAAAGTGTAGATCCATCAAGTATAATATCTTCTTTGTTAGGCACAACTAGGTGATGAACGGAAGGCCCTATTTTGTGCTATCAAACCTTTAATGGCTTCTAAGTCAATTACCATCAACCGTAGCTGTCAAATCAGTCGTTCAAACTCTCATGGTGTCACAAACATAATAAATATTAACTGCTTTTTCAGAGCAATTTTGTTATGTTGTGCTCTTCAGCAGAAGAGCCTTCCTTAATATAGTAAGTAATGCATGGGCAGTATGGTAGAAATATTGTGGCACTTGATAAGGATTAATGTGTTTGTTTATTATGTTGGAAATTATCTTCTCCTTTTAATGTTCTTGTCCTGAAAAATCTTTTCAAAGTTCATCTGTAATGATGTAAAAGTTAGATCTCTGAATCTGAATGTGTCACCCTAGATACCCTGTGTACAAAGAAACAGGCACTGAAGAGGGCGATGCTTAGACACACATATTGACGCAGCTTTGCACTGCCTCTGTCACCACCCTAGGGAGAGAACCCCAAACCAGGTGGTGCTGACTGCCTGATGTGCACATCATTGTTGTCTTTTCATGAAAACTGCCTACAGCCAGCTTTGGTCCTGCCTTTTTTAGGTCTTTCATGGTTCCCCATAAATAAAGCTCAGATCAAAGATCAGATCAGATCAGGTGGGATTCAGGTTAAAGCAGCTGAAATCATCAGGGGGCTTGTTTTGCCATGTGAATGTGTGACAGCACTGGGGAGCAGGGTGGCTGAGCAGCATCAGGCCATGCAACCTCCCAGATTGTGGGTCTGGGATGACCTTGGGTGCAGAATGCCATGCTGATTGTCCAGGCAGGATCATCCTGCTGAAAACACTTAGCATCCATCACTGGGCCCTCACTGGCCTTCAAAGGCAGGTATCCCATGTAGATAATCTGGATTCCAGGATCTGGGAGTGAGATGGAAGCTGACAGTGCAGATATCAATCCTGGAATGAGTTGTGTCACCTCCATACATATCTGCTTCTCCATCAACTGTAAAACCACACCAGGAAAAATACACAAACGTTGATGTGCGGTTTCATAAGCTAAAGCAGATTACAGTAAATTCACGAATACAAGCCGCACTGACTATAAGCCGCATCTCTGGGTGTTGGCAAATATTTTGGTTTTTGTCCATAGATAAGCCGCACACGAATATAAGCCGCTCTGTCGTTCGCAGCGAGGACCTGCGTGCAACTAGTAACAGAACCGCGGCAGGGCGGGGTTTATGGCTGAGCTAAGGCTGTGCAGGCTCGGCCCGCTAGGGGCCGCTGACGGGGCCAGGTGGTCCAGCACGGTGCTGCAGCTCGGGGCCGGCCGGCGCTGCCACTGGGCTCGGTCACCCCGGGTCGGCACTGCCCCGCGGTGGCAGGCAGGGACAGAGCTTCCCCTGCTCCTACGGCAGCGGCGGCGGGCGGGGAGGGAGCTTTCCCGCGCCCGTGGCGCCGGCGGCGGGCAGGGACGGAGTTTCCCCGCTCCTGCCGGGGCGGCGGCGGGCTGGGACAAAGCACCCCGTCGGCTCCCCGAGCCGCGGCAATGGCTTGCGCGGGGCTCCTGTCGGCTCCCCGAGCCGCAGCAATGGCGGCGGGCGCTTCCCCCCCCCTCCCTGGGCCGCAGCAATGGCGGCGCCGGCTTCCCCCCCCCTCCCTGGGCCGCAGCAATGGCGGCGCCGGCTTCCCCCCCCTCCCCGGGCCGCGGTAGGGGCGGCGCCGGCTTCCCCCCCCCCTCCCCGGGCCGCAGCAATGGCGGCGCCGGCTTCCCCCCCCCTCCCCGGGCCGCAGCAATGGCGGCGCCGGCTTCCCCCCCCCTCCCCGGGCCGCGGTAGGGGCGGCCCGGGCTTCCCCCCCCCTCCCCGGGCCGCGGTAGGGGCGGCCCGGGTCCCCCCTCTCCTCCCCGGGCCGCGGCAATGGCGGCGCCGGGCCCCCCCCGTCTCTCCCCTGGGCTGTGGCAGAGGAGGAAAGAGAGCTCTCCCGCCTCTCTCCCCGCCCCCCGTGCTGCCTACAGGGAGCCAGGCTCCACCCGCGGTGCAACAAAGTAGCGATTTGTAACAATCGCAAAATGCCGACTTTGCAGCTGCTCGGCTCAGCACTCTGGCAGGCACTTCTGAGGTTGTATTAGCCGCTCCTGATTATTAGCCGCATTTCCGGTTTAGGAGCAAAATCTTAGTCAAATTGGTGCGGCTTGTATTCGTGAAATTACTGTAATTTCTCCATGGACACCACAGGCAGTGTTTGTCTCTTAACCCCTTAGGTTCCCTGTGTAGTGGTGCTAAACAGGAAGTGGCCCTGTGGAGAGGAGAGAGTGGGGTCTGGCTCATATTCGTGCTGCTGAGGAGGAACCATGTTACAGCAAGCCTCTCTCTCATGGAGAGAGAAGGCTTGAGCTGTTCGAATCAGCACCAGGAGTTGAGCACCATGGATGGTCAGTGTCTGAGCTCACCCTTTCACATAATTCCCTTTTTAATCCAGGCAACATCTTGGAGCATGCAGGATTGTAATCCCTTCAAGACACAGTGGTGGAAAGGGCTTTCTCTAGAAACCCCTGGAGAGGAGAAGGTGATGCTTTCCTCCCAGAAGAGCCAGCTGGATAGCACACACTCACATACAGTGGAGGATACTTCTACTTCTGAAAGCTATCCAAATTCATGTCCTCCAGAGCATACCATAACCACCAGCCAGTGGACTGGTCACAGAGGAATTTTATATGGATGACTTTTCAACCTGTCTTTCAGGACAGATTTTTCCTAAGGAAATCAGGCAAAATTAACTCTGTCTCTGTCAAGTTATTTCATAAAAATATTCTGTCTGACTGTTGTTGTCTGCTGTTATTAGATGTGTAGTGCAGGCATTGTAATCTTGGTGGCAGCTTACCAGCTGTCTGAAAACTCCACCCCTACCTTGTTTTGTAAAACATTGCTATAGGTCCAGTTTGCTGGCAAAATCAGCTTTTTTTTTTTCTGTTACCAAGGTGTAACCCAAACAAAAGTAATTTATCTACCAAGGTTATAGAACGTCTTTGTCCATGACAAAGCTCTGCATTTCTCCACGTCTAAAACCGAGGCTATGATGCTTCTGACTCCCCTTGATACATTGATCAGAGCAACATTTCAGACTGCTTTTGCCTCACAATCTGATTGTTCATGTTTCACCTTGATTCACCCTCTGTTCAGGGAATACACCTTTGTTTTCACAGGACTGTGCATATTGTTCCACCCTTCCAACTGAGTTAGCACGATCTTGAATAGACGACGTGTCTATCAATCACAGCTGTCTCTGAGGACTACTTTAAGTGCTGTTTCAGTGAAGCTGTTAGATGAGTGTACATGGTGATCCATCCGCCAGGTAGGCCTGCCCATTTTCTCCTCTGCCTGAACAGTGATCTATATTTCATTTTAGGAGAAGGAAAAAGCAGGGATATGAGTTTGCAGGAGAGACTCCCGCATTGTTAAACACCCATGGAATAAAACATGTCCTGAGGTTGCTGAGTGAGGTTCACCCTTTTCTCTCTGTCCCTCTCTCCATGATTCTAAGCAATTCAGTGTGATTGATCTGGGGAGTCACAGTCTGAGTCACCAATTATTTTCTCTGGTTATAAGAAGAATTCATTTACCTAAAGAAGGGGTTTAGATGTCACAGCAGAAACCAGGTATTGAAAGTTAGGTCTTACAGTGACCCAAGTAGACTTTTGTTCATAAAATTCTGATTTGTTACCCAGAGTGCAACAAACCAGTAACTGAAAATTCGAGAGAGACATTGATTACTTATTTCAGAGTTGTGCAGCCTGGGTGCTCGGTAGTACTGCACAAACCAAGCACAACATCTATCAAAACTTTTTATTATTTATTCATTTTCACAAACAGAGAATTATTATTCATTGGCTACAAGCTACCTAGTTCTCTTATTAATTACTATTCTATCTTCTATTGGTTAATGATTCTCTCAATTCTCATGCTAATTAATCTGCACACTCAGAATTTCTCTTCTTTTGAGTTGGTGAGTTTCTTGGGTGGTCAGCGATCGGCCGTGATGGAATTATCTTTTATCTAGTGGGAGATGATTTCAGCACAACTGTTGAAAGAGCTTTGCTAGTTTCTTCCTTTTCTTGAGAGTTCTGCCAAATGTCCTTGTGGTCCATAAATTCTGTGTTCTTTGTGCTCACTATTAGTGGGCATCCCTATTCCCAAGTTTTTTTAACTTCCCTGTATGTCTGAGAGAACTGTCAAGCCCTAAACCTTCCCAAGGGAATTTTAACATCAAGTAATTTGTTTTTCTAACACCCGGAACACTTCAAGCTTGTTAGCAGCTCTCTGTTCCATGCATTATATCTCTTCTTGTTGATTAGTATACAAAGATAAAACGTTGAACATTCTTTCTTAAGAAAATATTATGTATTCCACATTTTGTAATGATTTCCTTTTGCTCAGGGCTTGAATGATGTATTTTCCTAGCAATTTCATTCATATTGTGACCAATTTGGAATCTACCCGTGCCAAAAAATAGAAAGTTTCTGTATAAATAATGTGTGATATAACCAGTTATGAAATATCATTGCTTGGTGTTATCTTCTCACAAGGCATCCTGGCTCTTAAAGCCAAATAATTTCCCAAGTTTGTTACAACTCCTCTTATATCTGCTGGCAAAGTGAGTATATTACTGCACATCAGTCTCATGTAGCTCTGGTATGGAAGACAGCACATGTAGATTGGGGAGCTGGGAAGCACCTCTGGCAGCTGAATTGGCATGCAAATTTTCCCTCACCTGCAAACATTTCAAGAGAACATACAGATAATGTAAATACAGCAACTCCAATATCACGAGGAGCGGAGGATATAGTGCAATATAGTTGAAATAAGAGCTTTCCTGAGCATTTACTAATTTGCAAGTTTAGAAGTATAGGAATTCATTATATTCTAACTTGAGAAATTTTAAAATAAAAATCAGAGGAAAGTAGAAATGCCAGCAAAGAATAATTTGGGAACTAGTACCCAGTCCACAGTACTCATTTTTAAGCATAACTTTTAAAAAATTAAATAGACAACTAATTTAGGACCAGAACCTCTCTGTACTGATGGATGTGTCTAAAGAGCATACATCACATTCTTCACACATGTATTTAACTATATCAAACCCCTTTAAGTAATGTCTACTTATATACTTTGTATAGACCTGGATTTCATAAGCAGGATTCAGAGTTACAGTAGTTTCACAAATACAAGCGGCACCATTTTGACTAAAATTTTGCTCCCACACCGGAAATGCGGCTTATACTCAGGAGCGGCTAATATGTGAATAATTTTCTGACATTTACAACCTCAGAAGTGCCAGCCAGGGTGCCGAGCCGAGCACCTGCCACTAAAAGCCGGCATTTTGCGATTGTTACAAATTGTTACTCTGTTGCACCGTGGGTGGAGCCTGGCTCCCTGCAGTTAGCACGGGGGGCGGGGAGAGAGGCGGGAGAACTCTCTCCTTCCCTCCTCTCCTGCAGCCCGGGGGAGAGACTGGGGGGCCCCGTGCCACCATCACAGCAGCCCGGGGGGAAGGTGGGGGCCCCGTGCCGCCATCGCCGCGGCTCTGGGAGGTGGCGGGGGGCTCCATCCCCGCCCACCACCGCCGCCGCGGGAGCAGGGGGGCTCCATCCCTGCCTGCCACCACACGGCAGTGCCAGGCCAGGGCGAGCTGAGCCCAGAGGCGGCAGCCGGCCCCAAGCGGCCCCGCCGAGCGGCAGCGCCGGGCTGGGCCACCTGGCCCCGTCGGCAGCCCTGAGAGGGCCGAGCCTGCACAGCCTTAGCTGAGCCAGTAAACCCCGCCATGCTGTGGTTCTGTTACTAATTGGCAACTTTGTTGCACGCGGGTCCTGGCTGCGAACGACAGAGCGGCTTATACTCGGGTGCAGCTTATTTATGGACAAAGAACGAAATGTTTGCCAACACCCAGAGATGCGGCTTATAGTCCGTGTGACTTGTATTGGTGAAATTACTGTAACCTATCATTACTTTTGCTTTTTGAGACAAGTAAATTTTATGCAACCACGCAAAATCAATTCATCTGAAGGCAGAAATGCACACATGGTTGTCCTGGCCTATTTCACTCATATCTTCTGTCAGCTCCAGGAATGTTAATGATTTAAATAAAAACTGTTTGTCACAAATTATGTAAGATATTATTTTATTCACATGCAGACTTTTACCAGTGAATAGTGTGAGTGGTATTATGTCCACCATTTAGCACTTCCCTCTAGCAGGTTACAAGACTCAAGTGAGAACATAGGACCTGCCCAGTCAGTAAATACAGCACCAGTGCCTCCTGGTCTCAGCTACATGAGTTAAACCAGATCCTATTTTTGGTTGCACTTATGCACCTTTGGAATTTATCCATTGCCAGCATTATGCCCTGGGGAAGAGAAATGATACTGCAAAGAGTGAATCTGATGTCTCACAGATTTACTTTTTAAAAAGAAGTAGTAGCCCAGATAATGTGCTTAACCATGCAACTGATTCTCTGAAAACTTTATAATTGTAATCAAGGGTACACTAAGGATTCCAAAGATCAACTATTGGCCACTACAGGTTTACAGATATAATACATACCAGGATAGCTTTATCGTCTCTCAAAAGAAAAGAATTAACCTAGTAACCTCTAGATGGTTGATTTTTTAAAGCAAACCTCACTGGTCTGTCACAAAACCATTTATGTGAAAGACTGGCACATTTTCTGCACAGAAGGTCCTGACATAATTGATTGCTCGCTTTTTCATTCACAGAAAAAGCTCATTATCTCTAGGATTTCTACACAGTTTAACAAATCTGTGACTTTTTGGTTGCAGATATTAGTAATGTATGAATCTCAACACTTTCCCTCTGTTTCTTTCAGAAGGGCTCTATACATGAAGATGGGAAGGGAATGAAAGGGCTTATTTACTCTAGGTTGGATAGACCAGCTCCTCTAACTCTGTTTTACAGATACATCTGTAAAAAAACCAACTTAACAAAAAAAAAAAAAACAATAAAAAAGAAACAAACAAACAAAAAAAAACCAACCACACACACACAAAAAAAACCCCACTAAAAACACCCAGAAACCTAAACAAACAAACAACTAATCTCAGAAAAAGAGAAGGGAAAACAAAATTATTGAAAGAAAATTAATCAATTTTGTATACTGGATGAAAACAAACTTGTAGGGCCACCATCACCTCTTTAATAAATTAAAACAGTTTTTAAGCTTTTCTCAAATATTGTGGCAATGGGAGTTTTTTTCAGACTTTGACAGCAATATACTGATTAAAGACACAGAACAATCACAATCTTCTCCTGTCCTGGTTAGACCCAAGTTCTGCTCTTACATATGTAAAGTTCAAATCATTTAAACCTCTTTTCTAGCAACTGCACTTCCAATGAAACTGTATCTGGTATCATTTTTTCTTGGATAAATTAAGTTCTATTTCTTACAGCATTGATGTTATTTTCAGCCTTATTTTCAAATCTGAAATCTCTGTCTCACTTCACCATCCTTCTGGTACGCAATTGAAAAAACTCTTTGAATATGAGACTGAAGGTAAGAAATGTTCCTGTGATAGTCCCCTGTGATGTACAGGAATCATACAACATGCAAAAAGAAAGGGAAAAACTCAAGGAAACTCTTCAGAAGACTATATTTCCTCCCTTCATACACAGTGTGCTTCTTTTTTATTCCATGGAGATTGTGATTCAAGAATAATTTTTTGGTATCTTCCTTTCACATAAAGTGCTTTCTTCTACTGTCTTTCCAAAACTTTCAGATGGTGAACCAAAAATAGCACTCCCAAATGGGAATCTGCTTGGTAACTGATTGAAGTAACTATTCAGCGTGTTCATCTGTGGGAGGTCTAATGTCTCTACTGGATGGATGGACCTGAGGGCATGAGAAGGTCACATCAGCGAACTAGAATCGGCAATTCCTAGGAGAGTGCTAGCACTATCTTCAGGTAAATGTTATCTTGACCATATTGAAATTATCACAGTAATCAAACTTTCCTTACTAGCTGGATCCTGGCGGCTCTAGGATACTAAAATATGATTATCTAGTTATTGATGTGAATGTGGTTTTCCCCATGGAAAACACTATTCAGTACCAACATAAAAACTACTATAAATAGCTTTTGGACTTAGAGAAGGTTTTTTTGTGGTTTTTTTGTTGTTGTTGTTGTTGTTTGTTTGTTTGTTTGTTTGTTTTTTAATGTAATACTTTAGCTACATTTTCATTTAAATCTACATTTAAAAATCACAGTTAAAACCCAAAACCAGACCAAGTGGCAGATGTCAATGCTCTTTCCATCACAGCAAGACATGATATAATATTCTTTCTAGATTTACCTGCCCTTCCCTTTGTCATTCAATGCTCCTGTTGCCATGGATGTCAAGGGAACTTTTGACATCTAATTCATCTGTGATATTTGGAAATTGTCCAACAATGAACTGCCTAGAGAACTGTTTCATACTAGAAGACATCATTAGTTCTTTCTTCCTTGTCTGAGAACTGTTTCTGTTTCTCTTTTCTCAGGATGGAAGGAATAGGGTTTCAGGATTTGTGAGGAAGGAAATTATGCCTTTCTTAGCTCTTCTAAGAGGTGTTTTATCTATAGTAGAAGGAGATTCACATCTAATCTAAAGTTTTTCAGTGTCATCCTACAATTTACAGTTGAAATGGCACTTCTTGTCTTCTTAAGCTTCAATTCTTTCAGTTTATTCAGTACTGTCACTGCTTCCCCATCATTTCCCAATGGGTTTGTCCTCGAGATGAGCATAACAAGTAGAAGTGCTCCTTGAGTTCTCTGTTGGGATCTGCTGTAATTAGTGGGTCGGAGGTGACCCTGTAACTTAGAAACCACAACCATGTCAAAGGTTTATTTCAGAGAGGAAAGATGAAAAGAGTAAGGCAGACAGTGGCTGGAGTTCTGTTTTACGCAATTCCGAAGCATGGAGAGAAAGCTTCCCTTGTACTGAGAAGTGAAAGAGGGCCAGAAAATTATTTTGAGTGCTGAAACCCATCAACATCAATGTTACTTAATTATTAACATGGCCCCTGAGCTCTTTTGGACTGTTCAGATGAGCTCTCACCAATTCCAATGCCAGCAAAACAATCAGGTTTACTTGCCTTTCACTTGTACTGGTATAAGTGAAACTCCTTCCATCATTGTAAAAGTACAGCAAATCAAATTAGTTTTTTTTTCCTTCTTATGTGTTGAGAACTTGGTTCTCCTGGATAAGAGTTAGCTGAAATGAGAAATAATCTAGAATTTCTTCGTTTTGGTAAAATAGACCTTGATTTTTATTTCTCTCCAACAAATCTCATCATTCATTTAAGAAAGTTCTGCCTTCAGAGGATTTTTTTTTGTTGGTTTTGATTTTGTTTGAGTTATTTTGTTTTTGTTTAGTTGGTTGTGGGTTACTTTTTTATTGGTATATTATAAGGCAGATGTATGTATGCATTGACTTGCTCATGTTCCATGAAATATAGATTAATGTGTAGCAGGAGGCTTTCCTGCTTTCTGGTCATACTTGCATAACAATTAGTCCTTAGAAGAATACATTTTTCTCCTTAGAATATTCACCCATGTTTATAAATCACCTTCTTTGTAATCATCTATATTCATCTACATCTGGAAAGATTAAACACAGAATGTTCTTTTAAAGTCATAGTGGGAATTTTATTTACAAAATGTCCATCAGCAATGTTTTCTAAAATTTTGATTAAGATATTGTGTTGTCTGTAAAAAAGGATTTGCTTTGAAATATTTTTGGTAAATTCTATTGTATTTTGATAGATTTATACATTTGTGATGTCCTACTTATGTCTTTACTACAATTTTTCAGGTTGCATTTAAGATGATCAACCTAAATCAACAGTACAGAATAATAAAGCCTTGCCTCTACAAATATAACAGAATTAATAATAATTCTTTCCTTTATCTTTATTCAGCTAGTTCATCTTGATTGGAATTGCCTGTAGTAACATGGAGTTCTTCATGTTAATTAAGTGCTGAGACCCCTCCTGATATGACAGGAATCCTAATCTAGTGAAGATTATTTACCATGCTGGGTCTGCAAGAACACATGGAATGGAGACATGGATGTAAACTGCCTTCAAACAAGCATGGGGTGGTTTATGGTGATCAAAGTGAAGTCTTAGAGAAGGAGAATCTGCATTGGTGTAAAGAGGAAAATATTTGTCCTTTTCCCTACGCAGTACAGTTCATTATATTTAACACAACCACCAGACCTGATGTTCACATGTTCACTAACTTAGGTAGGTATCCAATGGGAGAATGGGAACTCTTATGTCATCATTCATTTAATCTTTCTCAGATATTGACACCAAGTTTGAAATGTTTTTGGACCTATGTGTCAAAAGTCTCATTCCCCAAACACAATGGAACACACTGGAACAGTGACAGGCAGAGGACCCCCTGTAACCTGAACAGAGAAAATCAAGCACCCAGATCTGGCTCATTCCAGGACTCTCAAAGAGTCAGTCACATTTTCCAGACATTACACCAATCAGTGGGTCAATAGAAGATGCTTCCTCCATCACCTTTATACACTGGGGGGGTTACTCCCTGCAAGGGTGTGGGAGATACTGTGGGGTACAAGGGAAAATTACCTTGGATTTGTGCAAACTTTTGTATAAGGGATACTTCAGGAAGAACAGTGTGGGGAAAGAAAGGGATCAGTGTGGTTTGGGGAGGCCTCAAAGTGGCGCAATAGAATGAATAATGAAATGAATGTGGTCACGTGCATAGAGATTGCTGACTCATACACTTGCCCTGCCACATGTAGGAATTTTGTCTGATCACAACTATATATCCTGTTTTCTCATTCAACTCCGTTTCTAACTATTTCTTCTGCTCAAGGTGGTTCCATGTGCATGTGTGTATGGAGGTTTGAGGGCCAGCAACTGGAAGAGGGACAAAAAAGTTGCATGTGGGGGACCACATTCCTGTGGTGTCAGCAGTGTGGGAGAACAGGGCGCATATTGTGTGGGTGTGAGTGTCAGTGTGTGTAGGGACTAGTGAGCATCAAGGTAGACTTGCCTGAGAGTACAAGAAGAATCCTGAAAGCTGAATACCAAGGCAATCAGAAGTGTACAGGAGAGCCAAAGTGGACTGGAAGAATCAGAGGTCCTTGCTTCTGGAGTCACTAGGGTCTGGATGTTGTCTGAGGGAAAAAGATCAGGGCACCAGGGCTGTTTGTGTTGTGTGGGATCTGTAGTTTCTGTCTCTGCTGATTTATGTGGCTCCCCATGAATTTAAGCACACTTATTGTGTGCACATGCACTGACTTTCTTCTGGCTGGACTCAGGGACATGGAGCTGCAGCAGCCTTGTCTCTATCAGGCTGCTGGGTTTGGTGTCTCCTAGCACCCTAGAAGTGCCAGTTGCGTGCCTTGACCAGAAACAGTCTAACTCACCATTTCACACTAAGTCATCTATGAAAGTGGTCAGAGAAATCGCTTTCTGGGAACCTGAATGAATGATCAGCAAGTGCATGGTGCTGCCTGTGTAGCGGAGACAATTCCCCTTTGCTGTGTCTCACATAACCTAAAGAAAAAATTGCCTGAGTAGTCCGAAAGCATCCCACAATGTGCAAGCACACCTCTTCCAAAATCAGCAGCCCACCTGCTTTGGCAGAGAGCGGCTGGGGAGAGATTACTGCATCAGTAATCCGCAGGCTGGGCACAGAGGTTGTGTAATGTGCTGTTCTCAACTCCAGTGAACAGTACTTTTGAATTAAAGAAAAGTGAAGGCTTAAAAAGGCTTCCAGGCTGAAGTGCCATTTCTACATGCACAAACAGTTCTCATGCAGTGAGATGTATTTGTACCTTTTTATGCAAAATGCCGTGAAAAATTAACAAGGGCAGAGTATGTGCAGTCCCTGGGATCCCTTCCAGCATGTGTGCTTTATTATTTCCATAGGCCAAAACACATTACCTTTCTGATCTAAGCCTTACTGATTTTGCTTTAGGCTGTTAACTCTCAAGTCCCCTTGGACTTCAACATCAGAAAATTGTGGCCATTACATCACACAAATGGAACCCACTTATTTTTAAAACCTTGGGGCTGGATGCTGTGCTCCCCCACAGCGAATTTGTGATATTCTTCTAAAGTGAGAGGGTTGAGTCTGTCTTAAATTAGTGTAAGTGGAAGTAGGAACTATTGCATACGTTTTGATTTACAGAATGTGTGATTTCTACATCAGTGTTCTATTAATTCCTATTTTCCCAGACAAATGATGAACCAATAATTAGAGTACAGAATAATCATGAAAAGATTATTGTTGTCAGCTGATCACAGAGAGACACTTCCATCACAGTCAGAAAGAAAAGGTACTCTACTATGTAACTCATAAAAAATACCCTAGATTGCAGAGAAAGGGAAAATATTTTGAAGTGGGGTTGTTTGGTTTGTTCTTGGGAAAATGCTCAACATAATAAGTAAGCAATTTATAACATGAATTTTCCAACTTGAGCACTACATTTCTGTCATGTCATGGAAGATCTTTTAGCAAAAGTATCTTGTATCCTGACCTTTCACTTTTAGTTTTTTCTCTTCTGCCTGAAGAGCACAGTCTCAGGAGAATACCCACAGTTTCAGGATCACTGTATGAATATATGCAATTCTTAAATTCCCTTTATATTACAAAGCATTTCCCCAATTTTTTTTTTTAAATAACTCATGGGTCTCTCTAGACCTTTGCTTTGCAAATGAAAAAATCTATTAAAAATATACTACAAAAAAAGTCTACCATTTTAAATGTTCACTAGTTGAATAGTTAATAGAATAGGTAAGGGAAAAAATAAGGTTTGTCACATGAGAATTTTGACAACACTGATGGGAAAAAGTCAAATGAATGAGAGTGCATATTATTACAGAGTCAATTTTGAAACAGGATATGCACCAAGTATGTATTTAAAAGCTGACTTTGCCTTGGATCTTTGTGTTGTCCTTCTTTACCCTAGGCACAGCCATCTCCTTGTCTTACTCTGAAAAATTTCTCCTCTGTGTTGGGGGGGATATTTTTAAAAATATCAGGAAGTGTCATATACATGAAAAATAGCCTATGCTCAAATACCTTACACAGTTCTGGAAATTCTTTCCTAACATACCATATTTGCTTACCTAGAAACATACCCTTCCCTCTACCCAGGTTTTTGCTTTACTTTTAAACGCAAAGGTCATGCCAAATGGATATTCTTAAATTGACAATAATTTGATTTTGTTGCAGGCAGAGACATGTCCATTTTTTTGCATACATCAGGATATGGTACAAATACTACATGTGGCACTCTGTGTTTCTTCTACAGTTTCTTCAAGGCAGCAGGACATGAATTCCATTTCCTGGCTTTCTGACATTCTCTGTGTGATGCTGTCTGAGCAGTAATGCAGAGAAGCAAAGAAAAAGACAGTAGTCCTATAATTTGAATATTCAGATAGCTAATGATATCACAAATATCACAATATCATATATTGTCCAGATATTTTGACACCTAAGAAATCTACTGCCTAAATTTTTGAACATAAGCAGGCAATTTCTGAAAGCTAATTGGTATACAAGTGCATGTTGTCCATATGATTTCATTAAGCTTGTCACAAGTAAATTGAGATAGAAAATACCTGTTTAGGCAAATACATTTCAATTTAAATCTTATTTTCTGATGCCTATGGGAATTATGAAAATGAAGGGCTACAAAAGGATAATGAAATGCAGAAAGTAAATGGTGGCATCAAAGCAAAACCTTCTGGAACCTTCAAATTGGTTTCAGATGCATGTCCAGCGCTGCAAGTGTTTTATAACTCATTCTCAAGAGAGAATGTCAAACTTCTGGACTCATAGATAATGACATGACAGCCTATAACCTCTTCTTCTGAAATATTCTATCCTTTCATTAAAAGGAAACTCCTGAAGGCGGAGAAGGATACAGGAAAAAAGACAAATGGGAGGTGAAGAAAGATGTCATATGAAAGAGAATCAAATTTCTTTATTTGATTTTAGGAAGTGTCACACTCCATATTTCTGATTATTCTGTGTTCAAAGAGCTCAGTGCCATTTTAACCACTGGAAACATTTTTCTTTTAATAACAAAATTAAAAGCAGAAGAAAGCCAAAAATATTTAGTGGGGTAGATGTCCCTTATTTTCTTGACTCCCCTCTTTACTTTCTTCTGGACTTCTCTCTAGTCCACTAAAGTTCAACTACAGAATAAAGCAGGTGGTCAGTAAGTGTTGCTTGGTTATTTTCTTTCTTGAGCAAGTTGGGATTAGGAGTTAAATTACAGAGCTTTCTGTTCCCATCTGCTCTGCAACTGGAGTTTCATCTAAGAAAAAATAGAAGGGAGAAAAGCGTCATGCCAGTAATAGTTCAGATGTATATCAAGTAAATTTCTGTAGCCCATTGCAGCTTCTCTTTGTTTAATGTGCAAGTTTAGATCTCCATGTAGAACAGACCTCCCAAGAAGTGAGTGTTTCCTTTTCTAAATATGCAATACATCATGAGTCTTTTGAGATATCTGCATCTCTGAAAGTACAGGGAGATATGTGCATGTCTTTGAGCACAGTGGACAATAAGATATGAGATGAGTAGTAGTCACAAAAAAATTAAAAAAAAAAAGATATTAGAAAGGTTGTAGATGAAGCCTATATTTAACTGTGAGGATCTAATCTTTTCAGGCTCCTTCTGAAGCCCAGAGGAAGATTTCTCCCAGGGACAATTCAGAGTGGGAACCCAACTCATTATTCTGTGAGCAGCCTCCTGGAGCAGCCCCAGGCAATCACAAAAGCCCAAGTGAGAAAAGAGCTGCATCGTGCTTTTTCTTGTAGGACTCAGCTCATTCATGTCTGGGCAGGTCCCCATCCCTCTGCTGCACTGAAAGGGACTATCAAAGAGCTGCACATTATAATTTTCTCTGTCAGTAGAACTGTAATCTATTTATCACTTCTTCAAATATAATTTGTTAATTTAAAACACAGTCTTTAAGAGGATTACATGTTACTTTTACTATATAATGCAGGAATTTGAAAAACTAAATGTAATTTTAAATCTTCCTGTTTTAAAGGATGACTAGGATTGAATTCTAATTCCTTTTCTAGGACCAATCAACTCATACTTTGAATTATCAATATCCACAAACCTTTTTGTATGAAGACTAAGTTCAAACTAATACAGTTCTCTTTCCTTTTCCACATGAGATATGAAATTCTGAAATTTCCTTGATTCCTTTTCAAACTGTTTGAGTTTGGGGATTTCCCACACTGTTGTAATAAATCAGAAGGGAGGCTACATTTAACCAGGGTACAGACTGCTTTAATGGCAAGGATGAGCTGCATTTCGGCCGTGTGTCCTAACTTGACAAAGCTATTCCTGTTGAACTGTGAGCCTGACAGCTGCCTGGGCCTGGAGAGGTGAGAACCCCTCAACTTAGTAATGGGACACTTCAGATTTTATTAGTTCTGCAGTGTTAGTGCTTGGTTATGCCCATTTCTGGCTGACTGATCTAAAGAAATCACCATTTCCCTCAGTCTGCAGCTGTCTCATCTGTTTGTTGGTAACTCCTGCTGTCAGCTACTGTCTCCTCAGAGCCCTTCATGAAATCATTCCTATCAGAAGGAGGACACTTATGAAATGTGAACTATTGGAACCACCCACCTCAATCACTTCAGTCAGAGGAACCTCTGACTCAGGTGAGTCAGAGGTTCCTCGTGTGCACAACATTTCTGCAGATCTGAGTGAGCTAAGGACTCCAGAGGAAAAGCAGTGGTGGTAATTTCTTCATCCAGCAGAGACAAAATGTGATTCTTGTCTCATTCTGTGTTTATATATAAGCAAGCCCATGCAGGTGCTCTCCAGAGCCCTAGGAGAAGACTACACTTGGAAGAGTTTCAATTTCCAGGTTGACCATGTTCATCTTCAAAGGATGCAAGGCAAAGGGCTGGAGCTTCACTCTGCCTTTAGGTCTAGATCTAAACCATATATTTAGACCAAAAATGTCTTGAAAAGGCAGAATTTGTCAGCTGTGTCCACTTTTCAACCTCCCAGGCAGCAATAAGGCGTGAGTTGCATGTTTCTTGTAGGCTGGTAGAACATCTAGCACCTCTAATAGTGCTATTATTTGCCTTGAGGTGTTTTTTTACTGTTTTTAAAGTTAGCCTCTAAAGGAATAAGCCAAATAGCTTTCTTGCCCTGTAGAAATGTGGCTGACATTTCTCAGTTTCAAGCAAGCTGGATTCACTTAGCCTCATTACTGGAGTCTCTTTAATTTATGGGGTGTGACTTGGAGCACATTTAGGCTTGTGGGTCATGTTATGCCATGCAGGGAAGAATATTTAGAAAGTGCTATTAAAGAGATTTGATTTTCTGGTTAGCCACACTCCCTGACTAAAGAAAATTCAACCAACAATCTCCCCTAGTCTCTATTCCCAGAAAACCTTGTTAGAGACATAGTCTGGAACCATAAAATACTGAGTTACTTTCATAATTTCACTTTGACAGAATAAACTTGCAAAGTGTTTTTATGGTTTTGGCATTCCTACATAGGATAAACAAGAAAAAGGACATTGAAAGAAAGACATTTCTAAGCTGAGACTTGGTGTAAAATTATGTTTAATGCTTAACATATCATTCTGCTTATCATTAAATACAGTTTTGCCAAGCAAATTAAAAGAGAGAGGAAGTTAAGAACTACTGATATTGAATCAATTAGTAAAATTTTCATATTTTAAATGTCCATAAAAATTATTGCAGTACTGACAACCTGGATAATGAATTGGTAACAGTGATAGGTACATATATTATTAGCATGATCTTGTGAAAAAAAAAAGTGAAGAATCAGGTTTTTTTCATTCTATCAGTACTGAATGTTCTAGATAACACAATGAAGCAATGAAGTAAAGGCCAGGCATTCTCATAATCACTACGCAGACATTTTGCACTTGTGGAATGCTGAAATGCTGCTGAACAATCTACAGAGAAGCTTCCTAATTCTGAGGGCTTTTTTTCTTTTATTGGAAGGGGTTTTCATGTAAATATTTCTTTGTGATCACCACTGTATTGGGAGGTTAAAAATTAGAATGGAATAGACCCTTGTAGATACTGCATATAACCAGGGCAAGACTTTGTATAGCTGTGTTTGAGCAACTGCTCAGCCTGACCTCTGCAAGAAGCTGAAGTGAGTGATTGGTTCCTGAAAGGTCCTGTAAGGTCCAGGATGTGTCCTGTTCCACTTCTGGCTACAAACATTTGCATGTGTGCATGAGTGGACAAACACACAACGCAGACCAAAGCCCCAGCAGGATCCAGAAACACAGGTGGGAACTGCCATGCCCTGTGAGAAACCAGGTAGGTGCTCTGGGCAGAACACAGAGCAGAATTTGCAGCCTTCACTTTTAGTATCATTGCTGGCTTTTATCAGATGCAAATGCAAAAAGAACCCTGAGAACAAATTAAACTGGCAATTTACATGTTATGAGTGCCATAACAAGGTGTTTTATAGCCATGGCCTGTCCATTTGTGCTCGATAAGCACCATGGTGTTGGCTGTAGGATCAGCCATAACAGGAGGACAAAGGGTATCTGTACAGAGTTTGCCTTCAGCTGGAATAATCTAAGAGGAGAATTGGGGTCAGATTGTACACCTATATCTAGATCTTCCTAAGAAAACATGCTAGCCAGAAGAGTGAAATGGGAAGGGTAAAAACCATAAACCCAGGCATATTGCCTCCTCTGGTTACATTTTGCAAGAAAACAAGACACAAAGGAATTCACATTTTAGAGTGGAGAAGCTTCCACAAATTTCCACAAACAATTAATATAATGAATCCCTGAAAATGTACTGTGGAACAGATTATGCTATAAATTTGACCATTTTGTTATTAATTTTATTTTTTTAAGGCAGGAGGTCTAAGTAGCTTTTATATTTCTTGGGTAGGTCTATGATTGTGAGTAGACAATAAACACTGTAATTTGTTTCTGTATCACATAAGCTGGAATGTCTGTATCTTTTATCTACTTTATCCACTTCTGAAGTCAAGGTTACATTTCCAGCCTTAGACTTTCAGACTTACAGTAATTTCACGACTATAAGGCACACTGGATTATAAGGCACACCCCCGGAAGTCAGCAAATTTCGCATCTTTGTACATCATATAAGGCACACCAGACTATAAGACGCACTTTTTTTTTGCAGCGAGGAGCTGCGCCGCGTGCAACAAAGTAACAAATTACTGGCAGGTGCTCAATTTGAAAACATTTTTCATATATTGGCGTAGCCTTTAACTGCAGCTCCAGGCGCCCTCCCCATGCCGCGGGCCCCGGCACTCCCGCCCGCCCCTGGCGCCGGCTGGCACGGCTCCCCGCTCCCGGCTCCCACTGTGCGGCCGCGCTGTGTCCCGGCATCCCCCCAGTTGGCAGCTGTGGCGGTACCGATGTCCCCCCAACCAGCAGCTGCGCCATGTGGAGGCTTCCCCCTGGCCAGAGGCTGCATTCAAACCACACATGACTTTCCAAGGTGGTTGAAAGCGAACAGAGTAACTCTGTGAGGTTTGAACTTCACCATTCAACTCAGCTGCCCTAGACCATCTAAATTTTGGTGTGAACTTTTCCACTCTTTAGGCTAATAAACAAACAATAAAAATGTGGAGGGCTGTAGATACAGGTGCAGGGGAGAAGCTACAGCTCCTCACAGCCAAGCCAAGACCTCATGCTAACAAAAGTCAGATTCAAGCAGAGTAGGTCTAAAGAGTATATGCACCCATCAACCTTGAACAGCTGCCCCATGGAATCTGATTCCCATGCTTCTAAGTGGAAACAGTGTAAAAAGACAGTATTAAATGCAAGATCTGAAGTATGCTGCTCTGTAATATTGCCTGAGTAATTTCATATCATTCATTTAATTGCTAATGTTCACATTTTCCTGGATTTGTATTCACGCATTTTTCTGATTTGTAAGATCAGAGTATCTGATCTTACCCAGTAGAAAGTTCAATATTGATCCTTGATCCTGCCATGACCTTCCAGTGCCAGATTGGACAAACCACTTATTTTCTTTATGATTCAGTTCCATTTATGAAAAATTCTCCTTATGAAAAATGAAGATAATATTATTTCTATGATTTTCAAGCCGTGTTGAGGCTAAATGAAAAAACGGTAGCACATACAGTAATAAAATATGAAGGAAATTGCTTAGTTTAAGGATACTGGGAATAATATAACTTTTTGATTAAGGAAGAACTTACAGAAAAAAATACATAATGCAGTTTTACCTCAAAAAATGTATGAATTTCTTGCTTCAAACAAGACTTAATGGATTTCTGTGAGATAAAACATCACTAATCCCAATTAAATCTTCACAATTGCTACTGATTCTAGGCAAGCACTCTAAAATCTTACGTGTATAAAAAACATTTCTCTCAAAAGCCATTATTTTGTGAGAAACATCTCAAATCTCTTTTATTTGTAGCAGAAATATACATCACTAAAATCTCATTCTGAGTGAACTGCATCTAACATAAGAAAAAACCTCCAGTACATCTCAATTATAAGCAGTCTGCCACTTTTGAATCTCTTACTTTGAAGGAGGGTGTATAGTTAATAAATAGACAGCACACAAACACATACAATAAATGCTAAATGTACACTTATCCCAGAGATGTAGTGCCCAGGGATTTTCAGTCAGATCACTCTAAAAGTTGATTTAAGTGACTATTACTCAGTCACCATCTATTTTTAGGTAAGATCAAGAGGCATATTGTCCAGAATGAGCACATTAGTGTGCTAACAGGAATACAGAAATGGAATACCAGATCATATATTTTCTTCTTGTATTTTGTCTCTAGCACTGATGGATTTCATCTCAAAAATTGAAAAAGAGTACAATAGTCTCCTTCCCCAAAATTTTGTGTCTCTTGTCCTCTCTCAAATACCTAGCATGCATTTTTGTATCTATATATGGAGCAAGAGTGCTTCGTTTCAACGGTTATTATTCTTCTAGTTTATATTAATTTCTAATTTTTTTTTAAGCCTTGCTAAATATCCAACACAGTTATGTGATGAAAATAAGTTTCCTATGAAGTATGCAACACACAACACATTATGTATTTATTTATTTTTATCTTTTGTATCAGCGATAGTGTGGCCAGCAGAATCAGGGCAGTGATCTGTATTCCCCTGTACTCAGCACTGGCGAAGCCACACCTTGAATCCTGTGCTCAGTTTTGGGCCCCTCACTACAAGAACATTGAAGCATGTCCATAGAAGGGCAATGGAGTTGGGGAAAGGTCTGGAGGACTAAAGAAAATCAATTTAATTTTGATTAAATTCAGGTATGTCTTACTATTCTCCTTTGTTTCTTTACCAGGCTGAATTTCTACCAATTCTGTCTTATCACTTTTCTTATCACTTTTTCAGGCCATCTACTGTGTGGTATTGACAGTGGTTCAAAATCCAGATTCCAACTAGCATCTCATAATCTGTTTGGTTTTTTTATCAAAGTCATTTGTCAATAGTCATATTACTAGACACAACTGTGGCACAGAAGGTATTGTCTTACTCTTCTAAAAGTTTTTGTATAAATGAATATCCATTTGCAATTGAAAAAAAAGTTAAATGATACTATCAGATCACTGAATTTTCTGAAAATTCAGAAAAATATTCATATAACGTGTAGTATTTACTCTTCAGATTGTCAACGGGTTGGCTAAATTTAGAGTAACCTGGGACCCTAAGCTGAGACAAATGAGAGCAAATATTTGTCCTTCATCAAGGGATAAAAATTTAAGTCCAAAGAACCTTCCTGATACTTAACTGTCTCCTGATAATGTCTATATTTCACTAAGCCGGAAATCTAGGAAAGAAAGCTTTGCTGAATATGTACAGTTGTGGTTTCTTTTTTTCTTTGCTTTATTTCTTACGGTAATTCACAGCAACAGAATTCAGTCACAACCTTTTCTGTTTGGCTTCTTTTTAAGTCCCAGTGTTTGAACACCTATGTTGAATATTTTTTTCAAAGACAGCATTAACTGTTTTTTTTCCTGACTATCATGAGTAATGGGAGAATGGGATCCTGGTGAGTTCATCCAGAGGGGCAGCTTGGGGTATGCAGGATTGAGGATGCTTTCCTGGCCCACAGGTGTGCACACCAGAGTATGGCACTGCGGTCAGACACCTTTGTTTAGACCCCTTCCCAGTCTGGGAAGTACCACAGTTTCTTCAGGACATAAATTTTCAGTTTGTAGCTCCACCAACAGCAGTGCTGCTGTCTGCCTCTGTTGCCTGAAGGGTGACTGAGGTGGAGGGGGTATGAATCTCCCCTGCCTACAGCGACGAGTGAGTGCCTGTGGAAGCCATCTCTGGAGACCAGACCCTCATGGCTCAGCACCTCTCAGACAGCATTTCAGTTTCTACTCAGATTGTTGACACACCAATATGGATGCTTAAAACACATCATTTTGATCTCATTATTGTCAAGAAAAAATTAGGCTCTGTTCAGTTAGCCAAGTGTCTCAAATGTCCTCTAGCTGCCATTCTGCTAGCGGGGGGATGCCTGCTATTAGTTCAGATTTTTTTTCTGGGTGTTAGATAGGAGAGAATAAGAAATGTAACTCAGCCCTCTTTTTTCTACCCCAGGGCCTCCAGCCTCTCTTTCAGCATGATGATGGTGCATCTGCTGAGAGCAAATCCTGATCCCACCCAGGCTGTGTCTGGCAGTGACACACTCATGACAAGGTGTCCACATTTGCTCCTCAGACCTGCTGGCTCTGCCACTCAAGAATGGATCCAGAACTCTTTTCTGGGAGACAAGAAACAATATTACTGAAGCAGAGACCAGAACACAGCACTAACCCTCTTAATAGCATGATTTACCTGCTTAGGTTCAGTTTGTTCTCTGTCTTGCTTGTTTATCCGCTGTCTTTTGTATGGCATGGCATGATGTGGCATTTCTCATGCAGTTCTCAACATCCCTTTGATTTTTTTTTTCTCCCTCTGTATAAATCTTTTCAACAGTGTAATCATGCTTGGCACTCCTCAGACAATTTAGTTCTACTTGGAGCTCTGCATGCTTTAAGTAGCCTAGTCTGTATTTCAAGCACAATTGTCTGAAAAGAGCAGAAACACTTTCCTTCCCTTTGCTCAGCATTAAAATTCACATCATTATTTTTATATTTTATGGGTGGATTGCGTCTTTGGGATCAGAGCTCCATCATATAAAACATGGCACAAATATAATCAGAAAGTATATAGGTCTCGATTCGATATAGGTTTCTATACCAAATTATTTAGAGATGAAATAAGGAAGAGCAGGAGTTCTGCTCCTTTCGCTTCATGTATGGAGCGTGGATAAGAGAGTGGAAATATCCAGATACCTACAGAAAGAAAGCTTGTGGGACTATCAAAAGTGAATCACAAGGAATTTGGGAATTTCTGTTTTCTGAACATGACCTACTTCTCGCTCAAGAGAGTGATCTCATCATACCTGTTATATACCTCTTGCTCCACTTCCCCTGAGGTCAAGAAATTGTTTTCTTTTCCTTCAGTCTCTGCCTGCAGAAACTGTCTATACTGCTATTCCAACCAGCTGTAAATATTAACTGATATACAAACACATCCTCTGGAATGCTAACATTTCTCTTATTCAGATGACTTTTATTTTTCTGTGTCACTGTAAAAGAAGTAGATACCATTTACAGGAACTGACAGCGCAGGAAATCAATAGTATGACCATAGTAGTATTACAGCTCCTCTATCCAAAAATCTAAGTTTTGTTCAGAAATCCAAATGATAGAGTTGCTACTCTTTTGGAGATGTACCCAGAGCTGTGATATAATTTCCTTAACTTGCGCACCAGTAGACTTAGCTGGTTTCAGCCTTTGCAAAGGGCAGCTATGAGCCAGAGAACCTAAACCTTTTGCCTGGACCAAATTCCTAAACTTCAGATTATCAGCACTAGAAGGATGACACAGAAATAAAAGCAGATTAATGTGGATTTTTCAAGAGCAGTCACATCTCTATTCCATTTCTCAGTAGGGTAACAAGGCCTAGTAGATAGGGTAGGAATAAAGACATGATACTTACATCTACACTACCAAAGCTTGTGGCAGAGTCCCTACAATATTTTCATATGCAAATATAGAAAATATTGTTGAAGTAGTTTTATCAAAGATTTTCTTAAAAAAAAAAAAAAAAAAGGAAAGTCCTGACAAATTGTGAGGCCCTGCAAAAGTCCCTCTCCTTTAATATTCAATATAAACCTTAAATATTGTGGTAATGAAATGAGTAGTCCTATGAAATCTGCAGATGACCATGTTGAGAAGTAGAAAAACACTTCAATGGTCAGAAGTGGAACTGAGAGTGAATTTTATAAATTAGAGCACTAGTCTTAAATAAATAGAATGAAATTTAATAAGTCTAAACTAAAAACTACCCAGGTAGAAAAGAAAAAATTAAAACAAAAAATGCAAAATGAGGTAAAAAAACATAATTTACTGTTTAGCTAACAATACTGCAAGCAAGGCTTGGGGGTGGGAGGTTGCATGAAACGAGTCAGTGTTTGAGTTGCTATCACAAGAGAGACAAGTCTCCTTCTGAAATATCATTATATACAAGACTTACTGATAGCTATATATTAACACATACGTAATTATTGATATACTGCAAGACACAAGTAATTATTACTACACTGCATAGCTATTGCACCCCTTGAAACAAATGCTAGAGACTTGATGACAACATCATGTTCCTTTTCGAAAACTATCATTAAAAATTTTTTGGATAATCTGGAATGAAACCACAAATGATGAACAAAAAAAAGTAGTCTAAAAATTTGCAGTAAAAGCTGAAAAAAATGTTCAGTCCAGGAAAGAGAAGACTGAGACAGGACAGTATAATCATGTTAAGAGATTTGAGACTGTTTGAACAGTAATCAACTGTTCTCAACAGGAGTGATCAAAAAGCAAGAGGAATTTGGAATAATTTATAAAGAGATATTTAAATTAGACATTGTAAAAGCTTTTTTGATGTCAAGATAATCAAACACTTTGTCTAATTTAATTTTTTCATTTAATTATCTCTGAAGGTTATGGAATTCCTGGAACTGGAGATTTTGAAGAACAGGTCCAGTTAAAGATGCGTCTGTCAGGAGTAGCTCAGAAACTATGTTAGATCTTATTTCAGAGCTAGGAAAGGCAGTCAATGATCTTCTGAGATATCCTTCTAGCTTTTGTTTCAAAGGACGACCAAAGGGATTATGGGATCCATGGGTGGTATCCATTGGTGGTGACTATCTTCTGCTTGCTCTCTCTCTCTCCTCTCTTTTCTGTTTCTTTCTATCTCACTACCTCACATTCATTGCTAAATAAATTACAAATTATTGTCTTCAGCATATCGTGTCATTTGCACCTTAATTCAGGCAGAAGTATCTCTCACTATTCTTAACACACACATGCAGCTGTCATTTCATCAGTCAACCAAAAATTTTTAAAAGATCAGACATCACCAGGAGAAACGTGAAGCACCCATTTGCCAGCATCTATGATCCATGTCACTAATGTGTCTGGGTTTCATTCTGGAAGAGTTTGCAACATTTCCCACTGCATATCCTGATTCCAAGTCCCTGATGCTTAGTCACCTGCACCTTTCAAGGACCACTGGTTCACTGATTTAAGCCAACTCCCATCTGTTCATGTTTCACTGGTCGCTCACTTGAGTGGTTTGCCCAGTCACAATAGTACAATTTATTCAGATGTAACTGGAAGTAGATATAGAAGCCATAATACATATATTTTAATCCTAGTGTAAATACTTATCACTCATTCTCTCGTCTCTCTTTCTCTAGTGAAACGTGAACTCAATAACATTTGAACTCATGTTGAACTTATGAACAGCTCAATTTTGAGGAAAAATTGAGAGAGCTTGTACTCATCTGGCTATGGAGGAATGAACAATACTTTGTCATTCAACCCTGGCAATTTTTCTATAGTTCAGAGCCGTGTTTCTGAGTATTTTGAATACTAATGACTATGAGAATATTTCCTGAAGCTACTCACTTAAGTAGTGGCCCAGCTATGGCAGAAATGAAAACCCTATTCAAAGCCTCTCATTTTGAAAAAAAATAAAAGAAAAAACCTGAAGGGGAAACATTGGCAGTGAATCAGATGGGAGAAGATTTACTGCTCCCATTTGTAAAAGATGCCCTCATTAAGCTGACGCAGAATGAGAACTGAAGACATACCCTTTGGGAATGGGGCATTAAAGAGAGCTAACTTTGAACAGAAAAATCAAGGTACACTCTGTTGGTATGAATAAATGTTTTTCTGAGTATGGAAATTTTAACAAATATACTGTAGCATAGATGAAAGGTACTTATATGTTTGAAAGATCTTTCTCAGAGATTGAGATTTATAGGCTATTGATATCTTTCATATTTCCTTAAAAATACATCTTTTCAGAGAAACCTATTGTGCCTCTAAACTCTTACCTCAGAATCCCTTAGTCAATCTCTGAGATAACTCTGGGAGTTATCCCCTAACCAGTGTAACTGACTATTTTTATCCCGTGCTTCACTTTGCTCAACAAGTAACATTTCCAATGCACTACAGGGCAATGCACTTCACAGGATTAAGCTCCCCCAAAACATAGCTCTGCTTCTCTCATTTTATTTTCAACCACAGGGATAAGACGTGCAAACCTGGATATTGCAGAGATGTTCTGCTGCACCTTTTAGTATCTTCTGTGCCAGATATAATTGGTATTGTCTATACCTTTCAGTTAATGACTTGGTTGTTAAAAGTTTCAGAGTTCCTAATCTAAAGAGGAATTATCTTTATCTGGCTTGGCCAGCTCAAAGTTGCTATGCATCCTATTGGATAGGGGACAAATCTATACGGTGGTGTGTGATTTATATTTCCCTGCATGTATGCACTGTTGCATAAATGATAGTTTATACAATCTATCAAAAATATAAAGGACTTATTGAGTTGACCAAAATTATTGACCAAAAGAAAGTTGACCAAATTATTTTGCTGTGCAAGTACATGTTAACAGATCTAGACAGATCCTTTGCACTGTAAGGAATGAAATGAGAACAGAAATACTTGTTTTTAACTAGCAAGTAATCATCACATAATTCAACACAATACTTAAACACTGGCTTAATTCAATTGACAATTACCTACAGACTCAATATAAGAAGGTTATAAACATCTAGCAGAAGTCGGTTTCTCGTCACAGGTGTTCATGTATACATGAACGCCTTTTATTTTAGTCAAACAAATTGCAAAATTTGATGTGATTGAGTAGGAAACTAATTGCGAAATGTATTGAGTGTGAATATAAAAATTTTAAAACTATAAAAAGACCATAATCACTGCAATAAAAGTATAAAACAATATCTATTAAATTTTGTCTCTAACTGATTGCTAAGATCTTTCAAACTTCTTTCCAAGCTTCCCAGCGAGATAGCTAGATTTCAGCATTTGTCTGCTCTATTAACACTTCTAAATCACTTCCCCAAGCCAACAGGAGTAAAAATACTTAAAATAACACTGAAGTAAATAGCAAAAGTAGGGTACATCAGGTTTTTCTGGACAAATGGTAGGACTGATTATCCAGGGTAAGGGTACAAACTCAGGTAAGCAACACTGGAGACAAGAACTGTTGAGAGTGAACTGAAAGCTTTGTTCTGTTTAAATATCAGCATCTTCTCAATTTCACTAACAATAAGATACTATTATTCCAGTTGTGTGTTCTGGATGATGATTGGAAAGAAATTACACCAGGAATAATAGTTATTGATAATCTCCAGATTCCAACTGTGACAGCAGTTTAACAAAAATACTTCAAAATCTTGTATATGTGATAACTGAGTCCTCTGCTGTTGTTTATTGTCTATCAATTGCCTTGTTGTTGAATCCTCTTCATCTGGGGTTTCAAGACACCCTTCTTTAGTAAAAACAGAAAAAAACCTCTGCAAAACACCTTTACAGATCTGATGGGGGACGGGAGTGGGAATAACAAAAAAGAAGTTGAGGAGGCAATTCTGAGAGCTGCAAATTGTCACCCTGTTTACACTTTATTTGTCTTTTCACTTACCTATGTCTGTATGTGACGTTACTCAAATACATGCCTCCCCTAACAAAGGCTGCACATCTGGTGGAAGGTTTTCCTGCCCACGGCAAGGGGATTGGGATTGGGAGTGGATGATCTTTAAGGTCCCTTCCAGTCCAAACCATTCTACAATTCTATGATCTCCTTGTGTGCTCACTGCTGTTTGTTCAATGTCTATACAGTGAATTATCATCTGATATCATCTGAAGGTACCAATAGTAGAAAGGACACCTACTGCAGCTACAACAAACATTTGAGGCAAGATTTGGGAGAGCTTATCTTGACATTTGAGGTTACCATTGTATATATAGCTGTAGCTCTTAATAAGCATCTTTCCCCACAGACATTCTAAAAGGGAAACAGAGAAAGGAGATTGTTTTCTTGAGAGCCTAAGAACTGTTACATTATCACCTTACTTTCCCAACTTGCTTTAACATGCAGAGTTACATCGAACTAGAGGTTTCTCTGAAGGTGAGAATAGCTAACCACAATTACCTGCAGGCTAAAATCAAGGAAAAGCCATGGTGGTAGTGTGTCTGCTGAGAATGGATAAACCAAGATCCAAAGGATACTTTGGTTACTGCTGCATTACATGAAAGGGATCTCACTATCCTGTCGTCCTTCACCATTTTTCCAAAGATACGGAACGTTTTTTAGAGAGCATTCTCATGTCCAGGAGTAGTTGCTGTGGGCTAAGAACCCTGGTCACTCTGGTTCCTCTGGACACAGAATGAGACAAACCCAGCTGTTTTCTGGATCCTGGTTGGGAACCATCGTCTCTGCTGGGAGGAAACTGTGGCCACAAGTGCCCGCCATCCATCAAGGGAGCTGCACAGCCCAAGCAGAGAAGCCCAGATTTCCATCATGGATTTCAACCCATCAAATGAAAAGCTATAGCATTTTGGCATTGAGACTAATATCCTGCCTGGGATCTTGCTGTTGAGCTGCTGCCTTCAACTGGTATCCTCAAATATTCCTAATTCAGGTTATTTAGCCTTTGCTCATTATGTTAAACCACAGAACACAAAACTGGGATTCTTGATTTGGCAACAGAAAACAAATCCTGTCCCTGGCATACAACAGATGAAAAAGAAAGGCCTGTCTTCAAAAAGCATTAATAATATCAAATGCCCAATGTGATTGACTTTAAATTGCACAGAAATCAGATGCAGAGAATTTTCCTCAGTATTCAGTAGGCATTTGATAAAATAATCACAGCATATCAGATTTCCTTATTCTGTATAACTGGAGTCATAACCTCAGCTAACTGGATTTTCAAGGCTGACTGTGGAAAAAGATGTGTGAAAATTGATTAGGTTAGAAAAACTGGCATGAAATAAATAATTGATAGAAATAAACTGAGTAAGAAAGGAAACAGCTTAGACACTTTCTCTGTTGGGTAGAAAAATGAGAAACATTGAAGTTCATAAAAGGAATTATCTTTACAAACATATCAAATTATTATTTCTGAAGAGCACATAGACACATTACAAACACTTAAGAAACTGTAAAATCCATCACTAAGGCAGATGTTGTTTTAGGAAAATCAGAGATTCTTTCAAAATGTAATTAATAGTTGGCAGAAAGTACTTATTCCTTTGCAATTGTAAATAATTTAATAAGATGCATTTAATATTTATCAATGATAATTAGTGATTATATTTATTTCTACCCAAATATAATGTTGGGGGATTTTTTTGTTGTAGTGAAAAGACAAACTCAGTCTCAGAATTTTATCTAAATTATTATCTCATTAAAACAGAAGAATCAGATTAACCAAACTGGGATTAGAGTAGATATGTAGGAACAGATATACAATGTTTTTGTGGAATCAAGTTGCTATTGATATCAGATTAAGCGAAGGTTGCATATAAAACTGGAACTGTATAGGTCACTTTGGGTAAGTTAGCAAAAAGTCTAAATTATGCTAACAACCCAGCAGAAGTGCTAAAATAATCAAGCAGTAAAATTTCAAAAAGACATAAAAAGTAGGTGATAACTCATTCAAGTCCTGTCAGCTTTGACTCATTTAATTGGAAAACCTCCCGGACACTAACAGAAAGTACATCCATTCCTAACATAGGTGCTGCAGCAAAATGACACTTGGGAGCTACCAAACAAGAAAATTGCTATTCCTGTCATTGAAATATGCCTCATATGTCTCATATGAATATAAGACCTTGTGTATACAAAGGCTCTTGTCAACCAGTGGGAAACCAGTGCCACTGCTTAACTAAACGCTTGATATTGACAATCTTGTTGCACAAAGAAAATAATTATAAATAATTCCAAAACTTCAATATAAGTTGCAATAAGAAGGCAAACTGGCTGTTTGACTGGTATGAGTATAAAAGAATTGCTATCTTCTAACAAAATTCTATCTCAAAATCAGCAGGTTTTATCTGTTAGATGGTAAGAATAGATGGCCTGTTTATACTTGTTTTCCTAGACTTTTTTTTCTAATGAAGTTACTTTTTTTTACTGTTGTGAAATGGATATATTTTTTCAAAACTTTTATTTAGAACAGAAAAATGTTAATTTTATTTTTGCTTTTACAGAAGCATCCCAAAAGGGTATTCAGATCACTAGTAGGCATATTCTGCAGGTACAATATTTACTTATTTTCACAGGAATCCAAGATCTAGCAGCAATGAAGAGCAGGGAATTTCAGAGTGACTGCAACTACTCCTAGGGAACACAAACATAGAAGGTTGCCTGTTCGAAACCTTAGTGTCTTGTAGGAACAGCAAGAAAGGGTGGATTAATGCTTGCTGAAGGCAATGGGAGGTCTCTCTTCAAATTCTTGAGAGCAGTTAAGAAGCTACAATGATGTCCAGAAGATTTCTGCTTTGAGACCAATAAAACTTCCCAGTAAGGAGTTTCTCTCGTGAATTCATAACTACTGACAAGAATTTTGTTAACACCATGATAAGGGATGTTGTATGGACAGTATAATTTACTAATGAAAGATTAGATCTTTGCAACTTTATTACCCTGTCCTAAAAACTGATCATTGAAATAGGTTATAAAATGGAAGAATTTAATATCAATGTACTATTTAGATACTTATAATTCACACTTGAACACTGTGATAAGTTTATAGCACAACTTCCTAATACCAACTTCTTCAAAATATGATTTATCTCCCCAATGCACTTTAGCCATGATTTGCTATATGCTTTTGTTTATGTCATAGCTATAGTTGTCATATCAAATTTTTCAAGCTGGATAAATGTTCTAAAAATTCTTATGTAAAAACATTTTACTTCTTCACATATGATTCATAGATGTTAGATTTTTGGGGTTTTGGGGGTTTTTGGTTGGTTTTTTTTTAACAAAAACCAAAACCTCAAACATAATAAGGATATAATTTGGCTAATGAAAAAACAGAGCTGTGATAGTTCTAATGTACTTCACTGGAAAGCTTGGTAAAGTTTAGGGGTAATACAGCCCAAGGTGGACTTTTCCACCTATCCCCAGTTCTTTAATTCCCACAAGGCTCTTTCACCTCAGACCTTTGGGTCAGATGAACAACTTGCCAAATTTCCCACCTTCTCATCCCCAACTAACCAACACCATGAACACTCTGGGACGTAGTGGTGTTTGTATCCTTCCTAAGTCTCTGAATCCTGAATGACTGGGATCCCTATGGACAGAAATTTCCTTCTGCTATGTGTCATATGTGCTACTATTTATAAAGCAGGACCAGAAGAGGAGATCACTGCAATATAAAAAAACAAATCGCTAGGGTTAATGCTGAAACCATACACCCACCAGCACAGCCTTGAGTGGACATGCACACAGATCCAGGTTGATGGATGTCATTATGACTGGAGAAATGCTGAAGTGTGTTCCCAATTCCCAACGGGCCCATGTCAGGGGAAATCTGTTCATGCACCTCTCTGCATGTGGAGCAACCACACCCTAATGATGGATAGGACAGGGGAAAGTCTTCAGGATCCACTACGGCAGAGAAATAGAGAATTCCTTCTGGAAATGTCAGTTTCCAGACACTGGAATTGCTCTCAGAAATCTGAGCACAGCCATAGCCTGCATGTATGGAGGTGTGAGAGCTGGTGCTGTCTGTGTGTGCAATGCTTCTCTGGAAAAGCTGGAATATAGTTCAGATATTCCTACTGATGCAGGCGTTCACCCACCATTGGATCATGAACATTGTCAGAAGGGTTTCTTGGAAGTTGTTTCAGGGTGCTACCCCAGTTTTCCTAACTGTTGCACTCTCATAGCTCCCAATTGCCTAAGGAATATTCTTGAGGGAAGTCACAAGACAATCGTGAGAAACTTAAACCTTTTATGTGCTGTGTCAGGCACTTTGTAGTGTGATTACAACTTCTTTGTCTTGCTCATCATTGTATTTTATACAAAATGAATTGCTAGGAAGGGTGGAGTTGTTTAACTCATCTTTGCACCAACAAACATCCATTCAGAGATTTGTGAAAGAATCTTAATCATAGGAAAATTTGCAGTAAAGGTGTAATATTGACTCAGGTGGTTTAGCCTACAGGTTTGTTGTAAAATAAGAGAATTCCATTTCATGTGAAAGTCTGATACCACTTCTGTGATCATAGAGAAAAGTACCAGGTACATTGGACAAGGTGTAGAGAGAAAACAGTTTTATTTGATAGTGTAGAGGCTTGAACCATTTCTACAAGAGGAGATATAAGGATCCCTGAGTCTCAAGAAGTCTTTCTGTATTTTATTTGCTTGACTTTTAATGCCAAATGCGGATATATTTTTGACAGCAAAGACAAGAATCAAGCCTCAGCCCAGTGGTCCAGCCAGTAGCTATGACAGGTATTGTGTCACATTCCTAACCAGCAAAATCATATTCGAATCACATTGCTGAAGTGATAAAACATGCGTATCTGTAAGCTTCAATCAGAAAATGGAGTTGAGTTTGTTTCCTAGAAAAGAGTTCTACAAGCCAGCCTTCATTTCATAAAATTTATGCCTCTTTCACATGCCAGATTTTAAAAGAAAATGGTATAGAAGCTGGCAGGGAGTTTAATTTTTGTGGAGTGGTAGGCAGCCTTTGAAAACCTGTGACAAGCTGTAGGAAAACTGGTGATGTCAGAAAATTATGCAGTAGTCACAACTCAGAGATTAGGACAAGGATTCTGTGGGGCATGGATGACTAGAAGCCAAAGTGGGGAAAAGAGGCTGACAAAAAATAAAGATAGAGAAGGGTCATAGGGTTATGGATAAGTACAATGGAGGAAAAAAATTAGAGGTCTGAAAATAGCCATGCAGGAAATAGACTTTTAGGGTGTGAAACCCAAGCCAAGACACTTAGATTATTTGAACACAGAGATTGAGGCTGAGAAGGGGGTATGCAGAAGGCAGGACTGAGGTGTATCTGAGCAGAAATGATCACATAGGTGTGAGAAAGGCAGATACAGCTGTGCACACTCCTCTCCACAGCTGGGAGTGGAGCTCAAGGCTCCTCGTATTGGCTACTCCTCCAGTGCTATCAGGTTTCTCAGTGGGAAACTCTGCCATCCTATATTCTTTCTGCTTATCCCCATAAAAATGATCCCCTGCTACTGCCATCAGCTGCTCCCTGAGCTGGAGTGGTAGAGCTCTGCAATGATTCTAAAGCTTTATCCTGCAGGATGTTGGTTCTCTGAATAACATTATTCTGGGTTTTGGAAGTAAAACACAAGCAGCACTCATGTTGGTCTTGTTTTTGTGTTGAATTCTTCACTACGGAATTTTAATTTTCTTCTTCCTTTTTTTTTTATTTTTGGTGTGCAATAAATATCATATGGATGCAATTACTATCTATGGAGTTAATAATTGCCTTGCATATCCAAGAAAGTCAATTTATTCAACAAAAGGTCAGAAAACAGACTGTAGTATTACTCCTTCTGCCTTCTGACTTTGAAGAAAAAACACTCTAAGTTTTCTGTAGATCTCATTAAGCTTCTAAATTGAAATCTAAATTATAAAAAAGATGAATTTTCACAGGCAAGGCTCTGAACTTTTTAATTAACCTGCACACACGCACACACATAGAGAAGAGGATGGCAATATTTACCAAAATCAATGTGATAACAGTCCAATCTGTATTTCTATTATAAAGCTGCTTCACTGCTCCAGACACAAATAAACCTCTGCTGACCAATTTTTCCATCTAAATTCTACACGAGGAAAAATCTTTTATTTCCCTAACAATAAATAAGAACAGCCTTAACAGGTTTCCAACAAGTCAACTTACAAATGAAGACAATCTTTATTGACTTGTACTGATAGCTCTCTTTCTGAAAATAAGCGATAATAATGTGAAAAAAAAAACCCAACCAAACAACAAAAAAAAAAACCCCAACAACAACAACAAAAAAAACCCCAAAAAAGAAATAACAAAAACCCCCAAAAATACAAGATAAAGTCATACTTTAGTAACTTTACAGGGCAAAAGTGTGGAGACAGTTCTGTGGGACTTAAAGACATTCAGTATTTCATAGAGCTACCAGACTTAACAAGTCAGATGGCTCCTATTTTGACATGGGGAAATGTCTTAGTTTCTCCATGGAAATACTCTTATTTTCTTTGCTTAACAAGATAGATCACTTTTGATAGATCATTTTGACATGGGCATACTGCTTTACTCCTCCCTCCTGCCCAGCTCCTACTTTGCTATGCCTTGCTCTTCCGAGGCTCTCAGTGCTCAGAGCCACCAGCAAAGCTGTCAGGCTGCCTATGCACTTTTGAATGCTGCAGGGAGCCACCTGGCCAGGAACAAAATGCCAAGGAGAGGGGAAGACAAAGCAACAGTCTAAGTGAGGAAATTGGTGGAACCACCTTATTGAAAGGGGCTGTCTTCTCACAGTCCTCAACCAAAACCCAGTAACCTTGGTCACACATAAAATAATTTTCATCAACAACTCAAGCCCTGGCAGCCAAAGCATACGTGACACTTTCTCTGCCACTGTGATGATATTGCACTGTTCCTGTCCTGCCAGTCAGGACACAATCACAGAATCATTTAAGTTGGACAAGACCTCCAAGATCATCAAGTGTGTGCTTTGACTGATCTCCACCCTGTCAACTAGACCACAGCACTAAGTGCCATGTCCAGACCTTTCTTGAAAATATCTAGGAAGGAAAAAGCAAAAGAAGTAGGTGGACACAGTTGGAGCATGAAGCTTTGGATAGATAAGACACAAAGGTAGAATACATATTTTGATAGAAATATAACATATTTCCCCTCTTCCTCAAACCTCAGGGACGTCACCAAGGTGGAGTAGGATGTGACCATCCAGTGGCAGCAGGCTGGCCCCACCTGAGCACAGACTTGGCCTTGCTGATATGCACTTCTGAGCCTCAGCTTGACCTCGCTCTCTGAGCCATTTGCCATCAGCCAAACAACTTTGCTGCTTTAGTCGTCTTTAGAGGCACTCAAGGAAAGAAACTTTGTCCTCCTTAGGAAAAGCAGAAATTTGGCTGCAGATTTGGAAATGCCAGTATTAGCCTAAGGGGTCTAAAGAGTTATGAGGAGGTGATCCTCAATTGCAGTTATTCCTCACAATAACAAATACTGCCCAGATTCACCCAATGGTCACATGGAATGGCTCTTACTGCAATGAGCACACTTACAAGCTCCAAGGGACATTACCAGTGACTTCATAGAGGCATTTCTAATAACCAGAGCCCAGTTTCAAAAGTCAGAGGGAAAAAAATATCCATGTAATGGTAGTATATGAACCATATAGTATAATGAAGATAAAATTCTTCAGTTTGTTTTGAGATTTATGTCATGGAAATCATAACATGCACTTTCCTTGCTGTAATGGCATACCATGAAATTATTTTAGTTTTTGTGGCGAATTAGGTTAAAGACCTGTTATCTATGGAATTTAAGTTATTTTATTATGATCATGTTAACTTTGATAATGAAGTAGATATAAAATTAAATAGCAGAGTTTGCAATGGAAAACAAATCAGGTTTAATTACACTTCAAATCCTTAGCATCAGAACAGCAAAGTAATAAGGCATTTATGGTTTAGCCAAGGGAATTCACGTTTCATGATAAAACAGCAACTTTATCACTTCTTATCTCTTGGTTCTTCAGAATTTGAATCCTATTGCTAGTGAACTTGAAACTCTCTTTGGAACTTCAATACATATTTTACATAAATAAACTATGTGACAGTGAAGAAATTACTGTAGAATACAGGCTGTAGTTCTTCCTGGAAATGTAATGTGGCATGGAAATGACAAAACACTTCAAAACAGATTCCAAGTGGTTTAGAAAATCATACCATGTGAGTTTATTTTTGCATCTCAACTGAATATTAATGAATTTAAGTGTCCACTCTGATTCCTCTATGATTTTTCCATCACTATATACTCTTCGTCTAGACCTAGTTCTAAAATCAATTATGTATTTATAATTTATCAGAGTACTGAGTGAACTAGATTTCCCCATCCCAAGAAATGCAGAGTGCCTTCACTCCTTTTCCTCAGTGGGAGTTGTGGGAATCCAGTCCATCGCTGTATCATGTTCTTAAAGCCATCTACTTCAGTTTGTGTTCTTGTTAGCTTTACAAGAGTAAGATAAGCTTCTAAATTCTTGTTCAAACACAGAAGAATGATAATTGTTGCTAATATCCCTGCTAATGGGAGTGCTGAAATAGCAGAACCTAATATGAAGCCGGACAGTCACACTTTCATAAATTATTCATGTGGTAAGCAGCTGGTGGTGCAAAAGTAGTAGTACCCTCACTGCTACCCAGCTGATAAATACATTATTTCTTCTATGCTGAATTTCACTCCAACTCTCATATACTCAGATATGTACTCACAAGGAAAAAGGCAAAGAGAAACAGAACAGCCCTGGAACATACAGTTTAAAAGTCAGTAATTAATTAATTGTTATTCCCTAATATATTTTATGGGAATACAAAGCTTGAGTTGATGCATTTGGTCTAAACCCACTTTACAGGGTGAGACAGGATGGGGATGGAATGACTCATAAGAAGTTCTTACCATTCATGCTGTTCATGCAAGCGCAATGACTCTCAGGTGACAGGCGCTCACTGATTCCTCTGCAGCCCTGGAGAATCTGCACGATCTAGACTTTAGGAGCATCACAGAGCCAACACGTCTGCACTTTCAGACTGAATATAGGACCCAGAGGACGCCAGCATCAGAAGCAAGACTTTAAAGATAAATTTCTGGTGTCCCCATGCTGCTAAGGAGTATGAAGTAAGTGTTCAGCACCTATGCAGAAGGTGGGATTAGGAGGAGATGCTCCTCACCTCTCCTTTCTATGCTTTCTTCCTGGTGGCAAAGCCTTGGCAAAACTGCATGTTTGCAAAGACAAAGGAAAGGTATTTAGCCATGGAATACAACAGTCAGAAAAATAAATATATAAATATTTAAGTGTGTGCAAGTACCAGAAATACATAAACAGCAAATTTTTTGTTAAATTAAACAAGATGGTAGCAAGCTTTTGTCTTTCTAGTTTGTTGCACGTGTCCAGAAAGCCCTAGCAAGAGCTGTGAAGATCCATTCTTCCCTGTTTGTATGAAATGGTTCTTAATTTCATTTAAACACAGATTTTTGTCTGGAACAATATGCTATTCTCAGGATATGAGAGCTCCAGATACAAGGATTGGCCAGAAGGAACTATATAAGGAAACTTCTGGGAGTTACTGAAGCAAATATTGCTGATTCAGATGTCTTTTACAGTTCCTCAGGGACCTGACCCTTTTATGAAAATTAAAAGGTTTTTGTCTGTGTGAAAAACACTGACATGCAGAAAGGCAGTGAATAGATGACCCAAAGCTGTAGCCACCATCCCTTCTAGTTGTGGCTGTGTATCAAATGCAAGGAAAATACACACAATCTGATCGTGCTGTGGTCAGTGAAAAATCACTGTAAGCCAGCAGGCAACAATAACAACTGCCCCTGTCCTCCTTCCCAGGCTGTGCTTGCTTTCTTCCTATGGTCTTGCTTTCAGAAACTGCTGATCATGAAAACCCCCAAAATATCATGACCCTAGTGGAGAGGGGGAGGACAGGGAGGGAAAAGAACAGATGATATTTATGATTAAGAATCTCAATCACTCTAGCATAAACGATGAACTTAAGATCATTGGCAATAGAAATAGTTGACTTAACAGATGGTAGGCAGCTCCTATCAGAGGAAACCATTTTGAGCATGAGCTTAATTGAATGTTTCAGATCTGTATAAATTAACATGTTTAAATCTGTGCATATATACAGCTTGAATTTCAGAATAATCCTTTAGAGGTTTTAAGATCCTCTAAGTAAAAAAAAATATTGTCAGAAATCAATTCCAAGTTTTCAGATACTTATAGGTAAGAAAAAAATGAATGTCCTATTACCTATCTTCAGAAAGCAAATGTTTGGTAATGCAAGCTGTACTCTCCTCCTAGTGCTTATGATCTTAAGAGTGTTTCTTATGGAAATTCTCTTAAGTAATTCTTAGGGGTAAACATCTGCTGGTAAAAAAATTTTATTAGATAAATAATGTAAATTTGCATTAATTGCCCTGTTTGATGATCCTACAGTAAAAAGTAATAATTAAAAAAAATTAGCAACAGAGGTTCTCTACAGTAGCCCTTTTCTTTAAATTTTCACAGTACCATGGATTGCTGTGTGTGTGACAGGACAACAGTTCAATAAAAGAAATTGTTATGAGCACCCAAATAATTCTTAACACCAGCATGTGCCTCACTACAGTTGCTCATGGGAGCTGTAAACAAGTGCTGTGCATTACACTGGCATTTACAACAGAAGTGTGAACGGTGAGTTTCCATACATTATGGTCCAAATAGTGGACTATTCCTATGAGATAAAGTGAACTCAGTTCAGTACAGGTAGAAGAGTAGGAATGAGATTTATTGCCTAGAAAAATCTAAGCGAGAGAATGGTGCAAATCTACTTACTTCATCAAGTTTCTAAGAAGTTTAGAGGGTAGGGTTGGTACAATAGTGAGGCTTATTCTCCACTGTTTTAAACTGTGTACAAACAATCCCCAGGCTGAAAAATTCCATGGAAATAAATATACAGTGCAAAAGCAGAGTGAAAATATCTGCCAAAATCTCCGTCAAAGAGTTGTCTCATTTCAGCACATAATACCAAACCAGGACACAGATCAAGTATATTTTAAAAATACATCTTTATTAAGTTTGTGGTCTGTCCTTGACCTCTGCATATCTGTGAATCTTTTAATGGAGTACATTTCCAACTACTCTGATATCTATTTCTGCTGCTAAAACCTCATAAATACTAATTATTCTATTATTTTTGCCAAGGTCAAAATTTTGAGCTAGGTATGACAGAACAGGAAAAGTGGCCCTCTGCCTGTATTTTGACATTAAAGAACCTTTTTGTTTACAAAAATTCTCTTTTATTTCAAGGTAACTCATATTAACTGCCGGTGATGTTCCAAATTCCCTGCTGGCCTAAGGCATTCCAGTTCCATCAGCTTCAAGGCACCTTGTGGGCCCACCAGTCGTGCATTTCTGAAGAAGTTATTGTGAGTTACTGACAGTATTGATCTACAGCAAATACTTTACTCTGCAGTAGCTGCCTCTGTATCTTGTCCAGCTCTTAGTCACCTTATTTCAACAGCACCCTGGTTACTTGGAAATGTAACTTTACATTAGCAATATCAAATTGTAAGCAAATTTGTCAAACAATTGTAAATTCGTGTAAAACTCCAGACCACTCACAAAGGACTAAATACTTATTTCTTGTGGACGTCCACTAAAATTGAATCAGATGCTGTACCCAGTTGTAGGAGGGATCCACACTGACCTGTGTGAATAGCATGAGAGGAAAGTAGGTGGTTGTGGCCTGACCCTGCGTGAGGCAGGTATGAAATTACCTTTCCTTTTCTTTAGAGCATGAACAATGAAAGACATCGAAAGACTACAATGGTTCAAAAGCCAGATTTTTCAGAGTGAAAAAAACAAAACAAGGTAAGATAGATGTTGCTACCTACTATGCCTTTCCAAGAGGCACCTTCCAATCTGGCCTTCTAGTCTTGGGATTTTCAGCAACTTCCTGGACTACCCTAAATCCCCAGGAAAGACCCACTGTACCTCCCCAGGAAAGTCGGAGGTGTTGCTTTGGGCCTGTATTCTGCTCTACAAAGCAGTCCTTCATTCATCTTGGGAGCCCATGTTTTGTGTCACTTGCTGAGAGTATCTCCAGCTCCTCTGCTGCCCCACGCAGCACTCTGGGAGCTGCTCCCAGCTCCTAGCCAAGCCTATCCATCTGTTCATGGGAAAGGTGAGACCAGGCTCTTCTTCCTTGGGGTACCAGCTACTGAACCCTCTGTCCTGTACTCAGGACAATATAAGGAGTCCTCCTACCTCCTTATCGCCTAGTTACACCTCCTAGCAAGACATAATAGATGGAATATTTACAGTAAACGGTGCCCAAAACAGTTCTGCCATCTGTCACACTTGTGAATAATGAGTTCTTCCACACTTCCACAGAGTTATGCATTCAACAATCTCCCCATAATTGCAGATAACAAATGTGGACACCTGGCATTCCACTGATGGCTGTATTAGTTAACAGATGGGTGAAAAACAGGGTGTGAAGCTATTAAAGGTAGATTTTTATCTCACCTAATGACAGCTATCTAAATATAAGGCATCTTGTCTATTCTACTTAGATAGGTTCTGTCTTTAGCCTATAGAAAGAGACAGACACCTCCAGAGGGTCTTATTTATCACACATTTTCTGTACTCCTACCTTTGGATTTAACTGTCCTCTGGAAATTCCTGTCTGTATTCATTGATGCACAAGGAGACTTGATAACCAAACCTGCAATGAAACAACTCCCTTTAGATATCTAAAATTAGGTGAGATGATTTCATACAAGAGTTACCATTAGGGATTTAAGTAGTGAGTTGAGCCAACTCCACAGTTCGGCCTCAAAGGGCAAGCAGAATGGCCACATCAGCTTACCTGAAGGGAGCGTGGGAAGAGGTAGATCCCAGCCACAATACCCTGAGAAACACTCAGGGATGAAATGACACATATTGTGAGGAGTTTCCCACTTTTGTTATAGCTCCTGACAGCTGGTTATGAAATCTAGTCTTTGGAAATTGGCATCTTCTTGGTGGGGAGCGGGAACTGTAGAGGACTAATAGAAGCACAGCAAAGGTTTCAGAGAACATCAAATGATCATTGAAAGTCACTGAAAGCCTTTTATCTCGATATCAGATTGGTCTTGTAGATAGGGCAGGTGGTTAGCAGAGCTGTTCAGGTTAGTCCTTACACCTGTCTGCTTGGAGAGAGGCATGATCCTGCTGAGCTAATGCCAGACTAAAACTTGGAAGATTTGGTTTCCAGCTCTACCAGTGACCTGAAACACAATTGCAACAGACAGATCCTTTTCCCTTTCCATGCTTCACTTTCCTGATTTATTGAATGAGAGTAGTTATTCTGTAAGATTTCTTTATAAAATATTTCTGGATGACTAAATGGGAAATCTCACTTTCAGAGCTAAAAGTTCTTAATTATATCTCTAATGCTATCTTTTGAACTCATTTGACAAAAAAAAAAATTCAATTTTACATTTTTTAGAAAGGGTAGAAATCTATAAATATAGAGAAAATTAATTACTAAATACGTACATGTATATAAACACAGGGAAACATCATTACACACTAAAGCAGAGTTCAGGCTCTGTTCAGGTGAATTAAACAGCAAATTACCACACATATATCTAGTGTGTTAGAATTGAGCCAACTGTGAGTTGTGTAGTTTGCTTTCAGGGATGACAAATGCCATGGACAGCAATAGTTTGCCTTTTGATTTTAGTAGAATTAGAGGAATTTGATGGATAGGTAGCAAGAAATTTACTGCATTTGGCCATGGCTTCTCCCACGTTCTCCCTCCCAACAATCTGCAAATGTCCCTTGGCTGCTCTGTGCACACATTTATCAAACAGAGATTGAATGATGGGAGCATACCACTGAGGTGGTTATATTCATGTAGTGGGTGTGCTGGTGTGTTTAGGCAGTTGCTATGGCTCCTAATTTGTTCACCAAGTACATATTTCTCATCCATCCAAGGATCCTGTTTCAATAGGAACTTGCTAACAACAGCTTTGCTCAGGCACTATAGTGTCTGTCCTGGAACATGCAACTCCTTGGAGCAAAATCCGTTCTCCACTGAGATCAGTGGAAAGTTTCCCTTTCAAGGGAAAAATCTTTACTCTTCTTCAAGACTGATTTCTTCTAGTTGTATACTTGCCCATAGTATTTTCAGACCCTGTTGCACAACTGAAACAAGGGAAAACCCGAAACACTTATTTTTGTGCAATCCTGTAATTAGTCTTGAAATTGTACTGTGATATGATTTATGGCCTTTAAGCTGAAGGACAGTAAGTGGAGATGAGACATTAAGCACTGGCAAGGCACTGGCACAGGTTGTTGGCAGTGAAGTTGTGTTCAAGTGTTCAAGTTCAGGTGTTCAGGTGTTCAAGACCCAGCTGGATGGGGCTCTGAGCAAACCAATCTAGTTGTAGCTTCCTTGCCCATGGCAGCAGGGTTGGAACTAGGCGATCTTTGAAGATCCTTTCAACCCAAACCATTCTGTGATTCTGATTCCCTCAGTTGCCATAAGGCAGAGCAAAATACATATGAGTACCTGATTTGCATCACCCAATTTTCAGATTATTCTCTATTAGATTCTGTTGCTGGTTTTACTTGTTGCTTGTCTATGCTGCCCTGGATTAACAATGAAATAAATAGGACATCTGTATGGTCAGTTAGATACAAGGTTATAAACCCATCAGAAAGTTAAAAGTGTGTTTTCAAGTATTTCAAGAGTTGCAAAACATGGAAAGCCATGCTTTTCATCAAGAGTTTTTCAGAAATCACCAGACCTTTCTTAATCAGGATTACCATTTATTTCTGCTTTAATCCATTATACTGGCAGCAGGTAAGGCATATGTAAGAGACCGAAAAATTGGTATCAACATAGTTTATTGAAAATGTACAGCTTGTTACACACCAAATGTGTAAGGCCATTATTGGCAGCACCTCTTCTCATGTCCCAAATGTGCACCCATATCTATGTGTTTGTGTAAAAAGCTGTAGGATATGTAGTCACTAATATGGAGAAGATTCATCAGCTCATGGCAGACAGAACCCAAATTTTTTAGGTACGTACTTATATATAGCAATTTTCTTCATTCTATTTCTCTTGATGCAAAACGTGGTGACAATAACCTTCCAGATTAAAGTAGCATTTAAAAGGAATTTTTTGGATTAAGAGTCAATGAAAGCATTTGGTTGACCCAGTGAAGATGTCTACCTTATGATGAAATCACTTGGTAACTAAGCTGCACCAGGAGTTCAGACACACAGCTCATATTTTTGCAATATGAAACAGCCTAGTGCATCCAAGATTCACACAGAGGAGGAGGTTATGGCAAAGAACTGTGCCCACTGGAACTGCAGGTGGAGACCAGCTGAAGCATCTGAGAGCACCCCAAATTGCCACAGACCTCTGCTAATGGTCATTGTATCGGACTCAAAGTTCAAGACTCTGGAGCTGAATCCTATTGGGATTGGGTGGCAATTTTACGGGACAATATCACATAATCACAACTTGACCTCCTTGTAAGAGCTAAGCCGTCTCCTCAGAGTGTCAAGAAGATTGCCACATTTTCTTTATAAATGAATCAGAAGTGCAAATTGCAGACAATCACTGGAATTTTAAAAAGTTCTGAAAATCTTCCAAGAACTCACCAGGAGATGGAGAAAGTTGGATGAAATTTCTGTTAGAAACATACTTTTATCTTACTTCATCCAAAAATGGTAAAATTGCCCTCATGCAATGTTTAAGCAAAGTTTTTTGTGGCAATGTTTTTACCCATTGTTGAGATGGAGTGGGTAGTTTTCTTGTTAGCTTGAGTGAAGCATTTGTGGTACTGGTGTCTGATTAAGTTTCAATTAGTGTTAATATATTTGGATTCTTTGAAATACATGGTGAAATTGCCTCTGAAGCCATAGAATTCAGAATGTTGAGAGCCTGGCAGTGGTAAGGAATTTAGTATCCTCTGAGGTATTAAATTTTGGTCTGAAATAGAATTCATTTGGTCGGAGTTGCCATCAGGACAATTATTGTCCATTGACTCCCGTGCAGCAGTCACAGAAAAACATGGTGGGATTTACTACACTGCTGACCTCTCTCAGTAAGTCTGCACCTGGCAGAGACTGCTCTGGATGTGGTGGGGAAATGAATGTAAGGAAAAAAATGTGCAAGAGGGTTGACTTTGAATGGGCTTTTTAGAGATATACGAAACTTGAGGGTTTAGGCACCTACCCCTGCTTTCCAAAGGATGGGCCACACAAATGACTTTAGCTGTGTAGATCATCTAGGGGTTTGTAGAGAGATACTGTCCATGAAAACTGGCCCTGGTTACCACACAGGGATAGTCAAAAACCCTAGAGAGATCAGAAAGAAGCTTTCTCACCCTGTCTGTATCTTTGTTTTTTGTTCCAGGTTAAAAATATTTTGCCTTTCCACACAGCTGCCCAAGTGGGCTGTACTCCTGTCTTTTTAAAGCTGCCTGATTGCTGTGCTGATGGCATTTTTTTGTGATAGACCAATGACATTAAAGCAGTGCTCCAGAAAGGGGTAACCTGTGTTTCCAATCTCCTTGGAATGATGATGAGGGCTCAGACCTATATTCCCAGAGGTTGCCCTATAGAGCACGTTACAGACCCTTCCTGTGTTATGGAGTGGGAGGGAAAGTTGAGAAGAGTATTTGCCAGGTAGGCCTCAGCTTGGCATGAAGATACAAGTGTTTAAAAGAAAAACGGTGGGGAAAGAGCATAACTGCAAGATTTTTGTTGAAATAACAGGCCCTGTGTTTCTGTTCCCTCACCCCTGGATGATTGCTCCAGTTGAAAGCCTGTTGTGCATAAACTTGTGCAGTGATAGCAGCTTCTCTAAGGTTCCAAGTTAGCATGGACAGAGCGTAACTCCAGTGCCTGGGAAGCTTTCAGGTTAGCTGCAAGGTGCCTATTGATTTTGAGCTGACAGGCATTACACAGTGCTGCGCTGCTGTCAAGGCTTAGATGCTTAAATTGCATTTAAATGCAGTGGTAGCCAGGGCTGGAAAAATGTGCACCTAGTTCTTTGTCATCAAAACTTGGTGTCACAGAAATCTTTTAACACCAGCATTTATTTTAATGGGAAAAAAAAAGTAATTGAAAAAGAGATATTTCTAGATCTAGTGCAGGTAAACCAGCAGAAACAGTCATGCAGCTTACTGCCTGGCAGGAAGAGAGCACACTGCAAACATTGTTTGCAAATATCGAACAAAATGAAGCACAAAGGAGCATATCAATGAAGTCAAAGCAGCATCACTGAGCACTGTATTAATTAATCACTCCCAGTATTAATGACTCTTATTGGAAAAGAAAGTCAAGTCTTTAGAGAGTTCTCATAGCAAGGAGATGTTTCCTTTTCTCAAGGAAACATCATGGCAAACACCACAGAGCCATGGGGCACTATATACATTAGATAAGGTGATGTAGATATTATCAGTCTCACACGGGTACCACAGTCATGCTGATACGCTGATCACAGGATGAGGAAAAGCTGACTTGGTGGCATCCAAGTTCAGACAGTATCTTTCACTCAAGTCAGTTATTATAATGCAAATCTGTCACAAAGTCTGCTTAAAATATATGGTAAGAATGCAATCAGTTTGTTAGAAACTTGGTAATTGGAGGCTAGTTTTTCAGCAAAACATCAGCAAATGACACAATGTACACAAAGTATGTCCTAAAGGACAAAAAAGTGCTGTTCCACAGTGCACAGAAGCTACCTTTGTCCAATGTGAGTGAGTGTTACTCCATTCATCATTGGCTCCATTTCCTTCCCTGTTGTCAGCAGCAACTACATCTGTCTTAGCAACTCAGGATATTATTAGGTAAACTATGAACATCCTCAGAGGCGGTAGGCTCTTGGGGCACCAATATATCTGTCACTTTTCAAAATCATCAATTACATGTGGAGAACTGACTCTTCTCAGTGTCACAGCAGGGAACTTGACAGCAGCTGCTCAGTGCTGGCAGCACAGTTCCCATTGCACTAGTCACTCCAGGTCACCTTACCAACTCAGTGGGGCAACTCACTTTTCCCAGCCACCAGAGCTGCTGCTCCAAAACCTCTCCCTAACTCTGGCTCCATGTAACCCCAATGAAGCAGTGATGTTGCCCAGGGTCCCATGTTTGCTCCAAGGGGTAAAATATAATGGAGTAGCTGGTGCCAAAAATGTGCAGCCAGGGAGGATTGTTGGCCCATCACAGCTCAGATGCAGCCAAGTGTGGCAACAGGTACCCTCAGCATAAAGCTGCTTACCACTCACTCACTAGCATCGTCCTCACAACAGCAGCCCCATACCTCGAACATGTTAGAAATGCCTAAGGACATTTCCTTAGCACCTTCAGCACCAAAGAAACTAAAGGGGCAATTTTCAGTCCATCGTTGGGAACCTGCAGAGAGCACTGCACTACACACTGCAAGGGTCCTCCTCATCCTGCCTGATCTTTCTGCTGTGGTTGCTGTGGGCTACCTGCAGGTCCCCACAGCTCTGCAGTCCACCAGTAGCATAGCCAGGCCCCAGGTCCCAGGGAAGGAGCTGGGCTTGGCTATGGGGGCTGTCATAGCCTGTGCTGAGCAAATCACTGTTACAGTCTGACTGCAGGGTGTAGGGGATGTGAAGAGAGATCTCCCTTTCTTTGGAGAGTCTGCAGAAAATGATTTGTGACAAGTACCTTGTCTGCAAGGGCTGGCTGATCTGCTTGCTGTCAGAAGGCTGTTGGGGTGTCTCTGGAGGCGTATGCACAATGATAGTGGCAAACAGCACACATATTCCCCCTTTAGGCAGTTTCCTTGCCAGGGAAGATCATTACAGACAGCATTTACTGCTCTTAGTAAGCCCAGCAAATGACACCTATTAGAAGTTTAGATTACAAAGGAGTACTAGGATCCTAAATGGTTTCTGTAAACATATATCATGCAGCTGGTGAAAGAGACTGCAGTTTTCCAACCTGGAAAAGTCTCCAAGTACTAATATACTTGATAAGAACATCTTTGCTTTTTTTTCAGTCAGGCTGACTCCATAATGTTTATTGGATACTACTGTGGGGACATTACAGGAGAATAAGAAGCAACATTAATGACTTGATTGGTTTTTGTACAAACCCATTTTTTCAAAACCTAATCTGGCTTCTCACACTTGACTAGTAGAGACAGTGTTGCAAAGATGTTATGACCTTTATTGCTAAATATGATGATATTGAACAAGCAATAAGAATAAAATGTACATGTAGGAAGGCAAATTGAGACCTGGTGTTATCCCACTGATTCTTTTGTGCTCATAGGAACACATGAATTTGAACTCATATGCAAACACTGGCAATGAGGTGAAAGCTTCAATGGTTCTCTGTTGTGCAGTAAAGAGGCTGTCATGAACAAGATGAGATTCTATAAATTACTGGACTGCCTATTATGATGGCTACAGAACTTAAATTTAGTTTCCTGTTTTTTTTCTTTTGTCACTGCACCTCATTCTCTTCTCAGCCATGCTGGTGTAAAACAGTATTGTCGGAGTCATACAGGAGCATAAAACTAGCAGAAATAAAAAGAGTGAGGCCTCTTACTGTCAAAAAGTACATATTATCAATGTATACTAGAATTAAAAAAAACAATAGATGTAAAGAGATAATTTGAAATTCAGTTACATATTTGAAAATTAATAATTACTATATACAATATAAAATACTGAAAATATAATCATGCTTCCTGAACACTATGACCAAAAGATATTTCACCTGTCTGACAACCAGGACAGAGGGCCCACTCATAAAAATTACCTTATTATCTTGCACCTTTTGCATAGCAAGACATTTCTATTGTTGAAGTACACACAGTAGGCATGCATTAATTAGTCTGTTGATTGTTATTAATACTGATAGACTGGTTGCTGAGCTAGATTAGCACACATTCTTAGCAGCAGGAACTGCTCTAAAAAAAATCACAAAGTAGGAACTGTAAACTATCATCTGATTTAATCCTGGATGGAGTGCTTGAAATCAGAGACATCCCAGAAATCTGTTTTTAAGGGTCAACCTTGTGCAATGTCCTTCAGATTCTTTCCTTGTGCTAATCTCTAGTTCTGAAATCAATCCATATGCATTCCTGTAAAACATTGTGGGTTTAATAATTAATTTTTAAAATTTAATTATGGTCAATTCTTAAATGGCAAGTTAGATAATTTAACTTTTTAAAATTCAAGGAATCACAGAGAAAATTAATATTCCTGGTCTCCTCCTTTCCCTTACATTTTTAGGCATGTTCTTCCCTAGTTCTTTCCCACAAATCAGTTCAAAGTCTTTGCAGAATCCTCTTCTAGCAGTTGCATTAGTACAGATGAAGTAAACTTTGATTGCATCAGCATTGTCATGAAATCATGATCTGTGTCAGCAAAAGGTTCTCCCTGGTTGGGCACCTGCTCAGATTGTCTTAACTTTCCTTGTTGAAATTGTGGGGTTTATAGTTTCTTTTGCATAGTAAAAAGACAATTCAGATGTTAAAAGGAGATTTCACAGGAATAATGGCACACTTGTCTTGACTTTCAGAGGCAGAGATACACAATACCCTGAAGGTGAGAAACCAGACTTCAGTGATTTCATATGGGCACTTTTTCAAAATCAAAAGCTGATGGAAACTGACTGCTCAAAATCTCTACAGATCTGCTCTTTTAGACTTCTATTGTCAAGTATAACCCAGACTGAAATGTTCTGTAATTGAACATACTGCAGGTTGCATCCATCAAAAAATAAATCAAAGTAACATGGCCCTGAAATTATCTGACCTGGATAGAACCATGTTTATAACTGAGGCCAACATTTGTATAATATCTACCAAGTGAATAGTGATATGTAAATACAACCTTTTTCAACCTCTTGAATTAAAGTCAGCTTTAAATGTTGTGATGTCTTTAGAAAAAGGAGTGTTATAACCACATTTACATTCCTTCTTTGAGATGATATGACACCAGGGACTATGCTATCATTCAAAACCTCCCCATATTCAATAACTGCTTGCAAACACCCCAAAGGAGTGCTGGTATAATCATGCATTCAATACATAGAGAAAAAAAATCTTCCTTGTCTCAGCACATATTACAACTGTCCAAAGATGTTACTGTGTTTATTTTTTTCATATTTGACAATAGGATCAGTTTTCCTAATAAATTTGGTTAATTTGCTTAAAGATGACTTGGAATATTCTCTGTCCTGCTGCAAAGCATTGTAGAGTACATTACCCTTTTGCACTTACTTTAATGATTTCCTTGCTGGCCTCAGCTTTTCCTTAGATGCTACCTGGACTTACTCCTAGCATCCACAGCTAAATAAAAGAGGACTACAAGCTCATAGGGCTCTCACTATAATAATGTGGGACTGTCTTGCATCATCAATGCTCTGTCTAAGATTCCCTTACTGTCAATATGTCTCAGAGAGAGTGGATGTGAGCAAAAACTTAGCAGGAAAAAGAGGTAACAAACTGAGTTGTCAGGACAGCCCTCCCTCATTTGTCAATCTAGAGTTACAAATCAATTACATTTACAATCCTGCAAAGGGTATTGTGATATTTTTGTATTGATATACTATAGTGTGCAACCTATCTAAAAAGGTTGTTATAGTGTGTAATCAGTGGGTTAAACATGTGTTAACTTCCAGGATCTCTTATGCTGGGGATGGGTGCATTTTAAAGTCACTCATAGAGACACCCTAAAGCATGTCAGGTCTGTATCAAAACAGAGGGCAGACACTGTTACAGAGAAAGAGGAAGACATCTGCATTGGTTTTACCTGTCTCTGTTTATGTGCTCAATACTTTTTTTTTTTGTTTAAATGCATGAATTTAAATCTGGAGCATTTCTTAGGAGGAGCATTTCCTTTGCTCAAATAGAAGTTATTGAACTCACTACAAGGATAAATGGGTGAAATTAAAGGGCCTCTGATATATATAAGATGAGAATAGTGCTTCTAATGGTCCCTTCTGGGCTTAAACTTTATGAATCTATGTTTCATTTCCTGCTTGCTCAGTGATAGAGATAAGATATCTCCAGGGCAAATACCAAGAGTCCTTCAGAGAACAACGGTAGGCTATTAATCTCAAAGTGCCTACCTGCCTGGTTCAGGCTTAGGTTAACAAGCTTATTGTCCCACTTCTATGGCTTGAGATCAGAGGACACTTATCTGTTTCAAAATCTTTCTAGAGAGGAGAAGTGGAGAGCAAAGAGACCTGGGGGAAAATAACGTAGGGGGACAAAGAAACCAGGGGAAGGCAACATGGGGTGACTGTGAGAGACTGTAAGAGATCATTCAAAACATCATCAAAAGCCTAGCCAAACAAATGTATTAAAGCCCAGAAAATAAACTCGGGTGTGGGTAATCCTCAGTGCTAGTTTAATTATACTTGACTGTGCTCTAGAAGGTTGTGTTGGGATCGCTGTTAGCAGCTGCTGCTGGCAGCTTTGAAAGGATAATTGCCTCCTGAGCCCAAGCCCACTTAGATCAGTCAGAAACCAGAAACCAGCGCCAATAAAAGGGACTTTGGAACGGTCAGTACAGAAGTGACTCAACTGCAGTTTTGGTGAGAACCCACAAAGGCAATGTGACCCAAGTCAACCTGTACTTTAGGCACTCAAAGGCTATAAAGAACATACAGACACATGTTTTAGCCATGCCTTCCCAAGTCACAGTGAATGGCTGACCAACATGTTCAGAACCTTCCCAACCTGTTCCCTGGCACTATAACTTACAGTACTTCGCAACCCACTTGGTCTTACTGCTCAGCAGCACATCTTTTCTTTTCATCTAGAGAAGCACATCTTATCTATTTACAGATATTGTGTCCATTTGAAATTACTCAGATACTCAGATATTTTCTACCACAGATAGGGCATAAATATGGAAATCAGGAGATGAGGTTCAGTCTGCATCTTTAGCAGAAGAGTGTTCATGATGTGGTGTGGTGTGATATATGCTACCAAGACCCTGGCTCCTCATAAACAGACACACACCTGTAATACTCAAGTTAAATATTAAAGATCTATAGGATGTCCAAGGTGTGTAGACTAGCTAGTGTACATACTGACCATACTTCACTGCAGTAACATGGCATCCAGCATAGATTATAAATCTTACCTTAGACTCTGCCTTGTTGTAGTTGATGATCAAATCCACTGGTCTCAGGACACATTAATTTTTTTATCTCATGTATGCCTAGTTAAGTTACCATCAGCTTTTCCTCACAGTAACAAGTGATTCTAACAGAAACCATCCCTTACCCCTCCTTTGATTTCACATGTAGCTCTCACAGTCCCCTGGGAGATTGTGCTGGTTTTGCTAACACTAAACCCACCACAGTGATCTTTCCAGGCAATATCCTGTCTTCCTGATTTATTTATGCTTCTTATGAGTTTGTGTCCCTTCCAATGAGGAATTGTTATCATAATGTCATCAGTGACCAGTTCTGCTATTAGTTCGGTGTCTCTCCATTATTCTATCAACTTATTTCGTCCAGAGCCATTCCACATCCCCACGCCTTCTCTTGCGCCTTAGGATATAGCAAGGAAATGTTGCCTTAAAATACTACCTCAACAGCCTTCACATGCTCATGGCAGTTTCTTTCCTCATGGTGTTCAGGAGCCCTGATCCCTTAAAAGAGTGTAAGGTAGGGAATAGCTGCATGTTTTCAGCCATAAAACTTTTAATAGTATTTGCAGGGATGCCTGCCAAGCTGGGTTATACTGATATGTCAGAAGCTCTGCTATGATAGCAGGCTGTGGATATTTCAGTTCAAAGGTTGCAATATCCTGCCAAAATAAAGAGAGATAAACTTACATTATATATGGAGTGTGTATTAGGACAATCTATCTGTAAAAGAGAATGGAGGAAGAGAGGACATTATGTAAGTTCTGTCAAATTATATGAACTTCAATTTAACCCTTGGCAGCACAGTGCAAGAGTCAGGGACTGCCTGGAGGAGGCAATGCGGCCAACTGGGGAAGCTCCTTGGCTCCTTGCTCCTGTTCAGCTTTGTGTTGCTCCTTCCCCACTCCCATCCTTTGGGTTCCAGTTACGTCCCTACATAAGGCTGATGCCAATAATCCACTTAAATGGCAAGACTAAAAAAGCATAGCAGATGCCTATCCTGTGTTATACACTAGATTAAGTGCTCCCTTGCTGTTGCCTAGGACATTGTGATGGTCTCAAGAGCAGCAGTGGGAATTTTGGAAATGCCGTTATGGGGGCCAGTACCAGATCTGTTAAGCCTTCTGGACCCAAAGAAGAAGTATCAAGTTTTGATGTTTTTTTGTCAGTGCACCAAGCATTTACACAGATGATTCATTTATATGAGTAGTGTGAGCCAAAATTAAGTTCAAACTATGCACTTATACCAATAAAGAGTGTAGGAGGTTGTGGATTTTTTAGGATCCTGACTAAGTGATGTCTTATGTAGTTTGAAAATGATGCATTTTTAAGTGCTTAAAGTAGCTCTTATTTCTTTTAGCAAAAACCTATCCCTAAATCACCACTCTCCCCTGAGGTGTTCAGCCCTGCACCAGCTTCTTCCAGTGCAAATGTCAACTGTTACACTCAGTGAGTGAGGGAAATGAGACAGAACCATGTTACTTACATAATCAGTTGTCACTTATAGGTATTGAATATTGTATTTTACACCTCTCAATATATCCTGAATCCCACACATGTGTGTAAGGAAAAAATGTGAATCATTTGGAATAATTGCAGTATGGAAGCAAATTTTCATGAGTCTGCAAATAAATTGTTAGGAAAAGGTTGATTTAAGGCATTAAAATATCCGCTTTCAATTGTCAAATCAGTTCTAAATGTATCTTCCAAGCTGCCAAGTGACTAAGAAAACATTGCTGTTGGTGCAGGATTAGTCACTGTGTTGGGATGTGTTTCTGCACATGCCTTATGGATGGATTTCTGTGGGTTGAGATAAACTGCATGTTTCTGACGTGCTCTTCAGCATGAAAATGTGGAACTGAGCGAATGTATCTGGGTCTTCTTGTGTCTTTACCCAAAGGGCTTGGGACTAATCTCTGAAACTTTGTCATGGTGTAATGACATTATCTACATTGCTATGGCTTAATGAGTGAACTTTAATTTACTTATGCCTGTTTTGGTCCACAGCCAATGAGTTCCAGAGAACAGGACACCTGACAGTGGAAGGTTGTCTGTGAATGTAGCTGTGAAGTTCACAATGTCAGCCATGTTTTTGCCTTTACCTCAGGAACCTGATCTCTTTACATTACCCAATGACTCCAAGGAATTAGTGGAAGAACAATCTTTCTTCATGAAAGGAGAAATACACAAAATTGGCCAGGCCATCCTTTGTTGCAGTAAAACCTGTCGTGGTTATTACATCAGCTTTTCTGTGATCATTCCTTCAGGGCAAAGCATGTCTCTATTTAAAATGGAGAAGACGGTCCACTGTGCTTCCAAGGTATCCAGCAAGAACTGCCCACCTGGACTCTTGTGCTGGGATTTTGCAGTGCATCTGTCTTCCAGACAAGATGCTTTCACTGACAAATGTCCCCATCCTGCTCTCAAACTCAGCTGTGTTCCTCCATTGTGGCTTTTGTGCAATCCTCAGTACATCTTCCCAACAGGAGCTAGAGCACAGCAACTTTAACACTCCAATAGAGGAAACTGTGTGTTTGCTGCACCTTCCCTCTGTGGACATCAAAGCATGTAATAGACTCTACACAGCTCAGCTCACTCACTTACAACACTGGCTTACCCTGAACTCTAATCCCATACGGTAGTTCCATATTTTCTCAATGATTAGCAACACAAATATGATAGATAAGAGTATCAGTTTTGTTTCCCCAAATTCCACCCTTGTAAATTCAACCTTGTAAATTCAACCTTGTAAATTCCCACAGTGAATTTTACTTTTTTCATTTCATGCAACAGAAAGAGTAGCACAACTACTGTAGGACACTGCTAGAATGTGAGTTATCTGGCCAGATTTAGTGTATTCACCTAAAGTGTCAGGGACTCCTTTGTTTTTGCAGCACTGATGGGTCCCTCGGAATGCAGTGTGTGACTTGCACTGGCACTTCTTAAGCAAGAATGGACTCCAGCTTACATTCAATTAAACTGTGTTACCCCAGACAGGTTAACATCACAAACATGTTTTCCTTTTCAACATAAGCAGGTATAATCAGGAATACCTATAAAAAGCTAATATGCTAAGTAAGACTGGGCTGGTATTTCTCGTGGTTTAGTAATCCACTAAATGATTTACTCAAAGTCACATATACCCTCTGAAAGAGAATTTCCAGTTTCTAGGATCTCAATATGGCATTTTTGTCACATGATACCTCCACTAGGTTAAAAAGAGACTGTGCCTCCTGATGTTACTGTTTCTGGCTTTTAAGTAAACTGTCTTCACAACTCAATTATCATGAGTTATCAACTCATTTTTCCATGCCAGAATAATACTGAAATTAAAAAAAACCCAGTTTGATTAGATTAATGTGGAGCATAAGAGTAGTTTGATGTGACCAGCCTATTAATTTGAACAAAAAATCATAGCCAAAAAACCAATTCTACTTAAGTACCACATTATGTAATTATCTACCCACAAATCAAAATACTTGCTATTTTTCTCCTGAAAAAAATGCAGGTACTTTTTTTCGTACAACTTACAATTTTTCAGTGCCTTAAGCACAGAGATATTTTAGTAAATCTAATATTTAGCATTTACTGATTAAATGGATTTAATATCAAAATGCTGGCACATGTCTCCTCAAGTGCTTTCCAAAATTATCTTGATCTGTAAGAGGGTGACACTATATCACAAGACAGTTAAATATGGACTATGAATTGGAGGTATTGATCTCCCAGACTAAGCCACATAATTGAGCTGAAGAGATTTTCTGTTATTTGTGCTGTGGTTGATAATTTAGCCTAAAGTTCTGTGCGAAACTGATGATCTTTGCACAATCTTGTATGGCTTCAGCCTATCATTATTTTATTACAAAGCACCACATTCTGTCTCTGTGGAGTCCAAAATGCCTGTTCTTCAGATAAGAGTTAGACCACAGTACATCAGAATACAATGCAATGTTGTCACAAGTGCTATTTCAAAACCCTGAGGGTGTTGTAACGCAGATTTCTTTTTCACTGGACATGTTAGCACTTTTCAGGCATAAAATGTTCTTTCTGCACTCCTTTAGTTTGGACACCATCAGCCTACCTCCAAGCTATTGGCAGTGAACTTTAGCATTCCTGCTGGGAGGAATATTAGAGGCTGTTGATATCAAAGGCTGCTCACAGCACTGACTCAGGCCCTGGGTATTTTAGAACATAAGCTTGCAAATGGAAGTCTGGAGGTTTCAGCACAGAGAACAATCTATGAAAATTTTCTTATGTAACATGCATACAGAGTTTTACTTCTAAAAAAACCTCTTTTTAATTTTTTTTTTCAGCTGTGCACATTGTCCCTAGACCTTTATGCCACACACAGACTGCATAGAGACAGTCCAAATAATGTATACACTAGTTGCGTACCTTTAAGGCCAATAAATGTGAGGAAATATGGGGCTACTGCACTTCAAAGATTAAATATTTCACTGTATTTTTGCTACTGCTGTTGCAAATTAAGATCAAAGCAATACAGCTACCTCAAGGGCAACTAATGAGATAAAAGTTAGTTGTTTGCTAGTGTGCTTATTATTTGTCCTGTGCAATGTGCCTTGATCCAGCCACCATTCCTCCAGTCCTGCCCTGGGTGCTGTTCTCCAACACATTTCTGTTATTGTCAGATTATTTTGAATGTTCACTTGGTATGAAAAGCCATTCTTTAATGTATCCATCCTACCTTTTCAAGTAGATCACAACTGGCCTGAGCACTGACGAAATAGGCAGGCAAGAAGAGGCAGGCAGACTGAAAATGCTGAAGGGGAAGAGAAAGGTCCTGAGAGAATGGTTTTAAAACAGTCTGTTAACCCAGATATTGCTTCCCTCAGACTCTCTAGTGGCTGGCTCACATAGAAGTTTCATTTTCTATTATAGAAGATGAACTGAAAAGAACTTCTTAATAAAAAATGAAAGTTTTCCATTTGCAAGCTGCTGGAGAATTACACAATTAAAAATAACCTGACACAGTCTAGATGAGAAAACACCAAAAAAATCACCACTGAATAGGGTCAGAATTTTAATGAAAGAGAAAACATTGTCAGCCTCCAAAAATGCTGCTATCTACTGTCCTAAATCCTTGAGTGTTTGGTACATGTTTTTCTCTACCAGTTTTCCCATCTTTCTGCAGTTTTCTCTAACATTTTCCTCCTTCCACATCAATACATTATCTTAAAAACAACAAGCTAACCATCCCCAAAATCAAAACAGGTTCATTCAATGAACCAGCTGTAACATAGGAAAGATTAATTGTGAGTGCAGGGTTTAGAGGTGATATGGGCATATCATTCATGTCAGCAATAAGGCAGATTTATAGCTCCAAATAGGAGTAAGAGCTGCTTGCTTTAGGTAAAGAGTTACTCTCAAATTCCTTTATTAAATGAATAGCAATAGAGGAGGACATCAAAAGATGGCCCTGAGTCCCTGCTCTGCAAACCCCACGAGGGTTACATTCACTCCAGTGAATGGCTCATCACTCCATGGTCAAGTGGTGGAGTAGAGAGGCCCTCTATAGCATTTCAGGCTTGTCTGACCTAGAACAGGGCAGCCAGGTGGATGTTGCATAACAACAGAGCCCCAGAGAAGAGTTATACCACAGTAATGGGAATGGAACTTTGTCATGAGTATCACAGAAACTGCTCTGGGGTCTGGGATATTAATATTACTGCATGTATGTTTTCTCAGCTCTAGATTCAGAAATAACATAAATCTCCCCTTGCAGCCCATCAATAAGAACCTGAGCTGTACTGAGATGGAAATGTGGGTGTTTGTGAGAATGAAAATCCTTCTGGGATCCTTAGGACTGTGCAGAAAGGAGTGAGCCAGATCTCATACAGGTTCATCAATACTGGATTTTGGAATTGGTCCTTCCACTGAAGTTCTTGCCTACCCATACCTGACACCAGTTTCTAGAGACTGGCCCAGGGTGGTCCAAAACAAAAGCCAGATGCAAAAGAGCAATTTTCAGGTGTGGAGAATTTGCCTGGTCCCATCACTATTCATCAGAGTAGCTGTATCAGCATGACCCCTTTGTAGAACTTAACTGGAGTGCCTCATTACATTGATCTACAGCCCCCCAAGAAGCAAAATTGTATAACAAAGGAGTGATGGGCATCAGGGTTTGTCCTATTCCCTTTCTAGTTAGCTTTGATGTAAAAATGTGAAATACTTCACTCGCTTCCAACACTAGAACAGGTGGCTTTTTTGTACAAAGTGGCTGCACCTCTAGAGGCAGTGCACACCTGTGCCATCTCAGGATGGCATGGATAGAGGGGAAGGCAGAAACAGTCTAATAGGTTTGCTGGGAAATCTTATGCAGGACTTAGCATAAATAAAATGGCACAGTGACTGTTTCTATGTCTAAAAAGCTCTTGAATGGGAACTAACTGATGAGATTAAAAAAGTTAAAAATAAGTCTAAGACATTCTTTTTTCAAAAGGTAGATGAGATAAACAAGTATTGCCTGATGAAGATGAAGGAATGGGCAGCAATTGAGGAAGCAGAAGGAAAGATCAGGTTGACACAATGTTTTCAGCCAATTGCACAGATCATGATTTGTTGTATTTATGAGGGGAGACTCTCAGGTCCAAGTTAGGATGAGAATTATCACATAGAGTATTCACTGCATTCCACAGCTGTGCACATGTAACAACATCTTATTTTTACTGTGGCAACCATTTTTTCCATCCATTTAACAAAAAACAGACAACAAACCAAAAAAAGTACAAAAAAAGAAGCTTACACATCAAGCTTTTCTTATATTTCTTTGATTTTACCTTTTTTTCTGGCAACAGAGAACTTCATGGAGAGGAAACATCAATCTGTCTTGACCAGGCCTCTTAATTATTCTAAGACAAAGCCATTAAATTTGTTTATGTGGTCTCTGCTTGGAGGGTCTTTGAAATTAATTTCCCAATCTTTCACAAGAAGGAAAATGAATACTGGAAACCATAATTCTTGTCACCGTAGTAGGTTTCCAGATCTTTCTAATATGATTTTATTTATTAACACCCAGAAAGATTTTACCAAAGTCACACCATTCTTAAAGCAGCACTTCACAATCTCTCTCTGTATCTATGTGTAGTCACTGAGGACTTTATGAGCAACTGCCACAAGAAAACTTATTATTACACAGTTGCATTTTGACTGTGACTGTCAAAACTGTTGCCTCTGGGAATTTGGCAAACACAGCAAAAATGTGTTTGAGAACCATGAGGATATGTCTAAATGAGTATGTGCAGAGAGATCTGAGCTAACTTTGACCGTGCGCAGAGCTGGTCCTGGAGTGCTGTGCCGTGCCTGAGCTAACACATCCTGCTGAACAGGCAGGTTATGGTTTTGTAGGCTGGACCTGGGACCATGCTGACATGCTTTCCAAACATTCAGGCCAGTAGTATCCATACAAACTGTGCTGGGGCTGCGTGCTCCCCATACAAATGTGCCTGTGAGTGCTGAATCTGGAGTTCCAAAACATTGGCAAACTGAGGTCATGGCTTCTGCACATGGGAAATCCATCCCATAGATTCTTACTGGATTTCTTAGTATCACCCTGTGGATTATTAGTATTTAGGTACTTTCCCCTTATTTTCACCATTTTTAGTACATTCTGCTTTTTGTCTCCAAGACAACTTGAACTTATTTTAGATTCATTACAGCAGGAGCTGTCCAGTCAATCATAATTATCTCCACATGCTTTGGTTGTAGGCACTTGTTGCTGGCAATCGACGTGCCTACTGGACAACAATATGCTAACACATTTAGCCCTTTATGAAATGTACTTAATACACTCACATACACTGGCATCAAAGGAAATAAAGTGCTTCATCCTGTAACCTCTTATGAAGTCATCCAAGCTGTTTTCATTTTCTGTTTTCACAGTGCACTTATTTAAAACCTTGGACATCTGTCACACGAAGCAAATGACTTAATAAAAGCCAACAAGACTTTTTTTTCTGCTATGTGTAACCTTACAGACAGTGCACATGGGTGCACACGGGTGCAACTGGAATTGCTGGTAGTGGGCACCCAGTGGGGTTAGTGGTAATTATCCATGACCTCATACATTTCACACTGCCAAAAAAGGGCACGCAGCAAAGCTATTCTTCACAGAGAGAGTCATCATCGCAGTGTGCTTGCAAGCAAATTGTTTGCTTTATAGAATAATCCCTCTGAATGTACATTGCTTTAAGAACGTTTTTAAAGCCACTTTTCTTGCCACGGATGACTGTTGTCATTCTCCCATGTATTCTTCTCGCTGCTAAGTGATATTGCCAGAAAAAAAAAACAGTCATGAGGCCTATACTATAATACATGACAAAATAGATATGACATTGTCATTGGCGTTGTCTCTTCTGACAACAGCCAAATTATGCTGGTGTGTTTATGTCAATAACAAGGAACCTTTGGTACCATTTCTCTCTATATGTAGCTGGTTGACAGAGCAACTCACCACCTGAGCAAAAGCTTTTTAATACATGTCAACAAATTATGCCATGTCATGAGCCTAAATGGCAGCAAACTCTGCCTCTGGTTCTGGAGGGGGGGTTCCCTACTCCAGAGCTCTGCAGCTACTCCAGAGCAAACTGTGTTGGAAGGAAAATCTGCTAATAGTGGCCTCAGAGACAGTGTACTTCTAACATGGATCCCCTGAACTAAGAAATTAAAATTCTCCCATCATCTCTTACTGCTCCCAATATAATGTCACATTTCTACTTCTGTTCCTCACTGTGAGTTAGTCAACCTGTGACAGAAAATTGAATTTGGCACTGTATTTCAGCAAGGATGGAAAACAAAAATCTGATCTTTTTTCTGATGGTGAATAAAACTGAGTCAATAAAAGCCATAAACAAAAGCACAAAAAAAATTAGGAAAAGTGAAAAAGAGTTTTTCAGGAATAACAAATTGTCTGGAGTCACAGCACTCACCTGAGGTGGGAAAGATCTCTTTCTAGTATAATCTCTTAAAGTAATTTTAGAGCCAGTTATGCTGTTGTTCAGTGGCTCTTGGCTCTGTTGGTTGCTTCTTCAGGCCCTGATGCATTTGCCTGTCCAAACCACTGTATAGTCCCTAAGCAGGAAGTAAGCAGCATTTTATTGCATTCATGCACCCTGTTCCTCTTTTTCTTAATTTAATCTTCATTGCCTGCAGTAGTAAATTGTTCTGCACTAAGTAAAGCCACTCTCAGCCTTATGGGACACAAGATAGTTCTTCAGAGCTATCTCCTGAAAGCCTCAGTGTAGGACAAAGGCTCTACTCCCTTCCTAATGGCTGCCTCTTTTCCCATTTCTGTGCTCTCCCTCTACGCTCTTCCTGCACACAAATGTTCAGTGCTACAGTGTCACAGGTCATCAGCAACCCAGGCCCCTTGCCAAGCAGAGTATGATGTTGGTGGTGGGAGTGGGATTTCTTCTTGCTCACTCTATGGGGCTATAGTTATGAATTTTCTATTACAATGTGCTACTTCTCTATTTTACCATCGGAAATGTGAGATTTCATATAAATGAATTTCATATACACGAATTTCATATACACTGGATATTTCTTTCTTGTTTTCTTTGATAACCCTAAAACCAGTTTACCCAGTCCTCAGGATTTCATTTCCCCAACTAACCACTGATGATTTGTTTACAGCAGGTTATTCCATGCCTGTAATCCTCCACTCTTTGTCCCTCTTGGCAAAGGCTTCCACTACAGTACCATTCCTTTACACCACATCATTTTGCTACTGCATAATATTTTGTCCTGCATAAAAGAACAGCTTGCTAAACAGTAGCTGTGTAAAAATTATGGTTGTACCAGATGATTATATAAAGCTAATCAAAACAAGTTATACATTAGCCACGTGTTCATTAGGAAGCTGCTGGTAACAGCTAAAGCAAGTTAAAGCAAAGCTGCAGGCAGCCCAGGACAAAGCCAGCCAAGCCCTGACAAGTCCAAGGGCCTCCTGGAGTCTGAGTGAATCTCTGGTGTGTTGCTGGCAATGACAGTTGGCATCTATTGGGTTACAGGACTGCTCTTAGCTGTTCAGGACACTGTCTTTAGGTCACCTTATAGACCGAAAACTTACAAATGTCACCAGAGTGCATAAAACCGACTTGTGACTTGTGACCTTGGCAGCCACAGAGTCACAGGTTCCCATCAGACCTGCTCTGGAGCAAGGTGGGCACTGCCCTCAGCCTGCTGCAGCCAAGCTCCACTGCAGGGCAAGCCTGCTCTCTCCCTGCTGGGGAACAGTGATGAGCCAGACACCACGAGTTCCATGGGCTGCTCCATGGATATTGGTCTCTGCTTGATTAAAGTCAGCAGGTACCTGAGAATTTTACCCTAGAGAATTACTTGACAAATGATAGCTCTGTCTTGATACTGCAACAATTCCTCCAAAAGCCTACAGGATCTGGATGCAAATTTCTAATGAGGACACTTTGTAGAACAGTCTCAATGATGTTGTTCAGTGTTAGCACCAATTTGTGGTTTATTTTTGCAGCAACTATGGATGGAAGAGGGATTAAATAAATTTTACCTTCAAATTTAATTTGATTTGCTACTATATGTGAAAACCATATTTCTTTTTCTCTGTATGTGTACACTTCCTTTTTTTTCTTTTTTTGCAGGAATACCTGCAACTGGCATATGCTTTTTGCCATAGAAGTCAGATGATTTTTATCTGCCTTATCTTTTTCAATGAGAAAATACAAAATCAAATTGAAACAGCAGGCGAAGTAGTATATATATGCGCAAAGCAACATGCAGTCATGCCTCCTCCAGGCTAGAGCTGTCGTCACTTACAGTAAAGCCAACAGACTGCATGTGCAAAATATGCCAATAACCCATCTTTCTCTTCAGTTCATACAGAGCTTTGCATGAGGTGTGATCCAAGGGAAGTACTGGTTTTGGGAGAGAGCCAATATCTGAGAATATTTTCCTCTCCATCTGATGTGAAAGTGCCTCAGTATGGTGCTGCAAACCCTAATGGTTCTGGCTGACAGCTAGTCCAGATGCGTGAGGTCGCACGTATCACCACACCACCAACTGCATCTCAAAGAGACACGTGAAAGCCAGTGCTTCACACACATCAGAAGTCTGTAAGGCTGTAAAAATATTCTCTGTGTGGCACAAGGTGATTTGGTGCCAAGCAGTTTAAAAGCCTTCCCAAACATATGTGTTTACTTTGCTTTCAGGCACCAAGTCCACTTCAACCACCACAGAAACCAGATCTATAAAGGCAATTGGTTTGAAGGGTTGAAAAATTCCTTTTTTTCCTTCTGTCTCTGAAATGGCTAGTTATGCAGATTTTTTACATCATGGAAGCTTGAGGGGCTGCTAACACAGACAATGGAGCAGAAAAGTACTCTAGAGCGGCAAGCTGTGAGTAGTGGAGAAATTGGACCATGTCAGAACTACTGCTGCTGTGACCTTTTCTCCCCAAACTGTCCCGCTTACATTGGCGATCTGTCATGCACGTAGAGCTGTGGAAAAGCAAGTTCTCAAACTAAAGTGCTTTTTTTGTGAAGAGAACATGTTTTTCATAATGCATTTTCAGCATTTATACGGAAAAGGAAGATAACATAGAAAGCATCATTCTTGAGCTATATCACCAGCTGCAGATAAGGTGAATGTCTGCTAGCAGATTACTGTTTACCTTGGGAAAATTCTGTTTTCACTGATATCAAAGCAGACTTCTGTCTGTCAAAAGCATCACTTTTTGTAGTACCAGTTTGGCCTTTCAAGTGCTTCTGGAATTAGACATTGATGCCTTGTTGTCCTGCCAGAGTGATTTGGGGAGCACAGGAACACAAGAAAATCCATCGTGTTTTTGGGAATTGGGATAAGGAGCAGCATGGTAATATTGGAGCCATTCTGCCCACTGCAGGTGAGGATTTATAAGCCTGGGCAGGAGAAAAAATGAACAACTGGAGTAGTCCATGGGGCCATGTAGATCAGTGCAGGTCCTTAAACATATTTTCCGCACCAGGCTGAGCCCTACATCCCCTGACTGCCCTTCAGAAATATCATTCCTTTATGTCACCATGCGCTGGGCACCCACTCCCCCACTGCCCTGACATCACTCCCACACCTGGCCCTCCATGGATCCCCCAGCACTGCTCAGCTCACATCAGGGCTCAGATCCAGGTGGGAACAGTGCCCTGCAGCTCCCTGATGAGAGTTCCAGGACCAGCTTTGTATCTTTCCATGTGCATAGAGGTCTTCTCTGGTTACCCTTTTGCTTCTGTAGAAAAGCCCAGTAGTGCTTTAGATCTCTCAGTGACTAAGCCTGTTCCCACTCATTATACATTTGGCATCATTAGTTGCACTGGTGTTCACCACACAGGCTCTGAGGAGCTGGGCAGCTGTGGCCACTTGCATAATGCATGATGTGCCTCCAGCAGCATTGTACTCCTTTGCTCTCGCACAATAGAAAGGATTTCTGGGTTTAATTTTCTCCCCTTTTTCCTCACTTCACCTGGTCTTACTAGCCTCTCTGGGGGTCACCATTACTAGGCATGACTCCCTCAAAGCACAAACCCCCACACTCCTCACCCATCTACTGCCAGTGCCTGAGGCTATCCTGAGGACTAGCTCTCTGACAGAGCTTCTAATGTAGTTCTCTGCATTTCCTTCTCATTTCAAAAAATAAACCCTGCTTTCTGCTATCTTATTCCAGGTGTACCACGGCCACTTTTCGCTATTTTAGTGTTAAATGGACCCTTTAGAGAGACTAACTTTCAAGCAAGAACATTAACAAAGAATGTTTTAATTTATTCTTTTTAGCACGTGTGGTACTGCTGCTGCCTGTGGCCACCTCTGGGGCTGTCTTCTCTCCAAGCCCAGGACCTGAGGCAGCTGGCTGCCATGGTCAGTGGGGCTGTCTTTAGCTTTCAAAAGACTACTGCTGCTGTTCTGGCACTGCCAGGAACAGTTTTCTGTGTTGTTACAACTGTTCACCCTTTCAAAGGTAATTTTTAGGATGCTAACCTTTGAGATGAACCTTTTCTACTTAATCTTGCCAGGTACTTACATGACTGTTGGGAATAATCAGGTCTACGAAATTTTCAAGTGAACCACATTGATCTCTCAGCTTCATTTCTCAACTACATCTCTCTTGCATATATACATATGTCTCTGCATACACATCTATAGATGGGAAGGTGTTGATGGGGCAAGATGTCCTTGAACATCTGAAAGTCAATTACTTTATTGTATCAAAGCCAAAACAGTTGGCTTAAGTCCTGTCAAGCCAACAAAAATTACTGAAGGTAAATGAATGAAATGAGGAAATAAAAGTTTAAATGTACTATGACAAAACTCAAGCTGATCTCACAATGGAATAGCTTTACTGGCTTCAGACACTCTCAAATTTTTATGTCTATGAATTCAAAACAGATGAAAAACAGAATTAAAATATTTTAAACAGTTATTCTGTCTTGTGCCGTTGGGAGATATTTTAAAAATTCCTTTGTTGTTCAAAGAGAGAAACTCTGGTTCTCAGTGGTACAGTTAAAGACTTTATTGGGTTATCTGACACAATATTTATATTTAAGAAGGGTATAGAATTCCAAATCTCACAATATTTTTTTCTGTACAAATGGCTCTCTGAATTCCATTTAAGGTTAGAATCACTCAACAAATACTATGCAAGCTCTGCAACGGTTTTGAGAGAACGACTCCAAATGTCAATAATACAGTAATTTATTTTTGTATACTGTATTTTTAATTCCATAGGTATATATTTCTTGTTGTAGCATTTCCATGTAATTCCAGTGATACCCAGCACTAAGCATGCTTTTGACATTCTACCTTATCAGATCTGTACAATATGTTGATTGAGGGTACAACAATGTCCATAGCATATTCCTTCTTAATTTTTTTTATAGAATTGTGTTTCCATGCATCTTTTTAATTTGTTCTTGTATCCTGCAGCTGATGTCAAACTTCATCCCTATTGCTACTAACTACTTTTGTTAGTTAACTCACATTTCTGCAGAGCGTGTTTGTGTAATATAAACAGTAAAGACAATGTGAAAAATAAGAAGAATGGAGAAATAAATGAACACAAAGAAATAAAATGGCATTCATTCTGCTCTGCCACAGTGTTGTTAATTCACAAATACTTAGGCTTTTCCCTTTTTTATGGAAATGCTTATAAAATCTCAAAAGTTTGGAAATCTAATATAAAATGCTTTTGTCAATTTGTATATTTGCTATCTCCCTCTTTGTAAGTTTTCTTTGTTCAGTCTGTAAACAGAAAGACTATTCAGTGAAAGAAAAGCAATCAAATCCAGCATAATGTTAAGAATCCAAATGTGGAATATCTCTGTGTTGCTGCTGCACACAATTGTTGATGATAAATTAATTCTGAGATAAAAGTGTAGTTTCACTGCTTGAGACCACAGTAAGGATTCTGTGTTCCCACATTCTCCATTTTATTCCCATCAGCAATCACAAATCTGTTCAGTGCACGAGATCCAGCGGTAGACCCATGACAAAGAGGGTCATATTTTTGTAGGACTGGTTGTAAACATGATCAAGGAACTCAGCAGAGCTGATTGTCACCCACCTACATGGTGTGGGGCAGATATGAATAGCTATAGGGGTGATGGAAACCAGGGTACTGTATTAGTGGTAATACAAACTTCATACTTTTGCATAAGCTACTTGTAAAACCTCGCCCTGAATAGAAAAAAGTTAGGCCCATATTACAATATGAACGGTATTCTGATTAACTTCTGAGCAGCCCTTTGGGCATCCACTGATGTAACAGTATTGATTACACTTTTGTCCTTATATTTTTTTAAGTCAGAAGTCTCCCCACATCTATTCTAACAGAGTTTACTATTTTGCCCTTTACTCAGAGTTTACAAGGTTGTATCACCCAGCTTTGCGCCTCTTCTTTTGTGGCAGCAAAACTGCACATGAGCCTATTTGGTGTCACTGATTCTTTACAAATTCCTTTCATCCTCCCTCTAAAACCTTTTGTCTCATTTAGATATTCTAGTTCAAGGATCATGCAGCAATTTTATCAAAATGCATTATTTGTCTAGTGTGATTTGTTGACAGTCAGCTTAGGCTTCACCATCTCCTCTTACCAAGATTTTGCTAGACTTTGAAATTGTTATTCAGTGAAATGAAGTGGTAAATCTGTCCTCATCCATGGTGTTCAGACCACTGACTGGAACATTTTTGACTGACATTATTAAAAAGAAGTATAACCCCAATCTCTTTTATTTTCAGTTTTCTGTGTCTTCAGTGATGTATGAAATTTCTTCTAGGTTATTACAAATCTTTATCATTTTTTTTTCATCGCTTACCATAGTAATGCAGACCTTGTACTGTGATTTCCACTAGTGAAAAGAGCATGACTTGAAGCTCAAAGAGGCAGAAATCTTTGTCTGAAAAAACTATATATTATCTGCAGTGGGACTTTACCTACTTGGTCACACTGAAATCAAAAGGGTGGGTGACAGTGGAAATTTGATTTTGAAGTCTTCAATATTACATGCCAGCTGTTGTATTCTGAATTAAATGGAATTATGGTTACTTGAAGTTTTTTCAATGTTTTCTGAACACATGGTCTCTATTCTTCTTTAATGTGTCACAGAAGCACATTAACCTTAGAAAATCCTAAACCAGTTGTTCTTAGCTGGGCAAGAGGAATGATGTCCTCACTCTAACTAAGAAGTCTTCTGAGAAATGGAAAAAAATGAAATAGATATTTGTAACTGCTTTTACAGCCTGATACTAGCAGTTTTTAGATTTTGCACTTTAAGCACACATTCTTCTTTTTCCATATTATTTAGCCACTTCTTCCAAGATCTGCATGACTGATATTGACCATGGAAAAGAGAGTTTCTCCTGAGTTGGAACATTGCACAGGGCATGGCATCTACCTCCTGGTCCAGAAGATTGCCAAATTTTGTGACTACCTACTGATTATGCTGGTGTAAAAGGCAAATGTTGTTCATCACATAAATTTAAGAAAAGTGAGGATGTCAAAGACTTTGTTGTCTTCTCTCTATGAAGCCAATGTAGGGATGAATATTATCCATGACAAAAAGTAGTTGAACACTCTTTTGTGGAGTATTTATCTAGTCATTCTTCTTCCCCTTTTATTTACAGTAAATAAATGTACATTTAATTGTGTGCTGCTGAAGGTCACTTTAAAATGTAACCAGGTTCTTTTCCTTCCCCTTTCACTTCCTTATGGCATATGTGTCAGGATTTTTATGAAGTGGAGATTTTTTTTCTAAGTATTACTCTACATATTAACTTACAGATTTAATGAAGAAAAAATATGCATGACCAAGTTACTGTTTTCAAGCAGAACTTTGCACACTGAATTCTGTAAATGGTACGAAAAATAAACCACAATACCTGTCAGGTAGACCAGAAAAGTTAACATGATGGGAATGAAAAGCATTACAGCTACATCTCGAAGGAGGAGCCATGACAGTGAAAGTAGCTGAACTCTTAACTAAACCAGAAACTCCAAGAAAAACACTCAAGAAAACCCCAGCAGTATACAGTTCAGTAGACTCAAAGTGTTTCAAAGAACCTTCTGGTCATTTTTATGAAAGTATTTTTTAAATTCTGTATTATTTTACACAATGTATTTCATAAAGACTTTTAAGTTCCAATTTAGAACAAGAAAAGACATTAAGCCCTCGGTGTTTCACAAGCATATATGTTTCAGCTGTCATTCAGTTGTGCCCTCCATAATTCAAGTCCTTTATGAATGGCCATAACTAAGACCATTCTGCCATTTTAAGCATGGCTTATAGCACTAGTTTGACATTTACAGAACATCCTTTGAGATACTTGGCATACTGTGGCTTCTTGCAGTCTTATTGCAGAAAGATATTTGATTCCCTTGCTTACACTGGAGTATTTTAGATGCCTTAGGGTTTCTGGAAGACATCCACCACAACACAGGACCCATGAGAGACTGGTGATCACCTGGAACAGTTGCTAGAGGCTAGTGGGAATGCTTAGAGGCATCTCAAAAGAACCCTATGTATGACATCAATAAGAAGTTACCTGTGGACAACAGAACTGAGTTCATGGGACTTGTAACACCTAGTTTTAGACTCCCAGCATAGATTCCTGTGGTAAGAGTACGGTCTCACTAGATTCCCTAAGGCACCCTTAGAATACCTAAACATAGGTTTCTAAGGGCTTTTCAGATAACTTGTGGAAAATGAGACATCTTCCTGGGACTTAGAGGCTTGACTTGAAAGTTCTCCATGGGACATCCATGTTCCTTCACAGGAACTAAAGACTATGCAGGTTGCTTTGGAGCAGAGAAAATTATGAAAGCAGAGGCATTAGGCAGCCAAATCTCACCTTTTGAGGAAAGTAGAGGAAAAAAGACTTCACAATAGGCCTCTTTCTAGATATGGAAGCTGAGAAACAATTTGAGAAGTTTTCAGGGAACTCATCTGGCCTCTAGCTGCCTATCCTGAAGGCATATTTTTCCTTTAATTTGTCATGAATAAGTGGTTTAGGTTGCTTATGAAATGACCAGCCAAGATATCAGCAAAAGCATTTTTAATATTAAAGTACAATAAGGTTTGTTGGCAAGGTTCATTCTATTATTTACTAGTTGCTTAAAGCATACAGAGGGAAATTGGACTAAAAGCTAAAATCAATCAAGCTAGAACTAAAATAACCTACAGTTATCTACGTGGAGGCTAGGAATGGAAAAAGGATAAGGATAGGACAGGTAAGGATAAAAAGTTCAGCATGGACCCTCTTGCCAAATTTAGTCAAATGTTTAAGCCTAAAAGTTTCAACTTCGCTTTAACTTAACAGCACTTAATTAACAGCCTAACTTTAAAAAATTAACAAAATATTATACAGAATTTATTATAAGCATGATAGGGCTTATACAAGCTCACTTATAGACCCAACTTACTTAGGAATCTAATGCACTTGAGAATCCAAGAGACAAAAATTTGCTATATTATTTGCATTTGCTATAATACATTCACACACACACAGAGACCTTAAGGAAAATGTACAAGGTATATATCTGTGAAAAATTCCCCTTGAATTCAGTGAAGCTGGATACCCTCACATCTTTTCAACAGGCAAAGAGCTGAGCCTCAAGGAGTGGAGATATCAGTCTAGGATTCATCATCGTCATTTGGCAATTCTTCAAGGCACAGCAAACTTCAGAGTTCCCTGGCTCTCAAGCCTCACTCAGAACAGGAATCCTGGACACAGCCTGCTGTGGGGCCTCACTTAGGACCACTGTAAGAGTGTTGTTTTAGTCATGGTAATTTTCCATCCTGGCCATAACACGGATCAGTAACTTCCTGTGAAAGTTAAAAACCAAATTGTTGTTCTACTGAAGTTGTTGTTCAGTCATGAACAACATGAAATGAGTTTCCGAGGCTGTTTGTAAAAAAACCCCAGGAACTCCTTAGCTTAAGTTCCTGGGAGAACACAGTGTTTCTAATAAGGTCAAAAGAGCTTAACCCAGGTGCTTTTTGCCAAGGCCAAGACCTAATGAGCATTTCTGAGATGATAGTGCAGCCCAGCATGGGGCTGGATGCTCCACCACGTAAGCAATGTGTCAGATCTACTTGCCATCTTTAGCTGTCCTGTCTGACTCTGGCATTTGAAACCACATCTATGTAAGGACAACTGTATTAAGCCCCGAGGCTCTGAGGATGGTTGGCAATTAGCTTAATATAGGTGCTTCACATCACATCAGGTTGACTGCATCCCACTCTGAATAATTGTCTGGCTGAGCCCGATTATCTCTCTTGTGAGGTTGTGTGGAAGCAAAAAGAAATGCAAACTTGGCATAGAGGTAAATTAATTGGGTCCTCTTTAGACATTTCTTATTTCTTCTAAATTCTTTCCTCTTTTGATATTTAACAGAGAAGGAAAAATGTCTGGCTTGTCCTTCAATTTGTGTTCAGGTTATAGGTCAGGCACTTAAATAAAATTAAGATAAATAAATAAAGAAAAGTAATGAATAATTTAAAAAAGGAGCAAGGAGTTGGGGCATAATTAAGGTTTAAGTTCTGGTACTTATGGAACAAGTAATATCATAAAATATCATAATATCTTCTACATTTTGTGACTCTATTTCCTCCTTAACAGGACATTTCTGATTGTCACTGGAGGGGGGGAAAAAAAAACAAACAAAAAAAACCAACCAAAAACAAATGCAAAAAGCAAATTAATTGGACACAGAATAACTCCAAGTGAAAATGCATGGTGTCCTTAGTCCTAGTGATGTGCATGACAGTTGTTTCATGCAGATTTAAATGTGAATGTCAAATTTAAAGTCTAGGAATCCTGAAGCTTATCCATCTAACAACCCATGCCCAAAAAGCTTCAATATGCACCTTTGATGTTTGGAGAGGTGTCATTATGACCAACAGTCAATATGACATATCAGCCCATTCTGTCCACTGCCTAAATGCTACCCAAGGTATAAAATCATGTAAAAGATAAAGTATTCAAGGTCCATAACCCTGGAGCATTCAAACTAACCTAGAGGCATTGCAGAAAAATTATAAACTACTTGGAATTTTATATTTCATTATCCTAATGAAAAGATAAGCAGTATGTCCTTAGACATTCTATCTCTTGACTAATAAATGGCCTCAGGAAATAATACTTATTTACATGGTTTTGCAAAGAAAAACATTCTGAAAGTTTATGTAGGATAATTCTAAATATGAAGAAATGCATCAATAAACTTCTAATAAGAGCATTGATGTTTTCCCCTTGGGGTGATAGAAATCTATCTGCCAGTATTTCATACCTCATAATTATGTCATTAAGATCCCATATAAAACGGGACAATGGATAATTAAATGGACAAGAAAACAAGCTAGAAACACTTTTTTCTTCTTTTTCTTTTTTTTTCTGCTGGTGGTTACATGCCCTATTGCATTGTAGCATGGAGCTTTGGGGAAAAAAACAACAACAGTAATAACAATAAAAATAAAAGATAGGTAGAAAGGCAGACCCACTCCAGGAAATTCTATCTGTTATTGAAATACGAACACCCAAGAGATCAGAATGATAAATTTCTATCACTGTATCTTGCCTTGAAAGTAAAGAGTCTGCAATATAAGGAACATGGTAATCAGGTAAAGAATATCATGAGCAAAAGTCTTCAGAGAATATCCTTAGGTAGCAAATGAGTGTATAGGCAAAAAGTACTTGGTCACTATGAGCAAAGTCTATGGACGTTTGAAAAAATTTGCTAAAAATGTAAATAAGGTTTAAGCTGTGGTGCTCACAGAACAAGTTATATAATAAAATTGAAGTCTTCTACATTTTGTGACTCTATTTCCTCCTTAACTGGGTATTTCATGAAACATTTTGTGAAAATTCTAAAGTTTTATTGTTTCTGATAAGCTACTGCCTATGCATATGCAATGATACCTTAAGTTTTTAGCTTTTCTATTTTTCAAATCCCTGTACTGCATTAGTGTGTAAGTCTGAACTCCATATAAAGTGTTAGCAAGCTTTCTTCACGTTTTGGTCAGACAAAACAATCCTTCCAGGCCTAAGAACCAATATCACCATCACAGCCTCAGGCCCAGAAAAATATAAACAAATGTGAATTGGGAGGAGCAAACTGGGGGAATGTGACTTCATTGCCTGAAGCTGTAATTGGACAATTAAGCTCTGATATGCAAATACACCAAACTTATAGCTGTCTGAGCAACTTGTGACCACCTTCCACCTTGGGTGTAGCCTCTGCAAGACTTGTACACTGCCCAAGGTGTATCTATTGAAGACCTTTAATAAATGCCTACTTTATTCCTTTAACTCTAGCCTCTGTTCTAGGTAGCCACTCCAGGCACCAGTAGGAGATGCATCCACAAAGTTTTGCAAATGGGTGTTTGGAAGTGTTTGTGCACGAACTAAATCATTACAAAGGATAAAACAGTGGGTTTGACTAGTGCAACCCTCAATCTAAAGCAGGTTGCAATGAAATAATTTCCATGTCAGAAAGTATCTCCCTGCACCACCCACACTCAATATATTGCAATCATCAGACAAAATACTGCCACATATTTTCTTATTAGTTTGCATATATTGATTTTAACATTAGGGGGAAGACTTTGGGGAATATTACTGTACTTCATGATTATGATGTGGGTAGTGACTTTGTCACTTTTTCAATAATGTGCTGCTTTGTTCTCAGAATGCTCATGAGGCAAAAGAGCAAGTTGTCTCCAGGACTACAGTGCAAACTTTAAAATGTCTGCTTTTATCCTCCTGACTTCCTCTAAGTATAAAAGAGGATTTTAGACAAGATATTCAGAAGAAATTCTCTGTGGAGGGGGTAATGAGGCACTGGAACAGGTTGCCAAGAGAAGTCAGGGATGCCCCATCCCTTGAAATATTAAAGGCCAGGGTAGTTAGGGCTTTGAACTTTCCCTTATCTTGCTGCTATTATTTTTCAGTTTTTCTCTCATTAAAATTTCTGTCTCAGGTATTTCCTCTCACTTTTCTGGAGTAGATCCTATGTTGTGCTTTTGTTTTGAACCCTTCAAGGAATGATTTTTCCATTCACACAAGAGTGCTGAAGTCTTTATAAAGTATCATCTGGTATTTTCATTAGTCCTGTTTATTTTCCCTTCCAGCACTTACCTCACCATATAATTAGCCCACAAGATACTGTGCTACTTAAAGTTCTTTTTTCAAGTCGTATTTAGTTAGCTTTTTTTCCTACATGATAGCACAATCACATGGATTGTGAGTCTTTAGAGTATGAATACATTTTAAAGAATAAAGTTTAATGATATGCAGTAGTAAGCGTGCATGACTCAAATCCACATAATCTACTGGCTTTCCTTACTTAGATTTTTCAGTTTGTTCAAGAAAAACAAGCCTGCCTGGTAAATCTGCTTATAAACACTCCTGCACTGCACTGCAGCGTGCTTTGATGGTCTCATTCACCTCCATGTTAGTGCAGACTGAGGCAGCATAATGGGAAATCAGGCCTGCTAGTTCTCACACAGTTTCTGTAATTTGTTAGTATTGTTTCTATTTCAAAATATGAATTTGGCATTTGGGAGAATGAGAATCTGGCACTCCAGCATCAGGCAACAGTTCTGAAGATTGCAGGCAGCCTGCGACACCCTTGGCTGGTGTAAATTGATCGTGCCCCAAGAGAGACTATGAAAGTGAAGTGATTTGTTCAGACGAAGTTTATGGAAGATATTTCTGATCTGATAATGAACATCCACAGCTCCCAAGAGCACAAAATGTTAGGCCTCTTTCTCCTGTAGATATATCAGGTATGTAATAAGCAGTTTCTAATAAAAAACACCTTGCTTGCCATATGTAGATTTACAGTCCTGAGTAATAGGATTATTATCATGAAGACGGAAAACTGGATTTTCCCTGCAGGTTTCTACTGGTAATTCTGTCTTGAACACCCTTAGCTACCTTTATGACTGCCAAATATGTTCATCTTTTCCAGATTTTCTTCACAGTTTGCTTGTGAGATGCTAAACTCTACTTTATTTTTTATTCTTAATTCTATTCAACTTGCAAATTCTCCTGTGGGGAAAAAAAGTTAAGAGATAAGAAGTCTCAAGGGTGACAGAGCACTGGAACAGATTGCTCAGAGGGGTTGCTGGAGTATCCTTCTCTGGAGATATTCAAAACCTGCCCAGATGCCATCCTGTGTTCTAGGTGAACGCCTATAGGAGGGAGTTGGATTAGATGATGTCCAGGGATCCATTCCAACCCTAATTAGTCTACGACACTGTGATGCTTTGAAAATTAGGAGTCCAGAGTATTGTATGCCATTGCAAGCGGCGTCAGAGCAATGGAGATCTCTCTTCATCATTTCCTTGCAAATACATTAGTATCAGGATAAAGCAAAGTGATGGGTGGGGAGAGGGTATAGTACAACCCCAAACATTCACACATGGCATTTTTTACTATATTAGACACATTCACTGTAAATTCACAACTCTAAGCTTGCACCCTGCTGACTTGGGAAAAAAAATGCCGTCTACCAAACACATGCAGATCATTATTCCTTGATACTTGTGGGTATTGCAGGTTTTGCCCTGATAAAAGAAGGAGAATATATCAGTGCCTGGGATTTCTTAGCAAGATCTACTGATGATCTCACACCAAAACGGGGAAGAATTTTTATTATTCAGGGAACTGAGTTAAACGGGTGCAATGAAGACTGAGCTGGGCAAACCAAATCAAAAAATTGTCCCAGAAGAATGCCTAGAAGACATCTAGTGCCATGAAGCTCCAAAAGAGAGACCAGATGAGTGACTAGCAGTGACTTCCAGGTCAACTTGCTACTTTAGCAGAGGGTACCCCAGGCTTATGTGTTCCACACTAGGCAGCGCTGAATCCCACCTTGTTGAAGTCTGTGTCTTGTTTTGCTGTTCTGCAGTACAAAGTACAGTGGGCAGGAAAAAAGCTGTTGGGATGAAAGGCTTTACACTCTCAAAGGCCACCATCTCAATGAAACTGGTTGGCCTCCCTCATTCCCTTTGCACTGAGATTGTGGCCCCATCTTCTCCTTTGGTGGAATGTGTTCCTGCTCAGCACAACATGTTCTAAAGTGCAGCTCTATTCTGGAGAGTAACTATCCAAAAATGTCACCTACTAACTCATCAGATTTGTCACTTTAATGTGTTCAGAAGTAGATCTGTTCACTTTAATGGCAAAAGTAAGCTTTTACTACATTTTGTCTGTGATAACTCTATGAAGCCAATACATCTGAAGCATTGGAGTAGATGCTGTGCAAAAACAGTTTATCAACGTTCAGTCATTGCCAATTCTAATTTGGAATTTCTAATTACAATCTCAGATCCACAAAGTCACCAAAGGAAGTAGATGAATTAATTTCATTGTAAGATTTATTTACAGACAATGATGTTCTCAATGAAGTCATAATTTGAACAATGTAAGTTATGATAAAGTGGTAAAATGGAGCATAGCTTTCCAGAATTAAATTGAATCTACAAGGCTGATGTTTGTCATAATTTTTTTGTCAGTAGAACATAAGGAAGACACTCAGGTATAGGATGGAGCATATCATGGCACTTTACACTTTAACTGATTTTCTTTTCCAGAAAATTGAAACAGTGTTGTACATACCACAGTGTTGAGAAACTTCAGTCCTTTCCATAAATATAAAAAGGAAAACCTCTTCAGGAAGGCCAGAGTCTGTGAATAGCAAACAAATGGTCTAATTGACAACTCTGGGCTCACTTATGCTCTCTTAGTGCTGGTAAGGTTGTATTTTGCTATAAAACAGAAGTCTGGGTAAAACTGTATTTACACTGGGGAGAAATCCTTATTCTTGCATGTACTATGGCTTTGCTTTCTCCATTCAACATTTTTCATGGTGCTAAGCTGTGATTTTCCTTTGAGTCATATCTGCAGATAAAGATAGGAACATTGCAAAGTAACTCAATGTTGATAAAAGAAAACCCAAGTTCCAAAAGTTCCCTTTATTTTCATCTTACATTTTACTATCCGATATTATTTCAATGTCACTTTAATAAAAGTGTCAACCAAGTGATGCTGTAATCAAGTGATTTCCAAGTCCTTTTTATGCTGCTTTCTTTCTGTTTGTCATTTTAAATGTAAGAAACTTATTCTCTGTAAGAAAGCTGCATATGGAAAAGTCTTAATTTTATAAAGGGAGTTCTTTATAACCTGCTTAGAAACGGAGCTCTGCTCTGAGATTTTGGAGCTTTAAGCAACAACGAAGGTCTAACCCCAATGTCACAATTAAACGAATCTTCTGTACTTGTAGAATATAAGTGAGTGATTTATAATCCCTTTCACTTTGATGAAAGCATTGGGAAGTGCTGTTCAGTGTGAATCAGAAATGAAGGAACTAAAGAAAGAGGCTGAGAATGTGAGACTGGTTGGGTTGAGTTAGGCATTTCCTTAGTCTTCCTGCAGGTTGTAGCAGATCCCAGTAGACCATGGGTATCCATCCATCCATTTAAATCTGATGGACTATATCCTTGTCAAGGACATGGTATGGTTTATTAGGGATGACACAATTTTTACAACCTGATGTTTGTTGGTCCATTACTTGAACTGCATGAGCAAGGAAAAGAAGGATGCTCCATTTACATATATTACAAAATAAAAATGAGCAAACCTTGAAAAAAATATCTTATATCTTTCCTTGATCACATAAAGCAAGTTTCTTCTAGGTTTCTAGACAGAACTCTGATGTATTATAGTTGATGGGGAAGACTTTCCAGGACATAGAAATTAAACCCTTTATTGGATTTTTGGTAGTTACACGACTTTGGCGTTTATGAATTCCCTTACCTAAAATGTATTAATAAATTTTAAACCAACCTTGCAACTTTTGACTGAAAATGTCCAGCCCTGCCTGGGAAATGGGCAGATGCCTCAAGTCTATGCTGCCCTGGAAATCGTGGGTTTCTGTGAGGTGCCTAATTTTAACAAATTGTGTGGGCTGTGAGCTATATGTCTTGGATACTTTTCTAGAATTCTCCCAAGTCAGATACTTTGCAGTACACTAGTTCAGAACAGTCAAAAGGGACAATAAGCAACATCAGCAAAAAATAAATGTTCCAATTCTCTCACTCTTTCCAAGCCCGGTCCCCTTGGCAGTACAGTAATTTCATGCAGGATTTTTGACACTGGTATAAGGACTCTGAGAGTGTTTATAGAGACACAAGGGAGCCAGTATTCAAAACTACTCAACAAAAGTCCAATTAAATTTCTTGACAGCTGTTAACCCATCTCAAAACAATCTTGAATATACTTTTCATTCTTCTGGGAATAAACCAATATAATGATGGAAGAAATGCAGCAATGTATTTGTTTTAAACTGCAAATGACAAAGCCAGGCGACAGTGTTCCATGAATTGTTGAGAGTTAGGTATTTATGGCAGGTGACAAAGCAGAAAGAGTTCCCATAGACTTGGCTGCTCCTGCAAGGCTAAATGTTTTTGTTTTGTTTTGTTTTGTTTTTCTTCATTCATCAACATCCAGAAGCAGTCAGAAATTGAATTCCACAATAGGTTTCTTTGGGGTCCATAAGTTTTAGGTACCCTCAAATGCCACAGTAAGAAAGTAATCACAAGAAGAAATTTTGCCAGGAATAAAAAGGGTAAGGCAAGTAATCCCCTTGGACTGGAGATGTTTATATTTACTGGCTTAATTGGATACACTCTTGTTAGAGTAAATGATTCAAAATCATGAAACTCTAGCACTTCTAATGGAACCATTGCACTTTCAAAAAAACTACATAATGGTTTATGTCTCTCTATGCTACTTCCTTTGCCAACTATCTCTTTATCAGCACCAGATCATATAAATAATTTTTAAAATCATAACCAAAGGCTGTAGGATGCCAGCTGGATGGTGTAGGTGAGTGCATCGTTTTCACAGAGGTGAAAACACCAAAGGAAGCATTTCTATTTTTAGCATGGACCATATTATGAAATGTTTGGCTGCATCTTTCATTCTCATGCCCCAACAATGGCTCTGGTTCTTTATTTAGAAGCAACAGAAGAAATCTAGCCTTACGATTCTCTTTTCCATGAGGTTTTCTTGTACCACTCAGAAACCCCTCCTCCGGCTACTCCCCCTGAGGCTGAGAGGGAAGCTTGGACTCCATCAGGGTTGCCCAAAGATGTATTCCCTTTCTATTGCTCATCCAGGAAACAGTTATATCCTTGCAGTTTCAGATACAGAAAGGCTACCAAAGCCTGAAATTAATCCAATAACCAGACCCCTACTCAATTACCTTCTTCTGAAACACACCCCTTATGCAAAGCAGCAGCTAACTGATGGTGGAAGCTGTGAGCATTAGTGGGGCTCTGGAAGCATTGTCTTCTGTGACTTACAGAAGGTTAGTTAAGAGTTGGAGATGCAGTTCTCCACTCTGTATTTTTATTTGGAAAAGCTTCTGTGTGGGAGAATAGCTTGAGAACACATTAAATAAAGCAAACACTGTGATGAAGTAAACATCAGAAAGGCAATTTGATTGCAAGGTAAATTTTATGTGGTCTTTCTTCAATATGAATTTCTGGAGACAGTAAAATTTAAATCATTGAAAACTGTATTTTTTTGGTTGTCTTTAAATAAAGTATATATTTATATTTATATTTATATTTATATTTATATTTATATTTATATTTATATTTATATTTATATTTATATTTATATTTATATATGTGTGTGGGCATGCGTGTTGTGTGTTTATGTGTGTGCAAAAATATGTCATGAGTATTTTTCAGTGATGCTTCCATCTTGTCCTAGTACTCTATTTCTGTCCCTGAAAAATCTGAAAAGAGTTATATGCATTTGAATATTAGCCTCTCTACAGTGATTCTCGATAAAGATACAAATTAGTGTCAGTGGCGATGATGTTTTTTCATAGTATAGACACCTGCCCACTAGAAACTGGACTGAAGCCAGCAGATAGTACTCATGATATCCAACCACTCCAGTGCTGGGCAGTATTCAATTCAGTGACACAAAACAAAAAGCTCATCCGCCCATTGCAAATCACCCAAAACATGCAGTCTCCCTGAATATATATAATTCTTCAATATTGATTAAAATAGCTTCATTAAAAAATGTATTCAAGGGCCCTGGATTTTTAGCCTCTGATGCTTTTTATGTAGGCCAAAGAGTACTTGTTCTACAGGATTGAAGGAGGATTAATCAGCAAATTGGCTGCAACTTCCTTCACAAACAGTATGCTGATTTTCAACTACTGTATTTTAATAGTATCTCTGAGCCTGAGACTTGATTTTGTGGCATTCAGCATGTGACTCATGTTCTCTTATAACTTTGAATTATGCATTTGATCTTGTCTTCCAATTTTACTTTTTACCTTCAAAGATCTCAGTCAGTCCTAAACAAAACCAACCAGCATGTTCCTGAGGCTTTTTTGGTTGTTTTATTTTCTTATTATCCATGCGGACTCAGAGACCTGTGTCAGCCCCAGGCTGAGTATTTGTGCCTACCTGAGTACCTCTCATAGTTTCACCATCTGCCTTAAAGTCTCTTTTTCTCTCCAGGTTTACTTCCCTTCTGAGACTTTAGAAGCCTTGCTTTGCTCACTGAGTGGAATAGATGTCTTTTTGGAGTGCTCAGCCACCAGGAAATCTATCTGCTACTCTACTACACTGCCTCTTTGTGCTGCCACACCAGTGCACAAACAGCACTTGTGATCCATGCTATTTGTAGGACTACAAGGACAGCTCAGTTTCCGAGGGATTTCTTATTTCTAATGTTCTAATGCAGCCTCCTGCACCATGCAGGGTCAGCTTTCAGCATCCTCCCACCACAGACCACTTTGAAGGATCTGTCTCTATCCTCACTGTAGGTGCTTGGGTACTGCTGCTGGGTGCCCCAAAGCTGTGTCCTCACCAAGCTGAGCAAGTTCAGGTTCCCCCTCAGCTTCTCATAGCATAGCTTCTCTTCCTTCTCCCAAGCATAGCTTCTCTTCCTCCTCCCACTCTGGTGGCCTCAGCTGAACTCCCTCCAGTTTATCAATGTTTGTCTTGAACTGGGGAGCCAAAAATGGATCCAGTACCCTAAATGTAGTGTAACAAATGCTGAGCTGAGGAAGTAATCACTTCCTTTGCTCTGCTGGCTGTTTCTATTCATAAAGACCAGGATATTGCTGCTGTCAGATCCACTGCTGGCTCATACCCAGCTCTACCAAACCCAAAGAGCAGAGCTGCCCTACAGGAGACCCAATCCATCCCCATAGTTCTCCCTGTCTAGGGGCAGAACTTAATTTTCCTTATCAAATTTCAAGAGGTTGGTGATGGCTGATCCTCCGGGCTGAATTCAACCCTGCCTTTGAGCATGTTGACTGCGCCCAAACTTGGGGGTATCAGCTGCAAAACTTCCAGTTTCTTTAGGCAGTTTCTTCTCTCATGACCTCCTTCTTGCTGTACCCTATTTGTTTTAATCATTTCCACTTACAAAACACAAGGTAAATTGCAGCCTGCTCCGTTGTTTGAGCTGACAAGCAGAAGTCTCCCTGGTTTAATCCAGATCACACTCCTTACACAATTCTTCCTCATTCATAATATCCAACCACATGGACCTGGAGAATGTAAATTTCCTTGCTGCTGCAACAAAGCCTTTTTCTAACAGCAGTGTAAAACCTTAATCAAAGCCTACAGTGTACTTTTGCAATGCATCAGTAAGACCAAATGCCAGCTCTTTCCGTGCTAGCTGATTAGTCTAATCTCAGAAAAACCAGCTAGTGAACTGTGCTAGAAGAGTCTTTCCAAACTGGATTCCATTCCCTGATATGCAAATAGTTCTTAAAAACTTTCAAAATGTTACTTTTATTTTAATGAGCAGATTTTTTTTATCTTGTAATTTGCAGGCTTTTGTCATCTTAATAAACATGCATTTTTAAACACTGATAGTTCTCGTATCAGTGGGGTTCACAGATTCTGAAAATTTTAAAGGCAGAGTTGGTCATTCTATATTTGCTTTACTTTTCTGTTTTATCATGCTAATTAAAGGATCGTTAATTTCAAACACATTAATGTATGCAAAGCTCCCTGCAAATACAAAACTCAAAGCTCAATTACCGTTCCACATTTTGCTGTTCTCCTGTGTAAAAATAGGGTAGGGGTCACTTTGTTCTAAAAATACACAGAGTGTGTATTTTACAGCTCAAATATATGTCAGCATGTATTTATGGATCAAAATAGGGTAACACCAAATAGATGATACTAAAACTGTCAGCAAAAACATTAGAATGGAAATACACCACCTATTTGTTTGTCAGCCAAGTAACAAACCTGGAGTAATGCTTTTCCTTCACCAATCTTTTCTGGGTTTTTTTCAAGCCTGTGTAACATTAAAGAGGAAATCATGCATTCTGTGTGTCTATAAATATTCACATACCCCACTTCCCTCAGCTGCTCTTTTGTCCCCTGACTGAGATATATGGATGTTCACCTGAAAAGCAAATGCCTGGCTGTCATTATTCATGTCTGAATGCCAGCTCCAGAGCAAGGAGAAGCCAAGGCTCTTGAAATAAGCAGCCACCAGGGGAAGCTTCAAATAGCATCCAGGAACTGTTCCTCTGACAGTGGCCTCTTGATGACAAGGCTGTTCCCCTCCAAAAGGCCCCAGCTGAAGAGTTAGATCAGTGTCAGGCTCAGGATTTGTCTCTGTCCTTTCTCCAGACAGCACTTGTTCATTTTATTGGCATTGTCCAAAACAAAACTACAAAGATAATAATATCAACCAAAGGATATTAAGGACAGCAGTGAAAGCACTACCTAGAAATACAATTCCTATTTATTTGTCAGTCCCATCCAGAATGAGATATACTGCCTTCTTTTTCCAAGCATGACTCAACATTATACATATTTTGAGATGCCCAGGACAATCAAATTATTGGATACCATCTTCCAAAATTCCCCAGAGAATAAGGATCTGCAGGCTGATTCTTCTAGCTGAGCACACCTTATTTGAGCATATTTACCTTCTCAAGCCTTCATTTGCTACCTCAGGTTGGAGTAAGTGATCATTATTTCCCATAGGTGTCCACAGGACTCCTAAACACAGCAGCTAGAGACAGGTTGGGAAATGAGTTGACAATGCTCATCATCGTTCTGAACTTTGCCTTTGCCACAGTTATGCAGTGCTACATGTTGGCTGTGCCACTTGCCTAGCATGTGTTTCACAATAATCCTCTGTGCCTTACTTTTTTTCAGAACAAACACTGAACCCATCAAAGAGCTTTATTTCACTATGCAAAAGTCTACTTCATTTGTGCATTGCTAAAACACATATCTAGAGTAGTAAACAAACAGTTTGCACCAAAGGTGAACACACCTAAAGTAAGGTGAAGGTCCTCAGATGCTGTCCTGATTGATATTAGAGCATCTGAAGATTTGTATATGTACAAATTAGTAGTTTTTAAAATACAGTAATTTCATGAATACAAGCCGCATCAATTTGACTAAGATTTTGCTCCTAAACCAGAAATGCGGATAATACTCAGGAGCGGCTAATATGTGAATAATTTTCTGACATTTACAACCTCAGAAGTGCCAACCAGAGTGCCGAGCCGAGCAGCTGCAAAGTCGGTATTTTGCAATTGTTACAAATTGCTACTCTGTTGCACTGCGGGTGGAGCCTGGCTCCCTGCAGGCAGCACAGGGGGCGGGGAGAGAGGCGGGAGAGCTCCCTCCTTCCCTCCTCTACCACAGCCCGGGGGAGAGACGGGGTGGCCCCGCGCCGCCATTGCCGCGGCTTGGGGAGGAGAGGGGAGACCCGGGCCGCCCCTGCTGTGGCTCTGGGAGGCGGCGGGGGACCCGAGCCGCCCCTGCCACGGCTCGGGGAGGAGCGGGGGGACCTGGGCCGCCCCTGCCGCGGCTCGGGGAGGTGATGGGGGGCTCCGTCCCCGCCTGCCGCCGCTGCCGCGGGAGCGGGGGGGGTGCTCCGTCCCTGCCTGCCACCACAGGGCAGCGCCAGGCTGTGGTGACCGAGCCCAGTGGCAGCGGCGGCTGGCCCCCAGTGGCCCCGCCGAGTGGCAGCGCCGGGCTGGGCTACCTGGCCCCGTCAGCAGACCCTAGCGGGCTGAGCCTGCACAGCCTTAGCTGAGCCAGTAAACCCCACCCTGCCGCCGTTCTGTTACTAATTGGCAACTTTGTTGCACGCGGGTCCTCGCTGCGAACGACAGAGCGGCTTATATTCAGGTGCGGCTTATTTATGGACAAAAAACGAAATATTTGCCAACACCCAGAGATGCAACTTATACTCAGTGCGGCTTGTATTCGTGAATTTACTGTACTTTAATTAGCTTTTGCATAGGAAACAACTCCATGGAAAGAAGAAAGAGATCGCAAGCTCCTAGCAGCTCAGAACAGAGACATTTCATATGTCCAGTGGATTTTCTTGCTGTGAGTAGTTAGCTCTAGTTTTGCTATAGAGCAAAAAGTGTAATTGGCATGAGAAAACTAATTTTGGATGGCATTAAAAACACCTATAAGATCTGAGACAGTCCCATCAAGCACAGGTATAAAGCACCCAAGAGCCCTGTTTTTCAGCTTGCTGTGTTTTTCAGGTAGAGAATACACCACATTTATTAGATCCCTTTCCATTTACAGCATGAATTGTTGCCCGCTGTTTATTCTGTAGGTCTTCAATTTTTCAGAAGCAATTCACTGCAAACTCTTTTTGTGCAAGTGAAAGAGAGGATGGAGAGAAAAGGACGGGCTGAGGATGCCGCACTGCTCGTTGCACTGACACATTCTCTCACCACACTGCTTGCAACAAGCAATATAACCAGTAATGGCTTTAGCGATCACAATGCCCCGAGTTACATTGTGGCCTGGCCTCTCTCTAACAAACTCATTTAAGCCCTGGAAAATCAGCCCAAAGATAAAGATTTTTCAGTACCTCACAGAAAGACAACTATTTGGTGTAATTTCTGTCACTCTCTTAAAGATATTTGCAAGAACATGCTTGAGAAATTATTGTCACTGAATAATCAAATCATGTTTTCAGCATAAGGTCATATGAGATGTGATAATACTTTCTATTTCATAATTCATAATGGTGAATTTTAGGATCTTCTAGTATCTTCTCTCTCCAATACTAAGGAGTCTGATCACAAAAAATATTGAAGTTAACTGCAAAAAGTCCTGAGAGGTAGAGAAGATGTTTCATTTCAGTTTTATAAACGTAAGTTTGTCTTGCAGGCAGATATAATTCTTATCGTGACATGCTGAGGAAAAGAGGGCAGAAGAGGGAACAGAAATTTAGGGTGGAAGTCACCTCAGTACTTCAAATACTAAATATCCAATATAAAATAAGCTCTAAGAGCACAGGAGAGGTTTCCCAAGCAGAGCACATCACACACTTAGATGGATGGCTGGGACATGCTCCCTGCCAAAGATGTCTCTCCCCACTGGTCCTGTCAGAAGCTGAGCCAGCCTGAACAAACAGCATTTTGACAGCCAAAGCCTGAAGTCTTCCCTTTAGTGCTGCCTCTTCCAAGGTGACCATAGGAGTACCTACCCATTGGGCTGTCTCCTTGTGCAACCTCGGTCAGTTCTCCAGGCAGTTTATTTCCAAAAAATGAAGCAGTAACCATGTCATAACTGACCTTTGTGTTCCATTCTTAAATCAAAAACTATTTTGCAAGATACAACTTTCAATTTCACAGAAGAAACTAATGTTCATTTTAGACCAATTTGCTCTTCTGGACAAACTCACAGTCCTGTTTGTTTCATCTGGACAAACCTACAGTCTGCATCTATTTTTAGGGAATAGACTGTGCTAGCCAGAAGAGAAGACCAGTACTGAAACTGCAAACAACACGAGTCACAGATCTCTATTCCCACACAAAGAGGTTTCTTCAGTAGGGTCAAAATATTCTTGATTTATTTGCAACAGCTTTTCTCTAGCTTATGCCATGAGTCCCAAAGGAAGACAAGGAGTCATGCTGTTCCACTTACTCATGCAGAGGAAACTAAAATCTCTTATGAAATAATAAATGCAGTATGAAAGACCTAATGCCAGTCTAATCACTCTGCAAATCTTGATCTTAAGTGGCAAAAATGCCTGTGCTGCTCAGTGACAAAATCCAGCACTGAAGCCACGTGCAAATCTGCAAATCTTGATCTTAAGCGGCAAAAATGCCTGTGCTGCTCAGTGACAAAATCCAGCACTGAAGCCACATGGGGATGAGGTGTAGAAATGCTTTAATATGTCTCATTTTCCCTTCTGTTCCAAAGACATGGTTGCAAAGCCTGCTTCCTATCTGTACTATTAGTAGGAAGTGATGTGTAATAGGAGTGAACCCACAGCTGGTTGTAAGGGTCTGTAGGACACATTATCCCTGTTTCAGGGAGCAGTAACTCATCTAGGTCTACTTTTGTCCCATGGACTGAATGGGACCACTGCCTGGAACACACTAAACTCTCTCCTGAAGTACATACTTTTACTTCAAACAAGACCAGTTCAGAGACTGCTCTATTACCCAGACCGAGGTAACAGGGACAATCGGTCTGCACTGAAGTACTGATCTAGATTCACCAGGCATTGTTTTCACAAACTTATGGCAAATAAAAACTACATGCCTGAAGATCTGACTCTCTGTGGCTTAGCCTGTACTACTGAGATTGTCAATTAGACTGTCAAAGCTGCCCAACAAACAGGCAGCTCATACCGAAAAAAGGAACCATTTTCTAGGCCACACTATACCATTATTCTAAATAACACACTCTTTATTGGCATATTTTGCCAGAATAAAGTTCATATAAGTTTGCATTTCCACACTCTGAGCTAGTATATCTTCTTTAGCAAGAACTTTACATTTAAATATTTCATAAACTCTGTGAAGTCTATGCCATTCTGAACCAACAAAAAAATTCAGGTAGTAATCAAGATGCCTAAACCAGAATAATGTTCACAAGCACATTTCATTCCAGCAAAACATAATTGGCCTCACACACTGAGTGCCTTCTCTTTGCCAATCTTATCTTCACTAATCGGATATTTGTGTGAGCTGGAATCTGCTTCGTGTAATACTTAAATAATCATGAAAGGAATGTGGCCCAACTGTGAGAAACCTTAAATCCTCTCTTCCCTTTCCCAAAATGTGGGTGCCCATAACAACATGGTGCAAAACTTTCAACATATCCTTTGACCTCTTGTGCTCTTTAGCTCCTATTGGTATATAACCAGTTCCCTGTGTAGCAATATATATGAATTATCTCTGTGTTCTTCATAGCACTAGGTTACATGAGAAGCACACAACAAGCCTTTTCTGGTACGAGTTCTTGATCCAATAGAAGATGTGGGTACTTGAAAATAATGTTCTGCAAGGCCTCTGCCAGGACTTCTGGGTCTTGGGGTGGAACCCAGAGCTAAGATTTGGCCTCAAAAGGACAGTTTTAAACAGAAATGCTACCTTCAGTAGAAGTCACCTAAGGCTTGTCCTTAGAAGACACTAAGCACAATGAAATGTCTCAAACCCAGTCCCTCAACAGAGTTTAACTGAGGCAAGACTAGAGAGATATATACACCCCCATACTCACATCCATATATACCTAGACACACATGTACGGTAATTTCACGACTATAAGGCGCACCCTTTTGACTAAAATTTTCCCTTGAACCCGGAAGTGCGCCTTATAGTCCGGTGCGCCTTATCTGATGTACAAAGTTGTGAAATTTGCCAAACCGGAAGTGTGAACTGTGAGCCGTGGGGGGAGCCAGAAGTGTCACGGTAGCCGGTTGGGGGTGGGCCCGGAGGCCCGCGGCACCGCCCCTGCCGGATGGAGGCAGGCCAGGGGGCCTGCGGCACCGCCCCTCTCGGGTCCAGGCAGTCCCGGGGGCCCATGGCTGCCGAATGAATTCCGCCCAGAGGGGCCATGGCACCCCCCTTCCCGGGTCCAGGCAGTCCTGGGTGGAGGTGGGCCCGGGGGCCAATGGTTGCCGGGTTGAGGCGGGGCCTCGGTCAGCAACTGCGCGAGGTGAGCTGGGGGCGGAGCCTTGCTGCAAAAAAAAGGTGTGCCTTATAGTCCGGTGCGCCTATCTGATCTACAAAGTTGCGAAATTTGCCAACTCCCGGGGGGTGCGCCTTATAGTCCGGTGAGCCTTATGGTCGTGAAATTACTGTACATATATATCTATGCATGCAGGCAGTCTAGCTCCCCAGCACTGTGTCCTGCTCACTAGAGACAAGCCTACAGTCAGTTTTGCAATGATACAGAGAGTCCTTTCTTTGCACAAGCAGGACTGGAAGTGCCAGTGTGGCAATGAAGAAGGTAGGAAACCAAGGCAACTTCCTTCTTCATCTTGTGTGGTTACAGAACAACAACTTTCTGGTACTTTCTTTCATTTCTGTAAGGAAGAACGTTAATCTGGATGTGCTCAGTGTCCATGCCTTTCCTTGACGTGATCACACTATGTAGGAAATCTTTCAAGGCTCTGGGAAAAATCAGAGAGCATGTGCACTTCAGAAAATGTGGTAGTTACCTCCAAAAGAGAAAACCCAGACTCTGATATTAATATCCAAAATCCCTTCTGGGGTTTTATCCAGGTGAATAAACTTGTAACAAGCATGCCATGCCTTTCAGAAGATACTACCATTTTGGTGGAAGACTGTTCCCTTATCCCTTTCATGTTTGCCCCTACAGGTCCTGGCACAATGCCCTTGCCCATGACTTGCAGATCCACAAAGTGCTCTGCTGGAGTTCAGGTAGAGCCAAACTTGCTGGATAGGAGCACTGTTGGCCCAGGTCTCCTTACAGGCTGTGTCAGCTGTCACCGTGGAGAGGAGGACCTCTTTTGTCAGCTGCATGTTTAAAAGTAAACTGTTAAGGTTTCTGGGGAAAATAAAGAGCTGGATGCTCAATTCCATCTAAGTAGTAACATTTAGCCTTTCAGTGGAGCATAACTTTGGGCACTTGAGAACATTTTATCACTAAAACTCAGGCCTTTCAGCTGCTTCAGCAAGCTAGGCACCATGGGGAGGCAAAGGAGAAGTACTCTCTTGTACCAAATTATGTGTAGCCTGCATTCAAAGTTCTTAAATACTCTTTGTTGCCAAAGCCTTTGAAAATGAGTCTGGTCAGGGAGTAAGCATCATGAGACTTTTACAAACACCATTGAGAAACCTCTCAATTGTTCTTTGATCTTATTTGAGACGATGTCCTGTTCAAGACCCAGTCTAAATTCTGATACGTCAAATCCCCAACAGGAAGGCCAGAAAAAAATTATCCCAAGCTTTGATCATCAGCCATGGTCTTCTGGAAAATATGAATGCAGATCAAACACGGTCTTGGTGTTTCCAATCTAGTGACACAAGCACATCTGGATACGGGGCAAACATCTGCTGCATTAAATATGGTTGACTGGCTACTTGGACAGAATAAAAGTGTGAAGTTGGCAATGTAATAAAATGCTTCAAATCCAAAGCTGTCTGTGGTGTTACATAGGTGAATCATTGCTTTCTGCCCCACCTTCACTACACTTCTGTTATCTCCAAGTGGCTCTACTTTTGGCTGAGTCCAGTTTGTCTTCTGTCTGTCACTGCCACAGTTGAACTACTAGGTCAGGCTAGACTGCCAGACTTCCTGTGGCTCCTTGGAGAGCTTAAAATCGCTCTTTCTCTGTTAGAGAGAATGGGATGCTCTTCAAAATGCTGGAGTACTGAATTAGCAGAGAGGGGAATCCCCACATGGATCATGCATATTTACACTTAATAACACACCTCAGAGCAACCCAATGATAAGCTTAATAAATTGCTCAGGAGAAAGGAGTACAGTGGTACCAAGAACATATAAGAGTATGTGAGCAATCTTGAATCTTTGAAAAAGGCAGAGAGCAAACACAAGAACCATTACTCAAATTTTCACCCTATTGGTCTCAGGGCTTTACTTGAATCATGCAGAGGTATCACCTGGAATGGTGACATTTAGGGTTTCTGTAGTATTCTGTTACTGATTGACCAACTTGGAAAACTTCATAACTGGAAGGGTCAAAGCCTGAACTGTTAGTACATATTTGACTTCTGCTCAAGGCACTGCTTGTAGCTAATAAATCTCCCAACTGTTTTACGAGAAAAGATACATCTTGCATTTTGTTCCAGTCTTTTTAAAAGGATAGAGTAAAAAAGAGGGTGCTTCAGATCATGGCATTAGTTTTTTCTCTTCCCTTAAAACCACTGTCAGTTTGAAGTTCTGCAGGATCATAAGCCTAATTTCTGGGCCATCATTGATAACTGGGAAGCAGAGGCCACTTACACATGGTGATTTCCACAGTCCTCCACAAGTAAGGCACAAGACTATTACAGCTGTCTTAAAAAAAAAAAAAAAAAAAAAAAAAGAAGTTGGAAAAAGTTGAAAAAAAACTGTGGAAAAGAGACCCCACTGCAGATGTTCACAGCTAGTCATTGATGTCCACTGTAGGAAAATTGAGGCATGAATCCCTGGGGAGAGCTGAAGAAATAAATAAATTACTCTTTACATTCATATGAGCTTAGAAATGGATAAACAACAGAGTTACAAGGCCTCTCCTTTTGTCATATCCTGTTTTGTACTTCCAGGACTGTACCTTGTGAACATTAGCCCAGGTGGCTGACTCTCATACTTTTGTGTAATTTGCTGATTTCAAAGATAAATGTGCATATGTACACATTTTACCGTGATTAAAGCCTACAGTGAAATTATTTCAATATTTCCATGACAGTTTAATTACAGAAAATGACCACTGAATCTGCATCTTCTGTAGAAAGACTAAAATAAAGCTGGGTAACAAGATGCATTTTATATACTCTAAAGAGCTTTTCTGTAGTCTCTATTTATCTTTTCCCATGTAATTTCTCTCATCTTCTTCAGTAAAGCTAATCTAAATAACCATAAAACCAGATTAAACCTTTTATATGGACACTCTTATTCAGAAAGAAACAAGGCTAAATTCAATTCAATTTAAATCATTTCTGAAATCCAAAGGAAAGCAAATTGTAGTGACTGGAAGTTTCATTTCACATAATAGTTTTGCCTGGTTTGGGGGTTTAATGTGACTTCGATAATAAATTTCGATATCGCTATGTTTAATTTGGAATGTTTTCTCTCAGCATCATAATGTAGGGAGGCTCTAAATGGCAGCTATTTGTTAAATTTCATAAGCCCTTTAGAAAGGATTAATAATATTCTTAAAGAAATAAAAAAGAGCCAACTCCAGTTACCAGAGAACCACGAGATAATGTCTAGCAGTTATCCATCAGCCATTAATGATGGCCAGTATCATCAGGCACCCTGAGCATCACCAGCAACCTGCTGACACCACACACTGACAAGTGATAACAGCACTGGAAAACACTATTTTTAAAGCAGCATGATCTCAATGAATTTGGATGACCCGATTCTGTAGGGCTTGAAAAGGCCAGTTTTCTGAGCTCCACTCCAAACACATCCTGTCTTGTAGGTCACAGATCAGGCTTTGATACAAGCTTAGGTTTTAGAACAGCTTTCATGTTCCAAAAATGTTGTCACAGACATGGGATCGAACTGTTAATTTGGCAGGATATAGTTCTTTTCACTAGCACTGTGACATATGGGGGTGGAGGAGGAGAAGAGATGGGAGTGAAAGGTGGTTGTTTTGCATCCCTACTCAGCTCTCTCCCTCTCTCTCTCTTTTAACATTGTCATCCATTGCAATCCCTGCCTGAATAAGTTTGGCAAACTCAGGGGCCAGATGTCAAAGCCTGGTTTTGACTGTAGCTCTCCAACACTGGCATTTGGCTGTGCCATTGCCTTATGCATGGGCAGTCCATTACTTATTTTTAAAAGAGTAAAACTATTGAGTTTGCATCATTAGCTCTCTGCATTTAATTCAATTATTTACAAAATAGCCATTTTTTAGCCACAGAAAATTCCAAGTGGCCAAGTTACTCCATTCCTTTTTTTAATACTAGGAGACAGATCAAGCATTATCTAGGTAATTGGTTTCTTCCTTAGTAATCTAAAATCACTAATCTTGTTATTGAATCCAAATACCTCAATCTGTGAGGAATTTGAAGAGCTCACCCTGGGCTGCTTTTGTGTTTGTACTGTGGATGCCTGTAAACAGTAACGAGATGCTGCAGTAACTTGTGCATGAATAGGGTCAGACTCAGAGATGGCTATATATCAAAGCTAATTAGAAAACAAAACCCTGAAGGATGCGAAAGCATTTCTCTGAAGTGCTGCTCTATTTGACAGCTGCAGACATGGACCAGCTATTGCCACCTCCTGTGGGGAGTCTCAGTTTTCTTATATAAACTCTTCAGCATGAAGAGGGGCAGATAAACTGGACCCATATTAAAGAACTTTGAAGATGGATTCTTTTTGTGGAAAGAGCTATCTAGGCATTTGAGATATATCTATGGACTATATATTGCTGCCCAGTGATGGGGGAGGGATGTGTGAGATGTGTCATCATTTCAGCTCTTATAAGGGAAAAATGAAAGATGTTAGTTGGAGAAAACAATGCCATTATTGTCAAGAAGAATGAATATTGCAAGGGAAAAAATGAAACTGAAAGAAAATGCATTATAGTATTGGTTTTAAATATTTATTTTTATGAACTAAAACTACTGTTCTTTTTTATTGACTAAGGTGCTTCACATTAATATTGGAAACCTCTATACAGAATTTACTACATTTTAATTATTTCTTGCCCTGCCTGGGATATTAATGTTGTGATTACCTTTGAAAGAGTATTACTACTGGTGATATATGCAAAGTTCAGCAGGTTCTATGACTCTACAAGTTTGAAGAAAAACAAGCAATGGAAGGAAGTGCAGTGCTATCATGACAGCTCTAGATTACTACTTTTAGTAGTTGGTGTGATTGGTGTACTTGAAGCTTTACTTTTGGTCAATGTAGGAACTATTCCTTTCCTTTAACAGCAAATCACTAAGGGAGAAAAAGCTGGGAGACTTGGCTCCATGGACTTAGATTTAGGATTTTAATAATATCATGAAGTAACATGTTGCACCTGTTTAGATTCTGCATTCCTGAGCTTTTATTGTTTAGCTGTTACTGTTTGAGCTGGGTGAAAAGTGTGTTCAACAGACAAAATTTTCTGATTGTGTTAATCTGGATATGATTCTTCTCCTGGAATTTTGTCTAATTGGATTTGCTCCCACTGAAACTGCATTGTATTGGGTTTGTGTGGGCAAGGTTTTGCTACAGGGGCAGTTTCTGTGGGAAGAGACCAGAAGCTTCCCCCATGTCTGACAAAAGAAATGCCAGCTGGGTCCAAGACAGACCCATTGCTTCTCAAGTCCAAGCCAAACAGCTCTGATAGTAATGCCTCTAGGGCAACAGATTTTAGAAGGGGGTGGGGGGAAAAACCCACCTGCAAAACATCAGCTGCAGCCAGAAAAAGGAGTGAGTCTATATGAGAGGAGCAGCCCTAAAGGCACCACGGTCAGTGAAGGAGGAGGAGGAAGAGGTGTTCCAGGCATAGGAGCTGAGATTCCCCTGCAGCCCTTGGAGGCCTACTGGGGAGCTGATATCCACCCACAGCCCTTGGAGGCGACCATCCAGAAGCAGGTGGCTGCCTGAATGAGGCTGTGACCCCATGGGAATTCCGCACTAGAGGCGGCTTCTGGCAGGACCCGTGACTCTGGGGAGAGAGGAGTCCAAGCTGGAGTAGGAATACTGGCAGAACTTGGTTTAGTTTTCATTCACCAAATTCAATTTGATTGAAAATAAGTAATTTCCCGAAGTTGTGCCTGTTTTGCTCCTGACAGTTACTGCTGAGTGATCTCCCCCTACCTTTGTCTTGACCCATGAGCCTTTTGTTTTATTGTTTATGCCCTGCCCAGCTAGGAAGCAGCTGACAGAGTTTTTTTGGTGAGCACCTGATATCCAGTCAGGGTCAATGACCCCAGTCACTGCAGTTGTTCAATAGACTCATTTATCTCAATGATTTAAGATATTTGAAGGTCAGAAAATCTCACAGTGAATCCCAAAGATCTTGTTTCTCTGATAATCAGTCTGACTATGGTTCTTTCAGATTTCTAGAGTTGGCAGCAATTTCCTAAACCTTTTCCAGAGCCTATCAGAGCTCTCTTTCCTGGACGACAAGATGCCATTCTGCTTTCCAAGACAAGAAGAGCCAAAACCATGATGCCCGATCATACTGGCAGCTTTGCTTTAGTCTGCTCAAAATATCAACTACTTCACTGTGTTAAGCTGGAATCACTGAATGTTTTCTCTGATCTAACTTGTCAGGGAGCCTATGGCTACCACACAATGTTTGCCACTTGAGGCCCAGAACTGAAATATTTTTGTGAGAGAGGCAGAGGCTGTAGAGGCAGCAACTGGAGGGGGAAAAGAAAAGAAAAAAAAAAAAAAATGAAGCTTCCTTATGCCAGACCAGTTGACAGCATTAATCAGATGTTTTTCATTAGTTAAAAAAAAAAAAACATTTCTCTCTTCTCTTTCTTCCTGTGGTCAGTCCCAGTGGAAAAAACTCAACAGTTGTAGAATAAAGACATCAGAACAGCAGTGCCAAGGGATACAGTGAAGAATTTTGTTTTGTTCTGGTTTTTTTTCTTGTTGTCCCAGTGTAAATAAATAAGAGACATACTGAAGTACCCTATGGAAAATCTCACTCTAGATTTCCTCCATGGGAAATGTGGTAAGAAAAGGATAATGAGATTACATTTGTTGTCAGTGATGACTTATCCCATGGGCAATGTGCCTTTTCTTTAGCTCTGATTTTACTCCATGTTATAGGTATTCAGGCACACAAGAGTGAAAATTCAGATCACAAATATGAGTTTAAAATCCAGGTTACTGTATGATATCTAGGAAAGATAATCAGTTTTAAAAAGGAGTCACAGAAGCCAGCACATTGTATGAAGTACACCTAGTTCAACTGGAAGATAATATAGAAACAGAGTGTCAAAAATCTTGTCCTTCTTTGGTCTTCGTGGTATGTACTTGCATTTTTACCTTACTCCTTAGTTGAGAATTTTTTAGTAGCCTAAAATCATTGTGAAAACTGTGCTTTCTTTTAAAATAAGGTTGCTGAGTCTTATGCCTTGACATATAAGAGAAGGCAGCATTGTTCACTTCTTACACAGAAGGAAATATAGACTCTGGTCACCAAGAAAATGGCCTAAGTCCTCTGCATCCTGGGAATGTTCAAACTTATCATTCCAGGAAAGAACCCAAACCCTGGAAGAGCACCACTTCCTACATTTACTTTTGAATCAAGGAAAATAAGAACAGGGAACAAGACATTATCTCATCCAGCCTTCTGCAGCCTCAGGCAGGGTGAAAACCCTCCAGTGTGAGATGGGATGTAACAGTCGAAGGATGACTGGGGTCCAGGTCTCTGGCTCCATGGCTATCAGTATCTAAAGTGGTGTATAAAATGCATTGGGTTGCATATCTGTATCCAGTTGAATGTGTTTTGGTTCTTCAGAAGAATACTTACAGTATCACACATTCAGGAATATGTTTTACAGACAGAGTTAATAAAAGCACTTCCCTGCAGCATTTGCTTCAGTTTCTGGCATTTGGAGATGGACAAGTGTTTTGACTCCATCCTTCCTAGCTTCTGGAGCAGGCTAGCTCCAGACACTGCCCTACCCAGAGAGAGGTTTTGAGTCCCAGACTCCCCTGGGGGTATGCACAGGGTGTATTACACAGGATTTCTACTTCCGTTCTAGTACCAAGATATCTACTCTGCCTGTTCTCTTCTACACCTTCTCTTTTCACTAATAGTAGTCAAATAATTTCTTATATTACACATCATTTACAAAAGCACTTCTTAATTTTCTGTATTAACAGACTAATTTGATTAACCTGGGAAAAACTATCTGAGGACATAGCACAAAAAGTATAGGACATGAGGAAAATATGTAAAGAGATCATAGAAAGCTGCTAGTGTAACCACTATTATCATTATTCAATATGGTGTTGGTGAAATGCTGAAGAAGCCACCTAAATTATCTGTAGTAAAAATTACAGCCCTTCATGAAACCCTTCACCATGAGTGTACACGAGGCGCATGTCTGCTGATGGTTACTGAAGAGAAGTTTTAGCTGTCTTTGAAATCAGCAGGACATGCTTCATTCAAATGAGTGTGTGAAGTCATCTGGAACATTCTGCTCCTGTGCTTGGCCATTGCAAGGTTTAATGACCAGGTTTCCTTGACAAAGCTGCTAGTTACCTTCCTCTGTGTACAGAATTAACTGTGGGCAGAAGCCATGAGGAGCACCTTACTAGCTTGTCATTAGGCAGATTATTGCTATTCAAATACCACCCCGTGGCACTCTGACCAAATGTAGAAAATTTGCTCACACTAGCTGGGAGCGTGTAGGTTGGCACTCTCTCCTTATCACTGGAAAGAAACACCAACCATTTTTTTTCCAACCACGCTGTAGATAAACCTACCTACTGTTGTCTGAGGCCACACAATATTGGACATAAAAAGATTACTAATGGCTCCAGCACCAATTATTTAATGAAGGAACATGTCTACTTCTGTCATCAATATAAGTACCCTCAGTGCTGGTACTGAGGGCATCCCAAGTGCTGACATAATAGCTGCACTATCCGCAGCTTCTGGATGCTGTTTTTGGCACAAGGGAGGAAAGGCAAGTGGCCAGTCCTTGCACCCTTGCTTATGCTACTGGCTCTGCCTTAGCCCCACACAGCTCATGGCTGGACTCATGACCTCTACCAACCTGGCCCAGCAGAGTGACCATGCCAGGCTAGTGCTGTGGGCCATAAGAACACTTGACGTGTGCTGGTTTTGATGAAAAAAAAGTTAAAAGAGTAAGACCAAGTACTGAAGATGAACAGCTTGAAAAAAGCCTTAAAAAAAAAACCCCATATACACCAATTAAACCAAAAATGTGACGTTTGAGGTTTCAATCCAATCCTCTCCAAAACAGCCACCCAGAGCCCCCACTAATTCCTCTCTTCACACAACTCCTGCATAGTCTTATGCTAGGTCTAAACTAGTAGCTAAGACCGGCTTCCTGGACCTAAGCAGAAGTTGAGGTTAGGGCTGTTAAAGCCACCATGTACATCACATGCTCTCTAGAGCTCTCTGGACTTTCTCCTGGCCACTTACTTCTTTTAGGTGTAGAATCGAGAGAAGACTGCAGGCAGAGACTGTTGGTAGCTTTCCATCAGAAACAACCCTTAAGACAGTGTACAGCGCAATGTTTATGTGAAGGCAGGAAAGGATGAGGGTGTGGGGGCTGGAGAGATCACGAGGGTACCCTTGGAGACCTCTGTGTGGGCAGGGAATACTTGGTTGGAGCCACCCACACAGTTCAGATTGGCTCATCCTAATGAGGAGCTTGTGGTCCAAATAGAAACTTCCAAACATGCGACATCTTGCAAGCAGATGAGGACTGGGTATGAAATCCAGCTGTGACCCAACGGGACAAATGAATATACCTTCAGAGATTTGTACTTTAAGTCTGAAGTTTTAAAAAGCAGAAATAACTTTAAGTAGTTTCCTATTTAAAAGCCAGATAGGCAGAATTGAAGTTCCTGCCCAATCAAAAGGGTGAAAGGGTGAGAAAAGACTTCTTGGGTCATATGAACTTATAAACTCATCAAAGAAGGTAAAATAGGAATGACTACTCATCAATATTCAAGCTATTATTTAATTCAGTTGTCAAACTGAAATATGGCTTTAAAATCTAATCATGTATAAAGCATATTGTGCCTTTGTGTGTGTATATATATACAGATGTACAAACAAAATATATTTAGAATTTTTACATGTTCATCTGCATTACATGAATGAAGAATTTTTTATATTCTATTCAATTTCCCACTTTTTTAACTTCCAGATAATTGGATTTTTGCTTAAAAACACATAATACCACCTCTCAAGTACAGAACACCGCTTGTTTTTTCTTGTATGAATGAAGTGCCATTCAAAAACCCTAAATCAAATTTTAATGTAATCTTCTTTATTACTTGGGGTGAAACATATTTCCAACATTTTTGTGTTACAAATATGTGGTGGGCAATCCGGTTCCTTTGCAATATGAACACTAAAAAATGTTAATTAGGATATCAGTAAAAATACAGTAATTCCTTTGGACATAGTGGAGGAAAATTCAGTTTATTTTCACATGAGCTTTGAATAGGAATCCCAAGAAAAGAAAACTGAAATTGCATTTCAAACTACATTTTCTCTTTTAAACTTGTGTGGTATGGAGAAGAGTATTGATCTTATTTTAAGGCTCAACTTTCAGCACTTTACAGTCAACATCTTAAAACATTTTGCACTTCATCTTTTTCTTACAAAAAAAAACCCCAAAGGCCATTGATGGAATGAGTAACAATGGAATTCATTAACATTCCTAAGAGGTTCTTGAAGATGCACAAGACATCCAATGCTTTCAATCTGCATGCAGTACCTCTTTACATGATAGCTTACTACAATTATGTCAACATGTCAATGAGAAACATGAGGCAATCGCACAAAGATTGAAGAACAACCCAAGAAGAAAGAAATTATTCCAGGGAAAAAGGCCCCCTGTGGAGCTTGCTCAAACCCAGAGCCAGCATACTCTTCACTGAGGGTATGTTTTCCAAATGCAGCGAAGGAGGAAGCCTTTAGCTCTAATCAGCTTCATTATGAGACTCTGAGATCTAGGCAGTGTCAGAGCCTCTTTGTACAGTCTGTCAGCACAGGCACGGCACCCATCCCTAAGGAATTCACGTTACCTCAGGATTACAGTCATACAAATACTGCTGTCCTGCCTGGGTCTATGAGTTTCACAGAACATTTGTGTTCCCAGCAGGCTTCTGAGGCAGCAGGGCCTTATTGTACCACACTACTGCTTTAACAACTTCCCTTCAGTCAGGTCTGATCTCAGTTCAGAATAATTTGGGAATCAGAAAGGGCCTTAACCCTAAAATGTCATGTGTCTCAAGAGTTACCTAATATGAAAACATGCAAATATGAAATAATCAGTAAGGAAGCAGGATTATTATCCATAGTTATTTAAAAGTCAGAGTAAACAAGACTGAGGATGAAAGATGCTAATTATGATTATCTATGGACCTTGATGACTAAGAAAAAAATAGACAATAAATGGAACTTCTCAGGTGACTCAGCAATGTCTTCTTTCTTGTTATTCCGCATGTCCCACTAGTCTTTTCCCCAGTCAGAAATCCCTTTTCTGGGATGTGAGTATCTTAGTGTCCCTGTTCACATCTCCCAGGGACTCTTCATGTTTCAGAGAGTCTTAGCCCTCCAGTCAATTTGCTGAGACAAATCTTTGCTGGCAGGTGCTTGCATAAGCAGGAAGTCAAAGAGAATACATTTTGATCCATCATTGATCAGAGAATGCTTTCCAAGGGTCAGCCCGTGTTAGAACCTTTGTTCAACTACCATCAACTAAGTGACCTACTTGCCTATCAGACTTCCTTGACCAGATCCTTTGAGAAGAAGTATGGTAGCATTCCACACTTACAATTGTCTAAAACTGCAAAAAATGTAGCTTTATGTGAGGAGTGATTGTCAGTTATTCCTAATCACAGTTATTCCCCCTCCCCCTATTTCCCCCACATTTTTGCTAGCTCAGTATTTTTCTAGAGGAGACCCCTTCCATAGGTTCTGTATTTAGCAATACTTCCTCCAGCAATCATCACCAGGTCACCTAAGCCAATTGGAAGCCTATAGTCTTCTCAGATATACAAGTAATCAACACCATGGGGATAACACCTAAAAGGCAAATCCACTCCATGATGGAACAAGGTTGGATCTTGGAGAGATTCTGGTAATATCTTTTCAACACCTGAAATATAAAATGCCCCAAGCCCTCTTGCCAGGGCACTTCATTTTTCAAAATTAGCTGCACTTCAACAGCTTGAACCTGTAACTCAAAGACCATTAACCTATTTCCTCTGCATTTCTGCAGGAAATTAATAGAAAGGTATCTTCCAGTATCTTATATATGTATGATTTTCCAGTGGCTTAAAAAAAGATTTATTCTACAGCAACTACTAAAATAAGGTTTCACTCCTCAGTTGAGACTCTTCTTGCCAGATGATAGCTCAGACTGACATTTTTTTTAATGGCTCAATATGTAGGCATATCTGAAAACTATGGGTTTAGTGCCAACAATAGATTGACTTTTAATGAGAATAGCATTTACCAACGTCCCAGTAATTCACTTATCACATACTGTCATTAATGTACCAATAATTGTAAATTGCTTCTGCCTAGAGAACAAGGTCCTGTGAAGTCAGCATCTTAGCCTTTATGTGGACTGTAACATCTTGCTTGGCTAGTGAATGTACTGTGTCATTTATTTTTACTGCCTCATTTGTACATAGTTCCCATTTCTTTCAGAAGCTATATTCTGCTTTCCATGACTGAGCTATCCATCTTTATAAAGGGATGAGAATCCTTTTAAAGAATGAGTGCCTAATTCTGCACTTTATTGAGGCTGAAATACAGGCTGCCACACTGTATTCTGAAAAGCAAACAAAAGAACAAATTGAAGAGCCAAAAGATTTCAGAAGAGGTGTTTGACAGATAAAACAACTCTCTGTGTCAGAATTACTGGGACCACCTTATAAAAGGTGCATGTGGTTTCATTCCCCCATGCACAGTTAAAAACTCCTTTCCTGAGCTGTATACAGACTAGAACACTCAAGAGCTCCTCATCTTCTGGGGACAGCATTCAGATGCAACAATAATTAATCAAAAACAGAAATAGGGAAAATTATCACTATATAGTTCATGAGAAACTCTGTGCAAATATAGTATCGCTGTTTAAATTATGACAAGATAAAGAAGAATGTAAAGCCTTCAGAAGAGCCACAGATAAATGTGCTTGCCATGTCTGTATTGCATCAATCAGGAATGAAGCCAGAAATTTTCTAGAACTGAGGCTTGAAGACAAAGCCTTGGGAAGAGGAAGCAAACACATTATTCTGCAGTTTCAACTAAATTTTCTGTGCATGTTACTGATGTTTTTTAGCGCTTCCTTACAAAATTAACTTTATGAACTAATTAATAACAATAGTAGTGCAGAGATGACTAATCATAAGGTAAAAATTCTATACATGTGCAAGTGATAGTTACATAAAACTCTCAGCAAACAACCAATTACCTTTATGCTTTTTCATCAAAGAGGAATAATACAAAATTTAAATAATCAAAATGTATTTTCCATATAATATTTTCTCATGGAAGTGTTGCATCCGTAGCCTGGAAGCAAGCAGTAGGTAGAGTTAAATTACCATTTATTTTAGAGAGCCTTGTTTGGCCTCAATCTAGGTTTGGAGGGGAAAACTGGAGGGGAAAACACAACCATTACAGAGGAATTATAGTAATTTGCAAATGGAAAAGTGGGTCAAATCTGCTGCATAAATTATTCAAAATGAATTGTTCATTCAGATTTATATTGGATAGATTTGAAAACACTGAAATTGAGATCAGAATTCCTGTAAAGGTGAAATTACTTCAGCATGTTACTGAGTATTTTACTTCATGAAATATCAAGTTGACATTTATTTATTCATTAGGGTTACCTGCATTACAGAACAATCCATCCATCGAAAAAAAACCCTAAGGACAAAATGACACAAACAGAATGTGCATTGCATTAATGGTTAGCATTTAAGAGAGGATGTCAGAGACAACCTGACTAAAAATATCTACTAGTACTAGAAAATCACACTCCAGGCTTGAGCTTCCCCAGTAATAGGGTGCAGGGAAGTTTGGCAAGCACAGAAGCTGAATGCAAGATGCATCTCTCTTTAGGACTGACTCATCCTTTCTGCTGGCACAGTCTGTTTTCCCCAGCATGCAAACATTTAATCCAGCCCCCTGGGGATGTTTATGCTGATAAATAAATGGGCTCTGTTTCGACCTCACTAACAAGCTGTCTCTCTTTCACATCCGTCCTAAGTGGCACTAGACACAGGCATGATTTGCAGAAGCTTGTTGGGTCTATCCGCCCAGATGTGTGCTCCTGCTTTACTTAGAAGTGCAGCTGGGGAAGAGACAAGGATGTCTCCACCAACTTCCCCTCTTCATCCACCTGTGCCCACCCCACAACGGAGACCTGTCATGGGAGGAGACCCAGGCCAAACCTTTTGGGTGCCTGCTCAGAGCAGTCTCTGCAGCACAACCACTTGGGCAAGGACTAGCCACAAGAACCCTGCAGCAGCACCCTGCCCCAGGAACTCGTCCTCCAACAGCATCTTTCTGGATCCTTTCAGAGAAGCATAAACTTGGATAAGATGTGCTTTTTATTGGAAAGCTGCCTCATTTTTCTAATTTATTTTTGGTACCCACTGCATAGCTCCACTGGACACAGCTGAGGATATATGCTATGATGTGGGCAAGAATACACAAGTCCTACAACTTGAAAATGCATAGTGTGTCTCTCTCAGCAAAGGACTGTTCCTGGCTTTGATCATATATATGCCCAACAGAACCCTTTTTAAATGCTCATGACTCCCACTCTTGTGTTTTTCAGTACTATTGGTTCAAAAGAGAAGTACCTTTAGTAGTTAATAGTGTGCAGGATTACACGGCATTAGAAAGATGACCTTTTTATTCTTCTCCACAAGTTACATGAAGTGCTTGTAAAACATGCTGAGCATTGCTCTCTGGGCTGCTGAGTGGCAGAGAAATTATAGCAGCTGAAAGGAAAAGGTGCAGGTTAGGTAACTATTTTAAGAGATATTTTTTCAGTCTTTTCTAGTAGCTGCTGACATTTTATTTATTGTACGTTCGGAAAAAGTGGTCTGTCGAAAATTCCCCACTTAATGCATCAATTGAGAGGACAGATTCTGCTTGAAAAATAGGCATTATTTTGTAAATGTTAAAACCTTGCATAATATTTTTTGCATAGCCTCACTTAGTACTACATCTACCATTCACACTGAACTCTGCTTTAGAAGTGCAACCTGCTCTTGTATCCCCTGGGCACACGAGGCTTAGGTCAGAGTGGTTGCCTGCCGGGGTTTGGATGATTTCTGTGTCTCCAAAAGGATAGCAGCTCTCCAAAAGGATGACCCCCTCCAGCTACCCTGGGATCAGTGCTGAATACCCTTCTCTCTCTTGCTGCGGCTAAAAGAGCTGAAATCAGTATAGAGAACTCTTGCTGATCTTGACCTCTCACAGCTTCCAGAATTCCTCACGAGAACCCAGGACATACTGGTTCTCAAGGTCTCCATCTGGACTTGAGTGGCCTTTTTATTTCTCTCCTACCACATCAATTAGAGTTCAACCCACAGAAAAGCAGTTTCTTGGCTGATTTGGTGACTTCATTTCCCAGGTTATGACCAAGAACAAGTTACTGGATGCTAACAGAAATTTGCTGAGATTTGAAGTTTTGTTCCAGAATGGAGGTTTAAAAAAAAAAGCAAACAGAGAAACGATGGGACAGACTTACAAACAGCTAAATGGTCTTTAACTCATGGGAACAGTTGGGGAATAGTTGTTTGATGTGGATGTAGGCAGACGTGCACTGAATAGTCACAACTAGATTACCTTCTCAGCAGAAAGAAAACAGCACTATCAGCATCTTCCCTTCCTCAGGTCCTCACTCTGCAAGATACTCCTGCTTTATCACTTCTGCCTGATAAAACTTCTCTGTCCATGTGACCCTCCCAGCCATTTTCATTGAAGTCCAATGTTATGTTACCAAAGAGGGTGCAAGGGTTGCATTGAACTTGGGTCTCCTCTCACCTCACGGTGTGTTCTCATCCTTGTGGATAAGAAATAGGGAAGAGAGAAGGTAACTATACTCCCTTCTGGATATTTTTCCTTCTCATAATTTTCTTTCTTGCTTAAAATCTCACATAAGTTGTTACAAAATAACAGCACTTCTCAATGAATACATGCCTTGAAAAAAATACCTAACAATTGCTCTTGTTAGCGTCATCTTGGACTTAAATAATGAGATACCTTCTTGTCAGAAAATTAAGAGCCCCACACTCTGGCCTCATAGCAACCCCCAAGAATTCACTCTTCTCCCTGACTTCTCAATGCCTTTTTACTATTTGTTTTCCTTTATGAATAGAGATCTGCTAGTCCAGCACCCCAGAGAAGATACTTTATTTACAATATTGACAGAAAAGGTGAAAAAGGGTCAGTGACAGGGCTTTGTGAAAACTCAGGGTTGACAGAACACTGTAGCAAGGTGGTCCATGCTATAATCTGATCTCTGTGTCACTTTGTGGAGCCCATCCTACAGGCACACATAAGTGGGGCAGTAGGTCATGGGACTGGTGATGTATAAAACTTCCCACAATTTTTCCTGCTCCAGGAATAGCAGCCTAATCACACAGGATAAATTCTTACATACTGTGTCTCATACTCTTATTTACATTTGGAAAGTTTGTTCTGATTTTCAGCACTCTCATGACTGATCCAATGTCCCAAATAGCGTGGCTTTCAATGCACTAATGTTCTCAGGTTAGCACACAGTTCACAGCCTCCTCTGTTACCACAAGGCAATTTTAGAAATCACAAATGGACACACACTCTTTGTTCAGCTGTTGCAAGTTTGCTGCAGTGAGCTTGCATCAGAACAGAACTGAAATAGCAGCCAAAAGAGCAGAACAGGAGATTGCTGTCTGCGCCAGCCCTATCCAGCCTGGAATCTTGTGAGGGAATGCCTGTTTATTCCATCACTAAATATGATGAGTAAAATTGAAAAAAAAAAAAAAAAATCCCTGTTGGCCTTTCAGAGGCATCACAAAATTGACTAAGGATGCTATTTTATTCTTGTCAAATTTAGTTGGCACCATAATTTTATTTGCATTTGATTCACCGGCACAATAAAGGGGAAGATATAACACTAGGCAGAAGCAAGTGTTATGTGGCAGGAGTATTAATCTCACAAAACTATCACCTGCATCAAGTGACTGGGGCAAGAAATAACAGTCTCTCAGTAGCACTTTGGTGTCACATATTTATTACAAACTACATCACATAATTCCATAAAGAGCTGTTGAAATACTTATTTGAACTATAAAATTATGTAATATTTTCAAGATAAATACATTCCAAATTGATGCCAAAGTTTATTTCCTAATATTTCTCTTTCTGTATTGGATCCAGTACTCCTAACCTAACAAAACTCTCTCAGTCAGATATAGCATCTCATGTGTGAGTAAATTTAATTATTATCAATGAATGGTCATTAATTATCCATGAGCTGTATTTGAAACGTAGATGTTCTTATTCAAATTGCAATCTGTTGGTCACACAAATGTGTACAAATGCAGTCTGATTTGATTTGCTAACCAAGGAAGAATCCACAATTTCATTAAGAAACAGCTGAGGAAGGGAAGCTTTCTTCATTAATAAAAACAATTAGTAAGTTGTCCAGCTGTGTTACAAAGCAGCCAGTGACTTTTGGCACTCTGGCAGACTAATAATCCAGTGCTAATTGGGATACACTAGGCAGGTTGTTCAGATAGCTTTTGGTTCTTATTTATACTGATCTTTATTCAAAAGGAAATTTATTCCAAATGTTTTCTTTAAAATAAAATAAAAGCTTTATTTACTCTGAAACATCAATTGGTGAAATCCTTGTTTATAGGAATATTTGAGAGGATTCTGAGTAAGGCTTGCCAAGGAAGACTTCAGCCTTTTGCTGCCAGTGGGGTTATCAGAAAAACAGGGGATGGAGACTTTAATTCCTTCTTCACCATCCTGACTCGGAAAAAACTTGGTGAGAAAATACAGGCATTTCTCATAACAAGGAACAGTAAGTCAGAGGTCTGACCCTGAAGTAGCTGGGGATCTTCAGGGAAGCATTATGGCTTGCTAAGGACCTCTGCCTCTTTTCTCCTATCTTGAAGATGGTGCACTATCTACAGACAAAAAAATATTGATGATGAATCATCAATAGGGTAAAATCCCCCTCTCAGTAGATGCTTTTTATATTCTCTGAATGAGTTTCTCACCTTAAAAAAAAGACAAAAAATATATAAATATAGCAACAAAACCCCTCAAAAACAAACAATCAAAGCAAACAAAAAAACAAGAGTAAATCAAGATAAAAGCAGAAAACAAGAAGTGAACCACAGAAAAACACATAAAATCCCAAGTTCCCTACCTATTAAAAAAAAAATTACCATGGTTCTCCCACCCGTGTGTGTAGCACAGTTGCTTCTTTTCGTGCCCAGAAAACTCCTCCATGCAGATCGTTTGGACTCGAGTCAGTTGTTAGTGAGATGCATCAGCTTCCCTGGTGACCTTTGTGCTAACACAGTGCCCAGATTGGTTTGGTACCCTCTGCTTAACCTCAGCTGTTTGCTCCAGTCTGCATCCTAAGAGCATGTTCAACAGACCAGCAAAACATGGGACATCCCCAAATTTCACAATCATAGAGTGGTTTGGATTGGAAGAGATCTTAAAGATCAATTAGTTCCAATCCCCTGCCATAGACAGGGAACTCTCTCACTAGAGCAGGTTTTTCAAAGTCACATCCAACCTGGCCTTAAACACTTCCAGAGATGGGATATCCAGAACTTTTCTGGGCAACCTGTTCCACTGCTTCATGACCCTCAAAATAGAGATTTTTTCCTTGTATCTAATCTAAACCTACCCTTCCTCACTTTCATGCCACTACTTGACTTGAAACTATTGCATTACCTGACTTGCAGCTGTCTGATTTATTTACTTGACTTTGGATTTCAACCCTAGTTAGCTGAGTAATTACACCTTTCATTCACCTTTGGGAAATGTAAGAATGAAGCTTTCGATCCCTAGAAGTTCTTAGGTGATGGATGGAGCAGACAACTTCCAAGGAGGTGTTCAGAAATGTGCCCTTTCCCGACTTGCCTCCTACCTATGGAAGCATCTGTATTCTCCTATGCTGCTCCATCCTAATGGATAAGATCACACAGCATGCCAAGAAAAGAGGTGTTCTACAGGTCACGGTGTTTCATTGCAGCAGTGAAGACACAGTACAACTTACACTAAGACAATTAACTCAAACTGATTGGAAAAGAATGAAAAGAAATCATTATGTCAGTTCTGGTATAGTTTTCCCCCTCTAACTGGTAAAATGTTTGGCATGCTCCATGAGACAACACCTGTCCTTTATTGTGAGGCATACTTTTGATTGGCAAATTAACCAACCTGGGGCAAACAAACAAAATTACTCCTTGTTTAGTGAAATCACCTTTGCCAAGTCACACAACAGAGTTAACAACTTGAAGGAAAACCATTTGTCGCAGGCAAATGTATCAGAATGTAAATATTATATGAAGAATGTAAATATCCCTTGAAGGTGCCCCATAAATAGAATGATAGCAACATTTGTTTATTTGCTCAGCTTCTACATGTATAATATGGTAGTCATCAATCTGTACAGGCAAAATGCAAGCAAAAAGCAATGCAATCAATCAAATATGACGCTCTCCTGCAAACGAAAGGAAAATTGCTTTTTAGATGATATGCAGTAAAGCACAACTGCATGACCATTGACTTTATCATCTTGGACACAGGCAAAGCCCACCAATCATGAAGAATTTCCCTGTTGGTACTTGGAATTTTTTTTTTAAGATTTATTATTTTGCATATGTCTGACCATGGTGTTTTAGCACATGGTTTCTTTTTGAGTTTTGGTTTTTGGTTTTTGTGGGTTTTTTTTTCCTGTTAAATGACTATATTTAAGCATGAAACGCACAAATGCACTTAACAATCATGAATTCCTACCAAGGTCAGACTTCACTAGCAAAAATATTTCATTCATTATCTTTTTTATTTTATAGAATAAAGCATGTTATACCACAGCTAGTGAAATACATACCTTGAAATGAAAACTCCAAAGAGCTATCTCTGACCTTCACAGATTTAGGTCAAATCCAACTTACACATCTCCAAGAAAAAACTTAGATCTATCAAAAATTAAACTAAAGGTTTCTATTTCACAACCCTCATATGGCAAATTGCATTACATCTCCCTCAAAAGGCAAACGTGGTGGGGAAAAACTGATGTGATCGTGTGCAGTGAAGAAACCTTTATCAGTTAACTCCATTATAATACATTCCCTGTGTTACAATTGCATAATTACTCAGGCACAACCTTAACACATAATGAAAGATGGTACTTTTCCTATTTGTCCTTGTTATAAATGCCACAAAGCATTCCTGATCCACCCAAACAGTCCTGTTGGGTGCATGACCTATTGGTTTGTACTGGAAGACATGGTGAATTGCTTTTGGGGCTGCAGCTAAGAAAGCCTAATTCCTTCTCCCACTTAGAGGACAGGTATGAAGGAGGCAAATGGGACAATGTCCTTCTCCGCTCTTTGAGCTAAGTCACCATGTCCAGGAACATGTCCATTGCTCCTCACAAATTCCTGGCCTCTATCATTGCTTGTTGCATGTGCCAAGCAGTACCATTTGATGGTGCATTTTGTCTTCACTGCAGTGTGCCATGACCATGGGCAATGCCTCTGGTTGTGCTGGGCAAAGGTTTCTCAGAAGGGCTCTTACAACATGGGGATGTGAAACTGTCCTTGCTGTAGAATGGAGGAAGCTTTATCGCATACTGAAAGCATGACATTGGGTCTTACCCAGTGGCACTGGCTAAGATTCATGCCATCTCCTGGTGTGCACGGCTGTGCTAAATGGCACCCAGTCTCATTTGGGGTATTTTTTATTAAAAACTGCAGACAAACCTCGAGTTTTCTATGAATCTCACCTGCCCAAAATACAGCAGGTAAAGTAGTAAAGCTCAGGATGCAGCCTCTTCCCCGTACCCCATGTCCTACTTCTCTGTGACAGCTCAGTGGGCTCAGCACAAGGAATAGGGATGCAGTTTCCCTGTGCTTTCACAGTGACAGGATGCTGGGAGCTGGGTGGCAGAGGAGTTGACCATCAGTCTGGAAGGTGCCTGCCAGTGACTCCTCTCAGGGCTAGCTGATAGTGGAGGTATAGTATGCCCCTGCAGTGCTGTCTTTTCTGCCCACTCTGCCCAGCCACCAAGTAAAAATTGTCTTCTACAGCATGGCTATACACTGTCTAGATTGATGGAGTCTTGATCTCAGCTAGGGGCTCCAGTTCAAATGTAATAAATGACTCAACAACAGGCTTTGTGTGCTTCTGACAGTTTCTTCTTTGGAAAACAAGCCTGGGAAACGCCTGTACGACTCAGGGAGTGACTAGAAGTTGTACTTCACTTAGTACATATAAGAAAAGGAAACCCTGATGCATTATTCCATTGTTTCTGGAAGGTGTCAAGAGTTAGTGCAGAGGATAGCATAATACATGCCAATAAAATTAAAGCACAGCTGGAAAAAGCAGGTGTTTGTTCATATTCTGGGGGTACTTTCCATAGTAGTAGAAAAATGACGGTTTTATGGTCTTTATGTAATAGATTTACCTTGTATTTCAGGAAGTTCAATAGTAAAAAGGAGACTCACGAATATCTACTGATTTTGTAGTTGAGGGATATTAATAATTTCTAATTTTGAAATGCTGTTTTTCATTCAAATTAACTGGAGCTCAAACCATGGCAGTAAGAATTTGGCTTTTTTTCAGTGAGGCACTGTTATAATTCTGTTATATTGCAATGTGTGTTACAAAATGAAGTGTTAAAATCACACAGACTAGTAGATTAAGTATTTACTGAAAATCTATCTGGCAAAGAGGGCATGATTTGTTTAAAACTCTGCCTGAACAGATGTAACAAACAAAAATGTATCTTCTGCCCACCTTCAATGGTCTGCTTCAGTTTAATTAACTTTCTTCACCTCGTCTTGTAAACTTAGTGTCTGTGAAAATACCATCAGCCTTAGAGAATTAAATTGTCTATCTGCTGCGATATAACGGATTGAAGAGATCAGATCTTTGTCTTCTCTCTGTTGCCCTGTGACTGCAATTCAGGAAATAACAGTCTCATTCCCAGTACCTTGGGGTGGGAGGAATGTCGCAAGCACAGACATCATGTCCTAGCACAGCACAGAGAGCAGAGCATAGCACAGAGAGGGTAGCATAGCATAAATACATAGCACAGAACAGGACAGGCAGGAAGTAGCAGGCAGGCATGACAATCATTTTTCCTGCCATGCTTTGTAAACTGGGGCAACCACAGGCTTGTCCTATCTGTAAATACCAGCTTCACTTTCACTACGCAGCTGATACCAGCTCAGGCTTGCAGGCATCCACAACTCAATACTGAGTTATACAGACAAAGCTGAAGACACTGACTCTTGGCTTAAGGTTCCTGTCAGTCTCAGCCCTGGTAGCAATGTATTTCCCTGGGCTGATGTCTGGGTGGGGAAAAAAAAAAAAAAAAAAAAAAAAAAAAAAGGATCTTTTAATGCTTTGTTCTCTCCTCGAAGAATTTGTAAAACCTGAAACCAGACAGGTATAAACAGCAACATTTGGTGAAGAAGAACCTGTATTCCAGCTGCTGATTTCTCTTTTTTATTTATCCTGACACAGCAGTGCACATTCAACACTTTCAGGTCTTTCTGTAGAGGATTTGAATCAAAATGAGACTTACACTGCTTGAAACTGCCTCAAGGCTTCTCTGAAGATTTTGTATCCTCACAAGAGATAGATCAAGCTAGCTTTCCCACCACTTGTAACTATAATGTCTTTAAGTAGTACTCTAATTGCTTTTACAATAGGCATTACATGATCTACTGTCCCCTCCCCAAACTCAAGTTTCACAAATAAGTCTTGCCCTTACGCAGCAGATGGGGAAACACAGCAGCTCTCTGAGGAGGAGGCCCAAATCACAGCCTGAGTGACTTCACATTTGTACGAAGATCTTCACCAGAAAAGTGCACAGCATTTATCTTACTTATCTCAGAGGTCTGCCAAGCACTTCACTGCCACACGCTGCTGAATTTATCAGGGCCGCAGCAGGATGCAATTGAGATGCACTGCCCCCACATGTGCTAACAGCCTGGCTTGTACAGGGAGAAGGAGAAATAGATAAGGCAGGATGCTTCATCTTCTCATGAGTTCAAATCTAGATCTGCAAACGAGAGGAGTCTGGGAACACATACTAGATAACAAGCAGAAGGTCTGACAGGTGCACAGCTTCTCAGATGGCAAACATAGGCAGTACAAGCCTTATGGAGAAGAGTATCAATTAACGTAGGAAATGGCATACAGAAGGTGCATGAAAAACCCACTTCTAAAAATCTCTCTCCAGCTGAAGAACACCTCAGGCTGCCTGCAGAGTCGTGGTTTGCTCAATACAGGCATACTATTCTTTCTTTTCCTCTCCCACACAGTAACACTTTTCTTCTTTGCTTCACAGCTTGCAGTGTAGAGGAATATGCACTGCTGGTTTAAGCAAGCCCCATTGTGATACATCCCTGAAAAAGCACCCTGCACACATGCCCTGATTTTGCAGACCCCTCTGGACAGACAATATCAGCTACTTCTGGACACAAAGTGCTGAGCTATGCAAACCTTTCACTAGCTGCCCTGACCTTGGGATGAGTTTCAGCTCATTGTGATGCAGGGTAGTCATAAGATTTCCATGCTGCCACTTGATCTCCAAATTGGCAGTCCTTCTCTAAAATTCTCTTTGTAGATGTTCAGCATCTGCTCCTGAAGTGACATCACTTGCACATTACTGACATTGACACCTGTGCCAGTCCACGGCCCTGGGAGGTACTTTTTGGCCCCATGGGATCCAGCTGGATCTGCAATCCCTGTCACTTGGCAGCATTGTCTGTGCCAGCCAAGGGGCCCCAGAGCAGCATCTTTCCTATTGTGTTGAGGCTTTCATTAAAGCATGATCAAAAGCACTTACTCCATTATTATTTATTCCTCTCTTCTGCCTTCTTTCTATCAAGATACAAGTGATGGCAATGTAAGCATAAACTGCCTCCTGTCACTTTAGTATACCTCAAGGAATTCAATACCTTCTAGGAATTTCACTGCTATGATGTGGGCAACTGTCTGGGGCCTAGGAAAATCCAGCCAGGATTTTTCCAGGCTGCTCGAGCTTTGCTTTCAGGATGCTCAAGGACAGGAACCCAAAACAAAGATTACACACTTGCTAGAGTATGTGATGCTAGTCACGGAGGATGTCTCTAAAGGGGGTTGCTCCTCTGCCCAATGAACTTTCTCTAAATTGTTTTGCACATGTATACTATTTAAATCCATGATTTCCTTGAATAAATGCTCTTTCTTGCTCCTGTAAGAAAGTTGCCATTTTAGTGTCCTTATCACTGCTCAGGAACTACATACAGTAGCACTATGACATGTGGAAAACAGTCAGATAAAAAGGCTTGGTTACCCCTCTCTCACACAAGTTTGGGGAAGATTCCCAGGGAACATGAGAAAATGAGGAAAAGTGACATTCAGGAGAAACCTTAATGCTCTCTATAGGTACCTGAAAGGAGGCAGTAGTGAGATGGGGTTTAGTCTCCTCTCCAAGGTAACAAGTGGAAGGACAAGAGGAAATGGCCTTAAGTTGCACCAGGCAGGGTTTAAATTGCATATTAGCAAAAATTTTTTCACCAAGAGGATGGTCATGCGTTGGAAGAGGTGGGAGGTGGTAGAATTGTCATCTAGAATTGGGGATATTTAATAGACATTGCAGATGTGCCACTGAGGAACATGGTTCATTGGAGGACTGGGCAGTGCTCAGTTAACTGTTGGACTCAGTCATCTTAGACAGCTTTCCCAAATGATGGTTCTATGATTCCATAAATACTCAGCAAATGTATAGAGCTACACCATATAAGAACTTTCCTTTTTTTTCTGTTTCTTTCTTAAAAATATAAGGTAAATTTAGTTTCAAATGCTTGGAAATTATAGGAACATAAATACCCTGGACAGGTTTATCTCATGGATAAGGTCTCATACCCACTGCATGAGGTTCTGGTTCAAGATGTAATATATCAGGAGTACTAAGCTGGTTGCTTAATAAAACACTTTTTTTTTTAATCAGACATTTTATACAACATTAAGGATTCCGCTTACATCTTCTGTAACTGTAATTAAGAATGAACACAGCTATGTGTTTCAGATATTAATTTTCCTGAGATGGGAATGATGAAATCTAATATACAAGGTATGCTCTTCTGTAGCAAAAACATGTTCAGCCAAAATTAGCTGTGTTTAAAAAAAGGCTCTAGATCTAAATCCAGCTTTATTATTATTCATTATCCTCCAGTTTTATTCCGCTAATTCTTAGGCCTCTGACTGGTAACACAACTGTACAATAGCAAGCAAATTTTGTCCATGTACTTTTGCTTTTTTATGGTGTAAATATATCACTGCCGGAATTATCACAGAGAAAGAGATCTGGATTCCTATAGCTTACCTAGGCTTGTTGGCTCTGTAGCTCAAACCCCAATTTTTTAGTATTGCTTCTCTTCAGAGGTGTACAAGCCACTGAGTTAAAATATGACTGATATTGTTTGTGTTTGCAGGATAGAGATGTTTAGATAGATAGTTTGTAAGATAGAGATTTTTATCATAAATAGCAGAAATTGAGAGATACATGTGTCCAGCCTGTGTCCAGCCTGCAGTTAGACAGGGTTTATGATGGGTACAACTCAATCCGCAGTACAATCTTCATTATTTCCAATTCATTTGGTGACTTGCAGTGAGACCTGTATCACCAGTGAAACCCAACCAGGCTCATTTCCAAACAGTGGTATATGTATCAAACACATCTTGACACTCCTTTGAGGATAAAGTGGAAATCACCAATTTGCAAATTTGGAGGGAATTTTCTATTGAGAGCAAACAGCCAAGGATGTGAGATGACATATTTTTTTCCTTGGGTTCCTACGCAGTCTTGCCCCACAGAGCTCTCCAGAAGGACTTGCTGGAAGGTTTAAAATCCTTTCTTCTCTGGACTAGACTGGAGTAGCTTAAATTGCTGTGAGAGCAAACAAAAACAAAATAAACAAGCAAAACAAACAAACAAAAATGCATACACAAAAAGAGAAGATTAAAGGAAAAAAGTGTATATGGTAGGTAGGAAGAAACCCAGTGCTAAATATTCACAATGGACATGCTACAAAAAGAATAGCTGTATTTAAGCATGCAGGGAATATTTTTTTCCCTTAAACAGTGTGAAACAGTGTGAGAAAACCCTTAAAGACCTAAGAGTAGCAAACTGGAAACTCAAGAACTGCCTGTAAAACTTTTCACAATTAAAGAGTCTTATATCAGTACAGTAGCATTCAAAACAGAAAGGTTTCCCTTGACCTTGGTGGGATTTGCTTCAAATCCTGTTGTTTTGCACCAGTTCATCACTGGAAATAATAAGACCTCTCTTGTTCAGAAACAACTGAAGAAACTCTGCAGTTGTATGTTCCACTAAGGCAGTCATGAGGAGAAAAACATGCCATCATTTCCTTCCCTCTGACAATCCCTGGCTGTTTCCAACAACCAGTCCCAACATGTTTACAATTTACTTGCCTTATATATAAATTAATTAGACCTTTGTCTCAGTATCTTGTATTTTTAGTTTACCTAATCTCATTACTGTACCTATTTATGTTCTGAAGAATCTGTAATTAATCAAATTATCCATCTCCTCTGATTACTAGTGGTAACTGCCCCTAGAGGTTGATTAATACATTCTCAAATTATTCAGGAAGGCTCTTGAAAGAGCCAACAAAATTTACCTTTTTTGCAACCACAAAGTGCCTTATGAGGCCCACAGTTGCCTGAGGGTTTAATATAATCAATAATCCATAAAGATAATTGTTCCCACATGATTCCTGAACAACCTCAAGCTGAGTGTAAAAGGGCTAACACTGCAATTGATGTTTTTGCTGGGTTTCTACACTTAATGCAATTTCCCTTCAACAAGCCAACTCATCCCTTTGGTTGGACAGCAAATATAGACTTAAGCTTTTCTCTTAGATATTTCACATTAAAGTAAAACATATGTCCTCTTGTTAGTTAAAAACACCTAAGTTTAGAAAAACTTATATTTTAATTGCTAATTACCTAATAACAGTAATACTTTATAACACTAATACTTTACAAGTGTATACTAACTTCCATTTTTTGAAATGCTGATAAGCACAATTATTTAGAGCAACATAGATATGAAACTCTTATTAATCCAGACTGAAAGGCTCCTAAATACTTTCTCTAAAATCCTTCTTCCTAATATCATTGCTGACTGCACTACATGGAGATAATTCCTGAAGTCATTTCTGATTTAGAGAGATCCTCAGAGACTCAGAGATATGGAGAGGGTCAGTCAAACTAAGCTGTGGGTGTTTGTCTAGAAGGAATGAAGTTCATAAGCAAGCAGAAAAATGTCTATTAACTCAATATTCCATTGTTAACAATAAATAGAAAGCATTACCAAACTATTAGAACTGTACCGATACCTTCTAATACATATATATGCAAGAAATGAAAACAAAAAAGGAAAAAATAAGAGAAAAAAAAAGAAAAGTAAAAAGAAAAGTAAAAAGAAAAGAAAAGACCTGTGGTTGTGTCTTTTGGAAGAATAAAAATCTGATGCTTCCTTTAATTCCTCTAGCATCTTTCTCACCTACACTTCTGTCTCTTCATTGATCTTCTTGAGATCTGCAGATCATTGTTTTGCTTTTGAGAATGATTCATCATATTTAGGAGAAAAATGTTTTCCTCAACTTAACTTGACAAAGCTTAGATAATATCACAATCTCAGAGTTTTTCAATAATTTCTTTTCTTGGTTTTTTTTTGTTTTTTGGTTTTTTAGTTGGTTTTTTTTGTTTGTTTCTTTGTTTGTTGTTGTCATTTGTTTGTTTGTTTTCCTTCCTTCCTTACTCTCCCCCACAGATCTGAAAGACTTTCTTCTCGACCCTACTTTGTTGCAGCACCTTCTATATTTTGCAATGCTAATGGTCAGGTTTGTAAAAAAAGCAGCACCCAGTAGGTTTCCTTCTTTCTCACAGTCTTTGGAAGTCTCCACACAGTCCCATCAGAAGGAAGATGAAAAATATATGAACCTACTAGCCAGTTCAAAAACACTTTATAACCTGTGATGTGCCTGCCAGAGAAAAAGCATTGTCCTTCAGGCTCTGAAATACTCAAGTGTCCTCAAGGCCATAGGTGGAGGAATACATCAGCTTCCAGCAGCAACAGCAGAGCTGTAGCCATCTCTGGACTGCAAATCACTGACCTAACATAGGGGAAAGAACAGTTTGTCTCCTTGTACAGTCACAAATCAAGCCTCAGGAGCAGCCTGAAACTCCTCCTTGATAAAGTAGCACGTCTTTGAGGTCATACAGAGTTTTATGATCACAAACTCCAAACTCATATACTCTTTTACTATCATTTTAGCTTCATCCCTTATTACTATCAGCCATTAAAATGTCTTGGAGATGTCTGCCTTTTCTTATTTTTCCATAGTATGTAAAGCAAACATTTGATGGCATAAATGAGTGAACAACCAGAGTTCTTAATCTATAGGTGTCTTCTGTGGCAAGAAAAAAATAAATACTTATTGAGACATTTTACCAGGGATAGCAACAATTTTCCCAGGCTTGGAGTCCTTGCTGCCACCAGTCCTCCTGTTGCTGTCTAAATATGGAAGAGATTTTAACCTTTGTAAATATAATGGGGGAATCCATGGAACCAGAGACAAAGATTGAAAAAATTTAGGCCAAAAATATGATTCACAGTATTCCCAAAACCATTATCTTTTTGTTTTGCAGCACAATAGCCTCAGGGACTTTGTTTATATGGGCTGAATGCCTACTGGGTGAAATATACCCCTTTTTGTTTGTTTTCAACCTCTTGTACAGTCTCCATTAAATTCCTCTATACCTGAATTGGAAGAAACAGTGAATATATCAACTACTATCACCTTCACATATAATGTTTCATACCTCTGTTTTATCCCCTCCTGTAGAGGATAAAACCTGCTTCCCAGTATGGAAGAGTCATGGTTTACTTATTTGGTGCTCACTTGGAAGTTATTTAATACATTGATAATTTTTGTTGTCCTTCACAGAATGATTTTCAGCCTTAACATTTCTTCTTGAAAATGAAGGTACCTGTATTTATACAACACTTAGGATGTGAGCAAACCATAAATTCATAAAACAGCTTTATAACATTTTCTGTTATTGTTCTCTGTTTTCTTCTAATGATCCTTAACATTTACAGCTGCTTCTGACTGCTAGTGAGCACCGAGATTGACATTTTCATGGAAATATTTATTGCAACCTCAAGATCTTACTCTTGAGAGGTAATGGTCAGATAAAAGGCCATCATTTTGCATGAAAAGCTAGGATTTTTCCATCTGTGCATTTCTTTCATATTTCTATACTGAATTTCACATGTCATTTTATTCTACAGTCAGTCTCATAAATTCTTTCTGTCAGTTTCACATTCAACCCTCGCCTTTGTTGTTAGTCCTGCAATGAATAATTTTACATCATCAGCACCCTTTGTCTTAGCATTGTTCATACCTTCCCCCAGGTGGTTCGTTACTATGTTGAGCAGCCCATGTGCCCACTCAACCTCAGCAGGAATCCACTGGTGACCATCCTCCAGCACACTCTTGCCTCCAACTCTTTACTCAAACTTTCCATATCAAAAAATTAATCAACAATAAAAGGACTATCTTCTTATTCCATTACTCAGTACCACCTGCTCTTTTCTTCTCTACTGTATGAAGCTCATTTGCATACTGGGAATTAATAATCCTTAGATCATTATTTTTGCGCCAAGACTTGGAAGTGGACACATATCCCAAACATCCCTACTGCAGAAAGAAGTTGGGGTTTATTTTCTTGTAGAAATCTGTGCATTGATACATCACTACTAGTCAAGCTCAAAGCCCTCATCTAATAAAAAAAAAATAATTGTGAAATCTGGATATTTTAAACAAAATTTCTCTTTATTCTACATATAACTGTTCTATCACATGCTCAATACTCGACTAGCAGATGTGACAAAAAACTCCTTGAGCAGCTTTCACTGTTAAAAACATTTTTATTTTAACATTTCATTGTTAAAAAAAATACCTAAGGAAGACACATTAGTCCTAAGCAGTTGTGTTCTGAAATTTGTCTTAATTTAAGTAAACAACAAGGCATTTACTGTTATAGCATGCACCTGTGTTTGCTATATAGTTCTGTTCACCCATAAATACTTTATCCTTAGAGATAAAACGTGCTAGTTAGGGGGACAGCAGATGCAATTTTGCCAACTAATATGTTTTAAACTCTTCCTCAAAAATAAAGGATCATTAGAATCTCACAGAAAATTCAGGCTTCTAAAAAAAAGAAATTCCATTTGGGAGCTCCAAAAAGCTCTGAGATGCTCAGAGTGCTGTGTTTAAATTGTGGTGTTCAGATTTATTATGTTTCATATCAATATTTGAATAGTAATAAAATAAGCATCTATATATATAATGTATTAATGGCACAAAAATAAATGCCAAAAAAGTCTTTGAAGCAAAATATATTACTTCTTCCCATTAAATATTTGAAAAAAAACCCAACACTTTCCTATAAAATATTATGTTAGCAGGACCTTTTATTTTTCCTAGGAAGATATTCTATTAAAAAAACACACTGAATATATTATCTGATTACCTAAGTTGTCTATACTCATTATTTGAACACCTCAAAAGCAATTTTTTTCTGTGTTCTTTATCCAACCCATGACAAGCTGGACTTGAAGTATCGGCATTTTCCATGGGGAAGGATATCTATATCGGGAATGTTCGACCTTTTAAGGAGACAGACAATAAACTTCCTGCAGGAGTCTAGCTGTAGAAAACTTTGGCTGAAATGACAAAGAGGCAGGATTAATCTAATCCTAGTGAGTCAGTTAGAGTCATTCTTGAAAGACAGACATTTGGGAGCCAGTCTACATCCCATATGCCAAGACACTTTGCAGCCTACCCATCTCCCCTGCTTAGCAGAGCAGCCTACACATTTATTCCAGGTGCTCTGATATCAATTACTGAAGGCCTGTAACCAGAGGATGTATTCCAGATGTGCTGGCAAGTACCAGTGACTCCATTATTGCATGGAAGAGTTGCAACCTAGACTACAACTGAATAGAGATCCCAGTGCTGTCCCTCCACTCCAGTAAAATGTTCCTATATCCTTGGCGAAGAAGGGCTCAATTTTCATATTGCTGCTGACCTAGAAGACAGATAATCCATGGAAAGAACTGAATCAAATCTAGACTCACAAATTAACATTTAGGAAAGGAATAAATTCTGTTGTACAGAAAAGATGCTCTTTGTGAAACAAGGGGAGAAATTTAACTGTGAAACTAAAATCTCCAACCAAAATTGTGACCTTTGAGGTCTGACAGTTTGAGGAGATTTAAATATGACATGTGGCGTTTTTTGACCTTTGAGGTGTTATACTAATCACAATTTTTCAGTATGTTTAATAAGCAAGATTTTACAGGTCTTTAAAAAAAAAAAACTTTGCTTGAAAATAAAATATTCCACATTTAGTGTTCTTTGAACTCTACAATAAAGAATATAGAATTTCTTTAAAATTATTCAGCCACAAAAATTATTACATCTGGTGTACGTGACTTATTTTTTAAGGCTGCAGTTTGTGATTACCGTAAAATTCCTCACACCTCTATAGTCACAGATCTGTCAGTGGTTTTCCTGTATATTTAGCCTTCAAAGCTAAATTACTTTATTCACTGGTACTTCTACATCTCAATATGCACCCAGGAAGCTCAGTGGCTCAAGACTATGAAGCATGTAAACTTGAAAAGGGCGGACAAGGAACCCCCTGGGCTTCTTCCTGCCACTAGCATGTCTCAGGAGCCATCCCAGGAGATGGCTGCTTCTGTTGACCACCTATCTAGCCCCAAATATCACTTTTATGAGACAGTCCTCATAAAGTTATTGTGTGATCTCTAATTCATTGGAGATGAGAGAGGGTTTTTTTAAGAGTTTCTATGACTCTATGATTCTTTTTATTATAAATTTAGACCCAAATCAGAGAAAGCAACTCTCCCACTGGAGCGTTCTTAAACCATGAAAATATGGAGACAGGGGCAGCTTCAGGATTTCCAAAACTTGATGCTCTGAAGGGTGTCAGAGCTCTGGTTTTTCAAAAATGTCACAGCTCCTTAAGGAAGCTATCATTTTTTTTCAACACCACATTTGAAACATATTCTACCTCCCTGCCAGTAACATATTCACTGGAAACAAAGCAGGAGGGACTGTTCCTGGAAAGGCTTAATACACTTCCTTACAGCTGTCACCTCATAGTTTTCTGAATGGAAAGGTTTTTTCTCTGTACAGCCGTGTGAGGTATTCCTGAGAGAGCACAGAATGGGTCTTGAAGACACTGGAAATGACATTGTTAAAAAATCCAGCTGTAAGACGGACACATTGCCTGGCTTCGTAGCCAGGTAAGGACAGCTCCCCTGGGAGCAGCGAGGCCCTCTGGGCTGGGAAGGTCCCTCTGCAAGTTAACTGAGAAAAACAGGAGCTGATGCTTCGCTCTGCTTGCTGCCTGCCCTCCCTCAATTCCCTGCCCTCCCCAGGGAAAAGCACCTAATTGGGGAAGTGCAGAGCCTTGCTCAGCTCACTGCTGTCTCTTCCCTGTCCTGGGGCAGGCCTGAGAGCACCTGGCAGAGATGCTAAATGAGGCTGACTCCACAGATGCTGCTGGGGAAGGCAGCCTGAAGCACACACCACAGAGCAGCCTCCAAAACACCTTGTGAGAGAGGGACGGTGAGAGCTCAGTCATTACCCAAATAAAATACCGTTTGAAACTACTGTTCGTATATGCAGTCAACTGTGTTTAATTAGGAAAATAATCAAATAGGTGTTATTCCTAAGATTAGCTCTAGGATATTCTTATGCAGGCAGAAATTTAGAAGTAAAATTTTTGCATGCAATTAGAACAATTTGTTCTGCCCTGGCTGTCTAAATCAGTCATTCGCAATGTATTTGAGCTGCCAAGGAGCAGCAGGGTAGAAACACCAATTGATCAACAGATGGATTTAATAATCATTAAGAGTGAGATTCTCCTAGAAAAAATACACGTGGGGCTTAGCAGGTCTCATCTCAAATTCTCCCACTGAGGCTGGTAGAAGGATGAATTTCCAAATTGTTATGTCCCCCTGCAGATTGCCAGTGTTGAGAGAAATGGTGACAGTGGAAGTGTTGAGCCTGCCTCACAGGCCCCAGCTGCTGCACAGGCATCAAGAGACATCACGAGATGGACAACCTCAAGGAGAAGGAGGTAAGCTGGCACCTTTCACAACCCTCTGGCAAACACAGACACAGCACTCTAAAACACATCATAAAAATCACACAAGACACACAAAGCTGAGGGTGAGCACCCTTCCCTTCCCTTCCCTTCCCTTCCCTTCCCTTCCCTTCCCTTCCCTTCCCTTCCCTTCCCTTCCCTTCCCTTCCCTTCCCTTCCCTTCCCTTCCCTTCCCTTCCCTTCCCTTCCCTTCCCTTCCCTTCCCTTCCCTTCCCTTCCCTTCCCTTCCCTTCCCTTCCCGTCCCGGAACTTCCCTTCCCAGAACTTCCCGGAACTTCCTTTCCCGGAACTTCCCGGAACTTCCCTTCCCTTCTGCTATAAAGGCTCAAAATATTAACACACAGCCTTCAGTTTCTGATTTTTTTCTCTGGAATGTGCCCAAGTGACCTATATCATGCATTTCTCAAGGAGTACCTGGAGTTTCTGTTTCCTGAACGTGCACTGATGGAAAGTGTCTGTAGCTGTCTGCCCAGTGTCCTGTTTTCTGCAGTTATTCTGCCCTTTGCCTGCTATAACCACTTACCAGCCCCAACAGCACTTTGCAATAAATAAAGGTGTTATAATGTGGGAGAACTAAATTCCTTATGGCTGAATGCCAATACCATTTATGTACTAAAAAATTGCACATCTATCCTGTTTATTAAGTCTGATCATTTATATATTATATTTACATTTAGCAGACCTGATTACTGTATAAGATACATTCTTTATTTGTACTCAGAATCTTTTCTCACTTTCATTTGCACATATGCTTCCTCTTGATTGAGGAAACTCTCTGATGATATTGAAGGAAAAAAATAAGCGCATTCAGTTGATTTGCCAAACACGTCCTTCAGTAATAGCACACAGGCTGCACCTAGCATCTGAAACGAAATAGTCCAGTGGCTTTGTATTTGGATAGAAAACTTTTATTCACTGTGTAATGCTGCTACACGGGTGGCAGACAGGAATCTAAAAAGCAAGGATTAAAGGTTAAGGAAGAATAAAGGGAATATTAAACACCATATTGGGCTTCACTGTAAAGGATAATGTCAAAGGATAGAAAATAGAGAAAAATCATCAAGAACAGTGTCTGCTCCAGTGTCTGTTGCATATTCTTGTGGATCAGGAAGATCAGACGGAAGGAAGATTCACAGCCATGTGAAAGGGAGAACATTTGGAATGGAGGAAGAGTTTCCTAAGGAGTAACTATCCTCCTCTACTTGAAAAGAAGAAAATTTAGTGATTTTTTGTTCAGTTACGGATGACATAAGGTATAGCAATAAAGTTTCAATAATGATCAGCACCTGCATTCAGCTCTCCTTGTTGCACACAGAATGCAGTGCTGCAGCTGTCATGTGTAACTCCAGGAGACTCCCAAAACAGCCAGGGTGCCCTGCTCTGTCCAAGCCATCCACTGTTAATGAAAGCTTTTGCACTGGTGAACAGAGGAGGCAAAGTCTCTGTGGAGACATTTGTGTGTTAGTATATGGGATCTAAAAGAAATGAGAAGTTGAAAATTCAGACAGAACAGAAAGGAGCCTTTGGGTAGTTTGCTGCACCCTCAGCAAGTTTGCTGAGGACACTCAGCGGGGAGGCAAGGAAAATGTGTCAGAGGGGAGTGACATCTTCAGAGGCAGCTGGGAGAGGGGGCTGGCAGGAACTGCATGAACAAGCACGAGTCAAAGTGCTGCACCCGGAACAAGGGGCAGCAAAGAGCACAGTGCAGGATCTGTGTGCCTGGGGGGCACCTTGCTGCAGGGCACCTGGGGGTCCTGGCAGAAGACAAGCTGGGCATGAGTCAGCAGAGAGCCACTGGAGCACTAAAGGCAAATCAGCTCCTGGGTTCCATTTGCAGGGGCATCACTAGAAGTATAGAAATATGATCATTCTACAATAGTCAGCTGATCGGGCTGCATCCAGAGTAGTGTGCCAGTCCACGCAACTCAAGAGAGATACAGACAGACTGGAGAAGGTCCACAGGAATGCTGTGGAGATGATTAAGAAGGGCTGAAGAACCTCCTCTATGAGGAAAGACCAAAGGAGTTAGATCATTCATTTGTTCATTTGTTCATTCATTGGAGAAGGTTCGGTGGGGACCTCATCACAGTACCTCAGTACTTAAAGAGCAGCTGCAAAGGTGACAGACTCTCTACTGACTGGGAGCCAGGTAGGGAAAGCAAGAGGCAATGGGTATGAGTTGTACTGGGAGAGATTTCACCTTGACATAAAAAAGAATTTTCTTACAGTCAGACCAGTCACTGAAACAACCTCTTCAGGTATGTGATAGAGTCCCCACCACTGGGAGCTTTTAAGATGAGATTGGACAGGGAGCTAGATAATATCAGCTAGGATTCCTTTCCCATGAAAGGTAGAATCAATGACCCTTGGAGGTCATTTCCAAGCCTGGGCTGGTCTGATTTGGTTGTATTCTGCAGTGCTGGAAATAGCAAAGCAACAATCCCAGGCCCAAACAGTGCTGCAGTACCTGGGAGAGAAGAAGAGAGTCTTTTCCCAATTCAGCAAACAAAAATAAACCAGCAAAAGAAAATAAAGACTTCACAGCAGAATCCTCTAGCAGGGGAAGGGAGAAGAAGAAAAACAGGGGAAAATGAGGGATTGTGATGCTTTTTCTCCAGCAATACCTATAGACACCCTCCCATGTAAATTTACTGTTTGGGGCTTTCCAATTTTGTAAATGTGATAGAACATTTTTGCCTATAAAAGGCCCACGGATAGGTATGAATACTCTGCAACTGGGATTGTTGTATATAAAACACCTGGAATAAATTATAGCCTTAGGAATCCATCAAGTATTTCTAATTCAGTTATCTGAGCATTACAATGAACTACAAGTTGTTTCAAATACTAGAAATCTTCCCCAAAACAATGGCTGTTCATTTAGAAGGTTTATGTAATTATGTAATTATGTTTGGTACCCCACAGAAACAAAACATTTTAAAAGCCACATTGAAAAGCTGTTCAAAATATTAAAGAATCAGTAATGAAAGAACAGAAAGCAGAAAAGTAGTGTAATAAGTTTCTTCTGAAATTAGATGCTATTACACTAGTTACTACCCCAGTGATTAGAAAGCAATACTTCCCTCATGAAGAATTTGCCACCTAAGAAAATAAAATAAACAAAAGATGTAATTATCCCATGTGATTTTAGCCATGTAAAAATGAGGTTCTTCCAAAGCAGAGTAGAAAGAAAGAAACTCTTCCACAGATAAATATTTCTTTTACATGCCTCTGATATGTCTTTTCCAGCTCCCTTCCTTCTTATCTCACCCCACTGGCTACAGAGAGATCTCTCTCTCTCAGATCAGATACCCAATTCCTGGGTGGCCAAGTGGGGTGAGATGCAGAATGACTTGCCCAATGGTTATGAAGTGTTCAGGCAGTAGAAGGGCCATGCAAATGCCCATGAAACTGTTCATGTGCAGGTAGGGAAGCCTTGGCACATAGCACAGAGACAGAGGAAAAACACTGAAAAAAATGTGAAAATTTTATGAGAGCTCTGCAGGGAAATCCAAACCAGAAGATCTGTGGTCCCAGATAAAAAAAGTTAGAGGTATTTTGTTTCCACTGAAAACTCTTACTAAAGAATCTTCTACTGAGAAATTTCAGGTTCTAGAAATCAGGAGGGTATTTTTTGAGCACCATTTTTAATCTAAATCTTTTTAAATAACAACAAATTCTTGATAAATTTCTGTTAAAAATAAGTTTGATAAATTTAAACGCTATATCCAAGGAAGGAAGTACCAGTGGTAGGGGTTTTTCCTCTCTTTATGCTAATTTGCCTTTCAAGAAACTTCTACCTGGCCCTGCCTTCCACAATGTACTGCTATTGTTTTATCCTTGGATGAGATGTATGCTAAATGTCTAAAATCATAGCAATAGAAAAATAATCTTAAAAAATCAAGAGAGAAATAGCAGAACTGAAAAATCACAAGCTTGATGGCTGCTACCCTGTAGTTTCACTGTACACCATTTGATACATTTCCCTGCACCACCTTATTTCTTTTTTTTTTTTTTTTAAAGCCTGTCCTTGCAATTTACAATCTATGAGGCTGCTGAGCTCTGGAAACGTTAATTTGCCACCTCTTCAAGGCACAGACTTTGTCTTTACTCCTGGAGGCACACAGGATGGTATGAGCACTATACAAACATTATCTGAGATAATGTAATGGCAACTCCTCCACAAAAGTGTGTTAGAGTGGATTTAGGGTTCTCCAAATGTCTTCCATCACAGTGGACAAACAAGTAACGCATTAAGCAACCAGTTCTCAGCCCACAAAGGACCAACCTTAAGGGATTACCCAGTACCATCACATTTCTCACTGGCACCAAACACTAATAACATCTCCAGCATGAACACACATTTGGTTCAACAATGTTATCATCACCCTCAGTGCACACATCAAACAGCTGAAAAGGACTAGCAAGTCATCAATAAATGAGCCCTGCAACATCAGCTGGGGTAATTGAATGCCTAATTCTGGTGCTACTTCCAAGGTGATAAAAAACTAAATAGTGGAAAAGATGTATAGAGTAAAATAAAGCTTCCAGTTAAGAAACATCAAGATTCTTTATGGAATTCATTGAATTAAATTAATCGTACTAAGCTACAAAAAGCAAGGAGCTCACCAAGTTCCATCCATGCCTGAGGCCAAGTAGAGGAAACCCAGTCTTAAACCAAATCAATTTTATTTCAACTAGGTCTAAATTTTTTAACAACAACTGCACCACAGTGGATGTTCTGGGCGTACAATTGCTATCACTAAAATGAACACTATTAATCCAAAGGCTTAGTGCCACACAAAATGGAAGGAAAATATGCTTCCCTTAAATTATGTCTCTCCCAAAAGACTCAAGTGTTTGTGTTTTAGTCTCATTTTAAAGGTCTTTTCATGGTACTTTGATGATGTGAAATAGGTCAGGAAAACCTCTAAATTAGGAAAATACCAGGCAAAGAGCTATGAGGGTCCTCTTCTGCTTCCTCCCACTCCCCTCAGCCCACAGCTCCCAGAGGAGGTCCCTGCTTAGGAATATACTGGGGGCTCTTGTCTCAGGATTTCACTGTGGCCTCAGGTGTCTGTGACCTCCCAGGAAGCAGGCACACAGGCATGCAGCAGCATCCACCTTGTCCCCACGCACACATCCACAGCCAGAGCTGCACAAAGCCATCCTTTCATCCTCTTTGTGCTCTTCCCTATACAGCCCTAAGTCTGGAATAACTCCATTACTGCAGCAAAAGGGCAGCAGCATAAAACTGAGCGTGAATGAGGTCAGACAAGTACAACTCTCAGCTAATGTGTAAAATGCACACTCGGTTTCATATCATTGATTTGATCCACCATTCTGCAGTTACCAATCAAATGGTTTTTGAGGAGCCTGACATCCAGAACCAATATCTTAAATCAGGAAAAAAAGACCATCCAATCACATTAAGGAAATGGAGAACATGAACTGAAATTTAATATCTAATTACATTATCCATATACCCAGTATGCATTCAGATTATAAAAATCTTGAATGACTAAAATATGTTTTGTAAGAAATGAATCCTAGACTCTGCTTACTCACAGGTTAGGGAATGAGAGTCTTCATGCAGAAAGAAAGAAATCACACAGTATTTGCACTCACATAATGAATCTGGATTCTGAAAAAGAAAACAAACAGGATGGGCACTAGATCTTCCAATGTTTGTCAGGGAAAAAAATTATAGAGTCTAAAGAGAAAAAGGTAAAACACTGGGTAAGATCCAACCCATCCTCTCCTGGTATTCAAACTGTGGATTGCAGGACACAAATTTGGAATCTGACTCTCAGAAAGGACACCCAAACTTGATTTTTTAAGCAGTGAGGTGGATAAAACTGAACCAGAGAGAATCTCTCTCTGTGAGCCCTGTCCTAGAGACAACCAGTAGGAAAATCACAATAGAAAACCTCCCACCCATTTGTGGAGCTTAAGGAGGCCAGTCAGACCAATACAAAATACCTCTTCTCATAGTGCAGATGTCCCAGGTAGGGAGAGGCACCCCCATGCACAGGGCTCTGAGCAAAGCAAAAAAGGGCAAAAGGAGACAAGCACTTCACACAGTGACCTTGGCAGGCACCTACCAGGGGGCTGAGATCCTGACCCCACACTGGGTTGCCCGCTGGATTTGATGGAATCTATGTGAAAGGAGTTCTCTAAAGTACCAGACTTTTGGGTCATTTGGATGGCAGGGAGAGGGGAGGGATTCTTGTTGTGGCAACCACATCCAAAGAGGAATCTTCACAAGCCAGAAATACCTGGAGCAAAGGACTGTGGCCCCAAAGCCTCAATGTTAGGACACTCAGGTGAGAAAAGAGAGTTCTGGTTCCTTCCTCTGGCCTTTATATGATAAAGATCTAATGTAACATGCGTAAGCAGTCCAGGGACTTTGGTTGATCATTGTCTTAATTGGCTGAAGTGCAAGGAAATTGTTCTATGTATTGATTTTCTAATCAAATTCCTGTCTGGTATTTAGCCTCCATATGTTTATTCCTCTGTTGTGCAAGGCTCTCTAATGCCCCACAGGGTTTGTGTCCAAGTTCAAACTGTTACTGTCCTGTGCCTTCTCTGAACATGCACAGAATCATCAGGCTCTTATAACCATTAACAAGCAACTGAAGGGGAGAATTTATTAATCTTTTTAATCAACGAAGCTGCTTATAAAGAATTAGCCTAGCATTTAGGGAAATCAGTTTCATTATGAATTACACTGCTTCAGATTTCCTCCTTCACTGCATAACCTTACTCTGCCTTGGTTTCACACTAAAAATCCTGGGTGTGATGAAGATGTCAGAAGTTTTAGGCTGGAGACAGCAGTGATGAAACCATTGAAGTCTCTCTACTGTGTACAGCAGCCTGTCCTGAGAACCTGGGTTCTGCTCTCCCTGACTCCAATGGCTTCTTCATCAGGTACTCCATTTATTTGGCCTGATAAGTGAATCCTGAGCCAGGGGAAGAAAATATTATACACATTTCACAAGCATCTCATAATGCAAAGAGGGAAAATCTTGTTACAGTGCACTCCGAGCAGCCTATTCAAGGTAATCACATTTATAGTTTTTAAATGAGGCAGCATTCACAAAAAGTCAGCATTGCAGCCAAGACACAAACAAGCCAGGACATAGTCCAGAAGCAAAAATGGTTTATGACACTTCCTGTTCTCAGCATCCTCCTTTCTACTTCCTAATGAACTTTAATAAGAGGATGTACCAACATTTATGTACAGTGATCTCCAGGCTGCCACTTCATATAAATGCCTTTCTCAATAAAGGAAACACCATGCAAGGTGGAAAATTAAAGTTGAATGCCAAACTTCTTTCACTATAATTTAGTAATTATACCCCCAAAGAGCATTTGCAGTAGGTTTTCAAATGCTTATTTTTCTGACAAAGATTTTTTTTTTTTGTAAAATAGACGTAAATTTGCTTTCTTTGTTTGTCCACTAATTTATTTAGTTACCTCATAGTAAAAGATAGCAGATATAAAAGAAAATGGATCTGAGTCAGAGGTTTTGGAGAAACAGCTGCAGAAGAGATGGTGAGGTTTCAGAATAGGAAACAACCTAAACTAATGGAGCAATGCAAGGGTATTGTTTTCACTCGTGGATTGAGGCAAAATACACCTAAAGAAAATAGTCTGACTTATTTTCATTTGAAAAACATCAAAATATGGTGCTAAAAACACCCTCTTCATTTCAGAATTACAGCTTCTAGTATTGATTAAACACAAGCATAAGTTAACACATGCTTTTAACCATGAAAATAAGCACATCTCAGCAAAGTAATTAAGTCACTCTTATATGACTTCTTGAATAAGGATGAAATTCTGAATTTCATTCTGCAAAATGGTTTGGGGCAAAATTTTGAAAATTAATCTGAAAGTGCCAATACACTAGCATCACATTTAATGAATTTGTACAGAGATAAGCAAAGAACAATGGATTCAGGATTTTCTGGCACATCCTTGCTGAGAACAAAAGCAATTAAAAAACTATTTTAATACAACGTATTTCAAAAAAAAGCTATCCTGGCAAAAAGGAGATTATATCAGAACCTGGAACTTACCTTGTGCCACAGCATGAGTTTAACAAAGCCTGTTACAATCAAAACTGAAACAAGAAAGACAGAATTGCCTCTCTATAGCATCAATGATCAGTTCTCAAGAAAACTGAAAGTTACTGTGGAAGCAGCATGATGTCATTGTAATTAGATTTATAAACTGCAAATAAATACCTACGCAACCTCGCTATCTACAAAAAATAAAAAACCAACAAAAAAGCCCCACCCAAAAAAACCCAAAACAAACAAAAAAACCCCACACACACAAGCAGAACCAGCAACAACAATGACAAACAAGCAAAACCACCCACATAAAACTTAAAATAAAAGAGAAATTTCTAGAGTAACAGATATGTTGGTCAAGATGCCTACCTATTTTTTTATAGTATTTTACATATCAAAACATTTTTCTTTCTAAGCTTCAAGTTCTGATTTGTCTTTCATTTTGATGTGGCTTTCAAAAAAGACAAGGCATTGTAGTCAGACCACAGTATGAGGTCTATAATATGCTCTGATGGGCAAAGCATTTCTGCTGTCTTGGGCTCACAGTCACTTATTAATGGATGAGCTGAAAATGCTTATTATGTGCCTGAGATAACCTCAAAAGACCAAGCAAATACAGCTAGAGTTAAATACTGTCTGTTCTTGTGAAGGTTTCTTAGCAAGAAATTGGATTTTCAATACAAAATAAATGACATTTTTGAAGAAAGAAACAACCAGACCTCTGAGACCATACTAGATGTAGGTGTTTGGGAAATAAGCAAAAGCACACCTCATGTCTTCAAAATTATTTAATTCATCAAAGGGCAAAGAAATCAGCATCTCATTGAAACACAGCATTCTGTATCTTTTATTTCTGATCCACATGAGGGTAGGGAATAGTTCCTTTCTAGTATTATATTATCTGGTAAGAGGTATTGACAAAAATACAGTCATATCATCCAGACTATAAAGATGAGGTGATTCTCTTTTATTTCCCTCATTATTATTTAATCATGGATTTCAAAAGAATTTCTGAAAACACAGGTATTCCTAGTACCATTGCACCTTAAGATGCACAGCTATGTTTCATATTGAAGCATTTATTTGTATCCAAATGTATTCTTTTGAATTAAATTAGTCTTGGGGGCTTGCTCCTCTGCCAACTGCTATTTGTCCTGCAGGAAAACAACTCCCCAAAGAAATGCAAATAATTCACGGTTCTTTGGCTTTGGGACAATTACTTTGCCATCCACAGTAAGTAGGTTATATAGCCTTGGCATCACCACTGCATATGGCTCCATCTGAAATAAATGCTTAGGTGGTTGTTAAGTGGAATAGTTTGAATACACATAATTGTATCTTAAGCTCAGCTACCAGCCCTGGGCCACCACTGATTCAGTAAGGGATCCGACATGGATCAATTAAATTTTGTGAACATTTTATTATCTGGGAGTTAAAAGTCTTTACCTGAGATTAGACAATTATGGATTATCACGGATTATAAACACTGCTCTGATGCACTGCCACTGCTTTATGCAAAGAATATAATCTCACATCACAGATACAACTGAAAGCAAAATAATGGGAAAAGGTAATTTCAGGAGACACTAAAATGCAGCTTTGATTCTGTGCTTTACACATGGGAGCCATTAAGTAGGGCTACTTTTGTGAAAGCTACATGAACAATTAAGTGACAGCATAGATCAAACCAGTAGCTTTTCTACCATAAAATATTTCTGTTTTGACAGACTTCATTCTTCACTGGAAATGGTATTCTCACAAAACTCCTGCCCAGCTTTTGTCAAGTTTTCCTGCTTTATTTGAGATCACCAAAATGACAGAATTAAATTAAGACAAAGGAGAGGGTTTTTTGCTGTGTGTTATTTCCTTCTTGTCTTAAACTGGACTGACTTGGCCAGCTCTTTCTGAAACTCCACCACGCTGTTTGGGAGAATGTACCATGGGGGCCAGCAGTTGCACTCAGTTTTTATGCTATTCTTCCCATCATTACCTTTCAGTTTTTGAATGCTTTGCTGGGAAGTCCCAGACCACAGGATATTTGGGACTTTTCTGCTTTTACACTTTCTTCTCCTTTCCCTTCCTAAGCATGGTATAATTCTTAAAGTAATTATTAATTTCCTTTTCATTTAAGATACTCTTAATCTGATTATTCTCATTATTCTTGCAATACTTATTACTTTCTTCCCCCTTTAAAGTATTTTTAGAAAGGATTTTCAATGCAAGACGACTTCGCAAATGCAAATTTTAACAAAAAATTAATGCAAATCAAGATTTATTATTCAAGAATAGATTAGGAGTTTATTCATTTTTTAGAAACAAGTATTCTATCTACTTTACAAGAACCGTTCTTGGACCTTGGACTGTGTTCTGAGGCACTTCAATTCAATCTTGACTAAAGGTACAAGAAGCATAAATAAGTAAAAGAGGCAAGGGGGAAACATTTCCTTTCCCCCAAGCAACAGGCACCTGACTATGTAGCACCAGTGGTACCATCGATTATGCTGAACACATGAATAGATTGCCTTTATTAACATATATGATTCAGAACTGCAGATTAACTCTATTTTCATTGGGATATCTTACCACTCACAGAGCCTTAACAGGTATTTCTTCCCAGTTTCCTAAAGAAAAATACTTTGTCTAATAAGCTCTACTTATACTTTGTTTGTAAGCTCTAAGTGCAACCACACCAAATGATGGGACAATATGTAAAGGATTTGCAAAATAATAAAAAAAAAAAAGGGAGGACTTTTAGAAGATAAACTCTTTTAAGTACTTAAAAAGCTCTAAAGAAAAAGTGCCCCTGCAAGGGTGTTGATGTTTTGGTCAGGCCCATCACAGATATACCTTAGTGCAACACTGCTTTGTATCGTAACAGCTTTGTATTGTATCCATTTTCTGTGGATATACCACAAGATTTACTGAAAAGGCACTGGAAAGGGTGCATATAGCAATGATAGAGGAGATTAATGTTTCACAAAAACTATAAGGTTGGAGATGGTTTAAAAGCCAAACCACTTTAGGTGTCTATTTTCCAATTTGGAATTCTCAAGGTAAGCATTCCAGACTGCATGGGAGCATACAAACAAAAGTGGCCTGGTTTCCAGCGGCACCAGACTTCCCAATTACACAGAAGTGCATGTGTTCAGGTCTGTGAAAATTGGGATTCATGCTTTGCCCTGAGGCTAGACACCTACTTTGGGGTAGCCAACATCTGGGAGGTTTATTCCTAGTTCAAGGGAGTTCACAAAATTAATATAAAACATTGAATGACCAAAAAGGTTTTCTAGGCTCATATCTGGTTATCTGATTTCTTAAAGTAATTGCAGGTAATGGAAGCAATCAGGAATCTGGAAAGACTTTTATAAGGTGTATTGGGTTTACGTGGCCAGGTTTTGGCAGCAAATGGAGTACAGGGACCTGCAGACCTGTGGAGAGAGGAGCCCATGTTGGAGCAGGTTTCCTGGTAGGACCTGTGATCTGGGGGATCCATGCTGAAGCAGGCTGTGCTGAAGGACTGCATGCATGGAAGAGTGACCCACGTTGCAGCAGTTCACAGAGAGCTGTTGCCTGTGGGATGGAGAAGTTCATGGAGTACTATCTCCTGTGGGAGAAAACCCATGCAGAAGCAGGCACCGACCTTAACCCCCATTACCCAACTCCATGCACCACCGAAGGCGAGAAGGTAAAGCTGGAAAGAAGGGAGTAGGGAAAGTTGCTTTCAAGATTTATTTTATTTTTTGTTATCCTGTTCTGATTTTGTTAGTAATAAATTCACTTCATGTCTCTTAAGTCGAGCATGTTTTGCCTGTGAAGGTATTTGGTGATTGATCTGTCCCTGTCTCATCCCATGAACCCTTTGTTATATTTTCTCTTTTCTGTCCAGTTGTGGAGGAGAGTGATAGAGTGTCTTTGGTGGGTGCCTGGAATCCAGCCAGGGTCAACCCACTATACATGGGAAGGTACTAAATAAAAATAAACCACCATTTATGATGTCTAATAGAATAATGCCTAGAAGCCAGACACTTCTCTTTGTTGGACACATCTGTGCAAAAAACAGAGAGAGATACTTTCTTCTCTGAATGTTTTGCAACCTAAAATCCTAACAGCGGTTTTGCATTAAGAGGGGAAACAGCAAAGGTCTATAGACCAATAAGCAGTATAAGGAACATACATGCCTCCATTGCTTTATCTCTACTTATTACACAATAGGCAAAGAACATTCAATGAAATCACTGGTGTCCAGCAGCTACAAAGGTATGTGACTTTTCGTGAAAAGTAATTTAATTCACTGCTGCAAGGTGCCTCTGAGAACCTCCCCTGCTGAGTAAGAAGTGGAGCAGGGAGTTTGCTCACACACTGGACATTCAGGCATTGCCTCTGCTTAAACATCACACCTTTCTCAGCAGCTCAAATTTGGTTTCTTTCAAAGACATATTTGGGAGAATTTACCTTTGAGCATCTGTTCTTGCATGGACAATGCATCAGTTTGTCTCTTTCTGCCTTCCAATGATATCCTCAAAGGATTCAATAATCCCAGATGCACTCCAGGCCATGAGAGATGAGTCCTCAGTTTCATGTTGTGAAAATGTCACTCTCAAAGATCTGACATTTTGCTGACATTATCGCAGATATTTTGAGTAAAAAAAAAAAAAAGATAAAAGAAACCACAGAAGGAATCGTTCCTATCTCTCTGAACCACTATTTAGGCCAAAACATGACATAGTAGACATACTTTGCTGCAGACAGGCAGTGTGAGTACAACCCAGTTGGTACCATGAGATGTGCCACATCTTTTACCCTCAGGCAGACAATAGGTGTGCATTTTTTTTTGGTTTTTTTCTTACCAGATAGATGTACAGTAATTTCACGACCATAAGGCGCACTTGACTATAAGGCGCACCCCCCGGGAGTCGGCGAATTTCGCAACTTTGTAGATCATATAAAGTGCACCGGACTATAAGGCACACTTTTTTTTTGCAGCGAGGAGCCGCATGGCGCGCAACAAAGTAAAGAATTAGTAACAGAATCGCGCCATCGTGGGTTTACTGGCATGTGCTTGATTTGCAAACATTTTTCACAGATTGGCATAGCCTTTAAATGCAGTCCCAGGCGCCCTCCCCGTGTCATGAACCTCGGCACTCCCGCCCGCCCCCAGCGCCAGCTGGCGAGGTGGGGCTTGGGGCGGTCGCAGCTCACGGCAGTCTGGGGTGGCTCGGGGCTGCCTGTGGTCTGGGTTGGCTCGGGGTGGGCGCGACTCGTGGCTTCTATGGCCGCCCGCTCCCGCCTTCCCCGCGCGGCTCACGCCAGGCCAGCAGCGGCACTTCCCTCTCTACCCACACGGCATGTACGGGGCTGGTGCCGCTCTGCTCTCTACCTGCGCGGCACGCACGGGGCCGGTGTGGCGGCGCTCCGCTTTCTACCCACGTAGCACGTACAAGGCTGGGGCGGTGCGGCTCTCTCCCCGTGCGGCATGTACGGGACCAGCGCCGCCTCCCTCTCTCCCCGCATGGCTTGCGCGGGACCAGCGCTGCTTCCTTCTCTCCCCCTGCCACATCCGGGGCCGGTGCCACCTCCTTCTCTCCCTGTGCCACGTCCAGGGCCAGCGCCCTCTCCTTCTCTCCCCGCGCAGCAGTTGGGGCTGGCACTGGTTCCCTCCCTCCCTGTGCCGCTCCTGCCGGCCATGGCCACCCGCTCCTGCCCCCCCCCCCGCAACTCGGCGCTCCTGCGGCATCACCCCCCCATTGTAGCTCCCACTTCTGGGGTGGCAAATGTCGCAACTTTGTACATCATATAAGGCGCGCCAGACTATAAGGCGCACTTCGAGGTTCAGGGGAAAATTTTAGTCAAAAGGGTGCGCCTTATAGTCGTGAAATTACTGTAATCAATGAGACCAATAAATTACGAGGACCAAAAATGTATCTGATGTTTGCAAGAGAGCATGAGGACCTATACTGCTAAATCGAATACAAAATAAACATTACCTTAGCTGTGACTCTCATGTTTCAGGGCAGCAGTTACCAAAATTCCTGTGAAAAAATCCCACGATTCCTAGCAGAAACTACCAAGTACACAAGTTTATAAAACACGTAATTCCCACAATGGTTTCCCATCTTCCTTAGTATAAATCTTCACATCCCACTATCTGGATTGGGTCTGGAAACTTATGTGATCCTAGTACTGGCATCCAGTCAGTTTCTGTTCAGCTAACATACCTCTTAATACAGGATGGTCAAATAATTCTTCTGCTACTACTGGTCTCTTTGAAGTTCATTAATGTAAAGCATTAACCTATTTCCAGCATGAGATACCATATGATCAAATTAGAATATGTAAATTGCTCACAAGAGCTTCCTATGGTTCATGAATTTGCTGTTAACAAGTGCTTTCCAAATGAAATAAGTGTCCTTAGCTCCTCTTAAGGAGAATAGGAGACATTAAGCATTTCAGGATTAGACTGATCCCCTCAATCCACGCCTGTCTCCTGGCAAAATATGTCATCTGGCCTAAACACCAAAAGTGCATCTTGCCCACCACCACATGATCCTCCTGCAACTGAAACACATTGGCAGAGAATTGCTGGATCAAAGGTAAGCATCTGAGAATATGATCGAATGTGACTTGTCTACATTCTCTTAATCAGTCATGAAGGGAATAGAAAGCTCTACAGATAAATTAATGGAAATCTAATGGCTTGAAATGGTTTTCCATCAATTCTATAGAACTTCCACAGAGACTTATCTCAGACATTAACAACTACAATAGATGTTTACCATTAAGGGAGGTGAATCCCACAGGAGCTTACATGATGCTATAATGCAGTCGTCAGTTGGACTAGACTGTTGCAGGTAACTTCTGCATGGTCCTCACCATCAGAGGAGCTTTTCAGTTTGCTACTATTGCTGCAGGGATGCCTGTGCACACAAAAGTACATCATATTTTCCAACATTACTATCTGACTTGGTAAAAAAGTATTATTTCTGCAAACAAAACTCACTTTGGAATTTTTTCTAGACTGCCATCAGACACCAAAACTACTCTCATTACATCAGCATTTCTTCATGTGGGAATTATTCAGCAGCACAAAGGCCAAGCAATGGCATAAATGATCTGAGTGTTGGATTACAGCTGAGGCACTTAACCCAGGGCACTGGCTTTCTTCTGCCTGCATCCCAGGTCTTCAAGATTGCCACAGCTGTGGGACTCAGTGCCCAGGGCCCAGTACCTGCTGCACCTTGGCCTGATGCTGTATCAGAGTAAGCTCTAGGTGCACACATCCTCACACACACTTGGAGCCACTTCTTTCCTTTGCTTCCTTCTTCTCCAAGTCAATTCCCCTAACAAAACCTGTTGTGGGCCGAGATGGAGGAGGGGGAACGACATCCTGCATGAGTATCTCCTCACCGCACACGGGAAAGAGGTCAGAAAGGGAGCATGAGTAGGAACTTGGTGAAGTTTCCCTTCAGGAAGGGAAAAGAAAAGGAATAGGAAGGAGAAAAGATGGGACTCCAGTTCCCATATTCAAGTGCTCAGGAACAATTCATAAACACTTTTGGGGGCATAATTTTTTCTCCTCATTCATTTCCTCTGTTGGCTTGGATGCTCCTGTAGGACACGGGAGATAAATGTGTTAAACCATTTATGCTGAGGAAGGAGTCAGACCTCCTTCATACGCACCTCCTGGGATTTACCTACTGTGCTCAAGTACTGAGCCTATAGCTGTGTATTAAAGGGAGGTAGCCACAGATGCATTTAACGAGGAATCAAATCTTTGCACATACACTGTACGTTTTTGGAGAATTCTGATTGAATTTGGGACCCTAGAGTTTGCAGGCGAAGGGATTCTTTTTTTCTGGGCCATCATTGGGCTAAGGCATCAACTAACCACAAATATCTCAGACCTGAGGAAATTTTGTCATAAAGGGAAACTTTCAAAGGATGGCTCAGGTACCCCAGAGTCCCGTGATGTCTAGATAGGTTGGCTTAGACTGAAACTTTGGGGAATTTCAGACATGTAGTTTTTCCCCTAGGGTCAAATCCCTTTGTGCAATTTTCACAGTACTTAAAACAGAAACTATCTTGCAGTTGAAGCAAGATAATATTTAAAATTTACATGGGGAACAATGTACTAGAAGCACATAGAATCTGAGTAAAGATAGAGTGAGAGAAGAAACTGAGCAAAAAGGTGTAAGAAGAAAAAGGCAGAATTGGGATGAAGTGGAAGAAAATAAGAATAATTATAATTAAAAATAAACTCCAACCACTTCCCATGTTGAAATCTCACAGCTAGTAAGCTGATTGGCATCTTACAATTCTGCCAGGGTATTACAGAAACAGCATTTGAAGTTACCATCATGTGTTTTATGTGTTTCATAATCACATTTGTTAATAGGAAGATGCAAGATTTCATCTATACTAAGCTTTAGTACTTTACCACTAAAGTTTAATTAGTAAATCTTGAAAGGAAAGGAAGGCAAGCTGATGCTTTGCTCAACAAGCTTATATGTACATTCAGGATTAAATGTCAGATAAAGCCTCTGCTTTATTAATTTTCACTTTACTCTGAAACAAAATATATGAACCATGCAATTATTTCAAAACGCTACCAGTATTAAACTTTCCCCATCTTTTACTTCTTCCTCACCATACTTTCACCCCCAGCAGTAGAGAACAGTCTCTCCTGCTAACCTGCAATAAACTCTGCTTATAGCTGCCTTCAAAGGAGGTCCACCGAAACTTAAAAATAAATGAGACAAGGCTAAGATTAATAAAATAGGCAAGGATAATTGTTCATTTTTTTATGACCCAAATTCAATCCATTAAGGGAAGAGTATAAGACTCCCTTCTAGTTAAATTGATTGAAACATTCTGCAACAATGTAGAATAATAAAGCACAATTAAAAGTGAAAGTGACCTGGAGCTTTAAATACCCAAGAACCATGGTAATGGAACAAGAAGGCTATTTAAAGGTCAGCAGCTTATAAACAATGTCCTCAGAGCAATTTTTCAAGAGGAAAATAATTTCAGATGGGCCTACTGAGTAATTTATAAAAAAGAAGGCTTCTCCCATCCTGAAGGAAGCCAAGCAAAATTAAATGCCTACTACAAGGCTCTGGCAGCCATTGTGTCATGTCTTATGTTCAGCAGGAGCTATTCCAGCTGGCGTGTAGTGGGATCATCTGGCAGGGTCAATCTCACAGTACCCTCCTTACAGAGTCATGCATTTCCCAAAACATTTGTTCCTTTGGTGATGACATCTGGGCTGCAGTCCATGAACTCTGCCTGCACAGCTGCCAGGGGTTACCTGAGCACCTGCACTGCTGTGGAGCAAGAGGCAAAAGAAAGCGCCGACGCTCACAGTTCTCTGCAGGCAATGTGGGAAGCTGGGTCTGTCAACCCCTCTGGCTCTCTGGCATATTTTCTGTGGCCTCTCATGCACACACACCTCCCAGCACATCCTGGGGACTGGCACCTGCTGCCAACCTGCACGAGGAGTGAGTGTCCTGGCACTGATACGCAAGTCTTCAGTTCCTCCTTGCCAAGATCAGTTGTCCTGCATGCACTGGTCTTTGACTTTGGAAATTTGCCCCCATGGGAGAAAATACAGAAATCCTTCTAGAAACCTAATATAATTCCTCATATTTATAGAGATCCTGCAAGCTCAAAAGGGAAAAATTAAATCCTTCTTTACTAGGAGCCTTTTTTCTCCCTTCATTTTTCAGACTTGAAGGTAGAACCCCATTCTAGCAGGGTCTGTGTACCACATCTGGAAATACAGATTATACCTAAAAAATATTAATTGACTGTGTAGGAAAATAAGGCTATTCATGTAAGCATCCATTACAAATCTGTCAAAAATATAAAGCTAGAAAATTATTTTTCATCCAGGCAGGCATATTGAATACAGCAATCCTACAACTGTTGCATCAGCACCTACAGTGAAAACTACTAGAAAGGACTTGCAGGATCCAGTAAGTTATTCTGCATCTCTTAAATCCATATACAAGAGAAAAATTAGTGATCTTCCACATTTATTCAGCCTGTGTTATGTCTCAGTCATCAGGGAACACACTTCACAACCCAGTGTCCAGAGGAAAAGTCAACAAGATACTAGCTTCAAGGTATTATCACGTGTAAGGTATGTTTTGTGTTTCATGCAGCTTCATCAAAACAGACATGAACCAGTCATTTCAAAAATCATCTAATGACAGGGAAGAATTGTACTTAGCTTTTGGTGAATTCTTTGCAGAAGAGCTTTAATTCAAGAGTTAGCATAATAGTAATGCTGCACTTCACAGCCCAGGTTTCACTGACTACTTATGGGTATTTAATATTTCATTAGCTCTTTTTCTGAATGCCTTTCTTCTGCCGTGTTCATTCTGTACTTGTTTCTCCACCTGCCCTCTTCCCTCCTTTTGCACACCACAAGTTCACTGAATATTTTACTCCCTGTTCCTTTCATGGTCCCTTTTAATCAAGCAACACATCAACTGAATGACTTGAAGCTTGTTCCCCCTGTATTCAGGTTAGTCAAAAAATTAGCTGGAAGACATCAGTCACTTTGCTGTAACTGTGTGTTGTCTTTCAAGTAAAATGAAACAGTACATTGCATAGTGCTATTTCAAGAAAGATAGTCTCTATTTTCTGTTGGTGCAGTTCATTTAAAGCAGGCTGGCCATGTGCCCACTATGCACAGACAGTGCATGCAGAGTCATAGGAGCAGCTGATCAAGCAAAACCATGATAAATTCAGGGCAGTGCATGTCCCATTGTCTATAAAAGAATTTGTGTTTTATAGATTTTGTCTGCATCTCTCTTCTGAGCCATGGATGTTTTTACAGACAGGAAACTGGACAGATTTTCTTCCCTCGAGACTGCAAAATCACTCAATAAACCTCTTCCTATAATAAAAGCCTTTAAATGATGGTTGAAACCCTGGCTCCACTGGAGCCAATAGTAAAACTCCTGTTCACATCAGGAGCAAGCGAATTCTGTGCTAATGAAAGCCCTTTAACAGCACCGGGCATGCTACAAAATCATTCCATAGAATAACTTCCTATAAAATGTTTTTATCGAGATAAGGTCTCACTTTTTTTTTTTTTTTTTTGCCAACAATACATTTTTAAAAATACTGATTTCTTCCATCAATAAAAGACAGTCAATATATAAATGCCTATTAGCACTGAGCAGCGGTGTGAAAAACGGTCTGAAGAAAGCATGGAAATGAAGCTGCAGGTTGAATGCTATATAGGCCAAATGGAATGGTCAAGGCTATTTTAACTCTCTGCTGGAAGCTGGTATATCTAGCACCAAAGCAAATGTTAAAAGCATTATTGGCCAAGATGAACTCACACTGACATCTGGCAAATTTGTACAAAACTAGGACGAATTTGTAGTCTTCGTTTGTGTCTAACATTTCAATTTAGACTAACCAAAACATACATGGTGAACACCCAGACAGAAAAAACAAATTCCAGTATATTTGCTGGCTGCAAAATGCCAGCACAAAAGGATTTTAGAGACAGAAATTCCCATTGTCAGCTCTCAGTTCACAGCAGATAAATCCTGGCACGTAATTGCAGCATTAGTCATGCTGGCTAACAAAGGCACCACAGAGCAGGTGGGGGACAAGCAGTGGCGAGTAGAGAGGTCGTCAGCTGTGTGAGGCACCAGCTTTGCTCACCAGCCTCCAGTGTGTGCTCAGTCAGCAGGATGAGGAGCCCAAGCTGGGGCACTGTTCTTGCTGACACCCTCTCTGTGCTCCAGCATTGACTTGTCCAGGGCTGGCTGCCAGCCCTGCTCCCCTCACAGGCAGCTGTGCATGGGCTCAAAAACTCCAGATTTCTGGGATCCAACACTCCTGCACCACTTGTCCAGCACAGGGGGGACGAAAGTGGGCTTTCACTTTGAAGCTGTAACTGTGTCAGTGCTCCTTCGGGCTTGGAACAGGATGGAAGACGAACAAAGAAAAAAAGCTTTTCCAAAACAGCTACATAACTGAATTCAGGCTTTAGGTTAACAAATGTGTGCCACTACAAAGGTGGGATGAAACTCACTTCTCCACACTCAGAAAACTGTTTTGAAGAAACAGCCCTACACAGTTTTTTTGTTTTTTTCAGTAAGTAAGTAACTAAGTGAGGGCTAAATCTGCAAATATAGTCCTTGTAATGATTCCATCAGTTTGTAAAGAGTGGCTGGGGAAGAATATTTCTGATAGTGACATCTCTTACACGGTCATTGTTTGCATCTATGATGATCAGAATTGCAAATACAGAACTATGGGAATAACCCTTGAAGTGATGTGCTGAATTTGTCATCACCTAAAGTCATTAAACAAAGTAGCTCAATTAGAGGACAAGTCTGTGCTATGGGCCTGCATTTTACAGCTGAAGGATATGATGGCAACAGCTCTTGCAGGTATTAAAAGTCATGAGTATTTGAATCTGCTTTGCCAGAGTGGTTTAGATTTCTTTTTGTTCCAAGATTTTGGGGCTTTTCAGCATTCATTTTTGTCAGCTTAGAGAGTGACATCAAAAACAAAGGTAAAAAGCTCAGCCTTTCAGGATATAAATAGATTAATAGTTCCCAGAGGGAAAGGTACCTGAAAGACCCAGGTTGATTCTGAGCCATTCCAGAAGGATGCCATTAGACAAAGCTTTCCCCAAATCCCACTGTTAAGGATATTTGAGGTGGAAAGAGGTATTGGCCACAAGATAGGCACTCAAAGTGCACAACCTAGGGGGGTAAAAAGTTCAGAAGTGTTTTATAAGGAGTTCAGAAATGTTTTATAAAGGCATCTGAGTAGAACAGCTGTTTTAAAATAGAGAATAAAGGCAGGAAGACTGAAGAAGCTGTCTTTCAAATCTTGGAGAGAGCTGATACTGCTGAAAGAAGTGTTTCTACAGGCCTATGCACATGAAACATAACAAACCTTCCACATTGCTCCTCTTGTCACTGAGCACTCCATGTGCACAGGAGGAGCCATGCCAATTTATGCATCTCAAATTGCAAATTCCAGCTGCAACCAACAATTTTTTTTTTTTAAATTTAATTTCTGTCAAGTCACCAAGATCATACTGTTATAAAGAGGCAGAGATTCTCCAGAGGTACAAATAAACACCAGCTGATCCTGCACAGAGGTAGATATTAGAGGTGTCTCTGCTGGCACATCACCCAGGAACAGGATGAAGTGTGCCAGGGATTCACACTGAATCCACATGAATCCTGCAAAACCATGACATGTCTCCCAAACAGGGTCTTTACTTTCCTTTAAGACCTAGCACAGTAGTGCCCCTGGGACACTTGCAGAGGCAGTGCTACAGCAGAATTCAGTAGCACATACAAAGTAATATGAGGAAATTGACGTGGTTAATCAATAATACTTTGTCCCAAATTGTTAAGCTCTTTGTCAGATTTTTGATTCTACCAACATGCTAATGAACAGCTGGTCTCTCAAATCATCCCCAGGCCACACTGGTAAAATACTGGAGCTTCCCTGTCTGTGGACAGGGAAGAGGAGTTTGGGAAGGACATTATTGAAAAGTGTGACACGTACTAAGAGCTGCCTGAAATTTTGGACTTGATTACTCATGTCAGACCCCTTTGGAGTCCCATAAAGAGCACATAAAACTTGACATTTCTGGGATGATATAGAGGCAGAAGAAAAAGCAGGAGTGAGGAGAGAAAAATGGATGGGCTGAGAAAGCCATTTTCCATGGTAATGTGATTAAAAGGAGCAGGAAGAGAAGGGTTGTGCCCCAAAGGGTTTAGAGAAAAAGAGGTTCAAATACCATGAAAGAGGAGACATCATAGGCTGTCCCATATTTTGCAGCCAAGAAGCAAATAAGCAGGTAAGAGGAGGATTCGGACCAAAAAGGAAAGTAGTATCTGTGAAAGAAAGATTAGGGGAAGCTGGGGAAGTGGAGATGGGGACAAGCAAGAAGGAAATTATATTTTTTTCTCAGCAGTCAGTGAGTGAATCCCTCTTACAGTTTACAGACAATATTTCCTTCCCTTGTAAAAGCTAGTACATTCTCTGGAGGCTGATAGTTTTTCAGCAGAGATGTGCCCTGTGTACCAGAGGGGTTTGGTACACAAACAAGCAATGGATTTGTTTACCCATTTCTCTAATTGACAAAAACCAGAATGGTTGCAGCAAAAGTGCTTCCCTACACACCTTGCCTGGAAGAGGAGTCTCACAGTAACCCAGCAATGGTCTGTGGGGTGCTCTGGGGCACAGACCAGCAGGTTGGAAGGGGAACCACACCTGCACTCCCCATGGATTCATGAGAGATCCAGGAGAGTGTCAGTCAGGAGTGCTGATTTCTGTGCATGAAAATACCTTGAACATCTGCCTTGAACACACCTGGCATTTAAATGTATAGGACTGAAGTTGCTTGTAATCTCTCTGGAGGCAGTTCTGCATTTGTCCACCCCTTTACCATAACCTCACCATAGACCTTATAATTCCCCAGCATCTTGACAAAAACATCTTGTTTCCTCCTCCAAAGAATGCAGCAATATAATTAATAGTAAGAGCTACCTCACAACTGTATGCATTCTCTCATGTTCTCAGCCAAGCAAATCTTTCATTTTGTCGGGTAATTTCTTTTTAATGTGGTGGTTGCTATTATTTCTTGATAGTGCTAAAAGACCTGAAGCAAAATTCTTTTCAGAGAATTCAAGAGGAAAAAAATCTTTGTTGGTGAAAGGGGTATACTTCATGCATGCAGAAGGTGTTAATTAAAAATCCTTAAAGCTGACATTATAGCCCTAAAAATCATGAATATTTTGAGTCTTAAATGCCTCAGTTATCATCACAGAACATGCCTGCCATGGCACCCATTTCTTTGGCCTGAGGCATTACTATAAAATTAAAAATGGGCATTTGGAGTTGGTAAGCTTTGATCTAATTGACTTTGCGGTAGGATCAAATCACAATATGCCCATGATTTGGTGATCTCATTCCTCCCTTCTGGCAGGGGTTTGCCAATGGGTACTAATGTATTCTTATGACCTACAAAGTAAGCTGATTTTTGTAACTTATTTTTGTGTGCGACCTTAAAAACCCACACCCCACCCAAAAAAAAAAAAAAACAAAAAAAACTCCAACACCCCACCTGAAATTTCCATATGAACTAAAGGGCAGAGGAAGCTTTCCAGCGGTTATAATTCAGTAGGTATGACATTTACATCTCCGTGTTTTTTTGCAGCTGGCTTAGTGCACACCACACCGCTCAAAGTTGAAAATCAATTAATTTTGGAAAAAATTTCTTTTCATACACTCTCTTCCATGGATCAAATTTCTCATCTGCTCAAGGAATTCTTTTGGCATGAACAGAGGTAAAACTGATGCATATTAAATCTATGAAAGTTTAAAGAGAGTAGTGCTTACCTAGTTTCAGTGAAATACAGATGTGTAGATATATATCTACCTAGATATATGCATTTTATATACATATGAAGACATGATCGATGCTCTTTTTTTTTTTTAATTTATAGACAGAGGTTCTAAATTAGAAAAAAAAAAATTATCCTTTGAGATGTTGGATAGAAAAAAAATTACTTCCCCAAATGAGAAGTGGCATCAGTCATCAGAGGAAGGAGTGGATAGAATCTGAAACAGCAAAGCAATTGAACATGAAAAGTTTGGCATAGAAAAGAAGGGTGAGTAATTTAAACCCACTCAGGAACAGGTGTGACTTGTTCATAAACCAGTTAGGAAAAAATTGTTCAATTACTCCTCTCTGGTAAATAACAAATTACCATAGTAACTCCCTTTTCAAACAACATATGCATATATTTTGTTACAGAAAAGCTTGAGTCAAAACTGCATTTTACAATCATATCCTGACTTCTTTCTTAACTTCAAAATCAAAATTCTATGAACTTTCAGCTGCTTATTTACGTACACTGTCTCATCCGTGACCAGAAAAGATCATCTTAAGGTCAACAATATTGCTCAATCCATGCTTAAAATATATTCTGCCTATTTGTTGAGACTGTTACCTTGAGCCAATTCAGCCAATAGTTTTTTGGATAGGGAGAGTAGATGTCATTTTGGGGGTGGATTCCAAACGATTTTTTAAAAACAGGTGAGTTTTTTCAGCAGCTACAAATGGCCTGAGGCATATGTTTATATGCAAGTGTGTATTTAATTTCATAATTCTGCATCTATGTGGTGGTGGTGGTTAGAAATTTTTGAGTATTTTCATTTTCAAGGTGGCAGGTTTTCAATTAATTTAACAGAGTGACAGAATATACAGACTACAAACCTTTGTATAGAGCTACAAAGCCCAGACAGAGCAGGAGGAGTCCCAAACCCCACTGCTCCCCAGCCTTTTCAGTGCAGCAACATACATTCACTCACCTCCAAATCCTGGTCCTGGTTCTTTGAAAAAGAAACCTTCATCAGGAACAATCCAGATGCAGCATGCAACAGTCGCCTGGCTGTTTGTGATCAATCTTTCATAGAAGCAACTTAAAGGCAGCCAGTGTCAGTGCCTCCAAAGCTGGACTACAAAAAAAATAAATAAGGGCTATGCAGCCTCCATTAGTAACATGGTTTTAATATCCTGAATCTTTAAAATATGTATGATTTGGGTCTTGAACATTGAAGAGTTTTGGTTTTGTGCAGACTCAGACTGGGGGTTGTCTCACCTGTTCAGATTAACCTCTCCAGGCTAAAAGTAGTCTCCAATGGTCTTGAAACTTGGAGAGATGATCAGAATCTGCTATTGTTGACCGTTTTCCATTCTGTAATCAGCAACAAATCAGACTTTAGTCAATGTTCCCATAGCCATCTGTTGCCTCTATGATGGCAATTTTAGTCTGGATCCTTCTATCCTATTTATGTTTATACAATTCAGATGGCCAAAAATATCAGAATGGGTAGCAGCATAACAAACAGTGACACTTTCAATTTGAAAATTATCTTAGATTCATTTCTGATTTTATGAAAATATGCCAGAAGGTTGGCCCAATAAAGATAAGACAAGTATGCAGTTGTAAGTTCTGGTACTCCATCCTCTTTTTTCTAAACAATGAAGGAAGAGGATGAAGTAGAAAATATAGGCACTTAGTCCTTATCCAGTCTCACCTCGTAGTCCATTGGAAATCATTTTTGCATGAAGAGATGCTCTGAACCAAACCACTCAATCATCAATAGATGCAGTGAAACAAATCTCTTCTCATTCCATTGAAAATATGCAAACAGTAATACATCTCTTGCCTGAAGAATAATTCCCTGTTCATAGCATGGTAATTCATCTCACTGAATTATCTTGCTTTACTTATTCATTCTAGAATATTTTAAAGGAAAGAGGAAAAAAAGGGAAGGAAGTGGGGGCAGAAGGAGAGAAAGAACAACAGCAAACCACTCATCAACAGCACAAACATGATTAAAAATTCACCTGTGTCCAGTGACCCAAAACACTAGAACTGCAAAACTTTTTTCAGATCACTCTGTGTGGGCTGCATCTATAGCAGAATTTTGGTCTGTAGCAGGTGAGCAGTTTTGAAAGTCCCCCAGCTGTCCCCACCTGCAGCACCTCGGGTGATGTCATGGAGATGAGTGGAGTCACTATGTGCAAGCTGTGCCACTCCCAGTGGAGCTAAACTGTGAGATGCCTTTCAGGGAAGCACCCAAGGCACACCAGCCACTCAAGTGCTCAGTCCAAGCAGGAAGGTTAGAGCTAGGCCAGGGAAGGCCTCTTGAAATGTAGATAAACACCCAGTCCACAGGCTCAGCTCCTTGTCTTTTCTGATCCATTCCTCTTGAGTTGTACCACTTATACAGACACGGGTTCTGCCACAGATCTTAGCTTCAAAAGACTTTCTTGCATGGAGTGATCATGTCAGGTGGATTTCATTGATATCTTTGGTTTCATTACCTCCTCCCACCTTTTCATCTTTACATTCAGGTAAGAAATGTAATTCTGCACAGGTATAAAGTTATCACATCCTTGTCATAAACCGAGTGACATGATAACTTGTCTTGTCAGATAGTTTTACAGTGCTATGCATCAGCTGAAAGGCTGAGAATGAAGCAAATAGTCCAAGGTTTTTTATATCTCCCCTAAAGCCACAAGGACATGTAAGTACTGATAGGAAATGACATTACATTTTGTTTGGGAAAATTTTACAAAGTTGCTTTAGCCCAAGATGGCAGCTATTATGTAAGTAGCAACATCTTCTCTTTTAAAGTCTTCATTTTCTCCATTTTCATGAGGAACAAAAGTACTTTGAGCTCAGTTAGCTCTCCCTTTAGATGACAAGAACTGAGCAAAGTGCTTGAATCAGCACATGAAACTTCCTGAGTAAAATATATAGGAGTCTGTCTTAAAACAGCCCCTCCCAACATCAGATAGATGCCTGAAGCATGCAGATATGGAGTAAAAATACAGTACTAACAGCAGGAAATGGGACAAAGCTGAAGTAAAGAATCCTTCCTTGCAGCATTTCTATTTTAGCTTTGAATTTTCAACTTTGAAATTCCTGACCTTTGTTGAAATGACTGTCAGACAGCCACAAAGCATCCCTTCTGTCGAGGACAGTCATCCCTTGGGCCGGAATTCCTGTATCTCCCATGGGCAGAACAGCACAAGTGAAAAACTGCTTCTTCCCTTCACCTCAGAGCAACATCTAGCTGCATGGGTATCCCAGCACACTGCTCTGTGAAGTACTCAAGATTATCACACCAGCCATGTTAGTGTGAGACATTCAGATGGAAATGAAAAGGGTAATGGAGCTGGTTGCTCTTCCTTCTTCATTTTTCTTGTCATCCTTGAATGCTCCTCGGTCGAGAAATTCCTCAGTTTTATTATAGCCAGTGCTTCACTGCAATCCATGAAGAACTTTTCTCATGATTCCTTATAGTAGGTAGCTGCTGAATTATGTTGCTCAGGAAAGAGGAAAGCCAAAAGACACTTCAAGCTTCATAAATTTTTCTTGAAAACTGAATGATAAGACAGACCAAGGAGAAGTGCTGCTTCAGATACTATTTCTCAGCTTTTTAAAGGGAAAATCACCATGTCTTTGCAAAACATCACTCCTTTTCATTAGCAGCGAAATAGAATTTAACCTAAACTTTCAGTAGTCATTTATTAATTCTATTTTTCCACATGCATATTGATTCTATTTTTTCCACATTTTCACTTAGAAATGTGTGCATTTTGAGGAAGTTTTTTAATGGTTCAGTCTTTGGACCAAGTTTTGATGTCTCCTGGACCTCTCAACCATGGGGGCAGCAGGTTGTTAAACCTCTCTGAGTGCAGCCACAATCTTCTGTTGGAGACTGATCTTTATTCTCCTCAGAGACTATAAACAGGCTGCTGTAGGTTTTATGCTCACTACTTTGTTTAACCTTAGCTGAAAAGAGCAATCTCCAGTTCCTTAAAAAACCCTACACTCTCCTGTCTTTCCTTTGTTCCAAATATTAGCTGCATTTTAACCCTTTCATTACTGTATCAGTAGCCTCCTTGATAAAGCTCCTTGTGGGAGGGGTCCCACAAGGTCAGCTCTGTCAGTTTGGCTTTCCTGATTTGATTTTCCTTCCTTCATCTGTGTCAAAGATCATCTTTCAGAGTTAGAACTTAATTTGTTCTGTAGTTTCTTACAGAGTGTGAAATTTCACCTAAAGGATCTCATGGCTGAGTCCCAACACTCCCTAAAAAGTAACAGGAATTTCAAAACTACTAGATTTTTCCAGTTATACTGGCACATTATTAATCAAAATTCAAATGGAAATTTTTTTTCTTGCCCCAATAGCTGTAGAACAGCACAAAATTTCTCATCCTTAGCATTTCAAGAGCATTTAGGAATTCCATATCTCCCAGACACCCTTAGAAATAACCAGCCAACCTAAATAACAGCCATCCAGATATCTTAAATTCTGACTTTGCTTCATTGATTCTATTTTGCTAGTACAATAAAATGGCACTGTGTAATTTTACTCTTTTCTTCATTCATAATTGCCCTTTTGATTTTGAAAATAATGCTTCTCACTGACTGCAATGTGAGCTGCATTCAGTTTGCTATGTTATCTAAATCTGAGCAAATATTATAAAGCTCACGCAGTTCCTCTGAGGGACAGAATGTTCTCATTTTTTCAATTGCTCACATTTGAATATAATGTTTACAAAGACATTTGCACTTGTCCTTCTTTCTTATAATTGCAAACCTTAAGATTAGCGCTGCTGCCTAAAATAAGACATGTTTGAGTCAACAAGTCTTTCTAAACATAATTTTCATCACTGAAGGTTACTCTTTCTGTTTATTCTAGTTTCATTCAGATTTTTTAAAATGTTCTTGCTGATTTAGGTCCAATTTGTCACAGAGGTCCTAGCCTAATTATGGCTGTTAAAACCATGCACTATTGAAAACAATCTTCAAAGGGACATGTTTTTTACTAAATTCAGCAGAAATCTCCCCATTACATGCAGGGTCACCAAGTTGGAACTCCAGCCCACCACACTCAAGCACAACTATCCTCTTTGAGTCTTCTGCGTGCAGCTCCACTGGCTGTGCCAGAGCTGGCCATGGGGAAGGACCTGACAAGCTTCCAGTGCCAGCCTGGGATGGGTTTCCAGATTTCACCATCCAGGATGGCTCATACTTATAAATACAGCAAGGTAAAGATTTTGGCCAATATTTAGAACTTGATTTTAGCCCTTGAGTTTGGATATTTCTACCCTTGGTTTAGAATGGACACAGTGATGCTTTCCACCTCCATCAGGGCATTGCTGACCAAGGCCACTGATGGCTGGAGAAACAGGACAGAAGAGAGCACTGTCCCCCCAGGCTCACAGTGAAACCCCCAGGCACACAAGGGACACAGGCACACCTTCTCCATGGGCGCTGCTCCACAATCTGTTTCACACTGCTCTGGAGGAACCAAAGCTCCTGTCTTTGAGCCCCATTTTCTCTTTCTATATTCACACAGACATGTATGTGTGCTTTTATAATAGAGATTAATTACAGAAATGTGGCAAGCTTTGATGGCAAAAGGTACAGTAATTTCACAATTACAAGCTGCACTGAGTATAAGCCGCACTTCCAGGGTGTCGGCAACGTTTCGTTTTTCCTCCATAAATAAGCCGCACCAGATTGTAAGCCGCACTTTCGTTCTCAGCGAGGATCCCTGTGCAACTTTCACAGAGTTGCCAAATAGTAACAGAATCACGGGATCGCAGGGTTTACTGGCTTGGCTTGGGACCGGGCGGGCTGGGCCTGCTCGGGGCTGCCAATGCGGCTGGGTGGCCCAGCTCGGGGCTGCTGCTCGGCGGGGCCACTCGGGGCCGGCTGCCGTCGCTGCTGGGCTCGCTCACCCCCCGCCCGACGCCTGCACTGCCCCACTGCGTTTGCTCGCTCTGGCCGGCACTGCTGGCCCCGGCTCTGCCGGGCTTCCCCGCGCTGTCGGGCTTCCCCGCCTCTGCCGGCCCCTCCAACGCTGCCAGGCCAGCCCGCCTCTCTGCTGGCCCACCTCTCTTCTGGCCCGCCTCTCTGTTGGCCCAGCCTGCCTCTGCCGGCCCCGTCACCTCTCCGGGGCTGGCCAGGCTCCAGCTTGGCTTGTGGCTGCTGCAGGCTCTCTCTCACAGGTTGGCAACTTTCAGAACATTGTTCATATACAAGCCGCACTTCTGGGTTCGGACCAAAATTTTAGTCAAAATGGTGCAGCTTATAATCGTGAAATTACTGTAACTGTAAAAAGAGAAAAATAGACATTTTAGAAGACTTTCAAAAGCACACAATATGAAGAAGGACACTGCCAATTCAATGGCTGGAAATAAAGAAATACAGACATTTTATTTAGGCAGTGTGGTATTTAACGTCACAAACTGAAGGGAAATCCAACTGAAGAATCAATAAGATATAGCAGGTGGATTAAGGACATAGGTTTATGTACATTAGCACACTTCTAAGTACAAAAAATGTATCTATGTACATTTGAATCTGGATGCATGCATAAAAATAATGTTGGGGTTTTTTTCACCGAGGGTATTGTTCTGAAATGCTCTGAAATGAATCATTTATAGCAAATTGGTCATAAGAAACATCATACTTGAGGTCCCGCCTCAAGTAAAGAGTGTTTTTCTCAAGATTTGAAGTGCTGTGTGGCAGCCATGCCTGGCCTGAATAGAGGCATCCTTTTTTTGCTGTTTAATGAATTGGGCAGCCCTGCTCTTTATGCAGAGCAAGTAGAGCCAGTCTGAGGCACATTTAAGTAAAACCATTCCAGCAGTTATTTGCCTCAGATGAAAGAAAGTCAGGTCAGCCCTCAATGTCTTAGTGAGGTTTGTAACTGCATATCCTTTCTCAGTTTCCCAAAAGTTATGTTCTCATTAAAATGTCACCTTACAATAATGCTCTAATGTACTGGCTTCTGCCTTCATTAGCTGTTGAACTAAAGCTAGTAATGGAAAAACAGATTACCCTGAATTTACGATGGGCTAATTCCATTCCTTCTAGCCACGAAGATAAATCACCCTTTGTTTACAACTGAAAGACCAGTAATTTTTAGCAGAATGAAAAATAGATGGGAAAATATAGTTTTAACTCTTGGCACAGATTGTTTTGAGGCCCTGAAGCAATGTGGTCAACAAGTAAAACATAAAATCAAGCTCTGGTAAAGAGCAATGAACAGTGCTTCCAAAGTTTGGTTTTTTTCAGTCAGTTGAATATCCCACCATTTGCCTCTAAAAATAGGATTTGACCCATTTTACCCTCTGCCATAAGGATATTGTTAAAGGAAAAGTGAAATCCAAATCCTACAAACAAAAAGCTTAGGAGAGATAGCAGTAGAAATTATTATAAAGTCAGGAATTAACTAAAAGTTATCAGATCACAAAGTCACAAAGGATATTTCCACAGATTATCTTTGGGACAAATAGAAATTCTATTATTGCTATTTTTTAATCCTGCTTTAAAGCACATACAGAAAAAGGCAATTAATAAGTATGCTATATAATGTCGCTTAATGAGTTAGTATAGCACAGGAAAAGGTCCCACCTTCAAAGGTATAGGAAGGAAGTAGGGATTCATTATCATGTGTTAGATAATGGTGAACACAGATGTGTAAGCAGCAAGATTGTATATTAATAAAAAAATTCTGAAAATGCATTTAGAAGCTTTTCCTAAAAGCTTTTTAATAAACCTCTAATTCTGTAGAAAGTAGATGAAAAATATGGTAAAATGATCAGGTTCCAAAGTAACAGTTTAATTTCTTCTGCAGATTAGTTTCTATACATACACAAATCTAATTATCTATACCTTGTTTTGCTTTTTATTTTCCAGCAACACTAATTTATGTTCTATTTTACCAACTCGTAAAAGAATAGTTGAAAGTCAAAAGAAAAAGAAAGGTGGGGGGGGGGGGCAATCTGTTGGGACAGAAGTTTCCCTGAAGGACAAAATGAAATGAAACATTTTTACTCATCAGGTATATATCATGACAGCCTCACACAAGGGATAGTATTTTCATTTGACTGGTTCAAGGAAAGTACAGTAAGTTCACGAATACAAGCCGCACCATTTGGACCAAAATGTTGGTGGAAACCTGGAAGTGTGGCTAATACTCTGGGGTGGCTAATTTATTTGATATCTGCCCTTACCTGGTACCATGCCTGTCCTGTCCCAAGCCAAAGCGGTTTGAAATCCATGGTTTCCCGGTGTTCCGACGATGAACCAATCAGAGAACAGCTTATTGCCTGCCTGTGGATGACGGCTTTACTGAGGGGCGGGGGTTGTTATCGGGGTGAGTTACCTCGGCGAGTTACCTCGGCAGTTTGATAAAAGTGTGTGATATTTCTCTGTACTTTTTTAAGTGTTTTCAGTCTTGTGCGGCTGCGCGGCTGGCTGGGCTCGCACGGAGAGGGGTGGGGGAGGTGGTCGGCTCGCAATGAGAGGGGTGGGGGGGGCGCTCACCTGCACAGATGAGCAGGGTGGCTGTGCCAGCACGGAGGAGCAGCTCCGCTTGGAGCTCGGCCGCTTGCCCGCCTGGATGAGCTGCTGTTTAAAGGCAGCGCGGATCTGTTGGGAATGCTCGCAAAATGACCACACTATTGTTCATGTCTTTTTCAGCTTGTAAATAAAGGGTACGCTGCTGCAGCTATTGTCTGTGTCTTTTTTCACTTGGAAACAATGTTTCCGAGGTCGGCAGTAAGCCAGTAAGCCCCAGCTATCCGCGATTGCGTTACTAAATGACGACTTTGTGAAAGTTCGCCGCGAACGAAAGTGCGGCTAATATTTGGATGCGGCTTTTTTATTGACAAAGACATCAATGTTGCCCACACACCGGAAATGCGCCTTATACTCCGTGAGGCTTGTATTAGTGAAATTACTGTAATCCTCAAAATCTGTTAATGGTCCTTTTGCTTTCCAAGTAAAAGAATGCAATAGCTGAAGTACATTTAAGTATTAAGGTGGAAAACTTTTAATTCTTTTTGTCTGCTCAAAAAAAAAAAGCAAAGTAAAAATGAATGCTTTTAATCTTTTCTGGTTTCTTTTTTCAATCTCACTTTCTGTTTGGGTTATGACCTGGACTATGAGATTCTTACACAGGATTTATTGCATTGTTTAAGAAGACATCAGAAGAATAAGTGAGTACACTGATAAAAGCTGCTGCTAATGTAAGACACAATCTTATTTAGAATAGCTACAGAAATTAGTTAATTTTAAAAATACCTTGCAAACATCTTTCTCTTAGCTTTAATGACCTAAGAATCCCATTCTTACCCTGGAGAATATGCCAAATGTTTTTCTGCTTACTACATTTGGAAATAGATCTTTGCCCAGAAAGAAAAGTTTATCAGAGAGATATTTGGTTTATGTCTCAACTGTTATGTGCTGCAAACTCTCTTCCTCCAAACTGCAAAACAACTGATATCTGCATTTTATTTGATAAAGTCTCCCTGGAGGAGTCTGTCAGTAATTTACAGCTGAGGCTCTGGGAAAATATTTTTCTTTCTTCAACCATTGGGTTCTTTCTCTTACTTAAAGCCTAACTCCTTCTGGGTATTTTGCTCTTCAAATGTACACTGAGATCTTTCTTGTACATGGTTTAAGGAGATAATCCCTGTTGTCATCTCTGCCATTTTTTATTTGGATCACAGATAATTTGTGGTTTTGCTGAAGTTCCTAAACTCTTCAGCTGAAGCAATTAAATAACAGGGTGAAGGAGCCAGGTTCTTAGCTCTTGTGCTTAGAGGAAGAAATTTTTAAAAACCTGAACATTCAAACAAATACAGAGAACCCAATACTTCTAAAATAGTAAGATTTTAAATCCTCTCACAACTTCTTAGTGCTCACTATTATTAAAAATGCTGCAATACTAAACATAAATGATAATATAAATCATTTCTAAAAATGATTCTTCATTAGCAAACAATAGAGCTATTGATTCAACAATGAAATTTAATCAAAAACTAATAACCCATTTGCCCACACAAATGTCTTATTTCTCTGGCTTCAATTTTCCTTCCATGAGAAAATCTTGGCTCTCATTGCCTTCCATGTCTTTATGCTGACAGTTGTGTGGGTCTGTCTTTATAAACGATTATAACAGCCCTCATCCATCTATATAATTTTCATTTAACAAAGTTGATTTATCCTAATATATATTAAATATACTCTAAAGGTGTTTTCCAATATTCTCTCTCACAAATCTGGAAAAAAAGTATTTTCTGACTTAAAAATGTATTTCAAGATCTGCCTCTTATGTTTCTTTGTTTCCCTCAGTGTGTTTCCACCCTTTGAAATCTCTATGCAGATCACTCATTAGGAAACTCCTTTAGATAAGTCAGTTCTGATGCTGAGGTTGCCTGCCCTGCCAAGCAACTAGGTACAAACTGTTGCACCTAATGGCAGCTGTAGCTTGGTCTTTCCAAGTGCTATGTGCCCGAATGCACCCAAAAGTCCCTCCTTCAGCCCTCTCACACAGGCTTTCTCCGTGATTTTGAAGCTTTAATTTCCTACAGCCCATAATGAAGGAGTCTTTAAGAGCACTTAAAATTGTCGGGCAGGCTGCAAAGGGCACACAGCTGATTTCTGAAAGTTTTCTTTCACCAGCAGACTCTCTCCGTCTTCCCTTCTGGGGAATCTTCAGCTGCCTAATCAGGACATCTTGGACTTGAACTTGTGCTTGGCACAAACTTAGGAACATTTCTGTCAACTCCCAGGATCTAGCCTTGTAGTCCAAACACCTTTTCTGTGACAACACAAAGGTTTTTCATGAAGATTTCAGCTAATGCTGCACTAGGATGTTGCAAATCTGTACGTTAAGCCTGCTTCTGACTTAAAGCTTTCACTACAGAAGTCATCTTCCTGAAGAAAAAAGATGAATCATTATAAACAATTTCTGAATGATACAACACACACAATAGAAGCAGCAGAAAGAAGGAACAGGAGCATTGTTAAGATCGTGACAAAAGGGAAAATTAGAATGCAGACTTTAAAAATGCTAATTAACTTTTTTTTAAAAGTTGGGAGGTTTTGAACTTGGTGTTTAAGGAAGTTATTACTGATCCTCTCCAAAGTTCATTGGTTCCAGCATCCTGGTGCTGTGCTACAAGGGATTATGCAGAAAGATGAAGAAAACAACTTGAAGCACAGAGCAAACACGACAAGCAGAGAGAAGGCAGACAGGCAGTACTTAACCAGGTGTAAGGCTGAGCACAGATGTGCTCCCCACCCCTAACAAAGCACCCCGAGTGCTTTGGCTGGCCCAGCAGGCGCGAGCAGGGAGGGGCAGGGCTGGCCTCTGCACCTTCACAAAGCAGGGCTTCCTTGTCACAGGGCTATCCACATCCACCTGCTCCTTACCTGGTGAGCTGATCATTCACAACCTGCAGCCCCAAACAGCACAATCAGTGTCCTAACATTTTTCCTTTACTTTTTCATACCTTTCCATGCTGATGTTTTTCCTCTTGAATACACCAGCTACTTCTGATCTTATCTCAACAGTCCTACTTCTGCCAGTAAATTTGTCTTTCTTATCTCCATACAGACTTTCTCACATCTCTTTCAGACTTGTCTGTGTGGAGGTTATGCAGCTGTACTGCATCAGAGTTGAGTCTTCCGCCCAAATACATGGTCAGAGAGACCCTGGGTGGCAGGAGAGAGCTTACAGCTGGGTCTGCAGAGAGGGGGTTGGTTGAAAACAACCATAATAAATTCCTGAACACATCAATATAAGTTTCTGTCATCTTAATGTCTCCACACACATACACACACACCCCCCCAAAAATAAAATTCACTCTGAGTTACTCCTGTAAGCTAGCTAGTTAAAGAGGATTTTGCAATGCAAGCAACCTATGGCTAGGACAAGCCACCTGATTTTTCACACTAAAGCACTATATCAAACACTCATCCAGCATCCCTAGGCACTCATAATTTCTAACCTACTTAGAGCTTTAGGGGCACAACATCTGGAAGACCAGACTTAAAATGACAGAAAAGCTTTGAAGGTCATGCAGGATAATTCACCTAAGCTTTGAGTATTTGATAGATGAGAGGGCTGTTACTCACTGGAAATGTTAGGAGGCATTACGAGAACAAGTGAGAAACAGAAATTTATAGGTTCATAAATTTTAATGCCAGTAGAATCATCTAATCTGACCTGCATACCATAGGCAATGAAATTCAACCAAGTAATTGCCACGTGGAGCTCATCAATTTGGGGCTAAAGTAGCACTTATCTCCTCATAGTAACAATTATAATAGAGCATGAGGTAGCTACTTTTTAAGAACAGGAGAAAGAAGAGAGGGAAATTTTCTAGTGCAATTCTATCCATCCCTTTCTTCTCTGCATGCCATGTCTGGTGGAAGTTTTCAGAAAACTGTACTGCAGTAAGATTACAGAGAATAAATTAAAAGTACTTATGCAGTTTGCACATGACATTGTGCTTCTCGAGTATCTAGAAACTACAGAGAGGAGGGTAATAAATTATTTTTGTGCAGCAAACAAGAAATGGGGAGCTAAAATAAACACAAAGAAAACTAAAGGCGACACAAAACATTTACACACAAGAAAAAATACTCTTGGTAAATGAAATGTAATAACAAAGCTGCAGCATACATTTACTTTCAGTGGCTTTGCACATTAGAAAATGATGAAAAAAAATTATAACAATAACCTAGGATACATGGAGTTTCCTTTTGAAAGGGGATTATGGAAAACAACAAAAGCAGAAAATAATACCAGCTGGGTAAGTAGTGTGACCTACACCAGAGCCAGTGTAGGTCTCCTAGAACTTCTTTGTTCCCCATATTCCCACAGCACAGTACCCCCACCTGCCCAAATATCCCTTCCCCATCTGACTCTCAGGGCACACTGCCTGGGCAAGCGACAGCATGAGCAAGAGACAGGACCACAGTCGCACTGACTGCCCATGCTGGACCACTGGGGGGGTTGATCACCAGAGCTGAGGCATGACCAAACCCTCTGCTCTTTTTACTTAGAAGCAGAATCAATGAAGCCAGTGTTCTCTAACCAGCCCCTGATTATTAAAAAATTTTTAAGACTTTTTTAAGTTTTTGAGGCCCCTGCCTAAATTGGTTTAAAAGGGAGAAAGAGGGAGAAGAGGTGGAGGAGAACAGTGAGATAAAACAATTTTATTGACTTTATTTCTCATGAAAGCAGACTAAAAAAATTTAACTGTGTAATGTATTCATTAGGGGGAAACAGAAAAAAAAAAGGAAAAAAAAAAACATGTCATCATCATAAGACTAAATCCTGACATAGAAGCTTAATATTTTTCAAAGTATAGAAGTCCCTTTGAGTCATCAGGATGTCAACCATCTAATCAGAATGATTAGGGGATCTCAGCAGTATTCATTATTTTTGTTTTAATTCTGTGTAGGAGGTTGAAAATCAAATCTACACATTTTGGTCAGAAAGGTTTTTGTGGCTGTCTCATGAAGAAAGAACATATTTCCAGATGTTTCATGAGAAGAACAATAAACAGTTACCAGTACAAAGGATTATACAAAATGTACCCATCTAGCAAGTGAATATCTAAGTTAAGGCTTGAGATTAATAAATGCATAAATAGATTAATTAAATGCTATGGCACAAGCAAGTTCTATCAGAACTAAATCATTATCAAACAAATATGCATGTAATTTTTATTTCAAGTTCCTTATTTCCTCTAGCTATAAATACCATAGAATCTCTCAGCATACAAACTTACATGAGTAAGTGTTTAGGTAAATAACACTTCTATAAATATAACAAATGTTTCTATAAATGTAACTGCATCCTGATGAACAATAATTATTTTTCTATTTTCTTGGATCTCTCAGCAATAGCTACTTGAATAAATGTGAGACAGCATCATTCTAATAAATGACTGTATGTCATGCAGCCAGAGAGATGTAAAGAAGACAGATCATGAATTATTTATCATTCTCACTGATACAGCTTGTTTGCAAAAAAAGTAATTCTTGAGTGCCACCTGGGACATGGGACAGAGTTTGTCCCCCTAACTTGGAGGAATTTGACTACTGATAGAAGGACCAGAACCTGTTTCAGTAACAAACCCCTGACAAGCCTTCCAGTAATTGCCCATCTGGGTGTAAAAGGACATCAACCTGCCTATGGAGCTGCTTTCACAGTTTTTGTTCAAGAATCAGTTTTTGGTACCTGCTGTTTCCTTCTCAGGGAAACTATCGATAAGGAACTTCTTCCCTGTCCAGTTCTTAATGTTTTTCAGTGTTCCAACAGGAGTGAAAATCCCCATCCACCTAATGCTGAACTTCAGCAGCTTTAGTTTTATATCTTGCACTGGAGTTGTTCACTCTCACTTTCTTCTACATTTAATGTAGAGAAGCACTTTAGTGGTTTCTTGACCTATTTTTGGCATCAACTTTAAGTTTGAAACAAAAAGTTTAAAATATATATGTCTTTCAGGGTTGATTTTAGTTGGTTGTTTCTTGTTTGTTTTTAGGGTTTTTTCCCCCTTGGAGGGGGTACAGGTTGTACTTACAGCACTTGGTTACTCTAATTTTAGGCATTGAATTTAAGGTTGAAATCACTTTTGCTCAGACAGCACGCCCAGACAGTACCAGTGTGCTCTGAACTGAGGTATATAAACTTTTGATTGCACTCAGAGATGTCTAGAAGGAAAAGGCACAATTTATAGATGTATTTGTTGCAGTGAGCTACAGTAGTGTGGAAGCTGTCCTGGTCCAGAAGGCAGAAGGAAGAGGCGATCTGAGGACACACAGCACGCCAGCAGCTGCAGGTATGGTGTGCATGATTCCAACTACACCTGACACTGAAGCTGGTGCCTTGATGGAATAACTACTGAAGGTTGCAGGAAGCTGCCAAGATTCATGCGTGTGCATCAGGAACCCTACTGAAACATGAGAGAGCAGCAGCTGACTTCAGTCCAAGTCTTTGGGTGACAATGACAATTTTTTTCTGTCTTCCATGTGTAGAAAAATTAATTAATCCTACCTGCTAATCATTGTCTTTAAAAAGAGTAACTATAGTGCTCTTGTTTTGTATATCTTACTTCTAAAATTCCTTTGCATTACACATGTCTACTACTGAATTTTCTATTGAGATTCCCAACCAAACTAAAATGGATTAGGGTTATCCATGATAGAGAGAAAGCAGGCTGTGATGAAGCTGCTTGGAAGAACTGAAAGAGTTTCCCACTGGCTTGTGAAGAGATGTGCATCACCTTGAGAAGCAGCTCATCTATGAGCTGAAGGGAGCACAGCTCAAAGCCAACAAGGAGTGCAGCTGTAAAATCTGCTGTTATTTCCCCTCCTTGTACTTGTCCTAAATAGAGCACGTTTTCCTAGCCCTGCATTTCAGATTGGTAAGCACATTCTCCTGGGAGGTAGACTGGCAGCCTGGTAGACTGGCAGCTTCAGAGGTGTGCTGAAGGTGAGGTGCTGGTGGAGTCCCAGTTATCTCCCATGAGGAGACCTAGCCCCCAGCCAGGAGCACCAGCAGAGCACCTGCTCTGCTCCCCTGAGGTGCCAGGTCAGAGGCAGTCGGGCCAAGAGGGGAGAGCATGCCATGGGCGGGTGGTAGGGCTTGGCAGGCAGCAGGGAGAGAGGACAGCTGAGGCCATCAGGGTTATCTCAGCACCTCCACCACACAGAGCCACCAGGACAGGAGCAACTCTCGGGTTATGTACATGGCCTTGTGTTTCCCTGTAGCTCCCCCAGGTTCTACTTTGCTAGCTGCTGCATGTGTATATCTGAGTGCAGACACGGCCGTGGGTGGAAGATCTTAAATCATATCCGTATGAGAAAAGCAAAGATGTGAATTCTGAGGTCAAGATAAATATGTTTCCCTGACTGATCCTTTCAATTCACGGCTCTGGCTTTGTGCTTCGTTTTCATGACCAGAGCAAGGGGTGGGTGCAGCAGATTATGTGCGTGTTTGCTTTTGGGGGGAGCTAGTGGCTGACAGATAACAATTCTCTGATTTTTTAATTCTATTCACCTGCCTCCTCCCTCCCACAGTGTTCCTACAGAAACGTCCTTTATTTCTTTTTTTACCACTAGATGGTAGTAGCAGGTAGAGCCTTGCTTTTTTTATTTTTTCCCCCCTCTTTCTCACTCCTCTTTGTTTGCTGTCTGTAGATTAGTTTTAGGACTCCGGTTCTAGTAAAAGGTTTATTGTTTTCTCTGAATGATCAAATTACTATGCAAATACCAAAGATTTGAAATGTTTTCAAAATAACCATTTTCTTCCTTTTCTACACCCCTGCTCCCCACACACCCTTGCTGAATCCAGTGAAGGGAGCAGATCAGAGGCAGCAACCATTATGGTGAGAAACAAGCCTCACTCGCCTGAAATATCCCTCTGAAGACTTTCCTATATACTATTAATTACACTCAGCGTTTTCAGTAATTGCTTCTTTATGGGTAGTAAGGGGCACAAGCAGCTGTTTTGTGGCCTCCAAAGCAGCCCTGTGCTTCCCAGTCTGCCTTGCCTTTCTTTCCCCACTTCCCAGGCTTGGGTGGGAAGAAGCATACCCAGCCCTGGCAGTTCTGCAGAGGGATTGCCTCCCATCTGGCTGGATGGGAGCCAGGCAAGGGGGCAGGTACATTTTCTGACATTGCCTTGGAAAATTTTTAGGAGAGGAGTTACTTCCCCATGACTCCAAATCATCTGTTTTTGATGTTTATATAGGACACATTTTCGCTCTGCAGATGCAGCCAACAATTATTAAAAGATTGTCTTAAATTAGTGCAAGCTGTGCCAAACCCTCTCTGAGAGTTCATCCATGTGTTGTGTATCAAAGCTGTTTTGCACAACCGTATTAGAAAGGAGAGAAAATACAGTCAGTGCAGCTGTCATTTGATCATATCAAATATTATCCTTGGCTACAGATAAAGCAACACAAAAGCATCATTTAGCAAGTGCTTGATGACTAAAGTATGGATTTTAAGACTGCGTTCCTTCCACAGAAATGTATTATATATGGATGAGTACAAATTAAGGACCCCACGTAATAAGTAGTTTATATACCCTCCCTGTCCCTCGGGTGCATGCCTTACACAGCTTACTGCATTTATGTGACCCTAAGGAGGACCCTGATGTTAAAGGGCAGGTCAATTCACTGAGACCTATATTTACTTTTTATATGGAAAGCACCAAACCACAGTAATGATAACTGAAGGAAGAGCCATCCTTTCATTTAGTGAGAAGCAAGCCTTTTGTAATTTTCTCAATAAGCCTATCTCACAAATATCTATTTCTACACAGATAAAAGTGCCTGTTTAACAGATTGTTCAAGACTACGCTCTGAAGGGTATTTTCATCTTTTTTAGGTAAAACAGAAACCAAAATAACAGCCAAGCAAAACAAAAGAGAAAACAAATATTCCTGCATCTCTTAGTATTAGTCTGAATTAAAGCTTCCATTTTCCCTATGGCTACCTTTGCTTTGGAAAGTAATAGAGACATGCATCTTTCCTCTTTCATGCTGAATTCTTTCTGCCTCTTTTCCCTTTCGGCCACAGCAGAGGAACACTTGAAAAAATAATTAAAACCAAGAGGCAGATCCTCAGGTGCTGAAAATCAAAATTGCTCCAACGAACTCGAGTTATACAAATTTTTATTAGCTGCAAAATTGGCCCCACTGGATTTTAATTGCACGTCAACATCTGATGTACCTTTTGATAGCAAAAGTAGGCAGTCCTTAGCAACCCTTTAATTTTCACTGGAGGAAGGTTTAATGTTCAGTAAAGCATTTTTCAGCTAGAATTTCTCCTTTCAATTCATAAGTACGTGCATACTCTGCTCTGTAACTTCAATACTTCATATTCATTTCCAGGTACCTGGACCAATTATAAAATGCTCATGGAAATGACTCCATTAATAAAGAAAACCTCTATCACAAGACAAATATATTCCTATAGTTAAGTCATTTGTGCTGGCATCAGGCATTTTAGACCACCTTCCTGCTCTCTCACAGGCCTTTTGTGTGCTGTTGAAACAAACCACCTTGAAACTGCTCCTCCAGGCTGACTAGGGGCAATTAACAAAGTCCCCAAATTGAGAATGCTCTGTGCTCACATGAAGTATCTCCTTCTGCTCATGAAAGGCAGTGTGGAACCCCAGCAATGACAGCTCAAAAAATTAGTTGGTTGAATACCTAAAGTTAGGTGTGGATATTACTATGCACAAATATTTTAAGCCAATACTGCAGTCCCACTCCTCCCTGTCTCCTGGCTCTCATCAACACCCACTCCTCCCCTTCTCATATCACTGCACAAGCAGTCAGGATTTGCCTGATGAAGAGAACTGTGGACAGGTTCTAATGTTGCAAAACACTGATGTTGCAAAAAAAAAAAAAAGGGTTACTACCACTCAGACCTTCTGCCCATCCTGCCTACCACATGGGCACATGCAAGCACGTGGAACAGATCACAGACAGGGCACAGAGGTGTGCTGAGCTCTACCTGTTTATAGACCCCCACAGGGTTTTTTCTCACCCAAAACAGGGAAGGAGATCACATCCATACTGCTCACTGGGATGAGTCTCCTGAGCCATGGCCAGACAGAATGTTAGATGATGCTGGCAAAAGCTGGCTGGGGTAGCCTAGCCTAGGTTCAGTTTATTAGTGTAGACAGAGCACTGTGAGAGAGGGAGAAATATCTCCTGATGGTGCATCAGTGCTGGCTTCATGAAATGGAGACAGGAATACCTAATTCACCTAAAAATATGCTGTCTTGTCGAATTAGCTTTGTGCAGCCTCTAATACCTTCAGGGTACCTTTGGACAAAAAATTAAAACAGCCACAAAAAAAGTAAAACATTCTTCCATATCTCCCAAGTGAGGCTTTTCTTTCAGTCAAGACATTGTGTTTTAACTCAGTTCAGTAGAAACCTGGTTTTGTAACAACATAGTACTTTACAACTGGGTTTGTAGTTTGAGCTTCATCTGTCCCTGTGGTGATGAACTCCCAGGCTGGGCTCTCTCTACATGGACACAGCCCTGACTCTCCTCTCACTGCCAGCCCCATGGCTGTGATAAGTCCACTGTCTCACCCACCCAGGGCAGGTGCCAATACCAGCAATTCAATCTCCAAACCCCACCAGGCAGTGTAACACTGCAGGAACCTGCAGATTTTGTGCTCAGCTAGGAAAAGATCAAATGTTAAATTGTTTCTGAATCCATGTTTTTCAGAACATTTTGTTCCAAGGCCCATGTTGATATTTTCACTTCTTGTCCCAAAGTAGATGGAAATTCTAACTTTTGTTCAGCCATTGCTGCAGCTTCTAGCTCCTACTGTAATAAAAGCAAACCAATTACCATGAAGTAAAACTAACTTTTAACAAACCATTCCATAGATGCCCTGTACAACAGTCTCAGTATTTTTAAATAAAGCTTTATTTTTTTCCAGAACACAGAAGATTTCCTCACATAAAATGGCTAGTTCAAATTAGTTTTGTGTGTGCTATATATTTCCTCTTTGCCTGACTCATGACAGGACTTCCAATGTGTAGTACATATATAATAGTACTTTCTGTTTTCAGCTACTCTGGCGCAACCACATTGATTTCAGGGGTTGTGCCCAGCTCTGAATTCAGTTCCCACAACTGCATGTTTGCACACTTTGCAGTCAGACTTGCTCTCTGTTACACTTCTTTGGGACACAATTTCAAGAATGAGTCAAGAGACTTAAAAAGTGCAGTCGTGGTTGTTGTTCAACAGTAGCTTGCTCCTGACAATAGCAATAACTAATCTGGGCTTTTCACTCTCACTGGCATTGTGATCGCTTCTGAGTTTGCTTTTTTGTTTTGGGGATTTATGTCTTTACGAAAGAGAACTGTGGAAAGCAAAGAACATTTTCAAAAATAAATTTCAGGGAAGGTTATTATACCACACTGTGTTATTACACATGGTGCTTCAAAATTGGCAGCCAGATTATGTCTTGGGATCAGGTTACTGTGCTGTTTGCTAATGATTTTGCAGTACAGAAAACACTGCCTAAAGGATAATGGAGATAGTGAATGAGTGTGTTCTAGAGAGCAAAGCTCTTCATTTCACATGGCGTATTCCTCAGAGGCTACACTGGCTATAGCTTTGTGATTCACAAAATTATCCAGCTGTAAGTTAGAGACTAGGGCCATCACATTTTGGATATCAGCAGTGGAAGCAGATAGCTCAATTGTAGACTCAGACTATCCTGAAACTACTTGCAAAATCTTGTCCCAGTTCCAAACAAATAGTGTTTGCTCTGGTGCACAAGTTGATGTCTGTTCACTGCTGGAATAGGACAAACCACAAGAGCACAGGTAAGTGTATAAGCAGTTTGATACTGGCCAGTGAACTTCTGTAAGTTTGCAATAAGATCTTATCATGGGGGAATCATGCTGGGTGGGATAAGGTATGGAACTTAAAGTCAGTGAAATTAAAATTTTTGGTTGTCCTGGGTATAGCTAGGATTTTCCCTGAGGAAAGAGGAGTCAAAAATGTCAGAGGCAAAAGATATTTCACTTCACTGATACTCAAGTGGGAAGCAAAGGCAAAACATACGATATCAGGGTGTTGAGGAAGCTTGGCATTTATTAGGTGGGAAAATTTCACGATTATAAGCCGCACCATTTTGACTAAAATTTTGGTCCGAACCCAAAGTGCGGCTTATAATCAGGTGCGGCTTATATATGGACAAAGAACGAAAAGCTACTGTTTTAGTTTGGAGGACAGGTGTCTGCTGAGAAAGGCAGACGCTTCTCTTTGAAATGGAGAATGTAAACCCCCTCCCTCCAAATTATTAGAATTTGGAAATCAAGGGGCTTTCAGGCAAAAATAAGGAAATTAGGAATAACAGTTCTTTTCTAGGGAAATCAAAATAGAAATACAGTACTACAAAGAAAGAAACTCCAAACCCTGACAAAGTCAGAGTACAACCTGACACCCCATCAGGCAGGGTGTTGGTAGCAGTCCCATTAAATGGTGGCTGCATCCTCCTGCAGTGACAGATGTGGCTCAGTTGGAGCAGTGCTCCTGTACAAGGTGCAGTTTCCCTCTGGAGCTCCAGTGGTGATGTGGAGAAATCTGTTTTTCCACTGGAGTCCAGTGGAGAAAGGGGCTCCCTTAGTGTCCCAAAGCCTCTGTTTTTATCTTGGTAAGAAATGTTGGGCTCTTCCCCCTGGTTGGAGCAACTTTCAATGGGATGCAGTAATTTTATCAGTCCCACAGTGGGACTCAATGGGCCATTAGCAGACAATGACTCCCTGGAGGAAGGATGAGGTGTGAAAAGGTAAAGAACAATGCCCAACCTGGTTTCAATGGATGGCCCATTAGCAGATTATCTGCCATTGTGATAAGGATCACTGTCCCCATCCTCAACAGATGGTGATAGAACAGATACCTTTTATCACACTCTGTATTGTAACATGCGTCTTATAATCAGGTGCGGCTTATATATGGACAAAAAACCAAAAAGTTGCTGAAACCCGGAAGTGCGGCTTATACTCAGTGCGGCTTATAATCGTGAAATTACTGTAATTTTCATCTTGACATTGTTATCAATGAGGTATTAGTGTCAACAGCTATTCTGGAGGACTGACTTTGGCTTTATATATCTTAGAACAAGAAGTTTAGGTTAAATACAAAGCAGTTTCCATAATACGGAGGCAGACACATTTAGTAGGTTAAATGGAGTATGCATTTACATAGCAGACATTAACTAAAAGAGCATTTGGATACCACTGTGACAAATATCATCCAGACTGTAGAACTCTGCAATAGAACTGCAGGAGCAAATTTAAGCACTTTTATGAGAAAGTATCTGGGGAAAATCAGAGGGTTTTTTAACTGGTCACACACACAGAAAACTGTGGCATTCAATACTGAGGCAGGTTCAGAGCTGGCACAAAGGAGATCATATCTTCCTCTAAAACCAACACTCCAACATTATCAACAGCTTGATAATGGGGAGACCAACTCAGAAAAGTATGCAATACATTATTGGCTAAGTGGAATGGGAGTCCAAATACATTAATTAAAAAAAAAAAAAAGAAAAAAAAAAAAAGAGGAATTCCATATGTTCTGTTATATAATGTATTGGTGAGTTGTTTTGTAAACACTTTGTAAATATACCTGTACTGCATGATTGCTATGAAAGCACAGGGAAAGAGCTGTTATCATCACAGGATGGGCAGGGAGGGCTGCTGTTAGCGGTTGAAGAATAAAGTATAACCATAATCAATTTCATTCAGCATCTTTGTCTGAGAGTCACATGAGGCATCCCGTGTGAAGTCTTGATGATTTTTATGTTTTGAAATTTAGTTTTTACTTTCTCATACTCTTTATCTTATTCATTCATTTAATGATAGCTTGAAAATCATTACTGCAGAGAGGAGCACACATAATCCAGAGTAGATGAGCCCTCTAGGTAAGGAAATAAAAAGATCTGAAAAATATCCATATGCCAGTAATAGATATTATACTCTCTTTCCTATCTGTTAGTGCTTATAGAAAAATTATTGAGGAAAAAGGACAGGACTTCTTGTTTTAAGATATTCAGATGAATCTGTTTGCACTGAGCTCAATAGAGTGTCCAGAGCTGATGACTGAGGCATTATTTCAGGAATTATCTTCTATGATCAGAAAAAAAGATTAATTCTAAATGAATAATGGGGGAATTGACAGTGGCAGAATGTCCCTTAACACACTCCACCTTTCTCCAGACTTCTCAGTTTTTCTGCTGGCATAGGTTTTTCTTAGTGGATGCATAATAACTTATGCTTTCTTTTTTCTTTCATATCTTGACTGTGCCCAGAATATTTAAATCAGAACATTTTAAGCCTAATATTTGCCAAGCAAGAAATACCAGACCTCTGAAACCCCCTCCCAGGGAGCAGTCAAAATGAGGAAGACTGGCTATAGCTACTACCTGAACAATTTGGCACTTACCACATTATTTTAGCTGACATGCTCTTAAAACCTGATCAGTGCTTTTACTGCAAAGGCATAAGCCCCAGCAATGGCTGATGTACCCACTCTCTGCAATCAATTATATAAAAAATCCTACTCAGGCTGTGAAAATAATTTTGTAATCATGGTAAAGATTGCAAAGGAAACAGGCAGGATTGAATGTTGAGGGGTTTCTTTCTCTCGCTGTCCATCATTTTGAACATATGAGATCAGAAGAATGTAGCTGGAAGTAGGAGACAGAAAATTAATTTTGAAAAATCACTTCATATTCTCTGCTCTTAACTGAAACTAAGTGCACTCCAAAAGTATTCTGTTTCTTGTAGAACTTAATGTATTGGGCAAGGCCCAGAAAATTATTCTCAAATACATTTTTTATTTACATTGTATGGGCTTAAAGGTAGTAATAAATAGGATAGATAGTCTTAATGAATTGTGGATGTATTTCAAGTCCATGCATTCCCCTACCTGGGCCCTAGTGTCATTCCCAGATCTTTCCCTATGTAAGTCTTCCATTTATTAGAAGTCATCTATTATATCAGCTTTTTTATTATGTCTGAGTCTCATTGATTGCATCTGATCCATGATAGCTCTACTCAGAACCTGGAACTCCTCCTTGAGATCATCTTCTTGTCTGTGTTAAATTACACTTTTGAAAAGTGGATGGGGGCTGGAGAAAAAGCCTGTGTGCTGTGAGTGCTGAGTAGGGCAAGTTGCAAAAACCCAAACTGTGAATTCTATGCCCACACTAGAGCATTTGTATTCCACAGGCTTGAACTGCAGACAGAATTGCTCAACTGCAATTCCGGTGTACTTTTCTCAATAAATTCTTCACATGCCAGCAAGTTATCTTTAAACTGTCTTAGCAGGGATAAGCTGTGTCTACTTTGTGGTTCAAATGGTGAATAGAGTTTTCTCTCTGAAACCCTCCTGAAATAATAGAATTGGAAAACACTGGTGGATAGAACAAAAAAGGAACAGAATGTAAATTGAGGAAGTCTCAAAAACAGCAATGCTGACCTGTTTGCACCAGGGCCAGGTACATGCTGGCCATAAAGAATGGAAAACTTGCTGATGATCTTTAGTAGTAACACCTGGATAAAGTGACTGATTTTGGATGCACCTAGTTGCAATCATGTCCAGAAAGAGGAGGAGAGGAAGGGCATCTTCATGACCCTGAACACAGAAATAGCTCACATTACTGTCATCCAAAACCACTCAACCAGAGACAAGGCTCAAGCACTGCTACCCAAGGACCCAGTCTTGCTTGCTGAGATATCCTTACCAGCTCCAGTTATCATCAAATCTGACCTGCTGGATTATCAGTGAAGTTTTTTATTTCTTGCATGAAGCTGATAATAGAAATTTTAATGATCATCAAGGTTATTTGCAATGCAAGAAAGATACAAACATTATCAGGTAAATGGAGTACAATTAAGATTACCAGGAAAACAGAATAAAGTAGCAACTGATGTGGTTATGATCCTAAAAGTTCCTGACTTGTTCAACTAATAAATTATTTGCAAAAACAAAAAAATTTAGCAAGAGAAGCTATAGATAAAACCTGAAAATAAATAGTTGAAAAATGGAGAAAAGGGTGTTTCCAATGTAAGATAGACATGGTTGCCAAGGAAAATAGAATGTGGTGATGTAGGAAATGTCCATAGCACAAGAAGAGATCACAGAAGACCATGTAAGAAAAGTTTCAGTGCAGGAAAGGGTAGAGAGGCCACAGCACAGGGAGGCCAGGCCTGCATACATGAAAGCTGATAAATGGTAATTCAGTTCAAGGGTTGTACACCACGTGTTTGATTAACTGAGACATGAAGAGAAGAAAGGAGAAACAGTAAGGCCAAAGGTGAATGAGATCTTGGGGCATGTCTGAGACTATCTTTCATTGTCTTTTGATATGAGAAAACAGTGGATCATGATTGCCTTTAGGAAGGAGGGAGGTTGAGAACTGAGAGCAGAAAGTCTGACTGAATTAAGACTTCCTGAAGGAAGCAGTGGGAACAGACCAAGGAAAACAGGCAATGTTTTAAATTCCTCACTAGCAACTCCAGAAGGAAGTGATCATATGATGCAAAAGGGTCATTGGAAACCTGTAGGAATAAAACTTAAATCTCTTAATGGTATGAGGATATCATAACCACAAAACCATTCATCTTCAGCTATATTCCACAGTTTCATCACCACAAACTACCATGCATAATTCAGGAACCACTTTGACACTGGTCTCATTAATAAGACATATAATCAAGGAGCTGTTTAAATAATGATGTAGAAAAGGCAGGAGAACTCAATAAATATCTAATTTCAGAAGAAGTGAAAGAAGAAGCCCATCCCAGCCCATCCCCAGAAAAGAAGGACGTTTAACCGAGTGCCTCTGAGGTGTGGACATTAGAGAACAAATGGGTTAGGTGAATTTTTAATAAATATCAAATTATTAAGGAAATTCGGGAAGGCCAAACAGTGCCAATGTTAAGTCAATGTTCAAAAAAGGATTGTGCAATGGCTGATAAGGCTTTCAGCATGGAGTCAGTCTGGGGCCAATAACAGAAAAACTAGTGAAAGATTGAATCTATAGCAAGAGATAGAAAAATAATTTTAGGATGTTAAAACAGTCTGGCCAAACTAATCTCATTTTTTTGTGCTACAAATTTGTTTGATAAAGGATGTGTGGCAGACATTTGTAAGGTATTTGCCTTAGAACCACATGACAATCTGATTAAACAAGTAGTTCTGAGAGCTAACAAAACCTGGCTTTCTAGGGAATTGTGTCTCTCTTGGTTAATTGACTGTTCAACAGTATTACACTTAGATTTTCTGTTTACTCTGCATATATCAACACAGGACTATTATTTCTTGCTGCAAGCTATTTCAAAATGACAAACATTCTGTCATCTGTAGCTACAGAAACTACCCAATGGATTCAGAAATTATTGAGAGTGATATTTGAACTCTAGTAATATTTTCCTGCACATATCTACTTTTATGAAACATATTTATCTTTAGGATATTTATGTTTCAGGAAATGTGCTTGAAAATGACAAACAACCTCAAAAAATATTGCAGGGGGGTGAAAGCAAAAATAGGTACCTTGCTTCCATGGGAGTAAGAGTACAATCAGCACTGCAAAATCCTAATCAACAACAGTTGGAAACTATCTGACAAATTTCAGAAAGCAATGATCAGTAAAAAATCATAAATTGATTTCAAAAGAAACCTCTCAGATGTGAATATCATAAAATAGCCAACTATTCTACATATTGAAAAAATAGTAACAAGCACAGGGAAGTCATTGAAGACATTTATAAGGTGGACCATTAAAAATGCACTTTAAGAAAACCAAGTTGAAGCTCCAAAAGCTCAGAACAAGAAAGCAATCAGTAGCATGGAACTGAGAGGTGTACCTTGGAAAGCAAATAACTTCAAGGGTTTAGAGATGACTGTGAAGAAGGGAAGGGGGCTCATTCTATTATGGGTAGTACCAGAAGAAAAGTTTTATATCTACACGAGGAAGGACCAACAAGATCAGACACAGCTAACAGCCTACAGCAATGTTTGTGTTTATGCTGGGCTCCCAGAGTGCTTGTCTTAGGAAAGAAGAAGCTTCAGAAGTCAGCAAAGGCCCCTGAAATCCAAACTTTTTAACTTTCTCCTAGCAAGGTTGTGCCAGGGTCTGTTCTTTGACATGAATTGCCATGCTCTAGCCATGGCCGTACTATTTGGCTGTTTTGATTGCAAGGCAGCATAGCCATATCCAACCTCCCTCTTGGGCAAGGTTTCTGACTCAGGAGTTAGCTAAACCCTGGATTCCCAGATTGCCTCAGGAATTGCTCCAGCCTTTTAACTGAGGGCATACAGGGCCATGGCTTTGCATTGTGTTTTTTTCTCAGTGACTTAGAAGTCACCATGGTGAGCTCTGTGCAGAGCTCTGTGTACAGAGAGTTCTGTGCAGCAATTTACCGTCCTAGAAACGCTGTACCCATACTGCAAGCAGCCGTCACAGCTTTTTTCTTGAGAAGCCGGTCAGACACCATGGAACACGGTTCCCTTAAGCCTTTGAGGACGTATCTTCTGGCATGCCCTGCAGCCCATGGCTCCTGTGCTGACTGTATCAATCCCTGAATCACCTGCAGCATCCCCACCACTCCCACTTCCCTCCATGCCCACACACAAGGCTTTCTATAATGAAAGCCAGAGTGTGGTGACACTCTTCACCCCAAATTCCTGCAGAATGCAAAATGTTTAGCTTAGAGTATCCTAATTTCTAAGTGCTTTATTGAGACACATGGGTTTTTTCCCATTTAGGAAAAGAAATGTTGCATGTTGCAATTTATTAGATAATGAATTAATGCACAACATTACATGCTTCATATTTCTCATCATGGCAGAAACCTCTTTGTATTTCTGCATCATGCATTTTCTGGAACCTATATAATATAATCTTTCACAGATCTTATTTTCAATCCTCAAATAAGTAATAAATTCTATCCACCTTTCTGGGCTTGCATCTTCATAGCTAATGGAATTGTGAGACATCATCTAATCAATATTCACTTATTTAATAGATTCACAGGAGTAGAGTGCCATAAAAACAGAGGATTTTTTCTTTTATCCATTTAATATAATTTACTATCTGTGTATAATGTATGTTATTAAAGCACCATAATCTTAAATCTGATTATTCAGCAGACCAATGAAAGGCATATCTACATTCCAGAACTATGTCTCTGACAATTTCAATTTTTCAGCAGTTTTCATTGCAATGAGAGTGCTGTTCAAATGAAGGTTGAATAAAAGGGCTTTTTCACCTTCTCATCTTCTTTGCATCTAGAAAACAAGCTTTCCTTTAAAAATACTATCTCGTTTTTGACAATACCATACTTCAGCTGAAAAAGTGAATCTTTGAAAAACAACATCTGATAGCAGCTGAATATTGTCGTTTACATGGCTAAATAATTCTAGCATAGCATTTTAGCAAATGTTAGCATATATGTCACCTTTCATCTATCCTATGATCATCAGTCACATTATCAGCAAATTTTATGGCCCACTAATCCTTTACCATAAAATGTAATTATAGTGTCCATTATTAGGCACCTGATAATATACATGGGTTTAGGGGGATAATTGTCAAAATATCTGCAAGAATTTATAGTAGTGGGTAAAATTTTCTGCCTTTCTGATGTTCCACAATTTCTTTGAAATCAGACAAAATCCTCTATGTATTTTAGGACCCAGAATTTGCTTTTATGCTCTTTATGAATGGTACTCTTGTTGTGACTTTCCCAAAACTTATCACTAAAATCACCAGAACACTAAGTCACTAACATATTCCATATTAATGGGGTTTATTGGAAATAAAATATTGTTATATAAAAAATGTCAGATTTCCTCCTGTTACGGCAAATATGACATGAGGAAATCTTATCATCCTATTGATTCTGTAGTCAAGGTTTCAGATTCATCTCACCTGTTTAATTAACAGGAGTTGGAAAATTCACTAGCAACTTTAGTTTCTTGGCTCATTACAGAGGCTTTTGGATAAAACTTAACACAAGCACAATTCACTGGAATACAACAGCACATCCATTGTTATTTTGTAAATATTGCCATAAATTACCTAAATGCTAGCATGCCAAAATAGAATGCTACATCTGTGCATAACTCTAGTTCGTAGCACATGTCAAGATTTGTTTTTTGAGCTATTTGATTCCCAAGCTCAGCATCTCTACTCAATTCCTTTTAGCTTCTAGCATCAACAGTGCTAAGAAGCATTATTGCTTATGCTCTGTAAATGTACTACACATTCACAATAATGTCTTATATGACATTCCCAGCAATATATCTGAAGGTAATAGGAGTTTCCTGACTGACAGAAATGGTCTTTGAGTTCTGTTCTCAATAAAAAAATTCTTGCAACCATCATTCTGAAATTTCTGATGAAAAAAGTCCCTGATCAATAAAAAAATGTCAGAAATGTTCTAGTCAGTCCCTTATAATTTTTCAGTTCCTCCTGTAACATAAAGATACACCACTGAAAACAGTTTTATAGGCCAAGAAAGTTGGCTACTTGAACTGCAATTCAATTGTGTTTTAGGTTACAAATATATTATAAATTTATTGAATTAATATCCAATTTAGATAAATTGGGAGCCTTGTAGAATAAGGGCAGAAGTGCACAGCCAGGGGAAGCAAAGGGTCAGCATAATCACAAACGAGGCCGTGTTCATAATGAAAAATAAAAGCCTACATGCTAGAGAAATAACAGGATCCTTTACTTAATTTCATATTCTAATGTTGCAGGAATTTCCCTACCTGACACCTTTGAATTCAAACAATGTATATGAAAGTGTTAGCAAGAGGTGTGACGACACATCCTTTAAGACTTTAATTTTTCTACCAAATTATTTTCTTACCAGATCATTTTATTTGTGAATTCCTGGCTTTGACAGCTGTGTACAGCAGACTTCTGGGTGACTTGGAGACATGGTTCCAGTGAATTTAATGAGCTCTGCTCATATACCCGGAGGGTTTGCCCTTCTGCTTTCGGTGGGGTTGGCATATAAATGAGCAGCCACTTCTTTAAGACCTTTGGAGGCTGAACAAAGAGTTCTGCTTTTGAAAATCTGTATGCAACCGTGGTAGTGTCAGAGAAGTTTATTTACTGGTGAGGAGGTGAAAAAAGAGCACAGTGGAGGACAGCAGTGTAAGAGTAAAGAAAAAAAAAATTGCAGACCTTTAAAGGTAGCATTTAAAACTTTAAAAAGACCAGGACAGATCCAGAAGGAGATAACTCCTGTTCTTGGCTAGCTTAGCTGGACTGCAACAACTTTGGAGGCTCTCCAAGGTACAGTTGGCTCAAAATAGAGCTGGGATGCTTAGAACTAAATTTCCTCTCTTAAATATTAGTCACCATAGCCTGGTGACAAACACTGGTTCCCACTGACCTCACCCACTGACCAATAGCAAGGTCAGTATAATTTTTTTATTGCTTACATACACCAGATCAAGAACACTAGTCCAGTTGTACTGAAATTTGACATGAAAAGCCTGTTCCTTTTAAGTAAGTAAGGCTTCTCTATCTGTCCAAACAAAACTACTGCCAAGAATACATGCTGATGGCACCTCAAAGGGCTGTAATCAGTGAAAAGCTCTGGCAGAAAGAGAAAACAGGAAGGAAGGAAGGAAGGAAGGAAGGAAGGAAGGAAGGAAGGAAGGAAGGAAGGAAGGAAGGAAGGAAGGAAGGAAGGAAGGAAGGAAGGAAGGAAGGAAGGAAGGAAGGAAGGAAGGAAGGAAGGAAGGAAGGAAGGAAGGAAGGAAGGAAGGAAGGAAGGAAGGAAGGAAGGAAGGAAGGGAGGAAGGAAGGAAGGAAGGAAGGAAGGAAGGAAGGAAGGAAGGAAGGAAACATGGACTAAGCCCCCATTTTAGATGAGTGAGTATTACAAATCTAAGGAAATATTTGAGGAATCAACATGATCAGGAACTAAAATTTTATTTCTAACTTCTTCAAGTACAAATGGATCACCTGAATTTACTATATCAGAAAACCTACACATGCATATATTCGTAGTAGTAGGATTTTAACTGGGTATCTTTTAGGGGTGATTTTTTGCATTATATCAAATAATGAATTGAACAAATGGTGAAATTAAAATAGGTCTTATGTATGTTTGTTTAGTTTTCTAAGGAGGACCAGGATTTTAAAATTTTATGTAGACATTATATTTGTTAGGACTGGTTTTTTGTTTTTGTTTTTGTTTTTGTTTTTAATTATTATTCATATACTGTGTTTGCTCTGCTTTTTCGTTCAGTTAGTTTTGAAGGGGTTTGATGCAAATAGTCTTCCTCAGGAGACAGTCTTGCAGAACTTTTTTTTAACTTTTATTTCTAAAAAATAATTTTCCTCATGCATCCATGCAAGGGAATAATTAACTCTGTGTACTGTTGCTGACCTGCAAGTGCCTGCAAGCCCTATTTAAAGCAAAAAAATAAAAAGACCCATATTGCATGAGATATTGTACAAAAACAAAGTAAAATCATGAAATTTGCCTGGCAGATTTCATATATTAATTATGAAGAAGATTCATATATATTCATTCATTCTACTTTTCCTCCATGGAAGATGAAGCACCTCATAGGAAGGCAAAACACATAATCTCTATTTCTAATGGAACAAAATTTATGTGGATAGTCCATGAATCTGAGCAATTTTGTGCAGCAGGTCAGTGGTGAAACTGTGATTAGAGCCAGAGCTGGATGGAGCTGTGTGTGACCCTCCATTTGTTTTAGCTCATGAGACATATGAGGTCTCAGGGCTTTATCTTTTATGACAATCCCCAAGATCTTCTCTTCCATATCCACCTCAGTGACCTGACTCCTTTCTTATACTGTGCTGAACATTCTCCAGCTGGGCTGGGCAGTGGCTCCTGTGCAGTGGGAGGCTCAGACACCACTGGCAATGCTGTGACTGCCAAGGGCCCATGGCCAATCTTCCAGCATAAACCAGGCCCTCAGAAGGGAGTGCTGAGTAGGTTTCCTTGGTGTCAATCCAGCTGCAGGGGAAGGATGGGCGTCAGGGGCCATCAACCAGGGAGGATTTGCTCCCTCCTGAGCCCCTTGAGAGAGGTTTCTCAGGCCAGCAGCCAACCAGCCAACCCTCCCTGCCCATGGCTGCACTTCCTCAGACTTCCCAAGGACGCATGCAACAAATGCAGATTTTTTGCCATTCTGACACCAAGCTGCCTTTGCTGCATGGGTTCTTAATTCTGCATGCCTGGCTTTGGCTGTCAGGGCGGCATGAGGGGCTTTAGGCTACTGTGAGAGCAGCCCTCCCAGTATCTTGCCTGTTTACAGTAATTTCACAATTACAAGCCGCACCGTTTTGACTAAAATTTTGCTCCCACCCCAGAAATGTGGCTTACACTCAGGAGCGGCTAATATGTGAATAATTTTCTGACATTTCTAACCCCGGAAGTGCAAACCGAGGTGCTGAGTCGAGTAAAACCCGGCTTTATGCGATTGTTACAAATGGGTTACTCTGTTGCGCTGCTGGTGGAGCCGGGCTCCATGCAGGCAGTGCAGGGGCAGGAGAGAGGCGGGGGAGCTCCCTCCTTCAGGCAGCACAGCCCAGGGGAGGCAGAGGGCTCTCTCCTGCTGGCCCCGTGGCCAGGGGGGAGGCGGGGGGCTCCCGTCTCCTCCTACCACCGCCGCCGTGGGTGCCAGCGGGCTCTGTGCCCGCCTGCCACCGCGGGGCAGCACCGGCCGGGGCAAGCGAGCCCAGCAGCAGCGGTAGCCAGCTACGAGTGGCCCCGCTGAGCAGCAGCGCTGAGCTGGGCCACATGGCCCCATCGGCAGCCCCGAGCCCTCATGGCCAGAGCCAAGCCAGTAACCCCCGCCATCCCGCGATTCTGTTATTAATTGGCAACTTTGTTGCACGCGGGTCCTCGCTGCGAATGACGCAGTGGCTTATAGTTGGGTGAGGTTTGTGTATGGATAAAGAACGAAATGTTTGCCAACACCCGGAAATGCGGCTTATAGTCAGTCAGTGCGGCTTGTAATCGTGAAATTACTGTAAATAAAATCTTCCTCTGGCCAATTATTTCCAGCTGGTGAAGCTGCTTGCTGCACAACTTCGATGGATGCTTCAGTGTGGGAAAGAGGAACAAATCCCAGCCCCAGGAAGTGCAAATCCCTGTCCTAACACATGATAATGAGCAGTGGGCTGGAGAGGTCTGCCAGGGTTGGGTGTCTGCCCCTCAAGTACCTTCATCCTTCTTTCCAGAGCAGTCTGGCTGAGAAGCCTGCATGCTTGCAGGTTCCTTGACCTACCTCTGCTCCCAAGTTCACATTTCTCCTTTCCCAGAGTTTCCCAAACACTCTGCAGTGCAATCTGGGGACACAGACCTTCTGCCCCATGTACTGCAATATAGTAAGGAATTTCTGCAGCATGATCAACACTGGGGAGTTTTGTACTTGTCCTTGCATTATTTTCCTTCTTATAAACATAATTATTTTACTTTTTTGTATCCCTCCATTAGTATTCCCCACTAATTCTTCTTCCAGAAGGAAATCTGCTTATAATATGAGCTGTCAGATGTCATTAGGTATTATCAGGAAACTGTGTTGCTGTGTTTTAAGAGCATGCATATTTCAGGGCACATAGATCCATAATGTTTGCATATTTGATATGTATTTGCATTTATGAATCTCCATGCCTTTTGGAGCTTTGCCAGACGAACTGCCTGACTGTGGAGAGAAAGCAGACAGTCAAAAAAGAAAATTGTTCAGTGCATCATTGGGTATAATGAAGCTCATTGTTAGCTGTTGTTTCTAAAACTATGACACTGATACAAGCACGACTGGAACTCATCCACCACTGTGTTTAAAACAGTTAATGTTCACCATATACCAAGTAGTATTTAGTTGAACTTAACAATAAAATAATATTAATAAACACTATGACTTGTTGCAATAATATTGACACCTGTTGTTCCTTGGTAAAGCAGAATTATTTAAATTACAAATTTTAAAAAAATCTCAAAACACATTTGGGAGTCAGCAGTATAAAATATAGAATGGGTCTTTATTGCTTAATTCAAGGTGTAAAAGCCAGTTTACAGTTTTGCAACTAAAGTCAGTTGTTATCTTTTTTTGAGACAGAAATCAATTTTTGACAATGTTAGATCCATTTCTTTATGTAGCATAAATCCCTGTGCATATGTATGCACTCACACATGAAAAAATGTGCACATACAAAGAAAAGGAGCCTTGTACAAAGGCGGGAGACCTCTCATGCTTTCTGTATTTCTTCTTTGACCTTAGGGATAAAAGTTGATGTGGCTCAGTTTCTTTCCTTATCTGTAAAACAGTGATTTAAATATGTGCCTGTTTTACAGAAACATTGTTTACAGCAGATTGTTTCCTCTGTCAGTAAACTGCCTGACACATACTGAGGGATAGTTATTTTGTGCATTCCCCATCAGAGAACACTATCCATATGAAACTTAAGTGTTTAGTAAAGTGTTCTTCCACAGCAGGGATTCACTGACCTCCACTGCCTTAAGTGTGATGCCCTTGAAAGGGGTAATTTCAATCCCGTACTGGGGCTTATGTGGCTGGTTGCATGATCAAGTCTGGAAATTGACCTTACTTTAACCTGGCCAAACCCAAAACCAGAAAAATGCTTTTGTCTAGATCACTTTCCCAGTCTCCTGCTAATGCTGGCAGAAGGGAGCACAAGGAAACTTGCAGACTGGGACAGAAGGGAAGGAAGAGCGCTCATGTTTTTGTACTATGCGGATTTAGTCTGTCCTAAGCTGACCATGAAACTTCACCTTGAGACAAGTATGTTATGGCAGTTTATGTAAATATCTTCTATTTCATTTATATTTTGTTTTTTATTTAGTTTATGCAAATATCTTCTCAGTTGAAGACCTCCTGATCACTTTTCTCATGCTTGCTATTACATTGCTGTTTTTTGCTGTCTCCTTTCCCTCTCTGTGCCACTGTATAAAACACACATGCAGGCACCACCAGTGCAGATGACTACACAGAACAGCCATCCACAACAGATTCAGCGTATTTAGAAGTACTAAATGCATATTGCATTTCAGGTTGGCTGTGAGAGCATGGAAATAAAGACCATTTTGCTTTTCATGTCCAGTTTAAACAGATGGTGATAATTTAAATACAACCGTAAATCATGATTTACATCTGGATTAAGAAAGCCCATGACAGATTTTTTAAGAAATAAGATACTGTGTTAGCGTGTCTGGGCTGTAACAAGCATGTTTATTTAGTGTTTATATTGTAGTTTCACAGAAAAGCTTGCCAGGCTGGGGCCCTGAGGGATAGATCATAAAAAACCCCAAAGGGTTTACAAGCTCAGGAATGTGCAGCAAAACAGACAAGCAAGCATTCATGGGCTGGTGAAAATGTGTGCAAGGAACAAAGACAGTCAGGCAGGCACAAATCTCGCCCAGTCAGAAACAGTAAAAAATGGACACACACACACACCAGCAGTGCCTTCTTTACAAATGAATGGCACAGGGATTCACCCGTGGTCACATCAGGACAACTTCAGCAGACCTATGAGCACCAGGTGGCCAGTGTGGAGGTTTTGATGGAGTTTGATGTGTCAGCATGCCTGGGAGCACCATCGGTGGGCTGGAGCAGTCAACCTCAATTGACACAAACCCCCATGTTGTGAAATTGCTCCTATGGTGTAGGTGGAAGAGAGTGGAAAGCTGCCAACAGGTCTGTGTTCTGGGATTGCGGTTTTACTAAGATCTTGAAGATTATGTATTTCATCTGGTTTCTGTTTTATTTTTATTTAAACATTACATAATACTGCAATAAGATGGCATAGTAAGCTTCACCGAGGCACTGCTTTTTGTGCAGCATAATCCATAGTTCCAATTTGCATGAAATGTCCTCCCAGAGTCCTCCCTGTTTCCAGGACAGGGTCAAAATTCATGTGAAAATAATGGTGTTCTGGTGATGATTCATAGCCCTAGCTCTGTGAGGGCTCTCCTACAAGTCTTTGTGGTATTGCTGTTTCCAAAGGCTGAACCGCAACAATTTTAACAAATTGTTCCACACTGTGGAGAGGGTTGCTATGGAAATGAACAGGGCTAACATCTCTGAGAACCCTACTAAGAGCACTACACGAGGTGGGGAATTTAAGAAAGTAGAGCATGTAGGGGATTAACATCTTGCTCTAAATCTGTTCACTGTTCCTATGGGCTTCAGAATTTGGCCCACTGGAGAGAGATTTTCTTTTTTCCAGTCCATTCTGAAGAAATTTAGAGCAAATTGAATTAAACAGGATCAGAGCAAATGATTTTGAAAGTGATCTCTGGGACTAAGCTAGTATAGACATAAACATCTTTATTGAATTATTTTTTGTTAATAATGTCTAGCAGAAAGATGTGATTGTAATGGAACTGAAAAGGTTATTGAAGCATAATACTTTACATGGCTTTTTGGGATAGTTACAGTTTGCTCAAAACCTGAAGCAACTGTGGTGTTCAGAGCATTTGGATGGAAAAATATTGCTATGGCAACAAATTACTTTTATATTCACATAAAACAAAAATAGATCTCTCTCTCCCTTTTTTGGAAGCGCATATTTTAAAGTGCATGAAAGATTAAAGGTGATAGGCAGAAACAGCTGCATGAATATATTTTCATTTTTCTTCTTTTGGTTTATACATATTTCTGTATAAATCTGAAACGCAGAAATAATTTGCAGCTCGAAGCATCTTGCAGTGGAAAAGTAGAAACAGTTTTTAAAAGGGAACTAAAGTATAATACACTCAGAACTTTTAATTGAAGTGTAGCAGCATCAGACTTTAATGGATTAAACTAAATATTCTTTGTGTCATTTAAAAAGGAGGGAGAGAATCCTCTCCTTTCTGCATGTACCCGGGAAAAAGAAATCACTTTGTGTCCATAACTGAGGATAAGAGACAATGTTTTTTATTTTCCTTTAGTCAGGCACCTTGTCAAGCTCAAGAAATAGACCTAGTGGCAAGATTACTGATTGCTTCATTTTAGCTGTGTGGCTATGTTTGAGGTTTTTTATTTAGAAGGCATGCAGCTTTTACTTCTGTGTGGTGAAGAGCTTCTGGTACATCTATATGCCACGGTGTACACCATCTGCAGAGGAACTATAATATGTCTGCACTGATATGTCAGGTCTATCCTGAGGTTCTCTCTCAATTATTGTGAACCACGTGAGCTGTCTTACACCATCTGTATCTCTCCTCATAGTGCACAGCAGAGCAACCCATATTTTGTCCTTCTTAGCTGCAAAATAGAGGGCTCCTCACAAATGGTGTGTGAAATTTTTGGCTCTTTTTCCAGCTAGTCTCTTCATGTGGAGAGCAGAGAGAGGTATTGAAGGTCAGAAATGAGGAATATGAGGGAGATTGTGTTTCAGTCACTTACTGGCCTCTCATTCTCAAATCCTCAGCGTAAGCAGAACAAACTGGAGGATGAGATAGTCAAAGGGTGAATCAGGGTGAACTGGAAGCACGGTAGTTTCAAACTCAATATTTTAGGGCAAATATAGATGTTTATGGTATTGATAGACTTGCAGGCCTACATGTGAGGGTAACTTTAAATTTTACCTAAAAGTACAGAACAATTCAAAGGCCCTCACATCCTTTCTGTTAACATCCAGTGCAAAAGAGTGTCTGTAAAGGATTTCAAGGGACTGCTACACTGAAGTTCATATTGTCCCTGATATGAAAGTTTCAGAGACAACATTTCAGGGTGAGGAAGGGAAGGTTCAAGATGTAATGGACGTAGAAAAGGGAATAGAAGAATCTGTCAGTTATTCCGAATCTCTGCAATATCTCAAAAACTGTTTCTGTAGTGCTTAATAGGAGGTTCTACAGAGCAATTTGAGGGGAACTGTCTCACATCCAGATTACTTGTTCTTTATCTAGTGCATTGACTTCTCAAGTGATGCTTTTGAGGCACAAAGATGTAATTGCTGTTTCGTGAGCCTTTTCCTTCTCAGCTTGGATTGCCTGAAATAATGGGTTACCTGTGTTGCAGCTTTCTACTGTCCTGTGTGCACAGTGTGACACAAGGTGTGTGACGTACCCCGAGACATGTCAGGACAGTTTGAGGAGCTGAAATTGGGATTGTTGTAAGCCAGGTACAGTTACACCTCTGCTGCCTGCTGCAGATAGTGCCTAGAGTGAGCTCTCCTCTAGCTGTCCCTGTCTTTGAGCACTCCTGAACCACCCAAAACAAGCTTCAAGAGTCAAATAACAGATGTGAGCAGAGATGCTGTCTTTAGTTTGGTCTCTGGCTCACTTCAGAGCTGTGCTGGCACAATTATAAGTATGCTTGCAATCATACACAAATCCTGGCTGTTGATCAGGAGTAGGCATGGACCAGGAACTGTCTCAGTGGAAATATGGGTGCAGCCATCCACTACAGAAGGGTAACAGGGTTTGCATGGCTGCTCTGTCTCTGTTGGCTATCATGTATTGGCTATCTGTGTGCTTCAGTGCCAGCACAGGCTCAAGCACACGTTATTTATTGCTGTTGGCTGCAAAAGTAATGCTGCCAGATGTGGTGTCACAGTACTACAGTTAGAATAGCCCAAACAGAGAGTTGTATCATATTAATTAAAAAAAAAAAAAAATCTCATTTATCTCATTTATCCTGGGTTTGGAAGGTTTTGAAAGAAAATTAGGTTGAATGGGTTTCAAAATGAGACCGAGTCTGGACAGAATTTCAGTAGTTATGTTTTCTGGCAACACTGTCAGAAAATATGTGTTGGACTCTATTCACAGTTACAGTGCTTTCAGTACATTTTAAAAGTTGGGTATACCCATACAATCCAAAATTAAGTCTCTGAATACTCTGTTGACATACCCTAAATTTCACTGCTGCAAGCTTCTCTGCATCAAAGGAGCAGAAGTTGGCTAGTCATATTTTTATACATGCAACCCAGAAAGAGATGGGAGAGATGTTATCCTTCCTTAATATGGTCCTCAGAATTGTAAGGCTCCCACTTATTACCCCTACTTTGCTTTTGTGTGCGTATGTGTGTACAGCTGAATTTCTGCTCTCTCTACCCTGGGTTTTATTGTGCTTGTAGATGCCAAATGTAAATTTGGTCAACAGTTTTGAATAAATAGCAAAGGTCTTGCATATCTCACTATGCCCCATTGCCGTTTTCTGATGAGGAATTGCATGCATTTCTTTTCAAATGTTGTGTCTCTTTTCTGCCTACAAAGATGGCAGAAAGCATACAGTGGGACAGAATTCACGCATAAAACTCAAAAGATGTCTGAAGTAATCCATGCTGTGTTGCAAGGAGAAGTGTGTCAGAATGAGGTATAAATCTATCCTAATCTAATCTTAGTTGTATATTCACTTGTTCCTGTCCTCTTATGCTCTCACCATGCTTACTGTGTAGTCATTTGTCTTCTGCTTGGTGTTGAGCTTTACTTAGGAATGAATAGAGCTGGATGTGGCTGTTTTACCTCTTCTGTCCATATGTCCTCCAAATTAAGATGAGACTAGGGTATATTAGTAAACTGGAGCATGGTTGCACAGGGACTTTCTGACTGCTGGGAGCTCTGCCAACTCAGTCAAACAACTCAAACACAGGAGGTATTCAAAGGTAGTGATTTTTCCTGTTATGTCAAAGAATGTGCAGTGATTGATTATTGCAGACCTTGCCATATATCACCTCAAACATAACATTAATAATACATCTGTGCATGATAAGTCCTCCTCTTCAGTGGACATAAAAAAGTATGGTGGAAAACAAGGAAATTCTGGAAAAAGATTGTGTCTTCCACAGTCATTTTTTCCTCTCTTGTTGGTGTAACCTAACAGAACTGCTGCACGAGTGGTTTTTGTTGAGTTTTGCTTAAGCAAGTTCTTGCAGAACAATGAACAAAGGGGTTTGGGGATTTATACCTTCCCTTATAAATACAGTGGCATTTCCCTGACCCTGTTTAGAAGAGTAAAGCTTCTATTTGTCTCCTGCTGGTTCTGTCAACATTCACACAGTAAGTTCAGTAGAAATCTCTCGGGTATTCAAGTGTCAGACCACAAAGTCATTTCTGCCTTTAAAAAAAATACTGTGTTTCAAGGAACTGGGACTTTTGGGAATATGGCTCTGAAGTGGAGACTTGATGGAGGGGTGCAGATGTAAAGAACTGAAGGCCTGGGAACAGAAGTGAAAAACAAACAAAATAGTGAGAAAAAATATATATATTTATATATCTTCTGAGTTTAGTTACCTTGGTGAAAATGTATAGTTGCTCCAAAATATCTACAGAATTTCTTGGAACAGCTCAGATTAAAATCCCTGCCTGAAGATGAAATGAACTGCAGTAAACAAAGAGAGAAGAGTTGAGGAGGAAAAAAATATATGGGGTCATGGATTTTTCCTTCCAAGTTTTCACAAATATTAATCCTTTGGTTCAATTCAGACCCACTTACACAAATTCAAGTATTACAGAATCCAATTACTTATTTCATTTCCTGATTTCCAAAGGATGCATGGCTCATGGAACTGTTGCACAGTCTCCTTTCCCCAGTAATTTTTGAAAGTGCTGTCTGATTTTAACCAAAAGGGCAGACAGGTACCATGTTCCAACCTGTGTTATGAACTGAATGAGGTTAGAGGAAAGAAATCCAGACCCACCACAAGACTGGTAGCTATAGTTGAGCATTTTAGAATTTGGCTCTTTCATGTGTTTTATGCCCACCACGGTCTGCTTATAGGCGTGTGTGATGCAGTGGCACAAACAGACCTCTGAAATTATGAGATTCATATGAAACAGAAAATGGAAAGATGTTTTTTACCCACACAGATAATAGCTGAAACATAAAAGGGGAGTGTAAGGTAAGTGTGGTGCGCTACTGGTGCCTGTGGTACGGTTCAGGTGCAGCTTACAGCCTGCTGACCATGGGCCTTTAAAGAGTATTGGCACAGAGTCGTGGCAGAAAGAGTCTGAAGGATGGAAATCATTCCTGTTGATACCATAGAGCTAAATTTTATTTCATTGTCTAAAATGGATGCTCAATTTCAGGAACACCAGAGGAGAAGGATGGAGTCAACTAAATTTCCTTTCTGCTAGGCTCTAGAAGTTTTGCAGTATTTCACAGCCTGAAAAACACTGAAACCTGCCCTGTGACCCTAAAAGGAATTTTTCTTAGCCTGGAATTGGCAAAACACAGCACGTTCCATCCACAATCCTTCCCTACTTTGGTAGATAACAGTTCCCCCTATAAAGGCTTTTGGTATTGTTGAAGTACTGACTAAGATTATCTGTGACATGAGGGATTATTTTTTAAATTAGAACTTGGATTTTGGCTGTGTGGAATAAATTCTTATCATTGCATAATGAGAACAGTATTCATACTGTTCCTGTATGATTTTTTTTTTCATACTACCTGTGCATCTTGAAGTAGCAACTCTAACACTCTTGGGTTTTCATTCATGTAATTGAGAAGACAGGAAGCTTTTCTTCCTCTTTCAAAATGATTTTTTAAAGACTTTTTTATCTTCATCCTATTGAAAAGATGCATATAAATTGAATTTCTTTCTCTAATTGGCTTAACTTTTGGAAGCCAATATTAATTACAATTTCATACCCTTCAGTGATTCTTTTTGTGTCTTTGCAAAGGGGGACACATGATTTTAAAGCTTCCTGTGAAAAAGCCTATGGTAGGATATCATCTGGAGATGAAAGCATTCAAAGTCCAGATTTCAAATCCCATTGCAGCAGAATATTTTTCAGACCTTGCTTGTTGCCACCATTGAAATGCATGTAATTTCCTGCAAGGGAGAGTTTTGGAATGTGAGGTCACAGCAGTAATAAAGGAAATTTGTATGGTGGTTGAGCTGATAGTGGGAGTGAGAGAACTCTGCATTGTAAAGTCAACACAATGCCAGCATTAGTATTCAGATGAAATTTAGTCTTCAGTGGAGAGGCTGTCATACAGTTTGTTGAGATAAAACCTCACTGTGTTCATGCACAATGTGAATGGTTCTGCAGCTTTTCAGAGGTAAAGTACCTGTACTTTTTGGTGCATCAGCACTGTTCATCCTTGATATGGGGTGACCTCTTCTCTGGCAGGATAGTTTTAGATTGTTGGTCCCTGTCTACACAGACTCCTGCCTGTGTAGTCCAAAGATAAGAGTGCATTGTTTAACTGATTTTAGGTAAATGGCATGATTTTTTTTATTTTAAATTATTTTTAAAAAATAAGTAGAAGAACACTAAATAAAATCAGAGGCTACAATGAATTTTACTTGGCCTACTAGCATTAATAGTTATTGTTGCATAGTTACACCAGCACTTTTGGGGTGCTTAGGATGCTGGGCCATGGACTGGCTCCCTGTTGTGCAGAACAGTGGTAAGCTACAAACAAAAGAGCTTGCAATTCACCTCTGTAGTCTTTCGCACGCAAACGTGAATGGCCATGCTCCAGGAACTGGGTTTTTCCTTGGCACGGTGCTGTGCTCAAAGAAGGAAAACTGTACTAGCTCAGCTAATTCAGTTATTCAATTTCCAGCACAATTGGATTACCCTTGTGTAACTGCATCAGAAGGAATATTTTATAACTCACATCAGCAGAGAACAGTGTGCTCATGTCTACCATAAAGGTGGCCTGGGCAGTGATCCAAGGAGCAGCACAGGATTTCTGGCAGGCAAGATAGAAAACGAAATGGGGAGAAAATTCTGGGTCAGCATCAGTATCAGAGAGCGGCCTAAACACTGTCTAGTATTTTGTGGCATCAGGATGGATTCTGAACTTATTTCCCAGCCTTCATTGGGCATATTGCATGTCAAGGAAACAGGGATCAGGCTGGGAAGTCACTTCATACTCTGCAGGCCCCTGCTGCCTCCTTTTGATTCAGTGTCATTGCACATCAGCCTGCTTGAGCAGACAGACCCCAGGCAAACTTCGAAGGGAGCAAGGTGGGTGTAAAAAAAGATGGGCTTACATCTGCACAGAAATAATTCCTTCATAACAAGGGCTATGTTCTACAGTAAGAAGATAGGAAATTTCTCCCAAACAAAAAAGAAATAAAAAAAAAAAGGAGATGCTTGGTTGCAGTTTGAAAAATATCTGACCTGAAGCCCAGGAGTTTTCATTTTGCTTTTGCTGCGTGGAAGGATTCTACTAAGCTTAGGGAGGCAGTGAAAAATAACCTCCTCTGATCAACAGGTATGATCATTGTGATGTGTGCTCTCAGGTCCTCCTGCACCATCATCCGCCTGGAATTCACAGCATCTACTTTGCTTCTGGGATCTGGGAGAGGCACAGCTCAAAAAACTTTACCAAGTACCAGGGAGTGCTAAAATGAAAACTAGAATGCATCCATTGGTGAAAGACTGTGTTTCTCTAGTACTTTAGTGTTCTTTGAAAGCACTTTCAATTTAGTGTGGAAAGAAGAACAAAAGGATATAGTTCTACCCTTCTGAAAAGTTTGATAAAAGTGCTTTGGAGGAGTTTGAGTGAACTTAGAGACCACAGAGTGATGAAGTCTTGCCATATATTAAAAACAGACTATCTCATAGAAAAAAATGTGTGCAGTAATAAACCCTAGGCTGCAGATGAGCTTATGGTGTGCTGTCCTGTGAGCTGAAACAATGGTAAATGTATTCATAGATTAAATAACTAAAAGGAAAATATACTAGTGACATTTATAGACTTAAATGTAACCTGCCAGATAAGTAATTGGAAGACAAGGCAAACTAAGAATTTCCATTAAAATTTTAACTTATATTTTAAATAGTTGAGCAGTTTGGAGAATTGCCTTTTTAGTTCATGTTTGTATATCAGTCAAATCCTCAGGACACAAGAGTCATGGGGCTGTTGAGTTTTTTGGCTACTAAGCCTGAGTCAGCACGTACCTGGGCTTCCTATAACCTACCAAAACAGCAAGATCTGTCTGGTTGGTTTATTTTGCAAGGGTTTGGATCTGACCACATGCAGACAACTTGCTTTAGCCCTCTCCAGAATCACACAAGTAATGGGAAGCAGCAAAGTGCACAAACACAGGGCAGGAGATGGGAGTGGGAAAAGAACAAGTCATCTGGAAAATGGTTAGATTTCTTTCTTTATAAATATTCTAAATTTAACAGCTGGGCAACAACTTCTCCTTATTGACATGACAAGCCTATTGCCTGGCCAACATCAATCGATTTGGAGGACAATTATTTTCTCATAGGCATCAATGAGATGTGACTAGGGCCCCAAATACAGTAAATTCACGAATACAAGCCGCACTGAGTATAAGCCGCATCTCTGGGTGTTGGCAAATATTTCGGTTTTTGTCCATAGATAAGCCGCACCTGAATATAAGCCGCTCTGTCGTTCGCAACGAGGACCCGCGTGCAATTAGTAACAGAACCGCGGGAGGGCGGGGTTTACTGGCTGAGCTAAGGCTGTGCAGGCTCGGCCCGCTAGGGGCCGCTGACGGGGCCAGGTGGCCCAGCCCGGCGCTGCCGCTCGGGGCCGGCCGCTGCTGCCACTGGACTCGGTCACCCCGGGTCGGCGCTGCCCCGCGGTGGCAGGCAGGGACGGAGCTTCCCCCACTCCTACGGCAGCGGCGGGCGGGGATGGAGCTTTCCCGCGCCCGTGGCGCCGGCGGTGGGCGCGGACAAAGCACCCCGCCTCCTCCCCAGGCCGCGGCAATGGCGGCGTGCACTTCCTCCCCCCCCCCCCCCGGGCCGCGGCAATGGCTGCGCAGGGCTCCCGTCGGCTCCCGAAGCCGCGGCAACGGCGGCGCCCCCCCCCTCTCCTCCCCGGGCCGCGGCAATGGCGGCACGCCCCGCCCCCCCTCCTCCCCTGGGCTGCGGCAGAGGAGGGAAGAAGAGAGCTCTCCCGCCTCTCTCCCCGCCCCCCGTGCTGCCTGCAGGGAGCCAGGGCAACACGGTAACACTGTAACAATTGCGAAATGCCGGCTTTTACTGGCAGGTGCTTGGCTCGGCACTCTGGCTGGCACGTCTGGGGTTGTAAATGTCAGAAAATTATTCACATATTAGCCGCCCCCGACTATTAGCCGCACTTCCGGGTTTCCACCAAAATTTTTGTCAAATTGCTGCGGCTTGTATTCGTGAAATTACTGTACTTCTGTGTAAGGTTGGTGTCACAGCAGATTTAATACAGCTGGCATTTATATTTCTAGGAAGAATAGCACAGCAAGATACAGAGGATGCTATACAGGGAAAAGTCATATAGCACAGGTAGAAACAAGAACAAAAAGTATGCCATAAAACAGAATAGAAGTAACCCGTTTTTGTAGAAAGGTAGTGAATATTTTTTAAACAGGAAAAACACCATGTAGGGTGAAAAGAGAAGACTAATATAAATTTAGTAACATCAATTTTAGACAAATAACACTTTGTCTTTTTTTTGAAAGCATAACTAATACATACATACTAATATATATCAGTAAGCATATTCTGTGGCATTTAATATATGGCTGCCTTTTGTAGTTTGTTGTGGTTTCTTTCAAACTGGGGGGAAGGACATGGAGCAATCCCTGACTGATTCTAAGTAGGATGATTATAAAGATAGTCACTTCCAGAAACTCAGGAGACCAGAGGTATTCTTCTCCTCTCTCCTGTGGGGCTGCCATGGTGTTACCTACAGTTTTCCCCACAGGTTTCAGGTATGTGCTACCATCAGAACCAGACCTTGGGGCAGGAAGAACCTTTGGCTCCTGCCAGTGCAGCATTTGCTCTGCTTCTAGGATAGAACTGGGGACTGCAGAAATGTTTATGAGCCATTACTGACATAATATGATCTAAATTAATCTTATTTTATCTGTTCGAGTTAATGGTGCATTAAAATTTGGTAGTCAGTAGAGAATAACTACACTTCTAAGAATTCTCAGTTTTCCAGATGCATAACTTATAGTTTGCAATTTAAAAAAGGCACCTTTACTTTCTATGAAATAATTTTTTGGGCCTCCCAAGGTATGAATTATACTGAATGACAGACTATCTTATAATTAGCGCCAATTTACATGCATAGTAGTGCTCTGTGCTAGTGGAATCAAATCCATTCATCCATGTGTCTCAGAATCTTTACTGCTAAGAGATATTTGAGGTTTTTCTGAAATATAGCTAGAAGGAAGGGGTGACAAAGGTGTCTTTGTTCCATCTTTTTCACTTATGGTCCCACAAACTTGTGTGCCTCCGTTGTGAGCTGGTCCTGTAGCTGCTTCATTCCGCGCTGTGTGTGCCCCCTCCCACATCTCGACCCTGCCAAGGTCATTCCTGCCGTGGAAGTTCACTTGTGCAGTAAGAGACAAAGACACAGGCATGCTGCATTTGCCCAAGCCCTGAGGCGAGACCAAGCACCTTACTGGAAACCCTTCTGCAACAAGGCCAAGCTCCCTTCTCCCCAGAGCTCTTCAAAGAGAAATGAGAAGCCTTAAAAAGACTTGCACATCTGAAATATTTATATTCTATTATTACAAAAATATCTTTTTCCTGTCTTGCCATAGTTCACCAGGAATTTCATCTCTTGAGTGGACACTGAAAGTTTTATTGATTTATCAGGTTCTTATAGGTCATGATATCAAACATGCCCATCTTTTATAAATATTTTCAATTGTCCTGGTTTCATCTAAGAGCTACAGCAGGAGACAATTCTTCTGAAAAGCATGAATGACCGTTCTAATATGGAACATATATTTCAGATTCTAGGCAGGTTTAATATCTGTCTAAGCAGCAAAGGTTTTTCCCTTCCCTTGGAAACTTGGATTGATGACATCCTGCATGGAGCAGATGCTTTGACATTGAACTTCTCTGGTGATTTTGCCATTGAAGAAGCTATAGGCCACTTTATTCGCCAGCTGGTCATTATTCTTCTGTCTTTTCTTGTTCCAATGAAGACAAAAATGTGGAGAAAATGTTATGAGGTATTTTCTTTAGCTATTTTTCCCTTTAATTTCAGATATAATGCAACTGCATTTTTGGCACACTATATCCTATATCATTCCTTAGGCCAAGGACACTGAGTAGGACAGATTGCACAAGCAGGAGAATTGCTATTCTTTGTCATCAGTTATAGTTCTGTTGGGGACATTGAAATTTCCCTTTGGCTTCAGAACGACCTTCTTTATTTTGACTTTTAAAACCATATTTATTTCAGAATGAATTTCCTACAGCAGACTGTGGTTTTTTTCATCTCTTTATATTCTTTTATGTAAAAGGACTGGGGAATTGGAAGCAAGTTCACTCATGAGAAATAAATTGCTAATAACTCCTATTATTTTTTTTCTCTTTCTTGTTGCGAAGCTTTTGTTTAGTGATTTGTATACCAAAAATGCTTTAGAAAATTTGTTTGACTTTAAAACATAATGTTCAGGATTCTATAGTGCAAGGTGACTCGTAACTTTTTACCTTCATATATTAACAAATATATTTTTCGCAGATCACACTACCTTAACCTATTTATGAGGGCTTCTTTGTGACTTTATTTGTATGTTTTTAAGGCTAAGTTGTGCCAATATCATGAAATTGAGCAGAAAGGAACAGTCACCACTCTCTAGGTTTTATGCCAATGTAAAATTACTTCATATACTGCTAATGTTGCTGCAAGATTTTGGCTGCTCTCTGTAACAGGAGCATATTTTTCTGTACTGTTTCTAAACCATAAAAACCTTTATCCACTGCCAGTGGTGGGTATCAGCCGTCCAACCCTGTTTCTTCTTGCTTTTGGCTGAAGCTGTTGGGCATAGCAGAGATAAAAAGTTTTCCAAAGTCTGAAAGTGTCAATTGAAACAGTGTTAGAAAAAAATTATGAAGTTAAAAGCAAAATGTGAAACCAGATTATGGCACCAGCTACCGTAGAAAGTGAGGAGCTAATTTGGTGACACTGGAACCACAAGAACAACACAGCTGATCCTGAAGTAAGTCCTTATGGAGTGAATGACCACAGCTAGTTGAACTCTGCCAAATGGGACCATACAGAGTGCAGAGTCAACAGATGACCATAAGGAACTTACCTGTTGGAATGTTTTGGAGGAAAAATCATGAGATTAAGACATGGAGAACTCTTCAGGCAATAGCTGCAGAGTCTGACTTTTTCTGGGCTGCCTAGAGATCTAAAAAGCTGATGTACTACTAATAGCCAGGTTCTTTAATAAATACAAATAAAAGATTTATTTCTTTCTATTGTGATGCAGAAAACAGAGCTCTGACTTCCCACAGCTCCCTTTCCTCCATTTTATCCTGCACTTCATTCTCCTTGATATCTCATTTCACTTCCAACACCCACCCACCATTTCTCCACAGCAGCAGCCAAGGTCAGGGCTCCTTCATATAGCATGAGTTCCAAATTTCTCAAACACTGAGGCTTTCATGGGCTGGAATTCGTTCAATTTCTTGGCCTAGAATTACAGGCCCCTCACCAGAAAAGGGATACCCTGAGTCAAGCCCAGGCTTCCGCTCAAAAGAATCCCATAAGCTCACTGAGCAAGACATGATCTTTACACTAGGCTCAGCCTCAATTGCATGCCAGAGGATAGGATTTGCTGGGATATTCACAGTCCCAGGTCTGAGTCTTTGCTGACCTCACATTTAATTTTCACTGCTCTCACTATGTTTTTTTAGTACGTGGCAAGATGAGATCACTCTGCAGACCCATCTTGCCCTGACTGATATGCAACAATACACAGAGGGGCAGACACACAGGTCACGTCTCTCAGTAATTGGTAGAGTTCCATCAGTTAAGATTTGGCCTAGACAATTTTGGCTAATATCTTTTACTATATCCATATCCTGGATATAACTGCTGCTCACTGAACAGTTTTGGAACATCTCTAAACCTGGGGAGTATGGCAAGTGCACCGGTATTTTAATTACAAATGCATTCAGTGCCCAGTTGTGAATCCAGCCATGCTGGTATAAAACCAGAGTGTTTCTGTTGATGTCATTGGAGGAGTTGCTTTGGCACTACATTATCTCTACACAGATCGAACCTTAGCTCACAAGTAGCTCCAAACTGCTTTGAAATTTTTATTAATTCCCTTTTATCTTGCCTGTTCTCTCTATATCATGTTTGTTTGGTTTGGCTTAAGATAATAATTCAGGATTTATGCATAACTCTTCCTTTTTTTGGTCTTAAGTCAGTTGTAGAGGGGTTTGTTTTATTCTGAAATTCAAAGGAAATAGCAAACAAGCTGCCAATCTTTCTGTTATATGAGGTAGCAGACAAGAGCTCCCATGCTTTCTATTTCTGAAAGGTTTTTAAAATTTTATCTTCTTTAGGAAGCATCATTTTGTCTGTTTTCATCCCAGAAAAAAGAACCTGGGGGCTGTGCAAACTACTCTTTGCAGACAAGTTAAATTCTGGAGGTCTGTGAGACTGGGGCCTTGCAACTGCTGTACTGTCAGAAGCGATTCTGGCTGGAGACATCACAGCTTTGTATTCAGCATAATTAAATAAACCATTTGGAATTGTTTGTAAGTAAGGAAAAAAACAATAGGCATTGAAGCTTTATTATTGAAAGCAGCTGCAGGAGAGGAAGTTCTGTAGCCAGGGGCTATTTAGTAAATCCTGCTTGGGATATTTTAGTTTAAATTCTCATGATCCTTTCTGTGAGGCAGGAAGCTATTTTGCACTGTCTCCTACTTTTTTAGTCCTTATTCTTCCCTCAAGTATTAAATCCAGGAAAAAATTTTAGCATTATCAGAGGCCCTGCTGCAATCCCACAGCTATCTCTGAGAGCAGAACAGGTTGTATATATTGCCCCTGTAAATTTGATGAACTGAGCATTGTAAAGCCAGCAAGGGGAGGCTGCAGCTGAAATTCATTGTGGAAACCCTTGCCAGTTTCTGTGGGGTTGGATGTGCATATTTCAGTGGGCTGCAATTGTTCGTGATGAAATCCTTCCTGCTTAGCTGGGGCACTGGTACACCAACCAGATTGCACATTACTGCTCTGAGGTGGAGAGAGCAAGCAGGAAGGGGGAGTGGATCAGGCAACTCAATAGAACTGCATAGCTCAGCCTCAGTGGAGAAAACTGGATTCTCCCATTTAAATTCAGTGCTTTTGTCTTCCACTGACTGTACGGAGTCTGTGGATTCCTTCCATGTTAATAGTGCATTGCTTGATACACTTCTGTAATGGACACCTCCATTTGACTTAAATCTGGTATTTGGTTGTCTGAGTGGAAAGAAAATGCAGCCAGAAGGAATTGAGTCTCCATCTCTCTGGGATCCACACTGCAGACTCTCCTCCTGAGCAGACCTCAGGACAGTATGAAATCTCAGTTCCCAACTTCAGCAGAGCAATTACAGCACTTCTCAGAGCACTTCATCAAGGAGATGATGGCTTCTCTCAGCCTCTCTGCTCTACAGTGTCTAATATTAAGTTAGCAGGACATCCTGTGTGGAAACACCAGGCCTTTTGAAAATTCAGTTCATCCATACTGCTAATTAATAGGTGAGGTACTGACCCCTAGCCCCTAGACTAGCACTGCTCTTTGCCCCCTTCATCATGGGCCTCCTCTTTATAGCAGTAAGACTCAGAGAAAACCAGTCAGAGCACGGGGGTGAGCTAACTGCTACTCATTGTGGCTACCTGAGGTTTATGTCTGTCATGCCAAAGGGAAGAGGTCAAGTCGCAGTCTGGCTTGTGTCCATGCTACTTTGGGCTAAGCATCTCTTGGAGCAAGCTGGCCACGTACACACTACATAGCCCGTGGCTTTAGCACTTTTCTGACTCCTGGGTGATGCTTCTGTGACTACACACTGTGATGATGCTTCCGTGTGTTCTTTCAGTTCACAGTGGGATTTTATTCATGTCTGTAAATACAAGATGGGAGAGTCAGACACTTCTCAAAAAATCTGCTTGACCACAAGAAATATCTTTTTACTGTAAGAGTGATGAATCCTAGAAAAATTTACCCAGACAAATTGTGGAGTCTCCATCTTTAGAGACATTCAAAACCTTCCTGACCACAGTCCTAGGCTGATGGACAGCTCTCCCCACACTGCATCCACTCACACAAACACATCTTCTTCACAATTTCTGTAGAATCCAAATTTGAACACCACTTTTTTTTCTTTTCACAGGGGCCCTAATATATTGGACAACTGCTTTTTTATCCCTGCCCTTACATGGATTAGATTAACCATCTCTTCCCATACTTTTTCTGTGGATATTGTTGCTATATTTATGCATGCAATTTTCTTTTCTCTCACTGTCTCACCTATTGCCTCATAGCCATCCTGTCATTTTGGAAGCCCATGCAGTAGTGCAGAAGATGCAGGGGTAGGGAGAGATGCTTCAGGAAATTCAGAATGGCTTCTCTAAGCTGCGAAGCTGTACCCTTTTTAATGGATGTGAAGTTTTAAGGATGGTCCAAACTAAAGTGAAATCAGGTTATTGGCTTTTGTTTCAGCACCTGATGATGCCTCCATACCTGCTTTGATGCTTCTTTTTCAGACTCTTCAATTAAAAGAAAGTAGGAATATAGTTGGGGAAAGAAGAAGCTTGTTAAATGATTGTAAATCAAAAGTTAAGAAATTACATATTACAGTGACAAAACTGCAGCTGTCAGTAACAAAATTAATTACACCATTCTATTTGGGTAAAATTGTGCAACTTCAGTTTATTGTAAGATGCCTTGTTTACAATACTAAAATCTTAATGAAGATAAACTTATTTATATTCCATGTCTTTGGCTCTTTTGTCCTCAGAAGGGAATATGATACAAGGAGCTCCCATTTTCTCTCATGGCAAATATCCCCCAGGCTAAGCAGGGGAGTTGCAAGGCAAGAGCTTCCCCCCAGCTCAATTGGCAGGACTCAACATAATCATTTAAGCACGAACTAGATTGGTTTTCTCTCCGCTTACGTAAATCCATAATGCCTAAATCCAGAGTCCTTCACTGTTGAATTACTGCCAGTGGTTTCCAATACAAGCTCTTTATTAAATAAACAGGGATCAGATGACATGTGTTTAAGTGCAGATGACCAGTGCTACTATAGATTGCTTCTATCTGAAAAACACAGATTTGTAAGGGGATGTTGGATGCATGCAAGAAGGGATTACCAGGCACAGATGGCAGTGCTCATTTATACATCTGGAGAGAAAGGATGTAGTACTAAGAAGTGAAGACTGTGATACTGTACATAAAGGAAGTGAAAGCTGTCACAGGGAGATGCGGAAAAGTCACTAACACGGGCAACTGGCAGTATTTTACTGCCTAGTTCATTGTAAACTATATTAGTGAAAATGCTTGAGCTATTCTCATGTGATTTAGCCTTTTAATCCAATTTTTGCACTGTCTCAAGCCCAAGATGGGGAGGAGAAGAAGGAATTAAAGAGTATAATGCTGTGTAACTAGGGAATCTCACAAATCTACATGCATTGCTCACACTCTATCATAGCCTTGTGCACCGGGATCTGCATGAAGGACAACGTGTCTCACAGAGATTCCTAAGAGCTGAACAGGCTGACAGTTCCACTCTTCCACAGCATCTTCTCCCTACTCCAAAGCAAAAGGTGAAAGTATGAAGATGTGATATTTCAGTAATGTCTTGGCAAAACTTTCGCATGGAGTATGCATCCATCATTTGAGTTTGAAAAGACTTCCAAGATCATCAAGTCCAACCATTAACCTAAAGCTGCCAAGGAATGTAAATACCATTAAAACATTAGCAGGTCTATTGATACCCTCATCAGATCTTCTATAAAATCCATATTTATTTGAGATCCATAACGTAACAGTAGAATCTGTCAGAATGGAAAAGAACGGGGTAATAACTTTCCATGTCTGTTAACCCAAACTGGAAAGCATTGGAATTTGGGTAGTACAAAAACATGTATTTTCAAGCACATAATTAACCACTTCGAGCAGACTATCAGACTTTCAGATTTACAACATGTAAGCAATTCATTCTGACTTGTCTGTATCAAGACCACATGACTGATGCTCTGCTACAGAAAAATACCTGGTGTCTGGTTAATTCCAGTGTGTTTCGGTTGCGTATTCATGTTATTTAATTTATTTGCCTTGCATGCTACTCTGTTTGCATTCGGGAAGCCTGGTACTGGTTTGCATTCAGGAAATTATCTGAGTTTTTGCAAAAAGCAGTGTTGAAATCACATTTTTCTCTGAAAATCTGATAATCAAATTTTCTCTAGTAACTCTTGTTGCAACAACCAGCTCACTGAGCTGTGGTCAGTGTGTGATTTCTTGACTATCTGGTTTTTGCCTTTACTTTTTTGTTTCTTTTTTTGTGTCTTTGTTTGTTTCTTTGTTTGTTTCTTTGCTTATTTCTTTGTTTTTTTGTTATTATACAGAAAGCTGTATATTGAAAATTATTTCACATGATGTCTGTTTCCAGCAATCCCTGAACTGTGAAATGATGTCATGTACTGTTTTGTTCTGCTGACTACTTGCATCTACATCTATAAAATGATTCAGATCTTCAGTGGCCAGAGGCTTATCTTATTGTTTTCTTCTCTTTAAATAACTCTTTAAATAAAACACTGAAAATTAAAATCCAGTTCATTGGTTGTGGACTCTTTTAAATTAACTGTTATTTTTCTGAACATAATTCACTTCCTCAAGGTTAGAATTCTGAATGTAAATATTAGCTCTGTTAATGGAAATTGAATGCATAAAACCTTAAGCAGAGTCTTGGAAATCTTTCCTCCTCTTTATTTCCAGGTGCAGTCCCTTCTCAGTACCCCAGGCTGGGTAGGGAAAGTTCAGCCATAATGCAACCTACAGAAATATGTTGGTTTTTTTTTTTCAAGGTCTCTTGAGCCAGGAAAATCAAACACTAAATTTACAAGAACTTCAAGTTAATACGTCCAATTTTATGCTTTCCATTTGTATAATCATGTCAGTTTTGTAATGGCATAAAGTAGCACTAAGACACTCAATCCAGTTTAATCCAATTACTGCTTTGCTCTCTCAGGCATGCCTTATTCTTAGAGAGAAAACCATCGAGTGTGATGATTTTATGGATTCACATATACACTTGGCACCATAAGCTATATCATTCTATTTGCCTTTGTTTTCACATGTATCTGTTTTTAGAACACTGCAGAGCTTGCAGAGTCAATCTTCTCTGGGGGAATTTTCTTCTGTCCCCTTTAGAGTGATGCTGCCTAGGCAGCATCAGCATTCTAAGGGACGCACAGATGCATCTCCAAGGGAAGTTTGCTTAAGCCCCCCTTCCAGTGACAGCTCCAAGTCAGGAAGAGGGAGCTGTGATGGTAGTGCAAAGCTGTTGCCAATGTGTTTATAAAAATTCTCCTCAGATGTCCAATGACTTGGGGAAGACATAAATTTTGTGTCACAAATGCAGCTGAGGAGAGTAAGCTGTAACTGGCACAGCAGCCGAGCTTCTAGAGGTGACACCTCCACTACACCAGTAGGTTTTCAAATTCTGTGGAGTCAATTTTCTTTCCACGTTAGGACTAAGAAAATGTGCCTGCTTTTGTTTTTTTTCAGGGTCTGGATTTGCTTCTTTCTTCCTTTACTCTGAGCTGGATGTTGCTCCTTTCATGCATTGTGTTTACTTAGAGACTTGCAATGGGGTCCTAAGAAAAGATGTGCTGTAATGCTACATCTCCAAAGGGCTGGGATCATCAAACTCTACCACTGTGATCTGGGCTAGTAAGCAGGAAGACATCTATCTGTCCATGAAGACATCAAGAATATAAAGTGGAATCTTATGACTGGTAATGCCTGAGGTCAGGGCAGTGCAGACAACATGGAAACAAAGCAGAAGTCCAAGAACCTAGCACTGACACTTTTAGAATCATAGAATCTTTTAGACTGGAAAAAAACATCTGAGATCATTGAGTTCAACCATTAATATAGCACTGCCAAGTCCACTACCAAACTATGTCCCTAAGTGCCACAACTACGCAACTTTTAAATACCTCCAGGGATGGTGACTCCCATGCATCAGTTTTAACAGCGTGAGTTAATATTTAGTTTAATACTCAAGTATCCAGTGTCCCACATGCCCTAAACAGATTTTGCCCACATTACGGAAATATTGATAAAATTAATTTCTATATTGCAACCAAAGTTCACATTTTGAAAGTCACGAAGGGCATCAGTGTGTAACTCAGGTCTTCAAAATTTAGCACTTGTCTGAGGGCCAAAAAGTTTTCCCATAGCTTCCAACCCTGCTTCGAGATTGCATTTCAGAATCCAGGACTATAGATCAGGCTTCACAATCCAGCCTTCAATGACAATATCCATATAGCACCACCATCTTCCCTCTGGAGTTAACTTTGCCCTCATTTTCCTTTCAAAATACATTGGTCCTTTTCAGGTTGGTTTCTCTCCCATTCCTGCAGTATTGGAAACTGTATTGGGTATTGGCAATGAATGAGGCTGCCCTTCAGGGTTAATTACCTGAATTAAGTGAACGTGTTCCCATGTCAGGTCTTCCAAAAGTTGTGGCTTTTTCTGAGTGACCACTGGTTCAGTCTCACAGATCCCATCCTCCCTTCTATTTCTTTTTTTCCTGCTTCTCTTCTGCATGTAGCTGCCTCCCTGACTGGACTTGCAGTGTGTGAGGGATTTGGGAAAGCATGATACCAACTGGTGGCTTTAGGAATATGGAAAAGATGCAGATCTGCTGCCTCTCAGCTGTTTAAAAGGGTGAGGAAAAGGCCAGTATGATGTGCTGCAGAAACTGGGAGGCTGTAGGAAGGTTTTACCACCTTATACTGATATTAATAGGGCATTATGAGGAATCCACAAATAGCTGATTAACTGTCAAATTATGGTGCTGTGCCTATGCATGGCGGTATGTGGGAAAAATGCACCTAAACCAATTACAGTAATTTCACGATTACAAGCCGCACTGACTACAAGCCGCATCTCTGGGTATCGGCAACATTTCGTTCTTTGTCCATACACAAGCCGCACCAAATTATAAGCCGCTGTGTCGTTCGCAGCGAGGACCCGCGTGCAACAAAGTTGTCAAATAGTAACAGAATCGCGGGATGGCGGGGTTTACTGGCTTGGCTCAGACCGTGCGGACTCGGCCCGCTCGGGGCTGCCGATGGGGCTGGGTGGCCCAGCCCGGCACTGCCGCTCAACAGGGCCGCTTGGGGCCGGCTGCCGCCGGGCTCACTCGCCCCGGGCCAGCGCTGCCCCGTGGCGGCAGGCGGAGACAGAGCCCCCCTGCTCCCACGGAAGCAGGCAGGGACGGGAGCCCCCCACTTCTCCCCCAAGCCGCGGAGCCGGCAGGAGGGAGCCCCCGCCTCCCCCTCAAGCCGCAGGGATGGCAGCACGGAGACCCCCGCCTCTCCCCTGGGCTGCACTGCCTGAAGGAGGGAGCCCCCTGCCTCCCCACCTGATGCTGCAGGCACGGAGCCCGCCTCCACCCACCGCGCAACAGAGTAACCAATTTGTAACAATCGTGCAATCCCGGGTTTTACTGGCAGGTGCTCAGCTCGGCACCCTGGCTGGCACTTCCGGGGTTGGAAATTTCCAAACTTTTTTCATACATTAGCTGCTTCTGAGTGTAAGCCGCATTTCCGGGGTGGGAGCAAAATTTTAGTCAAAATGGTGCGGCTTATAATTGTGAAATTACTGTAATTGAAACGCTAACCTGAAGTTTCTCTACCTATTATTGCTTTTTTATCCCCTTTTCTTTTTCTCAGTTTTGGTCTTCTCTTTTTCATTTACATCATTGCCCTTCATTTTCTCTCTCTATTATTTATAAAATTCCCTTTTATCACTTTCTTCCCATCTAGTACTTTCATTTCTCTTTTTCTCATAGCAATTCTGTGCTCCATATTGCATTTCGCTTTCTGTTAATAAGCCCTTCCCCAGATTCTGACACCTCATAGGAACTGTCCTTCAAGGGCTTTAAGGCTGATTTTTCCTCTCTTGCTCTCCTATTATCTGCTTGGCAGGGGTAGAGGCTGATAGTCTGACTGGCAGAGTGTTCCTGGGGTGGCTGCACCTGCTGGTGGAAGAACACACTTGGTGAAGGTCTCTGAAGGGACCCTAACAAGGTCCAGATGAATATTTGCTGTGTTTCACACAGAGATTTGCTGCTTCAAGGCAAGCTATTTCAGTGCAGTCATAATGTGAAATCTGTGTATAACATGGGAATACTGACGTGCAGGAGGCACAGAGAGAGAGAAGGATTAAGCAGGTTTTCCAAATGAATCATCAGAAAAATACTCATTTAACTGAGGGGAGTAAAACATCATCATCTCTTTCATAGATATTGGAAATAGTTTGGTCCTGGAGTCGCTGTTTTGGATTTTCTGCTATGATAGGACAGCTATTACATCATTTGCTGGCACTAATTGCCATAAGACTAAGCTAATCATCTCTGAAGAAGCCCAGTTCAGCTTGGCAGCTCCAGTTTTGTGTCTCTGGTTGGCATCAGGGAGGGCTCAGTGGTGCTGGCACACAATTCTGAGTCAGCTCCATTTCCCCTGTGCTCCTGCCAGCTTTTCCATGGCATATCCCATGTGCATGGGGCTCTGGAGGGGCCAGAGGGGCCTTGGTAGAGCTGGAGAGAGTTTGGCAAGAACCACTGTGCTACTCCAGGCAGTCTGGTCCTGTGGCTGCCCCCACAGCTGCAAGTGCTCAGGGGCAGAGGAGAAGAATAGGCTTTTGTTTGAAATCAGGAATTACTCATTCCATCGGGGAGCTTTCTGATGACACATCCTTCTAGAAGACTGTCCCTGTCAAAAGCAAGCTTATTACCAATTCAGTTTATTCTTTCCTATTAGGTTGAACCACAAAGCTGCTGAGTTAAACTGACATCATTGGGTGTTACCCAAAGAATGACATTATTTAGAATTAGAAAGGCTATTCTTCTCCCTGTTGTGGTTTAATCCCAGGCAGCAACTAAGTACCACACAGCCAGTCCCTCACTCTTCTCCACCACCAGGATGGGGGGAGGAGAACTGGAAGGGTAAAAGTGCGAAAACTCATAGGTTGATAAAGGAACAGTTTAATGATTGTGATTTTTACATTAATAATAATAATAATAACAACATCAATAATAGTGGTGGTGGGAGTAGTAGTAGCAGTAGTAGTAGTAGTAGTAGTAGTAGTAGTAGCAGTAGTGGAAGAAATAAAACCCAAGAAACCCAAGTAATGGGTAACTTGATGTCTGATACCAGCCCGTCCCCAAGCAGCAATCAACTCCCCAGACTTCACACACAGGACATGGCATTCCACAGCATGGAATATCCCTTTGGCCAGTTCAGGGCAGCTGCCCTGGCCATGCTCCCTCACAGCCTCTTGTGTAGCTGCTCACCAGCACAGTGTGGGAAACTGAAAAGTCCTTAAGGCAGAGTGTGCACTACTCAGGAACAAGCAAAACATCACTGTGTTATCAAGATTATTGTCATAATAAATCCAAAACACAGCAAGGTACCAGCTACTAGGAAGAAAATCAACTCTACTAGCCAAAAACAGGACAGTCCCAAATGATTTATTTTAAAATTCAAAGGTAATTTTAAGGCATTAAGAACACAGAGAAGCTACCATGCCACAGCCAGAGGATGAGCTCCTGCTCTGGATGTGGGAGCCAGCCTGTGGTTCCCCCGGGGAGCAATGCTGTGAGGTGTAAGGGCCCTCAGAAGCATCAGGTACAGCCTGCAGAAGGCACACGTCCCACATGAACAGTCAGAGCCTTCACAGTGCTCAGGATGTTAATAATCATTTATGAACTCAGAAGTTTTCAATGGCTTTTAAACTCGAATTTAACTTCACTTTCAATCAAGTTGTGTCAAATTTAGCTGAAGATTAGGTGACAGGCATTAAGACTGAACTGCCGCTCTGTACCTCTTTGCTTTTCAGTGTGGATGAACAGATTTGCTTTTTTTTTTTGTTAATTCACATAAAGGTAGGGGTGAGCATGCCCAAAAAAAATATCTGCATTCCCCAAAGCCTTTGTTTTGCAAGTAAGCAAACAACAGCAATGTAAAATGCCTTTGTGTGACATTTGCACCAGCAAATATCTGATTTTGTGTTGGGCTGAAAACGTCCTTTGTCCTGAAGCATAGCTTGATTTCCAGATTTATTTTATGGCTTTCCCTGTGACTAGAGAAAGAATGTTGGGGATGATCAAGAAACTGGGAGCCTTTGAGGTTCTGACCGGCATGTATAAATAATGTGCTTGAATCTGAGTCAAACCCCTAGAAATTATCTTCCCCCAGGCGAGATTGGTGGACATCCCTGTTTACTTTTCCATCTTGGTTTTGTGTTTTCTTCTTGCTTCTGCTACAACATATTTCTCTCCCTTCTCAGAGGAGATACTGCATTACAGCTCATGATAGGTTTCTTGCATTTAAACATTTTTGTGCCTTAATTTGAAAGGGTGTCTTGCTGTGTGGTTTCGCTTACTAGGCGCTTTGATATGCACCTTCTCTCTTTTCCTGGTAGTTAAGTATCAAGGTAATGGCAAATCCCAGGCTGTCCCTCAGCCTAAGTGAGCTATCCTGAGTGTGTGCTAGAATTAAAAATCTCTGTGCTCTTCACTCCTGTGATCTTACATCAATTCACCAGTTATTATTTCCCCTTGTCAAATGAAGCAATAGCAAAGCTTTGAAATGAGGCTGCAGCTTTTCCAAAGAGCAATTTCCTTTTCCTTCTCTAGCCTCCTTCTGCCTTTCCCCGTATATTTGATAGTACATCAGCTTCCTCTTGAAACGATCCCCAGTAGAGCACTTCAGCTATTTCAACCAGGGTCTTTCTGAAGGCATTTTTAAAAAACTGGCTTCTACAGCAGAGCTGGGTTATAATGAAGAACAATAATAAAAAAAATCCTCCTGCCTCAGAGAGTCAGTTTTGTACTCACTGATGCATGTCGTGAACTCCATGCCTGGAATATCCCCACTGGAGTCAGTCAGAGGTATTGTTTGCACACACAGAGTTAAGCACCTGTGTAAGTACTTGCAAGGTGAGGGCTTTCAACCTCACTAGAAGCTAAAAATATATGCATTGCTCTGCGGGAGAGACTAAACCAGGGCAACTCATCTAACTCATCTACACTTTTTTTTTTTTTTACTATCTGTGTTTCTAGAGTGGCTGTTATTTAGTAACACATAAAATGAAGAGAACAGTGATGAACTTCCAGAGAATTTCTTCATACCACTCCAATACTTGTCATCACTTTGATCTAGGCAATTTTCCAGTGATGCTGACTGAATATCTGATATGACAGAAGACACTAAGGGCTACATGATTTAATCCTAGCACAGTTTTTCAGATAAATAAATGACATAACCAAACCTCCTCTAGAGTTAGTTTTTTGCTGTTGATGCAAGATTGAATTTGGGCTTAGTTTGCTCCAGTGTTTCTCTGTGATGTAATTGCCCAGGAAAACACAGAAGATAGTCTTTTGAGTTGATGGGATTAAAAATGTACATGGGTTTGAAACCAAGGGCCAAATAAGGACTGTATCAGGAGTCAGATTAATGGCCAGCCTACAGTGCAGAGATCTTGGGTTAGGCTCTGCCATTAATACTTTTGCCTCAGAGAATTTATTCTGCATAGAGTTGTTAGAATCATGCTAGTAGAGTGGGGGCAGTCTGTCTTGGTGGCCCAAATCTTCGATAATTTAATGAAATCCTGTCATGGCCAGTATGTGTTCAATGAAGATCACCATTTTTACAGCTTGTCAGTGTAAGACTTCACATTGAGCTGAAAATTACTTAGGATGCAATCAACTATGTTCAATGTCATAGGGTTTTCCTAGGGGCACTGCTAATACCTGTGCACCATGCCAACCCAGAACGGCTGAAAAAAATGGATGCTTGGAAAGCTGGAAAGATTTTTGTCCCCAGCAACACCTGGTGTCAATGAATTGTTCAGTAGGAAGTCTGTAGATAGATATTCCTGGGTGCTGAATGAAGCAGAGGACAAATGGCATGTATTGGAGCTTTAGTTTCAGACTCTGAGATTCTTTTGGTATTTATCATCATTTTTAGCTGCCATTTTTAAAGATGTGTCTATAAACAATGGACTTGTTAGAAAACATCTAACAAGTGGACTTTAAAACTTTGGAAGACTTTATGAAACAAAAACTAACAGCTTCTAAGTACAATATAAACAAGTTAATAAATGTGTTAAAGGTAATAAAATTCCTTTCAGATTTATATGAGAAATCAACACATTTTATAAAAACATAGAAGAGGGGGCCTTCCTTGGAAAGCCTCAGCAATTTCTCTTTAATGGCAACATAAAATTTAGAAATGCTATCTCCTAAATAAACAAGGTCATACAGCTTAAGTTAAGGAAATGTACTTTGGTAACGAGTTACAGTGCATGTTTTTCTCCCTTGCCTTTCTCTAGGATGCTTTTTGGGTGTCCCTCAAACTTCACCATACACTTTTCCCAGTTTATCACAGTCTCAATGTTTGGAAGCATATTTTTACCAGATCTTGGCAGATTTCACCATCTTTATAATATGGACTAACAAAATACACATAGAGAACCATTACGTTGAATTTTTACCAATGCCACAGGCTTTCAACTTCTTGATTGCTGTAGTTTAAGCTCAGTCTGTTTCCAAACTGTTGTGGTGTCCATGGACAGAGACGATTTTCAGATGAAACACAATTGCCAAGAGTGGTGCCATGGCACTGGACAGGGATCCACCCGGAGGGCTCCTCCTCTCCCTGCAGCCCTGGGAAGCAGCCTCTGGTGTCAGATTAGAGGGAATCCTTTTAGTAGCTCTTGCTCAGTTTATATCAGAGCCTATCTCTTCAAAAGTCAAACACAGAAAAAGTCCTGAAGTCCTTTTTCCAGACACAGCTCCCGGGTAGTCCTCTTTCTATCCTCTCTCCTTGGAAAATAGAGTTTAATATTAGCCAAGTGTTGGCACTGTTTCACAGCACCTCTTCTCAGCTGGTGCTGAAGTGAAACATGGGAAGGACAGAGAGCTCCAGCTTTTCTCTAGATATCCTTCTTCCATTCTTAGGTGATGGCATCAGTAGTTAGCATTAGACAAGCAGTTCAGATGAGACTTCCATTTGCAGCTCAGCAGTGATTCACCTCCATTCAAATGGAATAACAGATTGATGGGGCTTCAGAACAGGTGCTGTGGGATGGTTGCAACCTAAATAGAGGATTTAAATATTTGAAAGGCTCCTAAATAAGGATTTTTCTTTAAGAAAAAAAAAGATTTAGAGATAAAATCTGGGCTCTGACCAAGGTTAATATTGATGCAAGGGTAGCCATAAAGAGGATATGAACTAAAATCTACGCAAGGTACAGAGTATTATATAAGCCTGATGCATTTACTCCCCTGATTTTAAGATGAACCATGAATTTTATCATGCAAGTGAGAAGGCAATCTTTTTAAATTAATAATCTAGTTTAAAATGCACTTTGTGTTAAGATCCAGAAAATTCTGCAAAGAAATTATAAAAAATTTAGATAAGATCCACTGATATTAAAGTTACTCTTATCTAAGGATGTCTGCCTTTATTTCAGCACAAGCATTTCAAGTTGGGAAGATGTCAATTTCCATGTGGCAGGCTCCATTATGAAAAGGAAAATACATGGAGATATCAGATAAAGAAACTCCCCTGTTGTCATGGTGACAGCAATTAGCAGCAGTTAGAACAGCAGACAATGGATTTAATGGTTTGGTCTAATAGTGACTTAATTACTTACCAGCCTAGTTTCTCTATCAGCATTTCAATACACAGGAATAATTCAGTGCTGTGCTCCCACTACGTGATGCCTTCACTTACCATTTTGAGTCTATTGCAATCAGAATTGCAGCAGCATCATTGACATAAATATTTTTGATTTCATCCTTGCTGGGCAGGCCAAGGTAAATGGCCTTCTGTAGTGATCTCACTTGAGCACCTCCTGTCACACAGCAGAGAGCCTGCTAGGCAGGAGAGAGCAACCTGTGCTCACTGTACTGTGAGGGTAAAAAATAACCTGGATTCCTCTGCAGTTGCATCTCCGTTAAAATGGGTGGAGAATTCAACCTAGGCCAGTCAAGGGTATGCATCATGGCATATGTCAGGAACACATTTTCTTTCGTACAGACACTGAATGCCCTTCCTTTCTCCTCCTCATTATTCCTTCAGGCTGGAGGGATGGCAAATAACTTCACATCAGCTCTCAAGCTGATAAACTGGGTTGTGACTGCTGTTTCCTGCTCACATTGGAGGCCATGAAGCAGTGGTCTGCCACAGCTCACGTCTGCCTTGTGGGAATGAGAGCTTCATCACTGTCTTGTCCATTGCTGGTAAGATCTATGTGCTGCTGTGGCTACAGGACAGACTTATGAAGTGGTTTAGACTTAGGCTGCCATTGCTGTTTGGGATTTTTTCAGCGACCAAAAGAATATTCTGGGTTTTGTAGACCAGGTAAATCTGTATTAGCACAAGAAATGTGTATTATTGCAAACACAGTGAAAAACTACAAAAGGGGTAAGTCACACAGATGTGAGGTTTTTTTCCTAGCCCAAGCACAACTGAACTACAGTGTGAAAAACAGAAGAGGTGAGACTTGTTTGTGCCTTATCACATGGCAGAAAACTGAAATCTCAGGAAGAAGAAATAACAAAGAAGCTTGCTTAAGAGCAATGAACACATCCAAAGCTCAATATTATATCCTTCTGAACTTGCCCAATCACTGGATTTACTCCCATGGTCCATGGCTTGTCAGCCAGCACAACCATTTTTGTGTTTATGAAAAAGGATGGCCATGACACTGATAGAGCTGGAAAGTAACTCAGCAAAAAGAAAGGTTCATTTTGCTAAATCAGTTACCGGTTCCTTCTCTGCAGAGAGACTTGTTTCAGCAAAAGAGAGCATAATGTAGACAAAGAACAAGAAGTTGATGAAAAATCAAGCAGAAGTGCTCACTTCAGCACTACATTCATTGAGTAACCTCAGATTTCGTTTCTTGTCAGATTTTTCTCTTTTGATTAGTTGCCCTTTTCATCCTAATTTAACAGTGGAGCAGCTACCTGCTTTTGGCCACATTTAAAGCAAACACTGAATGGTAGCATTAGCCTCTGCTTTGTTCTCTTTTACATTTTGAGAGTTCTTTTGTTTTTGGAGCCTTGGAATTACTCAACCAGCTTTTAAGAGTTTGGTATTAAGCCTATATTGATTAAAAGTTAGACAGTACTGTAAAAAAAATAAATTACAGTGCTCAGCAAACTTGATTTTCCTTTTTTCAACCAAAGGAACATGAAGGTCTCCAAGCCTCATCAAATCAAAGCAAAATGTTAATGTCTCACATCTTTTGAAGTTAGTGGATATATTGGCACATCCTATTCTCCATGTCTCTGGTGATCTTCCTTTAAGCCCTGAAGGACTTTACTTTTCAAGTCCAAATCCATTTGGAAATCTGTCTCTGTGACACTGTCACTGTTATGTCATTGTCCAGGGCTGGGAATCAGGCTCAGTTACACCACCTGGAAATTCTTCAGTCACAGTTTAAGAAACATGACCAATAGCTAATAGTCCTTATTACTGGCTTTTTACGTCCTTTGCCCAGAGGGATCATCCTGTGCCCAAAGGTGATTTGGCATTTTCTGGAAATCCAGGGTAAGTGAGTGAAGGACAAACCAGATTTGTTGATAAGGGTATGCAGCAATGTTCAGAAGGTGTAAAGTCTGTGCCTCAGGAGTACAGTAATTTCACAAATACAAGCCGCACCATTTTGACCAAAGTTTTGGTGGAAACCCGGAAATGCAGCTAGTACTCCGGGGCGGCTAATATATTAACAAAATTGTGATATCTGCCCTTACCTGGTACCATGCCGGTCCTGTCCCGAGCAAAAATGGTTTGAAATCCATGGTTTCCCAGTGTCCTGATGATGAACCAATCAGAGAACAGCTTATTGCCTGCCTGTGGATGGCGGCGTTACTGAGGGGCGGGGGATGTTATCAGGGTGAGTTACCTCCGCGCGTTCTCTCGGTAGTTTGATAAAAGTGTGTGATATTTCTCTATTTCTCTTTTTTAAGTGTTTTCAGTCTTGTGTGGCTGCGCGGCTGGCCGTGCTTGCGTGGATCAGGGGAGGTGGGCTGGAACTCTTGTTTTCCCTTTGGCCAAGGAATTGTTCCAAGTTATAATACAGGACTGACTTATCATGACTTTACCTCTGTTAATGTGGTTTTTTTCCTTTATATGTAGAAATCATGTTCTGAGTTAATAAAGTCTGACCTCTTGTACTGTGAGATGGGCAAGGGATAAGAAGCACTTTTTACTATTAATATAGATTCTTTCCTGCAAATCCAAAGGTGTAGACATCATAATTGCCTTCCCAATAAAGTGTCAGATACTCAAGTCAGTAAAATTGTTTTATATATTTTCAGACTTAGCACAGTGGAAAAAAGGGTTCCTGGAGTGAAGAACATCAAATGGCTTTCCTCAGTGTTAATACCAATATATGAAAAATAATTTTGCCTTAATCTGTGATCTTTTAGTCTTGTGGTAATTTAACAGAAAAAGCGACAGTAACCTAAGGGTCATAAGCATGAATAGTTCTAATTTATACTGTCTGAGAAAATAGTCTGTGTAATTGCAAATAGTATAATTCTTTAAAATACACAAAGTGGAATTGTCTCTTGGGAGAGAAAAAAAAAAGTCCAAATAAAAGCTCTGGGAGATTTTCCTTAGTCTGGGAGAGTTTCCTTAGTCTATAAGGTTCTTTCTTTCTGGTAAAATTCAGAGAAATACTGAGCAAGAGAAAAACAAGAGTTACTGTCAGATCTCAGTGTAGTTACACTGCAATGCTGTGCCAAATATTATAGGCATAATATTGCCCTGCCATAATGACAAAGTTCCTTAAGCCATAAAGAAACTTCATGTTTCCATGCAACCTGGGTTACTGCATAACACAGAGTTTTTTCAGGTAGGTATGGCACCACTACCTGCCAGTCCTCCTATATTCCATTTTTCCAAAGGATCAAAGGATTCCAAAGCATTATTTTCTAAAAGTCTTTTAACTCTTTCCAACAAGAAGGCACTGAGGTCATAGAATTCCCTTAAACAGGTAATGTTAAAGGCACAACAAGAAATCTGTCCCAGTGGAAAGGAGAGAGGTCTGCTATGACAGGAACTCTTTAATGCCATATAAGTTTAAAAGAAATCAGAAAAAAACATGGTGGTTAATAATTAAATGGCATGGTGTGAAGAACCAAAATCTGGATGACTACAAAATAACATGAATTAGAGCTAGACTAAGGTTTTATAAGTGTATGCATAGCAAGAGGAAAACAAAAAAGAAATAAGAGCAAATAAGAGATGAGAGGGAATCCTGCATTTTTCTTTGGTCTTTACAAAAAATTAGTAACAGTCACCAACAAATTTGGAGAGTCTTAATGAAAGAACAAGAGTTTGAACTATACAAAGTGAAAGAATGTCTTAAAGAATATTTATATAAATTTGGTTGCACAAATTGCTAGTGAAATTAATCTTAAACTACTATGAACTAGCAGATCATAATTAAGATCTTCAGCAAGTGAAGAAAAGTAAATATAACATTTGTTTCCGAAAGAGAGAGAAAGGACATTAAGGGAAGCCAGGCTAACTCAGTTTTATGCAAGGATAGTAGAATAAATAATTTAAATAATCTAATTTAAATAGAATAAATTATTTAAACCTACATTGTTTAAACCTACAGAATAGTAATGTAAGGGGAAACAGCCAATATGGGTTTGTCAGGAGCAAGTCCATCTATTTTCTGGTTTTGACAGGGCAATCATCCCAATAGACAGGGTAGCAGGAGAAGACATGATACATCTTGACTGTTGTGTCAGCCTTGCAAGTAAAATAAGTAAATGGAGCTAAGAATATGGGAAAAAAAGTCCATTCTCAAAATGAAAGAGTGGTTCACTCTCCACACAGTACACATTTGAAAAAGGGCATGCTCTTCAGAGCCACCCTACCTCTATTTGTACTCAAAATTTTAATTAATAACTTTGATGGTTGCTAGAGAGCATATTGCACCATTTGTGAATGGGTCCTATATAGGAGGAGCTGGAATTCTTTTGGAAGATGGGATTTGACAAAGGCAAGTATAGGAGGGTTCTCTGGAATCAAGAAGCCATACAGAAACCATCAAAAGAAACATACTATGCTTGGCAAGGAAACATTCAATGAACAAAATGAGAAATAATGACCAGGCAAGATGGACCACAGGCCAAAAAGGTGCAAGTAGTGTCATGCTGCTACAAAAACACACAAACAGCTGCTTGGGATGGTGACAGAACAGTTTCATGGAAGTCAGAAAACTGAGTCACTCTCCTGTGCTTGGGTGTGTTTGAGATGTTAGGTGGAATATCCTATCTGCTTTTGGGGGCCATTCCTTAGAAATTTTGCAATCTGTATTGAGACATTTTAAACAACTGATGTTTAGAAAATCTAAATTATTAGAAGAAGCTAAAGGAATTGGATCTGGTTAGTCAAGAAAGAGAAAAAAAAAGACTGAAGGAAACATAATAGTCTTCAAATACATAAATGACTTTTAGAGAAAGCTGTTCTTTGTTACACATAGGAAGAAAATAAATATAATAATCTTACCCTGCAGCAAAGGTTATTTACCTCAGATATTAAGAGGATTTTAAGAGCAGGTTGGAGGAAATTAGGTCACATTCAGACCAGTGTTTAAGTCTTCCATGGAGACAGCAAATGAATAATCTCTATTTTTCTGCATCTATTGTAATGTAAAGCCCATCTGAGCTTTTTGAGAAAAATCCATTGACTCTCCTATAACCAGTTGCTGCCTAATGTTAATACAGCTCCTCTCACAGCAGTGAATCTTCCTCCCTGGTGGAAGTCAGATGTGCAAAATATTAACAAAATCTGAATATCACAAGAGGTCTTAGAGACACAGGAGAAATACCACCCATTGTGGGATTTTCTGGTTTTGATGAGGCGACCCACAGAGTACCTCTGCTGCTTCTGAGACATCTGCCAGCCCTGATTTCAGCTTTGGCCTCACCAATGTTAGTGTCTTATTTAAAGTGAATAATGCAGTATTTTCAAGCTAGTAATCACAAATTCATAGAGATGCTAAGAAGCTCCATAGGAGTTGCAGGCTTTTCTGTCATTTCCACATTTTTTTCTCTGGACTCATTCAACAGCTGACAGTGTTGTCTGTTTAGGCAATTATCACCCACAGCAAGGATTTCTATCTCAACCAAATCAGGAGCTCTGTGTTTCTTGCATTGATATTTTCATGCTGGCTATAACTGATTTATCAAAAATATCCTAAGTTTATTTCCAGTGTAGATATCTCAGGATGTGTTCAGGTCAGAAAACTAGACTTGGCTGGGATTTGTTTTATGGTTTTTGGTGTTTTTTTTTTTACTTAGATAAACAAACATTGCAGTATAAGGAACTCTTTCCCTTATGGTTCACTCTGCTGCTCCAAGAGTTCAGAACAAATACACCCTTATATTTAGTTTAATTTTCACAGTAACAGCCAGCAGCCTGTTTATCACCTTTAAATGGAATAATTTATCTTAGACCACAATCTGTGGCCTTATCACTGTCACCCTGTTGACAGTATATCTGTCTTAAATCTCACCTATATGTCCTTAACAGCACTACCTGGCTGCAAGGTCTTGGCCAGCTGCTGGGTGTCAATAAAAGAGGTGACAACTTCTCAGCAGCTGCACAAGCTGCGCGTGTACAGCTCCTTTCCTCTCTCTCTCTCGGGGTAGAGCAACATGGCTGTGTTTGTGGAAGGAGGGATGGCTGAGCAGCCTCCACATCACAGTTTTGTCAGGATTGTACTGTCATATGAGAGCAGGGCTCCCCACCAGGGGGGTTTCCCACAGTACTGCCAAAAGCTTGTTGTCCTAATGAATAAGACACTGTGATCCGGAATGGATCCAGAACAGTGTCCAGGCACCTGATCTAGGTGCACTTTTACACCTTCTTCACTAAATAAGGATCCCTAGCACCAAGGTCCCTTTGGGGTTGGTGTCTAACAGAACTATGACAGAGACTTTGCTTTTTTTCTCTTTCTAGTACAGACAAGTCCTCAAGACACAGAAGACACAGAAAGCAGAAGAGCTCGATTCACCTCCTTCCACAGCTGGAGGGGTTTCAGACCCACATTTCCACTCCTCAGGGATGGGCACCAGTCCTTCCATATTTGTCTGCAGTGGTGGGGAAGGCACCACCATCAGTCCTTGGAAGCTGCAGCCAAATAGCCCAAAGGAGGTGGAAAAGGAGCCTTACCCGGTAGGCCAGTGCAGAAGCACTACTGTGAGGGAAGGAGAGGCAGCAGCTGCCTGCATAATTTTCTCTCTATGCAATGACAACTAATATGAAGCAGATAAGCAAGATGAAATGGTGCCTGAAGGCAGGCAGAGCCATCTCTGAGCCCAGCCAGGTGAGCCCCAGGTAGTGCAGCTGGTGAGACTGGGCCAGCAGCTCCAGGAAAGGTCACACTGCTCTGACAGGGGAAGAGGGAAGTAATCCAGGGTAGGCACCTCGGGGATGACACAAAGCAGGGGAGAGGGAGGCCTTGATGAAGACTGCTTTACTTTACCTTATTTTATTATCTTCTTCTGCTGGTTTTAGTTATAGGAGTCCCCACTTTTATGCTGCCATGACAAACATTTCAGAATCATCTTCAATAAATACAGAAGTAATGCAGCTGAAAGAGTGTAGCTATTTAAATGCTTAAAAAGCACATTATTCCTGAATCAATACTTTAATAAAGTTAATTAAATTCCACAATTGTGATGGTTTTATAAAGGTAGCATCCTTATTTCCTCATGTTAGCCATAAATGTGCAAAAAAAAAAAGAATGTACAAATTTTCCATCCTGAGTAATTGAGTTCTGTTTTCAACAGGAAAAAGCTTTTTGTGGAAACACTGTTTGAAGTCATTCAATAATGCTTTTAAATAATACTTTGGTATATATGTATTTGTCCTCCTCTTTTGATTTTTGATATCACCATAATGGAGAGACTAAAATAACATTTAGCTTAGAACCATGTCTTTATATATGTTCCAATTGTTCCCATTATTACAGCTGACAGAGATAAAGTGGCATCTGAAGTGTATATATAGTATATACAAAAGAGTCTCTGAGATAAAAATTCTGTGATCCTTAAATACTTTCCAAATGTCTCCAAAAGGATTTAACTTCAATAAAGAAATTTAACAGAGAAAAGCAATTTCTGATTACACAGATCTCTTTTTTTGCCATTTAGCAGGGTTTAAATTGAATCACTGACCTAAAATATTAATTTTGAAAGTGACTTGTAAAAAATTCAGAAAAGTTGTTTATGCTTTCAGTTTTGTTCTCTGAAGACAGCTGAATGGCACAAAAACATATCTAGCATTGTCTGCTTGTTCTAAATAATCCCTTTTAGTAGGATTAGTCACAGTATTCAATTAAGAGAAGAAGTAATTAATTATATTCTTGTGAAATGAAGAAGAGAAGAATTTTTTAAATGTTTCCTCCTCACCTTCTCTATTTAAAATATAAAATTGCATTATGTATTTTTCAGCTGTGGAAAAACTTTCAGTCTTCAATTTAAACAAAAGCAGTGGGAACGAGCAGTATATGACACAAAATTAATTTGGATTGGTTTTTTAGTAGGGCTGAGGAATATATTGGCAAAATGAAAAAGATTTTGGTTTAAAACAACCCATAATCCATGAAGCAAGGCTTTGCTACTGTAGAGTTGTCAGCAATTTTGGTCAAGAACTTGTGCTCAACCCATGCAAATTTCTTTTTTTCAATGGTTTGTTTGGATGTTTGAAAAATTGAAAGTGGTCCTACTTGTCCTCATCACCATAGCATGATTTTACTTAATATGATAATGATATAATGCTCATTAAATCCCTTAAGGGGTTTTTCTACCCTTTGTTACAAGGATTGCAAAACAGCTAAAATATATATATAAATATTCCTCTGTGGGAAAAAAGTAGCATGAGGTTAAATTTCTGGAAGAAAAAAGAGTAGGTAGAAAGTTACAAAGGAGATCAGTGCAATAACAAGGATGTATCACCAACTCTTTGATAAACTTGGAGAAAATGACCACAGATTATTAAAAGAGACTACAGGGGCAGTGGGGGCAGTAAACACAATATTGAGAAACCATAATTTTTCATATGTAGGTTGTGTAAATGGTACAACAGGGGCACAAAGACTTTTGAAAAGATTAATCTGAGAACCCCCAGAAGGGAAAAAAAACTCTTATTAGTCTGAAACAGTACATCAGGCCCACATCAATAAGTAATTGTGCAAGAACCACATCCTCTCACCAAATTTAATGGGACTGTAATCCTATCACCTGCTTGAAAATTCTTTAAAAAAATTCGCTGCATAAAAGTTGATGACCAGAAAGGAAGAAACTCAAGAAAAATTGGAAGGGGAACCCAGAAGGGTAAAAGGCTAGTAGAGGAGTGTGAAAGTGGTGAAGGACTCAATGCTGTATGTGTACAGCACCTATATAGAGCCTGCTCTCCAAAAGATACCAATTTATAATTACAAAGGAAATTACTAGACCAGTGATAAAGTTTGCTGCTGACACAGAGTTATTCAGGATTTCTGGCTGCAAGGAGTTGCAAGAAAAATTCTCACATGAAACTAATGAATGGGTGCAAAATGTCAGAAAAGTATTCGTGGATAACTGCCAGGTTATATGTATAGGAAAACATAACTAAGGATATAGGCACAGGGGTTCCCTCTGTTCATGTTCAGGAAAGCTGTTGAAATCATCATAAGACACATTTTCATTGCCTTGAAAAGTATTAGATGAGTGTTCAAACCTGGTCAAAAAAGTATTCAAATATTAAGAACAAAAATTAAAATGCAGAAGAGTAGTAGAAAATAAATACTTGATGCACCCATATCTTGAATACTTCATGAAATTCAAGTTTTCTCCATCTCTGGAAGGATATGGGTGAACCAGTAAAGGTCTTTATAATCATCAAAGGCACAAACAGATTATGTATGAGGACAGATTAATGGGCTATGGTTCTTTGCCTAATTATATAGAGTGTAATCACAAAAGTGTCTTAAAGGAAGTGTGTAATTCATACTGTTCCTGAGGGAGATAGCATCCTGGAAGCTACAAACTATATTAAATTAGTGAATAAGGAGTAAATTTCCATGCTTTATTGCAACAGGAGAACCACAAGGAAAGATTTAAAACAGAAAAAAAATCTCTATATAATGGAATTGGAAGTTAGTTTGACATATGAGTTTGTGTAATCATAAGTACAGGTGAGTCCAAGAAAGCACCCATGGAGGTCAGACCCATCCCTGGCTATCACACACAGCCCTTAGGCTGCTGACCACAGGAGGCAAGGGGACAGAGCATCTCTCTTCTTCCATTCTTTTTTTCCTGTACCTCTGGTGCTGGCTGCTGCCACAGCACCATGCTGGAGGGATTTTTGCTCTGACCCAGAATAAGTTTCCTGTGTCCTGATATTGTTTTCAACAACTGCAAGTTCCTGCATTTATTGCAATCTACAAGAAATCTACTTTTGATTTAAAGCGCCATTCTCTACAACTTCGATGCACTTTCGAGTATCTGGACCCTTGTTTAATAGTGCTTGGATGGTGGAAAATCAACTTAAAATATGCTGAACTGATGGGGAAAGATTGCTGGGGGTAGCACTGAAGGACCAGAAAGACCTTTTTGTAGTCTTTCAACAATTAAAGGGGGCTTGTTAGAAAGATGGAGAGGGACATTCTAAACTTTATTTATATCAGATAATAGGAACAGATGTTTTATGATGAGGGTGGTGAGGCACTGGAACAGGTTGTCCAAAGAAGTTCTGGATATCTTCTTCCTGGAAGTGTTCGAGGCCAAGTTACCTGGGGCTCTAAGAAACCTGGTCTAGTGGAAGGTGTCCCTGCCCATGGTGGGGGGATTGGAAGTAGGGAATCTTCAGGTTCCTTCCAACCCAAACTATCCTATGAGTCTATGAAATATCCTCTCCAGTGCCATTGACCGGTCAGTATGAGAGGAGCTGCAGGAGAAGCAGATCTGACCTGTTCCCACTGGAGGGGAGGGAAGCAGGTTCACGTCACCACTGGGCTGCAGTCAGGTCTTGGTGTTTGTGCCTCACTGACAGCTCAGCTCCATCTCTGAAGCAGCACTTATACTGCACAGTGCAACTGGTTCAGTTTAAACAATATCAATAAACAACGACTTTGAAGTCAAGGAAAATAAAAAAATTATTTTTTGTGAGCTGCTTGATTTAAGTGAATCTGGCTTCATGGTGGTCTTGGAGTCTCTGATTGGCTCTGATTAAAAACAGTCGTGCAGTAATTCACATGGTAATCTGTGACTTCTAGATGGTGTGATGTTGTCCCATGCAAATTCTCTATTTCCTAGATTTATGCATTTTTAAAATGGAATATATCGCCTGTAGCTTTTAAAGTTATCTGACATATTTATCTTGACAACACTAACGTTTTGTTCAGTGTGAGATTGTATTAATAAACTGTAATTTCCTTAATGATACTTGATGCATTTTTAACTACAAAGGCCATAATATTTCAGTATCAACACCTCAACTACTGCTAGAAGACCTAAGCTTTTGGAATTTATTTCTGTTGATCTCAGAAAAGGGAAACCTACAGGCAGTGGAATAACTGAATGTTAAAACATCCTATTTCTTCAAAGCCTGCCTTTTGATCCTCACATTGCCACTGAGACTCTGAATGCATCATTCATTGCAGTGTTTTCCTATGACAGCTGGACTGCATGCTGTTATTCTTTTAATTGTAAAGTGTCTCTTTTTCTGTGGCAAAATGGATCTGATGCTGAATGGCTACCCTGACAGGCACTTAGAGGCATACATACAAAGCTTCTGCTAGCATTTTCTATATTTATGTTTCTAGAAAGAATCAAGCCTGCACTTTATTTATTTTTCCTTGAAAGACACATTATTTCTCTGTGGAAGCCATGATTTCAAAAGTTTAACCAAAAGGTGGTCTGCCATTGTAACTTGAAGTGGTATGTGTAGGATTGTCTGCTCGTCTAGCATAGGGCGTTTTCACTGAGGAAAATATTAGGTTGGATAATTATCATTAATTCTATTGCATTTTGTTTTCAGTGTCTTTAATATGTGCCCTTCCTTTCCAGCGCTATTACAGGATTTAACATTCCCTTGATGTAACAGAACCTTTGCTGGAGTCCCTGCTGTGCACCAAGACCTAATCAACCTCAATGTTTGTTGTGAGTTGCTCCAAAGCTGCTCAGCCTGAGAGGAGGAGTTAACCTGCAGCATAGTCAATTCCTGCCAAAGTCTGAGACCAATTCCCCTTTCTAATACAAAAATTTTTATTTAAATGAGAGTGAAATTTAAACTGTGTTCCTGCTCAAGGCAAATTTTATTGCTTGAGTTCCATCATCCTACTGATGAGGTGTTCTCCACATCTTGCATGTTTGTCTGCAAGGAGGTCAATATCACACAGGAGTGAGATTATCTATTTGTTTTAATTATATGTATTTGTTACCAGGAAGAAGTAGACAAACGCCAGTTGACCAAGTGTCTTTCACCAACATGTTGATTCAATATTCCAGGTTGCTTTGCCACTGACCAGGTGGTAGCCATTTATTGAGAAAAGATAATTTTGTTCTTTATTACCAGCCTGACAGATGCCAGTTGTTTCAACATTTCTAAATTCTGCTATGTTTTTAAAATATGTCATTTAGGTAGGGACTCTTCAGAGTTAAAGTTAGCACAATGTCAGAGATGATAAAGGTAGCACAACAGGAGATAAATGATGTATTCCTGTGGTGCAAACCATCAGCTTCCAGTGTGTCAGAGCCTATCCCTGTCCCTACACTTTGTATTCATTAGCACCTCAAGGGACACTTATTCACCTTATCTGTTCTGCTCTAGTGATACACCATTTTTCAACTGGAAGAGAGGTGCATGCAAGTGATAAAAGAGATGGTTCACATCTTGAGAGTAGGAGGCCAGATAATGATATATGTGCGGGCAATGGAGCAAGAATTGGGAAGATTTGAAAAGCAAGACAACTTTGTTCCTTAGAAACCTTCACCTCCTTCCTGCTCCTCAGGTGAGCCTTGCTCACATGGAGTACAAAAATCAATTCTTCACAGGGACAAAGAACTGGCTTTGAAACAGCCCTGTCATAAGTTGGATGGCACTTCTGAGCTATGCAGGACAGCGAGGAGCTCATCCTGCAGAGAGGAGAAAAAAGCACTGTGCACAGTGTCAGAGAAATCTCTGAGATGCTCTCTGTTCTCAGTATCACTTGACTCATTATTCGATTTGGGAGATCAGTGGCACCAAGAACGGCTCATTAGTTATGGCAATTACGGTGTTGAGCTGAATGAATTAAAAAGGGGAGAAAAAGCCGAAAAAACCCCGAGAGCATGGCTTTCTGAAACGTGCTTCTTGCTTTTTCTGCATTGCAAACTGAGTTTCTAAAACACAACAACTTTTGAAGTGGCTGTTAAACCTGTGCTGCCCATGTCACCACACTGCTGAAAGGCTTTCAGAAGTTGCTATTCAGAGTTAGTCAAGCAACTGTACAGCTCCCTAACAGCTGCAGGTAGTCAGCGTGGTTGCGGCAGAATGTATTTACCTGACCTGATTTCACGTCAGAAAGAATTAGCTGTCAGACAACAACTTAAAATAGACCATCACCCAAAACAAGAAGCTTTTTTGCTAACCTCAGAGCACAAGCAGAGTAGGCACTACTATGCAGAAAAAAGTCAGTTAGAGCCCTGACCCTGCATAGCCAAGCTGATAGAGCACCATATTCCTGAGCTATGCATTACTCATTTCTACCACACCAACTGCTGCATGATCACAGAAAACACTAAAGTGTGGAAGTTCTAGGGAAAATTCCCTTATTGAAGTGCGCAGGGAATACTTAGAGATTTTCTTTCTTTTGAAAGCTCAGTGCCTTTGAAAACCGTTCCTGAATTTTATAGCCCTGGGTTTGTTTTGGTGAGTAAGGTTTGTATGAGGAAGAAACTGCTTTGAAACTCAGGTTCTGTGACTTTGTTTTCTTTGATTTTGTTCTTAAAATACATCTTTATTGAAATATTTTCCTAGAGTTATTATTTCAGGCTCAGCACACTTTAGCACACTGATCCCTTTTCATAAACAGTTGCCAGCTGTGGTTGGTTGCTTGAAAATAGAAAAAATACAGTTGGAAGGTGGTTGCTGGATATTTCTTTATGTGTGCATCAAAAGCCTTTGTTGTTCATTTATTACTATATGATCATTCACGCCAACTTTTTACTTTAAAATTTTGTTGTACTCTGCCATTTGGTGTAATATAACGTGGGAAGTAATTGAAAGATACACCATTTTACTACAGTTCCTCTTTGTCAGCCCATATGATATTTCCAGTCATATGAGACAGACTGGCTTTTATGAGAATTACTGGGTGTACAGAGCCCTCGTGGCAGAGGCAGTAACTCATGACACTGTCACATTCCAGAGATATTTTCACTTGTAGCAGCTACAGCCAAGGAAGCAAAGAGATATTTGCCCTCCTGTATGCCACTACATGACCCCTCAAACACAGTTTTGAAAGAGGGCTTCATGTTTTAAGGATTGCTCTTTCACCCTGACAATAAAATTAGAAGCCAGAGGATTTAGTAATTTGTTTAAATCTCTACAGTGAAAGAACACAGCACAGAAAAGTGTTCCAGCGACCACTAGTCAATTGAGAAAATATTTAACATATTAACATAATGCTTTTATCTGAAGACTCACCTTTTGCAAAGATCAGATTCATTATCTGATTTCTATAGAAAAAGAAACTGTAACAATTTACTGTCAAAGGTTGCAATGTAAAGTAAATATTTGGAAGCAAAACAAACAATAATCCCAAACAACACAGCTGCTTTGCTGATGTTTATTTATTAATGTCTTTTCATAATTTTAGTTCCTGCTTTTGTTTCCATGGATTTGTGAAGCAGCACGTCAGAGAGCAAACTTGTTTTCTGAGAAATAAGCCCCTGTATGCTCTTTACATGCCTGTCAGTTGCAGATGTATATCATATTTTCAAACCTAGCATGAAAAAGTGCAGTAATCTCTGGTTTTTAATGCAGCTTTAATTCAATTTGGATATAATATCTGTAATAACATTTCCTTTACTTCCTTCCATGGTACCATCATAGTACATCTTTTATTCTCAGGTGGAAGAGTTAGATAGGCTAATCAGTGTCCTCCATCTGTAATGATTGCCTCTGCAGTGCTCCTTTTTTCCCCCTAAATGTTAGTTTAGCATCATTGTGCAAATGGAGAAAATAATTTTCAGCCACAAAATGTTGCTGCCATGCAGCTCTGATGACACCATTCCCTTCATTTCACATAAGGAAAACCCAGTCCAACTCTTAAATGAGTGGCCCACAGGGGAACTGAACAACTTTAGCATTACTAACACCCTTCCTTCTCTAACAGCACCTCTGTATTTTTCAGTGCATCTTCAGGTTTCCCAAAGCAGATCTGAGCCCCTCCATCGTATCTGCTCTCCTGGTTCAACAGGCTGTTTACCCACATGCTGCACAAGAAAAATTCCTGTGATGCCAGTCCTTACCCTCAAGCATACCTGATACTTAGGTTTTCCTGGACCAACACAGGTATTTTAACTGAACACCTGACTACTCCTGTTGGAAGGTTTTAGCCTGTTCCAGCATTTCCTTAGTGAAATTCCTGGCAAATAGTTCCCTGCAATGAGTCACCACTAGATCTCTCCTAACGCTGATATCCCTGTCTACCTGATTCATGCCAGCTGTTTCCAGACAAGATCCATGCCATGGGCCAATAGTAGCCTAGCTGGAAGGATTTTTAATCTCTGGACAAGTGTTAGCAGCTCTAAAAGCAACTCTCATGTCAAACAAGGAATTAAATGTCTTTGTTTTCAATGAAATGAACTGCAAAGGGCCACGTCTTCTGCAGGGAAGTTCTGTCCAAGGGATGGGTTAGACTTGCTTTCACATGGGATGCCTGGCACTCACAATGGCTACCTGTGGGCTTCTTGGGATCAGGCGTAATTCAGACTCTTGCAAAAGAAACTACTCCCAGACACAGCCCTCAAAGTGGGGGAAAAAAATTTAAATATGTATTTATTTGAAAAGATCATATATTAACAAATCTTCACATTAACGCATGTCAGAAATGTTATAAAGCTATAAGCTCTGTTCTAAATTCTTGCTTTGATTAGGATGCCAGTAGCAAAACCAGGACTGAGTGCATTCCTTAATTTCTTCAATACTGTCTGTATTTGCAGTGCACAGAGTAGGCATTACCTTATGCCAAGGGATATATGAGGGAAATACTCTGCACTCCTGGGCAGCACTTGATCCAATTTGTTTTCCTCTTGTATTCTTTGCTGTTCTGCACTGGATTCTAGAATAGATAGCTACAATGTTTCTGGCTTCATTAAGGCATCAAGTCAGTAGATCTGTATGTAAGTCTAGTTTTGTACTGCTTTATTGCCTGTGGAGTTAATGGCAAGGAAAACCCTTGAAGACTTGTTTGGGCTAGCAAGGTCATGTTCAGCACCTGCTCATCTCTTTCCAATGCTTGTGGAAGGAGCACGGAGAGGAGTTCAACCTTAAACACTCAGATTCATCATCCCCTCCACCTCTTCACCAGGCAGCGCTGACAACACATCCCTGTTTTGTAGAAACGTTTCTGTTTTTTGTCTTATCTCTGCTTCACTTTACAGCATCCGCCACTCTGAATTGATGGTCATTGGAGGCCTCAGCTGTCCAAGGGACACTTTCAGAAAAGCTTCCAATGTCTGAAACTAACTCTGATGTATCACTGATGATCTCCTTTACAGATACTAATATAAATAAAACTGATCTCTCTTTTTCTGATTTGCAGGTCCCAAAAAATTCCCCAATGTTGGAGATTTGTGTTTTCTCCACAGACAGTTTCTGTGCTGCTCCTGATTTCTTTTGTGGAGCTGTAGGAAATTGTCCACAGCTACCCCAGGATCAAAAAGCACAGCTCGGGGTCCTCTGTTCTGTGCTTGCTACATTAAGCACTGTCACAGAGTCCCATCCAGCCCATGCAAAGGTGGCAGAGAGCAGCAGCCAGTGCTGCTCACATCACTGAGGTACGGTGAGCACAGCATTGTTTATCCTCCTTCAGCATAAACAGGTTTGATGAGTGTGAGTCTATCATAAAAGATGTTTGCCCGCTGGGTAAATGTCTTTCTTCTAATTGTTTGCTAATTGGCAAACAACTAACCCCACGTATCAAAATTGTTTCTCCGGAGAAAATGCAGCCAAGAGTTTCATAAATCTTTTCCCCTCATCCTTTTTAATTTTAAAAATTGTTCCAAGTATCATTTGGTAGCTATCACCTAAAGAGGCATTCCGTTTGAGTTAATCAGCTCCTGCAAGGTTATCTGTGATCTATTTGAAAGTGCCTTAGCCAGCATCTTGCTTTCTGTCTTAATTAGCAATTACTGCCCTAAAATTGTCACTTACCATAGGCATTTGTACTGACCTCTCAAATTAAGATCATCCACAAAATTAAATCTGGAAGAAGCCTATTTGGTTACTGGCTCTATCTTCAAAAGTGCATTTATTATTCATGGTGTGTGGCAGGGAATATAAGTATAGGGTATGATTGAGAACACCCCAGGTGACTCGTCTTTGAAATGTAAATACAATTAATGAGTGTACCTGTCTTCCCTCAGGATCTGTCCTTGCCTGCTTTGTCATTCTGATTGTTTCTTTCTTCTCTTTGATGGGGCTTCTGATTTTCTTCCCTTCCTTCTCACTCAAGACTGAAATAACATTTTGCAGAAGGATTCTGAGTGGTAAAAAGCACAGGAAATATTCCATGGATTTCTAAAATCATGTGCTTTACTAGCATGCTTTTCATATATCATTGTGTCCGAGAGTGAGCTAAGTGTTGCCTTTATACTTTGGCACAAAAATCATTTGACATGAACATACTATCACAAGTTTAAAAAAAGAACACCAGCTTGCTTGCAGTGAAAGCCCACATTGGCAACATTTAGCTCTAGTGAAACTGTGCCATTCACTAGCTGTCACAGACTGCCAACTAAAAGCATCACATTTCATACAGCAATATAGATTGTCCCAGGGAAAACCAAGAAAAATTATTTGGGGACACATGAGGTCAGCCAAAAGAGAGAGCAGCACAGTACGTCTCCAGCTCTCAGTCTTCAAATTTCCCACGCCCAAACTTTATTCTTTATAACTGTACACAGTGACTTTCGAAAAGGTTAAAACATACAAGAAAGACCAACACCTACTCCATGTCTTGGGACAGAACCAGAGAAAGCTCCAAGAAAGTACCAGGACAGAAGTAGTGGCTGCTTGGAGACCCACAGATGGACCAGTGGTGTCAGTGATGAAACTACATGCTTGTAATAATTAGTGCCTCACTCCTGTTTAGGAGGTGCCAAATCCACCTCCACTGAAACACCACCTAAGGCTCAAATGATTGGGACACATAATAACTCCAGGATTGCTGAAACAGAGCATACAATTTCTTCCGGAAGTTCAGCACACACACTTTATGCAACTGTAGAAGACAGACAAACTTCTTATAGGAATGTTTAACTGTTACTGGGGTCAATTTGCAAACAAGCAAAGCTTCCACAGCATTAAAAAGAAAAGAAAAAAAAAAAAAGAAAAAAAGAAAAACATGGAGTAGGAGCCAGGATTCCTGGTTAATTTGAACAGAAAAGAATTTCAATTTTGATGACAGAGAAAATTCTGAGTCAATTTCTCAACGTGTTGAAGTTAATGACAAATTATTTTAATCTTAGCCATTTTGTGAAATGTAACTAATTCCTAGCGTGCACCTTGCATGACATACTATAGATTAGCCTTCAGGGTACATTCAACAGCAGAAGTCAAATTCCTTTAATAATGTTCCTCACAGGAGTTAACACTTGGACTTCAGAGATGGGGAATAAAGTATGAATGTTCCATTCACCCTTTGCTCAGCTGATCTCTGCAGAGCAGAGAAAGTTTCAACAGAAGTAGTTGCTGCATTTAGTTTCTTGATCCTTTTTTTTAAACCATTTTCACCTCTGGCTTTCTGTGCTAGCATGAAGCTGACTCCTTTGCAACCCCTCAGACACCTTTAGTGCTTAAGTCCCACATGGGAGGGAGCAGCTTGGAGTTTTCATTTCCAGCTAGAAGGAGGTGTTGCTGGATGAAAGCGAGGGTAATCCTCTCAGCATGCAATTCAGCAGCAATTCTAAGCAGGTCTCAGAAGATGAAATCAGCTGAAGAAATGGATCATCTAGAGGTTGGCCCTGTGCTAGTCAGTGTTCAGGAGTCTATCTGCACTGCCTCTTCCACTTGATCTGTGAGGCAGGTGTGCTGTGCCCAATGTAGGTCCAGCACAGCACTGTTGCTGGGCCACGTGTGTGCAGGCTCAGTTGGACTTGATCTTAGAAGTCATTTCCAACCTAAATGATTCTGCGATTCTTTTCCAGGCTGAAAAAGCAGCTGTGCCCACCCCAGGAGATGCTTGCTTTCCAGGTTAACATTCTGTAGTTTTGGTAAAAGGATTTGCACAGGAGCCCCAAGAGAGGAAAAAAATAGCAGAAAACTCAGTTTTAATTCTGACAGCCACCTGCACAAGCTCAAGGGTTCCTGCTCTCTTCAGCAGAGCCCAGCATCTCAGATCTGCATCACAGTGCCTCTAAAGCAAGAGCTGCAACTACCCCTAAGGGAGGGGAAGCAGCATCTAAGGCAGTGAGCCTCTAAAAGGTTCTCAAAAAGCACAACATTTACTGATCATCATTATGGAATCTCTCAAGGTGGAAGTCACTCCTGATGATCAAGTCCAACTCTGTGCTCCTCAAAGGATGAACTAAAACTAAACCACATGACAGAGCAACATCCAGACACTCCTTGAATTCTGACAGGCTTGGTGGCATGACCACTTCCCCTGAAGCCTGTTACGGACACCAAGTCAAAATTTCCTGAAAAATTACTAGCAGGCAAAGACATGTGAAGAGACTTCTCAGATACTGTGCTCATGTGTTTATGTTCTAGACTGTGGAAGACAAGAGGCAGAAGTAGGATCAGCAGGGAGAAATGGTGGCTCTCAGGAAGAGTGATTGTCATTTTCTATCACAGAAATTCTGTCATTTTACCATCTTCCCATCCTTGGGTACTCTTGATTCATCCCAGGTAGAAAAGGATAAAAATTAAACTTCAACAAGAAGCATCAAAAACACCTAGAGAGATTAATATCAGGGTTTTTGACTCCTAGGTAAAGCTGCTGCGGCCTTTTGAAAGAGTAAGTTGCTACTCTGCCCCGACAAACCTTTACTACAGCTCCTACCTCTCCTCCCTTCACAGCAACACTGCCCCTGTGCATTTCACAACCTCTACATACATTCCTCTTCTCCCACATTAGCTGTGGGGTTGGGTTTTTTGGGAGGGGAAGGTGTTTCATCATCCTTTGAACTTTTACTTTATCACCCATTATACTTTAGTAGTAGTGAAATCATAAAAATTCTTCAGTTTTAAAAAATCAGCTTAGACAAGGCTCCAGACAGAGCAGGGCAGTTTTTATGTGCAATAATTATGCCCACTCTATGACAAAGTTGTGCCCTACTTTTTAATGAATTTAATTATTCCTTTCCACTACCACTGACTAATTTAATGTTTCTCCAGGATCCTTTGACAGTGAAGACATTCACAATATGACAAGTTACCAGTGCTGTGGATTTGGGTGACAAGCATATGGAACAAAAAAACCTCATCTTCTTCAGGAACCCAGTTGAGCAGGAAACAGGGCATCTTACTGAGAATGAATCTGAATACAAGCTGTGCATTAACACCCCACATGGAACCCTTAAGTCCTTGAGAATAGCAGCAGTATTTAATTAAGCTTTAAATACTGTCTAGCAACAGCCTAAATTAGCACAGTGAAGTAATAAAGAGCATGAATTCAGTAATTTTTAGAGTACCACGGTACACAGACTTAACACATGAAAGACCTGCAGCACAGGTAGAGTTGGTTTTCTATTATTATCATTATTATTATTATTATGGGAGGTTGTTTTTCCACTTCTTCTTGTGGCTTGTATTTCTTTGGATTTTTTTAAACTTCAGTGGCTCCCTTCAGTCTTACAGTGTATGTGGGATATCCCACCTTTCTAAAAGATGCCAACATCAAAGCAGAAGAATGCACCTAGGCAGTCACAGACAGTGTAAAACACCAATTCAGCATTTTTGTTTACAGTAATTTCACGACCATACGGCGCACCGGACTATAAGGCGCACCTCTGGGAGTCAGCAAATTTTGTAACTTTGTACATCACATAAGGCGCACCGGACTGTAAGGCGCACTTTATTTTTGCAGCGAGGATCCGCCCCCAGCTCCGCCCACACGGCTGACAGCCGCCGCTCCGTCTGCCCCTGCCAGCCGCGGCCCGGCCTGCCCCTATTGGCTGCAGCCCTACCAGCCCCAGACCCGCGGCCCCGCCTGCCCCTATCGGCTGTGGCCCCGTGCTGGCCATGGCCCCGCTGGCCCCTCCTGCCCCTATCGGCTGTGGCCCCACCAGCCCTGGCACTGCAGCCCCGCCTGCACCTGCCAGTTGTGGCAACGCAGCCCCACCTGCGTAAAGTGCCCTCTGAGGCCCTCCGGCCACCGCCCCTGGGATGGACGCTGAGGACCCGCTGTGCTGGAGGCTAGAGAGGAAAAAAGAGACTCCGGGCCTTCCCAGAAGCAGTGCCAGGTGAATCTCTCAAAAGCAGGTTACTCCCAGCGCTGCTGTCCTCCCACCTCCCGCCCAGCTGCTTCCTTCCCCTCACATACAGGCAGGTCACCCAGTGTGCCCACCCCTCCCCTCTCCGAGCCCTTGGCATCCCTCCCAGCCAGCTCCAGGCAATGTGCCACGGCCCTGCCCTCCAGGGACCAGCAACTCGCACCCCACAGGAGCTCATGGACACACAGGTTCCTCCCATAGTGGGAGACGCACCTGGAAAGACACTTTTCCCTCTCAGGAACGGGGTCCGCCTGCCCCGGGTCGTGCCACTTCCCCCGGTTCCTGCAAGGGTAGAGGCTTCTCCGCGCGGTCCCCAGGGCCTGCGACCTCGCCACCCTCAGGAATCCCCACGGACACGCATGGAGCTGGCAGGGGATGTCAGCCAGCACGTACTTACTGGCCACATGGATCCCTCTAACAGTCCTGCAAGTCTCTCCTAAAGCGGGGAGACGTTAGGGTGAGATTTAGTGGCGCTTGCACCACAAGGGTGGGAGTGATGTGTAGGGGAGATATATTCTCCCACAGCCACCTCTCCCCATCCATCCTCGGCTGTCCTGTGTCTCCCCTCCCCCCTGCGGGTCTGGTCCGGCTGGGTTCAGCAGAGCAGGTTGTGGGTAGCCCCTTGGCGGAGGTTGTGTGAATGGAGCATCGGCCTGGCTGACTCCTCCTCCCCTGCAAGCGCCTCTATTTGAGCTTTGCAAAGTTGAGGGCGAGCAGACATCCGAGGTGAGGCGTGCGCGGCGGCTGTGCCCCGCCCCCCCCAGCTCAGACAGGCAGACATTTGTACAGACAGACACATGCACACGCACAGACACGCACACTGCGTCCTGCCCTGCGCTGCGAGCGGGTGCGAGCCTGGAGGCGATCCTGGAGAACAACCTTTCCCTGTTGCTGCTGCTGGCTCCCGCAGGGCTGGACCCGAGGAGCTGCATCGCGGAGCAAACTTCTCCCAAAGGGCTGAGCTTGCTGGTATGGTGCCTGCAGCCGGAGCCAGCCTCCGGCTTGGCGGGCAGGGGCCAGGTGTCTTGGAACAAGTGCGGCCTGGGGAAAACTGGCTGGACTGGGAGACCGACCGCGGCCCTGCTGGCCCAGGCACTGCGGCCATGCCTGCCCGTGCTGGCTGCGGCCCCGCTGGCCTCGCCTGCCCCTATCAGCCACGGCCAGCTGGCCACACCTGCCCCTATCAGCTACGGCCCCGCCGGCCCTGGCACCGTGGCCCCGCGGGACGGGGCCGCCCTCGGCTCAGGGGCGGCGCAGGGCGGGGCCACCATCGGCTCGGGGCGGCGCGGGGCCACCTGCTCCCTCCCTCCCCGTGCGGCTCCTGCTGGCCAGGGGCTGCCCGGTCCCGCACCCCCTTGCGGCTCGGCTCATGGCTCTCACTTCCGGGTTGGCAAATTTCGCAACTTTGTCCATTATATAAGGCGCACCGGACTATAAGGCACACTTCCGGGTCCAGACCAAAATTTTAGTCAAAAGGGTTCGCCTTATAGTTGTGAAATCACTGTATATTTTCCACAATTTATTTTGTCATTTCAAAAATGTCACGTATCAGTTTAAGAGGTGAAAGATATTTTTTGAAAGCTGAAGCTTTGCATTTCATTAAAAAAATAGTCAAAGGAGTAACTTTGCATGAACAGCATTTTGCAGGTTGAGGTAAACCCAAGAGTGTCAGAAAGCAAGTGGACTTGCTATATGAAGGCATAATCCTTCTAAACAAGGTGTTCCATGTGATTTACAAGCAACACCAAAGTATTGCTCCTCCACAACTTCAATGCAACTGCTTACAAAGAAAAAAGAAAGAAATAATTTGGTGTTAGCACACCACAGAAAACACTGAGACTAAAAAAAAAGAAGCCAGACAAGCATCAAGATGTATAGATTAGCAGGCAGAACATACATGTTCAAGGTGGTACCTGGCAGAACATGGAATAAACATCTTTTTCCTTCAGCAATGCCCATCTGTGATTAACAAATAAAAACCAAGCACATAGCACCTGTGCTCTCCCTTCTTAATGGCAGCTTACAAACACTGCAAAGCAGCTCTCATCTTACATATTTTCCAAGGTAACGCGTTGTCTTTCTGAAAGGCTAATGCATTTTGTATGGATCTAAAGATGGATTTGTGGTTGTCAAACAATCCATCTGGTTTCTAAAGCTGAACAAACATTGTTTTACTAAATAGCAAAATAAAAATACTTGACTTAGAACTAGACCCACATGTAATCAAACACTGACAAGTAGATATTTGCAACACCATTGGTATCTTGACCCAAAATTCTGTTTATGACTTTGGGCATCAGAGTTAGAATATCATGTCATCCAGCCCATCCTCCATGAACTTCTTGTAAATTGCCATAAACTTTGCAACAAATGCTTCCAGATGATAAATGGCTTTGCTGCCCAGTTGCAAGCGGTGTTCATAGAAGGCTGCCATCTGTGCTACTTCACCTTTCAGTTGCCCATCACAATTATTCAGAAGTTCTGTCAGGAGACCCTAAAATAGGAAAAAAACAGGGCAATATTTGGAAAATTAGATGTTTTTTGTTAAGAGAATAACCTTGGTTCTCTGAAAAAAGCCAAGTATTAACCAACAGTTCACTCATTAATCCATCAGCAAAGATAATTTATACCTCAGTAAAAGAAAATTAACTCATCTCCAAATACTATAACCTCTACTGGATGTAAGCACATGGCCTGAGAATTCTTACCAGAACAGCCAGTGTATTAAAACCACTTACAGTAATTTCACGATTATAAGTCACACCTGATTATAAGCTGCACATCTGGGTGTCAGCAACTGTCTTGGGTTACAACACAGAGTATGATAAAAGGTATCTATTCTATCACCAACTGTTGAAGGTGGGGGCAGTGATCCTTATCTCCACGGGAGATATTCTGCTAATGGGCCATCCATTGAAACCAGACAGGGCATTGTTCTTTATCTTTTCACACCCCATCCTTCCTCCAGCGAGTCATTTTCTGCTAATGGCCCATTGAGTCCCACTGTGGGACTGATAAAATTACTGCATCCCATTGGAAATTGCTCCAGCCAGGGGGAAGAGCCCAACATTTCTTACCAAGATAAAAACAGAGGTTTTGGGACACTAAGGTAGCCCCTTTCTCCACTGGACTTCCAGAGGAAAACTGGACTTCTGCGCATCACCAATGGACCTCTGGAGGGAAACTGCACCTTCTGCAGGAGCACTGCTCCAACTGAATCACATCTGTCACTGTGGGAGGATTCAGCCACCATTTAATGGGACTGCTACCAACACCCTGCCTGACAGGGTGTCAGGTTGTACTCTGACTTTGTCAGGGCTTGGAGTTTGTTTCTTTGTAGTACTGTATTTCTATTTTAATTTCCCTAGTAAAGAACTGTTATTCCTAATTCCCATATCTTTGCCTGAAAGCCCCTTGATTTGAAAATTATAATAATTTGGAGGGAGGGGGTTTACATTCTCCATTTCAAAGAGAAGCTGCCTTTCTCAGCAGACACCTGTCCTCCAAATTAAAACAGCAACTTTTTGTTCTTTGTCCATATATAAGCCGCACCTGATTATGAGCTGCACTTCCGGGTTCGGACCAAAATTTTAGTCAAAATGGTGCGGCTTATAGTCGTGAAATTACTATAATCATGAAATTATTATAATTATTATAATCATGAAATTCTATCTTGACAGCATCAAGCACAAAGAGATACAACATTAATAAAAAACAAGGAAAAGGTTATTTAGAATTTAAGTGTCTCTACATTTATGAACATATTTAAGTGCAAACACACAAGACAACTTGACTGCAATACTTTAGTCAATACAACACTCCAAAATGCATTATTTTAGAGACAGCAATAAAATCATGACAAATCCATCTCAATTAAAACACCTAGGATTAAGTGAGAAGTATCTCTAGACCATTTCAAGTTTATGAAGAGTGAGTGGGTAGAGAACATGCATCTTTTTCCTTTCATGCACATCAATACAGGATCCACTAACCTACTGCAAGAAAGGAAGGTTAAAGAAACACCCAAGTACCAAAACCATCAGAAAGCAGAAATTTGTTAACTTGAAAAGAAATATGTCTGACAGCAAAATAAATATTACTAGGTTAAGTTGCAAACATTATTTTTGATCATTGTTCTACTCTAGCTGTCTTCAGCATGCTTTCAGCCTGCATAGAGCAAAAACATGCACATCCCACTTGCTTTTTTCCTCCCAAGGTGACATCTCTCTTTGAATAGTCCTGCTGGTCTAACATCCTTCAGCACACCTCTCCACAAAGACATAGCAAATATTGAACTTATAACTACAAAATTTTATAAAAGAAAACCAATCATATCAAGATCTGCCCACAGAATCACATAATCATTAAGGCTGCCAAAGACCACCAAGATCATCAACTATGCTTTAATATAGTAACTGGCCTGAAAAATCAAGGGAACTAACAATGTCCTCCTTTATTTTTACTCAGTTACGATGATGTTTTTCTTTGACCACTGAACAAGTTTTAGACTGGAAGGGACACAGTTTTTCATCACTATTTGAATAATTTATGATGTTTTGGTGTATTTTTTTAAAAAATGCTTTAGTTGAGACTGTCACAGTATTAAAATTTATAACACATTAAGAGCTAGATAGTTGAATTACCTTCATTATAATCTCAGGAGGGATACAGTGTGTCAGGAGTTCATAAAGCCGTCCACGGACTTCTAAAAGCCTGTTGAAAAGACACCACAAAATGTGAGAAGTATGAACCCAAAGCATATTAATGTCTTCTCCCAACTAGTGAAATACAGTGCAGGAAAAGAGGCAATCCAAGCAAAGTTTCTCTTCTGCTTTTGGTTTTGGGCATTATTTTAAAACCAAAAGCATTGCGTGAGTCAATTTCAATTCAAAGGCTCCATATCACCTTTTACTCAAAAGATAAATGACATAGCCTTGTTACAATGGTCTCAGTTAATCTAGAAGCTACAAGACTATTATAATCTGTATCAGGATTGTTTCCCTTTAATTCTTCTTCATATCTAAGTTATTCACGCTTAAGACTAGTGAGGAGACACAAACGATTTATCAGAGCCAGAGAGTTCTTTATGCTGTTTTTCTGTCTTCATTGTTTGTTTATAAGATGGGGTAAGACAATTAGGTGGCAGAACTGACACAATTAGTCAACGCTCAGCTTTTGATAACAGAAGGAGAGATGCTACAAGCATTTAAATTAAGTGACATCTCATGCAAGTAATAAATGGAACAGACTTAAAGGATCAGGCTTTGGATATGACAGCGAGATGGATACAGGGGTCACCTCCTGATGTGTTCAAACAAAGCAACAATTTCTCACTTCCAGTTATTTTACAAAGGTGCTTTATGCAACAGATAGTCACAGAGAAAGAAATACAGAAAATTACACATAACTGGATATACCACATTTTTGAATATAACTTTTGTTTTTAGGTTCCACAGTACATGGAAAACATCATTTATAGCTCTTAACAAGTGCAATCACCTACCTTTGTGGTGTCTGTTGACCAACAATAGCATTTGCAGTTTCTCTCAAATAAACCTCCCAGTCCATCTCAGGAATGTCTTGATCAGCAGTAAAAGGATATCTACAAAATAATATCTTTTCAGAAATTAAAATGAAAACAAGTTTTTGCCTATTTTAACAAGGCCTTAGCAGCAAGGTCATTTAATGTGTCTGACAGTATAATATACATTATCTTTTCCAGTGACTTACTGTTGTACTCTGCAGGACTCACACATAAGTAGTGCTTTCCGAAGATTCCTGCCAGATTTCTCTGCAATCCTTTGAGCCAGTTCCTGAGGAAGGGTCAGGCCTTCTTTCTTACACACGCTGGACAAGACATGGCATATCTAGCCAGAAAAGAGATAGGAGGGAGTACAACACTTAGCAAACTGTTCAGCTCTTACAGGTTCTCCTGTTAGAAAGATTTCTGGACCAGAGATGGACCAGTCTTTCATACACCATGCTTGGCAAATCATCCGACACAAAGGAAAACGAAGGTGAAAATAAAATGTAAGTCCACAGCAAGAACTTATCAAATCAGAATTTTAAAGTAACTTATTTTTGCTTCTGTTTCAACATACATCTTCAATGCTGGGAGCAGGTACTCGTACAGCCAGACATCTGCTTTGAATGGGTCCTATAATTTTTGACATTGAGTTGCAGCACAGGATCAACCTGCAGGTCGCCATGTACTTCTCCATTGTTCTACGCAAAGCATGCTGAGCATCTTTAGTGAGTTTGTCAACTTCTGTTAACAGCACCACTGAAAAAAGGATTAAACATAGTGGGGTTCTATATTAATATCACATCTTTCTAAGAAAAAAATATTTTGACATACAAGTAGTAATACCAAAATAAGTGATAGCACACAGAAAAAGGCAGCATGGTTCCACAGGCAGGAAAATAAATTAAGATTACCTGCGTGCCTTTTTGACTGTACAGTCTTCATGCAATATACAGGTACAAACAAAACAATGAACTGTTTTTCCCCAGGTTTAAAAAGTATTTTGACTGGTTTTAACTATTTTACTCACCTTTGAAATCTCGTTGAGTACTTGTCTCAAGCTGTTGGGATTGTGCCACTGTCTTCAAGAGCTCCTGAATTACCACACGGTCATTGTTTCCCGCATCACTGTACCAGCAGATTGAATAAATCTTGTTTTAAAACAACCTTCTATTGCATATAAAATACATCCTCCTAAAGTCAACTAAATGAGCAAGAATGTCAGTCAAAAGAATTCAGAAGCTGCTGAGTTATGATTAAACTAATATCCATATACAGTAATTTCACGATTATAAGCCGCACTGAATATAAGCCGCACTTCTGGGTTTCAGCAACTTTTTGGTTTTTTGTCCATACATAAGCCACACCTGATTATAAGCCGCATGTTACAATACAGAGTGTGATAAAAGGTATCTGTTCTATCACCATCTGTTGAGGGTGGGGACAGTGATCCTTATCTCAATGGCAGATAATCTGCTAATGGGCCATCCATTGAAACCAGACAGGGCATTGTTCTTTATCTTTTCGCAACCCATCCTTCCTCCAGGGAGTCATTGTCTGCTAATGGCCCATTGAGTCCCACTGTGTGACTGATAAAATTACTGCATCCCATTGGAAATTGCTCCAGCCAGGGGGAAGAGCCCAACATTTCTTACCAAGATAAAAACAGAGGTTTTGGGACACTAAGGGAGCCCCTTTCTCCACTGGACTCCAGTGGAAAACCGGATTTCTTCACATCACCACTGGACCTCCAGAGGGAAACTGCACCTTCTACAGGAGCACTGCTCCAACTGAATCACATCTGTCACTGCAGGAGGATGCAACCACCATTTAATGGGACTGATACCAACACCCTGCCTGACAGGGTGTCAGGTTGTACTCTGACTTTGTCAGGGTTTGGAGTTTGTTTCTTTGTAGTACTGTATTTCTATTTTAATTTCCCTAGTAAAGAACTGTTATTCCTAATTTCCATATTTTTGCCTGAAAGCCCCTTGATTTCCAAATTATAATAATTTGGAGAGAGGGGGTTTACATTCGCCATTTCAAAGAGAAGTTCCTGCCTTTCTCAGCAGACACCTGTCCTACAAACTAAAACAGCAGCTTTTCGTTCTTTGTCCATATATAAGCCGCACCTGATTATAAGCCGCACTTTGGGTTCAGACCAAAATTTTAGTCAAAATGGTGCGGCTTATAATCGTGAAATTACTGTACTTTGTTGGAAGTTACCTCCTCTGTAATAAAAACAGCCCAAAGCTTGTGCGGGCGCAACTAGATTAGCAGCACCGTATTCAATTTACTGTAGTAAAACCATTGTTAAACATTTCATTAATACATTAAAATAGAACTTATTTTCTTCAGATGAGAAATCTAAATTTTGTTACCTACAGTTTGAACAAGGACACACAATGTGAACCTTTTTGCTCATTATGGGAAGAACAGTTAAGCCTAACCCCATAATAGGATGCCTGACTCAAAGGACTGATGCAAATGCAGGGTTTTCTTTTGCAGAGCCCTTCCCAGGAACTCACTTCCTCTCCCTGTTAGCCCCATTCCATGTTACTCAAGATGCACATGACTTCACCATTGTTGTAATTCAGTCAAACTTCACAGGCCATAGCACAGCACAGAGGTTTACTGTCTGGTCAGACATAAATATGACAATTGCTCAGTCACTGAAAGCCTAAGAATCAGGATATTAATTCTTAATCAAAACTCAGCACTTTAGTATTTAAATTGAAATATAATTTTATGTTTCAAGCTCTAAGTACTCTATACAGAGTAAGAGGAAATGTGTTAGTGGTATCAGGTTATCAGAGCTGGACTGCATGGTCACACATTTGATATCATCAAAACAACACATTCAAAAGAGGGATTACCAAAAAGCCCCAGCTTTTATTGGTAATTAATTGATAAATATTTGTGTCTGTATTAGAACACCAGCAGATAGTCACCAACCAATAAACAGATTAGCTGAAGAATAGGTTTTTAAAGGAGAACTGGCACAGTAGAATAACTTTTAAAACACAAGGCAGCATGAGCTATGGTTTAGCAGTAACCAACACCTCCCAGTGCACAATGACATTCACTCACTGTGATTTAAAGCAACATTATGGGGCTTCAGGTAAATAAAAATATTTGCTTTGGGTCTCCAAACTATCACCAGCAATTTCATAACTGCCACAGAAGATGGAGATAGCTCCCACTAGAGCTTTTGTTGTTTAAATCAGTATCTGACCTCACTCAAGACAGGATCCACAGTATTTTGTGGTGGTCCTTTCCATGCTCTAAACACTTTTTTTTAAAAGTTATACGGTAAACCTTCCTTTCTTTCAAATTCTTTAATTTTTTGTATTTGTGAGAGAACTAACAATACAGAGGTGCTAATTCCAGTAGAAATTCTCAATTTCAATAGAAATGGTGAAATCTATCAATCCAGAATTGCTTCCGTTACCTAGTCCTCAACATCAGCATGCTTATGCAGTCAGTTAAACAGAACTTTTCTGCCTTTAGTATATAGCAATCCAAATTTCTGTTCATTTAGAGCTGTTCAATTAAAAACTCTCTCCCTGCTCTCATTTGCTAACTTGCTCAGGTAACAAATCAGGCAATCAGTCCCTCATACACCCAGACTGAAGGCATTCACAGTGCCTTACCTTTAAACTGAGCCATTTTTACTGCACACTTACCTTGGGTTAACTTCAAGGTGATAATTACTTGCAATGGTGCTAATTTCAATCTTCTTCTTAGAAGGTGCCTATGTAGAAAATAAGCACATTAAATTTCAAAAAGTGTTCTAAAAATCTCTTACAGCTTATACCTGGCTAAGTCACAGGCAGACCAAGAGTCTCAGAGATCAAAGAATCCCGAGACACAGACTTCTTATCTACTATAGTCCCAGCCCCATCTCCAAAGAAAAAAGGAATACTGACACATCATCCAGCCTGTAAAATAGAAACAGTAGAGATGCTATTGTCCAAACTGAGCTGTAAACAATAAATAAAAAAACCACTCTGAACAAAAACACCTATACCACAAAAACAGCCAAACAGGCACAGAAAACAAGAGAGAACCCCACATCCTAAAAAACATCTGGAAAATAATTTGCTCATATAACCAAACTGGTATAATTAATAACGTTAAAAAGGCTGAAGATACTGAGTGCAAAATAAAAAATTTGATTTTTAAAACTCAAATAAAATCAAAGGTCTCACAACAAAAAGATGTCAGTATTTCCACATTACTTCACAGAGGATGGGAAATTTATTTCTTTTACCGTTATACTCTGATGCTCAATCCTCAGTTTCTCCACTCCTGCACCATATAATTCCCTTAACAAACACATTATTCTGGTCTTTTTTCCAGCTCCTGATGGTCCATATACCAACAGGTGAGGAAAGTCACCACATTGAACCTGAACAAAAAGAAACAAGATCAGTTAGCTAGCACAGTATTTTCCTTGTACAATTATTTATCCTTCCATTTTCACCCGAGTTTACATGAAATGACTTTTCCAGCTCCATCACAACACAGCGCCTAGAATCAAAACTGCTGAAATCCTTTCCTGCAGTTACATTTCCTATAGAACATCATACTTATCTGAGTGACATGTGCAACTCGTTTAACTTCAAACACCTCACTGCTTGAAAAATACAAGCACAAACCAACCACAAAACAAACCCCACTCCAACATTTATATGCTTCCCATGATTACTAGATTGACAGCTGTGAGAAACACACAGGAAAAAAGGTTTGAAACAAAGTTTAAAGCAGATGCTTATACACACAGTTACAACACACATATATGTATACACATAAATATATACACACACAGGTTTAGTTTATTTCCTGGAAAGGCAAAAAACATGACTTGGAGCACATGTGACCATACCCCACGGAAAGCACTTAGATATCACCAATCCCTGAGGAAGTCAATGTACCAGTCGGTGCATCTGGCAGGGGAAGCAGTCCTGACTTTCACTCCCAGCTGCTCGCCTCAAACATTTGTGCTAACATCAGGCAAACAAGCCAAGCTCTGTTCTCAGGGACATTGAAACCAGCAGGAAGAACATGTGCACACCACTCCTGAAGGAGCTGAGCCACTGATTCCCTGGGCACGAAGGCCTCGCTCCCAAGCAGGGCTCTATCCCGGGACACCTTCCCGCGGCACGGGGGCTCCTCGGAAAGCCAGGGCCTGCACGGAGGGAAAGATGCCGACCCCGGCCCCACGGGAGCAGCCCAACAGGAATCCAAATTACAGCATAGGTCACGTTGGAATGGACCACAGTGGTCCAACCTCCCGGAGCACAGGGTACAGGATTGCATCCAGATGGTTCCCCACTATCTCCAGTGACGGAGACTTCACGGCCACTCTGAGCAATTTGTTCTAGTGCTTGGTCACCCGCACAGCAAAGTTTTCCCCCTTATTCAGGCGCAATGCCGACCCCGGGGGATTCTCGCTGCGAGGAGGACAGGACTGAGAGGACTGGGAGGCCGCCGGGGCCCCGGGCAGAGTGTGGCGGGGAGGCCGCCGGAGCGCGGCGGGCCGAGCCGGGCAGAGCAGAGCCCGTGTCTCACTGACCAGGTTGCGGAGTCGAGCCGCCTGCTCGCGGTGGAAGTCGAGGCGGGCGAGGGAGCCGGGCCGGTGCTTGTCCGCCCAGAGGCTCATGGTGCTCCAAAAGCCCGCGGCCGGCAGCGGGAGGCGCGTTCCGTACGGCGGCCGCCGAGGGACAAACTCCGGCGGCCCCGCCCCGCGGCTCCCTCCGAGAGCGCGGGGCCGCGCCCCCAGCCCGGCCCGGCCCAGGCGGGGATCCGAGCGCCGCCCGCCCGGGCCGCGCCAGAGCTGCCGGAGGGACGGGCACGGCCCTGGGCCTTGGCGGCTGCAGCGGCTCTGCTCCCTGAAGGCTCTGACAGGAGGGCCCCTTACCCAGCCTGCGCAGCTAACTCCGCCCGCCAGCCCAAACCAGCGCGCCCCGAGCCCCGTCTGAAATCATTCCTCTTGCTGCTCATTTCAAAGAATCACGGAATCAGTTAGGTTGGAAAAGACCTCTGAGATCCAGCCTATGACCCAACACCATCAAGGCAGCCAGACCGTGGCAGGGAGTGCCACGTCCAGCCTTTCCTCAGACACCTCCAGGGATGGGGAATCCAGCACCTCGCTGGGCAGCCCGTTCCAATGCTAATCACACTTTCTGTGGGGAAATTCCTCCTCATGTCTAACCTAAACCTCCCCTGGAGCAACTTAAAACCATAAAGACTTGGTCGAAAAGTTTGTAATCAGACGCTAATTTCGAATTCTCCAAAAGCCCACAACACCTAAAAAGGCTTGGTTTTATTTCTTGTTATTTGGTGCAGTCATCACTATTATCTTATTGATAATGTCCACTGTGATCGGATTATATTCATCTTACCATTTTATCCTTAAAAACGTATCTCCTGCGCCAGTTCTTTACTTAGTTTTATGGGAAAAAACACCTTTCAGAAGGATTGGATTATTTTCTTCCCTTTCTCAAAAACTTTTTCTGCAGCTTCCCTATAAATTAATGAGTTGCCCACAATATATGCATCTCTGTGTGTGGCTTTGTGTATATACAGAATATCTATGCAGAGAATTACATAAAAATATGTATGTAATAGACAATTTCATTTGTCTTTGTATCTCTTTGTCTTGTAGCCTTAATAAATGAAATATATGCACAAGTATATTATTTAAAAGTAGAATTCCTTGAAGTATTGGATATCTATACACATGAATAGCCTGAAATGTGTCAGCTTTTTTTTTTTTTTTTGCTTATGTGATTTCTGTGGGAAAAAAAAAGTAAATGAAACATTCATGTGGCTGTTCATATTTTATCAGGTCTGTGTGCACATTTATTCACACAGTCAGAGAGCATAATGAAGGCAATGGCTGCTCTAACCTAGGCATTCAAGTTACTCATGAAGATCAAAAAAACCTGCTGGGGGCAAGAGGTAATAGAGCATTTTCATCAATACCATGTTACCTGGAATAGTTACATTGCTTGCTTTCATGGACATTCGTTAATCAGTTTTATTTGCAGATTGCCATGAATTAGCAAATTCTACAACTACCTGACAGGAGAGTTACATTTACATTTTGAGGTCTACAGTATTTCTCATGCATGGCTGTTCTCTCTGCTCCCTACCCGCGAGGTAATCTCTGAATTTGACCCTTGATTTATTTGGTATTCTCTTTGGTTAGCTGTTTTTATTACTTGCCTTTTTATGCTTTTCCAGATCCTTGACACATTTGCCTGACTTTTTCATAATTTCTGAACAGTGTGCTGCTCTTGTCTCTATCAATGTCACTTAATTGCAACTTCTTGATAACTCCTTGTAACCTACACAGTTTTTCCATCCCCAGAGAGCTTTTGCTAACTCACACAACTTCCAGCAAGTGCTCTGACAGGTACTCCACGTTTTTAAAGTACCAGTGGAAACAAAGCCTTTTTGTGTGAGGTCAGACATAAGCAGATAGGACTGAATCCAGCAGTCCTTTAGATACTTTCAGCTCCTGAAGAGATCAAGGAGTGAAGAGTGAAGACACAGCATGTCTGAAAAGCCCTAGGCTCTTTTTATTATTAGCTCTATTTATTGTTAAAATTCCATAAGATTTCTTCTTTTCCTGCAAAGAAAATCTTGGAAATTGTGCCCTACCTCAGCAATGCATTTAAGCATGGGCTTATACCTAAACTTTCAATTATTTCATGCTACAGAAAGTAATTAGGCAAATGAACAAAATTAATTTGTTAAGTAAAAACCTTATCGTTTTGAAACCTGCACCTGCATGAAGCATTGCAGTTGTGGTACTTTATATCTGATTAAAATGCTCTACAATGCTTTGATTTTCTGCTTCATTAATTTTTTTAACTTCACTATAAATCTAAACAAAATGAAATAACTCTCTAAAATTGAATGGTTTGGCCAACTGTATTGCAAATAAATTAATGTGAATAATATGGGAAACTCTGGCAATTTCAGCTGCAGTCACAATTCACTCAAACACAAAGACTTTTAGAATATGTCTTCACTCATTTTACTCAGTCCAGCAGAAAGGTCAAAAGGTAAAATTACTTCTCTGCATGAATAAACTAGACAATATGTCTGAAAATAGATTTTAACTACAAATGGCATTTTGACCCTCTTACTACCAGCAGCGACGTTATCAGAAAGTGACACAATGTCAGGTACTGTAAGAGAAGCTCCATTTTACACCCAAATTGAAGCAAAACTGTGAGACCTCTGTCTAATATATATAGATATGTGTCCTGTGTCTAAATGTATATATAGTTCTGTGTTTGTGTATCTATCTCTCTATCTATCTATCTATCTATCTATCTATCTATCTATCTATCTATCTATCTATCTATCTATCTATCTACCTATAATTTTTTAGCAGGCTTTAAACCAATTATTGAAGCATTAGAACAAATTGGAGAGTTGTTGCACTGACCTCCTAAATATATTTACAGCATGATTTGTAGCAATCCAGGTAAGCTGTTAAAAGGTCCAAATACCATTTTGTTATATAATGACTTATATTTTTCAAACAGAAGACTTTTTGGCATCCTTTGATCTTTCAGGCTGCTTATCTGACTGAGATGGATTTTTCTTTTCAGTTTCAAATATTTCAACAGATCACTGCCACTCTGTTGGCTGTCACTCTAGGTTATGTCCCCCTATCCTCATCAGAGCCCCTATATTGCTGCAAGTAAATTGTAGTATGTCAAGGAAGACTAGATCACTCATTTAAAGAAAAGATCGTAATAAGGTGACATCTGTTCTACTGGTGATATATTGATGTCATGCAGATTGACAGTGAAAAAAACAACTAGTGGTGATAGCCAAATAAAAATCTAAAATAAGCCTATAGATTGGCAGCACCAAAGAAACTGCTCCATTATAACAGAAGTAAAACCAAGAAATCCTTTTTCTTCAGGAGTCTTATCTTACAATCCTTTGTTTAATCTGGAAAATTAAAGTGTTAAGAACCTTATAGAAGATTTCCATGCCAGGATGAGGCAAAAAAGGTGTAAGATATTTCTCTACAACCATTAAAACTGAATTCTGGAAAAGGCTATGAAATTAATATTTAATTAGAGGATACATCCTGTGCATTAGTCATTACTGTAAACTTTTGTGCATTTTTCCATCTGGAAAAAATTAAAAAAACCCTTTTATAAAGATGTGGGAAGGTGAAAATAATTAGATGTATTTTAAAAAAACCCAGCCAGGGCACTTCTTCTGATGTAATCAGTACTTCTTCATGTTCCAAATCCTGCTGTTAAGAACCAGACCTTGCTCAGCTTCCCTAGTCTCTAAGTGTACCTGGAGAAGCCAAGAAAAAAAAGGTGAGGTACGTCTTGCTGTTCTTACTCTCTCTCTGTGGCCTCAATTGTGCATAGCTGTGCAAACCTGTGACCCTTTTGCCCCACCCCCCCCGACAGTAAGAATTGTCTAGCTTCATGTTTAAAGCAAGATTTACAGCAGCATAGTTAATCATAATAGAAAAACATAAGGAGGCTGTTGACATTGTTTAAATAGCCTGAACATAAATTCAAACATGTGTCTGGGGACATGTAGAGTTACAGATCCATTCTTCAGATGAACTTCAGCATGAATACATGCCCATTTTTCTGCTGAGGGTGTTGTTGAAAACCATTGGCTATTTTTATATCTATTTTGGGTCTTTCCCTCAGAGATTTATAAGGTCACTGACTAAAATACACACTTAAGTTCTTCAGTTTCCACCAGCCTGCATTTTGCAATAACAGAACTGGAAAGAAAGGAAACTCTTGTCCGCTAAGAATGGCAGATTTGAATTTAAGTCTCCTGAAAATGTTCTGAATATGACTCAATAAGTTAAGAAATAGTCAGCATTATTTTCTGGGTGTATTTTACATAAGACACAGAAGTACCTTATGGAAACTAGTCCATAAAATCTTTAAAGAATGACACGCTCTCAGATATTTATGTTTATAAAGAAATGTGGTGTTTTTCCTGTAATTAGAAATCAGTTTTGAGAAGAAGTTAACATGTGATGGTTTTTTGTCCTTTTCTAGGTGAGGGTAAACTTCACTGACAGTGGACTAAGGATCATTTTTAAATGCAGGTGTTTTGCTTCCTTTCTCATCAGGACTTGAACTACAATTTATTTTATTCATCTGAGTTACTTTTACAATGAAAAAACTAATGACAAATAATGCACTTTTTCAAAAAATTATATAAGTGTAGAGGAAAGAAGTTGCATCCTAGATCCCTTTGCCTATTATGTCCCAAGTGGTGTGGCGAGGATAATAAGTGTTTCTAGATTTCTAACTGTTGATACTTTTTTTTTTTTTTAAGTTTTTCTCTTGGTGATAAATGTCTCAGCTCCTTTGAATTCACAGAATGCTAATGTATTAAAATCAAACACCTCTGAACACATCTCAGTATATTTTCAAAGATGGCAATAAATGTGGCATGTGAAAATCACATTTCTGTTGAATTCTGTTAAAGTAAGTTACAAGAAAAACAATATTACCCAAACCTGTGTCTATCCTATGCCACTGGCAGACCACATTGCTTGTCCTAATCATGGTTTTCAAACATTTACTGAAACTCAAAGGTTCTATAGCACATACTATGTTTTTTGAACATGGTAATATTTCACATCTATCACAATTTTATCTGCTATAAAATCAACAACTTACCCTTGTAGAATCTCTTTTATTCAGGCCACAGCAGTCTTGCTCATCACTCCTAATTTGTCTTTTCCTTTGTAGAGTAATTACATTTTTGTTGAATCAATGGACAAACCAAGGCTTTTGAATTTCCTAGTTTTCTCCAGAGACTCTTCATTTTCAGAAGAACCTTCATCTTATGTTCAGTGTCAGTTTCCATAAATTTTGCTAATCTTTCAAGTTTTGTTTTGATGTCAGTCAGTCATCAGAGGTTTACTCAGATTTACTAGCTGATTCTGAGGCCAGGCCTGTTCATGTATCAGTAGGTGGAATCTTAAAAACAGTGTATTCTCACATCCTCACTGCAAATGTGTTTCTGTTATGAACACGTCTATAACAACATAACAAGCTGCATCATGCTACACTTCTTATTTTAATGCATTACAATGTCCAATACACACAGACAAAGGAAATCTAGAGTAGAAATTTAGTTTGAAAACATTTGCCACAGATTTATCCACCTTTGGTAGCAGGGGACTTGTGCACATAACACTATTACCTAGCTGAGATCTTGCAAAATTACCACAGAGCAAAACCCACTATGAAAAGCTATTAGTATTGATAGGTCTTCATGCAGCTGTATTGTTGGTGCTGGAAGGTTTTACCAGAGGAGATTAAGTGATTGACTTTCTGTTCTTCAGCATTACAACATTATAGGGACAAAACTGCTGCTTTTCTTTTTGTCAAACAAAAACAAGGACAGTATCATAAGGTCTTCCGATCATTCCTCTGGTTCTTACATTTCTTTCACAAGGACACTAAAATTGGTGGGTTTTTTAAAAGTTGGCAATGCAGAACCCAGCTCCAAATGCTAAGCACACCTTGAGGAGCAGTCTATTAAGATGTTGAATTTATAGAAAACAAGACATAGTAGATTAAAGATTTTGCTTTCATTGTCTTCATCTATTTTGTCCTTCCTATTCTTCAGATATCGGTCTGAATTTACACTTCCTTACAGTGAAGAGAACTCATTTTCAACTGTGTGAAGAGCCTCTTTTCAAGCTTTGGTGCAAGTAAAATTGAGTTCATATGAATGATTTGCTGTATTCATGACAAAGCTGTACTCTTATTTTGTTTTGCCTCAGATGTCTCTCATCTGGAAGAACCAGTTTAAACCAACGTATGCAGACCTTGAAGAACCATTAAGTCTGTCCATTGAAGATGCAGTTGTTAAAATTTATAGATTATTTTCTAGCTGCACATATGTGACTGTACTGTTTGTAATAGAGAAATAAGTGCATAGGCTAATAATTTATATGTTTTTAAATTATCTAATGGGGGACCTTTCAATTTATAAATGGTTCTTTAACTCAGTTGTTTATAGGGATACTGTGGCTGTGAGTAGCATTCAAAGCACAGGCTGTCACTTTTTCTGCCTCCTACAGGTCTTTCCTTTCTGAAACCTGTTTTTTTTTTCTACTTTGTCCTCTGCACTTAGGTGCAGTCATCCCTTTTATCAGTCCATAAAATCCTTGTGTGGTGGCTAATTAGACATCTGTATCAGAGGTTAAAACTGTGATAAATTCTTTGTACCTTTAAGATAAGTTAATAAGTTTGATAGGAAATAGGTAAAGAGCAAGATCATGTATCCTGCGTCTTTGACTGCCGCTACATCTTTTTGCACCTGGCCAGTGGGTTCCACTGGAGTGCTCATACAACCTGCAGATCATGTCTGGAAGGCTACATGAACTTGTACAGTTCTACTTGTGCAAGTGGCCTTTTCTTGCTAGCAACAGCAAAAACCTGTAGTAGCAAATGAAAGTAGGGAATGGCCACTCTGAGTTAATGAGATGAGCTGTCACCAAAGGTTACAGAGGAAGACACTAAAATGTTTATTCCCATCCATGGGACATGCAGAATTGTGGGTTGAGTTGCATACCACCAGAGTAAAGTTTTCATAGTATAAGGTGAACATATGTATATCCTGGGGTATGACATAAGTGCATATGGCTTGTTTTAGGGCATGAAGGGCCTGCTAGGGCAGTGCTGGAGGAGGGGGTAGTGTGAAGGAAGTAGGACATGGTGCAGTCTTTCTGTGCTGCCTGTTAGAAACAGCACATGCTGTCTTCCAGAGTGTGCCTTGGCATTGGCTTAGGAAGTATTAGAATGGGCCAGAATGATTCCAAGGAACATGCTTAGTCTTGGTGAGTATGAATGAGCAGGGGTGTAGTGCTGACACACTTTCTTTGGCCTTTATCCCTTACCAGTGTAAAGGAAGATGAGTCTCATACGACTTGCTGGTCCTGGCAGCCAGCAGTACCCACTGGCCAGCCTGCTGATTTCTCCTGGAAAACCTTCAGCACAGCAAGCAGTCTGCTTATGTTGCTTCTTGGAAATAAGGGCCACAAACTCAAAGTAGCACTTTCAAAGGTTCAAGATGAGAAGACTCTGGCTCTTCACACAGGTCATAGTTACGTTTCAGAAGTCCTTGACACAGGATACTGGGGAAGCTAAAAGTTTACGGACTATTAGGGCCACTTGCTGAAGAAAAAGCTGCAGTGTTTACTGGCTTTGTGGAAGCTACATCTGGCACAGACAACCCTTATGACAGCATTGTTGAAGTTTGAGAGAATGTTCAGGGAAGTAAGCACTCTATATTTGCCTCCCCTTATATACTCTGTCCTGTGTATCTTCTGTAGCTGCTGTCAGAGACAGGATACTGAGCTGGAGTTGTCTGGTCCAACTGCAGTGCTCTCCCATATTTTTTCTTCAGTCTCATCTCCATCACTGTGCACACATCCAGTGAACTCAAGACATACAGAGTCTGCTGCTCAGACTGCTCATTATTTTTCCATTGCTTTCTGTGGGGATTTAGTCCAGACAGGATCAAGTCATGTATTTTTTCAGCACCTGCAGACCTAGGGCATTTTGTCATCATGAGCTTTCTGCTTAGCTTAGTAGGCTCTTTTTTAACTTTTCTGTCATTCTTCCACTCAGCCAGAGCAGACTATTTCTTCTAGGAAGCAGAAATTTGGCTTTTTAGGCCATTAGTGCCTCTGCTTGTAAATTATCTTGCCCCTAGAAAAAGCTACTGTAATTCTTTAACACTTCCAGGCAATAAACCCTTCCTTTCTCTTGTAACTTTTCCTGTCAGCGCTTTGTTTATCTGTTCCAGAAAGTCTGCCTTTCTAAAGCTTTGTTGGTAGCTAGTGGAAGTCTTGTGCCTATTTGCATTCTGCATCAGTGTGCAGTGTCTGAGCAGCAGCATGAAGTGTCTGCACTTAGCGTGTCAGATATGTCACAGCTTTTCAATTTCAGCTCTGCTACCACTTTTTACCTGCAAATCCTCCAGTAGGCCCATATTCTAGAAAATAGAGCTGTAATTTACTCTGACATGACTTCCCCTATTAAAAATGAGTACATCTGTTCACTCAGCTATGGGTTCCTCAACACCCTCCAGTAGCAGCATAATTAGAGTTCTGATTGCAACCTGCTAATGATTCCTCCCCCAAATATCTCCCAATCTAATTTTAAATGCGACATAACAAATAGTGCTAATAAACAACAAGGAGAGAACATGATAGGGATAAATGAGTTATAGCAATATCACAGAGGAAAATTTATTTGCACATAGATACAAGTGTGAACTCACAAGCTTATATAGGCACTAAATGTTTAAGACTGTGTAAAAAGACAAAGACATAGACATCAAATACATTCAGCACCATATCGCTGGGTTTATCTTACATGCTGTGCCTTATCTAAATCTTGTTAATGCTAAACATACAAGCAAAATTTGCTTCTGTTTCTAATAGAAATTTTCATGTATTTTTAATAGACATCTAAAGTCTTCATCTTGTTACAGAAGGTATACTATTATTTCAGGAAACTTGTTTTTTTATCAAATTTGTGATCGTCAGAATAATTCTGAGACTTCCGCTTCAGAAGGCAGCTGATCAACTTCACTGGTTATGTGAGGTCCATCCTGTATCTGTAGTCGAGAACCCCTGAGAAAAGTCAGATATGCAAATTTAAAAGATGATACCATTGAAGTTTCTGGTACTATCAAAAGTTTTAATTATTAAATCAATATAGAAATGGGAGGGATTTTTATCACAGTGGAGGAAATTGTTATTTTGCTGTTGATTTCCTTAAGTTCAGGTTTTTATTTATAATGTACAAAGGAACATTGATTAACTAGATTTAAAATCTTACTAATACTTTGCAATATGTTTAGTAATATAGTGGAATATTCATTCTTGGGCAATCCAACTGTTCTGTTAAATGTTACAGAAGCACCCTCAGGTAAAGTGTCATTGCTTTCTTCTCCCTTTAGGTTTTGCAACTTGTGTTTATCATTGAATGCCATATGGTGCAGGTTCTTGACATCATTCATCAATATAGCATCATGCATTCGGTTCCCCTGTTGTACGTGCTGCTGTCAGTCATCTTGGCTTCAGAATAAAGGGATTGTCCAAAGGTTTTTTGTTTCCAACAATGAAACACTTGATTAATTATTTATGTAAACTGAATTATTTACCATTAAATTTATTAAAAGGTAAAAATAGAGCTATTTATATCTTATACATCAAACAGTAAGCAGATTGCCTAAAAAGATCAGAAAGAATCATTCTTCCCATGCAGTAACTGATAAATAGGTGGGTGGTTAAGAACAGGGCTTTTTCTTCAATATCTCAGATACTGATTTATGACCGAAACAAGATTTTATCTGTTGATCTACTGTCTTTCTAATTTAGAATCTTACGTTTTTTAAGCCTTAGAATTATATTGTAGGTAACTAAGAGACACACAGGCATGCTAGAATAAGTTATTCTGCAATTCAGTCATCTTTATTAGGATTGCCAAGGAAGAGGGCAGATGTAATTAGCAAAATTTACATTTTGTCAGCATTGTAAAGGTTACAAGTTTCTACAGAAATATTTTGAAGGTATTGAGTAGGATGTAAGAGTTAAGGAAGTAATAACAGATTTTAAATTTTTTTTCCATTTTAAATTAATGTAGATCTGCTCTTAGGACTGATTATATTTTATGTTCTAAAGTGTGTCCCATTACATGTTGCTTTATTTTTGATCTGGTTGAATGTCATCTTTGATTTTTATATTTCATTTGAGGAAATCCTGGATTTAAAAACCACTTCTATTACACAGTGGATCATTTGTACAGAGTATCATTTGTAGCAGGAGTTTCTGTATTGTCGTGATTATCATGTTTGCCGATCATGAAAGGTGGTTTGAAACTGGGTGGTAACACTGTGTTGTGGGGGAGCAAAGTGCTTCTGACTATAAGAGAAGATCATGTTCATGGCCACCTGAGGATTGTTTGTAGGTCTATAGGACCTGCTGAGTTGCATCCCAGAATCCTGAGGGAATTGGCTGATGTAATTGTCAAGCACGCCCCATCATATTTGAGAAGTCATGGCAGCCAGGTGAAGTTTCTGGTGGCTGGAAAAGGGGAAACATTTTACCCATCTTTAAAAAGGTTAGAAAGGAGGACCCTGTGAACCAGCAACCTGTCAGCCTCCCCTCTGTGCCTGGGAAGGTCGTGGAATAGATCCTTCTGCAAGCTATGCTAAGGCACACAGAGGATGGAGAGGTGACAGCCACCACAGCTTCACCAAGGGCAAGTTCTGCTTAACCAACCTAGTGGCCTTCTTCAATGGAGTGACTACATCAGGGGAAAAGGACAAAGCTATTATCTGTCTGAACTTCTGTTAAGCTTTTGGCAGCATCACCCACAACATCCTTCTCTCTGAACTGGAGAGAGGTGGATTTGGTAGGTGGACTATTGAGTGGATAAGTAATTGATTGAAAGGTTGCATCCAAAGGGTTGTGGTCAATGGCTCAGAGTCCTGATGGATGTCAGCGTTATCCCTCAGGGTTCTGTACTGGGACCAGTGTTGTTTAATGTCTTCGTTAATGACATAGGATTATAGAATCATACAATCATCAAGAGACCTACAAGATCATCAAGTCTACCTGGCAGTATCACTGTAACCCCTAAGCCACTAAACCAGATCACCCAATGCCAGATCCAAATGCATTTCTAACCCATCCAGGGATGGTGACTCCACCACATCCTTTGGGCAAACTAGTCCAATGCCTGACCACCTAAACAGTAAAAAATTTTTCAGATATCTAATCTGAATCTCCCCTGTCTCAGTTTGAGGCCATTTCCTCTGGTTCTCTCACTGAGGCTTGGTACAAGAGACTGCCTCCCCCTCACTACAATCTCATTTTGGGGAATTGTAGAGAGCAATGAGGTCGCTCCCTCCTGAGCCTCCTCTTCTCAAGACTGAACAAACCCAGCTCCCTCAACTGGGGATTTTTTATTATATTAAAAGCAAATGCAAAGATGCAATCTAATTCAAATCTATGTAAATTCAAGTGTTCCCACTGATTAGAATGGAGGATGTTTCAAGCAGTCTTCTTGTCACTGCAAGTAGAGTAAAAATCCCACAGATTTTGCAGAGAGTAGGAGATGGCTTTGAAAAATTTGGCTTAGATAGGATAGCAAAGGCAATTGGACAGAAAGACAGGTGGGAGATTTTTTCTTCCCATTCTTCAACTAGTTTCCATCCCTGTTCTCTTCCCCTCTATGCCAGGATATAATATTGTCCTGTATTTAACTCTAACACTTTCTGCTGGTAGTGGTAGTATGATGGGCAGAGGAAGATTTTTAGCCCCTTGCTGCTTCCCCAGTCTAGCAAGTTCTGTAATTACGCTTGAATCCCAAATCCCAAGTTCCTTTGCCTGTGAGCTTGGGAATCACACTGATTTTGGTGTCTAGGAAGCCTTGGTACAATAAGAAACAAAGTAGAATTTTAGGCCAAATGAAATATCAGTTTATAATGTAATTTTGAAAATCTGCTGATATATGCAGTCTTGGGGCAAATTAAAACCTCAGCAGGAGTAATACCATGCTGTGCAAAAATATTGCAATTGATGCTTCTATTTTTTAGTGTAATTGTCTGAGACCCTCAGGAGAATACATACCAGACTCCAAAGGAAAGTGCATTTGTAAGCTCTATAAACTGGTGTTTTGAACAGCACAGGGATGTGAAAAAGAAAAATGACACTTCATGAGGTTCTGGATGAGAAAAACAAATTAGATCTTTCTGCTGTAGCTGCTGCTACTTATATACCCACAGGTTTGTTTTTGTTTAAAAATAATCTGAAGTGCTTTTTTGTTGTAAAAATAAATTATTGCTCATAAAAAAAATTCAGGAGGTGGATGTTTTATTGTCATGACACAAGAATAATGTGCAGTACAAGAAGGTTCCTACTATGGCAGAATTCAAATGTTAACAAAAATTTAAGTACTTGTCTGTAGTACAGAAAAGGAGATTTTATTGCACTACCCTAAAGGATCAGGTCATTTCTCCATAGGTAAAGTGATACAAATCTGGCTGCAGCTGTGTGTGCTCCTCTGGTCCTGACTTTACCTCTTGCAAGCATTGCCTCACATCCCCAAGCCAAACAGAGCTGATCCTCTCTACAGTCAGAGAAGGCAGCGTGTTCTGGGCCCTTTGAGGCCTTTTTCTGTATTTTTCTGGTGTCCTCTTTCTGGACTAAGGTATCAGACTCGTATGATTCTGGGGCAGTTCTATGATGTAGATTCTTATCAACAATCAAGGGAAGCAGTCCATCAAATTCGTTTTAAAACCACCACAGAGAGGTTGCATTTCAGTAATGTTGATGTGGTTGCTCCTCGTCCTAACCAGCCTGAAAAGATGCAAATAATCTGCCTTGCTGTATTTCTGCTTGCAAGATTAAAATAATTCCATTACAACATGAATGCTATGATGATGAATACTGGCCCTGTTTTAAAGGGCCCAGTAACACCTCATATTTCCTAGAGCAGCCAGTCCTTCTGAAGTGAGAACAGTAGGAATCACACAGCTGCTGACAGAACGCAGAGGGAAAACTAGAGTCCATTGCCTGCTGTTTCCATGTATCTGGAGAGCCAGCAGGCCCCTTGTTTAAATCTCTGTGACTACAAATACAATGTGTAGTGCTTATTAAACTACAACTGTCCTATATATAATAAATATTCTGCTAGTGGTGCTAGGAAAGAAAAAGGCTTTCTTCAGGATTTTTTCTCTTCACTTGAAATCAAATTGTAAGGTTTTGTCAGCTCCTACAGGAGATCTTTAACTTTCTGCTCCATCGCTTAGAGACTTGTTCTTGCTGCCACTGGTTAATGGTAAACAATTATCTGTATTCCTTATCCAAGCTACCTACATGACTTTTTTATCCTCAAAACTGTCTCATTAATCATACCATTAAATGAACATTATAAAAATAAAAATAAATGTAGCAATCTGTCGTGTAAACTCTATAGTTAACAGGAAAATATGGATTACCTCAGGAGTTCATACAACTATTTAATTTTAAAAAACCATTCCTCATTGAAAAATATTTAGTGGAAATGTAGAGTTTCCTACTTTTGTGTCATCACAGAAGTGTGTCTAGTTTTTAGCCCCCATCAAGGAAGTATGATTCATCAATAAATGAAGCAGAATCACATCTTCCTTATGTACTGCTACCCTTTAACTATTTTTTGTGCCTTCAACGCTAAAGCAGTTATAACAGCAAAGTCACCTAGAATCTCTGATGCTTCAGTATATTTAATTTATCATTTAAAATATATAATAGATAAATGTCATTCCAAGTACATTGCTTTACATCTGTCGAAATACACTTTTCTCCCCTCATTTTTTGACTCTATTACAGTGGCATACAGTAATTCAGGCAAAATTGTCTATGTGCTCAGTCACTAGAGAAACAAAATTGACCAATACATTTTGTGCACATCTCCTTTAGCTCCTTGTTTTCATTAGCCATTTGTCAAGTGCTCAAAATTCAGATTTGTCTTATAGAAAGTTGTTACAATCCCAAAAAGCACCTGGTATTTGAAGTTCTCAACATGCTTTGGAAATGACCCCTAAATGATCAAAGTCATATGGATTTGTCTGAGAATTTTCTTCCAGCTCATTCTTTTTTCGGTTTTGTCACAGAAAAATTACAAAGGAACCATTTCTTCTGAGAGTTGAGCATGTTTGTGTAGGCAATAATAGTCAAACTCTGTAACAAAAAGATTTGTCCCTGTAAATGTGGCATTTTCACAGACATTCTCCTCTTCCTTGTTTCTCATGGCTTTTCCGTTTAAATGGTTAAACTGAATATTAAAAATCTGCTTGTTCCTCTAATGATAAGTTACTTGCAAACTGTTGATGGGTCAATATGGCAAAAATAGCATGCAAGTGTGACAGCTATATTTCTGTCAGCAGATGAGATTGTTGTTTGATGTAACACTGAAACCCTTGTACAACATGGGGTCACCCCACACTTATCCAGTCCTTCCTTTTAATGCTGCCAGCCAGGAAGGTCACAATTAGGATCTCGAATCTTAGACCAAATCTGTCTGTGTTTGTCTGTCTGTTGATTAAGGAACATGCTAAAACTGGAGGCCACTGAAAGTATTTGCTTATTTTGTCTTAATTGTATTGCTTCCTGAAAATGCAAGAAAAGTCAGAACAGCACAACATTTCTGAAAAGGAACATCCACTAAATAATGTTCTCAGCTGGAAATCACCAAGCTTGTATTTTCAACTGCTTAGTGACTATTCTTTTCAGTCAAAGAAATTTTGTGGGTTGATCCAAACTATTTTTCCAGCTCTTCATTTCATAAGAGAGAATTGATTTTCCTTGTTTGTTTGTAACTTGATTCAGGTTTCTGTTTAGGTCAGCAAACTGAAAAAAACCCAGTGATTTGCATGGTTCTGTGACCTTCTGTTAGAAAAAAATAACAAACATCTGCAAAAGAAGTATATCTGGGTCACAAGGCTGGACTAGGACTGCCCCTACCTCTGCCTGCCAGGGTGCAACCTGTTCTTTGGGGTGTGTATGGATTCATGTCCCTGTGATTCAGGGTGCCAGGGCCCATGCCTGGAGCACAGCAGCAGGGAGTTGGGACTTGCACAGATCCACTAATACTGACACTGAGTAGCTGCACTATATTTGATGTTGCTTTAAAAGCTACAATCCAGGAATTATGGTTGGAAAAATCAGCTAGACCAATATTTCTTGCTATCCTGTTGACATAATTTCATTTCCAGCGAAAGACTGATTTTAATAATTATTATTCAAATCGCTGATGTTATTGAAATTCTTTCTGCAATTTATTTTAGATGCTGGGTCGTTTGGGTTTTTTTACAGACCCATGTCTCCCTATACGACTGTGCTCTCCTGCCCCCAGCTCTGGGTGCTACCCTGTAAGAGGGCTGCAGCCCACAAGGTGGCAGAGCTCGCCTTGGAGAGCAGCCTTTGGTGAAAAAAACTTTTATTTTAAATTTTGCTAGCAAAGCTCTCTCCCCGGCTTTATTCCATTTGCTCATTAATTGCAAATGTAGCTTCCTTTTTGCACATAAATAGTAATTTCCTTAGACAAATAAAGGCAAATATTCAGCCAAATGAAGACATGGAGATCAGTTTTTATATTGATTTTGATTCAAAAGTTCTTCTGTCAACAAACACAAGATTTTTTGTCTAAGTTCATTTACGTCAGGAGTTTCAAACTAGTTGAGTAAGTTGTAATTTGTTTAACCTCACTAAAATTTAACTCTGTTTCAGTGTTTGTCTCAAAATTTGGAAAAGGTAAAACCAAGTGAAAAAGGTTTAGCCCTTCAACTTTTAGAATAGTAAATATTTTTTTAAAAAAGAGCTTTAAAAATAATTCCCCAACAAGAAATGTCTGTCACTGTTTAGAAATTGTTAAATTTTCGTCTGATTATTAGATACTTGACATGAGCCTGCTCAATATTACTTGACCAGTAAAGAAGTTCCAACATATGACTCCATTTGATTTTGTTCCTTTTTCCAACTTCCAGACATGACAGGGAGAGCAGATATGATTAATGTAATTCGAAATCAGAGTCAGCGATGTTATTGTAGGAGTTAGTATCAGTGCAATATTCATACTAAGTGTGCCAATTCCTGTAACAAAGCTGTACAGGAGAGTTATTTAAAGAGATTAAATGATGCAGAATAAAGCTTCCAAAAGCTGTAATTCAAAGTGACAGAAACATTAGCTTTGAAACAAGTAGCATTTAATCACACAGATTATACAGAAACATAATTTTTGTATGTTGTTTTCTTCAATAGAATTTAATTTTAATCTGTTGAGACAGCTCATCATTTTCAGCTACCTACTGCCAGAAGCCTGTCAGAGTATGTATATGTACCAGTACTGTGAGGAGTGGGACCTGTTCTCTCCAACACTGGCCTCAGTTTATGCATGCCTAAAATTTCAGGTGCTCCCACCTGCACCTGCAGGTTGCACCACTTCTTGCCTTTGTATGCACCATTTGAAAGGTTGAACTTCTGAACTTATGGACAAGCAGCGTAGCCCCAGTGAAAACATCGTATCTGTGCAGTCACAAGCAGAACATTATTAAAGGGCAAAGGCACGAAGGAAAAAAGCATGACAAACACACAGAGTCCAGGAGAAGGGTTCAAACCTTCTCATAAATAACATTTGATTTTATTCTCCTGCAAGTATACAGGAAGTCCAAACTGCATTGCAGAAAAAAATAATTTGTGTGTGGTTTGACACAGAGGACACAGAGAGAGTGAATCTCAGTATAATGCTGCAGTAATAACAGCTCCTCTGATGTGGCAGAACACATAGATTTACCAGTGCCCCTGCCCTGACCGATATGAAACTCTTTATTTGCAGAATGTGTGAGCGGGAGAAAATGTGACCTTCAGGAAGACTGATATGAAGTGCCTTTGCCTCCTGGGGACTCAGAAGGGCAACAGACAGGAGGAACTCACGTTGACACTAACCTGCTGTTTATAGCAGCCAAAAGTACATGTGAAAGCATGTCAAAAACTCCAAGCACTTTGGATGGGTTACCATCAATTTTTTTCAGCTTATTTGCTCTTCTTATAAAACCTGTTTGAAAGTGAAGCCAACTGTCTAGAAAAAGCATTTGAAGGACAAGGTGGTAGGGAGGTTTATTTTATTTTTCTCTAGAAATGCCTTTCTTTGCTAATATGGAAGTTTAAAAAAATGGGATTCACCTGTGTTTCCCTCTCAGCTTCTTACAAAGTCTGAATTACTTGGAGATGCCTTTTATTTTAGAGAAGGTCATATCAACAGTTCAGCATGGCCAGATTTTAAGAGAACAGACAGGTATTTTGTATATCAGAGCAGTTCCTTTTGGCTGATGGTGAGAATATTAAAACAGGGGCAGTTTCAGTGTGAATTGCAGTCAGGGATCAGATCCTGACCAGGGATGGGACTGCTCTGATCTCCCCTCCTGCCCCACAGGTCAGGCTGGGGTTTGTTCTGCTCCCATGGCACAGGTCTGGCACTGATCACTGAGCACCAGGGCGGGTAAAGTTTTGATAAGGGAGCCAGAAGTTCAGAATAAACTATTAATTTATCTATATCCAGAGTAAATGATGCTATCTTCAGGGTAGGGACTGTCTTACCATGTTTGTTTGCAAATGTTTGAGCTTTCCACCCTTTGTCAGTAATAAATGATAACATGGCAAGGAAGGAAAATGGACTTCAGAAAAGACTGCCGGCTTAAAAAGAGCAGCCAGAGAGATTAGGCCTACAGGCGTAGCTTTAATGGTGATACTGTCACTGAGAGAGAATCAAGCTCTTGCCAAAGGGCTATTATAACACCCTGTTTATTACAGCGTTCAGTACAGGACATGGAGTCACCCTAGCACGGAGTAACACTTGCTATATTGTGCTCAGGATGAGTAATGAATATCATGTGAGTACGGAATGTATCAGATCTTTCCAAAACTGTGTCTGGGCAGGCAAGGGGGTTGGCTGCCTCACTCAGCAGGACACTCCAGCTACTTTGTGCTGCTTTGATGGCACAACGCTGCTAGGAGGTTTTCATGACTGGCTGCTTAGGAATGCTGCTTGTGTGAGGACAAAAGCCACTGATGGACAGGAAATCCAGCATGATTTGGTCCCAGTGTCCCAATGTCACACACAATCCCAATTGTCTCAGAATCAAGAATCTGCAGGGGTTTTGACAAGCTACTGTTGCCCTTTATGCATCACAATTTTAACTAAGAGTTGTTGGCTGCACCTGTGACCAAAAGGTCATAATTTTTGATTTCTCCCCAGCTATTGATGACACCAATAGAGGGATTTCACCAGATTACATAATATTCATTATAACGCAGAAGCAAAATCATTCCTATGCAGTACTCTCTGCTTCCCTTGTTGATGCAGTCCAGGTGGTGGCTGTGGATCTCTCTGGACATGACTGGGTTAGCAGACACCAGAAACCACCGTGCAAAGAATGGAGAATGGGAGTTTACTGTCTCACAGACTGATGTGCCTCAAGTCTGTGCTTTCCTCCTGTCTGCTTGTGGCACCACGATGGGGAGATCAACAAACCTGGAGCACCTCTGAATGCCAGTGGACTGACACTTCATTCATGAATCAGAGTGCTCTAGTACCTGCTGGTTCCTAGAGCAATAAATCTAAATTGGTTTGGTACCGCTGGGATAATCTAAATTGGTTTCATACCAATGCCTCTTGCAAGGCACTGGTCTGTGATTTTGGCATTGCAAAGACCTGGGCAGCTCTTGCAAGGTGAGCTGGTGACACTGACCAATTACACACATCTCCCACTTTCAGGGTGTGATGTAAAGACAAGAAATATCTGCAGATTTTGAGGAATAGAAGTGAATTTGCAGGATAAAGGATAAAGGATAAGGATAAAGGAAATTGGTGACATTTTATTTATCTATGTGGAGAGAACAACCATTATGTCCAACTTTGGATAAACATCTACTAAAACTTCTGAACAATAAACTAGACAAGGGGAAGCTGTCATAAAAAACAGAGTGTATTTCTATAAAGAGTTTTATTTATCTGAGGTGATAAAAGAAAAGCTGATTAGAAAAGCTTAATGCTTTACTCTATCAGTTTTATAGCAGAGTAGCTGCCCATAAATTCAATGGAATTTCACCAGCATTTAAAAACACAGTGGAAAAAAAAAGACATTCTGAATTCAAAGAGAAAACAAGATCAAGGATTAGTTTGCTTATTTTGATAATAAAATAAATGCTGCAAGAACATGGAACATATGATTAGGTTGGAAAAATTAGCAATGCTATTTGAACAGAAATGTCATTCCTTGTAAATTCACTTCTCAGTAAACTTTTCAAAGGGTAAGAGAGTGATAATTTCAACTGTTGGTTCTTCATGTTAATAAACAGTGCGCTATAGAATCTGCTATAAATGTCATCCATACAATAAAGGAAGAACAAACACTTGGCTATGAAAGGGCATCTACTTTTCTGAAGTGGCATACTTCTACTGAGTTATATCAGCCTTTTAGTTTAAAAACGCTTTTGTTTCCTGTTTTAAAATATTCACAAACTTTCCATTCCAAATAAACATCTAAACTTCCTTAGTAAAAAAAAAAAAAATCCCTATCCAAAAATTAATCCTTTCCTTTTTTTTCTGTAAAATCACTTTATAAACACTTTCCAAAGCTGCCAATCTAGCCATTTCCCCAGATGTCTTGTTATATCTTAGTAATTAAATTGTAGTCTCTGAGCTGTCTTTTTCATAGCTAAGTTTACAGGAAATGCATCTTCATCCTTGTCTAGCACAGTATAAAAATGTTCTTCTGGGAATGCAGTTGTATTTATTGATTTTTCAGAATTTGTAATTCCTTTCAAAAGAAATTTAGTTGGGTCTTTTGAGCTTTCAGGAACTGATGAAGGCAGAAAACAATAATGATTTGAAAAGATATTTCTAGGGAATTTTATGACATTATAAGACTTAGCCCAGGATCTGGGTTAGAAATACATTTTCCTTGGTATCCACATACTCTTTGCAATATCTAGTTACAAATAATGGCATTGCTACATTCTTTGTTTAATAAAATGTGTCTGACTGCAAAATCTCATAAACAATACGCTGTGTTTAAGGCAATGTGTATATCACAAGTGCTAATATGAAGTATCTTTGCAATCCCACATCAAAAGCCAGAGCAGTAGAGAAGATAATCACCAGAATTGATCTCTTGGGAAGCAAGAGAACTAATCCCAGCATTCTGCTGGGAGATGAGCTTCTAGCTTCTTCATGTCCCTGTTTAAGGACTGATAGTGGAATCTTCCTGCTTGACCTTGATGTCAGAGCAGCAGGCACAGCAAGGCATCTGTGGCTTTTCTGTTCTTGGTGACTACTTACAAAAGCCTTGAGCTACACATGGCTTTTTTTTTTTTTTTTTTTACCCAGCAGATGCCCCTTGCCCAAGCACAGTCTCCAGGCAGGCAGGGAAATATTCTACCAAAGCCACACCACTGGGAGTGCACAGCAAGCCTGGCACTGTACTCCTGTGTCCTTGCAACCATTCCTTCCTAGGGACTCAGTGCCAAGGCTTTGTCACAGCAGAGATCCCAAGGCACCCTCAGTGCCTGGCAGAGCAGTGAAAGGGGTGGCAAAGCCCACGGGCCACCCACAAGCTGCCACTGCCCTCTCCTGCCACTGTGGCAGCTAGGGGTGGCCTTAGGGACCCACAGCCCTGCCTTTGCAGGGCAATCTAAGAAACCAGCCTCATGGGATGGGAACTGCTCATATCACCTCAGCTGGACTGCGTTTACCCAAAGGTAAATGGACTTGTTTTCCAGGATCTTGACATGTAGCTCATGGTGGATGTGGGGACCAAGCTAAAGTTTCCCATACCCTGGACTAGTATCTCAGCCAACTGAATGTGGCAAGAGGGAAGGAGAAAGTAATCTTCCTCTCCTGATGACATGATTTCACATGGAAACATTACTGAGAACCCAAGGCAGCAGATTTCCAAGAGGATATCCAACCCACTGGATTAGACATCCATACTGATATTCACACTCGTGTTTCCATGTCTGTTTGCATGCATCAAAAAAAGTTTGGATGCATCAAAAAAAGTACCACAAGAAGCACAAAAGCAGTTCCCACTTAAGGATAATCTAGAGGCTTGTACTTAAGTAAGACTACCAATAAATTTAAAACTTTGATATAATTCTCTTGGAAAGCTTATTCATTCAAGTGAATTTGTGCTGAGATTTCCCAAGAGAATTTTCTCCAATCTGGAGTACATCACGGTTTCCACAGGTATGCACCAGTCATTCCTGTTGGAGAGACTTGAAGTGTCTATTAAATGGAAATCAAGAGTCTCAATGCTTTTTTTACCAAATATATGATGGCTTCCCAGCCAAATAAAAACATGTTTCTGCAGCAGTGACCTCCTAGTTGTTTGGCTGACTATTCTTCATTTATGCAGCTGCAGCGTCCTTCTCCAAATGCATCTTAATCATGCAAAAAAATTCAGTGCCTGCTTTGCATTAAAAAACTACATCCACAGCAGGTCTTAAACTGCTGAACATTCAGTGCAATGTTCTTCTCTGATGCAGTGATTGCAGCACTTTTTCCAGTTTTGCTAGTGAAATCAGGAGGTCAAACTTTGTGTCAGTATTGACTGAGACTTGTTTTCATCCAACTATTTGCTTTTAAATATGCATGTTTCTCAGATATAAAGATACATGTTTTTCCAGCATCACTGAGAATCTAACACGGATTGCAACACAATTTGCAGCAGGATCTCCATTTGCTGCTTTTTGTTGTTGCTGCAGACCATCTTAAATTATTGTGATATTATTCAGAATGCTGCGGCTTTTCAAAGTTGATTTTCTCTTAAAATGTTGCAGCAATTTTGTTCCATATTTCTTGTTTTCCATTTGATAATTCAAGGACTTGGATTGAATGAATTAAATATGAGTCATGTACATTACGAACTATTCCATGTATTAGAAACACAGATGTTTACTGCCATTAACTATTAAAATCATTTTGGCATGAACTGTGTTATAATCTTGAGCAAACTGATGGAGAATATGACCAAATGTAAAACTTTTCCATAGCTCTGGATTATCTTTCTCTAGGAAAAGCTGCAGAAGTATTTTTAAAACAAGTTCAAAATTATCTGAAGAATAAACCAGTAAATGTTTTCCGTCTATGATAAGAGCTAAACCGGCTTCATCTGTATTTCAAAAATCAGAATTCCAAATCTTTTCTTGTCCTTGTGTGTTTATCAGAAAAGAGAGATGGTCTGAATGGCCTATTGTTAATAACAAGCTTTGCTTCATCAAGTCAATAAATGGTTGAGTTGTTATATCATGTAGTTTCAGTTCATGAATTGTGCGTTTGTTCAAGCGTCAACAGACTGAGAGTGTCTGTTTACAGGCTGAAAACTTTCCTAGTTCGCAATTTCACTTTTTAAAAAGAAATTAAATGTAGCATCAATTGCTAAAGAAGAGAAATCAGTGGGACAGTTGGGCTAATTAGGGATACTACCCAGTGGAGTTTGTCTCATACCTGTGAATGGCAACAAACCTTGCAAGCAAAACTTCCCAAACTCACTGTTTTCTCTAATATAATAACTACTGAAGCTAACTCTTACCAGTGTATTCATTTGAATGGCACAATCAAGCAGATTTCAGGAGGTTATCAACACCTTTGATCTCTTGATCCACATATGCAAACCTCTTTGATTTCAAGTGGAAACCCAGCATGAATAAAAGACAGCCTACTTTCTGAGCAGCAGAGACTGATCTGGAAAAGGTCAGGCAGAGAAAACAGATATGTACATAAGCCAGAATCATACTAAAAAAATCCCATCTTTCTCTAACTGGCTAAATGAACTTTTCCGAGGCTATTTGCTTTGCTTTGTTATGCTTTAGTGAAAGTGAAATACAATGCACAGAGAACTGTGGGTGTAGCATTTCCCTTCCTGGCTTTGACATTTCTGGTGGGTTATTACTGCTAAATATTTGTGAGCATTCATGACCTTCAGAGCTCAAAGAGCTGCCACCGGGAGGTAGATACACACAGAGCCACAATTAGTGCAGCATTTCAGGTACCTGTAAAAGCTCTGCTAGCTGCACCTTTAATTTCAACCTCTGTCCCTGGGCAGAGGGACAATTCGTCCTCTGTTCTCAGGAGGATGGGGTGGTGCCTGATTGTCCCAAGCAGCAAGTGGTCAGGACAGTGGGTTTTGTGAGAAGGTGGAATGGGCTGCTGGACATCTGCCACTGGGGTGGTTTTGATAGTACTGGAGTGACCCATAGTAGGGAAATACCCCAAAACAAACAGGGGAAAAAATGTGAAGAGGGATACCTAAAGAAATAATGACCTTCATTTCACCGTGTCTCTCTTCTTGCCCTAAACAAAGGAGTATTTTCCATAGCTTATGTTTTGGGGCACAATAATTTTCAAGTGTTTTCAAGTAAAGAAAAAATTCTGCCAACTGATGTGAACATATTCACAACATTGAGAGCTGTTGGTTATGGATGTGCTATTTTTAATCCCGTTTCTGGTCACGTTCTTCTAGAAGCTGTTATTTTAACTCTGAAAGGGAAAAAACCAAATCAGTCCAAAGATAGTCAGATGACAGATGCAAACTGGCCATTCTTCCCCTCCTTCAGCAGCTTATAACACTCACTGTGGGTCTGCAGACTGACAGGTCGCCTTGCTCCTTCCCAGCCACAGTGCTGAGATACTGACATACAAGGTTTGGTCCTCACCATTACAGTTCCTGTATTGCTGCTCTATAATTAGAACATTTCTCATTTACAGAGAGTACTGCCATGCTATCTAGTGTCTGAAAACATCCCAATAATAATGATTTCAGACTTGTGAGGGGCATTTTGCAGTATAGCGGAAGGAATACTTGGTAAGATTGCTGTGATCTAGGGTGCTCCATTTAGGGTATTTTAGTCTTAAAAGGGGTATCCTTCAAAAGCAGTTCTTTTTTCTTTTTTTTCTTTTTTTCTTTTTTTTTAATAGTAATAACTCAAAGTTTCAGGTTGTTCTTTTGACCATGAAATGTCATGCATATTGATGCTTTATAAAGCCTCCAGAACTATCTCAGGGAATGAATGGCAGTAAAAGGACAGTCTCGTCTTTATTTAGCAATGCTGCAAAAGTGGATGCCAGAATCTGAATTTGTACTATTTGTACTCACATATGTTAGGATGAAAAGTCACCGAAGCCCAGATACACAGGGACCCCAGCATGATGACATCCAACCTGACTTTCCAGCGCCACCTCAGAGGCAGAAATTTGCAGTTCTGAGTTATTCACCTTAGTTATCTTATACAGCTGAGAAAAGAGTTAGGCACCAGACTGTGGGATGTACAACAGCCAGGGTACCAGGCAAAGGGATGAAGAGAAAATGATGAAACAATAGATAAGTCTTAAGACCCCTGTCCCTGTCCCTGTCCCAGGGCTCCTGACAGTTGAGTGAGAGGGGTTTATAGCTCTGAAAACCTCCAGCCATACAGTTTAACTGTGTTAAAAGAAGATGCCTACAGTGATGGAATCGTTCCTCACCTTACAGAGAGAGCAGATGATGGACACCATTTCACAGGGGTGTTCATTCGGATGACTTTGGAATAGCAGCAGGCACATGAACTCCCTGCTTTGTGCTGAGCTCAGTGCTGTTGGCACGGGATGGGTGTTGTGTAACCATTCCTAATAAACAAAGGATTCTAGGCAGCCCACCAAATAGTTAGAGAATGCCTAAACACACCGTGAAACAAAATATCTGCTGAGACACTCATCCAAGATAAGAAGGCCCCTGGGAATACACATTTGAAGTACTTTAGGTGCCTAAATAACTTTACTGATGACAGCTTAGGTGCCTTTCAGGTATGCTTGCCACAGGCAGAATTGTTGTGACTCACTCCCTTGAATGCAGGCATCTAAATTCTGCTTGAGCTATGCCATAGGCAGATAAAGGCTTTTGGAATCTTTTCCTAACTATTTGAATTTATAAAAATACCTTGTTTCAATAATATGGCAAGGGTTCAAATGGTTTCCGATTTTTCTGTGTAAATGAGTAGGAGGTGATGTTTGGATTTTCTAGATTCCCTCATTTTCCTAACATATTTGCCAGAATAGGACTTAAATTAATCCAGCACTTCCAAAGTTCTCTTCATTGATTTGACCACAACTATGTGTTAAAAAAAAAAAAAAAATGGACAGTATTTCAGAACTTCTTAAGTTGCTTTGCCGGCTTTTCTTCTGCAAACATGATTCAGAGGCCAGATTTTTGTTGTCCCAGAATATTGTTTCAGATAACATCTAGGCACTGTTTTGCATTTTATATATTACCTTTACATCTTATTTGCCAGACAAGTACCCTCAGCTTGTACAAACTTTTTTTAAATTCCCCACAGCTATGGAAATTTAGCTATAACATGAAAGACATCTCTGAGTGAATAAGGTAATTTCTAAAAATTGGAAAATAGCTTTCTTTTTTTGTCTGAAGTGGAGTCTATAACTTGGGGCTGACCATTTTAATGGTCCTGCTGAAGACAGAACAAAAGACAAAGGCCAGTCATCTACGCAGAGCAAGGCCATGCTGTTAGCACTACAAAACCCAGAAAAATAAATCTGTTGCCATAGCCTAGGATTTTGACTGGTTTACAGCTGTCCAGTAAAATAAATTTTGCATCCTCTTGTACCATATGGGCAATTGGTGGTGGCTGTAGCTGCAGCCGTGTGATTTATTACTGCCACTGACACATCCTTTTGAGTGGATGTATAACATTGCTTGCACTGGAAGTTGTTCTTCGCCCAGACATGCACACCAGGAAATGTTAGCAGGACTGCATCTTCTCCCAGATCAGGTATCAGTGCTCAGTTGTTCCACGTTTGTCTCTGTGGTCTTTCACATTGCTAAGGCAGTAAGCAATGAAGCAGGAGCACTTCCAGGTTTGTGTGGTGATGGCTGTCCCAGGCACAGAGGAGTCTTGGGAGTGGCAGGAACCCACTGCTGCCATCCTCCTCCTCCAGCTGGCATGCTGGCATTCAGGAATCACAAGGTGGTGCTCTTGTACTTATGGCAAATTAATCGGTGGCCAACACTTGAGGTGCCTGAGGCTGTCTCTCAACCTTCTGCTGCAAAGGGCAAGCTGAGCTAAGCAGCACTGCTGGTGGTTGCATGCCTGCTTATACCCCAAGAGATTCCTGGTGAGAACAGCTCTCCAGGGATGTTCGCGCCTGTGTAAGAAAAGGTTAAATGCTGCACGGTCACAGGATCGGAATGTGTTGTGATACAGAGAGATCTCTTCTTGGTGCCTCATCAAAAGACATTCTCTTGAGCAGATGTCATAAAATCTGGGCTGAATGCTTCCTTCATGTTTGTAATTCTCCAGTGGGAAAAGAAATAGGCCCAGAAGATGTTTTCTATAGACTAAGGATGTAACTATCTCTTTCTATCCTCTTTAAAGCTGAGCTCACCACTCTTCGCCTAAATTAAATAGTTTGGCCTTGTCACATACTGGTGTGACACATCCCATTTAAAGCAGAATATTCATCTTTTTTACCCAAGTTGGACTCTGTATTTTATTTCATGCGTTTCTCACTTATCCATTGTCTTTTCCCCAAGGATTTCTTGACTACAAGGATGACACATTAAAGAATTTGTGATATCACAAAGGTGCTTTGCTACTATATATACAGACCTAGTACCAGGACTCTAGAAATCGTACAAAGGTGATACCTCAGAGAGCAAGAGAGGGGTTAAACATGGACAGTGGTTCTGGGACTGTGTTTAAAGATGATGGAACATCTCCTTTTTCTACAAATCTAGCAGATGGGTCATATCATAATGAGTTGAGAGGAGGCTGTTTCAGGAGGCTGGAGGATGCAGCGATCTTTTACTTAACAAGAGCAATTGGATTGCAGAGCAGGCTGCTGTGATTGTTGCTCATTGTGTACCTGAGTGAGAACTGATCATCTCTCACTCCACATTTCTCTGAGCACCCCCTCTTTGTACATCCTCCTTACTACAAGTAATAGGCTGTGTCTGACAGGTGTTATTCTGTACAAGAGAAAATGCATTGCTGAGAGCTCTGAACTGTTATAAGGCACTGGTCTGCAATACTGGAATATAGAAACCCCATGCTTGTTACTTTTGTTTTTCTTTGAAAATTTTCTCTCCTTTTCATGTTGAGACATCCTCTTAGTGCTCTGTATTTTCTAACAAATTCTGTGCACCCAACTTTTAGATGTTTCTTGAGTATTTCAGTATCGCTGTGCTGAAGAGACGCATATGTTGAAATGCTGTTGTCACCACTGCATGCACCAGTAATTCATATGCATGGAAAATAAAAATAGTACTGACTTGTACAAGTTTGGTACAATGTCTTCTACAGTTAAAATTTTCTGCAGAAGCTGTTACTGACAACTTTGCTGCAAAGAAATACAGAGAGTTTGAGCTTGCTGCAGCATTCTGGAAAATAGAAAGGGATATGTTAAGAACAAAGCAGCTTTTCTCTCTCTCACCCAATAGAATTTCTTATTCTTATGACCACCACAGTCTGATTTTAACATCAATGTGACAGCATTTGCCATCTTCTCGTGAAATGTTCTCTCTAGCTAAAGGAAAAAATGCTTGTATTTTCTGTGATCTTGTTATGTGAGAACACTGGAAAGAGCTGTGAACAATATGTTCCTTACTTGCTAGGACAGATAATGTAAATGACAAGGTCAATTCTATTTTACAACCAATTGGATTCCATAAACTGTAAAGTTCAAATAATGTATCAGGAATTTTAATGCATCCTCCCACATTTCAGAATAGGGTTGTAATTAATAAAAAAAAGGCTACAGCATTCAAGCATATAAACATGTAAAAGCACACTCAAATGACCTGAGTGTACCTTCAGCAAATTTGCAGATGGTACCAAGCTGAGCTTTGCAGTTGACACACCTCAGGAATGGAATTCCATCCAGAGGAACCTGGATAAACTGGAGAAGTGGCCCATGGGAACTGCGTGAGGCTCAACAAGAGCAAGTGCAAGGTGCTGCACCTGAGTTGGAGCAACCCCTGATACAGCTGGGAGATGAACAGATGCAGAGCTGCCCTGCCAAGAAGGACTTGGGGTGCTGGGAAATGAGGGGCTGGACATGAGCCAGAAAAGTGTGTGATTGCATCCCAAAATGCCAGTCATGTCCCAGGTGCACCAAAAGGCGCATGGTCAGCAGGGTGAGGGAGGGGATTCTGCCCCTCTACTCCACTTTGCACTGCTGCATCCAGCTCTGGGGTCCCCACCACAGGAAGGATTGACCTGTTGGAGCAAGTCCAGAGGAGGCCACCGAGATAATTTAAGAAGTGGAGCACCTCTCCTATGAGGAAAGGCTGAGAGAATTGGGATTGTTCAGCCTCGAAAAGAGAAGGCTTTGGAGAGATTTAATTGTGACCTTCAGCATTTAAAGGGAGCTTACAAGAAAGAGGGAGAGAATTTTTTTACAGGATTATGCAGAATGGCTTCAAACTGAAAGAGAGTAGATTTGGATGAGATGGTAGGAAGAAATTCTTCACTGTAGGGATAGTGAGGCACTGGAAAAGATTGCCCAGAAAAGTTGTGAATGTTCAAGGCCCATGTTGCATGGGGCTTTGAGAAACCTAGTCTAGTGATTCTGCCTATGGCAGAGAGGGTGGAACTAGATGATCTTTAAGGCCCTTTCCAACCCAAGCCATTCTATGATTCTATGATTCTATGATTCTATGACCTTGACTGTCCCTGAATATACCAACAACATAATACCAACAAAACCTACCTCAGGATCCCTCATTCACTTCTCTATGTACTTTCTTCTTTTTCTTTTCTTGAATGCAAATCCTTTAGATTCCTGTAAGCACGAGACCAGGCTGGATTGAGCTCTAAGCAACCTTATCTAGTTGAAGATGTCCCTTCTCATTGTACAATGATTGGACTAGATGACCTTTAAAGATCCCTTCCAACCTGAACTATTATATGTTTCTAAGATAAAAAACTCCATTTGGCCACTTTTACAGAGGCATGATGCCTCCATAATTCTAGTTGAGATCTGTGGTTAGCACTACAGGTTAAATACTGAAAATTATCTCTGAAATGACTTGAGAGCCTTGAGAGGTCATTAAATTTTCCCTTCAGCAAGGAAAAGGGCAAAGCCCTGTGTGTGGCAGAATAACCCCTGCACCAGAACGGAGTGGAAAAAACTGTCTGAGTCAGGCAGGCTGCACTGAAAAGAACCTAAGGACCCAGGTGCCAGGTTAAATATGATCCAGCCTGAGCTTCCATCACAGAGGAAGAAGACTGCTTCCTCAGCTCTATTGCTGGGACCAAAACCAGCATAGCAAGGACTGTTATTATCCCCTCTGCTTGACACTGGCCCATCTGGAACAGTGAAAACAGCTGAAAGTGTCCAGCTTTGGGCCTAAAGCCCATTATCTGAAGGAGATGCTGAGGGGTCTAGGGTGAAAAGGACATCAAGAAGTGATGAAATAGCAGACCACAGACATGTCAATGGGTATTACAAAGACTACAGAATCAAGGATTTATTGGAAATGGAAGACACCCAGTTGCAGAAGAGGCAATAGCCACAGATTATGTTCTGAGAGGTTCAGGACAGAGTTTGGGAAACACTTTGAGAGCCTAATGAGAGTGGCGGTGGAATCTTTACGCTTGGAATGGGTCCTGAAGACTCAATTAGAAAAAGCATGGCTGACCTGACCAAGTGCTGGCAAGAGAGCTGCGGGGTGAACCCCAGAGGTCCCTCCCAGCCAACAGTTCTATGAGTTTATTATATGTTCCTGAGAATGTTCCTCTGGCAAAAAAAAAATAGGATTATTATTCCTGCAGGAGTCATGTGGGGTGTTGGGACAGTACATTTTCCATGTATATTGCAAGCACACACAAGCCTGAAATGTGCCTTTGCCAAGATGTGTCCACTTGCCAAAAAGAGAAAAGCATGCCACAATTTTGTGCCAAAAGCAGAAAGCCATATTATCTTGGCAAGCATAATGCATGAACCTAAGACTGGCAAGCTCCTAAGGCATCCACTTTCCCTTCCTTTGCCTGGATCAAAGGCAGAAGTGGTTCAGCTCTGCCCAGAGCATGGCAAGGACATGTGTTTCTCACAATATGCACACTGGTGGTGAGCCTGATCTGGCACATTCACTGTTTTTAATATACTCAAAGAACAAGGAGATCATAACGTTACAGACAGATTCGAGAATTCTGAATTTTGTTTTATTCTGACAGCATTAGAAGTTCGGCTCTAAGAACAAAGACATGTAACTAGGGGCTTTGCTTCTCAGGGAACACACAGGCTGCAACCCAGGACTCAGTGATGAAACTCCAAACCACAGCTCTACTTTTGTCTGTGAGTTTAAGAAACCTGAGCAGCAAACCAAAAGCCTATCACTGGGAAGGTTTAGGTGGGAGTTTGAAGGGTCAGAGCTGTTCTGATGTGTGGAGGCATGACAGAGAGCTGCCTCGCTTGCTGTGGCTCATTTGCTTTAAGACAGAGGTGATCAAGGAGGAGATGAATGGAAACACAACTTCATAAACCAAATTGGTTCAAGAGATTTTTTGAAATGCAATTAATTTCCAGAACGTTTATGCTAGGCAAAGAAGCAGGAACGTTACATTAAATGGGATAATGAATAATAGTATATCACAGCATATAAAGAATAATGGCATGAGCCCTGCAGAGGTGCTGAAGTACATACCCTACACAGGCTGGGACCCTGTTTTGGTAGATCTCATGCCAGTCACTTTATCTCACCTCTGCTTTCAATATAACTATTGTGATTAGACCGGGAAGAAACAGAGTCTCTTTCTCTTCTGAATCTTCTCCCACTTCCATTTCTGAGAGCTTTACCCTGTACAAAAACTATCTGAGAATGAAAGGGCTATCCTTCTTGTTCATAGTTGCATATGATGATCTCTTAGACATTGTATGAACTCTTACTGCTATAAACACCAGTCTCAAATAAGCCAGAATGTTTATAGCTGCTTTGGTGAATCACAAAAGCACAACCATCAAAAACAGTGGAAAATAAACATGCAAGAGTGTTGCTGCCTGCAGTTTTATAATTAAAGAAAGATCTTATCACCAGCAATAGAGCATTTGTCACAATTGGAGGGAAGTTTTTTCAGTTTTGTATTTCTTTTCAGGGTTCATTGAGAGTTTTCAGTACTTCAGTATTCCTTTTTAAAACTTTTGTCAGTGCCTTGCAAAAGTGGTCAAAGCTGATGGTGTCAGCCTCTGAAGACCAACGTTTCTGTATGGGGAATGTGGAAGGCTTTTAGATATGTCTGTGAAATACTTGGTGAAGCTGGTGCTCAGAAATGGAATAGTGCTGCAGCCAGCTGACAGGGTGGGAAGGGGAGAAACAGGGACATTTAGAAGAAAGAGTTTTCTGCTTGCATTTAGAAGGCAACACTTGGTCTTTGAGGGGCACAGTTACCCCAAAGCAGGACAGATAACTTGCACATAAGTTTCCCTCCCCTGGGAGTTTGTGTCCCTTGTTCTGAAACTGTGCCCAGGGAAACCTCTGAATAGGTTTTTTCCCAACATTCACTTGAAACAAGGAGATATACATCATTTGGTAGGATTTTATTTTTGTACTCTAAATATTGATTTGTTCCTGTTTACCTCTTGCATGCCTACTCCTTTGGGCCCACACACTATAATACATCTTCACCTCCAGCTCCCCATGGGATATTCGAGTCACGTTCAGTCCTTCCATCACCTCCACAGTTCCTCCCCTCCCACTATAACCTCTGGGGTGCAGCCAGTTTAAGTTCACACTCTATAATTGACTGGAGGCAGTTTCAATGAAAGAGGTTAGATAATAATTGGTTTATTTCTGAGAAATGGAAACTGAAAAATGTATGAGTAGCAGAAGAAATGTGTATTCTGACAAGTACATTTCATTTGACTAATTAATACATCTTATAAGCATTTAAACCCATTCTGACCAAAATGCCCTTAACTTCTATGCCAGAACAATAAACCTCAGCAGTCTGAGTTATCTGAGTTTCATAGAAATTGAATTCCAACTGTGCAGAGTTTGCCAATGCCGTGATAATGTCCAAAGCTTCCTCTTGTTAAGTCTCCCATGTTTTGTCATTGAGTGAGCTGCATCAGGGGACTTCCAGGCCTTCTTGTGTGACCTAATCAGAGTCCAGCCTGAGTGATGGGATGGTGGCAAGAGCCAGCATTCCTGCAAGATGAGGTGATGTTGTCACCAAGTGGAAATCTCAGACTGAATTGCTATGAAGCAAAGTATTTTATGTCACTCCAGCAAATTCAGAAGAAAACCTTTTTTTTTTTGTATTTTGGGCATGTCAGAACACTCCATTACAATATAATTTAGTAAGAAACCTAATGTAGACATCTTCCCCAAGAACATATATATATTAAAAAAAATTTATATCTTTTGAATAATGAAAATTTCAAGTCCTGTAATTCTGACTTGCAATGAGAACAAACAGTATAATGTCAACATTTTCCACTGAATAATTTTTTTTTCATTCTCAGCTGTACTTTTGGGGAATTAGATGGGATGACATGTTTCTATACTAACTTTTTGTATTATGTGTCCACCCTGAGACTATTGGTGTAAATTTAAAACAGACCTTTCTATCCCAAAGTAAAACTGGCATGTAGCCTTTTGATTCAGTTACCAGATGGTGTATGGTATTTATGAGAACAGTTGTTAAATGCTTTATACTGTGACTCACCACACTGATAGCTGCATATTAATGAAAGGTGGACAGTGCTATCACAGTTACAAGTGCTCTATTGTTGAGGGGAGCTGGTTGAGCTGATTCATAGAAACAGTTTCCCTTAGAAGTTCAGTCTAGAATATTTGGATTCATCCTCAAAGTGCTGGTTTTATGCAGCTGAAAACTGCTAACTTTACTGGAAAAAAAGTCTTTTAAACCAGAACTTTGACCTTACTTTCTGGGAGGGAAATGCAATTCAGCAGTTAATTATATTTACTTTTTAAAATTAATTTATTAGCTGGGTGATACTTCCAGCTACTTACTGAAATTATCTAGGGGAAAAATGAAACATATTTGTTATGCTGATATCATTATATGACATATTAGCTGTTAATCAGACCAGCTGGAAGGCATTCTTGCCTTTTCTTGGTGTAAGTCATGAAGAATTTTAGATAGGAATTTGTTTTTCCCCATTTTCACACTCTTAAGAAATCATTCTAGGGCAATATGATAGGATTGAATTCAATTCAGGTATTATTTTAAAATCCTTGCTATGAGATTTTTGATAAAAATTGCTTATCAGTTATTTCAAGAGCTGAAAAAAATACTGACAGCATGCCGCACATTTCATGAAATTAAAAGGACCCTAAAACATGCCTAAACCACACGACCATGAAAACTATTGCAATGACAAGTAGATATCGTTGTTAAACACTTATTTAGTTGCCTTTGTCTTGTCAGTTTTTAGGTTGCTTTTTTTTTGCTTTTGAGTAGTAAATCAGCCTTAATGGAAGCACTGCAGCTGAAGTGGCATCTGTAGCCCTGCTACAGCTTGCTGTAGCTCATGTGAATAAAAATAAGCCCAAATATACCTGAACTAAAATTACAGACCTTGTTCTCTCTGACTGCTGCATTGCAGACAGAGTCCACAGGGAACAGCCCCCGGTGGAGAGAGTTATACAAAAAGTGCATGATTTAACTTTATTTCCAGGATCTGTAAGGAGTCAAAATTCCTTAAAGTACCCAAAAATACACCAGATGGAGGGCAGCCCTGAGTTGTCCTCTGATTCTTCATCACCTATGCAGGATTTCACTTATCTAAAGTTACAGTCTGGATTTAAGGGCTTCCAAAAAAAAGAAAGTGGTTGGAAAACAGCAGTTTGGTGCAATGCCAGAGGCTCACAACAAATCCAGGAGAATTTTACCATTCCCCTGCTGCTCCCATGAATAATCAAACCTTACTTAAGGTCTCTGGAGATTATTTTTTTCTCCTTCAGCTCCCACTAAGTCTTAGTAAGCACAGTGAGATTCCAGTGGGATCCTTAGCAGAGTAAAGTACAGTTTGTGCCGAAGGCAACCACGCAGTGTCTGGTGGCAAAGGTTGGAGAGACTTGTTGTGTTCACATGATGTTGCAACAGATTTCTCTTTACTCAGATGCCTGTTTGCACTTTGGCCTTGGGGTAATGCAGGGGAGATACAGAGACAGAGATAGAGACAGGTACCAGTGTGACCTTCTTAGTGACCACTGACCCAGCAGCTGCCTGTGGCTGGTATTTCAGGCAGGGCTGAAGCTCCTCCTGGGCTCTGCATTTCAGCTGCAGAAGACCCCACCTCTCTGGCAATGGTGCAAGCTGGATTCCTAGGTACCACTGAAGGTCTCATCCTGAGACTGCAATCACACAACTGTTTACCCACACATGTACCTGCCTGTCCAGGGGGCTTCATGCGAGTCAATGAATTTACCCAGGACAATGAATTATATGTTTCATGCGTTTGACAAAAGGGGATGCCAAAGCTTGCAGCATAAAACACTAGTGATCCAAACAAATGTAGCAAATAAGAGGGAACAAGTATGAAGTTTAGAACTGGCCATCCCAAATGCAAGTTTTCCTGAAACTCTCCTTAATATGTGTTTAATTTCATCCAGTTATTGCCCTTCTTTAAAGAAAAAAATAAATACACTTCCCTCTGCTGTCTTTTAAAACCAAAGTCTGCAAACTCTTCAGGAAAAAGCAGCAAAAAATAGGGGGTCTGGAGGAACTGATTCATGAGGAAAAATATACATAGACCTTGGTGAAATGGTGGCTCAGAGGCAATGTGATAAACAGACAAATATTTGCAGGCTGTAAATACCGAGGATAGAAATTTGGTAGGACACAGACATAATCAGGACTAAAAGGAGAGGAAAAAAAACATGCTGGGAGTAAAGGAAAAGGACAGTTCAGTGAGATGCAATGCAGCTGAGAATTACAGTAATTTCACGATTACAAGCCGCACCGTTTTGACCAAAATTTTGCTCACACACCAGAAATGTGGCTTACACTCAGGAGCGGCTAATATGTGAATAATTTTTTGACATTTCCAACCCTGGAAGTGCAAACTGAGTCAGTGCAAACTGCCAAGTCAAGCAACCTGCCAGTAAAACCTGGCATTTATGCGATTGTTACAAATTGGTTACTGTGTTGTGTGGTGGGTGGAGCCGGGCTCCGTGCAGGCAGCATTGGGGGGCGGGGAGAGGCGGGGGAGCTCCCTCCTGTGGGCTCCACGGCTCGGGGGGAGGCGGGGAGCTCCCGTCCCCTCCTGCCGCCGCCACTGTGGGTGCCAGCAGGCTCCATCCCCGCCTCCCACCACCACCACGGGTGCCAGCGGGTTCTGTGCCCCCCTGCCACCGTGGGACAGCACCGGACCAGGGCGAGCAAACCCAGCAGCAGCAGCGGCGGTCAGCCCCGAGCGGCCCCGTCGAGCGGCAGCGCCGAGCTGGGCCACCTGGCCCCGTCGGCAGTCCTGAGCCCTCATGGCCCGAGCCAATCCAGTAAACCCCGCCATGCCGGGATTCTGTGACTATTTGGCAACTTTGTTGCACGCGGGTCCTCGCTGCGAACGACAGAGTGGCTTATAATTGGGTGCAGCTTGTGTATGGACAAAGAACGAAATGTTTGCCAACACCCGGCGATGTGGCTGATAGTCAGTGCAGCTTGTAATCGTGAATTTACTGTAATAGATGGCACACCTGTCTTGCAGGGAAGAAAGTGCTGATAAGTAAATAGGCTGAGAGAGATGTCAGCCTATGAGAGATGTCCATCCCCCCCACTGCTGTGGTATAGCGACTTGTTAAATCTCAGCCATCTATGTGTGTACATGTTTAGCTTAAAAACCTGGCTTGGCTGCACGTTGAACACCATCTATCAGGCTGAGTTTCCCAGGCAAGTTTGGGCTACCTGTTCTGCCCCCTCTGCAGCCACAGCAGGGACTCACAGGCAGCTCTCCCACCAGTGCCAGTGGTGCCATGTGGGCATGGGTCTGGATGTCTCTTTGGGAGGTTTGACCTCATGTAGGACCAAGAAATGAAAATTGAAGCAAGACCCTTTGAAAGCTTGTGGGAAGCCAGTGAGCCCCTGAACAGGTCCCTGCCCTGGCTGTATAGGAAGGTTTCTGTTCAGGTTCCCCTGTACCACCCCTGCAAGGTCTCAGACACAGTGGAAATACCCGTTTTACAAGGCTCAACATTTTTTCCTCCGCCTCTCCCTCCAAAGTGCTGCCAGACAGTGCATCTCCTCCAGCAGCAAAAGAGGGTGAAGGTTTGCCCCAGCCCCAGGTAGGGCCAGGCAGGCTGACCCAACTCCACCCCTCTGCCCAGCCCTGGGTGCGGAACCAGCATCAGGATCAGGCAGGAAAACCTCCGGCCAGCCTTGCCCCAGCTGCTCCCAGCTCGGAAACCTCTGAACAAAATGTTCTCGGCTGGGAACTGAAAACTGGAGTTTGCTCCTTGTTGCAGATTTGCAAAAGACCTTCCAGAGGCCAAAGACGGTCCCTCCTGGCTCCTCCCCGCCCCACCGGCGGCCGATGAAAGAAAGCACTTCCACCAAGGTTCTTGGCTCTTGCTAACGGAGAGTTATTTCCTGCTTGGGGTGTGCTGGCCTTAGACTCTGGAAATGGGAAATCCCACCCTGAATCCGGCGGGAGCTTATTTCACTGACCAAAGTCCGTCCTGTCTCAGTGACATTCTGTGAGAATTTTTCCTCTGAGAAACCAGTGGTTTCTGAGAGTGCAAAACGGAGCTTTATCTAGGTTTTTAACCAGCCTGCTTAATCCACCATCGGAAAACATTGTAAAATGAACCCTTAATGAGTTACTTGTGAGGTTTTACCTCTGGTGCTCTGAGGCACCAACTTTGTGGGGTTATCTTCTAAATGAGCAAAGCAGCTACTAGCTGCCAAAAGGTTGTTTATTGCAGAAGCACATCAGTTTCTTACTAATCTACTAAACTAGAAATTAGATGTAGAACTAATTTAAATAAACCAGTAAGTTATTCCCAGACTAGAGACAGCAGTATTTATTGCAGCATGTCTACTCTAACCTGCACCCTGAATGCAAAAGTCAGGCACCTGATCAGGCAAAGCTGCTCCTCTGAGTTAATAAAACCAGCACTGAGGTTATGAGAGGTGTGAGGGGGGAAAGGCCTTTCGGTCTCTTCCTTCAGCTGGAAAAGGCACGGCTTTTGCACTCTGTGTTTCCGGGTTCCCCTTCCCAGCACGTCGCGACCTGCCCTTCCAGGAGCGCGAGCAGCTGTGCAGATGTGCAGATGTGCAGATGTGCAGATGTGCAGATGTGAGCTGGTCACGCTCACCTCTGCACGGTGGGCGAGCCCTGAGCGCCGCGCTCCCAGCCCGGGCTCGCGCACACGCATTCCTCCCATCCCGGCTCCGGGCCAGGCATGGGCACGCAGCAGGGGAACCTGCGGGTCTGTGCCCCTAAATACGATTTGTAAGCGCTTTGCGTGTAAGTGTCACCAAGTTAAAGAGACGAAAGAGGAAAATGACCCCTCTGGCTGGCGGGCACAGGGTAGCTTGCATGGAACACCCGGGCAGCTGTGGCAGAGGCAGAGGAGCAGGGAGCCTGTGGGCACCAGCAAAGGGAGCAAACCCCAGGTGAGGCTCACCCAAAGGGTTAGGAGCACTGCCAGACCCCCTGGTGTGAGGGGATTTCAATGCCCAGGGCTTTTCCACAGGCATGGTTTTGTAGGGATAAAGTTTGGAATATAAAGCTCTAAATGGGGTTAGAATATCAACTAAGAGGAAAATTGAAAAAGCATGAAATGGTAAATGAGAGTGTTTTTATTACAACGTTAAAGAATAAGCCCGTAGGGGCAAGGCACAGCGCCTGGGCTCTGTGTCCCCAGGAGCAGTGGCACTGAGGTCTGTGTCCCGCAGAGCAGATGCTGCCCGTGGCCGTGGCCGTGCAGGCAAGCAGCACATTCCACATGTGCTGCTGGGGTCTCCCGATTGGTGTGCTCCGCTGAAGGGGCTGGTCCTTGAAGTCAGCTCCTGTGCCTGTGACAGATGATATTTTTATGCAAGAAAACAAAACCAGGATATCTGATGGACTGTGTTATCTTTACAGACAGCTTGGAGCTACAGATGCAAGGCAAGAAGTTTTATGCTTGAACTTCAAAACTGTGAGTGGAATTTAAAAGCAGTTTTAAATGCCTACCTTATTATTATTACTTTTATTTGGTGTATGCTCGTATGTGTGTGTGTGCAACTTTGCATGAAGTATACATATCTGCATAACTTCATTATTGAGCAAGCTGTTGTGAATTCTCCTAAGATGAAATAATTATTGCTTTGGAAAACTTCACAAAGTGTTAGCTGCATTTACAGCTGGACTAATAGATGTGTACACTGAGGAAGAGAAGGATGTTCTTTTCAAGTGAGTGCAATTAGTCTAGTTGGAAATTATTTCAAATCATCTTTTCCACTGGAAAATCTGTTTGAGCAGGACTAGTTATACTGAGGGAGAATCTCCTGGGAGTTATCAGCAAATGTCAGGCTGGTCTGTGTGTCTTTGTTACAGGCACATTTGACGTTTGCTTGTGTATGGAGAGGGATTAGGTAAAACCCTGCTGTTACCATTGTGTGGCACTGCACTTGCTGGATGAAAAATGTGTTGGTACCAGGTGTTAGAAAGCTGGCCAATTAATGATGATTGCAGGAAATTAGTTTAAGAGAATATTGTCCATTGTGATGCAGATTTACAGAACTAATTCTAACAGATACATTGCACTAGCACAGGAGGATCATTTCTGTAGCTGAAACATTAATAAGCCACTCTTTCTTGCATAGGAATAATGAAATTAATTTCTGTGGGAGATCTCTAGGGGTTGATACCCAGACCAGGAGCACAAATCTGATCAGGCAGTTTGCCAGGTTTGTGATATTTTCACTTCCTTATGGGAACTGTGCAGGATGGTCTAAAATGACCCCTGTCATCCTAGGGTGTTATTTTATATACAATCTTGTATCAAAAGAGCTATATGCTACAACTTTTCTTGATTTGCTTTGATGTTAGTGCAAGCTGAGATACATGACCTAAAAATAAAATTAAAAAAAAAGAAAAAAAAAGAAAAAAGGTGTCTTAAATCCTGTCTGGGTTGTTCCGCAGGTCTTTCTAGCAACCCAAAACAATCCAACACCTTTCTCAATTTAACATACATTTTCTTTAGTAAGCATGCATATTTTTCTTATCTTCTTCATGTTTCTCTTTCTTGGCAAGGGTGTTGCATCAGTTTATAAATTTATATTCTGGTGAGTCCAGGTGAAATCCAAAGGTTAAGTGAAAATTGTGGATAAGTGGCAAGTTACTGCTAAGTTGGTACAGAAGAAACCCAATTCCTGGTGGATCCATCACCACTCACTCCCCATCTGGGTGCCTCCAGATCACGCAGCAACACAAACAGCATCCAGATGAGGTGTGGGCATACAAGTGCATTTCTGTTGCATTAGTCAGAGCACATAACATGGGATGATACCAACTTAGTACAGCAGGCGGTGAGGCAATTCAGTCCATTGCCTGCTAAAAAGTAAATGTCGGTATTTCTTTAACAAATGAACTGCTGGAGCAAACCTATAACTCATTGCTACTCTTTTATCATTGGAGTTTTTGTTACCACTGGTTTCTCTAAAGTCAGATATACTACATCATCAAGTCCTGCTGAGAATTAATCTGAATTTATTTAAAATAATAGAGTGATGATAAATTTCCCTTACCTTGATTCCTTTTCTCTGTCTTTTATTGGCCACTACAGCAGGGTAAACCTGGGTTTACCCAACAGAGAAAAACGCAACATTTTTCCCAAAATTGAATTTGGCGCCAACAGAAAAGTGCTCCCACACAGAGAATCATGAAACTCAACATATTTTGGCTAGAGAGGCCTTCTTAATTGATGTGGAGGAAATCCTGAACAGAAGAGTCCTGCTCATAGATGTATAATGAATGAGTGTTCTGTGTTGAACAAACTGCAGCATTTTTATTTCAATAATATTAAAATCAATAAATTTTCTTTTCACTTTCTAAAATAGCAAAGGAGGATTACAAGAAAATCTAGGCATATATAGAAATTAATTTTAGCCAACTGTCCTAAAATAAAATAAAAAAAAATAAATGCTGATAAAGTCCTTACACTAAAGGGCCTCTATAATCCTTATAATGTAAAATGTTTCTTCTTCATGTCACATAGTTTGGTTCTTCTTGTTCCCTTAATTTGGCAGTATTTTCTATGTTAGATATTGCTGCCTAGATAGAATGAGGCAGATTCTCAGCTAGCAAGCATGAATAGAGAATAACTTCATTGAAGTCAATGACATGACCCTGGATTCATTCCAGCATGACCAGGGTTGGAATGTGGTTCAATACAGGCAGCTGCCATCCCTGCCAGGCTGACTGAGGAGATAAACTGAGAGTTGCTGCAGTTGTGTGTGTTGCTAGCAGAAGGATGGACCTGCCAACTCTCACTTGTGCTTTCGGCTCCAACTTCTTCTGAAAGCAAAGATTAAACAGAGCAATCTCACTTTTATTCCACGAACTTCAGCTTTGTGTTTCCAGTCTATGGAAGGTTGAAGCTAAATCCAGCTATGTGCCTTCATACCTGTCTAACCTTTTGACTTCTATCTCAAGAAAGCAAACGTATATGTTAGTCTTTCTTTCCTCTTGCTCAGAAGGATTTTAAGTTTTCCTTGATAATTTATATGTTTGTGGTGTTCTGTAGTGGTGATGTTGTTTTAGGAAGCTTGTCTTCTAGCTGTGAATGTGCTGCTCTCTGTGATACTCCTGGAAGCTGCTTCCCCATTCCTGGAGAAAATTCTGGTTTCCGTCTCTGTTGTGTGATGATAACCTCACTGTTCCCATGGCCACCTACCCAGCAAAATAACTCCCAGGTCTTTGTCGAGGAGAGACTAATGGGATTATTTTGTATTATAGGTGGGGCTTCCTTGCAATCGTTGTGATTTCCCTGCTCTGCACGATAGGACAGTCCAGAGCTCCTGCACTACAGAGAGGAGAGGTTTTCTGTGGCTTTCTGCAGGCCCTGTCCCTTCTCCTGAGATTCATCCCAAAGGCATTAGCTGACCTTGTTTCAAATGGGACAGCCAGCTCTGACTGATAGTGCTGGTCAGCAATATCCAGTTTATACCTCTCTTGCTGCAGCTAAAGAACTGAATTCTGGGGTATTTTTACCAATAGCAATTCATCTCAGCTAGCTGGAAATGCCAAAGCTACAAAAGGGTCTGAAGGGGATGATTCTGCATAGGCTCTTGGGTGAGGCTGGTTTCCTAGTTACTCCAAAGGGCAAACACAACATGGTATGTCCAGATTTTAAGGAGTTCATTACAAATGCTACCTGCTGTGAGGACTTCCAGGAACGCACACTTCTCTAAACATTCAGTATCACCAAGAAATAAACACACCAGCGAAGCCAACAGGCCTGTTCTTCTTTGGTGTTTCCCAAATTCCTAGAATGAAGTATGTTCATATCTACCACTGAAGTGGGATTTAAACGAAGCTAAGACTCAGTTGAACTGTCACTAAAATAGTTTTGAAGTACTTTTTATCATTGCATATCAGATATTTTTGTGCTATGTGGGCACGTTCTCAACGACAGCACTCTATTAATCAAAAGTAACTTACTAAATTCTGTCTGTATGGGCACAAGGTTTACCTTACAAAATACTGACATGATGTATGCAACCTAATTTAAAAATTTTATAATTTTTTTAAAATTATCAAAACCTAAAGTTTTATAAAACCTTACCTTTTGTAACTATTTAGTATTCTGTAGCATTTTGTTGCTGATAAACGGTATGTATCACAGGCTGTTATTTTGGAACAAATAGTTCCACTAGGAAATTAGAAAAATGTGCCTGATATTTTTATTTTTAAAATGAACACTCTACTTCCATTTGTGCATTTGTGAGATGAGGATATTTGCTGTGCAGTCAACAGAGGTTATGAAAATGATCAAGCAGGTGAAGAGAAGCTGAGAACATACATAAGAGTCCACAAAGTCAAGGAGATCTGTGGACCTAGAAGATAACACCTTGGTCACAACACTGCTAATATCTCTGTTTTTTCAGGACTGAGAGGTATCACACTACACTCTCACAAAAGCTTTGCAAAACTTTGAGTCACCTGAGAGAAGCTGTCCAGAAGCAATGTGTGAAAGGAAGGGAGTTAAGGGCAAAGGAAAGCGCTGTAAAAACAGGCTGGTGCTAATACAACACAAATGCTCCTTGAAGCTGAAAATGAGAAAGCACAAAAGCTGTCAAGGGGAAAGATGAGGGTATGAGTAAGAGTCATGTACTTCTGATGTTTTTTGCCCTTTGTGCTATGTGTCTCATGCCTTTAGGGTAAATGAATAATACTCTGTTTTGAAGACAAATTAAGTTACTTTAATTAATGCATAGTGCATTGTTTTGAAGACAAATTAAATTACCTTAATTAAATTGCTGGTTGTGGGTTGTCAGAAAAAAACCCAACTGTATTCATATGTCAAAGGTGGGGCATCATTTGAGATCACACATGTAAAAGGAATGTGCAGGGCTGTAGGGAGGTGCACCACTGAGCAACCCAGACCACAAGCTCTCTGGCTGTATTCAGAAAATTTACAGAGATCCCAAGCACTGTTGATCCCAAAACCTTTACAGCCACAACTGGCTTTTTCAGCATTCAAACCCCAGATGCTCGAGTACCACTGCATTATGTCCTGAAATTACAGCAACCTGAGTAGCATATCTAAACATAAAAAACCCTACTTTTTTCAACAGTTTTCGTATCATATAGAAACAGAAATTGATGTAGTTTCTCTTTGTCCCTCTGTGAATAAAGAGCTAAGAGTCGTTTCCCTGGCATTTTATTGTAGTGACACAAATAGATGAACTAAGTATATTTTAAACAGGGGGCATTTAAAGACTGGTTGTGAAAAAACAAGTGGGAGTGACTCTAATAGTTTGGAGTTTAGCCAAAGGAAAAAAAAAATTAAAAAGGATATTGTCTGTTATTATCTCAAGCTGAAACTTTGAAAATTCCAACCTATATCTTTATACCTTGATATATATCTTTACACCCTGATATATATCTTTACACTTTTATATCCTTACACCTGTGTTCATGTCTTTATACCTATCTTTATTAACCTGCAGAATTTAGCCCCACCTAATTCTAATTCTTGGAAACAAATGTGGATTTATCTTTTCTGCAAGGTAGGATCATAGCCTTGATGTAAACCAAGAACACATGTCTCAAAAGAAAATCCAGGCAATTGAAATGGAAAATAACTAAAGGCAACATAAACATTCATGATTTTTAAATACTTTCTAAAGTTTTTATGGGTGGCTGGAGCAGAGTCTAGTTTTGGGCTGAGCAGTGCTGCAAATCTATTAACCTAATGGAAACAGAAATAACATATGATTAAGCTGCCCTGAAACATTCTGTAAACTCTCCTGAGCACTCCCTCCTGTGTAATTTCTGCCTTTGAAATGTTCTGCACCAAAGCACAGCAACAGCACCTGCAGGCAGCTCAGGCTGGGGAGGAAAGATAAGAATGCTCTGCCCCTTGCTGTATCAAGAGAGCAGTATCAGGAAGGAGGACTGTGTTGGAATTTGTTGGAATTTGGCAGGGGTTAGGATTTAAAACATTGCAAAACTCCATGAGAGCTGTGATGCCAATATAGGATTGGGATATCAGTATCAGCATAGTCTGACATGCCTAAACACAAACATCATTGTTGAGGATGCCTGTGCTGTTGCTATTTCATCATTTTAATTGCAATAACACCTAGAGGTGAAGCTGTGCTATGCCAGCTGCACGTAGTGCATGACAATACAGCTACATGGTGTGTCTGCACTCCACTTGTTCTGCACCACTTACAAAAAAACACCTGTGACCTCAACTTTGAGGTGATCTAAGAAACCCTGCCTGGCTGCAGGGCAGAGGTAGGGTATAAAACCCCATCCACTCTTCATGCTAAATCTGAGGCCTCTCTTGAATACCCCATTTTGCAAAGGCCTCTCTACAATTTTCATGGAGGGAAGAGAAGATTTGCTGTCTCTGTTGGGTCCTGTTTGCTCTCTTTGTGGGTGTGAATCCCTGCAGGCTGGGGAGCGACGCTACCATGTCATGCCAGGCCCACAGCCAGAGCAGGCTGCAGAAGGCACAGCTGCACCTCTTGCCCACAAACCCCTGATCTCAGCAAGAGGGATCTGGGTAATACTCCAACACTCACTCATAGAATCATAGAATTAGTGGAAAAACTTGGAAAAGGTCACTAAGTTCATTGAGTCCAGCCATCAAGGCAGCAACGTCAAACCCACCACTAAACCACGTCCCTAAGTGCCACACCTGCTTGTGGAGACAGGAAAGGAAAGAAGGAAAAAGAAGAGAAAACCTTCCTGAAGCAGATTTTCAAGAGCTGTGGAAGAGCACTGTGTTGTCTCTTGGGCAATGCTGCACAGTTACTCCATCACCCCTCCAAGGAATTCAGGCATTAAAACTTCAACACCTTAAATTATGCTGCCAGGGTCAGGAGCTGTGGTGCCTCAGGCGGGTATCCAAGCCAGCCATGCTAAAGCTCACACAGAATTTCCAAGCAAGTAAGTAAAAATAACATTCCTCTTCATGTTTTTGGCTCTTGCTATCTCCATTCCAACATGGATTAAGCAAACACACAGATAGCAGCAGCAGGAGATGCCAAAGAGGAGGATGTTTTATATAGATAATTGCACGCACAGCTCCATGTAGTCAGGGGCAGTGATTTCAAATGCTGCCAGTGATTTCAGTGGCTGCTCAGTACTGAAACAGAGAGGAGCATTCTTCTTGCAGGTCCTCAGTACAGGTTTCTGCAGCTCTGAGGTTGAAAGTTTGTCAGTGATGGATCTGCTCTTCATTGCTGCTCTTCACTGGTGTATGACACCTTGGGATGCGTGCACTGTTCCTGTTTTTACATTTTGAAGGTGACTTCCATTTTTTTTTCCCCCAAACTTTAATTGCTAAATGCTTCTGAGAAACATCTCCATGGAACCGAGGTGTTGCTCCATACCCTTTGCAAGTGTAAATTAACTAATCTTGCAGAAGTAATTGACAGAAAAGTAATTTCCCTTTGTCATGACAAAGAATATTGTAGTATGAGAGTAATGACTACAATTTAAGCAGCTATGAATTGTGCATTAGAGAGCTCTAGAACTGGATATTGCTCACAATGAAATTTAAATTGCATTTCTTCTGCATCTATCTGTTTATAAATAACACTGCAGTTACAGCCACAATAGTCATTTTTGTCACCAATTTCTTAATGCCACTGACAATAGAAATAAAAGATCTAGCTAGCTGATGGCCTCTGCAATAAATGGAGGTTAGAATACTCATTAGGCTCAAATTCTGCTAGAAAGGGGAACAAAACACAAGATACATGAAGTGAAAGTGCCTTGAAAATTTAAGCAAACATTTAGCAGCTAACATCTCTTTCCATAGCCAGTAATCAAAAACAAAAACAAAAACAAAAACAAAACAAAAAACCAAACAAATCGTGTCTCCTTGAACTTTGTCATATAAATTGAGATTTTGCTTGGACCTAATTCTTGATTTACCTCGCAACCACATTTAGATGCAGAAGAGTATGTTGTTTAATATGCACTGTAGTAGCCTCCAAAACCTGTTGGAACTGCACACACAAGTACTTGCACCAATCTGCAGCAAACTCTACATCTTTCAGTGATTTGTAACACGCCCTGTGCCTGCATCCTTGGTGCAACAACCCCCTCTGACCATGAGTGCTGTTGGCACCCTTTATTTACAGTTCCCTTGTAAAACTGATCTTCCTGTGCATAAGGGTGATCTTCCTGTGCCTAGATAAAGTCAGTCCTGCTTATGGTTTTGATATTCTTGCAGCTCATTAGCGTGATAGAACCCACTAGCAGTCCTCTTTGATCCTAGCAGGTCTTCCTAGAGGGCTGCAACTCAGATCTGGCATCTTTTTGTGTGTTTTACTATGTGTGGACATGAAATCTGTGTGCCCATGCTGCTGTAGTCACTGTCATGACCTTGCTGCATTTTATGGGTGAACAGGGGCTGTCCTTTTCCCCAGGGATGGTGATGCTGGATCCACAGGTGGGAGAGGCAGCCACATTTCCAATGCTCTTCTTCCAGCCCAGGTGCCACACATATGTGCCCAAAAACTCCCTGCTTCTCAGAAATGCTTCTTCTGAGAAATGCAGCACTACCCACATGGTAAGAGAAGAATGCAACAACATCTTTTCTTTGCATATATTTAAAATATTTCTGAGTGTTCTACACTTGAGCCCCTGCCATCTCATTGCTCACAGTTTTTACAACAGCAATGAGTCCTCAAGACAGGCTTTCAAAGAAGAAAATGGAGTGTGTTGAGGCAGGGCATGGGGTTAATAAAGCCTGCAAAGGAGGTGACACTTAGAAATGCAAAGCAAAGCAGACATGGGCAGTGCTGTATGATGTGGCTTGGCTCAACTAAATGGAAACGAGTATCCATGACATTGTTATAAACTAGGTAAAAATGATCAGAGGTAGAGGTAAACCAGCTTGAGTGTGAGTACAAGCTCTGCTGCATGCTCCTCCATGATCATGGGATAAGTTACAGATGTAAAGAATTTTTTTCTGCAGCCTGTGAATTAGCTGACATAGCTGAGTATGCAAGATTTTAAAACATACCCTCGTTTTCTAGCAGCCCTCATAGAGAATGAGTAAAGGATCTGAAAGATCAATGGAAAAAAAAAAAAAAAAAAAAGACAAGACTGAAATAGCAACAAAGAAGCAAATTAATAACTTTGTGCATGAGGGATCCTCCTGTGGTTTTTTCGCAAGCACCCCAACACTGTTTTCTGCTCCTTTCTTACAACTTTGTAATTTTATAGAGGTACAACTATCACAACTGCCAAATGCCTGAGAAGGAGCAAAGGAAATAAGCATCCCCGTGCTGCCAAAAAGCCTAAGAACATGAGTAATGGGAAAACTAGTTTTATGTGACAACTGGTGAGGATTTACCTTGAAAAAAGGAATACTCAATCTGAAAACTTGCACCTTGAAATTGGTTGTAATTGGAAGCCGCTACAGTAAAGCAAATTGGAAACCTTTTAAATAGTGGCTAAAATATTTTTTCTTTAACTGAGACCCTAGTATTAGCTTCAGTCTAAGAATAAAATATTTTGAGTCAAGAATTTTTTATAGAAATCTATAATTACCTTTGCAATATTGCTGGTATCCATCTACTTAGCAAAGACTGACTTTATTAGCTATTTAATCATTTGAAATACTCTATTACCAAACGCTTAGGGAGAACAATGTCAGATTCTGCAGCTGTTGGGTTGTGTGTTTAATAACCTCTTATATTTCAAACCCTGTAGAAATTAGTCACTTAAACTTCTCTATTTTTAATCGACCCCCAGGTTAAAGATATGGTCAAACTAAATCCTTTTTGAAGCCAGTTTCACAGAATTTCTGTCCTCGCCTAAGATTTATATTGCCTCAAATTCTCTGTCAGTAATCTGTTTTCCTCAAAAATGTCTGAAAATTTGTTATTTTAAGGTCATGTCCGTGTGTGTGTGACAACTTCGGGGACTCTGCCCCAGCCTCAGCAGGAGCAGGGATGAGGAACTCCTCGTGCTGTGCTTCCAGAGCTGTGGCACCCACCCATGATCTGTTCAGCAATCTTATCTGATGCTAAACCTCCAGACTGCCAATGATGGAAATAAGGCCACACCCGCCAGCAAGGATTCAGCCCTGGCGTGAGTGGGAGTGATTAACTCCCAGTCCCTCTCCTTCTTTTCCCATGAGGTTGTCTGCTGGAGGCAGCCTCAACAAATCTTCCTGTGACATGGGAGAGCAATATTCTCTGTGCTCTGGCCAGCTCCATGTCTTTTCTCCAAGAGATGCTATGGAGCAGAACGACTATGGGAAAGTCTCCAGAAGTTTGTCAGGGCTTAGAAAGCATCCAAAAATGTTAGTGACCATAGACCTGGTTCTCCTGGTGGACCTGCACTTATTAGTAAATCCCACATCTTTTCAGCATGTGAGGTGTCTGTGGCTGAGTTAATTAAGGAGGCTAGCCTTTGTCAGCTACCTTACTCATCCAACAGCTTCACAGCTGTCACTGTCAACCCCTTGTAAAGCCAAGATAGCCAGGAAAAGCCTTCTGAGGAGCCCAAGCCTTGTAGGCCATTGCAGTAAAGAAACACTGGAATCCACAAAAGAGAGGGCAACTCAAGGTAGTCATCATTTAAAATATCAATTTATACAGCTGAGGAATGAAATTACCCAGTATCTAGTTTGTTCCTCTGCCACTGACATTCTCTCCTTTGCATTCCTTTGCCATGAGTTCAGTCAGCGTCATCTGCCTTCATTGCTGATCCCAGATGAAGCCAGCTGAAAGGCAGGGAGCACAAGGGAAACAAACTGCAAACCAAGACTGCTTAGTGGGTTTCTCAAGCATTAGGACTCCAGGGACAAGAGACTTGGCTTACAGTTGGTCAGGGAAGGTTCTGCAGCTGCCTGGAGGTGGGAAAACAGAACAGTGTCATTATTTTTACTTTGTTAATGAGACATCAGGGTGGGTCTCTACAGCTGGAAAGACAAAGGGTAAATGGAAGACAGGCCTATTACACAGGTTCAACAGATGTCTCCTAGCCTTCCCGGAGATGATGGTAATGAGAGCAAATAGTTCCTAGCCCAGCCCACAGCGAAGACTTTCTATGGTAGGAGGACTTGGCAGCACAGTGACTCAACAGACAGACAGATGGGCTTCTGTCTTCACAGCCCCACTCTGCTCCAAACTCACTTGAGGACTGGGGAGGTAAGATGACAACAAAAAACAACAGGTAGAAGTAGAAATAAAAAGTAGAAAGAAGAAAAAAGAATGAAAGTGTACATTCACTTAACCATAGTCAGATGAGCATGAATTGCAGGGTACTACAGAAGTAAGTTTAGAAGATGTTATTTTGAAGATTGTTACTCTGTTAGCTATGCTAAAAGTTAAAATTAACTATATTTGAAGATTTAAACTATATAAATAGTATAAATACATAAAATATTTATTTAATGTTCACTATGTTAACTTTAAATATGAGGAAAAGGGAACCAGAGAGGCAAGTGTTAGTCTGGAAGTTGAATCTACTGCTGTTAACTGGGAAAAGTAAGGAATAGTCAGTCTCCTAGTTGTAAGTTTTGATAGAAAAGATGAGCTCAGAGCAGGGAGCACCACAAGTTTGTGTCCATGAGGAGGATAAGAAAGGATGGCAATTTGATCTCCTGAAACCAGGATGCAAAGAGCTGTGTTTTGTATGGATTTAAACAAGGTGGTTCAGAGAGTGCCTGAATATTACAATGAAGATGGAGTGCTGGTTTAACATTGCCAGGATCTGACCTTCCTAGAGCAAGATAAAAGCACTGACAGCCTAGAAAGAGCATCTTTGTGGGCTGTTGCATTGTCACAGCAGTAAAATGAAGGACAAGAATGTCTAAGCAATGTTTCAGTGGCACTGCATCAAATGCTAAGTCAGTAGCCCATTTACATCATACTGAAGTGCAGTCCAAATTATTGTAATTAGTTTTTTTATGAAGACTAATGTGCTTTTTGCCTTCAGGTAGTGTCCAGCTTTCACAGGTCTGGTTCCTGTATATTCTCAAAGCTTCTGCTTTCTGTCTGGACTTCCAATTTATTGAACATTCTTTCTCCTTTTCTTGCTCTGGATCACTTTCTGTGCTGATCTCTCTGAGTGCCTAATGCATGTGTTATCATACTGACTATGGCATATTCTCTGAATTCAAGTTCTTCTTTAAAGCACTTTACTTCTGGGTAGCTCTCCAGGGAAGACTGCCTCATGTGCTGTTGTCTGTTTCATTTATCCCAAAGCATGTCCTTGCTCAGGTTCAAGCACATCTGTTTCACATCTCTTTATCTGATGTCACCCCTCAGCCCTTCCTGCTTTTCTCCTTCCTGCTTCATTGTTTTAATTCTCTGTGTTCATCTGATTTACTGTGTCATCTGTACCAAAGCTCTTTGGCCCAGTTCTCATCCTAATTATGGAAATGTACACCACAAAGATGGAGTGAGAGCAGTTATTCTGGTGTTGCTGATACATCAGGACCTGAATCTGGGATTGATTTCTTTCTTGCAATAGCATGCGTGATTTTGGCAATGTCATTGAACAATGAACCTGCTTTCATTTAGAGTACTCAATACCAAATGTAAAATTTAACAACAATGAATTCTGAAAAAATAAAACATTGTATTGTAACTGTCTGTCTACAAACGAAGTCATCTGGCAAACAGGAGTCACTAGAGAAGCTCCTTACAGTGCACTCAAAGCTGGGAACAAGATGGATTTTTCCTGGTTGTGTAAGCCATTAAACCAATGTGGCAGACAGCATAGCCTTCAGCAGCCTACAGCAGGGAAGGCTTTAAAGACTACATTTATTCTGAAACACTTAAAAATATTTTGAAAGTTCTAATCTCAGGAATAAGGAGGAAAACTGGGAATTATTGCCTGGAAGTTGTGAAGCTACAGGAAGGAATAGCATAAATCCTTCATCAAGAACAAAATATTTTTTTCCATACATACAGCTTGACTCTCCCCTCATGCTTCTTTTTCACCTGTTATTCAGCTCACTGAAGCTACACTTTCTCCAAGCATCACACTTTGGCTGAAAAGACAGCATGACTTCTTGCCAAATAAAATGGCTCAAAGATATTTCTATGTTTGTTTGATTTGCTTTGAATGGACAGAACTGCTGGGTTTTTCACTATCATCTCCTCACATTCCTGCAGCAAATCTTTCCTGTTATGCTCTGGGTCTCCCAAACTCCTTGCCTCTACAGGTTAGGGGACACTGAAAAAATGTGTAACCCTAGAGAGTGATGACAGCTTTTGCAAAGCATGTTGTTGACTTGTACAGATTCAAGCAATGGATGGGATCTGTCAGGGAATTTAGCCATGAGCCCAGAGGCTGCCTGGGAAAGCAGTTCCTTGGCCAATGATCCTTGTGTATGTCTGAGCTGACTCACAGGTGAAGGGAAATAGTTCTCCAGAGCTACCAAAATCCCCTGCATGAGATACCCACACAGCTTTCCTCTATGGGACAGAGGAAAAAAGAGAGGAGACACAAGTAAGCGTCTCTAGGCATCAGTAAAAGGACACAGAAATGGTGAAGCCTGAAGTTGCTAGCTTGGTGCCCTGTGAGCAGCCTGAGGATGGGAAACACCCACCAACAGTGTGTGCATGTTTTTATGCAGCTGCATTTGTGACTGCCTGTGAAGTGTGGCTCAATCCTTTTCCTGGCCACATCATGTCAGGAGGTGACATCAATAAAGGAAATCAGCTGTGAACTGACATAGATATAACACTGACACATACTAGAAATATTTCAAAGCCATTCAGCACCCCTCCTTTTCTGTGAACATTCACTTCTTCTGGCCCTTCGTGGTCTCCCTGACCTTGTCGCATCTGTGCACTGCTGACACTTCATCCCTGAGTTATGATAGGAGTTATGGATTTGTGCAGTCCTGTTTTATGATGATGATTTATCATTTGTATTGCAGTCATGACTAGAGGCCTCAAGCAAGATCAGGGCTTCACAGTGCAAGTCACTGTAAAAACATGTATTAGTAGACGGTCCTGCTCTGAAAAGATCACAAGCAAAAGGTGGGAGGATGAACAGCAACATGGAGATGTGAAATGCAATACTCACTGTAACCTGAGGACAAGCACCAGGACAGGGAGCAGCAGTGTTCCTGTCCCCTGGCTCCTGCCTGACCACATTCACACTTCTGTCTGCTACTCCTCCCCATGTCCTCTTCTCCAGGGGCTGGCACCTTCCTGCCTCACCACATGTCACAACTCTGCCCAGGAGACACAGCTCTGCCTCTCCCTCTGTGTGCTGCAGCTGCATTGCTCCCATCCAGCTGCTCCATCACTGCTGCTGCTGTGGCACCCCAAAATTATTGACTTCCATTATTTCCATAGAATCATAGAATTAAGGGTGGAAAAGGCCTCTAAGATCATCAAGTCCGACTGTTAATCCAGCACCACTGTGTCTGCCACTAAATTGCATCCCCAAGTGTCACATCTACATTTTTTGGAGCTGTACAGGGAGGGTGATTCCACCCTGGGCAGCCTGTTCCAGTCCTTGACCACCCTTTCAGTGAAGACTTTTTTCCTCATATCCAATCTAAATCTCCCCTGGTGCAACTTGAGGCCATCTCCTCACATCCTGCCTCTTGCTACCCTGGGAGAAGACAGTGTTGTTCCCATCACTGAGCTGATAGCTGTCGCTACCAGCAGTTGTTGGTTGTCACCTCCAAAGTGAGACCAGATGGCTTAATCTGTCTTCAGAGCAAAATAAATCAGGTAACTTAAAATTATTGTAATCTTATATATATAGATCTAAGATATCTTTGGTGCAAGACTGACAGTGTACTAAACTGAAAGCTCAGAGACGTACTGTGGGACAGATGCATCCTATCCCCACTTATGAGGCTTGGATCTCACTTTTGGCTCTACCCAAACACTGCCCTTGCTTTGTCTCTGAAGTACGTATGGGATAATTGGAGGGTAACATTTTTCCTCCTTTTGTAATTGTTATTGCACTTGGCATTATGACCAGAGCTGTTCTCTACATATAAAAATGCAGTTCACAGAGCTTAACCTCACAGATGGGTGTGTGGACCAGCATCAGCCCTGGGTTTATATGAATAATACATTGAACAATGCTTTGAAAATGTTGTAGACCTGGCACTCCTGTAAGTGCAAAACTATATAGAGAAGAAAAAATGGGATGCAGGCTTGGTCTGAAGATTTTCAAAGGGGAAGAAGCCAGACTGTTCTTATGAAAAAACTTGGTTATGCATTGCCCTTTAGGAAAAGAAGGAAATAAAACTACTGAGAGCTGCTCTGCCTCACACTGCTCATAGGAGCACCAGTGCAGCAGTCAAGAGCAGGCAGACATGCTCTGAGATGGCATTAGTGTGACAAGTAGGCAATAAATTGAGGGGCTCTAGTGGGCTTACAGGGAGGGCTTACAGGACACTGATGCTGCCTAGACTACAAAGCCTGCTAGAAACAACCGAAGATGCTGCTCCCAAAGAACCTGGAAATTGTGTCTTGCATCTAAGGGCAATGGAAACATTATCACACTGGCAATGCCACCGCCAAGGTTATGGGGAGGGCAACCTGTCCTTCATCAAGCTTTTGTAAGGAGGAGCTCGATAGAGAATGGCTCAGCTTGTAGCTCCAGGCGGATTGTCTTGCAACATCTGAGCCAACTTTTGGAGCTTTCATGACAGACAGTGCTCGCTACAGCCAAAATATCCTCCTTCCACTTAATAATAACCCTGTAACTGTGGCAGGTGGCACCAGGCAGACATTTTCTACCTACTCAGTTAATCTTCAGAGTAGCTCGAGTGCACAGCAAAGACCTGCATCACAAATACATCAAGGAGTGTTTGCAAGATGTAGGAATTCCTCTTTTCCTCTCACAACCAAGGGGGACCCAGCCTTCCTAGCCCACCTGCATCTTTCCCAGGTGTGCTCCACAATTTACTCTGTGTGTCTGTCTAATTATTTTCTTCATAAGACACTTCAGCCTATGTCGATTATACCTTCATGATACAGTCACCATATAATGCCACAAGGAGTGGAAGCTTCCCCCATAAATTTGTTTATAAGGAGATTTTTTACCACTCAAACCCTTTGCATGGATGCAAATAATGTCACAGTAAGCAGGCTGTGATCTCATCCTCAGTAGGACCTTTACTGCTGTTTAATTAATCTCCATCCTTTTTTCTTTTTCTTTTCCTTTTTCTTTTTAATTTAATTTTTTGTAATTTTTATTCCTTCTATTAAATAGACCCAGAAGTGGTGCTGGCCCTCCTCTCAGTCAGTCCAACCATTGCCCTCACTCCTCAGCAGAGATGTCACACATGTCATGTGCTGCTCTATGCATTGACCAAGAAGTAGCCTCAGCCCAAAATGAATCATCAAACAAATTCATTTTCACAGCCATTTTTATGCTTTGTCTGTGTGAGCAGCTATCGAAAATCCAGCAGCTCAGGCTGGTTTTCCTTTCCCTTTGTTGTCAGAGATATGAGGCTGATTGAAGCTTCTTTAAGGGTGAGATGCAGAGCAAGTAGGACACAAATTTTACAGCACCAGGCTTTGCTACTTCCACTTCTCAGTGAAAAAATCTGGTTCTGATGTGGCGTGTGGTTCATAAAGCAACTTGTCAGCATGTTCCTTCAGGAAAGGTGGGGGAGCTGGGCTGCCAGTGGGGCTCCTCTACAGTGTCTGAAGCTCAGCCTGCCCTGAGAAACCCCTCCTGAAAATGCACAGTAAATACAACACCAGCATGCTGAGGTTTGGGGGTCAAATCATGGCAATTTAGTTTTGTAGAGACACACCCATAAAAAGCCTGGTTGCTGCACTTCTCTTAGGCTGTTGCTATTTACCAAACAGCCTCAGGCTTCAGTGTCAGCCAGTGGTGCCTTGGAGGCTGGATCACAGCCGTTCACAGACTGCAGTGGCACTGTAGGAATAAACATTACACCTGTGAGGTGGAGATGTGTTATTAAAGCCATAAAGATAACAACATTGCTCCTAAGTGGAGAAATTTAGTTCAGTGTATATTACTGTTAAGTGGCAAAATTGCAGTTGTAACAATATGGGGATGTAAATGAAATTGTGTATAACATCGTGTAATCATTAAAATCCATATAAATTTTGTTCACTCAAATTAAACACAAGCGACTACTGCTTGACACCTGAAACATTAGCATAATATTCATGCCATATGGCTGGCATTTTCTGTTTCTTATATGTCACTCTTCATTCTTGTCAGCTGCTCACAAGAACTTGCCAGATAATATCTACACCATTGCCAAAAACGTCTAACAGCTGGTGTGGTACTGGTTAAACACTCGGTAATGTTTCAAACTTTAGTGCTCCCATCGATCCACTAGAGAGCTGGTTCTTGGAGCAGATGCTTAAGCTTTGTTTTTAAATTAACTTCAGTCTCCTTTTGTGTCATGGTGTGTTTTTATGCTCCATCATGCTGCCGCCTTCTGTGAGATGAATGAGCTCAGCAGCATCCAACCTTAAAATACATCAACTGTCATGATAAAAAACGCAACTCAGACCACCTATTAGCAGAGTTGGTGCCGTCTTCCATTTCCCTCTGTCCATGTGTTCGTCCTTGCAGCATGGAGACATGCATCTGCTCAATGCCCTAGATGCCATTGGCTGCTGGAGCCCTTCTCGGATTCAGGAATTTGCCTTAATGCCCAAATGTGACTCCCGAGGGATCCAAACCACAACGTGGGCTTACAGCCCCAGCACTGCATGGGTGTGGTTTAGAGCTATGTCTGCCCCAGCTGGGGATTGAGCAGAGGGTCTGTACTGGCACCCAGGCTTGCACCTGAAATGGTCCCTAACCCCACCCTCAGCTTATAGGATTTGAGGCCACTGAGAACACGAGACACATTTTTACCCCTGTAAATACCCCTTAAAACAGTCCTAATGACTAAATCAGGAATTCTCTGCATGGAAATCAGTGTGAAATCTGCTCATGCTGAAATCCATGTAGTTGGAGGATTTACATATTAAGATTTATGATGAGCCAGGCACATGAATGCTGTTGAATTAAACAAACATCCAATTTCATAACCAATTTGGTTTTATGGATAGGACATGCAGTTCCCTTGGGGCTGTGAGCTTATAATTCTGATTTACACCTTTGGCAAAGAGGACTTCTTGCTTTTTTGTTTTTTCTTCTTTCCTGGACACAAGGAGTTACCTTACCTTTTGCTCCTTCAGGTTATTTTCCAATTAAAGACACTTCCCAGTTAAAACACTGGGTTGAATTTTGAGGCACTGTGATAGAGGGCACTTATTGAGAAGGTGCTAGGACATTCTTAAGTTCTCAGATGTCTTCATATGGACAAAAATTGAGAAAAAGAGTGCTGGAGAGATGTGAGCTCTGCCCCACCAGAACTGGATAGTTTTACCCTGCTAGGCTGCTTTACCTCATACAGATAAAGACTTAATGCATGTCTTTTTTACGTGGAGGTGTTTTAATTTGGGCTACCTTTTTGGCAGAGGCCATCCCCTGTTCTGGCTGCCATACAGGCACACAACAAAAAAGTGACAGCTGAATGAATAAGCTTCCCATCTAACACAGAGTTATGGACAGGCAGAGAGTGTGGGTAAATATATAAATTCATGCTATAGGCGGTGTCATCACCAGCATGCCATCACCAGAATCAGTGATTTTTGCCATACACTCATTTTTGCCATGTGGGAGGCATAAACACTGGATATTCAGACTGTGGCTCATGCCTTTAATTTTCCTCTTCCTGCATGTTCAGACCTGCTCAAATGGAAGAAGGGCTGGCAGAAGACTTGTGCACTGCATATATCAAAAAGTAGATCTGCACAATTTTTATTCTTTGCAGACATTTCTGCCACTATAAATGTATCCCTGGAAATTATCCTTTTTGGATAATAGATGGAATTAAATTAGAAACTAGACAAGATGCAATTATTCACTGAGAATTACTTGGATAAACTGGTAAAATGGGGTCTGCAGCTGGGTCTGTCAGCATCTGGTTTGTGTGCACACAGAGGAATCACAGAGGATTTTATCCTTGGCACTAGCTGTAATAGGATAAACATATTTTCTGTTTATTGTAATACAGTCTTTTACCCACATTAAAAATCATTACTGAGACATTCTCTATCACATAACAGCTGGTATCACTTACTCCAATAAGGTGTTATCCATGTGAAGTCCCTAAGCTGAAAAAATCTACGATAAAAGTGAACATAAGATTCATCTTTGATGAGGAATAGAAGCATTACCTTGGGCCAGAGAACTGCATCAGGCTGCTCATAAGGCCTTTACAGTGCTCTGGGATCCAGGGCAGCAGCAAATGTCAGCCTCCTCATTTCCTCATGCAGGCTCAGTTCTTTTCCTAAGGAAAAGCTTTTCTTCAAACCAAAGTTTGCTTTTCCTCAAACCAGAGCTCCTTCCTGAAGCAGACAACCAGATGGGACACTCAATTCATTTAGGTGCTTGGTGCATCCCTTAATATTATTTCCTACTTCTTTAAGCATTTAGACACTGCTGGAAATCAGACCATAAAGACCATGCTAAAGGCATGATAGAGCTGAGAACAGGGATGCTGCTGGGAGGACGCTGACCTGCTTTTCCTCTCATGCCTGCTTACTCATTGTGCTCATTGACATGTCAAGGGTTTGAATTCAGAGGTTGGGAGCAAAAGTGAAAAACTTCTGCTAATGGATGTTCATGCTGGATTTTAAAATTTTTGTCCAAAGAATCCATAAATATTTCATTTAACACACAGTAATTGACACTAAATATTTGGCACAATTCTGAACTCCTGAAACTAAAGATGTTGGTTATCAAACTATGATGTTCTGCTGCAAAAAGATGACTAAAAAGAATGACATAAGTAGATGTTCCTGGAGGCAAAACATGTAGTACAGTGCAGTTCATTACTTAGTAATGTAGCACACAAATGTGATTGTAATCCATCATTTTTACCACCACCTTGAACACGATTATAGCCAACTTGTAGGGTCATCCAAGTACCTCTATGACCTAGGCAGTAAGTTCTTTTCAGCTCAGGCCATTGCAAATCTGTCAATTGCAGTGTTCCATTTATGTTCTTTAGTTTATGAATGTGAATTATTTGATGGAAATAATTTCAGTACTAAGACAACCAGGTGATGGTTGTGACTGAGTGTCAGCCAGCAGGCTGGGAAATCAGTTTTGCATTTTTTGCTGTTGATAAATTTAGCTATGTGACTCTTTTCTTAGTGACTCTTTTATGTCTCTGTATTGATATAAGATACATTAACACAAAGCTTCCAAACTCAACCCTTGCCCTGTATGTCCTTCCTACATGTACTTAAAGCATCTGGTTTGTTCCATTCTCTTCAGCAGCCTAATCAGGCTCATAATGAGGAGTGTATAACATTTTTACAGGGTAAGGCTTTAATTCCTTGCAAGACTGCCAAGGAAAGGCAACGCTGAGCATGGGGGTTGCAACACCAAGCTGTTAAATGTTTCTTTTATGTGCTGCTCGGGGCACAAAAGCTGTGTGGTTGGACCCCCTGCCAGCACCCCACACATCCCCTCAGAGGCTGCCCCACAGCTCTGAGGTTAGATGGCACTGGATGCCCAGTGTGCAAAAACAACCACATGTATTTAAATTCAACTTAGCCTGTAAAGTGAAGTATAAGAAAGAAAAATGAAAAGAAAACTCTGCTTTTCATTTTGATTGTATTCCTTTTCCTCTCTATTATTTTACTACAACACATCAGTGCCTTCTGCTGACATGGGAATCAATAGAAGTATCCAAGTTTTTTTGTGCACTGTAGAGGGGGCACTGTGCTCTGGTTTAGAGAATCAACCTTCTTTTCCCTGGGAGTATTTCTAAGACCTGATTTAGAGAGGCTGAAAGGCTGAAATAGTTGTCTATATCAAGCCTAATTTTTATCATGGACTTTATCAAAACGTTTGTAGAGACTTTTTAATGTTTAATTTCTCAGAACTTCTCGTGAGACTGGCATACTTCCTCCAGCTTCACGATGACAGGAGCAATGACTTAAAAGAAAATCAGCCAAAGCAACACAACTCACTGTTAAGAAAATTCAGGGATTTCCCCCCAATACTTCTCTAAGAACTACTTTGCTGAATTCTAACACAGGAAAACTGCTGTTGTCTATTTAAATTTCTTAACTAACATTTAAGGTTTTCATTTGGCTGACACTTCTTGGCCTTGCATTAATCTTGGGATTGTTTCACAAGAGACCCAGGGAACACCCACTGATAACAATGTCAAACATTCAATGTATTTACTGAACGTTTCCACTTGCTTGATCATTAAGGCATGCCTTGGGTATGAGGTCACCGATGTTGTGTAAGTGTAGAATTTATGGGGTGATTTGAACTATAGGGGAGTCCTGACATGTTTTTGGCAAATACTGACAGATACCATGGACTGATGCCACTCAGAATTGTAGCTCTGGGATATGATCAGGTTCTAGCATGAACATTTTGCATTAGAATTCAAATCTTCTGATTGCAGAGAAGTTTGGAAAAAGGTTATTTGAACAGACCATACATACATGGGAGGAACTTTTTGCTAGAACACATTTTCTTGCCTGTTTAAACAGATTAATTAAACAGATTAATTAAACATTAAATCTTTTGACAAAGAAAAATGAAAATGTAGTTTTAGAAAAGCAGAGGAGAAAGATTTACATCAATGCAGCATGCAACTGTGCTCTCCTTTTTAATCCTTCATTTAAGCTGGAGACAGCAGCAAAGGACTAAGAAGTGAGGCGGATTCAGCAGCAACTTGGGCTGTAACCAAGTCTGGTCTTCTTAAACTGTACTACTGGGTTTGCCAAAGGTAGGAGCCTTGCAGTGCCTGCTCCTGGTTTGTTCAAAACTCATTTAAATAATGAAAAAAAGTCTTCAGTTGGATATTAGCACTTTTCAGATATAATGGTGATGACTTTGGTTGCCTTGATTTGCCACTTCTCTGTACTGTTGTGAGAAAAACCTAAGGTTTGGAATACTTGATTGAAACCAAATGGGAACAGGACCTGGACTTGTGTGGCTGCTGCCTCTATCACATACCTGCTGCCTGACTTTTCTGACTGTTTTCCTTCCATCCTCTTGTTTTGCATGTTTAAATTGCAAGCGCCTTCAGACAAGGTCCATTTCTCACCACAGATTTATAGAGTCTGTCATCTGTGGTTGTGCTGCAAGAAAAACAACCACAAAGGCTGCAAAGGCAAAGGCTGTCTACTTGTGTGGGAGATTTCAGCAGTTCTATTCCACTTGGACTAAAACATTGAAATAAGGCCACTTCTGGTGTTGTGCACATTTTAATCCTTTGCAAAGACATCAACCCTTTGACATTAGCCCCTGTAATTGAACTTTGTTTCATTATCTGAACTTTTTCCCTTAACATTTTAAAAATCAAAAAGTGTTGTTGGCTGGTTGCCAAGTATGAGAGACTGCAAGTAAATGAACAGAATTTCAGCAGGGGTTCTAGAAAGAAGTACTCTCCTGGTATTGAATTAGACTGTATTTCTTCATCCCACACATAATATAAAGGAAGGCGATGTAATAAAAACTACAAAAAGTAGGATAAAAGATAGAAGGAAGGAGAGATTCTAGGGGTTCAAGTACATATTTGAAAGATAAAGGCTAAACAAGACTAGCTGCTGTGTGGACAGGGATTTTCATACATGGGGCAGAGCTGAGACACAAAGTACTAGATTTGACACATATTTTGTAGGGATCCTCAGCAGAAATATTTTGTAAGGATTCTTAGTGTAATGTGCATGGCATGACGTTAAGGAACAGTCCTGCTTTTGATATATAACATTCATGGAACTCCTCAATTTTTGGAAATGTCCAGCCCCAGGAGTCCACTTCTTACAGGTAGGGCCTTTGAATAACATTTCAGAAATTCCTGACCTTTCCCCTAGAGGATTTTCAGTATTGGTTTATAAAAATACCTTTCTTTATTAAACTCATTTACATGGCATAAATGGGCAAATATTGTGATCCGTTTTCCTAACCTTATTTTAATTTATTCGTTTGTATTATCTGTTGGGATAAGGACTATCCTACAACACAGAAAGGACAATCTCATTTTCCATGGAAAACAAAGCACAAAGTCTTCTGATAAACAGCACAAAAACTGCTTTGCTTTGTAGGCAGGCAGCATTCTAAAGCTGAAAGGCTGAGATATTAGAGCAATGAGTGTATTAGTGTAGTGAAACTGACATTATCAGGCATTGTATATGAGAAATGTCATTTATGAGTTGTCACACAGCTATTATTGAGAGACTATTCAGAGCAGCACAGTTCATCATTGTGACTGTCGCTGCAATCATCGAACATCAGGACATCGTTAAACAGAGCATTTCTTTCACTTTCAGGGCAAATTACACTTACGGTTTATTTATGGGATGAATTCGTTGCATCCAGGCATCCTCTGTAAGTGTTTTATGATAGCTGTGGTGGCACAGACCTGCGACTCAAGGCCAGTCAAGTCGGATGGATGGATGGATGGATGGATGGATGGATGGATGGATGGATGGATGGATGGTGAATGGATGGATGGTGGAAGGATGGATGGTGGAAGGATGGATGGAAGATGGATGGATGGATGGATGGATGGATGGATGGATGGATGGATGGATGGATGGATGGATAGTGGAGGGATGGTGGATGGATGGATGGATGGATGGAAGACGGATGGATGGATGGATGGATGGATGGATGGATGGATGGATGGATGGATGGCAGCTGACCTGACTGAGGAGCAGATTCCCTACACTTCTACAGTGTGGAGGGTAAGAAGGAGGAGGTTTTGGGTAAGGAGATGGGGGTGCTGGCCCTTCAGGTCCAATCCCTCTCTCTCACTTGCCAGCAGTTTTGGACTTTAGGCAGCATCCTGACCCTGATTTCAGACAGAATGGGAATGCAAGAGCTTCCATAGCTGGTCCTATCTTGCTGCTTCAGCCCAGACTCTGAGGCTGGGATTCCTACTGTTCTCTGTCCCTACAGCATTTTATGCACACTCAGGTGTCTCTCCAGCTGCACACCACTTGGGGCAAATTGCAATTCTTCCTTGGGCTTCCCCACAACCACACCTATTTACACAGGTATTTAAATGAACACCAAAGAATGAAAGTCAGCCCTAGATTTAGGATTTGAACAGACACTGTTGTCTGAATCCCTACTAACATTTTTAGGTCACATAGTGCATTCAGCCTACCAAGCCTTGATCCTCTAATCTCTCCACACATTGAACTTCCATTGACTTTAACCTGCCCAACCATATCCTTTAAAGCCAATCTCCCCCAATTATTGCACCACGTGAAACCCCGCTGGACCTCTAAATCTTTCAAGAGGTTTGTAATTTGGTGCATTCCCTAAGGAAAACTTGGAACGGGTCCAGAGAACAAGGCTTATTTAGGAGACAGGAGAATATATCTTCTGAAGAAATGGCTCCAAGACCTTAACATGTTGGGCCGTGAAAAGGGAGCAGGTGAGATAGGATTTAATTACACTGTACAAGTACCTAAGGGTAGAACACAGAACTAGGCCTAAATCTCTAGCAATAAGGTAAAATATGAGGTCATGGGCTGAAATTGAAGTGTATGTATCCCAGCAGAAGGCTTCTCTGCATATGTAATAATCTGGCAGACAAGGCAGTGGAAACTGGTAGTAGATGGAGGAACCAATTTATTACCACTGCAGTGTGACCATGTGGCCCTGCTGATGGTTCTTGTCAGTTAACAGTAGTTCTTTTTCTGTATTTTCTAGTGTTTCAATCTACTGTGCTATTTTGGGAGGCTTCTTCAAAACTAAGCTTCCAGAGATTAAAAATAGAGGCAATATTTAAAGGCTAGCAGTAAGAAATACCTCGTTATTTTTTTCCTTAAATGCTTTGAAATTTATGCACATAGTACGGTAGGTTTGGCAAAATGCTATCACTCCCTCTATGGTCTGGTGCTGCACAAAAGCACAGTTAATACTATGCAATTCTGATGAGCTTCTGACAGATGAAAAGTAAGGCTTCTTACAAATGGTAATGTGGCACTGACATAAATGGGAATTCCACCCTATTAATATTAATGCAGTGGGGAAAAAATAAGAGATCCAATCTGGGACCTGAGTACAGCATGGGAAATATGAACTTAAGCTGCCTTTAAAAAAAACAAACAAGTTGTCTCTCCACTAACTTGCAATGGTTTGTGTTTAAGTGTTTGAATCAGGAAACAGCCCAGTTTCATCTGGTGCCTGCAACTCTGAAAAACACCAGAACTTGTGGAGGCAACAGGGACATTAGTCTGCCCTTTTGCAAGCTGAGTGGCTTCATTTTCAACCATTTCCAATCACTTAATCATCTACTAATGAAAAAGCTACTCAGAGAAAAGGTTAATGTGAGATTTAAGTTGGATTTATAGGTCATCAATAAGCAAGTTATTTTAGGCAGTCTGTATCAGTGTTGCAAGTTTCCTAAACAATGTTCAGAGTTGATTTATTCACTCTGCCAGAAGCTTGAGAAAATAATGAGTAAGGCAGCACTTCTTTCTGCCAATATTGCTGTGTATGCTTTGCCCATTTATTTTTTTTAATGGCAAATGTCCCATTAACAAGCTTGAAGGACTAATCCCAGGACTACAGCATGCATAGATTAATTTGGGATGGGTCATGCCTAGGACCTCTACATCCTTCAAAGGTCCCTGCTGAAGTACTGAGACTTTGACTGCCTGCTACAGCTTCTCAGAGGACTGCACTGGTCCCTTCTAGAAATGGAGATGTGACAAACTAAATCAAATGCTCCCAGGAGATCAGTTTTGGTATCTCGTGGTGGAACTGGGCTGGACTGTCCTGCTGAGATCCAACTGGGCAGCAAAGATAACCCATCGGTAGTTGTCATCCTAAGGTCCTTCTGACATCCCTGGAGAGACAGACTCTTCTAATAGGCAGCTTATTTTCAGAAAAGCATTGAAAACTGGTCACACAGACTGTGCCTAACAGGCCTTGTTTCCAAGCCTGGATTATGGAGTAATAGTTTTGTCTTCTCTGAGGCTTTCCTTGAGACTTCTGTTCCAATACAGGAAAACTGAGATTGTCAGCTACCAACCTCAGGTTTTTTAATCCAGTATCTGTGACAGAAATAATATTACTTTAAATTTTGTTACTAATGCTTCGTTATCAATTTTGTTAATTTTCTAGAGCAGAGACTATTTTCTCTAGGGTTTGGACTGGTGAATAGCAGAAATCATAGATTAGACTTTGCAAGACAATTTAGCATTTCAAAGTATATTTTGCTGCAGATAGGGATGGGAACAACTTTGTTAATTTCTTTAAAACATGAATTCCTGAAAGAATCAATATTAAAAAATACTTTCTTCTAAAATTAGTTTCTGTTATTTCTGAAAAGGCATATTATTAATGCTGGCAAAACGCCTTCCTAGATTAATTTTTTAAAAAGAGGAACTAGAGTATTTGACCTGTTCTAATGGTGTGATTTGGTTTGGTTTGGTTTGGTTTGGTTTGGTTTGGTTTGGTTTACAATCATTTTTCTCACAGTTCCATGAAAAGAATTTTTTAATAAATAGTCTTTGAATAGCTTTAATTTTTATTTCAGCCCATCTCCTCACATCTTTCCTCAGCCACATCTTTTAGCTATGCTAAAACCCCTACTGCATCTAATTTTATTTTCCAGCTCAAACTGATTAATTGCCTTTAGTGTGCACTAGTCAATCGAATGAATAATTCAGCAATGACACTTTTTTACAAAAAATTCAAAATATTGCTATGGATTGTTTTAGTAGATGAGATATCTATAAAATCTAGTTATATTAATCAACTTTAACAAAATGCAATGAGACAGCAGAGCCATAAACATGCCAAACCAAGACTGTGAGCCTCAGCAGAAGATACACCTCAGCAATCTGTTTTGCTCTGATTCAGCCAGCCATTTGGAGAAAACCACTGTGTTTAATTGTTTGCTGTTGTTGTTGTTGTTGCTCTTTGGTGTGGTATCATCTGAAGAACTGTCTTTTATAACTACAGTAAATAAGAGCTGAGTAGCTAATGGAGAAAAATAATATCTCTGACCAAGAGATTTCTAATAGAAGAAATCCTAGATTCAGTTATTATAGCAAACAGTGCTCTTTGACCATACAGTTTATTTCCCTAAGGAAATATTTTTATGTTAAGGTAGTAAAAGAAGCTTGGTAAGGACATCTTTTGCCAAAAAAAACTGCATCTCTGAAGAGCAGTTTTCCAGAATTATATATTTTTAAGGGTAAACATAGTGACAGACTGAGAATTACTTCACAAGATGCTCTGAGGGTAAAATTCAATCCTGTTTCTAGTAATACATTAGATAAGATGTAGTGTAAAATGTACAGGTTTATGTCTTTAAATTTGATATCATATTTAATTCCAGAAGTTTTAAGGTGCAAAATGTTCCAGAAATTATATACATAGCCTTTTCTTCTTTTGTTTCCTCTATGGTCTTTCCTCCATAACTGTGATACTTATTTTGTTGAGTACTTTATGGAATCTTGGAAAAGAGGCACTAACATAGAAAATGTCCTTGAGTAGATGGAATTATCTTCATTTTAATGAATGGGGTTTAATTAATTTCTGGTTGAGAATAAACTTTTACTCTTCAAAATAGATTTAAAATCCACTTAGAAGAAAGAATGATATTAAATACATAACAGTAAACTGGGAATACATTGACTAATCAAAACTCTACAAATAGTTACTTTAGGTGATTGAAGGAATTTGAATGAGTTAAACAATCCAAATCTCACCTAAGTCAAAATGCATAAAGAAACACAAGGCAGTAATTAGCTGAATGGTATTCCCACAAGATCACTGAAAATATTTTCATCTGTATTTTGAAATTATTCTTTGCTTCCTGACCTGAATTTAGAATGGCCAAACCCCCTGGAACATCCTCATGTCTTTAGTACTGAGGCACAACTCAGTAATGTTTTTATGGGTTTTTAAAAAATGTTTTCTAATGCTTTTTAAAATCATCCGGGGTTGTAACTGTAAAATTAACGTTTTGTGATGTATCAGTATTGCTAAAGCCTCCAAGCAGACTCATGAGCCTCTAGGGGCTCGCTGGCCAACATTGGTGGTTATTTATGCCCATCAGGATCTGCCTTCTGAATGGTTGTTTGTGCTTCCCATAGCTCTTAGTGCCGTGCCATGTTCAGAGTTATAGACTGTGGGTTCCTTGGGCAGGGACTCATTCCTGTGAATTTACTGCACTTCACACAATAAAGAACAGGTTCTTTATGTGGCATCCTGCCTCTACCACAGTATAAATAACTTTTTTTTTTATTATTGGCACAACTCTTTAGAGCCAAAGGAGGAGTCACAAAAAGAGGCACTGAAGAAGCAAAGATTTCATCACTTTAAAATCATGTAGTGTGAAGCATGTCTTTCTGTTAGATGTTATCCAGAGAAAGCAAGAACAATACTTTGAGAACTCTACCGATTTTTTTTAATACACATCAGCCTACCCTTAAACACATTCTGTATCTTTTAATGTATTGACATAGCAGCAAAAAAAAATTTGTGCCTTAGGCTACATTTTTTAAGCCACAGATCCAACTGCAGATATGATGCTTTTAGTAAATTGACAGGGGGAGCTGTAAGAGTGGTTTAGATGATTCATATTATTCCTCTGGGCAGAGTCTCAGCTAAGAGTTCTCTGAGTCAGCTTTGGTGTTCCCTTATTGGGAGACAGGGCATTGTTAGAAAACACCATTTTGGGGCTAAAGCAACTCTCCTGTTATGAAAGCCCTCTGGCACTGACAAATGTTTAGCTCCCCCTAACAGGGAAGCTCCCTATGCATGCCAGCTAAACCCAGTGTGTTGCTTCTGAGTCATCTTTGCATCAGATCTTAATTTCTGAATTTCTGCTTTAAGTGCATTAAGCACCAATTAACTCAGCTTCTGCATGCCCTTTGTTTTGATTCCCAGGTTCACTAATGCTACCTGTTCTTTGGCTTCCATTCTAGTTTACATGTGAAAGCAGACCTGCTCCCTTGCCTGGCATGGACACTTGGGCTTGGTCAGTGGCTCCCAGTGCTTTGGCTCATCTGCCCCCATCCCACAGCAAGACCACCCAATGGCCTGTGCTGAGAGCAGCCCAGGCTGTGAGTAAAGCAGGGCTTTCTTTCCTGGGAGCAGATCTTCTGCTTAATGGCATTCATCAACTCAGAAGAAATGATGCTCTAATGGCAACAGCAGAAGAGGCTTCCCATTGCCCAGGAGCTGAAACATTTGCTTTCTAAACCCATTGTCTAAAAAACTTTTCAGGAAAGTCCACCAGGCTTCAACATCCTCTGGCATGGCACTATCCTCCTCCGAGCAAACACTACTCTGAAAGGGAAATGAGATTTACAGGGCTAAACCTAGTGAGCAAGAAGGTAGTGGGGTCTTTGGCCTTTTGTCAGAAGAATCACCCTGGAAAGGGAGAGTCCCAGGCCCTGCTCCTTGCTCCCACTTACCTATTTTTTGCAGTTCATTGGTGACACTGAGGGTCATAGTCTTTCTACGATGGGCTGAGTTGTGGCTCCACATGTAACTGTAGAGTGTGAGCTCACCCATCCTCTGACCAGTACCAGATATCTAAAAGTAACACATAGCTCAAAATTATCAAGCTTTACCCTAAATCTAAGGCATTTCCAACTTTCTGTGAAAGCAAGCCTTTGTCTCAATCCATGTGAGCAACCCCCAAACCCCTCTTTCTCTGTATTAGGCAATTCTGTCCTTGGGTCCCTTCCTTTAGACTTTTTGCTCTCTTTGCAGGTCAAGACAGAGATGCCTAATAACAGATGCTGTTCATGTTCAGCAAGTGTACAAATCCATGATCCAGAATCCTCCAGGGTGAAGCAGCTTGGCCTGCTGAAGGCACCTGTGCCTGAGCTGCCTCCTGCCTGGCTCTGGGGTGCCCTGAGAGTTGTTCCTGGTGGTGGAGGGTCATGGATCATGGGCAGCTCCCTCCTGCCTGCCCAACCAAGGCTACACAGAGAGTCTGTCCCTGCTTGCAAAGCATCATTCACTGCAGAGCATCCACCAAGAGAAGGGAAACATCAGCAGCACTAAGGTGTTTGATATAATTAGGACAAAGGAAACCTGAAGGGGTTTCTCAGCATCACTAGTGGTCGGTTTGCCTCTGCTGTCCCAGCCAGTTATGCAGGCCAGAGACACTTTTGCACTCCTCTGCACTTCTATGGCTGTGGATTTATCACACATCTTTTGGAAGAGGGGAAAAAAATTGAAGGCATTTAATTTAGCCACTGTTTCTGGCAAAATGTAGAAGCGTCTAGTGTTTTGAAATTCCTAGTCTCATACCAGCTGTTACAGAATGAGAGGCACTCAGCATTGCTGAATTCATAACAACAGGCACACAAACATGTGACTACTTATCTTCATTTGTGTACTCCTGTTTGTCTTAAGCTCCTCAAATATGAGTGAGGCACACCCCCATATGGAAAATGTTGTGCACAATACAGCTATCAAGTTTTCTTGAAATAAGTAGAAATGGAGAATTCAAAAATCTTGAAATTAGTATAAGGTTTTTCTTTAATTAACAGTACCTATCAGAGTAAACAGAAATCTCACCACACAAATTTTAATTTGAGATAAAATGGTGTTGGATAAAGAGCATTTACACTAATTGTCATGGCCATGTATGAACAGAGTACACATGCTTGAGGGAACCTTCCTTGTCAGCTTTTTAATATACCTTAAAATACAATTTTCACAGTCTGGTAGGCATTTCTGCAGTAGCATTTAAACTGTCTGCAGAACTGCTTTCATATACACTATTTGACTGACACCATCGCATAAAAACTCTCCCAGAACAAATCCTGGAAGTTAGTAGTCCCAGTATTTTATCTTGCTTGCATAGGTTGAGGTTCATAAATGAAAGAGTTATTTTGGACACACACAGTACTGACAATGTCTTCAGCCTGAAGAATGCAAATGAATGGTGGACACTGGTGCTTTACCAGGTATCTACACTGTATAGGGAAATGGGGTGTAGTAAGGGGGCTTTGTAGCAGTAAACACATAGCAGGTAAACCCTATGGCACTCTGCATCTTGCTCTGAGAAAAGTAAACTCAACAGCATTTCAGGTAGAAACTCATAAAAGCCGTTGACTTGCCTGTACCCTCACAGGTATGGTGTTTATTTAGTGTACTTTCAAATATCTTTGGAATTGTTTATGCAAGTTAACATTTCTTTACTTAGCTGAAGGTCATCTATGACAAGAATTTACTAAAAATTTGATGTTGCCAGGTTGGTACTGCATCAGAATTAAAGGGAAACTGAACCTTTTGCAAAATTACACAATTAGATGTAAATAACACAGAAGCAATGTTAATTACTTATCACAGCATGGAATCAAAGATTAACATGTCTTGTTTCACCATTTCCTTTCCTGTATTGCCACGTCCTTGGCTGTCTGTCTTGTGTGCAGGGTGCAGCAGGAAATCCCAGGCTACAGAACGGTGGGGACAAGTCATTAAAATCCATATGGTAATATACATTTTCAGTGGGAGCGAGGTGAAAGTCTGTCAAACACCTCTCAGTCTGATACTTGTCAATCTCTCACTGGAATTTCCATTTTCACAATGGAAACTCCAAGGAATATAAAATCATGGCAGCCTTCCCAATGACTTAAAGGGATGACAGTAGTGCATTCTAGCAAACACATGGGGAGTACGTCCCAGGTTGTCTAATGAGCAGAGTCCTTGCCTGAGTATTTGCATATGTGCTAATATTCCATTAGCATACGAGATGTTATGCTCTAAGAATAATAAATATCCTATAAAGCAATGGCAAAAGGTTAATAAGTATGTTAAGCTGTAAATATAAGCAATTTTAGAGGGGTGTTATAATTTTCTGTATACATAATCTGATCAAGGTAGTTAATTTTCGTCTGCTGGAGCAACTGAAATTTTAAATTATTGCAAATCTTCATTTGACCATTTATTTGTTATCATGCAGCCTATTTATTGACCTCAGAGCATGGTTCTTCCAGGGCTTGTTGAAGCCTTGAGGACATATTTTTGGGAAGTGGCATGGCTACTCTCCCCTTACTGTGTGTCCTTGTGTTGTTTCTACACAGGGCTCTGTTTTTCCCCTGGAAAGACTAAAAGTACTTTGCTTTGCACTGCTTTTTGGCATCATCTTACAAAGCATGGCTTGACTAAAGCAATGCAGCCCTGTGGTTAATAATACATGGTGCCTTTGTGGCTGCAGGCACTGCCACGTGCTCACATAACTTCTGGCGATGAAAGATGAACAAGACCGATTCCATGTTCCCCCACCAGAAAAAGCATAAAAACTGTTCATTTGCTGCAGTTTAAAGAGGGAGAGAGGTGGCAGAGAAAAACCTGTCAGCAGTAAGTGCCCTGGTGTGGGTGGCTCCTTGCTGGCTCCTTGTTGTGGCCATTCTGCCTGCTGTGGGTGGTTTGCAATTCACACCTGGATGAGGTGTGCAGGGAAGTCCCTATTTCACACAACTGCTTTGCCTTGCCATCACTTTGGCCTGGGGAGCCAAAGTTGCATTAATTCTAGTTTTTTACCATTTTTAAGCTTCTTTTAAGAACAGTGGGGACAAGACGTATGAAAAAACAGTCAGAGAGAGATTGAAGTTTGAAATCGGAGTGTTTGCTGCCAGACACGTTTTCCCTTTAGAGAGACACACTTTAGAAGTGGCTCACATTTTACAAAAGGAAAGCCCTGTAGCTTTTTGAAGATCAAGTCTCCTTATATATTTAGTGATAAAAACATCAAAACCTTTAGCCTTAAGCTGTTTGGAGCATTAGAGTAGGTACACACTGAGTGCTTAAAGTTAGAGCATTTGTTCTACCGTTTATTTGAGCAGAGGTAATAAAACTGTCAAATATTTACTTCTTTTTATGCTTTTAAACTAAATATTACCAATGTGGTGGTTATTTCTCAGTGTTAAAATAAGACTTTATATCTAGCATTACAAATATACACTAACACTTTAGACTGGTATGATTTACAGTGTCTGAGCTTCATGAAAAACTGATCTTGAACTTCCACTAAGACGGCACAAGCATCATAAGAGGGTCTCTGTAAAACTACAGTAATTTCACGAATACAAGCCGCAACAATTTGACCAAAATTTTGGTGGAAACCCGGAAGTGCGGCTAATATTCCGGGGCGGCTAATCTATTAACAAAATTCTAAAAGCTGCCAACACGGAAGTGAGAGCCCGCGGCAGCCCCAAGCCAAGCTGGAGCCCGGCCGGCCCCGGCAGAGGTGGGAAAGCCTGGCAGAGGCGGGGCCAGCAGTGTGGGGGGCGGGCGGCAGAGCCTGAGCCAGCAGGGCGGGGCAGGGAGGGCGGCAGAGCCTGAGCCAGCATGGCGGGGCAGGGGGGGGCGGCAGAGCCCGGGCCAGCAGGGCGGGGGAGCCCGGGAGAACTGGGGCTAGCAGTGCAGGGGAGCATGGCAGAAGCAGGAAGGCCGGCGGGTGGGGCTGCCTGGCAGCGGGGGAAGCCCAGCAGAATCGGGGCCAGCAGCGTGGGGGAGCCCGGCGGTGCGGGGGCCTGCAGTGCCGGCCAGGGCGAGGAAACGCGGCGGCGGTGCAGACGGGAGGGGGCGGCCAGCGAGCCTGGCAGGGGCGGCAGCGGCTAGCCCGCCGGCACGGCGAGTACGTGAACGCAGCAGCGAGGCGGCCGGCATGCCTGCCAGCGGCGGCGGCGGCAGCCCGCCGGCAGGGCTAGGGAACGCGGCGCGGCCAGCGAGCCGGGCGGCGGCCGGCCGCCGGCAGGGCTAGGGAACGCGGCGGCGGCCAGCGAGCCGGGCGGCGGCCGGCCGCCGACAGGGCTAGGGAACGCGGCGGCGGCCGGCCGCCGACAGGGCTAGAGAACGCGGCGGCGGCCGGCCGCCGACAGGGCTAGGGAACGGCCAGCGAGCCGGGCGGCGGCAGGCCGCCGACAGGGCTAGGGAACGCGGCGGCGGCCGGCCGCCGACAGGGCTAGGGAACGCGGCGGCGGCAGGCCGCCGACAGGGCTAGGGAACGCGGCGGCGGCCGGCCGCCGACAGGGCTAGGGAACGCGGCGGCGGCCGGCCGCCGACAGGGCTAGGGAACGCGGCGGCGGCCGGCCGCCGACAGGGCTAGGGAACGCGGCGGCGGCCAGCGAGCCGGGCGGCGGCAGGCCGCCGACAGGGCTAGGGAACGCGGCGGCGACCGGCCGCCGACAGGGCTAGGGAACGCGGCGGCGGCCAGCGAGCCGGGCGGCGGCAGGCCGCCGACAGGGCTAGGGAACGCGGCGGTGACCGGCCGCCGACAGGGCTAGGGAACGCGGCGGCGGCCAGCGAGCCGGGCGGCGGCAGGCCGCCGACAGGGCTAGGGAACGCGGCGGCGGCCAGCGAGCCGGGCGGCGGCAGGCCGCCGACAGGGCTAGGGAACGCGGCGGCGGCCAGCGAGCCGGGCGGCGGCAGGCCGCCGGCAGGGCTAGGGAACGCGGCAGCGGGGCGGTGCTGACGGGAGAGGGGGGCCAGCGAGCCCGGCGGCGGCGGCAGCACCACCCGGCCAGCCCCGCCGAGCCGTGGCGCTGAGCTGGGCTACCCGGCCCCGTCGGCAACCATGAGCGGGCCGAGCCTTCCTGGCCCCGCCCCGAGCCAGTAAAGCCCGCTATGCCGCGATCCTGTTACTAATTGGCCAATTTGTGAAAGCTGCGCCCGGATTCTCGCGACGAACGAAAGTGCGGCTAATATTCGGGGTGCGGCTTATCTATTGACAAAGACAGCAACATTGTCGAGGCACCGGAAGTGCGGCTTATAATCCGTGCGGCTTGTATTCGTGAAACTACTGTACATGCACAAATGAGCACACTCACATTTTTAATGAAAGAAGGTTGAAACTTAATTTGTGGCACTTCTAAAACTCAAAGCAAGTAGTCTTTTTTTCTTGTCACAAAGGGGAAAAATTACTAACTTTGCTACTCTCTGATATCTGAATTAATGACTTTCAGCATTCTGAAGGAAAGAAAATCTCTCTTTTGTTGACGCAAAACTTTGTACTTGTAAAAATTAAGGTGAAACACACCATCTCTGTCAGAGATTCATTTATTTGAATAAAGCTGCAGAGGTCCTTGCCTGGCCAGAGGAAGGTGTTGACCATTTGATTTAATACTTGTATGCTGTGTGGGGCCTGGACATAACCATTCTGCTTGTTTAAGGGACTCAATAACATAATTTACATAAATACCACATTCCCATGGAAATCAGAGTAAATTCATTTCATGTTTGTGTGAACCTCATCCTGCCAGGCAATTGACATCCCCTTTGACTGAGGTTTCTACTTATCATTTGTTTTTATTTTTAAAGGTTGGAAAGAAAAACTAGAAAAAGTTAAGAAACAATTATCCTACATTTTTGCTTTATATAGCTAGACTGTATATAAAATGTTTCAGTGATTACTACTCCAAATCACTTAAAATATAAAAATCCATCTCTTATTTATTTGTGGACTACACTTCAGGTGTAGCACACCCTTTAAAATTTCTAGGAGCATTTGCTAGTGTATTGCATAATTTTTCATGATGGGATGCTTATTTGCTGCTTTGTTCCACAAAGCCACGTGGAAACACCCCAGGCAGTTTCAGTCTCCATAGAAGAAAGATGTCAGAGGTGGTGAAAATCTGAGGAAGTCTCACAAAATAGCATTAGAAACCAAACTTAAGAAGGATCCAGTAGCTTCAAAAAGTACCTCTGAACTTGGCATAACTGCTTCATTATTTGTGGAACCTAGACTAGTGGGCTGAGAGCTAATTTAGATATTTTTAGACTACATTTGTCAAACCATTTGAAATGTTTGAGTTTATCCAAAAAGAAGAGCTGTGATTTGCTAAAAAGTGACCCTTTCTATGTGGAAGGAACATCTGATACCATAAATCTCTTTAATTTAGCAAGCAAACAAGAAATCAGACTAAGCATAAATTTGGAAATAAAGAACTGAGACTGGAAAACAGATGACTGCAACCAATTATTAGAAGATCTCAAATAACAGGAGAAGAAATAACCTAAAAGAAGAAAGGCAATCAGGGAATTTGTTCAAAATAGTTATTCAGGCCTCAAATATGCACCTTGGCTCAAGAAACACTTTCTTTTGCACCTAAATAAAACTTTGAGTATCTCTAAAGCAACTGTCATTAAGTATTGCTGGGTGTTTGGCTTTTGCCTGGTTTATCTGGGAAAAAAATACAAAACAAAGCTTACCCTCCAAATAGAAAAATTTGAAAGAACTATGCGATTTTGTCAAAATAACTGAATACTTAATTTAATTTTAAAAATCACATGGGGAAGCAATAGATAGAAAGGCTGAAAATACTGAAATAGTCATCTGAGCACTTTATGCTCGAACACTTCTTTCTTTGAAAGCTTTGAAAATTACAGTAATTTCACGAATACAAGCAGCACCAATTTGACCAAAATTTTGGTGGAAACCCGGAAGTGCGGCCAATATTCCGGGGCGGCTAATACATTAACAAAATTCTAAAAGCTGCCAACACGGAAGTGAGAGCCCGCGGCAGCCCCAAGCCAAGCTGGAGCCCGGCCGGCCCCGGCAGAGGTGGGAAAGCCTGGCAGAGGCGGGGCCAGCAGTGTGGGGGGCGGGTGGCAGAGCCTGAGCCAGCAGGGCGGGGGAGCCCGGGAGAACTGGGGCTAGCAGTGCAGGGGAGCATGGCAGAAGCAGGAAGGCCGGCGGGTGGGGCTGCCTGGCAGCAGGGGAAGCCCAGCAGAATCGGGGCCAGTGCGGGGGCCTGCAGTGCCGGCCAGGGCGAGGAAACGCGGCGGCGGTGCAGACGGGAGGGGGCGGCCGGCGAGCCGGGCGGCGGCAGCCCGCCGGCAGGGCTAAGGAACGCGGCGCGGCCGGCGAGCCGGGCGGCGGCGGCGGCAGCCCGCCCGCAGGGCTAGGGAACGTGGCGCGGCGCGGCCGGCGAGCCGGGCGGCGGCGGCGCCAGCCCGCCCGCAGGGCTAGGGAACGTGGCGCGGCGCGGCCGGCGAGCCGGGCGGCAGCAACCCGCCGGCAGGGCTAGGGAACGCGGCGCGGCCGGCGAGCCGGGCGGCGGCGGCGGCAGCCCGCCGGCACAGCTAGGGAACGCGGCGCGGCGCGGCCGGCGAGCCGGGCGGCGGCGGCAGCAGCCCGCCGGCAGGGCTAGCAAACGCGGCAGCGGGGCGGTGCTGACGGGAGAGGGGGGCCAGCGAGCCCGGCAGCGGCGGCAGCACCCGGCCAGCCCCGCCGAGCCGTGGTGCTGAACTGGGCTACCCGGCCCCGTCGGCAACCATGAGCGGGCCGAGCCTTCCTGGCCTCGCCCCGAGCTAGTAAAGCCCGCTATGCCGCGATCCTGTTACTAATTGGCCAATTTGTGAAAGCTGCGCCCGGATTCTCGCGACGAACGAAAGTGCGGCTAATATTCGGGGTGCGGCTTATCTATTGACAAAGACAGCAACATTGTCGAGGCACCGGAAGTGCGGCTTATAATCCGTGCGGCTTGTATTCGTGAAACTACTGTAATCAAAAGGAGTAAATATCTCCCAACATAAATGTACTTTGCGTTCTATTTTGTTTTTTTTTTCTTTTTTTTTTTTTTTAATTAAACAAAAATACATGGGTTATCCATCAAAAAATATGCTGGTTTTTGAGCAACACCAAAAAGTGTTGCTTGACCAAAATTCAATTTGGCCTTTCTGCACATACACATAGGGATCACAGGAGGTTCCTCTAAAATAACTTTTTCTCCCTCTGGAATGACTGATCTTTATTGCAGCTGACACAGTCCTCCCTTGCTGCCCATTTGTATCTCATGGACCCAGCAGATCTTGTGCCCTGCAGCACGGGCTTAGTAGTAATTGGCATTTATTGCAGAGTCACCATTTCTTCAGCATTCATTACAGACACTGATTAGAGAGGGTGATAAAGACATTGCTGGAGATCAAAGCCCGTCTTGGACTGGGAGGAAAAAAAAAAAAAGCATGCAAAGTAGCATTTTAAATGGATGCGTTTATTTAATCTATGTGCTGCTGATATTTTCATACACATACTTCTGTCGTATTAGATTCAGAAGGTGTAGCAGAGGCTTTAATTTGCTTCAGTTCTGGTCTAATAGGCATAAAGGCACCAGAGGATTCTAAAATACTGAACTCAGAGGTACACTGACAAACCTTTGTACTCATAATAACAAGAGCTAGTGTGAGCTTATACAATTTAAAACTAATTGCCCAGCCAACGTGCTCATTACCATATTGATGCAGTTCATAAATCAAAGCCCTGCCTATTCAAGCTGTTTACCAGTCTTGCATTAAGCAGCATATTTCAACTGAGAAATGTAGCATGTTGCCAAAACACCACAGAAACTTTGTAAGACTGATAGGAGTGCAAACCTGGGGAGCTGAAGTGCTGCAAACCTGGCACTAAAGTGCTTGTTCTTGCTTGTTTTCTGAGTATGTTCTGATCTAGCCTTGCGAGTTTCCCTAATAATTTACTGAAGCACAGAAACAGGTCCTTAAGCAGCAGGGAGCTGCTGGCAATTTTTATCAATCTGGCTTCCTTCAGCAGTTTCTTTGCTTAACCAGGAGACTAACATACACTTCTTTTTGGAGGCAATACAGTACTCATGCCAGCTGAATTGAGGTGCATACATTAAGAATGCAGGCTTTTTGTTAAGGGGAAGGAGAGATTCAGGCTTTTAGCCAAGAAACCTAAGTTAGTCATCAAAATCAGGTTACTGAAGTTAAATTCTTTGAATAGCCTGCTAAGGAATCTGAAAGTACAATTCATCTGCCTAAACAAGTGCCCACCTGCAGGTGTCAAGCAGTGCCCCTGAGATACCCTGCTGTCCTACGACATCCACACAGTGGGTATGTCAGAGGAGCTGGAGGAGATTTGCACCTCTGAGCTGCCAGCTGAAGGCCAAGTGGGTCAGTTTAGGACATCTCAAAGGACATTAGAAGCCTGTGCATAGGCAGTTGAATTTGCCTATTTTTCCTTCAGGTATTCAGCCAGCTGGCTTAAGTATCAGAAGCAATCAGGTCTTGTAAGTGGGATTAATGTTCTTGGGCAGGGTTCAGAAGCTACTGGAGTCTGGCTGCTTCCCATTCTCTAGACTGGCTGGTTTCAAACCAACTGAGGCAGTACTTACCCTGAACACCAATGTCCTGTGAGTTATTCTTCTCCCTGTACTTCACTCAGAAAACAGTAGGAGAGATGTAGTTTTATGTGGTTTCTCCTGGAATGAGTGTAGTAGCTCCTGGTGGCTACTGGGGCATCTCTTCCCCTGCACCAGGTTTTCACCCCTCTGTTGGCTATAGCCACAGGTGGCAAGGACAGAGAGCACTGAAGCGAAAGTCAAGGCACGGAGATAACTTTGAAGATCAGGACCAGGATTTGAAATTGAACTGTTGGTGTAAAGGAGGCTTGAAGCAGAAGCACTGCACTAAAGAGTTACTGATGGTGTTGGAGTTGTTGGGGGGATTTAATAGATTATTGGAAAATCAGAAGCTTGGAGGGGTGTAGGGGGTGACTGAAGATTATAGGGTTACTTAATATTATTTGTTAATTCCTGTTTAAGACAACCAGTTACAAGGGAACAAGGGCACATATTTCCAATTAAATAGAACTCTCTTCCATAAACTATATTAGCAAGAAGATTTCATCCTATGAAAACAAGTGCTGATCTTCAGTCATGATGCCTGGTGAAGCTTCAGTCTCTTATATTCTTTGTGTAAACTCAGTCATGATGATTAGTAAATAAAACATTTTTTACTGATGGAAGATGCAAAGTGATCAAGATAATGTTTTAGTGATAGAGAAATTCTGATTCCAGCTTACAACTCTTCTATTGGCTGTGTGGTCAGAGCAGATGCCAGCAGCCAATTCCTTATATGCAGACTGTGGATAATAATGGTTAAAACTGAAATTAATATGAACCGATACTTTCTCATGAAGGCACTGAAGGCAGTGATATGTTTTTCTTTCTGAGAGAGGGAAACAAATTTAAAGAACTTAATTTCCTTTATTTTAAGGAGTTATGAACCATACAAAACCAGACCACACCCGTTTCTGACCCTGTGAAATGCCAAAATAACTGCTTTTGGATGCTAGTTGGTGTCACAGATTCAGCAGATATTTCTCAGAGGGCTATGTACAATTTTGGAAGACGCAGGCTGTGAAAGAGAATTTTTTGTTGATAAACAGTAGAATAGACAAGAGCTAAACAGGGAAAAAGCCTAAAACCAAGCTGCTTGTTATTTACCTAACTTACAGAGTGAGAAGTGGTTGTTCTTATGTCATTTTTCCTTCAGATATGAATAGAACTGTGTTATGTAAATAACTATATGTTGTCATAGACATCCTCCAATATGAAAAAAATTTGGTCCTTCCAGCTTCTTTTCACTTGTGCAAAATGAGGATTAATTTCCAAAAGGTCCATTGAGCATCCCATGAACATACATAATGGAATTCATTTTACAAGCTGAAGGAACAGGAAGGAGAAGCAGCTCATACCTATGTGCCTTTGCTTGCAGAAAGGATGTTTCCTGGCTTTGGTGTGGTCAGCTTAGATAAAAACCTGGGATCTTACCAATGTGAAGCTCATCAACTGAAGGGACACAGATATTTTTTTTTCCCTATGTGGTTTAATCAGTGTTATTTAAAAATATTTATCAGGTGTTGGTTCATTTTGGAGCTTGTGTTTATGAACAGTGTCCATGAGCTGGTTGCTCTCCCTGTTCCACACTGATTGCACTGTCCATATAAAAACAAAACCCAAGTATTTCAGGGCAATATCTTTACATCAAGTTTAATTTCTCAAGCAATTCAGAGTGTAATCTCAACTCACTCAAAAATGCCTTCTAAAAGCATGTAGTCAAACAATCTCTGGCCAATATCTCCTCACATGTAAGACAAGGTACATGAGGCAGAACAGGGAATACAAAAGTAACACATTGAATGCAGTGGGAAAAGTTGCCTATTGGCAGAAGGAAAGATGGATCTTATTCTTTGAAGATATAGTACTGCTACTCACACATTCCTGCTATTTGGTTTTGCTCACGAGCTGCACAGAACAGAAAGATTTGCAAAATTGAGGCCCACTTTATGTAAACTAACAAGAACTAAACATTGCCCATGGATCTAAGCTCTTAGAAAGGGCAACAGTTGTATTGCAGAGGGTATTTTCTCACCTTACTTGCAATTACCACGTGGTGTAAGGTGACAATGACAGTGCCTTTAGAAATGCTGGTTTAGGCAGAAATACAATTGAGTCAGCATACTGGCAGGATTTTAGTCCCTCTGCTGGATTAAACTCAGCCTCAGACTCACTAATAGCACAAAATGTGTCAACGATTCCTCTCGTACCAGTCTTCCCTCCTATATACTGAAGTAAGTTCAGCTGTAAATAAATTGCTGACATTGTTAAGAGAGTGCTTGGAAAACAGCACATCTGCCACCAACAGTTGCACCTAAGACAAACATAAATGTAAGCAGTATTAAATTAACAAAGTGTCTCTTTATCATTTTAGTTTATTGCATTTGAGAAGATATTTTACTTTCTTTGGCAATGAGAATGAGCTTTTGACACAGTGGAGGTGGAGGCAGTGATGGCAAAGCTGGTGGTAGACAGACCTGGTAGTGCAGCTGTCCTGGGATAATGAACACTTCTGAATTGAGACAGCCCTCACTAAATTGTCATAGCAAGTAATTCCTGAAAAATGGCTGCCTCAAGATGTGGCTTCATTTGCTGACTGACTCATTCATAACTGCGCCAAATTTTTTGCTGAATAAAATACTGCTCGACTTCAGTGGAGGCAATCAGGAGCATGAGGTGTAAGGGAAACCAGCATCTCAGAGCCACCTCCTTCACTCACTGAAATGAGTCAGGGTGGACGTGGATGTGGCAGCATCTGTGCCAAGTATCTGTGCCTCAAAGATATCTCAAGGTGAAAAATGTAATCTACAGCTACAAGCCTGGGTACATGAATACATCCATTACACGAGTAGAAGGGTATTGCAGCATTTCCATTTTTGCTGTTTGCTCTGTTCAAAGGCACTATAGAAAAAAAATTTCAAAATATAACTACAACTCAGACTTCTCACCCTGTATCTCCAGTGACAATACAACCTTCTCCTTTCCAGGCTAAATTTGCAAATGATGTATGCAAATTATTTTACTGATTTATAATCAAACTCAGAGGCTCATGTGTCCAGTAACTTGCACTGCAGCTACATTTTTCAGTGTATGCAGAAGTCTGTCTGCAAGCTATGATTCTATTAATACAGTAAAAAGGAATGGCTTGTAAAGCTTTGGCAGCAAATGTAGGTCTTGACGAAACATAGGCAAAAAATAATTGGAATTTGCAAGTGACATGGAAGCTAATTTTGGGACTCCTTTACACTGACTTTATACTACATCAAAAGGCATTTCACTGCCTACCTTTTCAAAATCTGACAGCATCCAAACTCGAGCAGTGGGAACCTGACTCCAGATGCTCCAGGTGATAAAGCGAAGTGCTATGTTAAGGTCTGGCATAATATGAAGAATGAGGTCATGCTGTATTTTTAGAAATGTCTGGTGTTCCTATGAAACATGCTCTTACTCTCTTTTTATATATTTTCCCTCCCTCTCCTTTTTTTTCTGTCTTTTTCTGTGAATAATTTGGCCAATGTGTGCAGAAGGCTGTTTTCGCCCCAGGGATTCTCACACATACTTCTGTTGACAGAGTTCTTGTGCAGCAAGGAAGCTGAAATGTCTTTTGTTAAGGATCTGCTCACTTCTTTTTCTGTTCTGCCCCAATGCTTGGAGGATCTTTTGTCTATTCACGCAGTTCCTGTTGTTACACTTATGGAAATTAACTGAATTGAAAAACATGGGGGTACCTTGCAAAACAGGTAAAATTATCATCAGGAAAAAATCCTAATCTCATAATTTTCTCTTAGTCTATGTGTCTCGCATTCTCTTGCCTTGTTTGCTTCATTTTTCAGGGGAATATTGTATAAGTCAACAGAAAATACTAAGCAAAGTAATTGTGAAAGGGAAAAAATGCACTAGGGCCTGAGAGGTAGAAACTTTTTATTTTAGATGAGTAGTGTATGGTTCCAGCCAAGATCAGGACTTGATTTGCTGGTTTACTATGTCAGCTCAGATTTGAATTGAATTTAAACTGAAAAAGTTTTATTCACATGCTCTATAATGCCAAAATACATAATGGGTATTGAAATGCACTAATTTAAGCCATGTTTGAGAAGCTGTTTTAGGTGACTTGCTGTTAGAGTAACACAATGAAATAAATCATAATAATTTTATTTCAGGCAAAAGGGAATTGAGCCAGTAGAGCATGATACACAGAAGTTGATCTGTGAGGCTTCACATACACACTTGTGTGTGCCAGACCATATGAGAACTTCCCTTCCATGGCATGTCACTAGCTATATCACAAATCTGCTGATTTGTAAGGAGTTTTCAGTAATAAATAACATTTTATTTCTAAGTTTTAAACCCACATGCGTGAACAGCTGAACTTGCTGTACTCAGATATGCATTTCACATTTAGCAAAAAAAAATCTGTGTTGCTTTTTATTGTTTTTGCACTTGCTAATGCTTCTTGGTGTCAGTTCAGGTTGGGCAGATACTTCTGGTAGCCCTGCATTCCCTTTTTAGTTGAAAAACCTACATATACCATCATTATTCCACATCCTTACCTACACTACCTTCTACCAGTAGAGCTAATGTGACAGTATGTATTTAGAATTGCATTTGCATAGGAAAGTAATCTCCCTATTTAAAAAGCCTTGAAGGCCTTTTCCAGAAAGATTACTGGTTTTCAGAACCTATATGTGCTTACATTCATCATTGTGGTGAGAATTACATTCTTTTGCAGGACTGTCTTAGAGACCTTTTGTGACATGTGCAGATTTAGCTCTGAATGTTCAGAGCACTCTCAGTTACAAATTTTGCTATGGGCAGGATTTCTAAATTCTCTGCTTTGCCAAGAATGCTCCATTTTTATGGTCTAGAAATGCCTATGTGGAACTCTTTATAAACATGGAATTTAATATTACACATAAAAGTGTGGGGGGTTTTTATAGTCACTGCTAGATTGAGTAAAAAGATATGTTCCACAGGATGAACAAGGGTAAACTGACATCCTCTCTTCTTGCCACTTCCTCCTCAGAGATTTTTTGCCATACTTGCACAGAAACAGACTGCTTTTGCATACTTGATTTGTTCCAGTCTCATCCCAGGAAAAACAAAGAGTACAATAGAATAAGCAAATCCAGTAAACAGAAAAACTCTTCCATTATTTTTGCAATTAAACTGTAAAAATTACAGCTTTACATCATATCCTGTAAAAACCAAAACACATTTGACAGAAATAAAAGCAAAGTTTTAAAAGAAGTTGGGTATTAGTTTTAAATGCTAGTTATATACAGTTATATAGAGAGATAATGAAAAATACAATATTTTGGATGATAATTCATGTTTGGGAGACTAAAGCATCATCTTGAAGTATTAGAAATAAAAAAGATACAATTCACTTATTCTGTGCATGCCTACTGCAGAATGTGATGTGTACAAGGCAGAAACTGACCCACAGGAAGTTCCACCTAAACAGGTGGAAGAACTTCTTTATGATGTAAAAACTTATTTACTATTATCTATTCTTCTAGTCTCTGTGATTAGAACACAGGGAGGTTGTGAAATCTCTCTCTCACTGGAGATATTCAACAAGTGTCTGGACACAATCCTGTGCCATGTGCTCCAGGATGGCTTTGCTTGTGCAGAGAGGTTGGACCAGATGATCCCTCCAACCCAAGCCATCCTGTGAATTCCTGTAGCTGCTTCTGGAGCATTTCTTGCTAAATGTGAGCTTATTACAGCAAAGACGTTACTATCAACACAGGTGTATTTCCACAGATGTCATCACAGCAGATCCTCCTTGGCAGCATTACCAAAACTAAAGAGGGTCCAGGAAATGGGCCAAGGATGGGAAGAAAGAGTGACAATAGGAAGGGGTGAAGACTGGGAAAGAGTCTCTGGAGGAGTACCTGGAGACCTGAGCACTGCTACTTCTTCTGGAACTACCATCAGAGGAAGAATGGGACAGCCACCAGCAGCCATGGCTGGTGAGCACAACCCACCCTCCCACCTGATGTGGGCAGCCAGGCCAAAACTCTTTTGCTGCCCTGGGCAGTCTGCCAGAGTAGGCAGAACTTTTTGGCTTAGAGTTGGCTTTGTGTGGTGGCTCCTTCCAGAGTGCTGAGTGTCAGGGACTCAGAAGCAAAAGTGATGGCTCATAGTGAAGCACAGATAATAATCACCTGAAAAGGCAAGAGGCTTTTTCATTGTGCCCACAATGTACAAGATATTGTGTAAAAAGTTAGCCATTCCAGTCATTCCACCTAAATGTGGGAATGGATTTTCTTTTTAGAAGACACTGTGCTCAATTAGTTCTCTCATTTCTGGAACTGAAGTCAGTTCTATGTAGATGACTAACCTGAAGCACCTGAGAAAATGAGGCCTTCAGAAGTAGGTTTCTCATTCGTGCATAGATAATGTAAGCTATTATTATTGTGTACCACAAATATGGACTGAAATTCTTCTTGGCATTATTTGTACTAAAGGCTGGATGACTGGTGTAAGCTTTTTGTCTAGACATCGTCTATAGCTTTGTATTAGGCAGTCAAGCCAGGAGGGAGACTTCTCCCACATCAAAATAGGTAAACAAGATAAGTGAGAGCATTTGCCTTCTGGAAGCATTTTTCTCTCTTCACTGACTCCAGCAGGAGATTAGTTTACAATAAAGTCTGACGTTTAAACAGCTATCAGTAGCTGAGAGGAGGTCTACATAAAAGAGTACCTGCCTGCTCACGTCTATTACAGCTGCAGTTCAAATGACAAAGGCAATACAATAAATCCAAATTTCCTGGATGTGTAACAGTATTCCTTCTATCACCAAAGGTATGCATGTAACAGTAAAATACACACTAACCACCACTAAAATATGCCTAGCTGGTGTGCATTGCTCAGTTAATGGCACATGCAGTGACAGGCCCATCACATGCCAGCATCTTATTTTGCTTGCTTCCCACTTTGACAGTCACAGTGCTGCCTTCTGACACATCTTCCTCATCACTGACAGGTTTGCCACATACAGCAAAGGCTTAAGCTTCTCTCTTTATTTTGAAAAGCTTCTGTTCTGCTTTTCTCTCTCACAGATGGAGTACTGAAACAATCATTAAAATAAATACTATCAATATTCAATCTGTCACAAGAAGTAAATGATATGTATGAGTGAATGGAAGCTATTCAGTGATGCAAGATCAGTTCTTCAGCTGCTCCCTTCTCCCCGTGCATTGGAGGTGCAGTGCTCAGATGTGAGAACGGATGTTAAAACTTAAAGCAGACAAGGTCAACTCCAATGTAGTACTGAATTCCCTGTTATTTTTAGCCTCCTCCTTTTCCTTTTCAAATCTACTGGAAATGGGCAAGTGCTGCACTGCACTGGCAATTCACTAAATTTGAGACAGAGAAAATTGTATCTGTACTGACATCTTCTTTTCTGTTTTCCCTATGACATTTCCCTAAGTTTTGTTTCTTAGTCTTCCCTATGGCATTTTAGTAGTTTTATCAAAGCAGTGCAAAAGTTGTCAGTGATTTAACAGACAATGAAAATACAGAGAACAGAGGCATGTTTAGATAACAAGCATATGCCTAATATCACTTTAAATGATTTGGAACTGTTGTGTCAATAATCAACTTACAGTCATTAATTAAAAAACATTTCTGAATTTGCCACTTCTTTCCCAGTATCTAAGCAAAACAAGTCAAAATTCTCATGTTTTAAGTTTATTTAATCTGCATACATTAAATATTTTGAGGAGGCACAAGTAAAATAGTAAAGTGAAGTAAATTTGATATGGACATTTCATGTTTCAGGGTTACTTTTGCTGGTACGCTCCATGCATGTTGTCTTTTGTTGCCTTTTTTTCAGGAGCTGAAAGGATTCAGACACATTATATGAGAATACAAGCATTAATAATGGCTGTGTGATCATGGTTTTGGAAAATTAAGAATACATTTCCTGGCTACACTTGCAGATTTATGTTTCTTAAGAAAAGCAAGAATGAAGTAATTTTGGTCTCTGATGGATGAAACCAATTGGAATGGAAACTAACATTTATGAAGAAGAACAGGGATCACCTTATCTTCCATCTGCCGAGCGCCTGAGAGCTCCAAAGGAAGCCAAGTATGAAGAAAACCAAAGAAAGAGAGAAAATCAGACAAGTCCATATGAATTTCAGAATGCATTACTGGAACCTGAGCTGAGTTTGCTGTCTGTGTCATCCTTATCGGACCACAATGAGACATCCTTACAACTTGGCATGGCTGCAGGGCGTGCCAGTACCACCAACCAGCCCCACACAAAGCACCTTTGTGAAGAATTATCCTGTTCTACAAGGCACACGTCACAGGAAGATCCTTTAAACCTTCCCATACACACAGAGTGGCCAGTCCTCGCAGGAAAAAGTTCAAACAAAAAACCACAAGCAAATTATGAGATCAGAGTCATAAAACACAAACCCTGTGCTATCACATTTTCTGATTTCCAATTTTTATCACATGAAACTGACACTAAGCTCCATATTTGTGAGGTAGGAGAAGTAGATGATTTTTCTTCTGAAGAGGAAGAAGCAGATAACAGAGGTGATGATGATACATTTACAGAACTGCCACTGTATGAGGCATTTTTCACAGGTCTTCAAAGAAAGACTGTTTCTCAAAGAAAACAAGCTAAACATGAACTTACTAAATATCAGCACATCTGTCATTTAGAAGACGGCAATAATAATTCCACAAAGGCATTGAAGGACCATGACAAGGAAGAAAAACACATGGAGCTGGAGGTAATACAAGCTACTCTTTAGTTTTGAAGGTGTTTTAAATAAGTGGTGTCATTTAGGGTTGGTCACAGGAGGAAAAGGAGTTGTGTAAATTGATATAGGGTGATAATTATTGTGAATTACAAAATTAAGAATCTAAACCTACAGTAAAAGTATACTAGTTTTTTTCACTACTAACTGGACTTCAAACTTTGGTTTTCTGGTTTCTTTTTTATTTAAATGGGAACACTGGCTCCATTTCCTACATTCTTACAAGATCATATTCGTGCCATGTACAGCACACAGTATAAAGATTGTTCCAAAGGAATAGAGCTCATGTTTAGTCTGAGAGCAGAATATATTTCTTCATGCTGAAAAATAGGCTTTCAGTGAGGTGGCACTGTAGCACTGAGCCACCCAACCCACAGCACTTTTTCCACTTAATAACTGTTTTCTGTACTATTATTTCATTAAAACAACATAGAGGACAAATTAAAGAGTGGTATATAATAATTTTTTGGTTGTTTGCTTGGTTGTTTGGTTGGTTGGTTGTTTGGTTGGTTGTTTGTTTGGTTGGTTGGTTGGTTGGTTGGTTGGTTGGTTGGTTGGTTGGTTGGTTGGATTTTTCTAGGTTTTTTTCTATCGGTGCTGTTATATATCATGATGTTCTATAGACCAGTGGCCAAAATGAAAACAGAAGTTTCAGGACAAGATTAAAAACCCTATGTAATAAAAATCATCTGACTATATATAACCTTTCTAGAAGAGGAACGTTGAGTAAATTAACTTTGTTTATTGGAACTGGAGGAGCAGAAGCCTCCCAGTTGAATTGTCACTAGTTTGGACAATAAGCACAGTTTCCCCCTGCTCGCAGCTGGTGACAAACCAAATGACTGGAGCTAAACACATTCATCATTGGAGAAGTTCAGTTCTAGTAAAAAAATATGAAGTGACTCCAAATAGTGGGCAAAAACAAACCCTTGGAGTTCCAGTGTTCCTGGCCTTGCAGCACAAATTGAGCACAAATTGATCTTAACCTGGAGGCCAGGCATATCTTTCCTTCCTCTCTCTTCTTCTTCTTGCTCCAGTTTTTAAAATTTATTTTCCATGTAAATCTGCTCTATGCTTTGAAAACCAGGCTGTAATCCTGTGGTCTTTAACCCAGTGTTTTATTTTACTCTGCCTGCAGTTCTCCTTTTGCTTCCAATGCTTATAACAATGAGTTGCTTCATTGATTTCTGATTAAATGAAGGGAAGTAGAATTTGGACTATAATGTCCATATTTATGTCAAAACTATGGCTTAAAATACTTAATTGCTTCTCTCCTTTAGTATTAATCTATCTCCAGTTTGGGGTGACTAATTATGCCCTTAACTGAGAGGGCGTTTTGTGTTATATTTCATAAATATCCCAACTTCACTTCAGAAACCCATTAGCACACAAAGAAATGAACCAGATTTTTAGAAATTTTTCCCAGCAGATAATATTAGAATCCCAAGGCCCAAAGATGGTTCACAAACAGTGTGACTTTTAATGCAATACTTACCCTGAATCTCATGACACATGGCTTATTAAGTAATTGCATTGTTCTTCTAACCTAAACCAAGTCTTACTTCCTCATTTACTCAGAAACATTCACATTAATGAAAATAATATATCTCAAAATGTATGCACAACATCCTTTGGATGTGGTTTTCTTTACTGAAGGTCATTCCCATAGATAAAAGGGAGACTCCAGGAGATGTTGTCATTTAGTTTACTTTATATCTATGCCATAAAATAAACTCAAGGATGCAGCTTGTAGTGCAAAATAATGGATTATAAATTGCCAGACAAGCATGTGAAATTACCTAGTAAATCTCAGTAAATGTGTCAAAACATTTCAAAAACTGGATGCAATGTTGCAGTCCTGGTTTTGATTTTTTCCTATGTAAATAAGTATGCATCATTCTAGGAAAGCCTCCAAGAATTTTTTTAGAATTTAAAAAAACATTAAGATTATCTTGTCTCTCAAATTTTAGCAGCAGTCATGCATTACTATGCATACTGAAACTTCTCCCCATGAGTCTGGTTGAAGCAAATGAATGTAACTGTCAAGTTACTTATTTCTATTGTTTAGAAATGGTGTTAGGGAGAAATGTCTTTCTAGTGGAAAGAAATTAAATAAATAAAGACAGCATGGGGTAAAAATGCTGACAAGGGTAATCATTACAGCTAAACTTAAACTTAAAAATCATATAATAAACAGATTACTTTAGCCATACAGATACAGACAATCATACACAGCACCCTGCACAAGATCCTTGCTACTGGAGCTCACAGTGAAATTGTGTTTAAGATTTATCCTGCAGGGGCATTCCTGGCCAGATGTACCTGTTACTGACTGCAAACCTCCTGTTGGAGTTCTAGAAAGGAGGAAAGGCTGTCACCTTCTCCAAGATGGAAGCACTGGCCCTTGCAGGCAGTCACCACAAGCAGAGTCAGTGTCCCAGTCTCCTCTTAATAGGTGACAACTCTTGAACTTCTTGTTTCATTCTAATTAATAACCAGGGACAAATCTTCAAGTGCACTGAGCAGTAAACAACTAGAGGGAACATGGAAAAAATTCAACTTGTGTATGCTACCAACTCTATATCAAGTGGAAGAAACTGCTGAAAACAATTCATATAATGATGACCTTTAAAAAAAATTCTTTCTTCTTTTTCCAAAGGCATACAGCTTCTGCCTCTTTTGAGTGGTACAAAATAAATGATACTTCTGTTCAATTTATGAATTCAGCATGGTCCCTGAGTTTCCACCCTTACAGCAGTTCCACATACATTTCCTCTGCTTTCTCATAAAATCTAAATTTGGCAATCTGTTTTTTCTTTGTCAGGAGTCTGCAATCAGCAGTACATTTAATGTCCAACACAGTTCAGCCCAATTACTTAGGCTAATGGTTGGACCAAATGTTCTTAAAGGTTCTTTCCAACCTAAATAATTCTATAATCATTTGGTTAGTTCTGTCCAGAGATTCTTTTGCAGCTCTGAAGTGGACCTTCAGCCATTTTTCCTTGTTTGTTTAACTTCAAGTCTTCATATCAAACTTGACACAGTGTTTGTGCATGCAGCCAGCTCTGTGTGCAAGGGCAATAAATTATTCAGAATAGCTTCTGAAACATAAAATTTTTCTAGATTGTTATTTCTTCAAACACACTGAGCAGGGCACAGCTTAAGACCATATTTAAGCAGGAGCTACTATTCGACTTTCTACTAGTAAGCTTATCCAATCCTCACATAGCCTGAAAATAATATGTGCTACTTTCAGAAGTAACATTTCAGGCAAGTAAATAAATGAAGCTATTTGATACATATTAGGCAATAGGAAAGTATTATGAAGTCATACTCTTGACAGTGTGAATTCTCATGGATCTTCCCTCACCCCGGGGATTGTATAGAAATCCTGCTAATGTTTGCTACAGCTGCAAACTGAAAATCCTTTCTGTGTAAATTTCAAATAGTTTATTTGGGCAGCCCATATTAGCAATTGGAACAGTCAAAAAGGTTTCTGCTGCTGTTGACATTACTTAGGGCACCTAAGAGCATTGTCACAGCTTCCTCCATTGTTTCTCTCTCCCTTGAGAGACAAGGGGCTAAGCCAGGAAGGCCACGTTCTGGAAAGGAACTGCTTAGAGTAATCATTAGGACGTGCTAGGTGCTCCAGCAGCCCCTCTGCAGCCTCCCTGTCTGCACTCATATTTACATCATGCCTCTTTCAACACATTCAGGAAGATCTAAACCAAACCTGCTCGTTTGTTTAAAGCACCATAAGGATGGACTAATATTTGCATTGAATGTTGCCGTGTTCAGCCGGGTCAAACAGAGAGTGAGATGCCACTCCCCAGGAGAGACAAGATGACCAAAAGAGATAATTTAGGTAATTAAGGTAGTACTCACAATGAATATCTTTGTCAGGATTTGGCCTTCAGACTGTAAGTTCAAAGACTTTTGGAGGAGGCATGGGAGTGGCCAGTGCAATGTCAGAGACAGCCTCTGTGTGCAGCTCTGTATTGTGTTAGCAGGGGAGCCTTGCCATCACCTTTCACCATCAGTAAATCTTCAAGGAAAACTGTAGCGTTCTAAAGGAGGTTTGTGAAAGCTCCATTGTTTTTGACATTTAAAGCAAGCTAAGGCAACTGAACTCTGAAAAACATTTCAGAAAACAGTCATTTACTGGGAAAAAAACTGGATGATCAGTTTCTCTTTCTCTGATTACTCACTTACTGACATTAATTTCCTTGTTCCATCCTTGTAGTACAGTTAGGTAAATTTTATCCTCATTAAACACTCATTGCCAAATGAAAAGTTTGATAGTCATTGTATCAGCTTAAATCACAAGATTTAGGCTGGAATAATTTGCTGAAATGTGATATGGAAGTTCCCATAGCACCTGTCCCTCATTTTGTTTGCTTGATTCAGCCCAGGATGCAGTTAGCTTTCAGGGCTGTGAGCACACACTGCCGGCTCATGTCCTGCTTTTCATCCACACAAACCCCCGAGTTCTCTTCTGCAGGGCTGCTCTCAACGAGTTCCCTTCCCAGTCTGTGCTCATGTCTGGAAATGCCCTGATGCAGGTGCAGGCCCTTGCACTTGGACTTGTTGGACCTCATGAGGTCCTTGTGGGCCCACTTCTCAGGTTTGTCCATGTCCCCTGGATGGCATCCCATCCTTCTGTTGTTTCAACTGCACTGCTCAGCTTTGTGTCATCTGAAAACTCTCAGGGTGCACTCGATCCCACTGTCGATGTCAATGATGAAGACATTGAAGAGCACAGGTCCCAAGACAGGGCCCTGAGGGACACCACTTCTCAGTGGCCTCCACCTGGACACATTGACCACAATTCTCTGTCTGAGTCCATCCAGCCAATTTCTCATTGACCAAGTAGTCCACCCTTCAAATCCCTCTGACTCCAGTTTGGAGATAAAGATGTCATGGGGGACTGTGTCAAAGGCCATAAAGAAGTCTAGGTAGATGACACTGGTCAGTCGTCTCCTGTCTCCTTCTCCCGTTGCTGCAGTCACAAGTAGAGGAGATAAATCCCATACAATTTATTCAAAGGCCATAGTCCTTAAAGTCAATTATCATTCCTTATTATATGTATCCTTCTGTGTGACTTGTAAATATTTTAATCAAGTAATTATACCCTATGAGAAAGGAATCAGAAAGTTTTAAGTCTTTGACAATTAATTTGACCTGGCAGTGTGTTCAGGTGGCCAAGAAGGCCAATGGCATCCTCCCCTGTATCAGCAGTAGTGTGGCCAGCAGGACCAGGGCAGTGACTGTCCCCCTGTACTCGGCATTGGTGAGGCCACACGTCAAATCCAGTGCAAGTTCCGGGCCCCTCATTACAAGAAGGACATTGAGGGGCTGGAGCATGTCCAGAGAAGGGCAACAGAGCTAGGGAAGGGTCTGGAGCACAAGTCTGATGAGGAGCAACTGATAGAGTGGTATAGCCTGGAGAAAAGGAGGCTCAGGGGAGACTTCATCACTCTCTACAACCCACCTGAAACGTGGGTGTAGTGAGGTTGGGAGTCAGTCTCTTCCAACATGTCTTAAGTGAAAGGACAAGAGGAAATAACCCTAAGCTGTGCCAGGAGAGGATCAGATTAGATATTATAAAAAAAAATTCACCTAAAGAGTGGTTAATCATTGGAATTACATGCCCAGGGAGGTAGTGGAGTCACCATCTCTGTGAGTGTTCAAGAGACATCTGGATGGGGCACTTGGAGATATGGTTTAGGGGTGATTATGGTGCTGGATTGCTGGTTGGACTAGGTGATCTTGGAGGTATCTTCCAACCTTGATGACTCTGTGATCCTGTGAGTTTTCCTTATTTAGATTATATTGAGTTCATTCAATTTAAAGGATCAAACCAGAGCAGCAGTCAAGCCTGTGATGAGGTACAAGACCTGACAAAGTAAGCTTCTTACCCTTGTACTTGGGTGGCTTACACTCTGCTCCGTGCCTTGCTTAGCCACTCTGAAGCACTTTTCTGAGAGGTGCTTTTCTGTTTTCATTAATGAGGCAGTGGAACTTAGGTGGAATTCAAGCTATCTGAAAATTGCCCTGCAATAGTTCCTTCTCCTCTAATTCAGTTGTACACGAGCAAAAACTAGAGAGGAACATATTAGAGTAAAGTACAAATTCCTACTCTCATTCCTCCCATACTTTGGAAGTTTGTACTTCATTTTACTCTATGAAACTGAGACTCCAAAGCTAGAGGAGAACAGTTGCAAACTTGTGATGGCTTCTTCATGAGGAATAATGCAGTTCTTATTATTTCCTTTTAGTCACCTTCTACAGACATGGGAAGCCTACCAAGGTAGGAGAGCTGAGCACTGTAATAACAACACCCAGTGAAAACAGGCTATGAAGTCAAGGGGAGGAAAATGGGAAATTACTTGTCTAAGAAAGGAGTGATGCAGTGAGCTTTATACATTCTAATTTCCTTTGTGTGTCTGTAAGATTTGCGCTTTCTGTATTTCAGTGACACATTCTCAAGAGCTGATAGATAAGAATATCTATCAGGTGACTCAAACTTTGCAAGGTTTTCAGTGTTTATGCTTGTTTTCTGCCTGCTTGGAGAGGGGGTTGGAGAACTCCTGATTACTTTAGCAATGATGCATTACTATCAGTCAATAAATAATCACAATAAGCTGTTTATTATTAGGAGTCAGATAAATGCTGGCTTAGGGACTTTAACTATTGAGTTAATGAAAGGATTTCTTATTATCTTTACAAATTTGAGGGACTAATGGTTAATAAGCATTTTGCATTGAGTAGTTTTTTCTGTCAGTGTTCTTAATAGTGTAACCATTTCCCATTACAATGTGGCATTTGTTGTGTCCTGCTTGTTGTGGACATCAGCTACATGACTGTTTCTATTGAGAAATTATAGGAACTTTGGAAAATAACAGTAAAATTGTAAGAAGAACAGTGATTTAAGGACATGCTTAAAGATCATACTGAAAAGAATTGCTATACTGAAATAATGTAGGAAAACATGTAGATAGTATCAAAATTATGGCCCTTTATCACTTCAGCATACTTGCATGCTGCTTGTCTGTTTTAATATACATGCATCATTCATTGTTAATTAATATAGAATTAAAAAAAATAAAATGTGTATGGCCCTAGAAAAGATACAGTACTTGCCATTAGCAGGTACACCTATTTTAAGTCACAAGACCATCTTTGGCAGGCATCAGTAGCTATGGGTTTGAGATTAGAGAAAAGATGCACTCTGATTTTTGTAGAATAAATCCCATACATATTTAGAGCAGTCCCTTTCAGCTTGGGCTCTGCCAAAATTCTCCTGAGGAAAATTTCTAATACGAGGGGACACCAGCTTTATCAAAAGCAAAGCTGATAAACAAATCTCCATGTGATGGGGTGACTAACACTCAAATAATTCAGCGGGCTGCACTGCAGTTGATTCTGCTGAGGAATACCATCACTCTAAAAATGTGTAGTATATAATACAAATTACAGACATAGTGAGATTCTGAGAAAATTAAAATTAGGATAATTTAATGAAGAAAATTGGATAATTAGTTAAAGGGACAACTCATCTTGACTCTCAAACTCCTTTAGAAAATTTTAAAAGTACATTTCAACTTGGTGTTGAATTAGGTTATATATACATTTCATATATATAAAATATATACATATATATATATTATAGAAGGTGAGATTATTGATTTATGTTGAACAAAGTGAAACCCTTGAGCTGTTCAGGTTAATGTGTAGAACTTTATAGCCGTCCTTCCAAGAAGATACTGAACTGATAACAAATTTTGCTGCACAGTCTCATCAAAGCTCATGCGCACACATTAAAAGACCCCACATACAGCATTTTGGGAACTCCTGCTTTAGTGTGTTCAAGAGTATTAGTGCACAGTTTATTGTTTATATTTATTGTTATTGTTTTATTTATCTGTAAAGCTTCAGAAGACTAAATAGTTAATACAACAGATGTATTATACTAAAAGGAGAGAATATTCATTACTTGTAACTTTAGTTACGGTTTTTTTCCCAGGTATTGACAAGTTTATTTGTTGTGTATTTGAATATTTTAGAATCACAGGGGCAGCTCAGAAAAGAGTAACACTATTATTGGTCATGCCAGAAAACATAAAAAAGATCATGTGTTTATGGTTGTACTGAGACCATAAAATAAAAGAGGTATAACCAAATTCTTCTTTAAAAGTATCTCAAAATATCCGAAACCTGTGCAATGTGAGCCCATTCGGGTATTTCATGTATTTCTACAGAAGGAGAGAAAAAGTCAACAGAAAATATGCCCTGTCTTAGTCAAGGCTGGGATGAACAACATTCCTCTGTCAGAGCATGGGAAGAGGCAACTGTGAGAATTACAGACTTAGTCTTAGGTGCAGGGAACCAGAAGAAACATGTAGAAATCTGTTAATCTGCTTATCATTGAAATTAAGATATTTCTTCAAGGAGACATTGGATAAACTGTGGGATGGGCAGTAAGCAGAATTTGTAAGATCAGAAACTTGCACAAAAGATTAAGAGACTGGAGAAGGGTTGCATGTTAAAGCTCATTTGGATGACAAGTGAGGATTTGGTATGTTTTTTGAGTCAGCCAACAGAACTGAATAAAGCAGAGAAAAACAAAACAAAACAAAACAAAACCCAGAAAGAAACAGAACTTTACTGAATGAACAACTTTGCAAAGTATATTTTTTAATATGTAAAAGTTCTTTAGAGGGATTAAGAAAAATTAGTTACAAATTTCTTCATACACAAAAGTCCCACTGGAAGATTGTAGCACTTCCTAGAAGGCATTTAGGTGGTTTTGAAACTTCTTCCTAGGTATCACATGTCCAGTTAATGAAAATCAGACTCTAGTGATATAGCTAGGATCCATCTATCCTTCTTTTCAGAAATTTTAATAAAGTAATCTTAGCTTGATATTGTAACAGACATGTTTCTTTGGTAGTGCCATGGGACCCCAACTGATATGATCTGACATGCTAAGGGATCTATGACCATTTTGGTACTGCCACATCACAAGCTACCATACAACCAGAAATCTGTGTGAACACAGACACATGACTGAACCCAATGCAGAGAGACTTTGAAAAAAAAAATGTCATTAACTTCACAGAGAGTTGATGGATCTGAGATTTCATTTTACAACATTCTTGTGTGGTTACTTTCTTTAGGAAAGTGTCATAAACCTTAAGCTTTTTCTTAACAATTTCTCCAAGTATGGAGTATTTCAAATTGGAATAAAAATGGAAACAGATTGTTCTTTCTATCCAAGCTTGTGTTCAAACTGATGCCCTTGTAAAACTCTTGACCAGTTTTGAATTATCTTAGAGCTAAGACTTTTGCACTGCAGTGAAGGGAAATCTCCTCTGAATTAGCTCGGAGTTCTGAAATAAATCAGACAGGAGACTATAGTCTATGTCTGCATTTGAAGTACTTTTTCTTCCAAAAATTAACTTCAGTAAAATCTCACCAGTTTTTTGTGTTGTATTACCGGGGTCTCTTTATGTGTGCTTTCTAAGGATTCTGAAATTCTTTGATATTTAGACTATCAATCCAATGTTTCAAAGATCAGGTCTAGAATAGGCAATGTTTTAGTATTACAGATTTAACAGCTTGTTTCTAATGTATGTGCAGGGAAACTTTGTTTGGCTTTAATCTTTGTGATGAAGCAATTAGTGATATGGTAAATAAACTACTGTAAGGTTTGCAGTTACTATTTATTGCTTCTATTCAAGCAGTGTAATGGTGACATTTCAGTATTTACATCATCAGGACTTTTCACTGTGGCAAAAGCCTTGGGAGTTAGTCTGGGGTCTGATTTACTTAAATTAAAATATAAGAAAAGCTGCTAAACCCGCCAAGAAACAAAAGAACACCGCAACTTGTATGTATTTTATTCTTTATGATGTACATCACATATCAAGATCAAGAGAAAAGTACACAAAGCCAGTAACTAGAAAAAAGAATATACAGGCTACCTTTTATTAACATGCCAAGATAGGTGCCTAAACTGAGAGGAAGTGGAGTACTGAGTATTTGTGCAACTAAGGATTTAGACTCTGAGTTCACCTCAAGCTGTACTTTTATCTGCTGTGTTGTAGATTTTCCCAAGGTACTACAAATAACTGGTGGTATATGGAAAATTATCACGTTTGTGAAATAAAAGATGATTAAACTAAAAGAGATGACTCCTGGAAGACAGACACCTTCCAAAGGCCCTGGGGGTTTTTTTTAAATAAAAGTTTCAATACTGTGATGCATTTCTAATGCAAGGGGTATCAAGATAACCCTCTGTTTTGTGTTTTGTGTAGCACAGATCACATGCTATCTTGAATTGTCCAAGCTTTGTCTTGGGGGACACATAAAACCACTGAGGCTAAAAAAAAAAATAAAAGAAAAAAAAATTGAAAGAGAGAAATAGCATTAAAAACCCTTAGTGGGAAACCCCCAGTATTCCAAGCAAGCAGAGACTAACTCAGGTCTTTCTGAAATAAAGGCAAAAACAAATTAGAGAAGTTCAGAAAATGCTTTTGAAACCAGACTTTTCAGACATGACAAAGCCTGCTTTTTGCATGTGAATGACAGACAGCAAACTCTAATATTGCCATTTCTTCAAGTAAAAGAATTTACCATGAATACAAACAAAAAATAACAGCAAACTCTAAAGTAGTAAGAATTGCTATAAATTGGAATTTATACATTCACAGTTTTTATCTCCGATCATCTTCTCTTGCATGCAATGTTTCAAGTTTTGTAAAAAGTTCTTGAGAAGATGACTTTAAATTAAGCATTAAACAGAGTGAAGATATCTAAGCCAAAATTTAAAAAAATAAAAAAGACTAGATCTTCTGATGGGTGCTTTTTTTTCTTATTTGGAAATTGTGTTCAGATGGTTGCAAATGCTAAGGAGTGCTCACACAAGCACCTTGGAACCTGCAGCATTTAATTCTAATGCAAATTACAATGAATCTGTAAAAGAAGCAAGTATGAGATTGAAAACTGTACAAATTTGAGAAGGAAAATTTGGTTATGCATCCAATTTAAAATTGTCAGTATCTATCAAAAAAAGCCAACCTCTTAGGTATAGCATGGCAAATCAATGCATTCCATTTTTCAAATGAAGTAATTATTTTAAAATTTGGGGTTACTTTAGTTCAGAAAAAAACTCCTCAAAGATTCAAAATTCTCCATGAATAATTGTTTACCCTGGATGTGATGTGTCAGGAGCCTCCAGCAGCTTGCTAGGTGGGCTGCTAAGGAGCTTGGATAGCCTAAATGGCAGGTAAAGGTATTTTCCCCAGAGGAAAGTTGTCAAAATTAAGTTGTCTTTGAAAAGTAATTCAAGTCTGATGCATTCACAAATATCAATTAGGTAAAAAGAAAATCACTTATCATGTAAGATATGAAATTGCTATCATTTTGGCATTTTAAATTCAAATATATGTTGGGGGGGTTGCAAACATCCTAGTTTCTACACTGTCTAAGCAGGGTTTTTCCATCAGGGCTAAACTACATTGATCAGTTTATGCACATTTTCCCTCTCAGAATTGTCCAGCCCAATTCCCTTTGGAACTGGTTTGGGGTTTGGGGTTTTGTTGCTTGGGTTTTTGGGTTTTTTTAATGGGTGGCAATATAACATCGGGACTATACAGAGGTCAGCAGGATTTGTGAGCAATTGGGAGAACTTGTCACTTTTTAAATTTACTCACGCATTGCATAAAGATGAAACACTAAAATACAAACTGTGATTCTTCCAGCTTTTATCCTGGCATGTTTGGATGTACCCCAGGTGTGCATAAAGCTTTCTTCTCAGGGATATGTAGAGATCTTCCTAAACCTGCAAATCTTGCAATTCTACATTATACTGCATTTTTCTAGCAAGATTTTGCTTATTTTTGCTACTGTTAAGTATCTTGCATTTCAAAATACACTTGTTTGAAGTATGTAACTGGAGAAACTACCTGAAATCCTTGAATTAGCCTAGGAATTGTTTGGTTTCAGTTATTTGCAGAGTAATACCAATAGATCTCTTTATGCGGATTTTGTGGTTGATGGGGCCTTTCTAAAATATGCCATATCACAGGGAACTGAAATTCTTACAAATAGAATTATCACTGCTGGTAATCATCCCACAGCAAGGATTTTTTTCACTCTTTATTATAATTCTCCTAGTAACTCCAAACAGTAATGTTTTCCTGTTCTTTTTAATATCCATTACTTTTAGAAATAAACCTTACCAAATACCTTAACAAGGACAAACAGAATTTTTGAATGCTTTCTGTTACGGTACTTCACAAAGAGATAGGCAAGTACAAATAAAACTAAAGTGCTCCAAAATACAAGCTATGTTAGAACAGGGAATCAATAAGAGTCAGGTTAAATCTTGGAAAGGGAAACCCTGGGACAGGCTTATGCTTTCAGCTTCACCTGCCTCAGAACTTCTTCAGTGCATTTGTATTTTGAAGATTTTGCAAAACTCTTCTATATTTTAAAAGTAGTTGCTACAGGTCATTGTTGTCCCTCAACCCTTCCCATTCCAGGAGACAATGTCTGAAACAAGGGACAGGGAATATGCCTGAACCTTATAAGTTCTGGTAACAGTAGCTTTTGCTATTTAGTGACCATCATAGTCCTACAGCAAGACAGATTTTTTTTCAGCTCCAGGCTTCCTTTTCCAATCTATGTGCTATACAAAAGCACTTACATGGTATAAGGAATATGTTTACAAGCTCTGGGAACACAGAAACTATTATTTTCCTTCAGGAATGATGCCTAAGGCTGTTTTATCAAAGCAACTTTTCTTCAAAAATTGAGATCAAACTGATTGTTGAACAGAAAGTGTTTTAGGTTTTTTAACTGAGCTATTTTCTTCACAAGCTAAAAAGGGCATGCTAAAATATGTAATCACTATTTTTTTCTGTTTGTGACTAAAAAAGTCACAAAAGAGTCTTCATCAAGTAAGATGTTCATAGGCAGCAAAATATTATGCAATCAGTATTATACATATATGCAGCCACTATACGCAGTCAGTATTATGTGGTAATAATACAACATTTATTTCACAGTTCCTTTTTTATTTTTAATTCTAGCAAGACAAGGCTTCAGCTGTTTACAGATACCATTAATAATTGCAAATACCATGAGTAGTTAAAGTTCTGAAAGTTGTTTTGATCATTCATATGGTATTTATGTCTGTTTCTAATATCTGAAAGAAGAAATGTAGTTCAAATTCTGAACACTTTAGGTGCATAACTAGCATTAATAATTAAAGATATAACTACACACTACATAAATTAATAAAGGATGAATGCACAGACAGATGACTTTTCTTGTACATTTTGTGATGATCTTAATTCAGCATTTAAATTCTGCCCAATTCCTTCCACTTCTTAATTTCTATGTTTGTCATGGCTATTCTTGTCATTTAGTGGGAAAAGAAAAAGCATTAAACCACAGCAGATTATAATAGTAGCACACCTGATGCTGTAGCTTTTAGCATAGGCAGGTAGCAGAAATATACTTCCATTTACCAAACAAAAGATGGCAAAAAAACCCCAAACAGAGACACAGAGAGATGACTTGCAAGATATGTCCCCGGTACAGCCAATGGCTTGTTCAGAATGTTAGGTGTAAGACTCTTCGTTTCTCCAGGTTAAAAGCGTTTGCCAGTTTTACTAGGCAGGCAGGAGTGAAATCTCTATAGTTTAGGCTATTAATTCTCTGACACTCAGATATTTAAATATCTATGGTTCCTGACCATCCATGGAGGCTGCTAGAGTAGGCTCGCAGCTCTTATAACTTTCTTTCAGAGAAACTGGGAATGTAGGAGGAAGACCAGAAGGAGTGGAACTGGGGATGGAGCACAGCACGTCGTGCCTTAACACAGAGTTAAGACATCAGCAGAATATTATCTGGATCTGGGTGCTAGGGAACGTATCCAGTTTCCACGCTATAGAGAAAGTGGGCTGTCAAATGAAGCACATAAATTTCTTACACAGTTGAGGAAAAGACATTGATGTCTTTGAAGAGCTCCAGAGGGAGATCCCATCTGATTAAGTGCAGGCATTTAAGAAACTTAAGACAATGAAAAGAAAAATGTGCCTCTTTACTCGTCATTCTTACTTCCAAAAATTTATACAAGGAGATTTATTTGTTGCTCTGATCAGTGTCCTTATGTCACTTTGACAAGCTTCTTATAATTGAAATGCTACAATCCACAGCCTGTTCAAAACAAAGGGAGACAGAACATTAAAACTGAGCAACGTACATGTACTATAAATTATACCTGGACCTAGTTTTATCTAGCCACCAAGCATAACGGTATTTCTGATTTCAACTGCATACTCAAAACTTGCTCCCACATCCCTTTAACTTTGGCCAACTCAAAACAAAAAATGAGATATAATTTATTGTTGGCGTTACACTGTAGTTTTACAGAGGTATTTTGTCTCCTTTCTCATTCCCAATGACAGGGTTTTTTCCAGAAAATATTTTCAAAAATGCATTCATCTGCTGCAATTTTGCCACAAAAAAGAATTTTCTTTTATGTGTTTTTAATCCACTATTCTTCCCCTGCCTAACATCCAGAAGGGGACTAACTAAATCCCTGTCTTAATCCTTGGCCACGAGAGACAGGCATCTAATGAAGTTCACTGCACTCCCTGAGTGCTCTGCAAGGAGCAACCTGGCAAGGCTGACACCTAAACAGAAGCTGTTCAGAAACCGCTTTGCTGCTTATGAAAAAATAAAAGAGCATGTGGGATGAATGACATGAATCCTATAAAATCAGCAAATAAGCTTTGAACAATCCTTATAATGTATTTTTCTTCAGTTTCTTGATCAGAGACTAATTGCCCTTCATGAGGGGAAAAAAAGTCCTTTATAAAAATAAGCATCTCAGGATAGGAAGTGAAAATTTATTGTCCTACTCTTTCTACAGAATTCACCTAATGACCCCATGATGATTATCTCAGAAAAGTAATTAATTGTTCCAAAATGCTTTTTAGATTTAAGATTACCACCCTGACATTCTGCAGAATTAATGCCTCCTGCCTCACCCCTTTCAGGACCTCCTGCTGCCCAAACTATTCCACACCTCTCACTGCTTTCCATCATGCTCCAGTCCTCTCCTGTTGTTGTATTATCTCCAGTTTCTACTTCCCGCTATTTTCCCAACACTGCCAATCTCTTCTCTACTTCCCTTCCTTCAGAAGGTCCCCAAGCCCCCTCCATGATTCCAGCAAGGACAATCTTTTTTTGTGCTTTACCTAGTGGTACCTTCCCACTGCCTGTGAATTAGCACACATAAATAAGTTCATCAACAGCTACTCAAAAATTATACTGACTATTATCTCATTCTTAGTTTTATAGTGGGCCATCGCTTTGTCCCTTGTACAGTCTAAATTTTTATTAAACTTGGTCATCTGTGATATTTCTTCACATCTTTCAAACTTGCTTGAAGGTATCTAAACTTTTCAAAAGTTTTGGGAGAAATGTCACAGCAGCTGAGCAATACAAATTGAGAACAGCATGACTTTGTTCTCTTAAAACACCAAGAAAAAAAACCTAAAATTTTGAATGCAATGCTCTTATGGTAGCAACTGTAGCCTTGAAAATCTCTGCAGAGGGACACTCCACAACCCCTAAGAGCTATCTGTTCCAGTGCTTGCTGACCTGCACAGAAAAGAACTCCTCCCTCATACTCAGGTAGAACTTCTGTGCATCAGTTCCATCCCCTGATCCCTCCCTTCAGATACTCATAGACATTGACGAAGCCCTCTCAGCTGTCTCTTCTAAAGGCTGAATAGGGTCAGTTCCTTCAGCCTTTCTTTGTAAGAGAGGTGTTCCAGTCCCTTGATACACGTTGCAACCCTCTGCTGAAGAGATGCTCCCAGCCCCTTGCAACCCTCCGCTGGGTCCGCACCAGGACTCTCGGCTGTCTTGCACTGAGGAGCCGAGAAATTACCTGCTTGTGTTTAGATTGTTTTTAGCCTTGTGTACCTCTGCGTAGCTGTACAGCCAAGGCAGCAGCAGCAGCAGCAGCAGCAGCCTCCGCACGCCCAGCCAAGACATGAGGCAGGTCTTTCCAGCTGAAGTGCTCTGACACAGGCGGAACCTGAGGCAGGGCGCTATGGAGAAGTCACTTCTTGGAGAGGCAAAGACAGACCCGGCTGGCAGAGTTTCCACACCACGGGGGAGGCTCTCGGGGCAAGCCTGAGGCAGGGTCAGCTCGGCGGCCCCTCAGGCCCCGGGTACCCCGGCGACCCCTGGTCCCCGCCCGTGCGGCCGCCGCGCCCCTGAAGGCGGCTCTGGGGCTCAGCCTCGCCCCCTGCAGGAGCCACTCCCCGCTGCCAGCGGCTTTTCTCCTCCCGGTGCGGGGCCGGCGAGCCAGGCAGGGCCGGGCCCCAGCTCTGCCCCGGCAGCTCCCGCCGGCCCTGCCCGCCGGGGGCGCGCTCCCCTCCCTGCCCGCTAGGGCGCGCCCCCGGCCGGGGCGGCGCCGCCCGCCAGGTGGCGCTGCTGCCCCGCGAGCCGCCGGTGGCCGCCGCCCCCGCCCTGGCCCCGCCCCGCCCGGCGACGTCACAGCGGTGCGAGCGGAAAGGGAAAGGGGGGAGGTGCTGCGCGCGCACCTCGGGGCGCTGGCCCGCGCGCGAGCCCCGCCCCTGCCATCCCTACACCCCCCCCCCCAGCCGCGCGAGAGCCCCTGGAGAGGGCGGGGCCGGGCCGGGACCGTTGGGCGCGCGCGGGCGCCGCCATTGTTGGCGGGGGCGGGGGGGGTTGGGAAGGTGCGGCCGCCCCTCAGCGCCCCCGCCGCTCCTCCCCGGCCTTGCCCTCGGCCCGCCCGGCCCCGCTGGGCCTCAGGGTCTCAGGGCCGCCCGCCTCCGGGGCCGCAGCGGTGGCGGGACAGGCCGCTGTGCCCCACACGCGCCCCGAGCCTTCATGCCGTGCCCCCCTCGGCCCGCCCTGCCCCCGGATCCAGTGTGCTGTGACCTTGAGCACGAGCTTGTGGAAACGATTTGTGGGGTTGTTTTGGGGGGCTCCTTTTTTCTCTCTTTTTTTTTTTTTTTTTTTTTTTTTAGTGTAAAATAATGCTTCCCCGAAGAGAAGGATCGGGAAAAGCACCACTTTTGTTTGGGAGGGTGTTTTATGTTTGTTTCTCTGGTTGCTTGGGTTTGTTTAGGTTTGATTTTTTTTTTCCTTTTTTTTTTTTTTCTTTTTCCGTAAAGTATGCTACTCAGATTGTTTGTAGGGATCTGAGAAAGTCTGGTGGCCTGCAGGTCACAATGCTCACAAATTAGTTTTTGATTGGAGAAACCTTTTCTTTGTTCTTTCTCCTGTGTGACTTCTGGAGGAAGAAGCCTTTGTGCAGCCTTTTTTGGGATGGTGCTGCTGTCTCGTGTCCAATCCCAGGGAGGCTCCCTGCTGCTGCAAGGGCTTCTGTTGCAAAATTTGGTTTCTTTGCAAATCTTGCATGACGTTTTGAGTTTGCATGTAAAGCATGTGTCAGCATTTCAATGTGTCAGCTCTCATTTTGTGTGAATATACCAAGGTGTTTATAACATGCAGGTGCATGTTATTTTGGGACAACCACAAGAATTTTCGTGAACTACATGGGTATAATAAAATCATGATGGTTTGGATTGGAAGGGACCTTAAAGATCATTCAGTTCCAACAGTGCTGCTGTGGGCAGCAACACCTTACACTACCCCAGATTGCTCAGAGCTCCATCTGATCTGACCTTGAACACTTCCAGGGATGGAGCATCCACAACTTCTCTTGTTCCATTGTCTCACCGAACACACAGTAATGTGGGGAAACTCGGATGACTCTCTTGTATAGCTCACACATGAGCTATAACGTGTCATAATTCTTTTTGTTTGTTGTTATTTATTTATTATTAGTTTAATGTGAGATAACACTGTGATGTCTTTGCAACTGTAGTTGCATGTCTTGAAGAATAATGTGTTTTCGCATTGTACAAGTTTTTGAAATAATGTTAGCAATATGAGCTATGTAGATTTTGTTACTTTTGTTGCTCTGGAAACTTAAACAGTTTCAGGAATGGTTGTGCATTTTTAAAATGTGTTTAGACATCATTAAATACTTACAACAAGTGCATAGATGGCATCTGAATTGTTTTTGAATAATACTGAAGCCCAGTGGTTAAACCTGGATACTTGGGTGTCAAACTTCCTGCGGAGATCTGGGAATCGTGCCTAATTACTTTTCTGGGCCTGGGATTAATGCCCTCTCTTCATTGTTAGCTTGATGAAAATTGGTTCAGGATATAATTTAGAAGGTTTACATTATTTCAATTATCATCTATTCTCTTGTCCTCATAAATTTGTGTTCCATCCATTGTTCCATCACCACCTATCCTTAGCCACTGAAAATAGTATCCCTTCTGCCAAGCTTTCTCATCTTTGTCCTTAAATACCCTTGAATTCCAGAAGGTGCCTTTTGCTCTTCGTTTGTTCCATTAATTTCAGATTTGTATATACAAATGGCTTGCTAGCATTAATATATCTTCTCATTAGTGCATTGTAAGAAATTGGGCAGGGAACAATGTCAGGTTTGACAGAACTCCATGAATGCTTGGGAATTTTAGAAAGGACATCCTTTTAATCCACCGTAGTGGGTTTGAGGGTTTTGTGTGGTAGCTTGTCATAAATATGATGATAATATTGCTGTGATTTTACTGGTTTTGTATTATCAATAGTGCTTTTATGAGTTATGTTTCTGTGTGTAATGTAGGTACCAAAGAAGCAGCATACTTGGAAAACAGTTGAAGTTCCAAAGTAGTTAGAGTACAATCTCTAGTACCTGTTTTCTTGGAAATTCCTTCACTATAGATACAAATTTTTAAAATTCCAGTAACTGAAAACAAGGATGTTGGTGTGTTAAGATAAGAAAGTGTTAAGGTTGTAGTTACCTACGTCAGGTTTGGGGTTTTTTTGTGATAAAAGTATGATGGCAACTGGTGTCCCTTTCTTAACAATTAGAAATTTGCCAGATAATATGAGATCTCTGTCGTATCTTTTGTCATCTTAATCTGTAGAATCTGCTTTGGAGTTCTTCAAGGAAACACTAGCACTGGTATTTTTAGAAGAAATGACTCAGCTTGTGTGTTGGATTGCCAGGGCAGCCCTGGTGCCAGCACAGGGATTGATTCCCAGTTCTGGTGCCTTGGAGTGCCCACACGCCGAGCAGCAGCTTGTGTCCAAGGGAGTTGTGACAGTTGTGACCGATCACCGTGGCTGCCAGTGTGCAAAGGCAGCAGACAAAGCCTTGCTTAATTCAACTGCTGTATTAAACAAGATTATTGCTTTACCAATAAATACCAAACAAAACCCCAGTTAACAGTGAAATAAGTCAGTGAAATGTGTGTGCTGTTTCCCAGCTGGAGCTGACAGGGCATGGGAGGAGGGCACCCACACTGGCTCCTGTTGCTCCAGGGGGAGTAGTGCTGACCCTGCTCCCCACTGGGACACACCACACAACTCTCTTCATTCTGGGGCCAGCTGCAAAAGTAAGGCAAGAGTGCTTCCTCTCTGGAGGCTCCAGTGCTTTATGCTGTAGATAGGCCCATTGGTGCCGTTTCCCTAGCACTTCTGAAGGCTTTTTCCTAAAGTAAAAAGCCTTCCCAAAATTGCTTTACGTTTCATAAGGTTTACGGACAGGATCTCCTGAATGTTTTATGGATCACAAAATAATTTTGAGTTAAAACACCCTATTGTTATCCCTTTTATCTGGTGTTACTGTTTTCTAGTTCATGTTATGTTTAACTACCGGTGTTCTTTTTTCCCAAGTTAATCAGGTCTATGTTCCTCAAGATCATGAACAGGAAAGGTTTAACAAAAGACTGGATGTGGCACTCAGTGCCATGGTCTGATGTTCACATAGTGATGTTCAGTCATAGGTTGGACTCTATGCACTCAGGGTCTTTTCCAACATAATTGATTTTGTCAACTCACAACCAGGTCATGGTCATAGCAGCCTGAACTGCTTCCAGTCTTAACCCCTTTAATGAGCTCAGCCACTGTGGTGAGCACCAGGTCCAGTAGTGCTCTTCAACTGGTTGGTTTGTTCAATACCTGGACCAGGAAGTTGTCCTTGATGCACCCCGGGGTTCTCCTGGATTTCTTACAGCTAGCTGTGTTGCTTTCCCAGCAAATGCCTGGGTGGTGGAAGTCTTCTGTGATGCTTTCTGTATCTGAAGCAGGAGGCCTTGACCTTGGCCTCCCCCGATCAGACCCCAACCAGCAGGTGTCCTTTGTTGGTGCTGTCTTTGAATTTTTTTACCCACAGGCTCTCAACCTATTCATGGCTGTTTTTCAGAGGCAGCTCTTCACAATCTATCCTTTCCCTAACACAGAGCACAAAACCTCTGCCCCCTTCTCCCCTATAAGTCTCTTTTTAAAAGCTCATAGCCTTTGACTACAGTTCTGTCCCAGCATCTTTCCTTGCTATGTCACAGTTTTCTAGCTGCACCATGGTTTCCAACTCCACTTGCTTGTTTCCCATGCCATCATGCCTAGGCACAGAGGCATTTCAGCTGAGCTGTGGGTTGCCCCAGCTTTTGGGAGGAGCCCTCCCTAATTCCTCTGGGATGATTTACGAGTATTTCCCTCTTGTCTTCTAGAATATCAGTATCTTCTGATTCTTCTCTGTCACTCAGAAGTAGTCCCCTTGCCCCTAAAGCATATAAAATGTATCAGGCCAAACGTGAAGCTGACCCCAGCTTTTACACATCCTGGATAGCTCTAACCACAAAGTTTTTTAGAGAGAGAACTTTGTTTTAGGAAAACTGGTTAAGTCTTACCCAGTCTCAAAAGGTGCAACTAACCACACTGGGGAGAAGGATCTGTAAATTACTTATTCTGGTCTGTAACTTTTTGTGATTTTAGTGGCGTGAGATCCCTCAGTCTCATGGAACCCAGTCTGAAACCTAGAATTTATTAGTCAGGAAGCACTGCAGGGAAATACCCACTGTGAACAGACAGAAGTTGGTTACATTCTCTGTGGGATTCATGGAAAGAGAGGATTTTGCAATTACTAATTTTTCATGAAGAAATTAATTGTGTCTCAATACCTATGTGTGTAAAGTACTTTGATGTTCATTGTCACTGATTGTGAGGTGCAGATACAACCTCTGTTGCAGATGGTGCCAGACCAAATGAATATGGACAGTGTCAGGAATTTGACTAATGTTTGGTGCAGGTGTTTAGGATATTATAAGTGCAGTTCACTTCTTCCACCTCACAAGGTGGAGGAAATGGTAGAATAGATAAATGATGGGCTGGCATCTGTTGTGAAGATGGGATAACCCAAGAGGATAATTCATGTGCCGAAATAGGAGCAGATGTCAATTAAGACAGCCTGTCTGGCCATTTGGGTGCCAGTTCTGTAGTGTGTCATCAGTACAGGCTTGACAAACAGCTTGTTTGTGAAATTTGGTGTTGCTTGACATCATAATTTTTTAGAAGGTGGAGATGCTGGGGAAAATTTAATCATTGAAGCAAACCCAAATTCCAATTTGTTGTTAAAACCAACTAGATGTCATTTTAAGTTGTCATTGTTTTTTGTTTTGGTTTGTTTTGGTTTGTTTTTTTAATGAGAAGTTCAATACAAAACTAGTTGCTTTTGCTAGAAACAAAATGAAGCTGTAACAGAATTTTCATATTAGACTGTTCAGGTTACTGCACTTCAAAATTTCTGCTGCAGTGTGGAACTGTTTTCCAATACATTTTGCCCCTAACCTTGTCTTCAACTAAATTCTTTTTTTTCACCTCTTCCAATTTCTCTCGTCTTGGGTGAAATACCATGCTGATGCAGTTTGTGGCCTTCAGTTGTAGGCATTAACTTGGGTTTCTTCATCTGGGAAATCTTCCTTAGACTTAGGATGTGGAAGATTGCATTCATACAAGGGTTTCTGTCCTGTCCTTCGTAGATTAGAGCAGTACTCTTTAAAAACTGATGCAAGAACCCTTAAAAGAGAGATAGGACTTCAGAATTTTATTTTCTCTCAATGGACAATGGACATTATCACTGTGCAAGATCAATGTTTTGAATACAAATTAAAGGTCAAATTTTCCATCTTAGTGTCTGAAAAATTAAAAGCAGTTATAAAAAAGAATTTAGTCAATTTCTGAGCTCCTTTGACTTTGAAAAGTCAAGTAGTCAAATACATGTAATGAAGTAAGGGTTATGTTACATTATTTTCTCATGACTTCTTTGGGCTCCTTTTTATCTCATGTGCACCTATTAATCATTTAAAAATCCAAGCATATATCCTTATTGTACTATATCTTGAAGTTAGTAGTTCCACATTATTTTTTATATTTTACTGTATTCATTATTCAAAGACATAGTGATGTGCTTAAATACAGAGACATAAAATCGTAGAAATGCACACTTGAGCTTAGTGAAAGAAAATTAAGGCAGGTGTGTGGGGCCACTGTAAGGGAAAATGCAGAAAAGCTGGAAACCACCTTAAGTGTGTTTAAAATTAAATTTAGTTTGCTCTAGAGCATCAAAAAACACAGAAAGCTTTATCATTCATACAGGTATGGCTTGTGTCACTTCTGAAAACTTGTCTGAAGAAATCAGTAGCTTGAGGCAAAAGCCTTCATGCAGGAAAGCAGCAAAAAGTGACTGGATAGGAATGAAAATCAAAACTCCATACACAGACACATTTAAGAGTGTAATAACTTTAGGGGAAAATTATTCATCTTGGAAATTGTGTTCCCTTTAAAACAGATTAACACATATCTTCATGTTAGTATTTATGCAGCTTTTCTTCTTCAAAACTGTTTACAGCCCATCTTATGTGGATGTTTTGGGGATCAGAAGGATCCAGCTTCCTCTAAATTTTATGTGATGTCCCTGATGAGTTTGCATTTTCCCAGAAACCTACATGCATGGCCTTGCCTGCTGACTTGAGAGATGGAAGAGACTTCCTTGATAATTTCAGATATATATCCATACAGTTCTTAGAAGTGAAACTGTTGCTATCTGCTGAGTTTACTCACTTGTTTTCCAGGATGAAGGTGCCACAGTTTAGTTGTCTGTCCAATAACTCTGTAAATACTTAAGCAACACTGTGATGGGATATTAAGGAATATTGCCTTTGAAATATTTTATCTTCAATATAAAAGGTACACATAAATCTATTTTTGGAATGAAAGAGTCCTTAGTATTCTAAATTATTTTTAAAGGACTTTGCATTGGGAATTAATCTGGCTTCCTCCCCCAGTCCCTGTAGGCAAAGGCATCAACAACTGAGAGACCTTCTTTTACACAGAGATTCTTTTAAGAACAGAGGAGCCCCATCTGTGCAGCAAGAGCAGAGTATGATATTTGGTCCCTGAAATTGTTCCACAAAATCATTATTTACAGATCTCAGCTGTACATCAGAGAGAATTTTTATCTGAGCAGATTTAATAGGGAGGAGCGTTAAATAGCATTGGTATTTTTTACTTGGAGGTTACTGATTTACTACCCAAAGTTGTACAATACATTAATTACTAGAACAATTGGACCTATTGAAGTTCTGAAGTGAAAGCCAGAAACTATCAGATAAATTTAGAGTTGTGTAATTTTCTCATAACCCTTCACTTGGAAAGCCTTTCTGCTTCCAGTATAGGATGAGGTCTGGCAGCAGGGTTAACCCTGACCCCTGAGTGTTCTATATGGACTTGTTCATTTCTGCCACATTCTTTCAGTTTAAATTTAGATTTGCTGGCAGCTATTATGCCTCTTGCAATAAGCCTCATGACCAAACATTGAAACAAATATGCCTTTCATCACAGATGTTTTTGCCGAATAAGATTAGTGAAGAACACTTGAAAGCTTAAAAACAATGTGCAGAAGCCCTTTTTTGGTCCAAAAGGCACTAACCTCTGAATGTTTGGAACGTATTTTCTTCTCGATGTTAGAAATGACCAAGTAAGTGTTTAGATGTTTGGGAACAATCTTGCACCTTGTTTTACCTCTAATTTGTTAAAATTTTATTGGTAGTAATGAAATTTCAGCTATGTGAATGAATACAGAGTCAGGATACATATGAATGTGTGCATGTAACAAAGTCATTAATCAGTTCTAAAATGGGCTGTGGTTGCTGTAGGAAGTAGCAACATAGAACTGAGTTTTATGTTTGGCTGATTGCTAAATATATCTTAGTAAATCTTATTTGTTGGGATAATTATTCTATACAATAGCCATCTTAAGCACAATAGCTGCATCTGTAACTGATTTTAGGAAGTTCATACCACTTAATTTTCTATTTTCCATGGAAGATGATGCTTGTTCTATGATTACAGGTTTTTTAATCTACTGTGAGTATGTGAGACTTTAGAAATCTATATGGCAGAGGAGTTTACTTTCGAGGCAAATAATTTGTTCTTGGCCTAAGATATGCCATGATCTTCATAGACAATTTTGCTCTACCTTGAAACACTTGTTTGGCAAAGGATTCTCTGGTCTCACTTTCTATAACTGCTCATCTGTCTAGGATAGGACATGAGGAAGTGGTCTCAAATTACACCGTGGAAGGTTTAGACTGGATATTAGGAATTTTTTGGGTTTTTTTCACTGAGAGGTTTGTCAAGCCTTGGAACAGGCTGCCCAGGGAAGTGGTGGAGTCACCACCCCTGGAGGTGTTTAAAAGATGTGTACTGCGGCACTGAGGGACATGGTTTAGTGGTAGACTTGGCGGTACGGGGTTAGCAGTTAGATTTGGTGATGGTAAAGGTCTTTTCCAAATGAAATTATTCTGTGTTCTAAGGTATCATGTACAAAATGTTTCTGTAGAGCACTTCTGTCTCTATGCTTTCAAGGTTCTTCAAAAGGTAACAGCATTCCTATGCATTGCTGAATGGCTATGGCTCCAACAAAGAAAGACCTTGAGAGTATATGGAAAGGAGTGTTCTCCCTGTAACCTTTTAGGGGAAAAAAACCCAATGAATAAAGCATGCTGTGATTCTCTAGATAATTTAAAGTGAGATTTTTTCTTTCTGAAGGGCAAGACACAAAAGCTTCCAAGGCTCCCTGACCCTGCTGCCTTTGCAGTTGCTATGGGCTGGAAACACTGGTACTCAGATCTTCGGAGCACTTTGATAGTGTCCAACCTAGTTGCTGGGGCTGAACACTGTGGAGCTGTGTTCCTCATGAATGGATTAGGCAAAATTTATTCACTGGCTAGAAGTCCTACTGTGCAGGCTGTATATTTTTGAATGTAAGTAGCATCATGTTTTTTCTGTTTAGCAGGAATTTCAGGCAACCTTTGAAATACGTAGCCAATCAGCATTTGTTCCAAATGGTGCTTTTGTGCCAAATTTCCAGTTAGTGAATGGCATTTGTTAACTAGCCCCGTTTGGCTTTATCTTCAAGGATAATGAAACCCCATCTTTTTCCTCATCCCCTTAATAGACACAATATAGAGTCTTACTGAACTAAAAAAAAAAAAGAACTGAATGGAGAATGCTAATACAATTATAGTTTGGTAAAACTCCTTAGGACTTGTAATTTTTATAAATCACTGTGATTTGAATTCTGTAGCATTAAAACAAGAAATTTATGAAAATAAGGGGGGTTGGACTCATACAGTTGTTTGAATATTGGAGGTAGTGTTCCAGTAGGTAAATGTTTGTCAAGATAAAGGTGAAATATGCTTCCCTGTGCATGAAACTGTACTTATTATTGTAATGCAATATCATGTGTGCTGTTGCATACATTTGGAGTCTTCGAAATTTTTTAAGTCCTAATGAATTTTTATCTTTGCATTTTTAATGGAAAATGCTAAATTGGAGACCCCTCTCAAACACCCCTCAAAATGGAACAGGAAGTAGTCTGTTTCAACATGTGAAAGTTGTTCCTGTGTCTTATTAAACTTAGAAATCCAAACTTCTAAAGTAACCTTCAGTGCTTGTCACCTGGCAAGAACAATTTTTGCGTAGCTCACAGAAATCAAACACACTTTGGTTATTTCACTATGTGATTGTTGCTTCAGAATTGTTTCCTATTGTTAAGTAAGAAAACGTATTCTTCCAGCCCCTTTTTCATAAATTGCATTTTAACTGCGTTGAGAAATAGAACATTCATATTAGATTTTCACGGAATTTATACATTATTGTTTGTGGAATTTGGGCGGGTTTCCATGTTTTGTCCTTGTTGAGTCTTCTTTTTAGCATTCTTTAGTATTGGGAAGATCAGTATGTGAGGAAACAAAACCACAGGAAAGCATTCGCTTTGTTTACAAATCAGTGTTGTGGACCTACATCAATATGCACATTTCCTGTGTGAAGTCATTTCACTCAGAATGGATTAAATATGAGAAGTGTCTTTTGATACTCATTTTCTGTGGAACGTCGTGTCGTTTACTTGGAAATAGTTGGGAAGACAATGGGAAGCAAAGTACCTCTTTAAACAATTTTAATAGCTGTAGTGTTGAAGTACAGCTTAGCAGTTATAACAACATTTCAGGCAAAGTGCTCAGAGGATGTAAAAAAATATGAAATTCCAAATAAAGATTTGGAAAAGTAAAAATTGGGTATTTATTTTTCTGTGCTTTGAAACAATCCCTATGAAGATCATACTAACCCTTCTGAAGGGAATACGCATTTGTTGCTAATATGGGACTCAGTGTCTGATGATTTGGAGCCTTAGTTACTGTGGAGAAGATGAGTAATTCCATTAGTAATAATATATGTCAGTGTAATAGTGGAGAGAATCTCCTGGATTCTATTTGTAAAGGTTTTTTTCCTACAATGAAGAGCCAATTGCAGTTATCATTCTGTCCCACTTGTGAAACCTTCCTAAGGAAACAAAGCGCCATACAGATTTATCAGGTAAGAGTAATAACAGTACTCATCTATCTCCTCTAGGTTTTGAGAGTGTTGGTTGTGATGCTCTTAGGATTATGACAGGATGAAAATGCATTATTACTGTTTGTCTGCTCATGCTCACTATGGAATTATCTTCTGTGCAAAGATATGTATTGTTTGTGAAAGGAAGGAAGATGAAAGAGCTGAAGTAGCTTCAGGACAGAGACATCTGGGGAACAGTAGCTGCCTGTGTTGACAGGGAGGTCAGTGTGACTTGTTTTTATAGTGGATCATTAGAAAATATGTGAATAAGGAAAACAAGGCATAATGCAGCAGTATGCATAGGGACTGCCATGGAAAGGTGCTTAGGAGAATACTGGAAAGGATTTTGAGAAAACTAAGGAATAAGAGAAGTACCTTTGTTGATTACATTACAATGGATTAAAATTTTTGTTATACAGTAAAGCTCTTCGGATAAAAAGGAAAGATGCCATCCTAGTGACAAAGTGAAGAATAAAGTATTCCCATCCTATGGGCAGAGGATTTTACAAGTCTAGAATTATAGTAAGGAATATAATACAGTGCACATGATGACCTTCAGTATTCTGGTTTCTGTTGGCAACAAGCAATCACTGGAGAGATGCTGAAATAGAAGTGGTTTAAGAAGAGGCATTAAAGTGACTTTAGTTTTAGTCTTGGTTCTGCTTAGCTTGAAATAGCAGTGGGTAACCCAAGATGAAGTGTTAGAAAGCCATTCATATATACAGAAGTCATTCGAGTATGTAGAACAGCTATGAATATGTGTCGTCAAGAGTGATAATTGAAGCTTTCTAAATGGAAAAATGTTGCTCGAGGACAGGGAAAGAACTGGTCAGCTTTTTCCTTGGGGGCTGGAAGAGAAAACAAGCATCTTCAAGTTAGAAACAGTTTGAATATTGTAAGACTTCACATATGTTTGATTTCTTTCAGATCCAACCAGAAAAAGAATCTGAATGGCCAGACTCTATGTCATGGCTTATGAAGAAACTGGAACAGTTGAACTTAGATATTGAAGAAGCTCTGAGTGCTGGATCTTCTCCCTCCAGTACTCCTTCTTCTAAAAGGCACAAGCAACTGGTAAGAATGTGTGTGTGTGTGTCATATGATACGTTCTCTAACATTTAGCTACAACATCCTTCAAGCCATAGTTTTCAGATCCAGCTGTGTTTCTGTATAAGCCAAGGAGCTCAGGTGTTAGGGTGAAGTTAAAAGTTTTCACTAAATAAAATGAAATCTCTAATTTCATTAGTAACTAATGGTCAAATAACCAGAACTGTGATAGGGTGTGCTTGTATGAATTAAAATCAGTAAAAACCTTTTTTTTTCCTAGGAATATTTGCTTTCATGTTTTTCAGATTGTTAATTTAAGTGCTAGCCTATTAATACTTGTTATATTTATTTAAAGATACAACAGCAAGCGAGACACTATCTTCATTAAGAGTTGAACTAGTGTCCCGGTCACCCCAGGACAGCTAGATTTTTTCTTTCTTTCTTTCTTTCTTTTGTTTGAGTAGTTGATTTAGAGCTGCAATCCTCTAGTTAAGAATATTTTGTGATTACAGGTGTCATGAGTTGATGACAAACAGTTTCTCAAGCTTTTATGTTTAGAGCAAAGAGGATTAAAGGAGCAATGATATTATTTTATTAATTCTTGAATAAGCAAGGTTTTTTTATATAAGCAATTAATGGAGAATGACCAGCATGAGAAACAGAAGTGTTTGTTCTCTACTTGAGGCATTCATTAAACTCAGTTCTTAAGGTAGAATTGTGTGGATTTTTAACTCTGAATGTTGGCTTGAAATTCATGGAAGGTAATCTTCTGTGAATGCTTTTGCTGTCACTACTGCTTCATTTTGTAAAAGTAAATTCTTAAAGTAAGCATCTTTGTGGATCATCACAATGTAAATGTTCATGTCTCTCTAGGTGGTATGTTCAGAATGTTGCACTGTCTCTCATTTCTTTCTTACTGTACTTGTCAGCCAGTCAGAACCAGCTCTGTCCAACTGAATTAATTTCAAAATTAATTTGCCTATTAAGGGACAATGTTCTGTCTTCTTGCAGGAGAGTGCTCAATGTCTTCTGTCAAAATACAGTGACAGTGTAGTCTGCTTTTCTGTCTGAAAGTGAAATCCCAGCCATCAGAGTTTAAACACTTCCCATTGTGAGCCAGTCTGGTAACCAGTGATCCAAATACACATTGTTTTATGGCTGTGCCTATTCTACTAAGGTAAAATCTGTGGTTTGGTAGGCATAATTCTTTCTCCATGATGGCTTGAAGATCATAGGATACAACTTCAGATCCTTTGCTGAAGCATTCAGTGAAGGGCATATTGCATATAAACTGCAGAAAAATTCTAAATAGGTGACATTTTCAAATTAATTTTGATACATAAAAACAGCATCATTAGAAATGGTTGCACAGAGAATGCCATCAGCAGCATCCCAGATACTTGCACTTCTCTTCCTGAGGCATAGTCCTGAGACATCTTCTGAGTACAGAGAGACCAGGACTTTCCTCACAGCCTTTTCCTGGGACATATGCTCCCACCAAAAGCCTCTGCTTGGGTGTTAGGATGTTCCCAACACCAGCACCAAAGTTACTTTGCTTAATATTATATTTGAGCAGTTGCAGTCCTCTTTATCAAGCCACATCTTCTTCCTGCTCTAATGACTGTAAGACATCTCTTCATTTTGGTTGTCTGTGGACAGGCAAATATGTGAGTCAGCCACATTTTATTGTAACCTTAATTAACAAACTAGGAATGACCTGAAACCTCCAAGAGCCAATTCCAATACAGAAGCTGCGCAGGTCACTTAATACAAAGTCTTTCTGAGGAGACTAGCAAGATCAGAGCAAGAAAGGAGTCTTGGAAAATCTGTTGTGGAACTAATGATGGGATACCATTTGCTGTCTCCTGCAAAAGAATTTGTAGAGCAAGGGAATAATCTCCTCTGATTTAAATATTAATGAATAATTTGCCAGAGAATGGGTGGCCTTAGTTTTACTTTATAGTCAAGAAGAGATCGATCCTCATAAATCTCTCCATAAATGTACTGTGAAAGAAACAGATACCACAGATCTCAAAATGACAGTTGCAGTGGAAAAATGACATTCTGGTTTTCACACAAGTTGTGTGAGTACAGTAATTTCGTGATTATAAGCCGCACCAATTATAAGCCACACTTCTGGCTGTCAGCAGCTTTTCATTCTTTGTCCATATATAAGCCACACCTGATTATAAGTCGCACATTACAATGCAGAGTGCGATAAAAGGTATCTATTCTATCACCATTTGTTGAGGGTGGGGGCAGTGATCCTTATCTCAACAGCAGATATTCTGCTAATGGGCCATCCATTGAAACCAGGCAGGCCATTTTTCTTTATCTTTTCACAACCCATCCTTCCTCCAGCGAGTCATTTTCTGCTAATGGCCCATTGAGTCCCACTGTGTGACTGATAAAATTACTGCATCCCATTGGAAGTTGCTCCAGCCAGGGGGAAGAGCCCAACATTTCTTACCAAGATAAAAACAGAGGTTTTGGGACACTAAAGTAGCCCCTTTTTCCACTGGACTCCAGAGGAAAACTGGATTTCTCCACATCACCGCTGGACCTTTAGAGGGAAACTGCACCTTGTACAGGAGCACTGCTTCAACTGAATCACATCTGTCACTGCAGGAGAATGCAGCCACCATTTAATGGGACTGCTACCAACACCCTGCCTGACGGGTGTCAGGTTGTACTCTGACTTTGTCAGGGCTTGGAGTTTGTTTCTTTGTAGTACTGTATTTCTACTTTAATTTCCCTAGAAAAGGACTGTTATTCCTAATTCCCATGTCTTTGCCTGAAAGCCCCTTGATTTCAAAATTATAATAATTTGGAGGGAGGGGGTTTACATTCTCCATTTCAAAGAGAAGTTCCTGCCTTTCTCAGCAGACACCTGTCCTCCAAACTAAAACAGCAACTTTTTGTTCTTTGTCCATATATTGGCCGCACCTGATTATAAGCTGCACTTCTGGGTTCAGACCAAAATTTTAGTCAAAAATTAGCCTGTAATTTGTTCCACACACATCAAATGTTTTCTTCTTGTCACTTGCCATGAAGCATGAATAGAAGGAAGCCTCTCTCAAACATATGTTTACTAGTAACTGTGTAAATTTGGCTTCTATAAAATGAACTGCTTTTGTGTTCTTCGTATGTTTTTATCCTCAACTGGGTACTGACACAAGAAATTGTGATTGGGTGAACTGTGGTTTTGGGTGAACTGTTCAAAGATGTGAGGCTGACTTTGGAGACCCAAGCCTCCAAGGCAAGTGACTACTGTATGAGTGGGAACAGGGTTTGTTAGAGCTGCTGCTCTGAAAGTTGTTCTCTTGAGTGCGGACAATTTCTAACATATGACAGTGTTATTTCTTATGGCAAACTCTCTATTTCAGAAATATATTTTGTAATTTAATCACTTGATTGAGCCAGTCAGTTTTCTACTGAAGGATTTTTCACCCGTTTATGGAAGTTTTTTGTTTGTTTTTTTACTCCTTTGCATTTTCCTGTTGAAAAGGTATTTGTTATTACAGTAGTTTCACGAATACAAGCCGCACGGATTATAAGCCGCACCCCCGGTGCCTCGACAATGTTGCTGTCTTTGTCAATAGATAAGCCGCACCCCGAATATTAGCCGCACTTTCGTTCGTCGCGAGAATCCGTGCGCAGCTTTCACAAATTGGCCAATTAGTAACAGGATCGCGGCATAGCGGGCTTTACTGGCTCGGGGCGGGGCCAGGCAGGCTCGGCCCGCTCATGGTTGCCGACGGGGCCGGGTGGCCCAGCTCAGCGCCACGGCTCGGCGGGGCTGGCCGGGTGGTGCTGCCGCCGCCGCCGGGCTCGCTGGCCCCCCTCTCCCGTCAGCACCGCCCCGCTGCCGCGTTCGCTCGCCCGGCTGGCAGGGCTGCCGCCGCCGGGCTCGCCGTCCGCCCCGCTGCCGCTTTTGCTCGCCCCGCGCCGCGCCTCGCGAGCGCCGCGCCCGCCCCGCGGCGCTTTCGCGGCTCGCGGCGGCGCTTTCGCGGCTCGCGGTTCGCAGCTCGCGGCTCGCGGCTCGCGGTTCGCGGCGGCGCTTTCGCGGCTCGCGGTTCGCGGCTCGCGGCTCGCGGCTCGCGGCTCGCGGTTCGCGGCTCGCGGCGGCGCTTTCGCGGTTCGCGGCTCGCGGCGGCGCTTTCGCGGCTCGCGGTTCGCGGCTCGCGGCGGCGCTTTCGCGGCTCGCGGTTCGCGGCTCGCGGCGGCGCTTTCGCGGCTCGCGGCGGCGCTTTCCCGAGCGGCGCTTTCGCGAGCGCCGCTTTCGCTCGCCCCGCCGGCAGGGCCGCCCCCTCCCGTCTGCACCGCCGCCGCGTTTCCTCGCCCTGGCCGGCACTGCAGGCCCCCGCACCGCCGGGTTCCCCCACGCTGCTGGCCCCGATTATGCTGGGCTTCCCCCGCTGCCAGGCAGCCCCACCCGCCGGCCTTCCTGCTTCTGCCATGCTCCCCTGCACTGCTAGCCCCAGTTCTCCCGGGCTCCCCCGCCCTGCTGGCTCAGGCTCTGCCGCCCGCCCCCCACACTGCTGGCCCCGCCTCTGCCAGGCTTTCCCACCTCTGCCGGGGCCGGCCGGGCTCCAGCTTGGCTTGGGGCTGCCGCGGGCTCTCACTTCCGTGTTGGCAGCTTTTAGAATTTTGTTAATAGATTAGCCGCCCCGGAATATTAGCCGCACTTCCGGGTTTCCACCAAAATTTTGGTCAAATTGGTGCGGCTTGTATTCGTGAAATTACTGTAATTATACTCATTTAAACAGATTTTTTTTTTTTTAAACTGAAGAAGCCAAAATATGTGATAATGAAAATCAATTGAGTGAATAAATATTATGGGACTGATTGGGTGAGAGTAGGGAGTCTTGCAGTATTTTGGTGAGCAAATTCAAGGTGTTTTCTAAAACATCATAACTTTTGCATGAATGCTAAGGGATGACTTGTTTCTACGTCTGTGTAAACCATAGATTACTACTGGTCATTTTTTTGTTTGCAAGTATTACAAGGAGGTAGCACTAACTGGATTCCTCAGTAGCTGATCCAGAGAAGATGTTAAAAATAATTGGCTATCAAATTATTCTCTGAAACATTGTCTCACCAATACTATTTAAGTGCAAAAAGCTGTACTGTCTGAATTTACAAATGGCAACGCTGCTAGTTTTGGAAAGCACATTTAATAGTTCCTCTCCTGTAAAATCTATACCTTTCCTATTAAGAAAATCTTTCTTAGCAGTATAGAAGGAGGCACTTTGTAAATGAAATATCAGAGATAAATCACTCTTGCTTCAGTGTGTTTCCCTGTTGTTTAATATATCAGTTTCATTGCGACTTAGTATCTTGTACTCAGTTTCAGTACAGAAAAAGCAGGAAATCTTAAGAACAAGAATCACATTTTTTTTTTTTATTGTTCATGAATGACAGGGAAATTCTGTTTGATTATAGTTACCCCATCTTATATTAGAGATATGACTTCCATTGAACAAAACTTTATCTAATACATTCATTTAATTCTTTTGCATTAGTATGATGTCTTCAAAGTTTTGGGAGGCTGCAGACTAATTATTTTGTCACCTTTTCAAAACCTCCTCATTTTACATCCCGACAAAATATACTAACTGGGAATTGGGCAGTTGCTGTTAAAGATAAGCAGCACATTTGTCACTTCATGAAGGGGAAGAGCCTCAAAATGGGCTGATTAGAATGTTTGTTCCCAACTTGGGACTGCTTTGCAGTGCACCCATGATCCTGTTTCCCTCATTGTAGTATGAATCTGCTGGATTGTAGCTTGTATTGCTTCTTGCTTACCCACCCAGTTATTCCTTGAGCAAACCAGGATATGTGAAACATGGGAGAATGTTGTGCAGTTGGTCTCTTCCTGACACTGCATTCAGTGTGGTCCCAGAGTTAGGACATCCACCTTTTAAAAATGGTGTCGAAGTGGAAAACTGAGTGAGAACTCCCCAGGAATAAGGAAAAATTTATTTGAAAAGCTCAGAATCTGTAATTCAAAAATGGGAATTTGATGGATGTCTGTTTAATATACAAAGTTAACACAAAGTAAAAGTTTAAAAATAATTTTAATAAAACCATTTCTCTTTCTACAAAGTGATTTTGTTCCTTTAAGTTTAGGGAAGGTGAGCTATTATTGATTAGTTCCCCAGCTGTGTATACTGCATGTTAAGGAAATGACTTCCCATAATGACTGGATGTCTAGCTTAGAAAAGTGTAAAAATGATGCAGCAGCTGCTTTAAAACAAAAACAAACAAACAAAAAGGATTGAAATCAAATATTTGCCTTACATCAGAGAAAAAAAAAAGGCTTTGAAAAGATAAAATTCCAGAGGTTTTATCTTAGAGTTCACATTAAAAATATTTCTGACTTGTCTTTATTTATAGGGTTTTAAAAATTTTCTTACAGTCCCCTGTTCAAGTAGAGACAGGCCTTTATGGAGATCATCAAGAAAAAGGATCTTGGAAAAACAGAAGAGGAGACTACCAGGATCTAAATTGTTTACCTTACCAAGTGTCAACTGGAGCACGACCTAAAACTGATGTAAGTAGCTACAACATTATCTGACTCAATAACCTCAAAATTTATTATGTGCTAATGAAATTGTCTGTTCATTTCTTCTTAATAATTTGTTCCACATATATAAAATGTTTGATTCTTGCAAATATTGCTCTACATGGAGGAGTTTGGTTTGCAAAGAAGGTACAAATAAAAGTTAAGTCAGACTTCAGTTAACGAGGCTCCAGGGCTGTGGGATTCATCTAATCTGATTTTAGACCAGCAATGAAAACTTCTGTATCTGAACTAGTAATTTGGATCACCTTCGTAGTCAATGGAAAGAAACAGGCACCTCTAAAGAGTAATTCATGGAGGTAACATGTGATGAATTCCAGGCATCAGAGCCACTACCATAGCTTTTTCTTCATGGCTTATTTTAGAGTGCTCTCTTAGGATTTTTTAGCTTGACAGTTGGTTATGCCCAATTCATGGTGAATTCTGCATTGCATTCTCTGCAAGCCTGAGTGCTCAGCTCTGGAGTTTTCATTAAATCCTATTTCTAACCAATAATAGAATATTTACTTGGTTTTATTTTTTATTTAAGGTGATGGCTGCAGCCGGCAATCAAAGTCCATCAAAATCCATCACAATGTTTTCTCAAAAGGTTTTGATTTACTTTCCCAATAGCTAAATGTAAGCTACTTTAGGATCAGTGACTTCATTTGAAAATGTAGATGGTTTCTGTCTCCTTGTTTTAAATTACTTGTGTGCCAACAGTACTTGTGATCATCATACAGCATAAAAAGTGGCTGCACTGGATTGAATCAAAAGTACTTATTGCCCTGTATCCTTTCTTTGGCAGGAAGGAAGTGAAAGGACATAGTAAGCCACCTCAACGTCCTTTGAGGTATTTATCATGCAGGCACATTGAAGACAGCCACTATATTGCATTTTTGTAATTAATAGCCCCTAAGAGTCTTTTTTCACTCTAGTTGTACCCTTTGTACTCATCTGTATTCGTTTTTTCTTTTGATATTCAATGTCTTGCAGCAATTATTTCCAAAATTCAATTGTGAAGTAGGTGATACAAGACCTTTTTCTTATTGTTAATTTGTTACTGAATTATTATTTTGGCTGTAATTCTTGTACTGGCAAAAACTGAATCTCAGGCATCTTGTAGGAAGTAGTGAGGTTGATTTTGTTTGTTTTCATTTTTTTCTCCAGCAAGCAACTATATTTATTATTGATTTTCATTTTTCTGCTTATTTTACAGTCATTCAACATCATGAGGTCCTCTTGCAGCAATATGCAGTCAGTTTTTGTTTTTATTAACCTCTGTAGTTGAATATCATCAGAAAACTCTGTCCCTTTTTATTCCTCCATTTTCCAGTTCACTTGTAAGTGTACTGAAAACATATCCATGAGACTGTCAGGTAATATCCATCCACTGTAAAAGAAAATAATTATTCTTAACCTTCTTTTATCACTTTTAGTTAGCAATGAAAATTCATTTTTATTTCCTGACGTCTTTTTTGTAGTTTCTCCTTCATAATATAGTTTGAGTTTGATAGTTAACTTCATCAGAAACTTTTTTGAATGGAAGTGTAGCAGCCAAATTGCCTGTATCTGCACAATCATTCAAAGAAGTTGGCCTCCAAAATCCCAGTTATCCTAACCCATTATCCTGTGTTATTGTCCGTGTTCTTTAGTGTACTTCCTGGCACTTTTATGTATATGATGTATATTGGTTCTACTAGCATCTCTTCCACAAATGACCTCAGAGGCATTTTCAGACATTGGCATCACATTTGCCACCCTCTTTTCCTCCTATATCTAAGCCAATAGGTGTTGCAGTAATTACACATTGAGCCAATATCTCAGCAGTTCTCTTTCTCCAAATGAGGTGCTTATTTTAAGTTATCTATGCAATTTTGATTAAAGCAAAATCTATTATATTGGAGAGATCTTGAACACTGTCGTATTCATCTACCAAGGAATGATATGCACGCCACCATAAAAATTCTCTATATCATTAAATGAGCCTACTCCTGTGAACTGAAAAGGAAATTTGAAGTTTGACTCCACTTGCTTTCTAACTGAAAACGTGATTGTCTTCCCACTACTTATTTCCTTTCCTTGGAAAATAAGTTTGCTATTTTCCATTTTTGCAAAAGCACAAACATTTGTTCTGATTTGTTGCCTGTTCTAGTTGGAATAGATAACAGAATCAATTAAAAAGAAACTTACCAACTTTATTTGTTTTTTTACCTTGGCCAAATGTTCAGGCATGTACAAGTCAGCTTAGCTGCCTTCCCACTAGTACTGTGTAAATATTTTCAAAGTGGTGTTGCAGTAATACTGTTGTTTGGCTAGCAGTGTGTGAGGGGAAAGGCAAAGAAAGTAAGTTTTGGGGTTTTATTTTTCTTTTCTGCAGTCTGCTTTTTTTTCTTTCTGTTGAAAATCAGGAAATATTAGTAGGATAAAAAGCAGTTCCATGAATCCTCATCAGTACAGTCCAATCATTTTTGTATACTGGAGTAAGAGCAGGGCAATGCAGAAAGTACAAATGTTTCCTAGGGCACCAGCGAATCTAGAAACCTACTGAAGGCAAGAATTTCTTGAGAAATTAGTGAGCTGTTTTTTAATTGGACGGTGCTTTAAATTAGGAATAAATGTTGACATTGAGTGTTTGCAAATGTCATTCAGGAGAGCTGATCATTTTACTTCCCTCAAAGTGCTGCTTTTGGTGTCCTTTTTCATGCAAATTCAAATAATGCTATGTCTAGTTCCAGGCATGCAGTCTGCATGAGTCTGTCATATCTCTCCAATACACAGATTTTTCACTGCTTATTTCTTAAGATACAGACTTTTCCATATTTTTTGAAAGGGTATACTGAAGTTGTTTTTGTTGTAGTAAATGGGGTGGGACTGAATAACAAAAGGTTCCTTTCATGGCACACCCAGGGTGCATCTGTTTAACTCCTATGATCCAGATGGTATAATACATAACTTGGGAGTAACACAGACATAAATCAGACCTCTTGTATTTTGATGATCCAATTTTTCTTCTCTTCAAATTTTTTGTGAGTCGGAAGGTCCAAAAGAACTCATCTGTCTCTACTCCCCAGGAGCTCATATACCCAAGAGATTTAAAGAAACAAATACTTAAGTTATTGAGATTAGCAAATATAACACTGATCAGTTCTAGAAATAGCAGGGATGCTTCAATTCAGGAGTCATATGCAGAGATTAGGCAGGACACAGTTGTTCAGTTCTCAATACAAGGCAATGATGTTAGCTGCACACTTTTCATGGATACCAACTAGGCCAAAAGCCTGAAAGGTACAATGATGTATGTGTTCTTTGGCAAACTTGTCACAGTAGGTATGCTGTTTGTACACCTGTTTTTATGACTCACACTTCTTATGATATTTTGGTGGAATAAAAAAGTAAATCATGGGTTTAGGGCTGATGTCTCCTATCTTTCCTTCCCCCCTCCCCCCTCAAGGCTGCTTCCCTGAAACTTTCTTTTTGAGGTACTACAGGAAATACATACCTAAGGTGGCAGGGAAGCCAGGTGCTTGAGAGACAAACAGCAAAGTTTCACCTGAAAATTGATGGAATTTGTGAATACATCTCTACATTATAGAGCTTCTATTAATGGAGAGGAAAAAGCTCATCTACAGCAAGATACACCTTGCCTTGAAGTAGTCACCTGAATGGAGGTTTCTTGTTGACGTGCTTTGTGCTCCCAATGTGCTGATGCTGCTTGGTCAAGTATTTGAAGAAGTGACTGTCCAAAGCATCACTGCTTAGAGCTGGATAAACTAAATCCCTCCCAGGGCATATAAATTACAATCTGGCATTTGATGGGTAGTGTCTGCCTCTCTATGCTCTGAGCAGAGAACACTTTGATAGTCTAATTTAGGAGTCTGATGGTGGTGTGAAATACCCATCAGTAAATACCCTCTAGCTCTTGCAGTATGCTCTGCACTATGCAATCTGTTAATGAGCAAGAAAACAAAACTTCATGTATTGGTAAAAAGGGCTTTTTCCCTTATCTGTTATAAGTCTGCATTTTTATTTTCTTTTAAGCACAGTTGAGGAACGCAGTTTTGATTTCTTATGCTTTAGTCTGACAAGTGGCTTAAACATATTAAGTAAATAGGGCTAAAATTAATTATTTTACAGTTTTAGGGCTTGTTTTAGTCTGGATTCTCATCCTGAGTCACTTCTCAGACTCAGGCTGGTGCAAGAGAGGGTCAGAGTAGCTGAAGATGAGGCAAGGCAAACTGCTTCTTTCGCATCAGTGTCAGATTCTGGTAGTTTAAACTGTTTGTGAACTACAGTTTATCTGTGCTAAGCCACTTGATTCAGAAAATGAGGAGCAAAATGTACATGACTGAAGTGTTTATGATTCCTTCAAGATTTATTTTTTTCCTGAGAAATGAAAGTTGATGCTATAAATAGTGTTTCAGAGTTTAGGTCAAAGGTTCCAGGGATGTCTGATATCTTCTGACACTGTTAAGAAATATAAAACTAATAAGGCAGTAATCTATGGCTATTATCTCTCTATAGTAGGTGTGATGCTTGTCTGACCCTCTGACCATATTTGAGGCAGAGAAATTAAAATATAAAAATAACTGAAACAAAGTCAGAATCACTGTGTTTCTCATGCACTAATTCAATATTGCTGGCCCTGGACCACCAGGGATCGGAGATTATTCCATTAGTGAACATGTGTGATAGGCAGAAAAAGTTATCATGTGGCAACTCCTAACAGTTTTTAGTTTTGCTAGCGCTCTTTGGAATTTTGAGGATCTTATGCTATTTACAAGCCTTGAGTTGATCCTTCATTTCTCCATAAAATATGTAAGCAGTCATAATTTTACATCTGAGATTAGAAGTGCCTAAACCTGACTCTGAAATAAGTTTTGCACACTATCACTGCTGGATGCAGTCATAAGTGTTTCCATTCAGAGTAGAATTTATAGCAACAGTTACATCCATTATCTACTAGGGTGTGTCTCCCAAGGTGAAGATAAGGCAGATCATGCTTTACTCTGACCTCATCTCTCATTGACAAAGTTGATAGTAAAGCCCCAAGAAGATTTTTGCAATCTCTGGGCAAAGATTTCTTATGCCCATCCTGGATTTGGGCTACTTTGTATGACAAAGTGCAAGAAGACAAAGTAGGAAGCCTAGACCTGAATGATGAAGACATGGCATTAATGCTCCATTTCCTCAAAGAGGTAATGTGTTTGAAGGCACAATTATTTAGCTATGTTGGAGCTGAAGATTTCTGCCTATACGTCAACTAAATGCACTTGTAAGAGTAGCATCACTCATTCAGAAGAGGTACAAAAATTTTTGCAGAAATCAGGTTTTCATTCTCAAAATCTCAAAACCAGCTTTTTGGTTGCAACATGGTCAAGAGCAGAATCTATATACAGTCTCTGGTTTTACTTACCAGGCCATCCTTCCTTGTAAAGATTGCTAAATCCAATTGTTCCCATTCTTGGAAAAACAAATTTCAAACTGTATCCTTTAGTCATGTGAATTGCTTTCCTCTTTTTCCTTAATGTTACTATTAATTATGTCAGCAAAATAGTTCTGCAGTACAGACGCAGGTAGTTTGAAACCTTGTCTTTGCATAATCTTTCTTCTTGTGTTCCATACTTAATCTCACCAGTGTCTCAATGGGATGGAGTTTGCTGAAGTAGTTAGGTAGGTGACCCACTCCACTTCCAAGTGTACCCCACTATGGTGGATTTTTGTGCCTCTGAACAGGATGGCTACCTTCTTGTTCTTCCCCTGCTCTGCCTGCACAGTGAGGACACTGAGACACCCTTCTTTCCTGGGAGCACTCTAGACTTGCTGTCATTTCTGAAATGATCAAGTGCTCAAAGACAAAATCTTCCCTGCTTTAAGACTAAGTAGTTTCTTGGTAGTAAAAGAATTCATTGCCCAGGGAGAGCTTGTGCTCAGTCTAATGAAAATCAATAATAGGGAGTGAAGGGCAGATGCCTCCCTTCCTTCCTGAGAGCTGTACGTCTATAATACTCCAGACTTTCTCATCTGCTTTGTTTCCAGTGCACTTGACAGCACTCTGGCCACAGCGTACTCCTAACCAGGACTGGTTGCAAATGTAAGAACCCAGCATAGCCCCTGCTCTTCATTTCTGTTTTTATTCCCTCCTCCCAACAGTCAGCTCTTTCAGTGGGGAAATTAGATGAAAAAAAACCAAACTTGTGGGTCAAGGTAAAGGCAGTTTAATAAAGCAAAAGAAAAGGTTGTGCATCCAGAAGCAAAAGAAAACAAAGCATTTATTCTCTACTTCCCATTAGCCCACAATGCTCAGCCTGGGGAAGCACGGCTTCAGCACATGTAATGGTTGCTTTGGAAGACAGAGGTCATAAGTAAAACAGGCCCTTCCCTGCTTCCTCCTTTTTTCTCTTAGCTTATAGTGCTGAGCAGGCCTCATATGGCTTGGGTCAGCTGTCCCAGCTGTCCCCTCCAAAGATCTCGTCTACCCCCAGCTCACAGCCTTTGAGAGTCAGGGGGTAAGACTGGAGAGAGACCCTTGGTGCTTTTCAAGAGCTGCTCAGCAGTAGCCAAAATACTGGCATGTTATCAACACCTTTCTTGCTACAAAGCACAGCCCTATTGAGGCTACTTTGGGGGAAATTAACTCCATCTCAGCCAGACCCAATACAAATTATTTTCTTTAATTAATTGCTCAATTCATTTGTTTTTCCTGACAAAAATGCTGTCATCAGCTGAAGATGATAATCCTAACGTAGCTATGCAGCATTTAAAATTACTTCGAACTGCTATGGTTAAGTCTCTTGATCTATGAAAATATTTATTTAATTTAAAATTATGTTAGTGGTATCCTTTTAACACAGTATTTTGCATCAAATTCATTATTTTAATTTAGTTTTCTTAAGGATTACCTGGAGGCTATGGACATGCTTTGTGTATTTTATTTTTAAACTCTTAAAATTGAATTATTTATGGAGGAACGGAAAGAGCTGTCTTATTCATAAAATGCCATTGAAAAATAATTTTTAAACATTTAATTATTCTCGGATGGATGTCAATAAGATAATTTATATGCTTTTTTTTAATATACAGTATAAAGTAAAATTGAAGTTTCCAACTGATTTTGGGGTAAAGTTCATTTAATGTAGTTCAAAAGGTATATAAAGTCCAAATCTGTATTGGGAGGAGTTTAGAATTGGTTCTTTTTATTGCTCAGCATTACATGGCTATTTATGTAGTTCAAACTGATGGTGTCTGTTTATATTGCAAGAGAAGCTTTGAACAAGGGAGGAACCACAGGAGCAATTGGGAAATAGAGGTCACCCACCTCTGCAAGGACAGCCAGCAAGCCCACCAGGGAATGGCAGTAGCAGCAGAGCAGCTGGGCTTGGTGGTGATTTTGCCAAAACCCCATGAGCAGATTCTGCCAGCAAAATTTATTGAGTGAGCACTTTTCTGTGCCAGCCCAATCCCTTTCTCATTATAACTGTCCCAAGCTCACACGGTGAGATTTGCCATCTAGGTCCAGCTGTAGTGACAAAATGAGTTGCAGGCTGGTATTGATTAATTAGTATCTACATACTAAATTAATCCTTCATGCGCTACTCGACTTTTATAGACATATTTATCATATGTAAATTGAAATATTCTAGAATGAAATTTGTTATGTTTATTTACTGATCTTCTGACCAAATTATTTTGCAGGAACGCTTTAGTGTTGTATTTCTGATAACACTGACTGTTCCCAGGAACATAATTTCATTTCATAGTAGTGCAGTCTTGCTAATAATATACACTAAATTTGCTGACTTACATTTCAGTGTTAGCACAGAGCCTCAGAAATGCATTGCTTTTCAAGACAAACTGAAATGTCCTGACTCTTTGTCCATAGATATGAGATTCAAGTTGTGAAAATAAGAATCTCTATACATGTGTAACAAGAGGTGATTTGGAACCATACCACTAAATTATACCAAGACTATGCAAATATAAAGAGAGAGAACCTCACTTCCATGCAGCAAAATTTGTACTTAGTTAAGTGCAAAGGGGAAACAATTTCCCTCTCTTTTCTTTTCTTTGCATGTTTTATACCATCCACTGGGCTCATGCTTTTAGATGCAACACACAGTTTATATAACTGGGTGACAGTACAATTTTCTACTGTGTTTTTATAGCACCCAGAGGTAAGAACAGATGATAGAGTACGACAGCTCCCATGGATGAGAATGGCAGGAATGTGCTGGGTTCAAACCTATGAGACTGTCTCTTATATTTTTGCTTGTGGGATTGGTTGAGCACAGTTTTGTTCAGGGAAGTATGTGCAATCATACCTTATCTGTCTGCCCGTCTGGCCAGGAGTTTGCATTTTCTTTGGTCTGGCCCTGTGATATATTTGTTACAACAGCATGAAAAAAAAAAAAAAGAAAAAAAGAGTAAGCATGTTCTATGTTATGATTTTATCATAATGCCTCTTTTAGAGTAGCTATTACTCATTTTCTTCATCTTGGCCTCTGTTTTAGTACTTCTGTAATTTTTATTCAGGCAGGGTTTTCCCGGCTATTTCACATGTTGATCAGATGACGCATGATTGAGATGGAGCCTTTGACTTTTACAATTGTTGTTCACAGCAAGAGCAAAGCAAAGTGATTCAAATATTACCAGAGATGTATAATTAAAAATGTGTCCTGCCTGTGCTGACAAAGTGCTTCTGTAGCATTTCAGAGCTTGGGCAGAGACAGACCCCGGGTCCCACTTAAGCAGTGGTGCAAAGGTCTCTCATAATACCAGCCTCTGGCTCTTTGTACTCTGGAGAGCCTGTAGGCTGTTTTTGCCTGTTTCCCACGCTGAGGAAGAAGGAACTTCCATCTATAACACACCAGAGACAGAGGCCAGCACAATGCATAGGGAGAGCATTTTTTATGCAAATGAATGGAGCAAATTGTGCATCCCGTCTCCCTAACAGAGATAATCCCCAAAACTAGGTACAACTTTTTCTTGTGCTTCTACTGGGAGGAGGCAGCTTTGCCCAACTGCCACTCCCTTGTCCTGGGATGTATGTAGCCCTTTGTGCAAAGGATGTGCACTTACACAAGGGAAGTACAACTTCAGAAATATTATTTGGTAAAGTTTTCTATCTTATTACCACTCATAGGGCCTTTTTTTTGTAAATTATCAGAACTCAACACAGAGTGATAAAGTAGTGATTTTGAGATTAATTGTTAGATGGGGCTTGCTGATAATCACTGTAGGAGAAAGGTCACATATTATCTGAGGCAGCCAAGTGTCATAATGATAACCTTTTTTTTGCATGTATTGCATGTATTGCATGTATTGCATTAAAATATACTAATCATTTGATAAAATCATTTGATACAAAACCAAAGTGCTCAGAAATAAAAGTGGCTGAAGCTTCTTTATTGCAAAATGTCCTAATATAAATTTTCAGATGAACCACTCAATTAAAGCTTGAGAACGTTTTGGGTTAGCCAGAAGGCTGCAGATTGGGCTGAAAATTTCTAGAAGGACTTGCATGTCTTAAAACTTGAGCTAAAAAATTGGAGTTTGCATCTCGGACTGTGAGTTTGCACTGAAACAGAGTTAGCACAGCCTCAGAGAGGAACTGCAGCAACCTATAGTCTGAGACACCTCAAGATGACTTTTGGGCTATTCCCCTTTATATATACCTCTACCTGTGTCGCTCTAATGTAAGTTTTTTCGACAGCTTTTTTAAGACCCCTTACTGTGAGACTATAGAGTCTGTTCAAATTATACATTTCAGTACCCCACTGATCATTAGAAAGTTTTACTATGCTTTCATAATATCTTCTTGTGTTCATCATCAGTATGCGGAACAGGTTATGTTCTTGTTCTTTGCCTTCTGCCTTCCCTCTGCAGGTCAGTCTGGTTCATCTAGATTTTCTTGTAGGTCCTGGTTTACAGACTCCTTACTCCTAGAGTGTCATAAGGAACGTTTCATTTGTTTGTGTAAATGGACTAAAACTAATCCATGGTTGTGCCTACACTACAAAGGATCACTGGACAGATAAATAGAAAATTAATCAAAACGTAGTTCCTGCCATGTTGGTTCCCAGGAGATTTGCAGCCTGATTCAGGTGAAAAGGAAATCCTATTGTCTTTTAAGTTCCTAAGGCTGAATGTCTTTTCTCTCCTTTCACTAACTTCAGCACAGCAGGAAGCTCTGTTGATGGAAGGCACATGGTACCCCGGAGCAATCTGGAGTAGGACACGGGCAGAGGAGGGTGGATGTGAACAGAGTGACAGGGATGATGAGAGGACTGATGCAGGAAGGCTGGCAGGACCTCAGCAGGTGGCACTCTTCCCTCTGGATCAGCATGGGGAGGGAGCCGCTCACAGCAGTGCACGGCATCACTCTGCTGACACACCAGCTCAGGATGCAGTGCGAAATCCAAAGCCTTGACCTCTTTTGATTGCTGAGTTTTTATATGGAGTCGTCCTTGATTCATGTATAAAAATAGTTTACTAAAGGTTCTTGAAATTTCAACTCAGATAATCTGCCTAATGAGATGTCTATCTATAGCTGTGGCTCTGTGAATTATTCCTTGCTCCTTGCTCAGGCATTGCAATCCTAACGCAACTGTGCTTTTGATGTTGGACATCTAGACAGTACTGATCCTGGACTGTACAGCAGGGGCATTTTGAGATTAAATCCTCGTATTCCTACAGACTGTGGTCTGTGTTGCACTGGCTTTTCAGCTAGTCAGTCTGTTTGCAGTGAATTTAGTGAGAGCTTAAACAACAAAAACTTGAAATGTAACATGGTATGATTATACTCTTACTTTTTAATGAACTCTTTAAACAGGGAACCTGATCTGTGTGTCTTGTTCACCCTAGACCTACCCCTTGTGGCGCTATAAAGAAAATAAAAAAATTTGGCAATAAATGATTATAAGGAGTTTTAATCCCCAAGCTGTACCTGTACCAAAGCCTCAAGGATTTCTTGCCTGCTTTAAGTATTGTTTTCTGAAGGTATATCTGAAGTTTCACCAAGGACTTGCATTTGAGTCCTTGGATCACAGCAGGAATTGAACCCAGGGTCAGGATTGTCTGATTCTTCACTGACAGAGGCTTGCACAGTTGTTGACTTTGCTTTAATTGAGGAGCCTCCCTTTGTTACAGTCTCTTCAGGAGTTTCAGCTAGTAGGTAGCTCTGAGTTGATTTATTGGCATTTCTCTCCTCAGGGTATATTTTTATTAAGACATATCAGAAGAATGACTTTTTCTGCTAACCACTGCTTTTTTTTGTATGCACCTCTTTTAGAGGGCTTCTTTAGACATCCAGCTTCAGTATACTTATGTTCTACTAGGTGGCCTGTTCTTTTGCATTGAGAGAGACTGATTTTGATGCCTAGCTCTCCAGCTGTGTATGCCTCTGTGATGTGGAGTTCCAGCTGCTGTGAACTGATTGAAATCCCATCAGCAAGAATAGCTTGTGCCTCTTGGGGAAACAAAAGTGTTTTTCTGTTCCCCAGAGCCCTGGCTAGGCTGTCATACCTGTGGCTCCATTCCTTTTCACTGCCATGAGTGTCACATACTTACTGTCCTCCTGCAATGCCATTCTCTTAGGATGTGGCAAACGAGAGTGTGGTGGGTTTTATTGACTGTCTGACACAAAGTACATTGGGATGATGAATTTTTTTTCTGTTGTAGCTCCATTGGAAGTTTGTGGCCAAGCTGCCCACCCAGTCACTGGCTATTGGACAAGAGTGATTGTTAGTGGGGAGTCTTAAAAAGGTGATTGCAAAAGAAGTAACTCAACCTTTCTCACAGTGGTTGAGGGGGTGGTGTCCCAGGAGTGTACATCCCTAGTTTGTGTGGGCTTCTTGGGGAGTCCCGTCAGAGGAAGTACTTCTGCTTTATTCACAGCAGGTATAAACATATCTTACTGATAATATCCAATATCTTACCTGGAATATCCATTAAATAGCCATAATTCCTAGATCGTTTGAGATACAGCCCGTAGTGCTTGAAGTTCAAGATTAATTTTTTAAGCCATATCAAAGGTTCATGAGGTTCAACAATAGACATAAATTCCAAGACATAATGCATGGTCTCAGACTAAACTAAAAACCTGCAGTGAGGATAGAGTAGGTCCAGATTCCCCTGACAATAAAGTCATCTGAACCAATGTTAATATTAAACCACATTGACTGGAAGTGCATGTGCATGGTAGACATTCTTATATCAAACAAGCCTGTGGAAGGTTTTTTTTCCCTTTAAGACATGTAATACTCTAGGATATTGAAAATTGTTCTACAAAAGTTCCCCTCAAGCTCTTAAATTAATTACTGGTATCAGACATTTCCAGCTTTGAAGACATCAAGTTTATTATGGGGTAAACAAAAATTGTGTGGGAAACTAAAAGGATGTACCATATGGCACATCTTAAATACTCAGTAATTTGAAGAGATGGTTTGTTGAAAACAAATTTTACAGCAAACCAAGCTGTAAATTTTCTATAGCTTTGAAAAATCACCATGAAAGAAATAAGAGGACAAAACATTGAAATGTTTTGTACGCTATGCCGCTTCTTGAATGTAGGTTTGACTGATTGTATTCTTTTCATTGTACATAAGCAGACATGAAAATCTTTTCAACTATAAACTAACGATGATTAGCATTTTAGTGTAGGGACCTGAAAGCTTTCTGTAGGCATGACTGAGTTCATACCCAGCATTTCCTGACAGGAATTTCTGTAATAATACATTTCATCTGATTCTGGAATGTTCACATTCCCTGCTTGCTTTGTCAGGAGAAAGACAGCCACATGCAAAGAGGTGAATTGCAATATTAAAGTTTTCAGACCTAAGAAGGACATTTCGTGGTCTTGACTGTCATCATTTTGCAGCTGGAAGGCAGAAGGTCAGAATGGAAGTGATTGCCCAGCATCCTCCATGAGGTCTCTCACAGTACTGGAAGGACTGCACTGCCAGTCACAAGATTGTCTTTCCTGATGTGCTGGACTCTCTTGTATACTCCCATCAACATTTGCTTTGCTTCTTCCTACCTAACCCAAAATATAGAAAATACCATTATTTGGAATGTTATTTGCTCCTTCAAACTTACAATACAATCAGGTACATCTTGAACATTGCTGTCTGAGGCATTCAGGGTACTGTGATAGATTTATTCCCATTAAAATCAGTGTGGTTTCACTTTTTAGTGTATGTATCATCTGGCAGTTCTCATTCATTGGATCAGCAGATCATCTCCTGGAATGGCCTGTTCTTTCTCTTTGGTTTTGACTGGCAGTTTTTTTGGTTTTGTTTTTGGGAGAAAGAGGGTAGGGAGAGGGGGCAGTGTTTTGTTTTTGTTGCTTGTTTTGTTATTTTCATTCTTTAGGGTCTGAAAAAGGGAAAGTGCAGGCATGAATGAGGCTGCTGGGAGCCACACATTTAGTTGCACAGATCAGCCATCTGCTTTACATGCTCTACCATCGCTCCTTGTTATGCACTTATTATGGGAATATTTATTCTGTCAATGACTAGCTGTTTGGTCTTGATAAGCTTCCATCTGCATATAAATTTGTTAAACCACTCCCCTTAGGCATATGCAAGTTTGTCTTTCCCTTTAAGATGGCTATAATTATACAATTAGATTTGCCATATCGTCAGCAGCATGCTCAGCTCCCACATCCACTGCAGGATGCACGTGTGGGAGAGGGACTGGCAAAAACAATTTGCACAGCTCCTCAAGTATGAAAAAGGTTGAGTTTTAGAGTGACAGCCAGTAAAGATGGAACCTCTGTAGGAGTTTTGGAAGCCTTTAGAGGTAACAATATGGCAAAAATAAATGGGGATGAGCCATAGACACGTCTGGGTACGAATAAGGGCAGTGGATTTCTAGGAATGATGAAGTGGCCCTGTCAGATGGTTGTGTGCCCCATACTCGGCAGATTTGCCTTCACTGAAGCTCCCAGTGAGCTATGAGGGGAGCTGTGTGAGGAGAAGACCCGATATGGGCCTTCCTTCTGAGAGGATCTAGAACAAGACTGAGTTGCAGTTAAGGGTGGGAAAGACAGGTTCTGGTTCCTGAATTATTTAAACTTTTCAGAGTTGTGCAATTCATGCACCATGCATGTATGCAGGAGAAGAAAGGCAACCAAAGCAAAGATGGCTTGGGATTTTTTTTGTTTGCTTGCTATCTGCTGGTCTTGTTTTGTTTTTCCTGCAGCAAATGACTCAAAATTACTAAATTGTTACTATTTTCTCACTAACTCTGCTCTTGTTAAACTCTAACTGAATCCTAAGAGACAAGGCCAGATCCTCAGCAGTGTCCATCGCATTTGGCATATGGGATCACTTTTCTTGACTAGCTTGAACTTTGAGAAATAATTTGATTTTGAAAATCAATTATTCTCTTTCCCATGGTAATCAATATGGTAGCATTTTCTCTTCAAAAAACTTTATCCCAGAAGCATGGATGTTTTAAGTACTTGCCAGAGACCCAGATATCCCTGGGGAAATTATGTGTTCAGGCATATCTCACTTTAAATAATTTTTAAAATAAACATTCTACTTTGTCTTGTGTATGAGTTATGACTGTAATGACTTCTGGTTCTGAATTTCCTTTTCCTCCAGACTTCTCCTGATGATAATGCTGCTCAATGTGGGAATGAGCCTATGTATTTACCTGACATTTTGCCAATGTGCTGTTACACTGCTTTTTATATTGAAAACTAATGCCCTGAATCTCACATTGTGAAGATCAAAACTGGCTCCTCAGCAAAGCACACAGTAGATCAAAATCTCAGTTTCGGGCATGGATGTAGCCAGGCAGTGGGCACTGGGCTTTTGTGGGATGCACAGGTAAAGCATAAGGCACAGTGGCTTACTGGAGGCAGTTCAGTCCCTGAATTGTCCTTCTGCACAATGAGCTCCAGTAGACTTTGACGCAAAATTGCAAAAGCTTTCAAGAATGCAGCAACTCTACTGATGGCTGTGGTAAAGGCATCTATTTTCTCTGTTTAGCCCTACCTTATCCAAGGAACTCTTGATGAACTTTGCATATTGAAAGACAAAAGATAAATTGGGTATTTTATTGTTGAAGATTTTCTGTTTGATTCATGGCTTTTGAGTGAGTACATTGATGTTACACAACATCCTATCATTAACTGCTCCTCAGAAGGTAGTCTGCAAGTGTTTTGCAAATCATTGCTACATTACAGGCTCACTCTTGGGACCAATAATTTAAGATGTGTACTTGTAACTTAAAATTGTTTTGCACATAATACAAAAGCAGGCAAAATTGTGGCTATTTGAGAACAGTGTTGTCAACACTGTGTAAAAAGACACTGTGCAAATGAAGGCTTTAGTTCTAGTCCTGCAGGTCTGGGGATACATTTGTTCCCATGGAGTTTAGCAGGAGCCCTTCTACAGGAATTTCTTCAAGGCCTCAGAGCACCCTGCCCAGGGGAAAGTTCAGCAACACTGCAACACCTAGACCATAGGTTCCCAACTTTCAGATAGTTGGTTCTTCACTACAGTATACTGATACTGTATTGTGTCTTGTTTCATCTCTTCACTAAAATCTCTCTCTGGTCTACTGTACATCTTCTTTATAATTTTTCTTGTTCCATGACTGTCCCCACATTCTGCATCCTTACTTCTTCATTGCCAGCTTTGCTGACAGATTGAGGACTGAGAGTGAGATTGAAAACTCTATATCGCTGAAATCACCCAGAGCCACTGGGTGTCCCTTCACCAAGCTCCCATGTGGTTATGATGTAGGAATATACAACACAGACATTCAACATTGCTTCATAAGGATCTGTATGCATCTGATCTCTGTACTTCATCTGTGACATGACCATGAGTCACCACTCAGGTCCACCTCATCCCTCAGAAAACTTAGAATAAGAGTCCTTCACATTTTAACTCCAGTAGAAATTATTTAATAGATATGGAGTCAGTTCATTCACAGTGGAAAATAATTTATTTCTGTTTACTTAATGTGCTGCTTCAGAGAAATTAGAAATAATTGCAGAATAATCAGAAAGAACTTGCTGGCAGATGAAAAAGCTAATTTGTATGAAAATCAAGAGTAAAAATATTGTTTAGGTAGGCTGTATTTTCTTTGGATGCATGTACCTCAGCATAAGAATTTCATTTATAACACTTGATATAAATAGTGTGATAACACTTCACAGAACCTCCACTTATCAGGGGAATTCCAACTTCTTACAGAAACTGGAGCATGCTGGTTGTCATGCCATCTTTGTAAATATTTTATGTTGGCTTAAGACTCAAGGGCAGACATCTATTTTTGCTTAGTGTTTGTGAAGAATTATGAACCTAAAAAGCTTTTGGTATAAAGCATTTAGCAAAGGCAGTTCAAAGCTCTCTCCAGAAACAGAAATTGCAGAGCACCTTTTTTTGTTTGTTTTTATGTTATACCTAATGTTTGCCATACTTCTCTGCTAAACATGTCTGTAATAAAGTTGTTCCAAATAACAACATACATACATACATACATGCATACATACAGCAAAGTAGCTTGGAAGTCAGTATTCAGAAAGTGTAGCCTTCCTCTTCCCTGAAAACAACTGCTTTGCATTGACATCTTCAGCAGTAACTCTTTTTTCTTTTTTTTTTTTTTTCTCCCCCCAGCTGCAGTCTAGTATTGCCTTTCTGCCAAAATAATGAAATTCATAGACTGGCAGAGACAGTGTATCCTGTATTGTCTGGTGTCCCAACAAAATTTCCTGGATATCTACTGGTTTCTCAAGTAAATAATATAAAATTTCTACTTGGGACATAATCTGAAGTTCTTGAAACCACAAAAAATGTGTCATGTGCTCATGATTAAAGTGAGAAAGTTTAAGAGCTAAAGACTATTACTGTGCAGATTAGCAGTGTAAATGTTAAGCTGCGTGAGCCATATGGCCTGGCTCCTCAGCTGCATTTGTGTGTTTGCACACAAGGCAGAGAAATTCATTCAGACACTTACATTTACCCAGCATTAATATTGATTTTAAAATTCAGATTTCAATAATTCCATGCTCTTTCTGTATCCCTGGTAGTCTCTTTAAGCCAGTCACGTTACCAGTGTGCATGGCCATACCTACTTGTCAGCTTCTGCCTGTGTATGTCGGGCTTGACTCAGTGCTGCTGTGAGAGGCCAGTGTGTGACATCAGTACTAATTAAGTTTGAATACAGAGCTATGTTTGAGAGCCAGAGGAAGTGCAGGAAGGAAGCTGAGTGTCAGTGAGTCATGTCAGATGAATGCATGGCAAGCAATTATTGATAACATACAGCCAAACCACAATGTTGGTTTTGGAAGATTTGGCATGGGAACTAAAAGCAGCATCCTGACCTCAGCTGTGATTTGTTTGTATTTAGATTTCCAATAATGCTGTTTTGGTTTATTTGGAAGAATTGTTTCTTTGCAGATTCTCTGTCTTCATTTATCTCACAGCTCTTGGTAGAATGAGGACCCTTAGGGACTGGAACGTTTAATCTGTGTGAACAAGGCCTCAGCATTTCTCTGAAGACTGTCTACCATTTTCTGTGTGAAGGAAAAATGTCTCTTTAGTGGCAGGCACCCTGCCTTGTAATTTCCGTTGTGTGAGCTTGGACATCTGTGTGATTACCCTCTGGGAACACTTGCAGCTTGACACACATGCATCTAGTCTAGCTATTTTTAATCATTGCTTTTCAAGTATCTGTAGTGAGTTTGGTGACATGAATGGGAATAGTGTTTTCCAAATTTGAGTCTTTTGGTATTTTCTTTTTGTAGTTCCTCAACCCCACTACAATCTCAAAGTATCATAAAGGTTAATCACTTCCAACTGTCCAGGAAACTTCATTTCTTGAAAATATTACAGTGCCCACAGAACTTGAATGTAAAGCCACATTTGAAGAAATAAGAAATATCAAATTTCTGTTTTAAGTGTAGCCATAATTATTTAAGAACATGACATACTGGGAATCAGGTAGCCTTTGGGCTTTTTAGAAGTTATTTAAAATTAAAAAATGATTGTTTATGGTTTTGGCTTAATTTATAGGAAAGATGATAGTTCTGAATCAGCAACAGTTACTATGATAGTGGCTCATTTTACTGGAGAGCTTTTACATTTTACTCTTTGGGACAAAACTAAACCCAGGTAACAGTCTTTTCCTTACTTATCCCATCTGATCACATCTCCAAGGACTATACCTTTACTGTTTACCTTTTTGAAAGAAAAACTTCTGTAACACATCTGCCATTGTCAGTGTGTGAAGTAGTTGTAAAACAAGACCTGAAGAATAATGATCCACTTCAGCTCTCAGCTTTCTAACTTGAAAAAGTACAGCACAGTATTTGGACTTGTGAATCAGTATTTTAAGTGAGGTTACAGAAGTAAAATTCGATGAAAATAAATCTCATTGTACTGATCAAGTCATGAAGAATACCTTGTATTAGGAGTTATAAACTGGTTATTTGAAGGTTAATAGAGCAAGAGATGGAAAAAAAGACTTTAAAGAATTCCTGTAAACGATATTTCATTTCCTTGGCCACAGTGTAGGATCAGGTAGATCTATGTCACGTCTGAGAGATGTTTGTGTGCTCTCTTCTTGAAGACCTCAGATGATGGAGACCCCACAATCTGACCATGCAACCATAGTTTCGCTATGTTTTAACATTAGAAATTTCATTCTTTTAAGTGTAACCTGAAGTTTCTTGCACATTAAATTAATTTCCTCTTGTTCTCCTCAGTTGTGGAAAAAAGATTTTTCCTTTCTTATTATAACATGCATTTGGAAACTACTCTCAGGTTTCAGCCCACTCTTGGCTAGATTAACAGTCCTACTTCATCCAGTTTTCCTTTGCCATTAACGTTTTTTACATCCATGATAATTTTTTGTTTCTGATCTCTGGTCTATGCACTTTTTGACATGCATTGCCCAAAACTGAATACATCAGATAAATGCAGTTCAATAGGAAGCACACTAAAGTTCATGGAGCTCTATCTGACACCAGAGAGTCTTAACTCACAAAAGTAATCCCCCTGGATTCAGCAGAGACACTGAACTAAGTGCTTCTTTGTGAGAAAGGAGTGCAGTCCTACCTCTCAGATCTACCAGACTTTACTGCAGAGTTCATTTTCCTCATCCATCACTTCAGTCATATTTTTTTTTTATTCCCCAAGTCATGCCTCTGTCTTTTGCTGTATTGAATGTAAAGTCTTTATTTTCACTTGCAACTTCTGTAATACACTGTTCATTTTTTATCGTGTACTCTTCTTGGCATACTCGCTCACCTTCTATCTCTCCATTCCCCAATCCCAAATTCCTAGATTTAATAGTTCCTTTGTGATCTATTTTAGCTGAGGCCTCACGCTTCAGGAAAATTGTTTGTAAACAGCCAGGGCACAGCAACAACCTTCCTTCTAAAGCCTTCTTAGAACTCTGTTTCTGCAGACCTAGGTGGGAGCTGGGCCACTTGTACACCATACAAGGCAGTGCAGCAACCTAGCACAACTCTCTTTTCTCTCTGGTCTGCATGCATCTCTCCTTTACACTTACAAGGAAAGCTTTTTGGAATATAGGCCATGATTTATGTGTCAAATGAGAAGTACTTCACACAATAGATAGGTCTAGAGTTAACATGATAATCCTGGCAACAATGCTGGTAAATATTCTAGAGAGATATGGCCCTATTCAGGTCCCACTGTTCCTTGCACAAAGAGCCAAGTATTTTGAGACAACTCTTATATCTTCACATATGTTTTTCCAACCCATAGAATTATGCTTTAATGGTATTTCCACAGGAGAGCAAGGTGAGCCAAGGACCGGTCATTACAGAGGCTTTTCCATGTAATCGAGTGGTTCAAGAAAACATTGTGAAATATTATCTTGGCTTAGGATGTAAATGTGAAGAACAGCTGGTAATTCCATGGAGATCCTGCTCATCTATAAATTAATACATGCCAGTGGGGATACTGACAATTTGTCTTGGAAGTGAAACGGTTGAGGAGAGATTTTGGCACTCAATCAGTAAAAGATATGACACTCATAAAAATAGAACTACATTTATGATACAGTACAACAATTAATTGGTTTTGGATATATTTATATTTGTAAGAAATCAAGCATCTATTTCTGATATCTATGTGTGTGTGTGTAAAAATGAAATTTCCTGCATCGGGAGAGAGACAAAACTTCCTTTGTTAACTTTTCAGAAAAGCATGGCTTCTACCAAAAGAGCTCGATAAAACATATTTGCTATTTTGAGGGGCTCTTCATTGAACAAATGGTTTTCTTACAGTCCTCCTCCTTCACTGCTTCAGTTTTACAACATAATGAAAACAAGCTGCTGCAAACTGTAAATGAGGTAGGATCAGAAGAACAGTTTTAGAGAGGTAACAGCTGAAGACATTGCTTAACAGTTACATTACTGGAAGGAAGGCCAGAAGATATAACTGTTTCTCATTTATCCATGCATATGTAAATATGCACATAGACATAAAGAAAGAATGGTTGCAAAATGTGCACTGGTGGCATAAATATGTGTATGGGTAAATAGGTAAGATAACCAGACATTCAGAAAACTGAATTTGCTTTATGTAGTTAAATTTAATATAGATTTGTTGGCAGTAGACTGTCAACTTTGCTATCTGTGTACAGGAGGATTGACACTACATGTTTTTATCGTTATATGGTACACAGCACCTCTGTGCATCCTTCTATCCAGGGACTCCCAAACAGAAACAAGGTACTTTTATGGATGTACTAGTACTATTACAGTAATTTCACGACTATAAGGTGCACCCTTTTGACTAAAATTTTGATGGAAACCCAGAAGTGCGCCTTATAATCCGGTGTGCCTTATATATGGACAGAGTTCAGAAATTTGCCAACCCAGAAGTGCAAGCCGCGAGGCACGGCAGCCCTGTGGGAGCCCCGAGCTGCGAGGCACAGCTGCGCCGCGGGAGCCCCAAACCACGAGCTGCGGCGTGAGCCAAGCTGCGCCGTGTGCCAAGCTGCGCCAGCCGCACCAGCCGGCGCCGGGGGCGGGCGGGAGTGTCGGGGCCTGCAGCACGGGGAGGGCGCCTGGGGCTGCGTTTAAAGGCTACGCCAATCTGTGAAAAATGTTTGCAAATTGCACACCTGCCAGTAAACCCTGCGATCACGCGATTCTGTTCCTAATTCGTTACTTTGTTGAACGTGGTTCCTCACTGCAAAAAAAAAGTGCACCTTATAGTCCGGTGCGCCTTATATATGGACAAAGTTCAGAAATTTACCAACACCCGGAAGTGTGCCATATAATCCAGTGCGTCTTATAGTTGTGAAATTACTGTAATTTGAATCTCTTGATATTAATATCCATCTCTATATTCCCTGCCTCGCTTCTTCCTAGCATATGTACTCTTCCACAGAGAGGCCCTCTCCACCTGTTTGATGCAGATCCCATCTTTTCAGTTTAGAAAACCTGCTTTCATCACCAAAGTAAGAGTTCAGTGCTCTCAGTGTTGCTTTTATAAAACACTACCAAAATCAAAGAGTTTTCATCACTATATTTTGTATCTTACTAGTCTTCAGGTCTGGTCTTCTTCATTACCTCTTCTCTCAGGTAATAAGTGACAGGATGAGAAGAAAGGGCTCCAAGTTCTACCAGGGGAGGCTTAGATTAGGTATTAGGAAAAATATTTTCTCAGAAAGGGTTATAAAGCATTGTAACAGACTGCCTAGGGAAGTGATGGAGATACCATCACTGGAAGTATTCCAAAAAACGTGTGGATATGGCACTTGAGGACATGGTTTGATGGTACAGGGTTGACAGTTGGACTTGATGATCTGAAAGAGATTTTCCAACCTTAGTCATTCTATGATATGTGTTATCTTGTTTCTGTTAATGATGGTTAGCTGATTTTAGATTTATTTTGTCTTATTTTTATTATGAGAAAAACAGGTGTCTGGTTATTGGTTTTTATTTTTTTATGCTGAATTTTACACGTTTAAGTTTTTGCAGTATTTTTATGTGTTCGATACGTTTTTAATGTAAAAGCACCTTTTTATTGAGTGAGGTGTACAAATACACCTCCAAATGTTCAGGGTTTGTACCTGGGAAAGAAAAGGAGCACCAAAGGGAGCACTACAATTTTCTTCTGACTAGTTATTTTTTTCCTACTCCAGATTCCAGGCTATGACTCTAGACACAGGCTGAATTGTGATCCAGATTGTGACTGTTTCCTTTGTGGTCAAAGGCAAAAATGCTTCTGATTGCAGATCTGCTTCCCAGTTTCCATCCTATAGCCTCAGGAAAAGGGGAAAGGACAGCATAATTGTATTCTTCCTTCCTTTGAATATCTAGTGGCATTTCCAACAATGCCAATTCATTCTATACCTGAGAGGAATATCATCTATCCCTACATCTGCTATTCAGTTCAGATAGCCTGGGGACTTTCTAGAGTTACGAGGGCTGTGAAAGCCCTCCTGAGGTCTTTTGATACAGCATCCCAGATCAAATTGATATGCTGCATTTGCCTCCTCTGACCTATGTGGTGATGCTGATGGATAAGACTCTATTTCTGTTAGTTCATTTGCTTTAGCAAGCACTGGCTGTGTGTAATGAGAGATGCTGCCAAACCTGACTCACATTTTCTCTTCATTCCCTGGTATAGCAGGCTCTCCAGTTGCTTCTCAGCATGAGGAGCAAACTTATTTCTTAATTAAAAAAACAAACAAACAAATTGGCAAGAGCCTCAGACACTGAGATATTTTGGGTAAAAGGCTAAACTCATTAGCATTTCTCCAGTAGAGAATAGCAAATTTCCAAACTATGCTGTCTGGGACAGGATCCTAACACTATGAAACTCTATGGCTCTGAAGAGGATGGAAGATAGTACCTCTCCAGGAATAAACAGCTTTTCTGTCACATTTTCCTTGCTGGCTGTCATGGATGCATGACACATGATAGTGTAATGGTTTCCTTTCTTAGAAAGAGAGACTGCAGTGATGGAACTGCTCTATGGGATTTAGTTTATCATATGAACTTTCTGTAGTATAGGATGTCCACTCTTGTCTTGTGGACAATATTGTCTGAGTAGCTAGTAGAGCTACCACTGCCTGAAGCTCTGCCCACATCTATTTACCACGTTTAGAATTCCCAGCTTAGCCTCTTTGTCGATGTGCTGGAAGGATGAAGAATTCCTTTCTTTGCAATATCTTTCTTCCCTCTCCCCTTCTCCTGGAGAAACCCGACTGTTCTCTTCTGCTCACCTGTATAGTACTGCCCAAACAGGATAGAACTCCTGTAATTTCAGAAATACAAGGTGCAGAAGTTTGTTCCAGCCACCAGCAGGGAAGAGGGGTGGAGATTCTGTTAAGTCTTTACTTTTCATCCAGAGGCCTCATGCAGTTCTTCTCTGGAGGGTTTCAGAACCCACCCAACAGCCTTCAGAAGAGCACATTGTTGTCTGCTTGGAGGATATGTGAATGTAGCTGTGCAGTGAAATGCACTTCAAAGTACCTGCTGCACTCTGCTTTGCCAAGAAGTCGTAGAAAGGACACTCCTGCATGTGGTTGAAAGTTAAATCCAGCCCCAGCTACTTGGTTTGCCACCATCAGATTATCTGATGTGAGCTCTGAGTTTAACTAAACTGTGTCACACTTTATTTTGTTCTGGATCCATGTGAAATAACAGGGAACACCAACTCTTCTGCTTCAGTGCCAGAGTCTGTTTGCAGGCTCTCTATTCCTTTTGTTTTCATTAAGCCACCTTGCGTTGCAAATCTGCTTCTTCTTAGAGACTTGAGAAAGCCAAAGCAACATGGTATGAATGTGATTAGGATAGTCTAGCATGGTCTCATAAAATTCAGGTTGGCAACTGCACTCAAACTGTTTCCTTGTGCATCTCACTTACCAAGCACAGAAAGTGGCTAGAAAGACAGTTCAGTCAGGGCTGGGATTTGATTTCTGAGTGGGGCCATTAAATCTAAAAGCAGTGCTTTTAAAGAATCTTAGCTTTATACTTTTTTTTATTTTCCCTTTCCAGTTAGGTCTGCTTCTATAATCTCTTCTTTGTCCTGTATTCAATCCTCATTAAAGCTCTGTTAGATTTTTTTGTTTATTCTTTTCTCATAGCAAAATAGAAAACAAAGTTTGGAAAAGTAGGTTTGGGGAAGAAAGCTGTAATTTAGGATCTCTTCCAATTTCAGTCTCTATCTTGCATTCCTCATTGCGCATCCCAGCAAGCTGAGCCCTCATGAGCTGGCAGCTGTTGTAGTCCGTGCATCCCAGTCACTCTTGAACTGATCTGAAAATTCCTGCCATTGCAGGAACTGACTGGCAGATTAGCCTGTTATTAGGTCTTGAGCTGTGTTATAAGCAGTTGCCAGGTTTGTCTGTTTCTGCAATGAGTTTTGGCTCCATTTCCATGTCAGAGAAATTGTTAATGTTCATTTTCAAAAGCTGGCATCACTGATACCAGAACAGAGTACTTTTTGTAGCACTTGATTTGATTTCTGTACTTTAGGTTGTTTTCTTTCCTCTCAAATGACTGTACTCACCTACTGATAAAATTCCTTTTCCACAATCTTTGATTAATAAGTAACATGGACTGTGCTGGCTTGGGAGGAGAGGATTCAGAGAAAAGTGCTGCATTTTAATATGAAGTGAAATGAATCTATTTGCACCAAATTACGTGGAAAGAATACACTTCCAAGAAACCATGTTATTGAAACATGCTCTTCTGCTTCTATTAGCTTGATCTGCAGACTTGCTAATTCTAATTTCATGTAGGCTTAAGGTGAGCTGTTTCTCAATGTAGAGATACCCATCCTGCATACAACACCATTTGAATGCAAAGATCCATCCCTGGTGAGGATGATTCAGTACTGTACTGTTACAGGTTTTCTCATCAGTGGCAAAAAACATGACATTATTTAAATGGCTTTAAAGAGAAACCATGTGTGAAGCAGAAGGTATAGAAGTTATACCTTATGTAGAGATGCTGCAAAGAAAAAAGAAATTAAAACAAACAAACAAAAAACGTATGTCAATTTTGGCCTAACTTTGTTCAAGTTGTTCCTTTTAAATATGAAGAGCAGAGAAAAGGAGTACAGAAAAGGGAAATAAACCAAAGTGATTAGCCTGGTGACCTTCTCTTATTTCTACTGGATTTTGTATGTATGTGCACTGTGCCATTGTTTCTGATGAATAAAATTAACATATTCAATTTGTATCCTAAAAGAAGCCCAAATTCAGTAATTTTCTCAGTACAGCAGTTCCATTTTAAGGTGCAAGTTTTAACTTTGGAAATTGTTTGTTATTGTAATTTGATTTTTTAATATATTTTGCATATTAATGTGTTCAGATCAAACATACCTTAAAAAGAGAATAATAGTTTTATAAAATAGCATTAGGACTAATTAAGAAAAGAAAATAGCTCTGACAATGGCATTCTCCTGGGGTTTTGTTCATATGCCATTTTTAAACAGTTGAATGTTGAGTCACTCAGTAGCAGATTAGCTTATTCATCAGCTTTCTAAGAGCTAAATTTCAATGGTTTTCTTCCCTTTCTTATATTCTTTCAAATGATTTATATAAAGGAAGGTTTTCACTATGTTGGTAGAGGTTTCCCGAGAACTTTCCAACTAATGCTTAGTTAAACAGATTGAGTAGAAATTTATACTGTAATTAGTTTGATGAGAGGATTGTGTTGCACAGACCATGTTATCTAAAGTTTTCTACTAAGGAAATGAAAAATTAAGTGAAGAAAATTAGGGTGCTTCACTTGTGGCTGTTATTTAAAAATGTAATTGTAATTAATGTCAACTTTTTAAGCACCTTGTAGTGTTCTATTTAACTCTTCTTTGAATGTTTGCTAGGCATTTTGGGAGGCTTGTTATTTGGATGGGATCCACAGTGTCTTTTTTCAGGGTGGCCAGAAACACAAATTTCAAAGGGCATCACTATAGCCTGGTGAGTGGATTTACATGGAAGATGCTGCTGACAATGTGGGACTTAACCTCCACCCAGAAAACTTGGCTCCTAGAAATAGGTTTGTTAAGCAGTTTCATTTCAAAAATACAGTGGCTTGAAAAATAATGGATATGGATATTTCTGACATCCAAAAAGCTGAGTTCTTTTGTCTCTTTGCTAAACACTACCACTCAAAACCTCCTGTAGAAATATATGTCATGGTATAATTTCCTGTTTCATGAAAACTCTGTGTCCTATTCCCATTTTTAAAATTCATTTCTTTAGATGTTGGTGTTCTGGAGTTACAAATTAAGACAGAGGTCTTGATATACCTTTTATAGTAAGCACTTCTGAACATATTCCATGTTGTAATTTCCTCCTAGGAACAACTGCTGCCTTCTTTTGAAACTCTCTCCATAGTTTTTAACACTGAGTGGTTCCTCTGCCAATCCTCTGAAAGTTTGTGATTCTTTTGGGAGATGATCAATGCTTCTTCTCTGATGTCCTTCATGACACTGCACACTGATTCACAGAGAGACACTGCCTTGCTATCAATATCATTCTCTTTTCTCCTCTCTGTGTGTCCTAACATCTCATGAGCATTTGTTGGCTTGAGCAAGCCAGAGAGAGGAGTGCCACTGAGCTGTGATGGTGACAGACTGCTCCATTTATTTAGGAAATAAACAGACTCTCTTCTTGCTGTAGCTATCCCAGCTGCAAATGTTTCCATACTGTCCTACACTTCACCACCTGGCCAGTTACTACATCCCTAGGTCTCATTTTCAAGCTGCTCATTTCAGATGCTGTAACTTGTTATGGCTGCAGTGGTTTTAATGGTAGATCTTGGGAAACCTGCTGCCTTTTCAGTGGAAGAGGTGATGGAGGTGCCTGCAAGAACTGTTCCAACAGCAAATCCTGGGGAGATTAAGGAGGAAAGTAGGGGTAAATAGAGAAGGCAGGGCCTTGAGGATAGTATCTGAATAGCACAGACCAGGAACTGCCAGAGGAATTCCACAAGAGCTGAGAATTTGTGTCAGCATGCCAAGGCCATTTACCAGCCTCTTTCACATTATTTTGCATTACAAGGCATGACTTCTTATTTATCAACATCTTTTCTGTCAGTTCCTCTGTAATTCACTTGCTGGGCATTCAGTAAATATGTTTGTAAGGGCTAGCTCTGCTACATGAATCCAATCCTAAACTTCAGATAGTTGGAAATATGTGTGTTTTGAAAAACTTACACAAATGTCTACTGTCTCCTTGGAGGCAGCTTTCATACTAACTTTATGTTTTTCACTGAAGTGTGTTTACACTGAAGAAAGCAACTTGGCATGAGCAACTTTGTCTTTTAGCATCTACTTTCACATAATCTTTTCACACCTCTTGTGATGGCTGCTACATTTTTTTGTCTGGTTCAAATTTTCCATATTTATTAGCTACCTTGTCTGAACCTTAGAAGTGACTCAGAGAGGTCAGGAAGTACCACTGCAAACCTTCATGGGAATATTATGTGCAGCAAGACAAATGCTGCACAAAACTGCAGTTCTGTGGAAAATGCTGTTTCTGCAAAATGTGTGTGATTTTTTTGAATTTTTACATGTAAGGAGAGGTGGTCATCCTCTTTAAAGGCAAAAACAGGCACAGTTAGAGAGTGCTTTATTCAGGAGATTATTCTGTGAGATGGCCAACACCCCATACAGAATAAGTGGCTCAGCTGTAAATGTTTTTATTGTAGACACCTGTTACTAGATGAAGTCAATCCCACATGTGCAATGTACTGTTAGATTAACTCAATGTTTTGTTACAAGTGCCAAAATTTAACATCTTGATGACTTGGAATATAAAAGCATTTATTTTCAGTTAAATGTACTAATCAATCACATATTTTCAATATAGGTTTGGGGGTTTTTCATACCTTCCATTAATTTGATTCTTCATTATTTATGACAAAAATGTTGCAATGGAAATTCTGATTTTCTCTTGACTCCTCATTTTTATTTATTCTATTCTGTTCTTGAAATGAGTCTCTTCTATGCAACTGCCTTAGCCACTACTGTGGACAGTCATGTTCTGTAATAGGCATCTTCCTGGGAATAAAGGAGTTTGGGTTACAAGGAGATGTCTCTTTGCAGTAAAGCTTTTCAAGTGGCCTGCACTTTATATTCCTAGCCTCCTTTATGTTTGTTTAATTAGCCACTAAAAAACAATATTACTTGCTATACTTCATATCTCTTCTCCAAAACAAAAAAGGCAAAATCTTAGTATCTGCAGATGAGGTTTATGGTTTGGGGTTTTTTAACCAAAATGAAACATAATTAATAAAATTAGGCAGTAAATAGCCTTTACAACCTACTTTGCTAATTACAATTAATAATGTCTTCCAAATTATTACTGCATCAGTATTGTGTTTGTTCAGTATTTTGAACTTCTCCAGCAAAGTTAATTTACGTATTCTGAAATGCCAAAGCAGTAAGATTTACTAATTGTTTCCCCTGCAAAACTGTTAGGATAGCTGTGCTTTTTTTACAACTATGTAAGAATCTCAAAACAAATTGAGAAGATTCTCGAGGGTGACATATTTAGCTGCATAATGTCAGCTATTAGATAAAGGTAGTGACAAGGACAGTGCAGTTAAATACCTATTCTCTAATTACATTCTCTGGGAAAATTAGAAGTATATGAAAACACAAAAGTTATTACAGTAATCTACAAATTTAGTGCTCTTGGTTACTAATATTAAATAAACTTTCTGACAAAGCAAAATCCTTAGACTAGGCCTTTCTCATTAGCTTGGTTGCTTGAAGGCAAGCATCAGATCAGACTTCTCAGGAAAATAATTTCACTCTTTCTAAGTATACTTTTGCCTTCAAAGTGTATAAATTAGTCATAAACTATCTATACTGCTTGGACACTATGTTATATGCTCAATAGGTCTTGTTCTGTAAGTTGGCATAGAGCTTGCATTATAGTATCTTCAGAATAATAATATTAAAAAGCTAAACATTGCAAATATCTTTTAAAAAATCCCATTTTGCTTATGTCCTAAGAGAACGGTTGGTGTTGACTTATCCCTACTACCAATTATAGCTGCTACCAAATATCAAATGCATGTTGCATAAATACCTCATATTTATTATTCTATTAACAGTTACTGTATGGTGCTATTATTAAACTATATTATTAAACTATTATTCTCTTGTTTCACTCTTATGCCAAAGAACTAAAATCTGTAATGTGTTGCATGGAAACAAAACCAACCTTTCAGGTAGGCGTCTGAGAAGTGTAACTGATTTCTGTTGCATTATTGTAAAAAAATGCTGTAGAAAAATCAACAGAAATCACTAGTGGCACTGTTTAACGTATCCTGACTTGTAGAGTCTTTCTGTATTGACCTTTTCCTTTATGTTTCCTAGTTTTCCCTTGTAACAGCAGAAGAACAAGGTCTGTAATTGTAATTAGATCAATCTGACAATGAGTCACTCTCTGGCAGCTAAAGAGGAATTGGGAGAAAAGTAATCTAATCTTAAACATGAGTGGTATTTGCTGGAGGGAAGGGAGGAAGGGAGGAAGGGAGGGCGTATGTAATTTTTTTTAAAGAGGAATGTAAAACTTGCCAGGAATTCCTTAATTTTTTTTCTTAAATTTTTTTTGTAATCTTGTACTTCATAATCTAAAGTAGCTGCTGAGTATGTTGAAAAACCAAAGCAGCATTGAAACCACCTGTAAATATGTATTTCCTTGTGTATGTAAAATGGCATATTTCAGTTTTTAATTACATTGTTGGGGCAGAACTAGTGGTAGAAAGATGGCCATGTCTATTTTTGTATCCATTATCCACTGGCACCAGTTCAGAAATTGTAAACATCTTTACTTGGCACCTGAACATCCTGATCATAGAATGGTTAATTTTGGAAGGGACCTTAAAGGTCATGTAGTTCCAATCCCTCTGCCATGGGCAGAGATGCCACCCACTAGATCGGGTTGCTCAGAGTCCCATCAAACCTGGCCTTGAGCTCTTCAATGAATGGAGCATCCACAACTTCTCTGGACAACCTGTTCCAGTGCCTCACTACCCTCTGAGTAAGAATTTCCTCCTAACACCTAATCTAAATATTTCCTCTCAGTTTAAACCCACTGCCTGCTCCCATCAGTATGAAAAGTGTCTCTCTCTTTATTATAGGCCACTTTAAGTTCTGTAAGGCTGCCATGAGGTCTTCCTGGAGCCTTCTCTCCTCCAGACTGAACAACCCCTCTCAACCTGTCTTTACAGGAGAGGTGCTCCACCCCTCAGATCATCTTCATGGCCCTCCTATGGACATGCTCTAACAGCTCCATCCATATCTTTCCTGTGCTGCGGACCCCAGAGCAAGACACAGCATTCCCAGTGGGGTCTCATGAGGGCAGAGTAGAGGGGCAGAATCACCTTCCCCAGCCTGCTGGCATACTGCTTTGGAGGAAGCCCAGGATGTGGTTTGCCTTCAGGGCTGTGAGCACACACTGCTGGCTCATGTCCTGCTTTTCATCCACACAAACCCCCAAGTTCTCTTCTGCAGGGCTGCTCTGAATGAGTTCCCTTCCCAGTCTGTGCTCATGTCTGGAATTTGCCTGATGCAGGTGCAGCCCCTTGCACTTGGACTTGTTGGACCTCATGAGGTTCTTGTGGGCCCACTTCTCAGGTTTGTCCATGTCCCCTGGGTGGCATCCCATCCTTTTGTTGTTTCAACTGCACTGCTCAGCTTTGTGTCATCTGAAAACTCTCAGGGTGCACTCGATCCCACTGTCGATGTCAATGATGAAGACATTGAAGAGCACAGGTCCCAAGACAGGGCCCTGAGGGACACCACTTCTCAGTGGCCTCCACCTGGACACATTGACCACAATTCTCTGGCTGTGTCCATCCAGTCAATTCCTTTTGACCAAATAGACCACCCTTCAAATCTACAGCTCTCCAGAGATGAGGATATCATATGGGACAATATCAAAGCTGTACAGAAGTCTAGGCAGACGACGTCTGTCAGTCTGCCCTTTTCAACAGCTGCAGTCCTTCCGTCATAGAAGGCCAACAGATTGGTCAGGCAGAATTTGCCCTTATGAAAGCCATGCTGGCTGTCTTGGGTCACCTCCTTGGCTTGCATGTGCCTTAACATTGGCTTCATGAAGATGTTCTCCACGTCCTTCCCAAGTACAGAGATGAACCTCTCTAGTTCAGCATGTCTTCCTTTCCTATCTTTAAAGAACTAATACTAATGATTCTCTTTTTCCAATGACCATGGAGTTTGCTTGATTAGCATGCCTTTTTAAATTTCATGGAGAATGGCTTTGCAACAACCTCAGCCAGCTTCTTCAGAATCCTGAAATGCATGTCATCAGGTCCCATGAAATTCTGGCTATTCAGCTTCATTAAGTGGTCCTGAACCTCTTTTTCTCTTATAGTGGGAGAGACTTCACTCTCCCACCTCCCACCTGCAGGTTCATGGAATTGAGAGACATTCAGGGACTTGAGATCCTGTAGTGGGGAAAACCACAGTTCTTGAGCAGCCCAAGTACAACCCCAATCTTGGCATAGAAATCTACAACTGGCTGTAATGAAATGCTGAGCTCTAGGGGTTTCTGAGTTCCTTGTCCTCTCTGGAACTCAAATGCCTGACTAAACATTTTATTCGCCATCCTCTCAAGGTCCAAGATCGGATTGTACTTTTGAGAATAAGCACACAACTGAGCAATGAGTGTTCCCTTTGCAAAATGTCACATTTAGCATAGCATATAGATTGAAAGCCTAAGCTAGGTGTGAGGTCTTTGATCCAAGGATGATCCTTTCATCCTATACATATGCATGGGGTTTGACCTAGTTTTTCATATATTGTGTGTTCCTGTTATAAAAGTGACCTTATTTCCGATTGAATCCTGAATGTGAGATACTCTGTAATGTAAGCAATAAAATAAAATAACACTACATAAATGGTAAATTGCTGCATTCTCTATGTTGCTGTCTTGAATTTGTACTTTAATCTCATATGGATAAAGCTCTCAATATGTGCTCCAAAGCACTGTGGCTATCAAAAAGCTGACAGGTAGTGTACTGAAAATTTACAACACAAGATCAAAAACTCTAAAACTTCTAGAGATAAGAGAGGTGGGTACATTCTGGTACCAAATGTGGAAAAGCCCTTGTGCAGAAGGTAATTTGAGTGTCTCTTTCTTTCCTTCAGAACTCTATAAAATAAAAATAGAAAAGTCATTGTCTGCTTATTTACTAAAATAAAAAGGTTCATGCTAGAATGCATTTTAGTCAAGAGAGAGCTTAGGCTTGCTCAAGATTAGATATGAATTATATTAGATTTGACATAGAATGAAGGTGAATATTGCAATACATTGTGGAAAAAACACAGCAAGAAATCAAGCTGTTATCTATAAAGAGCCTTAAGAATGTTTAGCATGAAGACTGGAGGACTTCCAGGCAGTGCATCATGGTGCTCCATACACCCAGTGTTTGCTGCCTGTTTGGGCTTGTATAGCTATGAATTCAGACTAAAGGGGTACTAAGATTCTGAAATATAAAAAACTCTGTAAAATAATGGTAGTTCCTTAATCTCACAGTCTATTAATATTTAAATCTTTTTCTCCTTTCTTAAATCACCTTCCTAGAATTACATATTCTCATTCTTTAATCATGTAGATGATAAGGAAGCTTGACACTCTGCACAGCTGTTATACTCGGTGAGCTAAAATATGCTGTCATAAAGTACATCACTGAGCCTGTTTTGATACTTGTCCTATTTGGCTTGGCATAAACATTAATGTTTTAATTGATTTTTTTCTTTTCATCAGCTGTAAAATACTAGTAGGTGTTTCTGGTGATAAATGGTTTTTAAAGACAACCTAAAATACTGGAGAGCCCTGAATGTGAAGGTGCAGGTGGCCATGAAGCCCCAGCTATTGCTGTAAGCGGTGAAATATTTGAAGTTATATAATAAGCAGATCAAAATTCCAGATATTCTATAATTAACTCTAGAGCCTCATAGTAAGGTTCTATGTATTTGATGGTCTCCTTAAAGTTCTCATGTGTGTTGTAGCTTCTAGATTAAATCAAGACCTAGGCTCCACTCCTGAGGTACAGCTAATCTTGGGAGAAAGCCCTCAAACCTTTTTCCATCAACTGTCAAGAGGTCAGCAAATTCTGAAAACTCATTTGCTTTAATTTACATTGATAAATTTACATGCTTCTCTGGCTAAGGAGCTACTTATAGTTCTATAAAGGTCCTGTCTTATTCCTAGTGCAGTTGGACAAGTCCTCAGATATGTCACTAGGAATAGTAGCACGGGCAGCAGAATGACTGTAATATGGCATCTCTCCTTTATTCTCATGTCATTAACCCATGAAGTACAAAACAATTGCTCCAGCCTCTGGAGGAAGGATTTGGGTAGGAAATCTGTCCTATAGAATAGCAAACTGAGTTTCTCAATAACTGAGAACTATTGTTCTTTGTACAGACAGCATGGAGGTCCCAAGAAATGGGGAACTGGTTCATCTTTACAGCCATGAGACTTTGGGACAGCCACCGTCACTTCTCTCAATAATTAATAAAACAATTACTAATCAAATGTTCATTTCCATGCTGAAACAGAATTCAAACTGTAAAGGTAGAGAGACATCTGAGCATCCAGTTTTCCAGCAGCTGGTATCAACCAGGTTGTTGCAGATGTGCGTTCTGACAATAGTCCAGAAGCCCAGCCAGGGAGAATAGGAAGCTGAAATTCCTTTCTTGCATTAATTAGTAGGTTTTGCCCACTGAGAAGCCCTTTTCAGATGTTTCCATTCCAATTTTTTTTTCTTAGAACATTAGAATATACAGTGATTTCACGACCATAAGGCACACCGGACTATAAGGCGCACTTTTTTTTTGCAGCGAGGAGCTGCATAGAGCGCAACAAAGTAACGAATTACTGGCAGGTGCTCAATTTGCAAACATTTTTCAAAGATCGGTGTAGCCTTTAAATGGAGCCCCAGGCGCCCTCCCCGTGCAGCGGGCCCTGGCACTCCTGCCCGCCTCCGACGCTGGCTGGCATGGCTCAAGGCTCATGGCTCCCGGCTCCCACTGCACGGCCACGCTGCGTCCCGGCTTCCCCACGGCCAGCGGCAGCGCCACCGCTTCTCGCCACTTTCCCGCGACTGCGCCACTTGTCACCACGTTGCCACGGCTGCAGGGGCTGCGCCGCCGCAGCTTTTCAGCAGCTGCAGGGGCTCAACCGGCGCCCCTATTCAGTGGCCGCAGGACTCGACTGAGCCGCTATTTGGTGGCCGCAGGGGCTCTGCCACCGCCGCTTTTCGGTGGCCGCAGGGGCTTGGCTGGCGCTGCTTTTTGGCGGCTGCGGGGGCTCAACCGGCGCCACTATTCAGTGACTGCAGGGGCTCAGCCAGCGCCACTTTTTGGCAGCCGCACGGGCTTTGCCGCCGCCGCTTCACCGCTGCCACTTTTCGGCAGCTGCCCAGGCCACGCTGCCGCTGCTCCGATGCCGCCACTGGGCGGGCTCTGCTCAGGGCTGTTGCGGGCTTGCACTTCTCGTCCCCTCCGCGCCCAGGCCCGGGCCGCTCGGGTTCTCGTTCCCCCCGTGCCTGGGCCGGGGCCGGCACCGCCCAGCTTCTCGTTCCACCTGGGCCAGGGCCGGCGGCAGCTCCCTCCCTCCCTGTGCGGCTCCTGCCGGCTGTTGCCGCCCGCTCCCGCCCCCCCTCACGACTCGGCGCTCCCATTGTAGCTCACACTTCTGGTTTGGCAAATTTCACAACTTTGTCCGTCATATAAGGCACACCGGACTATAAGGGGCACTTCCGGGTTCGGAGGAAAAATTTAGTCAAAAGGGTGCGCCTTATAGTCATGAAATTACCATACCAATTAGGGGATAACTTTTTGAGACTGAATATCAATAACTGCTTTCTGATCTCAGCTGTTGCATTGTAAGTTGGCATTGTTTTTAGTTGCTGTGACTGAGGGAGTAAAACTGGACAGAAAATAGATGTGGATCAGTAGGTGCACCCTTTACTGTGAGGTTTTTCAATTTTCTGGGTTGACACAATAATTTTCACTTTAAAAGTTTATTCTTGTTGGGCCTGACTTGTAGTTCATATAAATCAGACCTGCCTTGATTTAAGATCAGCTGAAGGAATGATGGTTTTTGTAAAATCAGTGCTTTTCAAAAGATTAATAGTGCCTTAAATCTAACTGTAAAAACAAATTTTAAGCAGTGGCCATTCACTTGAATTACACAACAGAAAACAGAGAAAAATTATATTTGTCTCATGGTGATTAAGGACAAAAAGGTAAAGGCATGCAAGGTGATAGAAAAATCTCCATTCCTTCCATCAGCATTTAGTTGTAGTCCATGATATGTGTGTGAGTGGTGTAAAAATTGTTCAACAAACATGTCATAAATGTCAAGCAACGCTATGAAAAATTTATTTTAATTTCAGTTGTCTACCACATTTTATAATTTTATAATTTTAAGTTCAGCTTATTCCATTTAGAAATCATATTGATCTATGGATAACACATGGATAACAGTAACATTGTGAAGAGATTTTGGAATTTTCCACTAAAGGATCCTTGAATATTTCTCAGAAGGTCATGGTGCTTAGCTATCAAAAAAATAAAAAGGGGAACAGAAATTAATTGTTTGTCTGCATTGCAGAGAACCATAAAACAAGTTCTTCATATAGGAGCACAAAGTATGGAGATAGTTCTGTGAATATATTTGTTTTGGCTGTCCATGACAGCTCAGGAGTAATACATGCCAGTTTTATAACCCCTCTGTGGGTGTGCAGTTATTTTACTCCATTTCAAGAAGTGAAGTGTTCCTTTTTTGTGCTGTTGTTTTGGTTTTTTTCTTCTTTAAAATAGCTTTAGCCAATACTAAATATATTGAAATTAGCTTGAATCTGCTTTAGGCTATGTGGGAATGGGGAGGAGGGGGAGAGTACGGAGGGCAAGGGGGGGAAATTTGAGCTAGTTCCTAACAAATTTCTGCTCTCTCGTGTTGTCAGAGAAGAATGCATGCAGGTGACTAAGTACCTCATTGTGACTTTTGCCAATGATGTTAAACATTGATATGACACAGAAGAGTCAAGGTCAATGCTTCTGTACAGGCATTTTGTGATGTCTGTAAAACAGTAAATTATAAATTATAAAATATGGTTATGGCTGTGGAAACCTTAACATCTCTGACTTGCAGTTAGACTTGTGTATTAGGAGTGATATAGCTGCAGAAGTTAGAAACCAAACTGCTGAAGGGTTTGCTCTGGACAGCAGTAATCCAAGGGTCACTGTAGCAGTGGAGATGCTCATGACTAGCTGAAGAGCATTCATTTCTTAGTTCAGTCAGTGCTGCGCTGACATGCTGGAAGTCACAGATTAAACCAGCAGCCCCTTCAGTATGTGGGCACAAAAATTTATGCTCTCTCACAACCTCAGCAATTTTTGCAGGAAAAGATTGGTAGGGTGGGTGAATCAGAGGGGCACACACACATGTATATATCTAAAAGTGTGTCTGTCTATATATGTGCGCATATGCTTACTTGGGAGGGGAAGAGGGAGTGGTTAGGGTGCATGATGTGTATACTGTAGAGAAGACTTCTAGATTCAGTGTCTCCAGGGTGTGTTAAATCAAATGCACCACCACAGTTAGTGTATAAAAATAAATACAAAATTAAAAAAATAAAACAATTTATTCTTCACTTATCCCTGCTTTACCTTCTACTGAAAAATGACCACTAAACAAACCTGGGCTGGTTTTCCTCAACAAGCCTAAAATGTTGACTGAGATTTTAACTGATGGCTAATACACCAATTTACTGGGAAAAGTGCATTTTTGTTTAAGACTAAATTACAATGATGAATTTTATTGACTGTGAAGGAGAATACCTGATATCCACTTAGAGCCTAGCCATGATGAAACATTTCTGTGGACACCCAGTAGTGAAAACAAACAAATTGCTGCTAATGGCAGTCTGAAGTTCATTCCCAGCTAAGTACTGCTCTGGGCCAAGCTAAAATAACACCACAGCTGTAGCCAGAGCTCTCAGGGCTTGGTTTTCATGTGCTGCCATGGATTACTGCTAACTGCTGTTTGCTTTAGCAGTCACTCATTTCCCAGAGCAGGATAGCTGTCCCCAGCTTTCATGCCTCTCTTTGTTGTTGTGTGACCTCTTGTACCTTTCCCACTTAATTCTATCTTTAAAATAGATATAGCACTTCTTCCTACTCGAGAGGGTAAAAATGATAGCAATGTGTGACTCACTGTATTGTTCCAGGATTGTAAAAAGCAGGGGCTACTCTGCCCTCTTATTTTTATTCATCTCCATTTGGCAGTCATTGTTCTTTTTTGTCTTTCTTCCTCCCACCTCCACCCCATCACATTTCCACCTGACCCCCACACATATGTTGTGACAACTGCATTATCTCCAGTTTTTAGTCCTGTCTTTGTTTATACAGAAGCGTGGCTGGTTATCTTAGCACAGGACTGAGCATTAATTGTTATTTACACAGTTCTGAGAATGTTGATGTTAGTCCTGCTGCAGAGTCGAGAGTTCAGAATGACTAAGAACTTCTGGGACTTGCTAAAGGTGAAAGCATAATGAAGAGGATATTTTTTGATTTTATCAGGATGGAATTTGCTGAGAACTGTATCCTGTAAGGAAGTGATCCTTAAGGGCGAGTGTTGGGAATTGGGCAGGATGAACTGAACATTTAGGACAGCATGCAAACCAAAAGTGCATTCATATTCCACAAGTTGTTTTCTTGGCTAAATTCTTTAGGTTGCCTGTAGCTGCTTTGCAAGAAAATAATACCCAACTGTCAGGTTAGATTTTAATTAGATTTTAAAATATTGGCTACTATTAAAGCATATCTAAAAGCACAAAAGTGGGAAGTGCTATTGAGAGTTTGTGTAAGTGAAAGAGAATGGGGGTGTATCACCACTTTACACCAGGTGGAACCAGACCTGTTTGGCTGCCCTGGTCACCTTGAAGGGCAGAGGGGCATCTGTTTCGGCAGTGAAACATCTGTGTTCTGTCTCTCAGGTATATCCAGCTGGCCACAAAGGGCAAAATATTGACAACAGAGAAGCTGTTCTCACAGCTTGCTTTGGTTAGAACACAGACTTCCATGAGCACAGTACAGAATACCTGAAAATTACCATGGACATATTACAGCAAAGTAACCTTCTGGAGTTTTAAATATCTGCATCTCCAAAATAATATAAAAAAAAAAATTTGCCTCTTCAGAGGTATTTTCTAAATTATTTACAGTCACCTCCAAAATCACAGATATAATAAAATCCTTGAAATTGAATAAGGTATCTAAACTTATGATACCCTTATGGTGCCCTTTTTCATGGTTTCAAGTACAAATATTGATAGAAATAGTCTTTCTGTTCTGTGATATGCTTTGCCAGTTTGTAAAATTTTCTTATATGGTTCAACACAAAAAGGATTTTTTTCTGTTAAAGCTATCAAAATGAAAGCTCCTGACAATTTGCTTTTTTATTTGATAATTTACATTCTCTGTTGAAAAGTCATGAAAATCGAACTTTTAAATGGAGAAAGAGTGCGGAAAAAGTCCTCAATAGTTGCAAGCTCTAAATTACCACTTCTACTGATTCCCATATTATTGCTCTCATTCTTCTGTGGGATTTGTGGATCAGTTGCAAACTACTGCAACATTTTTTTACCCTAATGTAAATGCTGGTATCTGAGCATACCTGGATATGTGGTATGGCATAGTCAGCAACAAAGAGACTCCTGTCAACACAGAGGCTTTTTGCTATCCATTAAATAGTAGGAAAATTTTCATGTTCAGACTTCCACTAGTTGTACTGGGGCCAAATTTAGGAGATCAGATATTTCACTCTTCAAGACCATGGAATACTAAACACAGTCATTTTATCCCATAAGGGAAATCATAGGAGAAGCAAAGGTAATGTAGAGTGAATGACAGCAAAAAACCCAATATTACAGAGTATTAAACAAAGTGCTTGCAGTAGAGCAACATGTGAGACTGAGGAAATGGAACTGTAATGGAGCTCTTATGATGAAAGCAGCAAATGAAACAGCACAAACTGTTTGGGGATAAAATTAATGTTCTGCTGCTTTTGATTCCCATTTGTCAAGATGAGTGCTAGTGCTGGTGCAAGACAAATAAGCATGACCAACTGAGCCACAGAGATGAATGGTATCATCCGATCTGATGGCAAAATGAGCAATTACAATGGTTTAATACAGTAAAAAATACCATAGAGGCACACCCTAGCACTCACTGCAAGTGGCTGCTCGTCACATGTTGGAACTGAATCCTCCTCAATAAAAATTTGGTTATAACCCCTGGGGCTGTAATTGCTTGACACTTGGAAATCATATTAGCAGCTGCTAGAGGTAAAATCTCCCTGGTCTGTTAATATAATAAATTCTTTTAGATAAGTATGATAAATTACACTCACTGAGATGCATGTTCCTTTACTGTTAGTCTTGTAGCTCATTTTCTTCTAATCTCACTTGGAGCATTGTTGAAATGGTTTTCATTTTTAATATATTTTATTATTGCCCTACTTCACTTATTGTAAACCTCTTTTTTAAAATGCTGTTCAAAAGCTTTCACTTCAAAATAGTTTCCAGGCAGTTTTCTACTTGATCAAAGCTTTCAAAACAGCAGACATAAGAAATGTCACATTATTTTCTAAACTTCTATCAATAGTACATTGGCAAAATAGATAGATATTTGTAGCAAATAGAAAAAAGCAATTGAATAACTCTTTCTTTTTGTGACAGTTTTTTGAATCAGCACTGATCTTGGTGCGACATTAAATAAAATAAATATTTAGACTAAAGTAAATTGCATTTTGAAAAACTGTGAGTGAGGGTAATTTTGCCAACTTAAATACAAAACTAGGGAAAATAATTTTCAAATTTTCATTAAGTGCTCTTTAACGGCTGCGCACAATTATTAACTATGTGTTTATATCTGTAAGCAATATTTACAGTTTTACCTTTTTAGAATATAGCTCAGAATATTGAGTTTAGGGTTTTCAAAAGACATGTCTGTGTCCTCTGAATTCTCACAGATGCTTGAAGCCCCCCTGTAAGTACTGAAAGGCTGCAGTGAGGTCTCCCCAGAGCCTTCTGTTCTCCAGCTCTCTCAGCCTGTCTTCCTAGGAGAGTTGTTTCAGCCCTCTGATCTTCCTTGTGGCCCTCCTCTGGGTCCATTTCAACAGAACCACATCTTTTCTGTGCTGGGGTCCCCAGAGCTGGATGCAACACTCCCAGTGGAGTCTCATGATAGTGGAGTAGAGGGGCAGAATCACCTCCCTTGACCTGCTGGCCACTCTTCTTGTGAACAAGCAAGAAGACTTGCTTGACTGCAGACTGGGGAGCTGTTTAATTTTCTATCTTTGACCGCATTAGGAATAGTTTGAAGCACAGTATCTCAGGTTCAGTGGAAGAAAAGGAGAATTTCACCTTCCCCCTACTTTCTAACCCGATCAGAATGGAGGAGGCCAATTTGTTGTGATACAACAGATAAGAGGCAGAATCCCATCCAACCAAGATCTCTCTTCCATGCCAGACTTCTCCAATAGCACTCAGACCATGTATTAAACATGGTCTCTAATAAACACCTCTGCAGTGGTTGTATTTTAAAGGAAAATTATGAACCCTGTTGTCAGCCTTTGAAGATCCATCTTAAGCATTAAAATCCAGCAGCAGTTTCAACCCTGAACCAAGGATGGGTGCCATGTCTCTGAGAGAAATTGAATTTCTGACACAGCAGTCTCAACAGTATTTTCTGTGAAATAGCTTCAGTATTGCCATTATTCTCAGCTGACTAACGTGCTCTAGGGAACTTGCAAGTGCCATCTAGACTGAAGATCTCATTGCAGGGACTAGGTAACTTCAAGTTAAGGCTAACATTGCTGAGTGTCATAATATTCCCTTTTTGGGCTGTAGAATTTTATTTTGAAGTAGGAACTAGGATTTTCTTTCCTTCTGTCAACATCTTTCTGAAAGGCTTTAATAAATCTGCTATGCAGATGATTGAGTTTTGTATGTAAATTGCTGTTTTCCTCCTTTAAAACTGTCTATATGTCACTCTAATTAAAGCCTAGCAGGTTATTAAATTGCTAGAATGAAGAACCAGCATGATTTTCCATCTTTATACTTTGCAGGACCTTTTTAGTTTAGAGGGCTTTCCTTCAGTATCAGTGAACCAGTAGGAAGTCATACAGATTTATCCTTTTTCCTCTGCAAGGAGTGTCATGTTTCAGAGTGGTGCTGCTGGTTGCTCACTGCAGAATATAAACTTACAGAATCCAAAGCCTTTTTTATTAACAGCAGATGTAAAGTAGTCCTGTCCAAATGCCAGGGCTTATTTGACAGCAGTGATATTTTTGATACCATATCTATGTTGAATAAATTCTCTGGCTTTTTATTAAATGTCTAGAAGAGTTATTTGCATGCTGAACAATACAGTAATTACCTTTTTTATTTGTTTTTGGAGGGTGTGATTTCCTGAGAGTGAATGATGACAGTTTGACAGGTACTCAGAAATATCAGTGGAAGATATGGGCATATTTGAAATGGGAGCATAAATGAGCTAATAACTAATAGAGGTTGATGGGGAAGAGGGAGGCAAAAGACTTGGATGCAAAATGGGTCTTCTTTTTCTTTGAAATGGCGTATGATATTACAGGATTGGCTGGCATTGCAGAATTGCTGTGCTGTTGCAAATTAAAATGGCTTTGAAATTGTTCAAGTCAACCATTCCTTATCTTTGTCCAAAAAAGAAGCTTTTATGTGACAATAAGCTTTCTGGCATGTTATTAAATAATTTAATCCAGTTGTTTGATGAGTTCCATGCCCTGATCACTTACAACCATGAAAGATTATGTATACATAAGAGAAACAGTTTTTTGATGTATTTGTTTATTTTCCTTGACTTTATAATGCTGGTGTTATGCTTCTACCTTCACTTCCACTTCATCCAAGGAGTTCATATGAGTAATTTGTTTCCACATGGAATACCTTTCAGGAAAACCACTGAATCATTGAATCATTTAGGTTGTATAAGACCTCAAAGATCATCAAGTCCAGCCATTAACCTAACACTGTCAAGTCCACCATTTAACCATGTCCCTCAGTGCCACATCTGCATTTACACATCTTTTAAATACCTCCAGGGATGGTGACTCTACCCTTCCCTGAACAAGCACTCTGTCTCAATGCTTGGCAATGATTTCTGTGAAGAAACTTTTCTTAAAATCCAATCAAAACTTCCCCAGTGAAACTTGAGACTATGTCAGGTTCTCCATAAATGCAACATGTCCACTTTCCTCCCACCGATGGATTCACAGCCTTTCTTGAGCTAGCTGCACCGACACTGAGAGCACAGTTGCCTCATTCATGTCACTGGCTCATCCTGCTCTGATCACAGGGTGACACTGCCCAGACAAGCTTTTGGAGACCTTTGCTCACAGTGGTGAACGTGGGATGGCTGTGCTGAAACACAGGACTGCTGAGGGGGAGAAATGGACCCAGCATCTAAGCATTTCTGGTTTCTGTGGGCTTTTTTACATGCTTCAGCAAATAAAACATGGATATATCAGTGGAGTGTGTTTATCTTCGGCTTCTGTTTGACACTTCCACTTGCAAAATTGTTACAGCTGGAGTTGTACACAAATGATTTCTTTATTATTCATAGCAGCAGGTGCTGCAGCAGTCTTTTGGCTAGAGTTGTACTCTCTTGGTCCACAGTTTCTATATATTTGATTAGCTGGTGCCATGCTGTTCAGATGGGTTGCTAGTCCTCCAATAAATGTATTTTGTTACACAATCAGTTATAGAGTGTGTTATCATTTCCATGAATCACTTTAGTTGGCAGCTTTCTGTTGCCACTTGGGATTTTTCCAGCAATAATTTGCATCCTTTTTGTATGGTATCCTAAAAAGATCTTGGAAGTTAACATAGCCTGGGTATGATTTTAATAGCTGTCCTTCTGGCAGCACTAGAACACACAAACCATCTATCCATGAAGGACTGACATATTTATTTTTGATTCATGTATCATTTATGTATTCTTCAAGAAGTGCTTATCCAAAGATTCAACATAACAATTTAGGCGTTGACCAGGCTTATGCCAGAGTTGTGATGCTAAAAATAAGGTGCCTGTCCCCAGGCAGGGTGATAACACTGCAGCTCACTGAGAAGTGGAGAGACAATATGATATGCCTCACTCAGAAAGACATCCCAAAAACCTGGCACACTCATGTGGGACCTGCCTGTCCCTTGCCAATTGACACAGCCTGTGCCTGAATTTCTTACTTCTCTGTGGAAATGAGATGCTTTGCCACTAATGAAACCTGATTTGGACTTAGCCCCTTGTTATCTTCCCATCAGAAGTGACCACTCCACTTGATCATTGCTGGCTAAAGGCAGGTCAGCTTCAGTTTGCTGCTCAGGCAGCAATGAAACAAGAGGGTCTTTTTGAACAAAATTCCCTTGCAGAAGGCAAAAAAAAAAAAAACTAGCCTAGCTGTGTTTTCCCTATTATTAAGAGAGATGCCTATTCAATTCAGTTCCATGCTCAGAGGAGGAATTTCCCAATATCTCGGTAAAATTCTTCATTAAATAAAAGGTAAATAAAAAGCATGTTTTCATAGACAGATTCCTATCAAGGCTGCAGAAGCAATATTGACTGAAGAGATAACGGAGCACCTGGTGTATCTGATGGAAAGGTGCAGACAGTTGTCCATGTGGGGACAAGCAGATAATAGGAACAAGGAGTGTGTCACTGCAGGCCATGGGAGTGGCTGTCTTTTCAGTTGCCTGCATATTGGGCACTTCACTCTGGTACCTGGAGGAATCAGTTCAGCCTTCTGTTTAATTTTAAAAATATAAAAAAATCAGGTGCAGTTTCACCCATTAGACTAGTTTCATTTACAGCCTGCATTGCTGAAAGAGTTGATGGATCTATGAAAGGAAATACATTTAATCACTGTCAACTACGTCCTCATTTGAGCACTGAAAGCTATTAAAGAGAAAAGTAATGGACCAAGAGGTGCATCCAAGTGTGGTGTTAATGGCACCCCTTTCATTTAGCATGGCAAACCCAAAGCAGCAAAGTGAAAAATATGAAGAAAACAACATGGCAGGTCAGTTTGGCCACGAGCCTCAGGCAGAGCAACTCTCTCTTGGTCGCAAATGAACAGGAAACATGCATCTACTTTTCTGAGTCACAGTGTCCTGTTTCTTGCCCACCAGTAGAGCTGCCTACACAACTTTCCAACTGCCTGTCTACTCCTTGAGCCCCATTGCAGGACCCTTTCAGGCATGTTCCAGTGTGTTGTACCTCATGTATTCTTGCAGCATATATTCTGCTTGTAGAGTATGCTTCTAGACTCACTGCGAAACAGGTGAACCTGATTTGAGAATGGGTGCCAGGTTGTCATTAGCAAGCAAAAATAGCTATTCTGCATGATTTTTATTGGTAAGCTCTGGATTTTATGCCTTGTATAAGGTGGTGATGATTAATAATTACATAGATTGTCATCTTGAAATGTGGAATTTATTTGAAGGAAAAATGTACCACTATTAAAGAAAAATCACTTTCTTACAGATGCTGTTTCAGAAGCTGTGCAAGGAAAAAGCAGGTAAGGCTGCATCATTTCTTGAAAGTTTCTGGGTGGCTTGTGTAACCATGCATGCATTGATGGAGGATCAAGGGAGTCTCTGCTATTAAATGGGTGTTCAGTGCACTTGTGACCATCGCTTCTATGCTGCTGTATGTGACCTGTTGGTGTAGGATTAAGGTGGTTCTTAGGAAAGCTGATCATTCATCACCTTTCGACTTACACCTTACAAGGTAGGTTCTGAAATAACAGAGATGAACCCAAGCGTTTTTTACTGGTATCAGAGTGAGACTCAAGGTCTTGCCATGGCACTGGTGTGTGTGAGAGAGAGGTGAGTCAAGATGAGGAACTCCTCAGAGCTTTTTCTGTCTCAGTCGTCACTCAGCAGCTGAATCTGATGAAGAGGCTCATTACAAAGGCACATTTTTCAAAAACTCTAACAACCTCCTGGGATCCACATGTCCCAAGTGGCAGAGTCACAATGCCTGATTTCTCCCTTAGCAGAAGCCCACTATCTGGTTGAAGCATATTTCAATATTAACAGAATTAGTGAGTTTGACCATTATGGAGAAATTACAGTAATTTCAGAATTATAAGATGCACCATTTTGACGAAAATTTTGGTCCGAGCCCAGAAGTGTGGCTTATAATCAGGTGCGGCTTATATATGGACAAAGAATGAAAAGTTGCTGTTTTAGTTTGGAGGACAGGTGTCTGCTGAGAAAGGCAGAAGCTTCTCTTTGAAATGGAGAATGTAAACCCCCTCCCTCCAAATTATTATAATTTTGAAATCAAGGGGCTTTCAGGCAAAGATATGGGAATTAGGAATAACAGTTCTTTTCTAGGGAAATTAAAGTAGAAATACAGTACTACAAAGAAACAAACTGCAAACCCTGACAAAGTCAGAGTACAACCTGACACCCTGTCAGGCAGGGTGTTGGTAGCAGTCCCATTAAATGGTGGCTGCAGTCCCCTTGCAGTGACAGATGTGATTCAGTTGGAGCAGTGCTCCTGCAGAAGGTGCAGTTTCCCTCCAGAGGTCCAGTGGTGATGTGGAGAAATCTGGTTTTCCTCTGAAGTCCAGTGGAGAAAGGGACTACTTTAGTGTCCCAAAACCTCTGTTTTTATTTTGGTAAGAAACGTTGGGCTCTTCCCCCTGGCTGGAGCAACTTCCAATGGGATGCAGTAATTTTATCAGTCACACAATGGGACTCAATGGGTCATTAGCAGAAAATGACTCGCTGGAGGAAGGATGGGTTGTGAAAAGATAAAGAACAATGCCCTGCCTGGTTTCAATGGATGGCCCATTAGCAGAATGTCTCCCACGGAGATAAGGATCACTGCCCCCACCCTCAACAGATGGTGATAGAATAGATACCTTTTATCACACTCTGTGTTGTAACGTGCGGCTTATAATCAGGTGTGGCTTGTGTATGGACAAAGAACTAAAAGTTGCCGACACCCGGAAGTGCGGCTTATAATTGTGAAATTACTGTACTTAGGGCCAGCAAAGCACCAAGACCAGAGCAGTAAGCAGAGCTAAAGATTCAGATACATGAAATGCACATACATTATGATTCCAGCAGCTAAGGAAAGGTTTGGATAGACAGATATGTACACACATAGATCCTGGTTCAGCAAGATACTTAACACACAATTAAACCCACATTTGACAAAACCAATTAATTGCAACAGGCATAAGAAACTGCTTGGATGATTTGCTTAATTGAGAGTAAATGTCCTTATTAAATTGTAATGAAGCACAATTAAGAAATACAGAGAAAAGGAACTGCTTTCCAGAATGTGGGTTACTGGGGTTTAATAACAGCCTCACACTTTTGCAAAAAGAAATGTCCCCAAATCTAGATGAATCCTTCTTCCCGTGAAATTCTTTGCCAGCTAGAAATATTTCAGTCATAAACCAAACTGACCTCTGGAGTTGCCCATTTCTGACTGTATTTTCTGTTTTGTTAGTCAGGATGTATGCAGTGTGTGCCAATTAAAAGGAAAGCAGTTGGACATGGCTGCTGTAATTACCCCTCTGTCCCTAGATGACTTAGCATCTTTTTTTTGGCCTGAAGGACTAGTTTAAGCCAGTTTGCTTGCTCAGTGATTTCTTCTTTCATCTGTCTCTGATTTAAACTGCATCTGCAGTTCATTCCAGGGGCAAACCTTAACTCAGATTCAGATGAATGCAGCTTTTTGGAGCAAATTTCAATGATTCAATGGCTCTGCTGGAAAATGTGGTGGCTTAGCTAAATTCCAGAAACCCAGGCTAGAAAACTCAGGTCTCCATAGGAAACTCTACCCTCATGTACTTAACTTCAGGTCAACAAAACATGAAGGCTGCTGAGTATAGTGTAAATGTACATATTTTCATTCAAACTCTATACGCATTAACTTTTCTTGCTTTATGATTTGCATGTGGATTTATTCCATGATGGTACTTGTCAATGAAACACATGCCTGGGCTTTTCCAAAGCTAAAATATTTCAGAAGTTCTGAGATTGATTGAGCAATTGTTTTAATTGTATTCATTGTTGGATCAAAACCTCTCTGTGCCACTGAAGGCTCACTTTATAAAGGAAAGGGAAACATGTCAATGGCACATGCATTTTAAATAAAACTAATTATTCCAGCAGTGTTCCCATTTTATAGTATGATTGATTTTTAATTGTTTTACTTTTATGACAATATTAATTTTGTCACTAGAAGAGATAAAGTTTTAGCACTCATCCTAATGTTAGAACTGTAGAATGATGGTTGAAAATCTGATGATTGCAGGCATGAAAGAAGAATGACAGGTCATTTTCTAACACAATTGGGTCACTGAGGTGAAACTTTAGTCGTAGAAATCTAGCATATGGTAAAGCTGGTAATAAATTTATCGTTAAAATGCTTCTGGAAAAAAAGTCCATTTCTTCAAATAGAACATTTTACAGGAAAAGGTTAGCATCCATTGATTTCTATTTCAAATAGTTTCTGTAAAATAGGCACACACGTCTCAACATGCAATGATTTAACAGTCTTCAAAGTGAGAAGTGTTAATTTTTATTTAACTTTGAAACTTTCAGCTTTGAAATTTGTTACATTGAAGTATTAAAAAAACAGAGAGATATGTAAAGAGGAAACATTATTTAAATTTTTAAAAAGGGCAAATCTATGTCTTGAACTGCGGGACAGTTCCAGATTTGCAGTTGCTAAACATTTCTGATATTTTCTGTGCTTTCTGGATGATAAATTTTCTGTTATGGAATTTCTTGCATGAGGAGAGAACCTGTCCTGCCTGTGTCAGGTTCACACAGAATACAGCACTCACTCAAGGTTGTTTTCTGCACTCTCCCCTTACATCCTTACTTTTTAGTCTTTCTCATTCTCTTTTGTCATTATTCTTCTGACCCATTCTTCTTGGTGAGAGCTGCAGAGCTCTTAGGGGCCAAAAGAGTCTTTTCTCAGAGTGCCAGTGGGTCACTCTGGCCTCCCCACCAAAGAGCACCTATAACCCCACCCTGTCAGGAGCTGGGGATGCACAGGGCAGCTCAGAGCTGCTACAGCTGCTACAGCCCTTTCCCCAAGACTGGGCTGTCCTCAGCTTCCAGTCATTCTCCATGTAAACCATTTCTGCATGTGAGAGGGGAAAACCCTGCCCTTTGCAATGCTGCTCTCTCTCTTGATGAATTTTATGTTACTTTTTTGCTTCCTCAAATAAATGCAATATTTTGGGGCTTCCGTTACTTGGATTTGTAGTAGGTGCCTCGCAATATGTTAAGCAGGATGTCCAGAAGGTGTCTAAGAAAAGCTACAGCTGCAAAGACCACCCAGCCACACCAGAGAACCTCATTTGAAGTACCAGCATTGCTGGCAGTGTCACTGCATGCTTACCAGGACTTGTGTCATTACTTCCAGATGTAATAACATTGGTAATTATAACAGTGAACACACTGGAATTAATGATGATCTAACTATTCGGAAAAAAAATTAAATTATGATGAGATGTGGTTCTAGAGGCATGAATTTATTCTGCTTTCTATTTTCTTTAATCATGACAGGATGCAGCATGAGCTGGTGGCTCCCTGGGGACTGGGGCAGACACAGGAACAGAGGTCAGACAGCTCCAGGATGAGGCCTGGGGGCAGGGATGAGCCAAGGATGGGATGGGATGTCAGTCTGCAAGTTGGGTCACATGGCTGGGCAGGGCTGTGGCAGAGAGCAACCCTGCCACAGCACTATGGGGCTGGGATGGAGAGCTCTGCATTTGGCTGAAATGGAGTTCCACAAAGACCTGGAAATTTATACATTTATATAATGTCACACTATTAAGGAAATACAATGTTATTTGATCTTACATTTAGACTGCAAATGTGGTGTTGCCCACATCCTTTAGATGTAGTAAGCAAAATGCAAGGGACAGCTGCAAGAGGACAAGCAGTTTAGAGTGAAAAAACTGGTTTCTCAGACAGGCTCACCTTTGGCCTGAGGTGAGCAAGTTGTCTGTTGGCTTTCTGCAGAAGTGGTAGACAGGAAGGCAATTTACATTTGTACTACTTGTATGTGATGGCATTAATAAGCAAGTGTTACAAATATATAAAAAATACCCTGCTCTGTGGCCTTACCAAGAGCTGTGAAAACACCAGATTCATCCACTGAACTCTGCTGTTTTTGGGAATGAATGTGGCTGTCCTGGTGGTGCCTGTGGTTTCAGCCATTAAACCACGTTTCTGCTGTCATTAATAGATGATGCCATTAATAGGAGTGCCCCAGTCTCGTCACCATGCAATAGACCAAGTTCAAGTCGTGTTCATGTTCAAGTCTGTTCAAGTCATCATCTTCAATGCCTCTCTTCTCATATTGCCAGGTACATAACAACAAACCCAGTATGCACCACCTATCTCTCTGCCCTTGCATGTAGGATCTCCTGATGCTGTGGTACCCCAGAGAACACCTTGCATAGCTGCTTCTCTTGCTGCCAGACTGCTACTGGGTTTGTAGGTAGCCTGTGGCAATCACTATTAAAACCTGGCTGACTGATGCTGTGTGTCCTTACTAATTCTCTGTATATGTCTTAGTGAAAAACATTCCACTCAGATTGAGCATTCTAGCTGCTCTATTTTGAAGTTATCACCACATAGCTCAAGATGACTAACACAGAGCACACTTCATCACTGGTAGGGAAAATGAGCCCTCACTTTGCTGACAAAAATTTGAAGTCGGATTAAAAGCTGACACATCCTCTATTTTAGTGGTATGTATGAAACACTAAATATAGCAGCGTGCTCGTGTATTTGCTGATGCATGGTAATGTAGTCTGTAGCAGAACAGCAATGGGCTGGCAAGGAAGATGGTGCACTGCAGTAATATGATAAAATCCTCATGTGACCTTGGCCATTTCAGAAGTACTCCACGGATAATTGTGTATCCTTGACTGATATAATGCAAAATTCAAACAGGGGCAGTAGTGGTCCCAGGGCTTTAATGAGCAGCCTGATGCTGCAATATTTGCCCAAGCATAATGCAAATTGACTCCAAGGAGAGGTCTCCACCATGTAAGAAACAGAACAGTGTTATATAGCAGCTGTATATGAACAACTGCCAGCAACAGGCCTGATTCTGGGAAATGGGAGGGAGCTGTAACTCCATCTGGCTCTTGTTAGAAACTGAAGGTGCTTGATTCATCACAAAATCAAACCTGAGTACAGTACTTTTCAACTGATTACATATTTTTATGTTTCCTTAGTCATATAAGGTTTTATGCTCATGGTTTTATTTTACCTTTGCTGCAGTCCCTGGGCAGGAATTATGGGCTAATCACAGTCTGAACAGGGAAATGGATGTAGCTCACAGAACCGTATCCTATTCTGGGATTTTCCTCTTGCTCGTGGGGGGATGGAGGTGATCTCTTTCAGCCTTTCACTTGCTACAGATGTCTGGCAAGTGTGCTTGGGTGGAGCTGAGGCTGTGACTGTGAAACCCTTCTTCTGATCCTCTTCAGGAGGGAGCAGCAGCTGGATTAGACATTCAGCAGTGCCTTGCAAGTGTCTCATGCTGTCTTTACTCCAGCTATAAAAGTTTACCCAAAATGAAAACCTGACCTTAAATAACTGGGGAAAATAAAATATCCTCATCCAATGATCCCTTGCACTTACTAGAAAGCAGAGCAGGGTCACTTTGACATGTTTCCAGCACGAAGTGGAGGTGCTTACTTTGGAATGAAAAAAAAAAAAAAACAAACTAGGCTGTTTTCCTGAGGAGTGAAAGTAAACTACTGAATAAACCCAGCTGTTTGATAGCCTTGGCCTCTTAACTAGTTATGCTCTGTGTTGCTCAAATTAGAAGTAGGTAGAGTTGGTGCTTGTCCTGCAGTCAGTGCATCAGAGGGTCATTTCATTTGGCTCCAGTTCTAACTTTTTTTGGCTTCCAAAATTAGGCAGTGAGATTGCCTCTTCCTTTCATAATCAGAAATGATAGAATAAAGCCTTTCTTTGTTCTTCTAAAAAGGGAAATCTATGCTAGTCAACTCTTACTGATGTATTGGAGCAGTTGAGGGCACACTGAGATCTGCTCTCAATAGCAAAAGGAAAATGAGATATTGCTGTTTCTTAAAAATAGTAACCATAACAGCCAGGTATAGATTAGAAATTTATATGTTTATATGTTTAATATTTATATATTTATATGTTTTAGCGTGTGAATTATAGACAAAAACTTGATCCATTAAGAAATACTCTGAATTTTATATAAGACATTTCTAAAACAATAAAGCAGCACTGTATAAAAGCACATGCAACTACTCAATGTTATTCTAAATATCTTTCTCTATTTCCCTGCTCCATGGTTCTTTCTGTGACTTTGATTTTTAGTCAACATTTTAAGTAAGAAAGAAAAATACTGAAAATAGAGATGATAAATGTTAAAAATAATATCTAGCCCATAATTATACAAAATACAGGTCATTTCAGAATGAAAATATTGTAAGCATTTTTCCTAATTCAGTTTGGCTACAGCTTGGACTCCTAAGGAGAACTGAACACTAAGCAGCTGGTAGATGAGCATAGGTTTATAACAACTCTCAAGATGTGACAGGAACCTTGCTGTAAAAGGTGATCTAATTCAGATTGATAAATTGCTCTGAAGTTTTGCCTCAGTTGGAATTAGGTGATGTTGGTTTCCAGCAATGAAGTTCATGGACACACAGGATTCTTGAGTCATTTTTTTCTGTGACTGAACAATTGCTTGACAAAGGTTGCAGACAGACAGCCATATTCAACTCCCTTGCTCCTGAGCAGCCAACTTGTTTTAAACTGGGGGCAGAGGACACATTTTGCCATTTAATATTTATTCCAAAAGCAACAAATGCCTGGAAAACTTTCATTGAATAATAGTACAGTAATTCCATGTCTATAAGACACACCCTTTTGACTAAAATTTTGATTGAAACCCAGAAGTGCGTCTTATAATCTTGTGTGCCTTATATATGGACAAAGTTTAGAAATTTGCCAACCTGGAAGTGCGAGCTGCAAGCTGAGCCACGAGGGGCGGCGGGCACGGGGGCCGAGCTGCGAGGGGGGGCGGCCCCACAGTAGCCCCGAGGCGCGGCAGCGCCGCGGGAGCCCCAAGCCATGGCAGCCATGGGAGCTGTGCCAGCCGGTGCCAGGGGCGGGCGGGAGTGCAGGGGCCCATGGCACGTGGAGGGCGCCTGGGGCTGCGTTTAAAGGCTACGCCAATCTGTGAAAAATGTTTGCAAATTGAGCACCTGCCAGTAAACCCCGGGATCGCGCGATTCCATTACTAATTCATTACTTTGTTGTGCACAGATCCTCGCTGCAAAAAAAATGTGCGCCCTATAGTCCGGTGCACCTTATATATGGACAAAGTTTGTAAATTTTCTGACACCCAGAAGTGCGCCTTATAATCCGGTGCGCCTTATAGTCATGAAATTACTGTAATTTAAAAGTATATTTATTTTCTGTTTTGATGAGACCTTTGCCTCAGACCTCTCTGATGGCCACAATGCAAGTTATGTCTTTGTGTTTTGTTTCCTGTGCAAGACATAACTGCAAAAGTTTGAAGGTTAGGCAATCTTTAACCAATGTTAAAGTATACAAGCAGAAAAATAAACCTTTAGCTTTTTATTATGCTAACTAAGCATTACAGCTCTGAGACACACACAAAGAATAATCTATATGGTAGGAATCTTTTGTTTTCACAGAAAACATTTTTAATGGGTAGCAGTTCCAGCAATTTTAGTGTTTCGCATTAGAAAACATATCCCTTGCAACCATTCTTTAGGTTCAGCTTTTTTTATTTAGCTCTTTAGTATCAGTTCCTAAGGATTAATGCTTAAGGTTTTGGGCTGCATCAGAGTGACATGCATCATCTCTCTGAACAGCTCAGCACATAAGATGGATTTTGTCCTGTTTCTTTGTTTGCAAGTCAGGCAGGAAAACACAGTGAAAAGCTTCTGGCTGGAACATACTGCAAAGCATTTGGGACAATAAAGCAATCAAACAAAGCAGTCAGCTTCTGGACTTTTGCAACACAGAACCTTTTGTGGGGCTGCAGTCAGACCATGCCACTGTTTTCTGCTATTGAACAACATGCTGAGGTGCAGCCTCTGCTCAGAGGAGATGGCCATGGCTCAAGGACACAGCGTCTGTGTAGCTGCAACTGGCTATGAGCAGAGGTGCCTCTTTCCACTTCAATGGAGCTGTGGCTTATATCAGAACCTAACATAGGACCTCTAGGCATGAGCCTCAGCAGCCTTCAATGTGGTAATGACTGCCTTAATTTGAAGGAAATAATCACTGCATAAGCCTCTCCCTAAATATAATGGGACCACTAGAGGAGGACAAAGAGCTATGTAGTGTTGATGTCAACTACTAAGAAACTGGAGGGTTGCTTGATTTAGAAGGCTTTTCAGCTGAAAACCATCCAGTCTCTGCCCTTCCTCTTCTCTGTATTAGATTCCACCCAGGCCAGTGAGTTTCTGGTATTTATTGAGTGCTCAGCACAAGGCATAAACAAATTAGTAAATTCCTCCATGCTGTCAAGCCACTATTGAAATGCAGCCAGAGGAGGAGACAGGGCTGCAGGAGACATACCAAATCCATTCCATATATAATTCCACTGCATATAATGGCATCTGCCAATTGTGATCTTGGCTCTATGTCTTTATGAAGGCAGAGCAATTGGAAAGGCAAGTTCAAGAAAACAGATGGCCGAAAGGTTGCTTTACACGTGGGTATTATTAAGTGGATCTGAATCTGCTATTCCAGCCTTCATGAAATGTAGGCTTTTGACAGAGTTTGGGAAGGTAATGGCTGTAGGTTTTTATTTGATATTTATCTATATTGGGTACATACCTACCGTGGAGTATTTATTGGTTCCCAAAGGGACTGTTATATAAGGTTTCTATGACTTAACTCTGAGAAGTAAACTGATTCTAGCATAGCATCTTGCAGGTATATCCTGTAGAAAATTAGGGATTTTTCTTTGTAGAGTGAAACTCTGTGTCAGTTGCAGTCACCAGCAACGTTTTGGGATTATAGTTAGTCTCTTAATGATGCACTTTTAGTTGTAGAGAAAATTATTTGTATCTGTAAAGAGAAAAAAAAAGCCTCTACTTTTCACAGATTTCAGAATCAAACAATTTCTCTAAGTAGCTGAGGAAATGGGAAATATTATTCATACATATATATAATGGGAAATATATTTCATAAAATTTATGTACTTTTTTCAGGAAACTCTTAAAAATGCTGCTTATTTGGATTGCTAATAAGGTCATTTATTATTTTAAAATTTTTTGAACTGAGATAGTGACAATTGGCCTCAGGCCCAGAGTAGTGTCCTTGTGAGCACTGTACAGACAGAACAAAGTCCTTCCCTCACAAACCTTACATTATCATCTATAGTTTTAATTTAAAAGGTGACTTAAAACATTTGCATTTATTTCTAATTCAGCGTTCAAATAATTTGTCAGGAGCTTATTTTCATGCATGTTGGTCTATGAACTGATTGGTGTCCAGGTTACATTCCCCATCCTGACAGGTGTTCTTTGCCATGTCATTTATTCACGGTGTGCTTGGCTCCAGGAGGAGCTTACAGTAGCACTGTGGCTGTATGGAGAGCCTCTGTACCTGCTCATGCATGCCTTAAAACTCACATGAGTGGTCAGCATTGTCTCACCCAGCTGCAGCTCAAGGCTCCTTAGTACAGAAAAATCAGAGAATGAGTGTCTACGGGATGTTGGTGATTCACTTCTGTCAAAGAAACACAGAAGGGTCTGGGGTACAAAACAGGAGGAAGAAATTCAGAGAATTGTTTCTTCTGTGCCTGCTTCCCAAAGCAGTGAAGAAGGAATATGGAAAGAAATAATTATAATATCCCCCAACCAAGTGGTCTTCTTTCCAGTCTTCCCCAAAAGTAGCTACCTTACTGTCCATGCCAGAACTCCATCAAGAGAAGACACAAATTTTGATTACCAGGCTCTTTGAGTAGGCAATGCATGCATAAGGTCATAGGTATTTTGGCATCACTAGCAGATCACTGATATTGGGATCTGTTTTTTGATGAACATATAGCACATAAAGTTAGCCCTTACTTTCACACACTTTACTTGTCTGCTGACCAACACATGGTCAAAACCTTCAATTTACAGCTCTCTGGACTCTCATGTGTAAAGAAAAAGGTAAGATGAGTTTCCAAAGTTAAAATAAACTTCTGTTTTATTTTTTCACGTATTTATAAGACAGAACTGATGCAGTACACTCAATGGCTGGATGATGTATTGGAGAACTCAATATATAGTAGCATAGTTTAAAGTGCACCTTTTCATTTGTTTCTTTTGTTGCTGTGATCCTCTTCTATGACCCCGTATTTCTGGATTTTTTTAAGCCTAACAACCTTATAGGAATGATATCCAGAGTATTAAGCTGCACCTAGGTAAGTGAGAGTTTACAGAAATATGTGAGTGTGTCTCTAATTTGCTGTGGTGTATATATGATACATTGATGTAAGTCTAGTATACTGTGCTTCCTTAGGTCTTGAAAAACCCTGTGTCTTATGAGGGTTCAGAAGGAAATGAATTTACTCTGCAAGTGTTCATTTGAAATGGCTACACTTTATTCTTAGACAACACAATTTGGATAGGAATAGAGAAGTTCTTCCCAGTGGTTTTGTTCCCTTGGGTTTCATCCTTCTTTTAGCAGAGTCTGGCGCACTGTCCTTGACGATGTCAGTGGAGGCCAAGTGGAGCAATGAAGTAGTGGAGTTCTGGGCTGCAGGGCTGTTGGGCATGAATTGCTGTCCTTTGGAAATGACAGAGCCACCTCCGTTTACAGCACTAGGCTTATGTCATCAGTATTCTTTTATATGTCACAGAGAAGCTGTTCCTGGGTTTTGGCAGGAAACACTCCCCCACACCCACTTCAGACTCTTTCCTTCTTTTTCCTTTCTCTCCTATGAGCAGAAACTCTGTCAAGAAAGCACTTTTATTTGAGCCAGGAACAGAGGCAGCTGATACTCAGCTAGTCATTTTGATTGCCTGGCTGGTAGGGGTTGGGGGAACAGATAAATGTCAAGATTTCCTCTGCATTCCAGATCTGTTTTCCTCCTACGGTTAGCAAGCGGCGAGTGTGACTTTTCCCACTCAGCTTTTCCCACAGTCAGTAAGACTTATCTGACAACAGAGTTAGTGTCAACTGTCCAAAACTAACTAGGAGATATCTTCCTTTCACCACTCCTGTGCTGTTATTGCTTATCAATGGCACTCTCCAGCTTAAATGACTGGTTAATTTACAGACATACTGAGACAAATTCACTTCTGTTGCAGCTTCAGTGAGCTCAGTGGAGTTACACTGAGTTTGGCCGTAGGTGTCTGAAAAGCACAAGTGGTAGGAACGTGATACTAACAGAAACAAGAACATTGCAACAGTCAAAACAAAAAGGAAGCCCTGAGCTTTGGCAGGATGCCCATTTCAGATTTTGGAGTGTGATCCAACAAGGTGTTCATGTTTTACAGCTGGTGCTGCAAAAGAAAAGTTGTTATTCAGCAGCAAAACAATTCCTATGTCTCCACATCAAAACACAGGCCATGTTAAAAAGCAATAAAGGAAGAAACAAGTTACAGGCTTTCAGACCACAAATTGTATTGAGAATCATGATTAATTTGCTTTTAGATCTATTAGAGACTTTGAAAATACTGGAGTGAAACTAAAGCACACTCAACCTGAGATTTTTCAAATTAATCTAAAAGGGTTGAATATTGAAATACTATTAGAATTACACAGAAACAGGAGATGTGAGATGGAATTGATACCTGCGGCTTTAGTTCCACTCCAAGACGGCTTTCTAAGAACCTCTCCTGTAACTAGTGGTAGAAAGCCATTTTCAAATTTTAATATCTTTTTCAGCTAGATCAAGTCCTGCTCCATAGGCCTACTTTAGCAACTCTTCTAGGCAGCTGGTTTGGGATGGAATGAGACATCCTCTCAAGGACATGTGTTTCCAACCCACCTTCCCACCTCCCTCAATTCTCTTTTAACAGTGGCTGTCCAAAATTCAAGGAAGGGAAATCTATTGCTTTTGAAATTTTATTAACCTTTCTGTTTAAGATACATTAAAATGAATGAACTGCAAAACCAAGCATTCTAAAGTTAACTCACTTAATTCTGTTAACCTGGACTAGCAGTGCAAACAGAGATCATTGCATCCAGAGCATTTGTTCATTGCTCTGCTCACTTTTCTACACCATGCACAAATCCCACCTACTGGTTTTGTCTGTGATAGTCTTCTGGACTCCCCTGTATCTGCTCCCTTCTCTACATTTCCATCTTTGCAAAACCCAGTTTTAGTTTTCCTCCTTACCACAGCTTAGTTTCCTCTTAGAGTCACAGCCACCTTAGAGTTTGGTTACTCTCCTTCTCAGGATGCCTTACAGTTGTCTTCCTTCCTTCCTTCTCTTCCTTCTGCCTTTCCTGTTGCCTCTATTCCATAGCTCTGTGTTGTCCAGAGCATCTTACTCCTCTCAGTGAAATGGGCAAATGGCTCTGCAAGATCTCTAAACCCAGGCATAATACTTCTTCTCCCCCTTGCAATAAACAAATTATTGCTTTTCTTTTTGCTGGTTAATGGGCATGTCACATCACCTGTGGTTTATGTCCCCTTGAACAGCTGGGGATTAGCCCTCATTGTGGGTAATAATAAGCAAGGTTTAAAAACTGAGGACCAAAAGGACTGAAATTCCCGATTTCTGTTTATACTCCCAGATGACGACTTGTAACCACTTCTGAAAATTGGAAAGGGACTTACACTCTAAAACTTAGGGTCATAGTTTATAAAACCATGACATTTTTGTGCCTGAACAGAATATCTCCTTAACAGACTTAATGCCTGCATGTGAGCACATTCTGGAGTCTTTTTTGCAAATAAGAGACAAAGAAATTTCCACTGTCAGAAATGGAGCTAAACATGGAAGTGTTGGAACACATTCATCAGGTTCAGCTGTCCAAGGGAGATAAAATGATACCCATATTTAAAGTTGAAAAGAAGTCATTGTAGGCAACAAAAATAATTACTGCTTCCCATATTAATTATCATATGTTTCTGAAAACAACAAAGCAATATATAACATTCCCAAATGAGAATGCAGATGTAGAATCCAGTATGGGTTTGTAAAAAGAAAAAAGAAGCTGCTTTTGCACAGAAAAACAGGAAGAGATAAAACTTATCTTGGCTTTCCAAACTAATATTCCAGAGATATTCAAAACAGAGATGAAATAATGTGAGAAATCAGTGTGGGAAGGAAATTTTGGTCATAGAACATAAACTTCATAAAAGATCCAAAGACACATAAATTGAGCTTGTCAGTTTTCAGAATAAAGAGAAGCTAATAATAGGTTGCCCAAAGGATTTTACTAGGGCGAGTATCATTTAAAGCTTCATCATCTTGACAAGTGAGTGAACAGATGGCAAAATCTGTAGCAAATTCAAGATTTCCTAGGGTCCTGAAGATTAGAAAGATTTCTGAAAGCCAAATTCAAATCACCAGAACAAGGTGATTTGACAACCTCAGTGAAGGTGGGATTTCAATTTACCTGAGTGTGAGGTAATGTTCAGGAATGATCTAAGTGTTCACTGATACTGCATACTTAATGAAGTGTTACCAGCTCAGAAAGATATCTAGGCAGCATTATGGACAGCTTAATTAAAACTGCTTAGTGAAAACAGCTGTTCAATTTGCAGCACTAGTTGTGAAAGCAAATAAAACACTGATTTATATGAACCATAAAAACCAGCATTGATATTATTATAATGTAATCATATAAATTCAGGGAACTATATTACAGTAATGCCCAGTGTCATCAACATGACAAAACTGTCTCCAAAAAGAAACATTCAGAGAAGTCAGCAATGGATGGCAAGCAGGAAAGATACAATCATTTTACTTGCCCCATGAAAAAATGTGGCACTAAATTCCTACTCACTGCTAAGTCATTGGGATATCCAATGTATGCAAGATACAGAAGAAGCAGCACACTCTCTGTGCTGGAACCTTTTTCCCCAATTAATGAGGACCATCAATCAGCAAGAAATGGAGGGCTTTATGTTCATGTATTCTTACCAAACTTGGTGAGAGTTACCCATACTAGATGAATTTTCCATTGAAGCATATGTCAACTTTTGCAGTTACATCATCAAATTAATAACTTCACCATTTACGTGAGACTGTTAGTACTGTTTGGTCTTAATTGTGGTGTTTGTTTGTTGGGTTTTTTTAAAGAATTATCAGAGTACCTATTTTAGGAATGGAGGCTGTCCCTGGTGATTATTGAGAAGACCCTAAGCTTCAGCAATTCTGCATCAAAAGGGCAATTTATACTCGTGCAAAGCAAAGTAAGAGCCTATTGCTACTTTCTAGCAGTACATACAACCTATTTTGCATTTATCTTGCCCAGCTATAAAAGATAAGCTATAGGACAGGAAAGAGGTGGATAAACCCAAATCAACTTAAGTCCTAAAGAAGGATAATGTTTCCCAGATAAAACAGTTTTCTTTATTACTTGACTGGCAGCATTGAAGTACTTTAGATCATTTTAAAACCATTTAGCAACATTTCAGAATAGAAATAAGGAATAGCCTGCAGTATGAGTCAGAATTAGAGTAGGTTTTGGTTTTCATACTTATTTCTGACTTTTTTTTCCCTTTAGCATTGACAGTCACATATTTTTAAGGTCTGAACTCTGAAAGTATGTATCAGATGACTTTGATCAAACCGAGGATTACTTAATATAAATGTTCACTGTCAGGTAAATTAACTTATTTTCTGTCTCAAAAGCCATCACTCTGGTAAGATCCTGCTGAGTTATAATCCCTTTACCACCTATTCTCCAAGCAATTTGCATGGGTTTTTGTAATGTAAATGAGTCAAAAATATTCCCTGAAATGTAGAACAATCTCAGGTAATTATTGCTGAACAGATTTGTGTCAGCCCAAAATGACAAAAAGGTGTTGAAATGAATCTGCATGACAGTAGTGTAAGTAAACAAGATGAGCAACAGCTGCACTGTAAAGGTGTTCTGATATCACGTGTAGGAACTGACTTCACTAGAAGTCATTGCAGTACTGAAAAAATTAACAGCAATGTGTACAAGCAAAGTAACAACATTTTCTTGCCTCCTGGAACAGTCCTGAATGCATATCTCCTTCATTTGCATGGCACTTAAATGAAGTCAAGGAGAAATGTCTTGGTGGAGTCTCAAAAAAGTGTCTGTTAATAAGAGGGGGATCAGGCCAGCTGAATGCAGTGTTTCAGGGGGATGCAAGGAGGAGCTGAAGCCTGCTCCGTTCTTTCTGGAATCAGCTTCTCAAGTAATTATAAATAAAAAAGATTGTGCTTTCTGGCAGGCAAGTGGTGGCACACTCAATAGAGAGATCTGGCTGTGATCTCTGTCATCATTCTGGTCACATCAGTCTACACAGCAGCAGGTGATAGGGAAACATCTACTCCAGCTCTCTCTACCTTTGCTACACTTGGTCAGCTACAGAGCAGTCCCTGCTACTGCCTTTCTTGGGAATTAAGTTCCTTTACCATGTACTGTTTTCAATCCAAAAGAAAAAAGAAAAAAATCTTTACATTTTCTAGCTTTCTCCCATGGTCTTTGATGTTAGTATTATATAATAGTAATTTAATGTGACTATTAAAATTAGTTATGTGAAAAGTACATGAGTGCATAGCTTAGCTTTTTTTGCCTTCTTGCATGCAAAAGCTAGAGCGTATTTGGAAAACTACAAAAAGTTATGCTTTAATTTCTCAGAGGTGAGTTCTTTTACACAGACTGTAATTCTCAAGCATCACTGTTCCTATAAAGTCTGCTGCCTACTATGCAGTGACACCTTACGACTTACCTCTCTGAGCTTATGTAGTATAGTACACATAAAAATATAACACAGTTTTGTTTCCAAGATAATGAATCTTGAATGAAACTATGCCATTGTGCAAACCCCTTACATGCAGTAGGCAGGAAGAGTAGAAGAAAATAATACTAAGGTGAAGGAGCTACAAATTTGTTGTCACAAGTATTTTTTAGACTTGCAATTCATAGCTATGCTTTTGCCTACCTCATTATATGAAACCATTACTGAAGCACTGTTGGACATCATTTGGTAACTTTTTTCCCCAAAGCTTTCTCTAATGGTTTCAAGGGCAGTACTACAGGGCTCTTTGTGTTTCAACCAAAAAAAGTAAAACACTCAGCAACTCAAAGTAAACCCTTCTCTGCATAGCTCTACAAACTGAAACTGCAGTTGTTACTGCTGACTTGTTAATATAACACAGACATGGACATTTCCTGGTTACTGTAAACACTGAAATGCTTTTGGAGTTAATAGAATACAGGTGCTGCCTGACACTACCAAAACGTTCTCACAGAAACAGGGACATTTTCGGGCAGAAAGAGCTGCAGATCCACCTAGTCCGGCCCCTTCTTCTCAGCATGAATATCCTTCTTCTCAGTGGGAATACACAGATATGTTAAATGTCATGAAACAGGCATTCTTCCTCAGCTTAAGCTCCTTTATATTCCCAGGAATGGCTGTACCACTCAGCCTGCTGCAACAGAGAGTTCTGCAATGCCAGAGCTGGGTGATGGAGTGGGCTTAGGCCGGCTCTGAGCTGGCTGGGAAACCTTCCTAATGGAGCTGTGGGAAATGATGCTTACAATCGAATCGTCACCAGCCTTCACTTCAAATGAGACTCAGACAATGCTGTGGACAGACAATTAGCCCTTCTTTATGGTGGAATCAAGAAGAAATTTAAAATCAGCTTTAGTGATTCAAGGTCCTGTTGAACTGTTTAGGTTAATAGGGATTGGCTTGGGCCCCAGCCAAATTTTGATTCTGGTCATTATAATCTTCCTACCTGAAATTCCAGCCCCTATTGCAACTGACCACAACACTCTTTATTTACTGACCAAAAACATGAGTGCCATTGCTTTTTAATTCTATTAAGTATATGTATTTAAAACCTGTTAAATTAATTGAAACAGTAGCTGTGTGGTCAGTGATGAAGGTTGCAATATATTGATACTTGGCAATATGCTGCTATCAGTCAGTAGCCTGATTACTCAAAACGTGTGTGCAGAGAAGTATTTGCGTATCTGAAAAAATGTTCTCGCTCTCATATGTAAATTGGTTTGGGGAACAATTTGCTTGCATTGTTGTTAGAACCTGCTGTCAAGATTGATCACATTTTCCTGTGTAATCCAGGAGAGTTATAAAAAAATAAAAAGAGAAAAAGCTCCCAGGTCTCTGAACCAATATCCTGCTATAGTGTGTGCTAAATTGCCATTGACTGCTGCAAGGCAAGGCTTTTTTACACAAACGTTCTAATTATTTCTACTGTGATGGTAATAACAGTTAGAAGATTAGGAAAAAAAACCCCTAAAATTGTGGTTTAGACAAAGTCCCAATACAATATTAAGGAAATTAGTACTTTGAGAGAAAAGAAAGATGTAGTTTAAAACAATATATTTTTTCAAGTCACTGAAGAAGAGGGGGAAAATCAGACACCAGAAGCTGGAATGAGAAGGGCAGGGGTAATATTCTGTGCTGAGACATTTTGTGTTTCAACATAGCTGCTCACTTATTCAAGTGCATTAATCACTTCAAAATTTCAAGCTCAGCTCCAGTAAAAAACCAATATATCTACACATATAAAATGTAGTCCACTTTCCCAGTTGCTTAATCATTGAATAATTGGCTATTCCTACAGAGACTGGCTTTGCTCAGCACAAGATTTCATATCTTCAATGTAATATATTTTAAAGATGTCCACAGAGCATCTTACGAAAGGAAGTGAAAGTTTATTGGCACTTGGTTTGTTTTGTCCGTTCTTCTCCTCTGTTATCTGAGAAATGTGCAAGGGCTCTTCTGGCTGCAATTCAGAATTTCAGCTGGAGCATCTGCTTTGTTGTCTACTGTTCCACAGAAGTGCCCTGTTTACTCAGAGAGCAGTCCATCCAATCATCATTTGTACCACAGCTGCCTCTCTGTCCCCTTCTTCACCATTCTCATATAACAGAGCAACCTTCTACCTGTCACACAGGACCTTCACCTGGAGTTTAAAACATCCTGTGACAATTTAGGCTGTGTTAGTACAAGAGACTGGAGAGGTAGAGGGGTTACTAAAGAAATAAGCTGCAAGAGCTAGATATAAACAGAATGCAAGATGGAGATAAAAGTGCATGTTAAAGCTGGACAGAATGTGAAAATCCTGCTGTGTTAAACCTAGGAAAATCAGTTATTTTCTAATAAGTTATTTCTCTAATTTTTATTCTTTAAGAAACAATGGGTTTTGTCAGAAGGAGGTTTCCATCTGAAAATTTTTGATTGCCGTAGAAAAAATTTCATCCCACGTTTTCCATTTCACTTTTGTTCCCATTTACTCTGCCTTGATAGACACAATCTGGTCTACTGCATTGCATCCTGAATGAAAATACCCCGACATTTCTCTGCAATCACTGCTCATTGCAGCTCATCCTGCCTTTATGGTGCATCAACTAGAGACTGCTTGACTGAAGACTGAAGGCCCTTCCCTTGCCTCATCTATTTGTTCAATACTAAAAGCTTTCTTCCCACAGCCTGTGTGTGTACAGGATCCCAGCTTTTGCTGTCTACTTATTATGTTTGCAAATACACACTTGTGTGCTTTTGTTAAAAATGCCCCTCATTTTTGGAAGTTGATCCTCTGAATATATAACCTCCTTGGAGACTCTCTTGGTAACCCACCTTGCATCAGTGCCTCCAAACACTAATTCTGGTGTGCCAGAAGTACACCAGCAGTTACTACTCTGGCCAGTACTATTTCACTGCTGTCTCATACTCCACCCTTCCTACCCCAATCAGGTCTTCTCTCCATTGGTGTCCTGTTTTATAATTAGCTTGCAATCTCCTGAGGGCAAAGATTGTGCTTCAGCTCCATCCAGTTTTTGGTTCCAAGCACTTAGAGAACACAGTTTGTTATTAATAATAACAATAAAATACCATCCTTTGTATGAACAGAATTAAAGCTTAATTCTGCCCCATGCCCTCCATGCCTCTTCTAGCAGGGAGAGGGAGCACAGTCAAACAGCAGACACTTTGTTACTGTAGTCTGTATCTGAGCATACTTAGAGTCTTTTCACAGTGAATACTGCAAGAAGTTCCATTTATTTCAGCATTAATCACTGTGAACAAAAGTGAAAGAATTTGGCCCCCAGTAATGAAAGCCAGGAGTGCTCTGCTGTTGGCAAAGTGCAGAGCAATCCTTTCCCAGAGCTTCAGAAAGCCAAAATGAAGCAGGATGAACAGATAGGTGCCGATCTCTTGATAAACCAGAAAATAGTGAAGCTAATTTATAATTTATTCTTATTAAAGCTACCTTAAAATGATGATAATTTGTAAATGTAAATAAAAACCAAGGAGAGAGTACCAGGGCACAAGCTAGAACATTTTGTCCTCATTCACAGTGATTCTTATTTTTCTCTATCTAAAATATTTGTTTGTTTACTTAGATGTCAAAGAGGACACCTACTCATATGCCCTTGGTGCTTTTCACATAACTTCAACCACAGAATAAGTCTGAAATTTACTGGAGTCTGCTGTTAGGAAAACAAGCAATGGAAAACCTCAAATCTTTTCTTCCCTTCCAGTGGTAAGCCAGACTTACAACATCCCACTCAGACCACTTAACCTGTGATAGAAAACAAATTCCAGAGCTCTAGGACCCCCAAAGATATAAAAACCACTACCAAAGTTATAAATATTGCTTGATTTGTTTATGTCTAGGCTGTCTGAGCTACTATTTGAAGCTACAAAAACACAGCAACACCATTTTGAGTGTAGTAAATTTCAAGAAGCTTCATTACAGTCAGTTCCTGAAGAATGAGATTCATTATAAAATCTGGCATTGCACTGATTAGCACCAGACCGCATCATTGATCTTGTAGATCCTGTTTTTTTCTCTTTTGCTTTAGTATTACTTTCTAAGGGATACTAGTGTAAGGAGCCTGTGTCCTCTAAACAGCACATAGTAACCAAGGATGCACTCTTCCCGCATTTTCCTCCACAAGACATATCCTGTTTTGTTCTTCTACAAGTAGGTAAATATGGGGAGGTGATTAAACTAACAAAAAAATCCTGACTCATGGTAATTGAAGACAAGAGGATGGAAAGGAAAGAAGTTTTACGTTTATCATAGTCTCTCAGTAGTTTACAAGTGGCAAACCAAGACGTAGTCATATTTCTCTTTCCTTAGGTCTGATTCTCTTTTTACCAGGTGCACTGGAGTTTTGTTAGGACTACATTAGGCTACATAATGGAATCTGTAACAAATTAAAAACATGCTGCTAATTAGAGGCTGGAATACTGTGCAGTATCAATTAACTTGGCGTTTAATTACCATGGTGATTGGAAGGAACCATAAATTGCTAAACGTATAATTAGTGTATCAGACTTCTGTGCCACAATGGCATCAGATCATGGGTATAACTAGCTTAGACTTTTCCCCAACATTTTACATGCTTGCAAGTTTTAATGACAGTACTTTAATTCCTGCCAATATTCTGTTATCAATGAGCAAAGACAAATATAATAGTTCAGCTTCTTTTAAGGCATCTGGGAACTTCCTCCATTCTGTTCATCACATACAGTGGTTTCATTGCAATTATTCTGAAAAGAACCGTTTTGGCAAGACTAGTATCAAGTGGGAAAACTGCATTTTCTGTGGAAAATGTTCTTTCCTTTTCTTTCCCCCAGAAATATTAGCTATCTTCTGCTGGATGTCAGAATATTTCAAGCAGGAAACAAAAGTACTTATCAGCTTGCTACTTATACACCTAACCAACCATACAAAATATGAGAGACCAGAATTTTACCATTTTGTCAGGTTTTCTAACATTCTAAAATGAAATTAAGCATGTTTGACCTATGAATTATTCCTAACACGTACCCTCCTTCAAGCTGATTCTGTAGAGTAGCTCTTATTGTAACTGCTACTATGAGGTGTAATACATCAAAAATACTCGTGATGGTAATTCAACTTCTGAACAGCTGACTATGATTAAAAGCATAAAATAGGTATAGGCCAGTTGCTGCATGAGACATCTTCTCATTACTCAATAGCACTGTTTTCTTTGGGGAGAAAACTACCATATCTGATCTTGCCTCTGGATTTAGTTTTCCACAATAAAGTACCTGAAATTAGTAAGATTTTTGTCAGTGCCTGCCACAGAGTTTGGTCTAGGCTTGCCAGTTCAATTCTGTTGCTGATTATGAAATACAGCCATATCACTGCAGTTTATCTTAGTAACTTGTGGTGAGATAACATGGGATTAGCAATTGCTAGTATCTAGTCACTAATTAGCTGCTTTCAGTAAACCTGGAAGTCAAGGGATATTTCTGATAAAGTAAGATCTTCAAAAACGGTACAGAAGGGAAGATAATACCTTTTGTTCTGTTGCTGCATTCTGGCATTGCAGACAGCAGCTGAAGAAAGGGAGATCTGTCTTCCAGACAGGCAGGGCATGCTAAGATGGTGCATCCAAGTGTGGCTGCCAAAAGAGTGCTGCTGAAGGTTGCAGTACTGGCTGATGTGGGCTGGTGTTTGTGGGTGGTGACACAGCAGTACAATACAAAACCTTCAAAACTGAGTTTATTATTTCACCTTTCAACTGTGTGTCATGGCTCATCTTTATAGGGCAGCTGAGTACAATATTGGGAATTAATTTCTCATCTCTGCCTGGTTCCTAACTGATAAAAGCCTGTGACAGAAAACAGGCATAGTAGGTCTTATGTACTGGTAATGGCTGTGTTGGTGAGAGATTAAATAAAGAGAGGCAGAGGTCAGAGGCAGATTTGCTGGGCAGAGGAGCTGATTGTAGGAACCATAATCCTCTCTTCTCCCATTAACATCAGCAGGTGTTTGCTCTGGGTCATGGGATGTGGGAGTATTTACATAATTATGCTGTCTCCCTTCCAGATATTGAATGCATCTATCCCTGGAAGGCATCCCTTTTCTCAAAAGTGTTTGTCCAGTCATTTGGAGGACACTGTAGCTGGAATTGCAGGCAGAGGAGTGACATACAACATTTGCACAAGTTCTGGACAAGCACATCGTCTCCACTATATCAGCTAAACTAGAGTAGTTTAAGAACCTTTTTTGATTAACCTGTTAAGAACAGGGACAAAGGAAAACAAATTCAATCACAAAGTAAGCAGAAGACATTATTAAAACAGTGGTAGCATGGAATACATCAGTCTGTTTGCTTTTAGCTTCTATGGGTATTGCTGACATTGCTGTTACAGTTTATATCTAAACAAGATGGGGATATCGATAATGTTTAACATGACTGCTTTACCTGGGCAGGCAGCTCTTTCAGAGCAGGACACTCACTTGCAGGAACATCAGCCTCTGCTTTGCACATCACAGATGCTCTGCCAAAAGAGCAAGCAGCAAGTAATTGATTGTGACTAAATGAAATGAAGGTGCTGTTGTCCTCAGCTATCAAACTCTCTGCTGGAGGAACATCCAGGATAGGGAAGGGGCCATTGTTAAAACAGTATTTCCCACAGCCAAGAAGAAGCAGAGACACAAAATGGCTTTCCTAAACGGGATAAGGGCCCTGCTATTGCTTTCTGTCTAGTCTACAGATGAAGAAATCAGGATTCATTTTAGTCTGTAAAGTGTACAAAAAGTGTCTGCCAGGGTTTGATTTTGAAACCTTTTCAAAAGTGCAAGAACTTGTAAGAGGAGTGATGCAGGGGGAAGGAGGTGGGGGCGTAAGTGAGTGGAATGCAGAGGAAGTGGCAAAGAAACGGGAGAGACTGTGTTGCAAGGACTATGGTTTGATCTTGAGTGGAGAGTTGATGTACCTAGGCCTCTGAAAAAAAACACCCTAATTTTCTTTCCGCAAAAATTGAAGCATGGGCGAAGCACCTATTGCAGCCTCCCGGGGAAAAGGTTGCCGGCCAGGTTTTCTGTCACCTCGTGTTGGGTGACCTCTTCGCGGAGCAGCGGTCGCCGGCTGTTCGCAGCGCCGGGGTGCAAGGCTGGGGTAGCGGCGGGAAGCTCCCGGTCGCTGTCCAGGGAGCGCAGAGGCGGCAGCGGGAGGCGGCTGGGAGCTGACAGCAGGGCAGCCGCGGGGCTTGGCCGGGCAGTTCCCAAATGAGAGCCACGGGCACAAGCACAGACACGGAATTTAGGCGAGGGGCCGCGCGACGTGCGAGGTCCCGCGCCGTCGGTGGTGCCTGAGCCCGAGGGGCGCGGGGTCCCGGTCGGTCAGGGCAGGGACCCGGGGCATCTTCCCCGCCCCGCGGGGGCCGGGGCGCGCCGAGGGAAGGAGGGCGGAGGGCGCCGGGCGCTGAGGGAGGGAAGGAGGGAGGGAGGCTGGCGGCGGCAGCGCTGCCCCGGGGGCCGGGGCGGGCGGCGCTCAGGTGAAGGCAGGGCCGGCCGCCCGGGGCGGCGGTGACGCGGTGCGGCGCGGCGGGGCTGCCCCGCGGCCCCATGTGGCCGCCGCCCGTCCCCGCCGAGGAGAGCGGCCGCGGGCGCTGAGCGGGGCTGCCCGGGGCGGCATGCGGAGCCGCCGAGGATGAGCAGCCAGCGCCGCCCGGCCAAGGCGCAGCTCCGGAGGTCGCTGAGCGAGCAGCTGCGGGACTCCACCGCCAAAGCCTGGGACTTGCTGTGGAGGAATGTCCGGGAGCGGCGGCTCGCAGGTCAGTCCCCGCCGCGGCGCGGCCGCCCCGGGGGACGCCCCGGGACACGTCCCGGCCCCGGCGGCGCGGAGGGGTCCCGCTCCAGGGGCATGTCTGGGGGCACCATCTCCGCTGCCTCCCCGGAGCCAGGAGAGCCCGCGGCTTCGGCCCGGCGGGACGGGGAGCTCCGGCAGGAGCGCGGTCGGGCTGCGGGCAGGAGCCGGGCACGGGCAGGAGCCGGGCACGGGCAGTCGAACCCCCCAGCCCGTGCAGGCAGCACTCACCCGGGGCTGCTCACACCAGCCCTCGGACTCGCGGCTGAGCCTCCCCGTCGCTCCGTGTCGGAGGCACCTTCTGAGCATCTCCGAAATGAAGAGGGTTGCCTTTGCCTCCGGGAAGCAGGCTCACCTGCTTCTCTGATCAGTTTTCTATGTCTAACCAACCAGGTTGGTTTCTCGTAGGGTTTGCATGTGAGAAGTACCACAACTCCCAAAGGAAAATTGGTCTGTTTCATTTCAGGTGCTGCTATAGCTTCAGGTCACCTACCTGCTCTGGAAAACCGGCCTCCTGCAGCTTTTCCATCCCCAGGTGGGGATTAGAAGGATACAGAGCAGGGCAGGTGCTCCAGGAGGTCGGGTCTCATTTAGAGCACTGCTATTTCAGCAGCACAGTCACTTTATGCACACAAGCATACATCCAATGTGTATTTTTAAAATGCTTTGTGAATTAGAAGATCTAGAGCGTGCATGCAAGTGCAAGGTAGAGTTATTATACTAGACAACAATACATCAAGATTTATGAGCAGGATCATGTATAATGAAGTCTAATTTGTAAAGATGGATTCCTTTGTCACATCCTACAGCATTGTTAGGAGTTTGGTGACCTTGCCTAGGGCACTGTGACATGCTGGTATTGTATAATACAGAGGTAAATGATGCAGGTTTTCAGACTATGTCTACAGCACATTAGTTCTTATGTACATATAATTAAAGTAATAGATAAAAATTGCATGGTAGTTTGTTTTTTTTTTTTTAAATTAATCTAAACTGGGTAGCCTCAATGAATTACTAAAACAACTAATTTTGTACTATTATGGTTAACCAAAATACTAAACTTCTAACATTTTTATTCAATTTTAATTCTCTTATTCCTATACTGATAGCAGATGCCAACAGACATTCTGCAAGGATACTACTGGCTATTTTTTTCTTTTTTGGTCAAAGACAACTATTGCTTGATTGAGCAAAGAACCTGGGCAGGCTGCCATGATACTGTAGCCAACTTCTTAAAGCAACTGGGTATTAAAATTGATGGAGTCAAAACTTTTTCTTTAAGGTGGATGGAATACTAATGTCCTGGGTTTATGCACTGCCATAATTTAAGTGCTATTCATAAACTCTGCTGCGACGCTGATGCACTTACCCTTTAATTAAATTAGTTATCTGAAAATGTAATGAAATGTGTATAAATATCTGTTGATGCCAGATGTGTTCTCTTGTTCTGTTGCTTTTCTGCCTCTGTCATTTTTGTCCTTGCTTTTATTTTGCTTGTTGTGCTGACCTGCATAGTTGCAGTGTATATTCCTTGGCCTTGTCTTCCAGCTTTTGTTAATGACAAGGCAGGAAATTTAATGTGTCAACTGTCTGCTGGTTGCCAACCCAACTTCTTCATCGCAATCCAAATCAGGTAGATGGTTGTACAAGTTCTGTGCTTTTCCTCAAAGCTGACATTGTAGTTCAGCTCTGACTAGTAAAGCAGCAGTGCAACTGGTGACTAAGGTTAAAGAGCAATGATCAAAATGAAATGCCATTTTAACCATCAGTGTGCTGTCATATTCCAACCATCAAGCCAAATAAAAACTTTAATGAAATTAAAGTGATTAAATCCTCGCTGCAATGACAGCTTCACAGGCACTTACAGAGTTACTATTTTGGTCTGCTTTAGTCTTTTATCTACATGTTAAGGATGAGGACACCAGTTGCCCAAGATACACCTGTGAAAAAAGCAAGCACATTTTTATAATTCATGAAAATTATGTAATTGTTAGGGTTGGATGAGGTGCTGGAAATTCTACGGTCTGGTCTTCAGCTCAGAGCAGGATCAGCACTGAGAGCAGAGCAGGTTACTCAGGGCTTTCCCCAGTGCTCCTTGGGAAGAGTTTCTGCCCTGATGTCCATGTGCTGGAGGAGAGAGCAGCAGAACACTGTTGGGCGGCACGGGTGTGAACTGGACCTGAGTACTGGCTAGAGCAAGGAGAGAGCTGAACTTTCACTCAGCTGCTCCCAAAGAGGCAGAAAGCATAGCTGGGTTGCTGTGGAAAGTAGGTTGTACATAAAAAGACATCTACAGTGTGCTCCTTCCTTCCCTCCCTCACCCTTTATAGCAGAGGTGATGAGCAGCAGCCTGGCTTCTGGCATGCTCCTGGACAGGGCTGCTCCATGCTGTCTCTTATTCAGGACAGATCCGTGGTGCCCAGCAGCTCTTAGTCACTTTTTCTGATTCACTGACTGGGATTTGTTTTTTAAACAATGGGTGTACCCTCTACAGTGCCAAAAATTGTACCCTTAGGGGGTTTTTGTGCTTTTTGTAATTTTTGCAGAGGTATTTTACACTGCCTCCACTGTGCTTATGGTTTAATTTGGAATTCACAAACTGAATGGGAAATGTACCAGAATTTTAACTCCCTGTGGGGACCTATTAGCCTGAAAAATTACATTAAATACTGTGGGTTTAATGTAATCCTGAAGCACTTTGCCATTATTGAAAAACATTGTTTAAGGAATTTTACTTAAGTATTTAACAGATCCTCCAATAGTGATCACCTAGATCCCTACTCTAAATTACGATTACCTATTACAGTAAAACAACAAGTTGCAGTTCTTGCATTCTTGTATGTAAGGGGAAAGTGCCACCTTCTATCTTGCATTCTTTCAGTTACTATACACTAAAATAAAAATTTAGTTTTTAAATTCAGTATTTTGAAGTGAGGAAACACCAGAGGTAAGGACCCCTCTGGCTGTATTGCACAGCCCCCCTCGTAGGGTAGGATTGTCATGACTGCCATGATTGACTGACATGATTACCTCACCCTTTTTGTTGCTCAGAATTTTTCAGTCTCATTTACTGCAGAAAGTGATGATCCCCGTTGCTGAATGTCTTAACTTAGAGCCAGCTTTCTGCAATACTGGACTAAGCACAGAATTACAAATTCCCTCAGGTGTTCCTGAACCTGGTGCTTAGGAGCACTGTCTTGCACATGTCATACCATTGATGTTTTAGCTATTCCTAGAAGCTGCAAGGTGACATTGCTCCTATTTTACAGATAGAAACATGAGACTGAACCCTAGAAATATCAGGTCTTGAGAGATAGAACTTGCATTATCCACTTTAGTATTCAAATTATGACTCTCAGTAGCTGCTGTTGCACAACTTTTTGTGCAAATCAGCATTTGGATTCTAACTGTACTGCACCCAGGCGATTAATAACTTGCAGTTTCTGGTGCTCTGGTCAGATTTTGTTTCAAGTGACTTGGGGTAAAACAGAGAAGAGTGGAAGGTACTCTGCCACAGGGGCACTATTTACTTGTCATAGTCTCAGAAGCCTGGGGGTTTTTCTGTCTCCCACTTGCAAAAGCTTCAGCAGAGCTGATACATGACCATTGCCCATCATCAGATGGGATCCTTAGAAACTGCATGTTCAGATGAAGATGAGACTTTGTCTTAGTGCCTAGTGGAAAGAGGGCTGAGCTAGAATTAAGCAGGTGACTTCAATTCTGAAACTTACTGAAGTTTGCAAAATTAGTAGCAATTCTAACATTCTTCTGATAAGAGAAAGCTTTGCCTCTAGTTTCTGAAGTTTAGCTTTTAGCTGTTATTTAGCAATCAACACAGATTGCTGCCAGGATTTCTGCTCTGTGAGGCTGCCTCCACTGTGTCTGTGGCACAGATGCACCCTCAGTCCTTTTGACAAATCTCTTCTCACCTGAGCTTCATGTCCCACAATCTTTTGTGTGTTCTGTGTTTTCGAAGAGATTAAATCCTTACTCGATCTTCTCTAGCTCTTCTGGTACAATTCCTCTTATCTATCCATTGACATCCCCTCTACTGCCTGCTGTCACAGCCCTACCAGACAGGACACGCTTGAGCACTGTCCCAGCTCATACTCAGCTACAGAGCTCCCCAGAAGCTGAGAGCCTGGGGTGGTTTTGGGGACCAGTTTCAGATGCTGCCACTCTCTTCTTGGCTTGGCCATGCTTTGGGTAAATTTGGGTACATTTGTGATCAATTTATTCACCACACATCCAGTGGTTTGCTCAGACTGGCATTTCAAACTGATTTAACGTGTCCAATTTTTGAAGCACTTAATGTCTCAAATCAAGTAGAATGAAAATGTATGGTAGGGCAACATACTGTGGACTAAATGTTACTTAGAAATTGATTACAGTAATTTCACAATTATAAGCCGCACCATTTTGACTAAAATTTTGGTCCGAACCCAAAGTGCGGCTTATAATCAGGTGCGGCTTATATATGGACAAAGAACAAAAAGTTGCTGTTTTAGTTTGGAGGACAGGTGTCTGCTGAGAAAGACAGGAGCTTCTCTTTGAAATGGAGAATGTAAACCCCCTCCCTCCAAATTATTATAATTTTGAAATCAAGGGGCTTTCAGGCAAAGATATGGGAATGAGGAATAACAGTTCTTTTCTAGGGAAATTAAAATAGAAATACAGTACTACAAAGAAACAAACTCCAAACCCTGACAAAGTCAGAGTACAACCTGACACCCCATCAGGCAGGGTGTTGGTAGCAGTCCCATTAAATGGTGGCTGCATCCTCCTGCAGTGACAGATGTGATTCAGTTGGAGCAGTGCTCCTGTACAAGGTGCAGTTTCCCTCCGGAGGTCCAGTGGTGATGTGGAGAAATCCGGTTTTCCTCTGGAGTCCAGTGGAGAAAGGGGCTCCCTTAGTGTCCCAAACCCTCTGTTTTTATCTTGGTAAGAAATGTCGGGCTCTTCCCCCTGGCTGGAGCAACTTCCAATGGGATGCAGTAATTTTATCAGTCCCACAGTGGGACTCAATGGGCCATTAGCAGAAAATGACTGGCTGGAGGAAGGATGGGTTGTGAAAAGATAAAGAACAATGCCCTGCCTGGTTTCAATGGATGGCCCATTAGCAGATTATCTGCCATTGAGATAAGGATCACTGCCCCCACTCTCAACAGATGGTGATATAACTGATACCTTTTATCACACTCTGTATTGTAACATGCGGCTTATAATCAGGTGCGGCTTATATATGGACAAAAAACCAAAAAGTTTCTGAAACCCAGAAGTGCGGCTTATACTCAGTGCGGCTTATAATCGTGAAATTACTGTACCCGAAGCTCCAAAACTGAAACAGGAATGAGGCAGGATTGTGAGTAAAAGAAAATCTCAGTCTAAAGAAGCCAAAATTAAGACCTTTCAGTGGAACATTTTAGAAGTCCTACTCTTAGGTGTCCTTAACTGTCCAGGAGGACTTTATGAATTGATTAGCACCTACAAGCGTCTCTTCAAATGTGACTGAAATGCATTTATATTAGACATGAAATGGAACATTATCTGACATAGGTAGAAAATGGAGAATAATTTGTCCAGCAGAAAGCATGCCATATTCAGCATGTGGCAAAGATAACAAGGTAATGCACCTGCTCCTCTCAAAAGTAAATTGTGGTTGGTTCATGGGTTATTGTGGTTTTATTGGGTGCAAATGAACAAACCTAAGTTTGTAATTGCACCTCTGACAGCATGGTATTCCTTGGCACCTGCTGATCTGTTGATCCTGGGGAATACAGAAGTGAAAAGTGGGTCTTAAAAAACTAAAACTAGTGGCCACAACCAGAACTATGTGAATTTTAGCACAGTTTTTTGTCATGCCTGTATAGAGACAAGAGCAGCAATGTTTCTGCAGCCTAATTAAAGAACCATCAAAACTATAGCTTTCTCAAAGTTTTTAGTTCTCATTTGAAATTAAAAGTTTTCAACAACTTGTTTTTGATGTTTTTACTCTGCAAAGCTGAAGTTTATTTTGGGGTGAAATCACTGAAAACTCCAAAGGAAATACATGTACCAGGCTCCCAGGTCCTCTGAGAACCCCTGAGCAAAGGCGAGTATCCCAGTATGGAAACAACCTTGAGTCAGCTGCATCTTGGTATTATTATATTAATGAAATTTATTCTCAATTAAGACCTTTGTGCAAATGTAGCAGATTAATCTACTTTAAAGCCATTCACGAAATGAGGGGATTTTTGAAATAAAATAATTTTGTAAGATCAGTTTTCATTAAGAAGTGTGGGAAATGCTTATGTGAAAAATGTGGTATTTGGTGGGCATACTCATATGTTCTATTTTAAAATCATGCACATAACATTTTTAGAAAGCAAAGTGGAGATGTTGCAGTCTGTGTCCCCACCAGTGCACTGGAGAGTACAAGATACTGATTCTCATGTATGTTGATAAGATGTGTATGTGTAAATTCCTCCCTAACCCAGCCCCATCAATGGGAAAAGACTGTCCTTTGTCAAGGAGAAAAGTTATGAAAGACATTCTTTATTCATGATGGAGTGCTTTAGGGAAGAAAGAAAGTGACTTATGAGTGATTCATTTGGCCAGGCATGCCAGGAAATTTTCTGCTCTCAGTCCTAAAGAAAATGTAGTAGCCAAAAAAGTAGTCATTGATCTCATAAATTAAATTAATTGTGCCATACATTCTCTATTAATGTGAGGAGGGGTTTTAGATTAGTTTGATTAAAGTATGTAGAGGCTTTTCTTTGCACCTACGTTTTATGGGTTATGTCAGTATCCTTTAAGTTCCATCTCCTTCCCCAGGCACTCCTTGGAGGCCAGTGGCTTGAATCTGGAAAGGGGGCAGTGGTGGCAAAATACCCTCATTGTTAGTTCTGCTGATGCCAGGCTCTCATGATCCTCAGCAACAAGAAGTTAATTCCAGAAGTACAATTACAAAAATACCAATATGCTTGACCAGCCAAGTATTTCTGTATCAGCATGAGACTGTGAAGGGGGGCGATGGAGGACTCTCCACTGTCTCAAAGTCCAGAAAAATATGTATTTTCCTCATACTCATTCCCATGGCTTTGCTGCAATTTGCCACGTAAAATTTGGACTGATCATAGAGAAGTAGCAGAGGTTCCTAGGGTGACAACAACATTCATCTTCTGGTTTTACATTATTACACAGATTTTGTATTTAAATGGATACTGCTTCCATCAGAGAGAGTTGTATCAGGAAATATTTTCCTAAAAGAAATTCAGTTTTGAATACTTAATTTCCTGACAGTAAGAGATACAAATCTCAGCCAATAAAATGAGGAATCAATGCTGGCAATAGAACTGGATACCATTTGAATCAGTCAGTTTCTGTTTGATAGCTTTAAAAAATACTCTTGACAGGTCTTCCTCTTTCGGGAGCTTGGCTGTTCACAGATTTTAGTGACACATTAATCTTTAGAAAATACACTTTCTTTTCCTAGAAAGTTATGATGTCAGTTCTTTTTATAGTACAGTTTTTTGGTTGGTTTGGGTTTGTTTGGTTTGGGTTTTGGTTTGGTTTGTTTTTGGGTTTTTTTCTACTGGCTTTCTGTGGTTCCCTGAGCATTCAAAAGGTTCTTTCAGTTCTCAGTAAACAAATATTTCTCCTTTATTCTCTACGTATATACATGGCCTCAGCTCATTCCACCTGCAGATGCCTCTATGTGACAAGAAGAAGGCTGATACCTTGCCAGTTCTCCACACTGTGGCTTTATGGGGTATTCCTGTAAGCGTTGTGCTTATCCTGGTGTTTGCAGACCAAATATTGGAAACAATTCATAGTACTATCTTTCCAAAAGCAGTAAATATAACAAAATACTGTTTGAGTTGCTGTACATTTAGATAGATGTGTTTATTGGTGCTCATATTTTTCTAAGATATATAGGAACTTAAAGACATTTCTCTGACATTAAACAGTGATGATGATTTCCATTCCAAGACTGCTACTTTAGATCAGTCATGGGATATTAAATAATGTGTCTTCTCATTTATTTCCTACTAGGTGTTTTTGCATTTATTCATATGACTGTAATCCTATAGGCTGCTTCCATATCCCCATGCAAGTGACTTTATTTATATAATACCTATGCCAGAACATTTATATGGAAAATTTATATCCACAATAAACTTTTAGCTGCTTAGTGAACATCAGTCGTCTATTGGTGGCTAGCCAGCTAATTTCAAAACATGTGAAATTTCTGGACTCCCATTCTTTTGCTTTCCCAGCTACAGTAGGATGTGATGTTTAGTTTTGGGAATTATTAAGTCTCAATTCTGAATTTTATCTTACTGCTTTTTGCTTTAATGAAAAAACCCTTCAAAATGTCCCATATTGTCATATTTCTAGGGATTCCAAGAACTTAGGTGAGTTAACAATTTGATTTTGTGCAATTCTTGCCAGGCATTGGCCTTGTTTCACAGCAGTGCTTTGACTCACATTTGTCTTCTTATTGTTATTTCTTTGGTTTTTCTGTCATACCATGGCCAAATCTTGTGCTGCTATATATCATAACACCTTTAAAAATCATCTCCTTGAGTAACAATTCATTGAGAAACCCAGCTTTCACTTCTACTTAAGCATTTGCATAGCAAATTTAAAAAGAAAATGTGAACTTCAAAATATGAAAAGCCAAGAAAAAATAATTTTATAAAATGTGAGTTTCAAGCTAACCTCATGATTATAAAGAAGTGATGCCTGTCTTGTGATTCTTGAAAATTTGGATTTAGGAATATTATTTCCAATAATTAAGAATTTGTGATATTTTCTTTTGATTATTACAGGCTTAAAAATATGACAGTGTAGAAGATTCTTTGACTGAAATTAGAGCATTCACAAGAAGAGTGCATTTCTGTAGCTCCTTTGCACATCCTGTTTACAGTTAAAAAAGGAAAATATTTTGACAATCAGACCAACCTGGTGCACTTTGGACTGCAAATAAGCAAAGGCTGAATGCACGCAGAAACTTGTGCAGCAAACAGCTATGCTCCAAGAAGGGATCAGGAACACCCAGAATTCACAGCACTTGGTTCCACAAAACACCAGACTTCAACAATCAATTTAATTACTTTACAAAACAATCCATTTCACGTGAAACAGTCTGCCTGTCATTCCAGTAGAGGGCAGTAATTTACATACAGTAATGTCAATTAGTGTGCGCACATGTCGTGCGTCACTCGGTATTAGACACAACAGCTGGTTTTATTAAGGTAGTGCAATCTTCAAGGCATTCTCTGTCCTCAAGGACAGAGTGCCACCCAGGAGCCTTATTTCCTGAGCTTTTGCAGCAGGACACCTAGCAATATTGAAGTAGAACAAAGTTTTTATGAGAATTAAAGAATAAATGTTTTCAGCTAGCATGGTGATCAAAACTAAACATACTCTTCTGTATATAATCACCAGAGTGAATTCCATTTCAAAGGATCATTTCATATAAATACTGATTTTTTTTATTTGTTGCTTTTAACAGTAAGTATGTAGAAAAGATTTTCTATAAAACCTTTTTTACAGAAATCATTGTTACAGATCCAGCAACATATTGTAGTACAGTGGAAGAGGAGGCACTGGAACTCATGAATGTTGTTTTTCTTCAAGCTGTAAGAATTTGATTCATAATCTATTTAAAAACACTATGACTTAAAACTTATACTTAGCAAAAAGTTGTTTAAGTTGTAGGTATTTCTTTAGCAGCAAGATAAGTTCATTAACTTCAAAATAGCTTGATTAATTTTATAAACACTTCACAAATTTTACTTGTCATAGATGTAAAACAATGTGGGGATAATTAATTTATTCTGTTGCCTGAGCTAAATGAATGGCACTGGTGCTTCGATAAACTAAGGAGTGTTTTCTGGGGAGGACTGGTTTTCCAGGCCATGATGATACAGAAGGGCACTGAACCTTCACAGATCATTTAATACAGAAGCACTTTAAAAGACAGCCACAAAACTGGAGTATTGGTTTGGTTATAGAAAGAATTTAAAGATGTATCACCTCAGAACAATAGCATAGTTGAAATGTACCTTAGATCACGTGTAGCTATGTCTGAATTTGAGCAAAAATAAGTTTAAAATGTCTTTGTATACGTTCTTCTGTTGCTGCAATTCATGAAGAAGTGTAGGGTAGCTGCCAGCTCCATAAAAGGATAACTTAGGAGAATGGTGAAAGATGTAAGTCAAAACCAAAGTTAGAAATATAACTTCTCTCAGTCAAAATACCAAAAAATTACACATAGCATTACAAAAAAGCGTTCCTAAAGATTTAGGGACATCCTGCATTGTTTCATAGCTTGGTCTTCTCTGAAGTGTACATTTGTGTTGGATTCACTGCATGAAGGAGTGAGGACCTAAGCTTTTGTCCCTACCTTCAGATTATTTTGGATGTGCCTCTCATTACTCTGCTAAATATGCCTCTTTTTTCCCATCCCTGTCCCCCTCATCCTGATCGGAATGGCATGCTCTTTCACAGCTTATCCAGGAAAATGCTGTAGTAAATTATTTGAGACTGAGTTGTTTATGTGTCAGATAGCTGCTGAAATGATATGCCAATGGCATCTCACGGTCTTGCTCATTTTAAGAGGTGTCTTTAACATAAGCACGGATTTTTATTGAAATAAATCAATTTTACAAGGAGATTTCAGCCATTGGATTTATAGTAAGAAAGAAACTTTTTATTTATTACATTAGAAAGAGCACAGCTGGGAATGCACCCATTAATAGACACAAACAGATGGATGCTGACAAGTCTGTGAACTATTCACACTCTTTTTTAGCAAATATTTTGCTACAATCTCAAGTTGCAAATGTTACTTCAGAAACAAATATGTAACCATCTATCTCAAGGCATAGAACTAAAGAGTCATGAGTAACATTAAAATATTGTAATTTCACTATGCATATGATACTCTTGGAATTTAGAAGTAGTGTTTAAAAATACTCCCAAAAGCTTACCTTGGTTCAATAAATGTTTTAAATTACATATAAAGTCATAGAATCATTTAGACTAGAAAAGACCTTTATGATCATCAAGTCCAAGCATTAACCCAGCACTGCCAAGTCTACCATTGAACAGTGTCCCTCAGTGCCACATCAACATGGCTTTTTAATACCTCCAGGGATGGTGACTCCACTACTTCCCTGGGCAGCCTCATGACTAACAACCCTATTGGTGAAGAAATTTTTCTTAATATCCAATCTAAAACTCCCTGAGTGCAATTTGAGGCTGTTCCCTCTTGTCTTGAGAGAAGAGTCCAATCTTTATCTTACTACACCCACCTTTCAAGTAGGTGTAGTGAGTGATAAGATCTCCCCTGAACCTCCTTTGCTCCAGGCTGAACACCCCCAGCTCCCTCAGCTGCTCCTCACAGGACTTGTGCTCCAGACCCTTCCCCAGCTCTGTTGCCCTTCTCTGGACACACTCTCAATGTCCTTCTTGTAATGAAGGGCCAAGAACTGTACGTGGGATTTGAGGTGTGGCCTCACCAGTGCCAGGTACAGGGGGACAATCACTGCCCTGGTCCTGCTGACCACACCACTGCTGATACAGGCCAGGATGCCATTGGCCAAGAACTTGGACTGGTTCATGTCTTGCTGCAGTTGACCAGCACCCCCAGTTCCTTTTCCACTGGGCAGCTTCCCAGCCACTCTTCCCCAGCCTGTAGTGCTGCATGGGGCTGTTGTGACCCAAGTGCATGACACTGCACTTCTCCTTATTGAGTCTCATAAAATTGGGCTCAGCCCTTTGATCCAGACTGTCCAGATCCCTCTGCAGAGCCTTCCTGCCCTCCAGCAGATCAACACTCCCACCCAGCCTGGCCTCACCTGCAAACTGTCTGAGGGTGCACTCATCCCCCTTGTTCGGGTGCTTGATAAAGACATTAAACAGGGCTGGTGCCAGTACTGAGCCCTAGGGAACACCACTGGTGTCTGGCCACCGGCTGGATGTAACTCCATTCTCAATCACTCTATGGGGCCAGACATCCAGCCAGTTTTTTTATCCAGCAAAGAGTGTGCTTGTCCAAGCCATAAGCAGCCAGTGTCTCCAGAAGAATGCCATGGGAAAAGGTTTGAAGAGCTACCATCCACACCCTTTCTCTCACCCGCTAAGCGGGTCACCCTGTCACAGACGGAGATCATGCTGGCCAAGCAGAACCTGCCTTTCTTAAACCCATTCTGGCTGGGCCTGATCCCCTGGTTATCCTGTACGTGCCACATGACAGCACTCAAGATGGTCTGCTCCATGACCTTCCCTGACACTGAGGTCAGGCTGGCAGTTCCCTGGATCCTCCTTCTGACCATTCTGTTAAATGGGGGTCACACTGGCTAGTCTCCAGTCAACTGGGACCTGCCCAGTTAGCCAGAGCTGCTGGTAGATGATGGAAAGTGGTTCAGTGAGAGCTTTTCCCAGCTCTCTCAATACTTTTGTGTGGATACTATCTGGTCCCCTAGACTTGTATGTATCTAGTGGTATAGCAGGTTGCTGACCATTTCCCCTGGGATTATGAGGGCTTTATTCTGCTCCCTGTCCCAGTCTTTCAGCTCAGGGAACTGAGTGCCCCGTGAACAACTTACTATTTCATACCTGAGGCAAGGATGACATTAAGTACTGCAGCCTTTTTCTTATCCTTTGTCACTATGTTTCTCCTTGCATCCAATAAAAGATAGAGTTGTCTTCAATGTCTTCATAAACAGCTTGGATGCAGAACAGAAGGTATACTATGTTTGCTGATGATGCCAAACTGGGGGGAACTGTTGACTTCCTCAAAGGCAGAGAGGCCCTGCAAAGATATCTTGATAGACGGCTGGGCAATCATCAAAAATATGAAGTTTAATAATGGAAAGTGCCATATTCTTTTGTTTCCAGATGTCTGGTGAGCAGAAGTCCCGTATGAGAACAAGGGCTAGTGATTGTGAGACTTTTCTCAGCTGCTTAGAGAATGTTTAGTTTGACTCTTCATCCTGTTTGGGTGGTCTACGGCAGACTCCCACTAGGATGTCTGCCTTCTTGGCCTTCCCCCTGATTCTCACCTATGCACACTCCACCCAATCATCACTGTCATCAAGCTCTGGAGAATCAAAACTCTCTCTAACCCTCTCTGCTATCCCACCAACACCCCTTCCTCGCCTCTTCTTTCTGAAGAGTCTATAGCTACTCACCACAGCACTCCAGTTGTTTGAATCATCCCCACGTCTCTGTGATGGCAACGATGTCACCATTTTCCTGCTGCACAATGGCTCCCAGCTGCTCCTGTTTGTTGCCCATGCTGTGGGCACAGGGGTAGATACACCTCAGGTGGACTGTTGATGCCTCCAATCTGTCATAAGCAGAGTTCCTCCACTGGGCACCATCCTACATCTGTGCTCTCAGTGCCACCCATGCTGGCGTGGAGAGCAGGGCTGACCCTGCAGGTGGCACCTGGGTGGCAGGGTGTTCCTGCCAGAGCTGTCTGGGCAGCTGCGCCAGCTGTGCCGGGTGTGGAGCTGAGCGAGGCCGTGGCTTTCTGCCAGTGGATACCACTGCTGCCTGGGCTTCCTGCACTCTGCTGTGCCACACCCTGCTCACCAGTATTCCCCAAGGGCTTGTGTTATATGTGTGGTCCCCAGGCAGCTGCTGTGATGCTAGATGTGGGTTCTGGAGGCTCAAGGCTCCTCGTTTCAGTAACACTGAGTTAAATCCTTTGCTCCTGGCCTCTGCCCCAGTCACAGGGGATAGGGTGTCTCTGTAGATGTGGTGTAGTGACAATTTTCAGTGAAGGCAGGCACCACTTCTATTTTTTGAAGTCACCATCTGAGAAAAGGTACATGTTCATCTTCAGAATAGCTCATCAAACAAAGCAGCAGAAATTAATTATACAATATAGGCAGCTGCTAGAGGAGTTTGTAGTTAAAGAAAAATGATGGGTGGTGAACTGCTGGGTAACAGTATAACTAGTGACTCAGATCATGTACTTGCAAGTAAAACCAATGTGTAGCAACCATTTCTCTTCAATTGTTAAACATTAATTTGTAGGTTTAAAGTTTTATTCAACAACACTGTACTTCTGATATCATAGGAAGGCAAAAATGACAACTGATTCCTCTTTTCTGCATTATTTATTACTTCATTTACTCTTATCATATCTTCTCTTACTTTTCTCAGTTGAGAATTTTCAAACCCCATGACAGCATTGAGCCCACCAGCTTCCTTTGAATAACCTGGGAAATTGTATTACTAAAAAGACACATTTTGAAAATTCAAAATGTCAGTAATCACCCTTAAGGTGCATAGCCATACATACATTGAGCCTCTGCATGAATTTCTGCCACATGGTGAGGTGTTTGGGACTTGCCCAGTTTCTTTTCGGGGAAGAAACTTTCACAGCTTCATTATCAGCTAAAGAACTGGATCATTGTTTTCCTGCCAGTCACTTTGAGGAAAATAAAGAACTTCTCTAAAATCAGCAGAAACACACTGAATTCTGATGTAAGGATGACTTTTATTATCCTGGCTTGACCCACTCCATCATTCCTGAACATAAACATTAGTCCACAGAGAATCCGAAACATATAGTTTTATATCAGCTTGGCAGATGAGTATTTTGTAATTACATTTGCACTCCCTGTCTATCCCTAACAGCTCCAAGTGCTTTTGTTTCAGAACAAAACTGATAATTTGATTGTAGTCTGAATGCAGCAGAGCACTTAAATGGAGTATAAATTTAAATTATTAAATGTTCAAATAATATGGACTAACTTCTAAACTAACTTCTAACTAACTAACTTCTAAACTAACAGTAGATTGTTTTAAAGAAGATTATCTATTAAAACAGTATGGTTGGATGTGTGAGTTCATCCGAAAAAGCAAGGTACAAGAACATCCATATTTCCAACATATAATAAAACAGAAGATACTATACCTAATCTGATTCAAAGAGAGGACAAATACATTCCAGAATCTAGGTTAGACAAGACACCACCAAATGAAATTGACTCTGAAACATCTGGTTTGTTTTATACAAAACCATAAACATGCGTAGTTACTAAATGGCCTAAGCTGTTTCTTTGGAAGGCACCCTAAAAAACAAGGACAGCAGGACAAGGGTTTACAAGGCCAGGCATATACATTAATCGTGGTATGGCAGCATTTTAAAGAAACTATCAAATTCAGAGGGATTATAAAACAGCTGGGATGAAATGTAGGTAGGGACTGTTATAAATCTCTGGATTCTAGGTCACAAAAGAGGCTGTAACACAGGGCACTCACTTTTGTACTCTTTTATGTTGCTTTCTCTTAAGAGAGAACCACAACTTGTAGAGGGATGGAGCCATTATCTCTTCTTTTATGGAAAGCATCAGTTGGTGCAATCATTAGGGATCTTGAAACTGGGAAGAAGTTTATTGCTGTGACAGATCGGTCAACATATGGAAGGAAGTAAGATATTCTCCAGAGACAGATTAAGTTTTTGCCAAGGCATTTTACTGAAATTTTGGAAAATAAACAGGTCATTAATTGCCTCCAGATTTAACTACTGCAAATCGTGCAAAGATATTGCAAACCAGATGCTTTCCCCTATTTGTTTTTACAACCCTTTCTATTTATAGATGCCCTTATTTGATGGCTTACTTCTTTAATAGAGGGGCACTGTTTTACACCAGAAGTCTCATCTCAGTTTTGCCAGTAGATGCCTGATGAAAACATACATGTTCACACAATTGTAGGGATGAAACACTCAGCAATAACATAAGTAGGAAATATTCAGTAGGAAGAAGTTAACATTTAATTCTTCCCTGGGTTTCTTAGCACATAACAGTTTTCAGCCATTCTCTGTGCAGACCCTACTAGTGAAATAGTAGAGGCTGCTATCCCAAGGACAGCATCCTTAGATTTTGCCAATGACAGTGTGAATGCAGTCCATGTTGGCATTTCTCTGGCTTCCCAAGCTGTGTGATACAGACACTGATGTACCTGTCAGCCCTGTGGGAGCACAGCTTCAAGTTGAACTCCATATTAAGGTAGGACCCCAAAATGGAAACGTAGCAGCCAAGTCAACTAAGCTGTACCAACTGACAGAAATACTTGAGAAAAGAAATATTCATTCCTTTTCCACTTAGACTTCTTTTAGTCTTCAGAATGCAGGCTCTATTTTATGCTCTATCCACACAGTCTTGATTCATGTTATAAATAACATACTGAATGAAAAGCATCTACCCTGACTTGAAAGCAGTGAGTCTAGTGGGGATGCCTTCTAAAAGGATTGAGCTAGTCACACCAGGTCCTTTACAGTCAAGACAGAAATAGGTACCTCTGAAAGCCAGTCCTGTCATACTGAAATAGATGTGTGAGACAAGGGGAATGAATTGCCCTACGGTGGTGCTTATTTCTTACCATAATCCTAGCCAAGTGACAGCACAAAAGACCTGCTTGCAGTGACAGACTGGGAAAAGCCATCTCTTCAGCTGCCACCCAAGTGCCTTTGATATGGAAATCAGTGAGCCACTAGCAGTGCAGAAGTTTAATTTTAGAGATTGCTGCTCATATCATCTCTGGCTTAATTTTAAGGTACCTGCTCAAGTCAGCAAAACAGGAGATGGAGCTGATGAGGCACCTGAGACTTCAGTGGCACTTGTACATGCACTGAAATGTAGATGTTCTGATAGTAACCTGCCAGTGTACCTGAACCTTGCTTAAATGTATTTCTTGATTTCCAGTTTATTCTGGGGAGGCAGATTGTGAATTACACATCTTTAGAAGACATTCTGAATTCGTTGTAATAAAAGCTGTGTGATTTTACTTGTGAACCCTAACAAGCTTAGCTAAGGGGGCAGCAACCATGCAGAATTCATAATGCATGTTTTAAAGTGCAATTTGAGATTCACTTTTCAAACTAGTAGGTAGTTATTTGATGTATGAATATTTGTTTTACTGTATCCTCAGTCAGCACAAAAGTCCATCAGGCTTAGGCATCCTGTTTTTTACCACAGCTGCTAGTGAATGCCTAGGAAAGACTATAACAACATGACAAGTTTATGGTGTGACCCTTAGCTTCCAGGTTTCAGTAAATAGTTCTTTGCTGATGTTGTTAACAGGGCTGCCAATTAGGAGCAAAGTAAATGGGAGGTTTATGATGTGACTGTGCACTTCCTAGCTGAGCTACACCTAAGCTTGTGAGACACACCGACTGTTTCCCGTTTGAAATGTTCTGCAGACGTGTAATCCCTCACAGCACAATTGCTATTTTTAAAAAGTTATTTTCATGTCATTCCCAGGTGTCATGGTCAGAGTTGCCTCTGTGTCACTAGTCTCAGGAAAGTGAAGTGCCACTAATCTGAGCAAAGTGGGAACAAAGTTTATTTTTAAAGCAATACAAGCTTGCTAATGGCTTGAAAGCAAAACATTCAGAACTCCATTTGGTTTTAATTTGTCATCCAACCTGTTATGTTTGGTAACATATTAGGAACCAGTGAGTATATTATTTGTCATAGACTCCCCGCGACATAAAAGGAGAAAAAATAAAGGCTGAAATACACAAATCTCTGCTTCGTTCTTTTGCAATCCAAGGAGAGTACACACAAAGTACTTTAAAGACCAATTCTGGTCTCAGGTACATATGTGGAAATCCTGAGCACTTACAGGGTATACAATGAATTCTGACTTGGAGTAAAAGATCTCCACAGCAGCATGGTCTGGAAACTTTTCAGGATGTAGGCTTGCCTTAATTTCATGTCCGTATAGCTAAGAACAGCACTCTCGTGTCAAGATCTGATGGAACAAGAGGCAAAAAAATTTGACAAATGTAAACAGGACCAACCTTCTCCACAGGTCAGGTGCAATTTCAGTTTTGCAATATTTTGTTGCCCAACTTGAGGTACTTCAAAGAGTTCTTATGTCCAGACTGAGGAAACCAATCTTCCCATAAAGTCAGAGCTTTTCAAGTGTCATGGAAAATAGACCCAAGATGAGTAGTTCCTTTTGAAGGTTTTGGCCAAGGAATTTTTCCAGCAAAACTACATTCCATAAACATGGAGCAACACCTTAAGTAGACAACAACAAATGAGGAACACCATGAGGTTGATTTGAAACAGAGCTGTGTATTCAGACAGTGGGACAGGAAGAAAGCCTATGAGAAGGATGTGATAGGATGCCAGGATAAACATGAGGGCAGGCGGCAGTATTTTCATCACTCTGTAATTGAGAGAGTAAAAAATTCACAGCTGGAATGGAACTTATCTACCAACTCTCTTGGTGTGCCTATTTCGAGCAGAGGGGGAATCAGCAGAGGAAGAGTCTTGGTAAGTGGCTGCTGGAGGAGGGCGTGCAAGGGAGTGTGTGAGCTAGGGAGGGGAGAAGGGAAGTACGCCTGTATTGGGGACTGCAGGAGAAGGAAGGAATGTTTGCTGGAAAATAGTTCATCTTGCCTGCATTGCTGCAGGTTCCAGGCTTTTTTTGGCCCTTCCTGTACGTTGGAAGCATTCTCCAAAGGTAGGCTATAGGGAAAGAGGGCTGCAGGCTGCCTGCCCTCTTTCAGAAGGAGCAGCATGGTGGCTGAAAGGGAGCTCTGGGAAGCCGTTTCCTCTCTGTTGCTCCTGCTGTTTGGTGGGTTTCCACTCTGTCAAAAAAAAACAGCCACCTGCAGATTTATCCAGTGAGACACATCAGCTCTGTGGTGTGTATTTAGTACAGTGCAAAATGTGAGTGAAAAGAAGTATGCAATAAATATGGAGTCTGAAAATAAAATGCTTAAATTTTCATAGAGCAGTTGGTTTCTGGAAGACAGAAAATCCTGTCCAGGGACTGTCCAGTTCATAAATAGCAATATTGTAGACTGTCCCACTACTGTTTTATTGTGGATGTTCTGCCAGGAATTATTGTGGGGATTTGTTTGGGCTTTTTATTTTTTGTTAATTAAAAAAAAAGTCATATATGCAACTTATACTCCTAAATTTTATGATGTGAAGAAAGAAATAATTTAGGATTACAGTAATTTCACAATTACAAGCCGCATGGACTATAAGCCGCATCTCCGAGTGTCGGCAACATTTTTTTCTTTGTTCGTACACAAGCCGCACCCAATTATAAGCTGCTCTGTCATTCGCAGTGAGGACCCACATGCAACAAAGTTGCCAATTAGTAACAGAATCGCAGGATCAGGAAGCGGGGGGTGGGGTGGGGGATTGGTCTACTGGCTCGGCTCGGGCCGTGAGGGGCTGCAGGCTCCACCCGCCGCGAAACAGAGTAACCAGTTTGTAACAATCGTGAAAAGCCAGGTTTTACTGGCAGTTGCTCGATTCGGCACCTCGGTTTGCACTTCTGGGGTTGGAAATGTCAGGAAATTATTCACATATTAGCCGCCCCTGAGTGTAAGCCGCATTTCCAGTGTGGGAGCAAAGTTTTAGTCAAAACGGTGCGGCTTGTAATCATGAAATTACTGTAAATAGGCATCATGCTTTCTGCTCCAAACAGACAAGGCTATAGAGAACATTTCTGTAGATCATTATAAATTCTAGCTTTGGGTAAGGAACAAGTGATCCATGCATGTCTCATATTCCCCTGACTCCTTTATTTGTGAGGTTGCTAATCAGACACCAGTGTGGCTGATACTGTGCAGCCAGAAGAGTGTGCAGGTGTGTTGGTTGCATTGCTGTGAAGTGGTGGCTCAGCCTTAAACCTGGGACAATGACCAGATTTTCTGCTCACCCATGATGTTTTTTTGTGCTGGGCTTTTGTTCTGGTTCTGGTGACCCAGGCAAGGGAAGAAAATGTGTGCACCCTGTTCTGGTGGTGATGGCTTGGGGATTGTAGAATAAAAAAAGGGGAATTCCAACTGTCAGTGAACAAAATAATTTATATGTGTCCTACAGAGTACTTTTCTACATGCAAGGCTGCAGTGCTTGACCAAGCCCTAGAGTCCAGACTCAACTTATTGGTTGGTGCACCTTGCTCTGCGGAACCACGTGTACAACCCTACATCCTTGTTACACAGAATTGAAAAGATCTGATAGCATGCATTTAATAATATATTGGGAAATCTCTGGCATTTTGCAAGTTTAGGCAATAAGTGTCTCATCTGAAGGAATCCACTACAGGTGTAAGATCATTTTAAAAGGTATTTATTTTCTCCTTAACTCGTACCGTAACAGTAGATTTTAACCTTCCTCTAGTGGACTGATATTGCTTGTAAAGAAAATGAATCTTTCTACAAAATTGTATTTCCTTTTTTTCTACCTATAGGTACCAAAATAATTAAGAAAGGCAAAGATTACTGTTATCGGTTAGGACACTGGTGTACAGAGACAGGTTATACAACTTCCCTCAAGTCTTCCAGCAAGTCACTGCCAGCTAGCCCTGTGCCCAGACCATCGTGTCTGTCTGCCTTACTGGGCCAAAGACTGAAATCATGCAACAAGTATTCATTGATTTCAAGGAGCCTGGAGAATTTCATGTTCCCAGACGCCAGTCCCCTGCTGCTGTATTTGAAATAGTGTTGCCAAGAATTATTCTGTTCTGCCTTGTTGCTTTTTAAAAATGTTTACAAAATCTAACTTTGGCATTGGCTCTCTAGCACAGAGAGAGGGAAAAACCTTCTGGCAAAACCAGATCAAAACCTGAGTATTTCATCTCCTGCCCATTAGATCATGATAGCGCTGGAGTCCTGTTGAAAAGAAAATGAATAGCAAAGCCCTTACCTGAAGTCTGCAAAGGCATGAACCTTCAGCTCAGATAGGAATGTTTGTCTGTGACTGAGTGGCACGAGCAGTAGGGCTGTGTGGGGATTTACAATGTATTTGGATAACTATGAGAAACTAAGTTTATCTAAACACTTTCTTACATTATCAGTGTTTTATCCAAACACTTTGTTAGTGAGACTATGAGATTAGGATGTGTGTAAGCCCACCACCACTTAAATATATTTACAGAGTTCCTGTGAGTTTAATTTTAGGAACTTGCATATAGATTCAGCAGATGGAATTGCACTAAGGGTATAGAAACTACTTTTAGCTCATTTCTGTCATAATATTCTCCAAATACTTTAGCAGAGGAGATCTGCCATCTGAAATGTTTTCCTCTCTTTTGAACTCTATTACCTAACTGTTGTGTTTTTTCCTTAATTTACTTTTGAGAACCACTGTCTTTAGGGACTTTATATAGTGGGAGATGCTGGCTATTCCTGTCTTGTGAAGAGTTCAGCTAAGGCCATTGGAGTCTCTATTCATATGCTGTTGTGGTTTGACTGAGTAAAAATGTTTAAAAACTGGACAGGAGGGAGACCACAATGCCTAAATTATCAGTCAGGCACTGGATGAAACAACTGACCCCTTCCAATGATATTACCAACCATCCAGAAGCTCCTGGTCCCTTCTAAGCCCGTGGGAGAGCAGAAGGCCAGAGAGGTCGCATCCTCTGAGCCTGACATTGGTGGCCAACAGGCCAGCAGCTTACACTTCACCAGCAAATGTGACAGGAGGGCACGGAGAGGCTGTGCCCAGGGAAATACTGTCATTCCACAGTCTGCAGCCACAGACCACAGGAGCAGTTATTTTGATGCATTTATGCACTAGCAGTGTTGTTAGTAGCCCACATTTACATTGGCCAAGGGGTGTTACATCTGGTTAGCTCAGGTGAAAATACAGACTGGCCACTCCTGCTCAGAACAGTCCCAGTGGAGTGGCCACAGGTCACACCAACCCAGTATCATATGTTGGCCAGTGGGCAGATGCAGCTATTTTTGGAACAATATAATGCTAGAATAGGCATATAGTGATTTTGTACATGTCATATATCCTACCTGCATTCGTGTGGTTCAAGGAGGACCTGGACCATGAGCTAGAATTTTGTGCTTCATGCTGAATTTTTCTTCCAGGGATTTTGTCCGTTTTTGAATTCTGCTAACTTCTGGCAATCACAGTATCCTCTAACAATGATTTCCAGGGGTCAGCTATGCATATATGGAGAACTATTTATGTTCATTCATTTTGAACCTACCCACACTTACTGTTCCCAACTTTATCCACTGTGAGAAAAGACCTCTTAATTACCAAATGGTGGGCAGACATTTGTAATAGTATAACCAGGTTTGTTGGTTTGCACTCACTTTTCCAAAAAGTATTAAAATCCACTTCACTTTTTTTTTGTTCCTACTGAGCACTTGTATTGAGTTTTCATAAACCTATCCAAGATCTGTTTCCTTAGCGATAACAGCTCCATAAAATCTCATCACTGTGCACTGTGTTATCTTTAGGTTGTTTTTTGTTCCATACATTTGTCAGACCTTAAAAGCTAAAATTTTAAGACCTTCTCAGTCAATACTGTAGTAAACACCTTCAGTGTTTACAATCAATTTCTGTTTTGACTGACAGACTAATTTGGTATCATCATTTATTTTGCCAACTCATTATTCAGTCCCATTATAAAAACCACATATGGACAGTGGACCAAACAGCTTCCAACACTGATGTCTGTGTGAATCCTCTGGGAACCTAATCCCATTGTGAACATAGATTATTTATTACTACTTTTGTTTCCTGTCTTTAAGCTGTCATTAAACCACAAGTGGCCCTTTCCTTTTTATCTGTCATAGCTGAGGTTCTTTATGATTGCTTGGTAGAGGATCTTGGAGGAGCCTTTATCAAATCAGTTACTATTAATTTTGCTTATTTAACACCCTGAGCACCTCCACAGAAGAATTAATGAGATAAATCACACTTTCTTGCCTAGACCCTCATCTTCCTGGCTTTTGCATATGTCCTTATTCCCATAAGTTTGTCTGGGTGACTGGTCCTTCAGTCACTTCCCACCATCCTTTTGTTCTCTAAATGTACTTCTGTTGTACTCCTGCACATAATTTCTAACCCTCTACTTCTGTGCTATGGCCAGGCCAATGATGTTCTTGTAATTAGGAAGTATTTTATGTAGCAGTACTATCCATTGAACACGTGGGTTTTAAAATGCAAATGGATAGTCCTCTGATGCTGGAGCAGGGACACTGGAAGAGAAGCAAATGTGCTATTCAGAAGCCTCATCTCCCGGTTTGTAGTTTATCTTCAAGGGTCTGTGTAACCCTGTCTCTCATGCATAAGAAGCCTGAGTAGCAGTGTTCATTTTTAAAACTCACTATCACACAGTTGACACAGCAGCTGACTTTCCTCCAGAACACATCAGTATCAGGCTCTCCAGTGAAACAATCCTCTGTTGTAATTCCATGTGGCTATTAGCCGTCTCCATCTCGCTTCCTGGAGATGCAGAAATCTCATACAAACTATTTTCCTTTTGCCCCAGTCTGATTCCTGGCAGCCCCAGCTGAACTGCAGAGCCTTGGCGCCCCAGCACTGCCTCAGGAAGAAAGTCAGAGTGCCACTGAGCCAGAGGGAAACCTTTCTGGCTGCTCTAGAGTCCCTGCTGTTTCATGCCCTGGATGAAAGAGTTTGCAGCCTGTAGTAACCCAAGAAAACAACTCTCAAACAAATGTCTGTGTTCACACATAAAACATTTTTCCTAAAGAGCAGGCAATGAACTTCTGCTTTTAAAAGTCCTGGTCCCAGAGACAGGATTCAAAATACATGAAGTGACAGCTTCATCTTAAACACAGCTTTGGGTTCCCTGCATGTGAATTTTTTCTCTTCTTGAATTTGAGAAAGGAGAAACTGCCTGTACTTAGCATATGAGTTGCTGTGCAGGAATCTGTAAAGGCAGAGATAGGCAAGAAATATAAGACGTGTGGATAGGATAGGGATATGTGGACAGGACTTCAGTATCCAGGATATATTGCATATATAAGGTATTGGAGCTAGGCCGTAGTCCAGCAAACTGGGCTATTCTTCTACCTGCAGAATTATAGAAGGGAGTCCAGAGATCAGAAAGCTGAAAGCAGATGCCTGAGGTTTTTTTCTTCTGTGACTTGAAAACAAGAGTTTCCTGCTTCTTCTAACTACATGTCACTAATGTTAATAACAAATGTGCTCCTCTAGTGGATAGGAAACTGTTTTGTTCTCATATAGCCTGTGCTTTCTAATGAAGAGAGGTTGTCAAGTTGCCATTAAATTTTAGATGTGAAATAACGAGATAAGTGCAACTAACAATAAAAGGGAAATGGGTCACTTTGGGAAGATCAAGTGCCTGATTACTGTGTAAGAACAGCAGGTTCAATCCAAGCCTGGAGAGCTCTGTGCCAGGTACAACATCACAGACCTATTTCACAGTCCATTGCGAGGCATGCATTCTAAGATGTAAATTAGCAATCCTGTTTTATATATTTGTATTTATACTTATTTTTTTTAATTTTTTTTTTATTTTTTTATTTATCTATAGGAATACAAATGGGAAAGCACTATTCATGTCAATTTATCCTCAACTACCCCAATGCAGCACTGCCTCATGGAGTAATACTCCAAGGCCAAGGTGGTGTGTAGAAACTGACACTGTTGTCTTGCCCAGAAAAGCCAGTCATAAGTAGATAGTTTTTTATCAAATATATTTTAGCATTTCTAGAGTTGTTTTCTCCAGCTGATGTCAGCATCCCACTTGTAGTGCAATGCAAGCAGATCTCCAGTACTGCTTGAGTTACTGCAGTATCTACAGGCAGCCCTGGGGTGATTTTTCCAGACAATAGTTTACTCCTTCTCTTTCATACCAAACACCTTTTCAGGGAGGAAAGGTGGCAGAGAGACATAAAAAATCAATTAACAGAAAAGAAGTGTTACAGTTCTGGCTATGAATGTATACAGAGAAGAGTATGACTCCTTGAGCTGACTTTCCCAGTTATAATAAGTCCATGCAGTCATCAGAAGTGTTGTGCTGTATGAATAAGCCTTTAACTAAAGATTCCTGATATCCCAGAGTATTTCAGTATCCATCAAGTCACTGATTGTCATGTTAGATGTGATATGTGGTTATCACACTGTAGATAGCAGTGTGGACATTTTTGATTTGTTTAAAATAAACCAAAACACTAATCCCAGACATGGTTTTATGAAAGAATCTCCTTTCCTGCATGGATCAGTCACAGCATAGGAGCATGGGGTTGGATTTTCATCTCGCAGGCTGTGCTTCTGTCAAGACTGGCAGCAAGTTCAGGTGTATGCTGGAGCTGCCTCATAGTCCTTGTAAAATGCACAAGGAAGTTTTTATTTTGAAGTGATTTTATGAGCTGCATTAGCATGAAGTTCAGTGTTGCTCTATGAACTATTCCAGAAACAGTCTGTAGACTGAGACTGAAATATTAATTAGTGTTATGATGTAACAACTTAGACGTCTGTAGTACTTCTTATCTGAGAGGTTGATGGCCAAAGGGGTTTCCTCATCTGAATGACACATTTTTGAAAATAAACAGTGAGTATCAAGGCAGTCACCAAACAAGGATACAGTCATTTTAAAAGTATGCAAGGAGGGCTACTTCTTTCTTTCGCCATGCACAACTTCAAGCACAGGAGCTTTCAAACACGCACCACAAGACCAGCTAACTCTTGTTGTTTCTTGTTTTATTTGACTACTATGCAAGTACTGGACTGAAGCCAAAGAATTCAGCACTCATCAGCACGGAGCCTGGGGCAACCCTCTGGCTCTGAAGTTGTCTTTGGACCCTCGTGTCTGGGAGGAAAGTCATCATTCTGCAACAGAGGCTTCTTATTCTGTCCTTTGCGACCTCTGTGATGAGCTGCTGGGAAGTTGGCAGGGCAGCTCTGCCCTGTTGCCTTACCCGCTGGTTGGGACATGGGAAGGATGGGCAGCCACGGGGGCACTGAGGCTGGTACTCTGCTGCCTGTTACAAGCATATAACTGGGCTTGCTGAGCCCTTAGTGGACTTGTTCACTAGTATACACCTTACTTAGGCTCTTGACGTGGTTTTTGTTTCATTGGACTGGTTTTTGAAGCATTACAGCTTCCTAGACTTTGAAGTATTGCAAGGAAGAATGGAGAATCCCATTAGCTGAAAAAGTCAATGCATTTTCCAACAGAAAAAGAAATCCTTCTGAATATTTAAGCAGAGTGGTATTAAATGCTAATACTTGCTTTACATTAGCAATAGCATTTTTAAAATAGAATTAGATCAAAGAACTGTAGATTAATCAAGTAAGAATTTCCCTGCATGGAGGTGATGTCTCTTTGGATAAAGACTGTGTCTGTCATTGATGTTTGGAAGTCTCTAGGATATTTATTGCTGAAGAGATGGCAGCAGAGTGACTGACACCCTGGCTTGGCAAGCTGGGGTAGGAATGGGAGCCATCTCTTCCCTGCTGTTCAGGATCTCTCTGCTCACACCTGTGAAGCAATCCTGCCTCTTGTCTTTGCACAGCAAGACAGAGAGGGGACTGGTCAGTCCTACTGCCTGGCTGCTAGTGCCCAGCCCTCTTTGGGAGTATAGATGGAAGTGGTGCCATGTCTTTGCTCTTGAGTTTGAAGTCTCTGCTCAGAGTCTCAGAGAAGAAAGACTATGCAGCCATACCTGGAGCAAAAAGTAACATGTACAGCACTTGCAGGTGCTGTTAATGGTAATAACAGGTAATGGAGGAGGTTTCCAGTCTAAAACATTAAACTTCTAGTGCCTGGAATTATAATTCTCCATTTTATGGCACTGTGCAAGTCTCACATTGATGAGCAATAAAATTCATAAGGTGTAATGAGAACAGATTGCATTGCAGTAAAACAGTGCCCTAAGGGGGTTTGCATGGAGCAAAATTTTAGTGAATAATTGTGAACAAGAGCTGTCCTTCGCCCTCTCACGTTTAGGTGACTGTATCTGCCCTGCCCTGTGAAGAGGTGGGTCCCAGGCAGTGCCACCTCATGGCCCTGCCCTGGTCAGCATCTGTGAGGCAGAGAGTGGGAGGAGAGCTCCACTGTACCATGGCACGGCATGAGATATTGTTGGCCTCCAGGCTGGAGAACAGGACATAGACAATAATGTCACCACAGGTAGAAGTCCAGGTAGAGTTTCAGGAGGTCAAGATCCCCCATGGGTTGAGCCCTTTCTGTCTGGGGCTTGCAGCCACCCCAACAGTGCTGTCAGCTGCCAGGTCTCAGCTTGACACTGGTCTCATGGGAAGGGGCATGGAGGTGACAGCATCATTCCTGATCTGTGATTCTCAGAAATCACTCATTTCCCGTGATTCTTAGAAATCAGCACACACTATGGGTATATTAATCCAAAACATTGGTATTTTAAAACACAATGAAAAATTATTTGACTAGGAGGACATTTTTAGTGTATTTTCACTCAGATTGCTGCCCACCTGCTGATAAAAATGGCAATGTTCTGTTTCCGTATGATTAATCAAAGAAATAGCATCTTCTGCTAACTCAGTGGTAGATATGTGAGGATAGAATGAAAACACGTGTCCCTCTGTTGAAAAAAAAAAAAGACAAAAAAAAAGAAGATGTTATAGCAAGGAACCTGAATAGCAGAGAACCTCTCCATCCCCTTTCCCTCTTCCAGGCTGTGAGCAGTCCTTGGTAGCATTAATGTTAGGGACTCTTGGGTTTTGTTTACTGTTGAGTGACTGCTGCTAGGTGTTGTTGAATTTTTTTCATCCCAAGGGCTTAGCTTGTTCCAGTGCTCGTTGTACCGTGCGGTTTTAGAGATTCAGACGGCCCTTCCGTAAATGGACTTTTTCTTGGCAAACAGGCGTAAGATTTTTAGAAAAGTAAGAGAGGGCATCATCTCCAGAAATGAGTCAACCTCTGGGCAGCATAGAGCAGAGGAGAAAAAGGTTTTCGGCAGCCCTTAGTACTCTAAAACACGCATTCTCGAGTGTCTTCAACTATTTCTTCTTTGCTTTCTGAAGCGGCCCGGTGCAGCCCCTCCGTGCTGGGTAAACTCCGGCCAGCCGGGGGGTTGCCGGGACAGGCTGGGGCTGGGACAAGCTGGAGCTGGGGCAGGCTGTGCGGGGCTGGGACAGGCTGTGCGGGGCTGGGGCTGGGAAAGGCTGGAGCTGGGACAGGCTGTGCGGGGCTGGGGCTGAGGCTGTGTGCCGGGCTGGGGCTGTGTGCCGGGCTGGGGCTGTGTACCGGGCTGGGGCTGTGTACCGGGCTGAGGCAGGCTGTGCCGGGCTGGGGCAGGCTGTCTGTCCCGCTCCACAGACTCACTTCCACAGTCTGCACTGGGAGCGATTGGCCCGCACAGATCATGTGGGAGAGAGCCGGAATCCCGAGCTGTAGTAGCTCTTGGCACTCCTTCTTGGTTTAAAGCGCTCGCTCCTCGCAGCTCCCCGGGGCTTGGCGGCTCCGTGCTCTCCTTGCCCGGTCGCGGCCGGGAGCAGCGCCGCGGGACGGCCGGGGCGCGCCGGGGGCAGCGGCGATGCTGAAGCAGGTGCCCCGGGCGGCGGGCACCGCCTGCTTCTACCTGAACGCCGTGTCCCCCGAGAGCCAGGAGCTCTTCTGGCGCTGCGATCCGCCCGCCCGCCGCCCTCCCTACAGGACCAGCAGGATCCTCGCCCGGCACCAGCTGGTGGCGAAAATTCAGCAAGGTGAGTTGCTGCCAGGAGCGCTCCGTAGCTGGGGTCTGCAGGTCTGCTCTTTCGTAAGAGAGCAGGATTTAATGCCTCATGTTCCAGGCTCGTTTCCTGTCTCTATTTCAAACTAATCTGGCTAGAGACAGGGTTAGACATAGTCATTCATACCTCTCTGTTTCCACGCATACACTCATGCACCGACAACCAGGAGACAAACACTAGGGCGTGCTTAGCGATTTAACTGAATTATCTTTTAATCATAAACTACTGTGGTATCTTAGGTGCTGGACTTCATCTTGTCTGACTGTCTGAGCAGTTACTGGCACCAGTCCATCTGCTCCAATTGCTACAGGTCAAACCTGCCCGTGGTAACCCACAAACGAAGAATAGAGGGTCACCCAATTAAAAAAGAAGCAGAAGCCCAGTGCGACTGGAAGAAGGCAACTGGGATAACATCCTTTGGAAACAAGTGTGTGTAATTGTCAGGGCATTAGAAAGTCACGTATCCTTAAAAATAATTGCTGACTTGGGTTTCTGCAGCTGCTTAAGCAGTTGTCTAAGCAGTCATTACAAATGTATCGATCTGTTTTTTTCTGATCGCCAGTCTATGGCACTAAAGCTAAATGCAGATTGGCCTCAGAACAAATCTTTGGCCTGTGCGCACAATTTAAAATCATCTTCACAAAGGCTAATGCAAAGATAAAAACCCTAACCAACTGTACTGATTTTTCTGAATTAAAAAGCAAATCAATACATAGTTCTGTATTGATCATGGTTTTGTATGGAATCCTGTTTTCAAGAACGCCAGTTTCCAAAGTGGATGTGGTCCTACATGCAGAAAAATGTCATGTTGAAAAAAAATCCTGATGATAATAGCCACTTTATGGACAGCTTGCAAAAAGGTGTTCGATTCAGCTAACTAGGGGCAGGCAAAGAGATAACATCATTTACTGTCATATCTGGCAAATATCACAGTAATTGGTGTGAGGTTTTGGTCAGCAGCAGTTAAATGGAGTGGCTATTTCTGTGTGCTGCTTTCCAGTAAGATTCTTTAGACCTGTGGCAGTCAAACTCTGGCAGAAATACAGAATATAGTGATGAAATTTTATTGCATTTATAAAGAAAACAATGCATAATTCTTTGGCTGGGTTTAAAAAGATGAAAAAGATAGTTTCTGTGGCAATTAGGAAAATGTGGTTGTTTGCAAGGCAGTGTCAGGAACTGGTTGTGTTTGAAGGATACTGGTCCTCACTGCAGCTCTGATTTCAGGAAGGATATTATGTCATTCTGTGTACCCAGTGTATGGCCTGGATTGAATGGAAAGGAAGAGTAATTTATTTCTCTACAGGTTTATTTGAAAATGTTTTAGGTGCAGTGCTAGTACCAACTTAGTCTTCAGACAGCATTAACTGAGGATGGGTGGATTAACACACCTCTTCTACCTGTCATGGTGCTGTTTAACATTCCTTCTTGTTACCTGTGATCTGTCTGGGCCAGCCAAGGCTGCAAAAGCCAGCCAGTGGTGCTGGGACTTTGGAGAAGCTGCATAGTGAGGAGTTTCAAAGTTGTAACTTTTCTTCCTGCAGCTTGTTGCATGGATGGTCAGTCTGTGTTGAATGACCTCTGCTCCTCTTTTACAGCTTTCCAGATGGAAATTATATTTGTATAGTACCTCAATCATGTGATGTATGTTACTGTTCAGTGTATTAAATATCTATGTATTTTGAGTCACTAAGAATAAACACGTTGTTGCTTCCTTCATTTCTTTTATTGATGAAAGCTGGGGACGGGATCCACTGTTGGTCAAGTGTCAGTTCATTAGCAGGGAGGAAATAATGTGTGCAGATAAATGCTGATGTCTGTCTATAAGCCCATATGTAGGCAGACACACATCTAGTGCAAAACCAAGGCACACAGTTTTTCTACAGTGCCCCAAGTAATGACTAATAATTTTGATACAAATAGTTGTGTTAGCAATACCAAAAAATCGAAGCCTAGATAATATGACTCAGTTTGAAACCTCCAGTTTAGATGCTGGATGAAAAACCTAGATCCATCAATCCCTCACAAGACTTTCACCAAGTTTTGCTGGTGTAAGCAATGTGAGGGTACTGAATCAGTCCCTAACCCTTTCCCAGAGGGAAAGAGTACTGGAAAAGTACTCTAAAATGGGTGGAGTTATCAGTCTGTGCTTTTAGGGGTGAATGAGTTTTACCCCATTAACAAATGGGACTCATAACTAGCAGAGCGCCACAGAGAAACTTATCAATAACGTATTGAAAAGTAGATTAGGAGATGCAAGATGAGAACCAAAACTTGCTTTCAGTCATCCAGTTGAATAAAGCATGTAAATCATTATTTAGCTACTTGAATTTGTATATCTTTCATTTTAAGGCCATTAAGATAAAGTATTTGAGCATAGCTACCCCAATTCTTGTGTTAGCACCTCCAATCTAATAATTTGAATTATAGCATATGTTTAGAAAAAGATTCAGCTTGCATTGTTGGAATGGTGAATCCTGCCTTGTAAATTACTTTGCTGAAAACAGATCTGCCACATGTTTAAGTACTAAGCTGCCCTGGGGCTTGTTTGAATACCTGCTCTCTACTGCTTACCCAGTTATTTTTCACTTGCTGGTTTTCAGACTGGAGGCACTTAAAGCAGGATTCTTATATCAGGGAAATTTTTTTCCTTAGTGAAAAGAATGTTTTACAAAATCACAACATATGCAATTTGCAATGTAGGAAGCAGTCAAAGCTTCCATTTCTGGTCAGTAATACAGTGTGATACAAAGTGTTGCATATACTGCTAGCTTTTCAGTCATAAGCTGCATGTACTGTTCTAAACTATGCTAATTTATCATATCACTATACAGCTTTTTTTTCCTCCTTGAAAAACACATTTGAGGAAGACTATTTCCTTTGTATTTTCCTTTGGTGTTAGTTAAAAATAAACTAAATGAGTCATTAGAGGAATTACACTATTTAATCATTTCTAAAAAGAAAATCACCACAAGGGAAATGACAGGAACCAGACTGTTATTTCAATCAGATCATACTTTGAAAGTCCTAAATATTTGGGTCATGTACACCACCAACTCCTTGAGGCAGAATTATGACATGGCCTGTGAATGTGAGTGGAAATTATCTGTTTGATAATAAACAGGTAATTTCAAGATGTGATGTTTTTGATGATTCCCTTTCCCCCATAAGCCTGTTAGTTTCCACACTGAAGGGAATACATCTCAGCATAAAGGAACAGGGTGTAGCATGCTTGGTCTGAGGTATTTATTCAAACTCTGTATGCAGTAACTGTATGAGAATTCATTAAAGATTACTCATGTTTTCTTTAAATAAATAAGGTGGTGACTTTCAAGAATTTATATTACATGAGTCACAAAGTTGTTATTTCTTTCACAGTACATGGCTAAACTCAGTGCAGAACAGAAAATATAAAAAGCAGCTGTAGGTAAAAAGTAATGAAGAATTAAGGCCTTACCCTGAAAATGTTAAATTGAAATAATTGACTGTGCAGTACAGGTAGAGTGCAAGTCAAGGTGAATGAAGCCACATCTGCCCCATCATAGACAGACTGGTAAAGAAATATTCTCTTTCTTCTACAATAAAATTAGATTCTTAGCCTGCATGTTCAGTAAGACAATAATATGAAGAAAGAAATGAAAATAAGACAAATTCCTATTCTCAGTGAGTAAATTCCTGCCCACAGTGTGTAATGTTCTGTGATTTGTCTCAGTTTATGTCCACAGGCAAGAACAGTTGAGGAAAATTGTTCGATGGAGCGATATTAAATCAGACTTTCAACTTTTCAAGGCAAACTCTCCATTCAATGCTCAGCAGATGTTTTATACTCTTATGTGTTGTAATTTCAGTTTTGATCTTGTATGTCTACTATTACCTTTGGGTCACCTGGATTTGTCTGGTTTCAGCAAGTTTTGGAAGTGCAAACAAATGCACTTTTCTGTCTTATAATCTTCCCTTGGTGATTAGTTCAAGGTGTTTAATTCTCTTTTTCTAAGCATGAGTAGATTTGTGAAAAGTGTTACAGAGGTATACAAGTGACTTGGAAAAAATTATGCTATTCAAGTGACTTAAATTTCAATTATTATTGTACCATAAGGGATAATATACCGTCATCTTCAAAAGGAGAACAGGGAAGTCATGTAGGGGAAAAATGTTGCAGTCATAGGCTGCGTTAAAGAAGCCCACATCAAATTCCTGATGTGGATTATGGGATGGGAAATGGGATACAATTGAAAAATTAAAGACTGTGAGTTTGGTCAGACATACAAAGAGAACAACATACAGTTGTTCAGGCAACCTGAACCATAGCCTTTCTCATGTTCTGGATGCTGGCCACTTTACCTGCACATGTTTAAACCTCACTGACTGAACACTGGAAAGTGAAAAATTAACCGACAAGATTCAGCCTTGGTGGTAACAATACAAACACCCTCATTTTATGTCCTCTCTGACCAGTGCTGGTGGTCTACTGCCCCTTGAGCCTGCAAGTCAATAAGTCAGGGCAGCAGCAGCAGTTTGCAGCTACTTTTTATCCCCCAATGCCTCCTCTTGTGGTGCCTCTGTGTCTACGCTTCAGCCCAGGCACGCAGGAGAGGACAGAACTGGAGCTGGCATTGCCTGGAGCACCAGGATGAACTTCCTTAGCTGCAGAGCTGCTTTGCAGACCTCAGCTGGGACATGGTCCATCCCTGTGCACTGTCAGATATGTGTGGGGCAGGTGCGTGCTCACAGCAGAGGGATTTTGGTTTGTCTGTTTCATACACTTTTTAACACAAAAAATGTGAGCATTCTTAGAGGTATTTATAAGCTCAAAGTGCCCCGAGATGTGCTTACTTATATAAAAAATGTTGATGTATAGGAGCGCAGTCCAGCTAATTAAAGTTTTAGAAAGCTGTTCTTCATAAACAGGACATTTAAAAGGCAGAAACCTTCACTGGAGCTACTATTGGCGAAAAGGTTCAAAAACTGAAGTTATTTGGAAATACCTGTGTGATATGTAACTAGAAGTGGCCTGTGTGATACTGGAGATTGGATTCAATAATAGTGGCTATTTCTGACCTTGAAGCTTCACAGCCACAAAGTGTCAGGGGCACTTCAGCTGGCACATGCATGTTGGACACCAAAAAGTAAATATTGTCTCTTCTTGTGAATTAGGAGACTTTTGCTCTCAGTTTCACTGAAAGCAACATTTCAGCCAAGGTGAAATCTTAACTTGAGGCCTTCTTGTTTTGAAATAGTGAAATGAACAGCTGTAGTTGTGCTATATATCTTCTGTATTGATCATGGAGGAGATGGAATTTCATATTAACCCCATTGTATAAGTAGAGATAGTAATATTAAAAGACATTTAAGCCAATAAATACAAGATTTATGCTCAATAAATGAATCACTAGAGTAATAATAATCAGAAGTGAAATTAGTTTAAATTTAAATTTAGAAGTGATAAGTCACTGTGGCATATAAAATGCTACATAAAAGAAGTAAAATGGAAATGACTCACAAAAGTGAATTAATTGAGAGAATATGTACATAGCATTTTTGTTACTCAGTTTGTTATATCTATATTTATGCAGAAAGCCCTGAAAATATAGTCTGGTATTTGTACCATGAGCACTGTAAATGTTAATTTAAAAAATCTGCAGTTTTAGGTTCCAAACAGATACTGTTATTTCTTGGCAATCGATAGCTATGTACTTTTAATTTTTATTTCTGTGCAAGCTGTGTAGTCATTGATAGCATCTTAACCTCACTCATATTTTTTATCTTACTCCTATCATATGATATTCTCTGACATTTAATTGCACTTAAACAAATATGTGAGCTGCTTCATATATGGCATCACATATATTTGGATTAGTGCATAAGGGACTGAGCAAACAGGACCCTTGTTGCTAGGTTATTAAACAATTGCCCATGGTTGAGTTTGTTACACCTTTTAATGGCTACTTTTGAGCATAAAATGATGAATTACATATCCTGGGAGCTTGATCCAGTATATACTAGGTGTGTCATTTCATTTCATTTTATAGATATATAAATGTGAGCAAGTCAGGAAACTCTCATCTTTGTGCCTTGTGGTGCTCTTTTTGCTTAAAAATCTGAGGAGTTTCTCCTTTCAGGTTCATTTTAATGGGTCAGCTGAGCACATCATAATATGGTGGGAGAGAGAAGGGCTCGAGCACCTTGAGCTGGACTATTTAGAAGCTGTTGAAGAGTAGACAGTATGATTCAGAGGACTTGGGAGTATTATGGCTTGGCTGAAAAGGATGTGTGTGACTCAGTTTGAAAACATCTTGTGAGTTTTCACCTCTCATTTGTTACAGGACTCAGTTTAATTCTGCTGGGAGAAAACAATCACTCCATAACAGTTCAGAATCCATGGGATTTTGACTAATACAGGCAGAGAGATGAACAAAAATTTCTGTCCTTGTGATAAGTTAGGTAAACTCATCAGAGTAACGTGGTTTAAAATACTGGGCTGTGTAGTATGTCTTAAGTAAATACCATCTGCCAGGCATGGAAACTGCCTGCCTGGAACATACCAGACATTTTGCTTTCCAGTCAAAGCCCTTTGCCAAAGAAGGACTCAGCCCTGCTACTTACTCGGATGAATCTTCCCCTGTGCTAAAGGAGAGCAAAATAATACATCCTAATAATGTCAGCCGGTATTGTTTTAATTAGCTAGATGGTACAGGCCTTTGGCAACAGTTGTGCTCTTTTAATCGGATTGTGGTTGGAGGAAGGTCTGTTTGCGTGAGCAAAGTTTTCAGGGTTTGGAGCCAAAATCTCTATATGTTTATTGTCATCTCTCTCCTTTAGTCCCAATAGCCTAAAGGGTATCTGATTTTTTCCCCCTTAATGTGTCACTAATGTCTTTCATGGTTTGTTTATTTTATTGATTTTGCTGTGCTTATTTCTAGTCCTCCACCACTTGAATAGTTTAGGAATATGGCTAAAAGCCGTAAATGCAAATTGGAATCTCTAATTTAATTCTAGCTTTTATCCTCTTTAGTCACAAACACGCACCCACTGGCATCCAGCACTCACCAGACCTGCCATTTTCTGGGAGGTTTCTCAGCTTCCTTCCTGGAATCATTTGCAGGAATATATGGCACCCTCGGCTTTAAGGAAAGGCAATACCGGTATTACAGAATGGTTGGGAAGTGAGGATGAATGTACAGCTTTTACTCCTGTGTAACACTTCTCTGCAAGGAACTTCTGCTTCTCCATACCCTCCAGTACATGCTGAACCATGTGGTTTTTCTGTAGATCTCTGAAAATGCTTCTCCCTTCCTTACTGCATGAATCCTTTGGGCCAATCACTTCAATGTCCATTTATCCACATTATTTTCCAGAAACTCCTGCTTGCAGGTATTCGGTGTTAACACATCATGTTCCTGTGTTGGTACAGCAGTAAAATGTCCATCTGAGTCAGAGTGGGCATATCTGTGCTGCTAAATAAAAGAGGTGGGAGGTGAGCTTCAAGTACCCCCTGAGCTGCTGAGCTGATTCTCTGGCTCTGTTTTGGGCTTCTCCAGCTGTCTTAGCTCAGACTAAGCCTCAGAGAGGACTGGTCATAGGTAGTGAGGATGCGAGTTGAGTGATGCCACTTGACCAAAAAACGAGAATTAGTCTGTGTTTCATTTAGCAGTGTAATTGTAACCCCTCTTGCTGCTGCCGCAGAAGGGGCAAAATGAGGAGAAACCTTGCTCACGAGGTCTAAAGATCCAATATTAAAGTTTCTGTAGCATTATCCCCCAAAAGAGATAATACAATTTTTAATGCTTGATGTTTCTGATGAAAGTGCTTGATAGTAAATGTATCCTGTCAATAAGTGCCTTTTCATTCCTGCAAAAATGCAGAAATAAATTCTGTAAAAAGCCAAGTCCTTAAGTAATTTTCATTATACCATGTGAAGCAGACAGTTCATATTAGCTAACCACTACCCCATCCTTCTCCTTTCGAAATCAGTATCCTAAATCTGTGTAAGGTCAGAACTTGCAAAAACCATTCCAAATAATTAGATCAGATTGCTGATCCAAATAACGACAGCATCATAAAGTGTTCTTCCAAAAGACCCAAGATTTGAAAAGGGACCAAAGACGTAAGATGACTCTAGATTTGAGGCAGAAGCAGTATCTCTGTCAGCAGTCAGATGGCACAAGGGCAGGACTCGTGTGAAAGGAACAGTCCTTTTCCATCGCTTCAGCTTCAGGAAGCACAGAATGTTTCATTTTCCCTAGTCCCCAACTGATACGGGAGTGGGAGTCTGGACAGGACAAGATTCTCAGAGCCACACAATGTGGCTTTTTCATAATACATTTGGCAAACTTTAATGTTCTGCGGGATGAATCTGAGTTTTGTGTCTTTAATTGCATCTGATGGCGGCAGCTGAATATCTAATCATTTTGTAACTTCAGAGGTAATGGCCTTCTCTTCCTGCAAACATTTATCTAAAGAGGATAATGTAAAATCCAAAAGTTAGTGCTTGGCACACAGGGTGAGGCAGTAAGTCCTTGGTTGTAAATTTTTTTCCTTTTTCTTTTCATTTTTACAGTTATATTTATATATATTTCTGAGGACATTTTAAAACTGCTGTTCTGTCAGCTTCACTTCATTAAAAGTGTGGCAGTCTGCCTAGGTCTTATCCAGAGTTAAGAAGAGTTTCTTGTCTCTTAAAGTCAGCAAGCATCAGTATATATCTGTCTTGAAAGCTCCTTCTAGATTAACAGACTGAGATATCAGAATACTTTTTCCAAAACTTTATCGTTGGAACTGCTGATTCTGCATTAAAGCTAGACAACCTTGCCAAAACCTGAGCCATGGCAGCAAAAGCTACATTTCATACTACTGCCTGAGTGCTGTAGCCTGGGTCTAATAATACAGGCACTGATTCATGGCTAGGATTGCTCTATTTTCTTCAAGTGCTTCATGCTGATACCTGGAGCTGCCTTCATCACGGTGATGGCTGCTCAGCCATCACATCAGTGGTGCTACCTGGGGAGATCCGTGGCTGCAGTTCAGCCCCGAGGCCATCCCTCCCCAGCAGCTCGCAGCCCTGACATCCTCGTTGAAGGCCATGGGTGCCAGCAAGAGGAGAAGGGCTACCCTTGCACTTGCACGTGGGGCAGTTGTCAGTTCAGACTAAGAAAGGTCTGTTCACAGCAGCTTCTGAAGGAAGGAAGAGATTTCCGGTGACATTTTAATACCCGTTTATGCAGAGCTATTTTTAGACAGTGCTGCTGCCAGTCATATCAAATGCTTTGTGTCTTTTGAGTTTTCACTGAACTGCATAATAAGCGTTTCAGCTCCCTGGCGCATAATGGCAGTGTTATTTGCTGAAAGTCTTATTATTTTGAGTGGCCTCTTATCTGAAGATCAATTCATTAGTTCTGGCCTCTGAAGTTTAAAAGGAAAAAATTGCAACTGCTAAAGAAAAAATTAAATTACATTTTGTTTCAGTGATACTTATTTTCTCTAATATTGGGTACTGAAAGTCTATTTTAAGACTGACAGAGCAGATGATCCATATTTCAGGGCTATAATCTGGCCTCTGACATCCACAGCTTGTCAAAATATATGACAGAACTGGACTATTCAGTTCCTTTTCTGTTATTTGGTTTATCTTTTTAGCTGGAGAGTGCAAACCAATTTCCACCAGTTCCCAGGTGCTCATGGAAAGACACCAGCAATGAGAGCTGCAAGGAGAGGTCACTTAGATTACTCAGCTTATTCAGTTAAGTACAGTAATTTCACGACTATAAGGCACACTGGATTATAAGGTGCAGTATCAGTTAACGGTAAATTTCCAAACTTTTTCCATATCGTTCAGCCCGGTGACTGTGCCCCCCAGAAGGACAAAGCAACCAACGACCATCCACCCCGACCCCTCAAACCACCCCCCCAAGCAACTGAGCCAGCCAGACAACACCCCCACCCATCCCTTTTGTCTTGAGCATTTAAAAACTAAGGGAACCACCCAGACAGCTTTCTTACCATGATAATGGGAAAAATTCTCTACCTTCACCGAGGAAAAGAGTAAAAACCCCCCCCAACCCCCAACACCACTTCAACCCATTTTTGCTTGGGAAAGGTGCGGCACAGTATCATTTAATGGTAAATTTCCAAACTTTTTCCATATATAAGGCACACCGGATTATAAGGCACATTTCTGGGTTGTGATCAAATTTTAGGATTTTAAGTGCACCTTGTAGTCTTGAAATTACTGTAATTATGTGTTACTCGGAAGTGTCTCAGACCTTTGAAGCTGCATTGTTCTAGAAAGTTGGGTTTTGGGCCATTTCTGAGGAAGACTTTGGTTAAGAAAGTTGCTATATTGCTGTTGGGACTCTCATTGGGCATGGGGCCTAAAAGTCATTCTCCAAGCAGAAAGACAGTTTTCATTCATCGCCAGGTATGATGAATTGTGAAAACTCGAGGAAGACTGTGGTCTAAAGTCCTGGAAAATCCCCCATCTTGAGTCTTCAATGAGGATCAGTACAATACTTTTGCATTTCCATGGTAGCTCTGCAGAGCCACTGACTCCCACACTAGCAAGGCCTTTTACAGCTCCATGGTGCCTGTGAATGTTTCTAAGAACAGAAAGTTTTAAAAAAAAACTTCTGAGACCAATAAAGAGAGCTTTTAAAATGAAATCTGAATATATAGTACACAGAATTTTAAGGATGCAAGTAGTTGAGTGAATAGATTTTCTTGTTCAGTAAAACATTCCTGTTACTAGAATGCTTTCTTCCTCCTGAGCACCTGAATCTGAATTTCTGAATAGGTTGAAACTATTGCCATATAGCTTGTTTTTTAGAAAACTTATGAAAACCCAAAATTGTAGAATAATTTTCTTTAGTGAATATTCAATAGACATAGCCACAATCCATTTAAAGTGAACCAAAAACGTGCCTCTCATTTTTAAAAACTATTCCTTATTGACTCTGTAGCAGCTGGAAAACTATAGCAAGTTTTAATTATCTTCAGAAAACAAAAAGCTCCTGCCAACACATGCTGGTTATTATCAGCAGCTGCTGTATGCTGACATACTCTTTCAGCATATATGAGGCTCAGCTGTCCTAAATAATCATTGTAAAATGTAAAATAGATTTATAGTGATGTTAATTTCTTGTTAGATATTTAACTACTGATGTAATTCATACTGAATTTAGGTCTGCTTCTTTGTGTAACCATTAAAAAAAATATTTAAAATCAGGATTAATATTTAAGAGGTGCAAAAAGCTTGTACCAGGAGTTTAAAATATTGAACTGCGACGCTTTTTTAACAATCTACTAAAAATAATCTAATTGCCTGTTGTCATGGCTTTAGCATTTGTGTAAGTGTAAAATTTTACTTCCTGCAACTTTATAGCAATGAAAAAGTTACAAATTAATATGCTGATTTAAGCAAAAGTATTTACATGTCATCCTTTTATTAGCAGAAGTGGAGATCGTTATGGCAGTGGCAGCTGTCAAATCAGACACTGCCATTCTGTTTATTGTGTAATTTAGAAGAGTTTGGTTTTTTAAGGGCACTAGTGTACTCTTCAGTCTGAGACACCAATAAATACCTGAGTCATTTATGCTTCAGAAATGTTTAGAAAGGCACATGGGTATGAACCTGCATCTTCTCTAAAATGGAAAATTTATGAATAACTCGATTTTCCATTACCTTATATTCTCTGTGATCTATTTTAATTTTGCACTGAAAAAGTACAAAAGGTATCAGGCAATCTGTAAAATGTGTTGTTGGCACCAAGGCAATTTTAGACCATTTCTTGCTCACATGAGAGATTGACAGATTTGATGGTTTCCATTCTGAGGCTTAACCTGGAGGGAAATGTTACATTCAGCAGGCTGGACTCTTGACATTTTATGAAACTCTTTAGTATGGATTAAAAATATACATGAGACTCCACATAGTTCTATTTCACTGAAATGACTATTGACTTTTGGACTTGAGTTTTCACCCATTCTGTTTTTAATCAAACTGCAATCTACTGAAATACAGTCCAGATTCTGGTTTTAAGTAGAACTCGGGCGACATTCACTCTGACTCTGTCTGTGTGGTTACACGACTTCACACCAGCTGGGTAAGGCACATATTCCTTTGCTGTCTTAGGGACCCATAGTTCAGATCCCCAGCAGAGAAAAACACTGTGCTGAAAGAAAATAGCTCTAGTTTGCATAAAAATAATCTATGTAGGAGCATCACTGTAGCACCGCTAAGTGCAAGAAATAATCCTGGCAGTAGCAGAAACCATGATTTCTTGTTTGATATGTCTACATCCTAAGCCCTCCAAAGCTTCAACGTACAAGAACTGCCCAGGCGACAAGACTGAGAACTTTACAGAATCACAGAATAATTCCGGTTGGAAGAGACACTGGGGGTGGGGTTGTCCGGTCCAGCTCCTGGTCAGAGCAGGCACAGCTGGATCAGGTTGCTCAGGTTTAGTTCTGAGTTCTCCAAGGACTGATATCAACTTCCACACATGCTCTGGCAGCTTGTGATGTTATTTGATCACCATAATGGTGAATTTTCTTTTCTCTTATGTCTAACTGGATTTAAAATTCTGCAACCTTGTTTCTGTTGCCTTTCATCCTACAGTTGTGTACCTCTAAAAAGGCCCTGGCTTCACTTTCCTGTTAAGTAGATGAAGCCATCAGGTAGCTCTCCAAGCCTTTTCTTCTCACAGTTTACAAACCCAGCTCTGCTAGTCTTTCCATGGCAGGACTTGCTGTGATATGCTCATCACGTCATCGTGCTGGGGAACCCCAAAATGAACAGAGTAGCCTGTAGTTTCACAAGTGTGCATAACTAAAAGGCAATCATGTACCTTGATCTGCTGGCTACATCCTTCCTAATGCACTAGCCTAATGTGAGGGTGGTATCATTGGCCAAAAGGGCAAATTATGTTCAGTTTGTTGCAGATGGAACCCCGAAGGACTTTTTTGCAAGGGCTGTCCTTGTCCAGCTAGCCCCAGTCTGCCTGGTTGCAGAGGGTTATTCCATCCCAGCTGCAGAACTTTACATATGCTCATGTGGAATTTATGAAGTTCCTGTCAGCAATTCCTCCAGCCTGTCAAGGTACTTTGAAAAGCAGCTCTCCAGCATCTCAACCACTCTTCCATAGTTTGGTATCGTCCACAGATTTGCTGAGAGTGTACTTTATTCCATCATCCAGGTTGTAATTAGAGACATTAAACAGTATCAGCCCAGTATTGCCTCAGGGATACCAATGGTAACCAAAAACCAGCTGGACTTTGTAGTGCAACTGTGAGACCAGTGGTCCAGTAATTTGTCTCACCATTTGTTATCTATGTAATCTATCATTCATTTACCTGGTTTGGCTGTAAGGATGTGGTGGGACCGAGTTAAAGACAAGCCTCCTTGTTCTGTCTCCTTCACTAACTAGTCCCTAACAGCTCATGGGTTCTTGCATACTTAATGCTGTGTCTACAAATTACTCAAGTTCAAGATCTTGCCCACATTCCTATGGCATAAGCAACAGTAAACCTTTCTCATTTGTAACTACTGTCAGCTTCAATTTTATATAAATAAATAATTATACATCAGCACAGATAATTGAACCAAGACCTCCAATTTCATTGATCTGTGCCATAAGCACTATGCTGCATAGTCAGTCTCAGTAGACCTTCCAGTTCGGTAGCATACATGGTATTGGATCCATAATTCATTGAATGAAACTAACCTGTGGTTCTGCAGTCTTTAAAAAGAAAATAGGATGAAAGCAGAGAAAAAATAAACTGAATTTGTAGCTTTGTTTATTTGTGATTTGTCTTGGTGAGCTGTTAATGTATATTCAGTCAAGTCCAATGAGTTGATGCCATTTGAATTAAGTTGTTTTGTGCCAGCCTGAGGAGCTGCAGATTAGTCTAATAAAATTTGGAGCAAAGAGATACAGGGTGAGATAAAAGGGGAGCAGCATGTCTGCTCCACCCTTCCCAGTATCTTCATTTCCAGTGTGCAGCATGAGATGAGGCCACATCTGCAGAGCAACTGAACAAGCCACAACAGTGATCAAATCTAAGGCAAATGAGGGGTAAGGAGACAGGCAAGGTAGATAGGTCACTGTTGTCATTAATGCAGGAGGTAGAGGAGTCCACAAAAAATATCCAGGGATGCTGAATCAGAAGTTGTTTTTCACTCTGGCATCTGAGTCTTAGTTTTGCCCCAGGCAACAGATGCTGTATTCAAACTGTCATTATCTATCCAGGATTACAAATATGACTCAGGTAAAGGAGGGCAAGTAAATGCAGGTCCACTGCAGGGAGGTACACATAAGAAAATGAATCTACACAGGATTTTAGTCCTATGAAGACAAAAGAGTTTGGAGCTAAAAATAGGCATCTAGATATTGTTATCTACTTTTTTTTATATCATCTGTCCCAATTCCTATCAGTAGAGGAAGAAAAAAAATCCCAGAAAACAAACATGTTAAAAAAATTGCTTACTCTTTCTAGGAAACATTTAAAAGGCCAAAGACCATCACAGATATCTTTATATAATCAGAGTAATTGGACTGCAGGAATTAACTTAGCTAGATAAGTAGTTTTATTTGCTTTAATAATAAAGTAAATCACTCATTTAAAAAATGTGCCTCTGAAGTATTGGCTTTAAAATATTTTAACTTTAAAAAGCCTGGAGGACTTTAGCTTATAAGGAGTCCACTGTGATTCTGTATCTGGAAAACCTAGAAAACTTTACTAGTCTCTTCTTAATTGGTATGTTTTGTACCACATCAAAAACTGTAAAAAGTTCCCACTGGCTAGCAGAAATAATTAAGCTTACCATTTTTTATAAGTGGTGCTTTTGAAGTAAAGCATGACCTTAAAGATGCTGGTTTTTAATCTCCCTAACCCTCCTCCTCAGACCATTTGAAACCTTTGAGGTAAGCAGAAGTGACAGGTGTTCAGCACCCTTAGAAAACTCTGGTAGCATCTCTGTAAATTGGACTCTGTAGCTGTTACTGCAATTTCAAGATCAGAAGATGGACACAGTAAAGCTCAGAGATTTTGACGGAGGACAGATGGCAGCAGAGCAGCGAAACCAGAGTTACAGTTCCAAAGTCCCCAGCACTGTGTTCAAGTACATTAGATCACACTGCTTTGCAAGAACAGAAAGACAAAAGGCATTCTGACACTAAAATACTACTATTTATTTCATGGGGCCTTTTACCTACAGCTCTTTCCAAAGGAATTGGCAAGGGTATGGCAGTAGCAAGGTGACAGATGTGGCACCAGTGAGGTGCATAACATCTCTGCACATCAGCCAGAAGGTATCAGTCTGGGCCAGTAGCTGCATGGAGCACCCTGGGGGAAATCCTTGACCTTATATAAAAATTACACCACGTAACACCTCTTATAACTAAACTGAAACTCCAACCACAAATATCTCCACTGAAGACCTGAATGAAATTTCTTGTGCTCAGTTAGAGTCTCGGAGTGAGTGGGGCAAGGTCTGGGGCTTGTTTCTGCAGCCATGGCTGTAACCTGGATGAAGGGAGCAGCTCACAGTTCAGCCCCAGCTCTGGGCAGTGTCACTGGACATGTAATCCAGATGAAATGCACATTCTTGCCAAAAGGACTGGTTTTGTTCCCAGTCACTTCCCTCCCCTGGATGGAGGCTGCTAAAAGTGTGACTACGGGATGACTTGTTCAGGCCATTGGCTCAAAAGATTGTGCTTGTATGGTTTTATTACCAGGTAGGTGATAAGAATGCCTAGTGAGGAATGGGACAACTCTGTTTAATGTCAATCAGCAGTGTTACTGAATTAAAAGCAAAGATTGTAGCTGCACAAGCAATACAGAGAAAGGCAAAAAAGCAGCTGGGTGTATTAGATTTGTTTGCACATTTCTAATGTGTCCTTATGTCATAACTCAATAGAATTATTTTAAATAGACATTTCAGAATATCTTAGTTGGAAATCTAATTAAAATATGGCAAGGTTATGCACAGAACATATTTTAAATTGTTGTTCGCAGTTGTTTACAAGAATCCTGGGTAAAATCCCTTTTTCCCTTGCCTGGATTGTACTGCCTTTATTGTCTGTGGTCCACTGATCTTTGCAACTCTCTTGATTACTATTGGAAAGCAGTTATTAAGCAGGGTGTTTAATTCTTAACAAAAGTTCCCTAGAAACTGGCAGGGCTAAAGGATTTAAAGGTCTCATTCTGAAATGCAGATCATATCTTTTTATTAAGAATTTCTTTGTGGATATTGGAAATGTAAAGTTGACATTTCAAGATCAGCACAAGCAAAGCATACAGTGCTTAGGAAGAGAAAAGCCAGATTCTTCTGGCATTATTCATAAAGAGAAATATTGGGACCCCATGTGAATCAGGAGGTAGGAGGCTGCAATGTGCCAGTAATATCATAGTGCTCTTTAAGCATGTTTGGGAAATGCAGAGGTTCAGAACAGGTCTAAGCTCTTGATTTAATTGCTTATCTATCTACTAGTCTGATTTTTCTCCTCTATTTGCTTTGCTTTCTTGCCTTATCACTCTCTGCCATAAGAAATAATAACACAGATTTTGGCCCTATGTTTTGCATCTGCCTACAGAGATAACTTTCCATAACTGCCATTTTCATTTTGGTATTTTCCCCTTCCTTATCACACTACGCACATGCTCCCTCTTCCAAATCTGCTAAGAAAGTATGCTAGCAATGTGCCTTTACATGTTTGACAGAACACTAGCATGCATAACATCAGTGATCATTTTAAAAAACTGTCTGAACAAAATCTTACTTTTTTTTTACTTTATGGACATTTCTTTCAGTGTTTATGCACATTTTAATTTCACTGCACAGAGTCTGCTTATGTAGTTGCCCCTTTAACCCTTTTTTCTTCTTTTTTCTTCTCATTTTGCCTCCCTACTCTCTAAACAAAATGGAAATGGAAATATGCCTTTAAGCTGATAATTTTAAAAAATCAAGGATTTGGAATGTTTTTATTATGTATCAGCTGTAGTTAAAAATACAAGTTTTATATTTGGGAGCCTTTGTTGCTGCACATTTACAAATCAGATGAACACTCATCTGCAGACACACTCATGAGCAAAAATAGCACGTTCCCAAGTGGTATCATTTGGGGAGTCTGTAGTACAAATTCCCTGGCAGCTGGGAAAGCAGGACAGAGTGCAAGGCAGCACTAACAGAGCTTCTGTGATAGAGGGGAACTCATCACAGCCCTCTAGAAGTCCCCTTGAGGGCCATGTGCTGTTCTTGGCAACAGCTGACCCCACAGGGACATTGCCGGACTGGAATCAGGAAAATTTCCTAGTTTTGTAGTGTTAGGATGATTTACTTCATTCAAGGTGTTCTCAGATCTTTTTCCTTTAGACAAAGGTGGTTTCTTGTCCACAGCTTGTTCAAGAATTAACTACAGCAGTGTGGCTGCTTGGGAACTCTACACTGCCACATCACACATTTGAGTGCATCCTCCCATAATTTTAGTTATTTAAGCACTGTAATAATTAATACATGTGGAATTAAAGCTCACTGAAGGTAGACTGAATAAGGATTCCTGTCTACCCCATGTATGTTCTAATACACTTGCAATGCAGCAAAATTCAGCTATATAAACACATAACATATGCTCAATATGCCCTAAATAGCTCTGCCACATGCCATGAAGAAGATGAAATTCATTTATGCAAGAAATTCTGTACTGCTGACTTCGCCCATGAGAATTTTGGGAGTGCTCCAGCAGCAATGTATCCATCAGTCAGTCACCTGTTTCCTTCCTCTCTCCTGCAAGGTTTATTGCCAGTTCCACCTGTGAATGTCCCAGCTCATACCCATTCGGGAGAGTTCTGCCCTGTGGACACCCAAGGATAGCACTTCAAGCAGCATAACAGAGCAGGCTCTTAGCTCCTTAGAGCCTTCAGCAAATCGTGTGACAGTTTGTTGTGGGGCTCTGTGGCTGTCCCTGCTAAGCTTTTGGGTAACACACTAAAGAAAGACCTTTGGCTGTGCATACTCCCTTTAGTTCTGTTATATATATATGTATAGTTATATAGCTATGTTGTGTCTCTAGCTATGGCCAGGTGCAGAGCCAGTGCACAGAGACAGATTGTTCTGCAGTGGGCTGTGCCCTCCTTGCAACATGATGTGGATCCAGTCTAGGAGGAATTTGTGGGGTATTACAAAATGGCTTGTGACCCAAGACAGGAATGGTGAGATCATGAGCACTGAGGGACCTCTGGGACAGCAGCTGTTGCCTGTTGCAATCCCTGTGGCACAGCTGCATGCAGACAGGAATGTCTGGCATGGAGGGAGTGCACCAGTGAGGGGATTACATGCTCATGGAGATTAAGACAACCATCAAGTAGTTTTGCATAAGGCTCTTGAGGTTAGCCAGAGGCAACCATGCAGATGCAAGTTTTGAACACCATCCCAGCCCAGAAGTTAGGTGCCATCACTACACTGTCACAGGCTCAAAGATTGGTGTTAGAAGTCAATAAGCAGTGATCCTGTGGGGATTTGAGAGAAGACCCAGGTATGATGAACTAGTGGCTAGTATGTAATATACTATTTGCCTCAAGAAAAGTTAGTTTAGGTGAGTTGGGCTGATGGTGGCAATATTTGCTTGCCTTGAGGAGCACATCAGCAGAAAGGATTGCAGATGTAAGGTGGCCCCAAAAGCAGGTAGCTGAGGTTCTGCTGGCAGTGTGTGGTGCTGACGTGTCCAGGAAGTCTGGCATTTACCTGCTTGAGGAGAAGGAATCTCCTTTTGCTCTGAGAATAATTACCTTTCTCAGTTGTCTGTGCCATCAGTTACCTGCTGCTTTTGTGTATGAAACTGCATCAAGGGATAAGAGCAAACAGAGGAAGAAAATCCTATTCACTGTTTTGTGGTGGAGAGGACATTTGTCCAACTGAAGACTCAATGGTGGTGCTACAAAAGTTCCAGTGTGCTCAGTGTCTTCAAATGCGCCCAGAAATTGCAGTTTTCCTCACTGCAGCCACTCAGTACCACTACAGCAGGGGATGCAATGCTGTGTGATATCACTATTGTTTATTTTTACACTGTTTATGTGTCCCTATTTGAGAAATGTGGTTAAAAGCTCTAGATACAGGTTTGTGCCTCTTCTTTCTTAGCTAAGCTCTCAGAAACTGGTATAGTTTTAGGTCATAACATTTAATTGAAAAGTAAGTAAGCATTAAAATACCAACATTCCAAGTGTCCTCATAACAACTAAGTGGCACAGAATAGGCAAAAAAATTGGGGAGTGCAGTGTCCTTTGTAAGCTGAGCACCATGAGGTGAGTGATGATGGAAGAGGAGTTTCCAGCAGGGACACTGCCATCAAACACAGTCTGTAGAGACAGGAACTCTGTATAAAAGCCTGTCCTAATTGTCTGATCAAAGCTTCCTGTCAGATTCAAGTGCAGACCTTCTCCACCTAGGGTCTTTGTAGGACAATGTGTGTGTGGTGGGGGGAACAAGTGGATTCAACAAGTGCCAAGTGCGATTTGTTTAATATCAAACCTGCTGTATGAGGTTAGATGTATGTGCCAATGTCAAATATCTTAAACTGAGTCCTAAGTACTGATACAACTCTTTCCTCAGGTGCACTGTCAAAGTTAGGCAGTGTCTAAGTTCAACAAGGCTTGTGGATTATAGTGTCTTTGTAATGAATATCATTGCATTGTATATTAACTGCCTCAGCCATGTCCTATTAAAAATTTAGCTTGCTATTTCTACAGTAAACAAGATGATCAAGATGATGCTTGCTTTGCAATGGATAACACAAACTAGTTCTTGAACACTGGCCGCAGCAAAGGCTTGTTTGTGATGCGTTTGCACATCAGGGTTCAGCTTTGTGCAGATTTTCTTTGGCTTAATAAGGATTGAATTTGTGCCGAAGCCTTTTCTTCAGTGAGCCACTAAGAGGCTCTCTTTCCATTACCCTGCTGCTTATTTTCACAAAACTTGTAAGAGTTTAATACCTTTGAACCATCTGTCCCTCCTTCAAATCAGCCAATTCATTCAGAAGTTATTGGTGGGGGTAATAAGGAGCCTGACACAAGAAAGGGAGACAGACTAAAAACACAAAGTCTGGCCACGTCAGTGGCTTTTCCTTAGGAAATCGGTCTAAACATAGATTGAACCAAAAAAATCTTTCAAAAGGTCTTTGTGGACTAGATCTCTCTCATATAAGTTTCTCCAAGTTTTGTATTAAAAATTGGCTTATAAAAATAGGTAGAAGAGAATTTCACCATATAAATGGGATCTTTCTCCCATTTTTCAAATGCAGTATGAGAGAAAGCTCAAAATAGGCCTGAGACTAAGAAGTGATATTGTACAAAAAGCACCTGCTCAGTTGGAGGAACTGTCCAGCTATGGCAGTGGGGTCTGCTCAGAAACCTGCAGCTGATGGACATGGACATTTGACTTGCCAGTTCACAGACCTCTTCTGCAAGGCCATCATTTACATTTCATATTGTTATATCTGTCCAGGAGCTCTGGCATTACCTGTCAAGTTTAAATCTGCTCACATTGAGTCTCTTGAATCAGCCCATGTCAGCTCAGGGAACAGTGCTATTTGCATTGCAGCCACAGTTCCATTGTTTCAGGCTTTCAGTAGTCATTTGACAAAATAACTTTAGTGCTTCAAAAAGCTTACAGTAATGGCTCTAACCCTTATCTTGGTGCACTGTGTAGAGTTCCACCCAAACAAAGGAGGTTATGTTGAGCAACTGAGTGAGTCATTGTAGGTTCCAAACCGAGCATAGGCTTAGGAACAACATTTGGTTACAACAGATGGGAGGAGCACATGCTAAGAAAGATATAACTATCAGCAATTGAAAACATAGCAAGACCAGAGGCAAATGATATGTACATATGGCTTCTGTATGAGTACATACACAGTATTTCTTCCACACTCAGTAATTAAAAAAAAATTAAAACATTGCCTGATGAGAAATTAGGTTTCTCATGCTTAAAACTGGTATATAATTGCATTAGATAGTAAAATGAGACTATCATATAACATTTGTCTCCACTTTCCCTGTAATAGGGACAAAGTATTCTTAGGGCATAAATAGCAATGGACTTTAGTCATAACTGAATAGTTGCTTCATTATGTTACTGTACAACAAGGAATACTTCATGACCACATGGAAAGCCCATGCCCAGGATTGATTAGGAATGCCTGATAATCCCACAAAACAGGTCACCAAGTGTCACTGGTTGTACTCCTGGGCATCTGAGAAACAGTCTAATGCTGCAAAAAAATCGGAATTTTCATTGTGTGTTTGTTATATGGGTTGTGGCTACCATATCAAATACCCTGTATGTGGATCAGATATCGTGGTGAGAGGTTGAAGCAAGCTGGGGCTTTTTTCCCACTAGGGTCCCATGTCAGGATCCTAGAGGCCCATGCATTAGGTGACTCACCAATATGTACTTTACCCTTTGCTTACCTGTTTGTCATCTTTACACTTTCTGATTTATTAAATTATGATACAACACAGTGGAACAAATACAGTAAGACAGTCTTTCAGTATTAAATCCATTTTTTAATAGCTTCATGCCTTGAAATTCATTTAAGATCTATATCACCACCCAGGCTGAATCAGGCCAGAGGCATTGGGCGTATTTACCCAAGCATGGTGTCTCAGGAACAGGCAGCCCTTCACACCAGATATAAACATCTCTTGCCTACTCCTGCAATAAGAAGGTGCTTTCATTCAGTGGCAATAGCTTAACAGGATTGCAAAAGCTGTATGTGCCAGTCATCCCATTGCAAGGTAATTTCTAAAGACCTGCCTCTCTGTTGTGTCTCATTTGTGGAAGAAGCCGTCACACAGCTCATCAAAGTGAATTTAGCCCCATTTGTACTTGCCTGTCAACTGTCTAAGCTCTTGTTTAAGCATCTCGCTTATCACTCCAAGGAGGTACTAAAGGTTATTGTAGTCCTGTCCTTTTTAATTACAGCTGGACAGTAGTTTAATAAATGGCAACAGAAGTAAACAAGTTTCAGAATAGAAAATGAAAGACTGTATTATACTGGAGCTGTTACTTAGCATCCCACAAATCAGTCAGCTGGTAGCTATAACATGTTACTGCCGAGGACCTGCATTAGCAGTAGCTTTGTTTCCAAGGCTTTGATATATATATATATATATATATATATCTGTAGTCTTTGCTACCTTGTTAATATTCACAGGATGAGAGAAATATAGCCATGAATATCTATCTAGCAATAGACCATTTCAGAAAGACACAGAAGCATTGATTTCTATTTTGTAGTGTTCAGTGATTAATTTCCCCACACCAGTTGCCATAATTAAGGCTCTCTATCCTGAATGTGAACAGATGATAGCAGACCACAGGCAGGGGTTTGATGTGCAATGAATAAACCCAGATTTTACACCCAGCTCCCACCTTTCAGTGGAAGTGAAGAAGATGTGTGTGTATGTATGTATGTATGTATGTACATATATAAAATCAGGATGGACACAGATGTTTGTGGTGCTGACATGGCCGGGAGTCTGAATTATTGAAAACCTGGGTAATTAATATTTTCTGACAGTGTGTGATGACTGAGAACCTTTCTGGGGCTTGGCCATCCACATACTGGGGTAGATGCAAGTAGTCAGGGGTGCTGAGCAGAGCCAGAAGTTGTCACATCTCCTTCAGAGAGGCTGGGGATAGAACTGAGTGTCTCAGACTGTAAATTAAGTACTTGCTTTGGATATTCCATGTCACTCTTGTTTCCCACACTAACCCAGTGAGAAAATCAGGCAGCTCAATGCTGTTCTTCATTACTTTTATTTCTTATTTCATTTCTTCATGTCTTTGAAATAGGATTTTCTTCTAACTTGGAGTATTCCTTGGAGCTCAGTGAGAACTGGGAAATATTTTCCTAATACTGAGCAATTACAGAGCTTTTTGGATAGAGGTACTGTGAAAAATCATGTCATATGTGTGTCTGGTTTGAGAACAATTAAAGTGTTTGGATTTACATTTACATGCATGAAAATCACCTTTGGACTGAGATTAAGCCCAGAAAGCATCAACCCCAAAGGCACTATCTTGACAGAACTTCTAGGAAATGTAAATGAGGGTTAAGAACTGAATTTGTTGTTGAGCAATTATCTTCAAAGCAACTAACACTGAACTAATCTTCTGCAGAAAGTGATGAAGCTCTCTTGGTTGGGAGAGGCAGGCTGCAAAATCCTCTGTTAACTGCAGTTGTGTGATATGCTCAGTCTTCAGCAATGGAAAAATGGCTGAGAATAGGTAGGATGAATGAGGAACACTGGCTGGAGACTCGGATTTGTAGAAGGCTTGCAGCCAAAACTCCTCAGTGAAGCAACGCCTGGTAGGAAGGGTTGCATGGGCAGACCGGGGGTGGTTCTTTGCCTTTGGAGTGTGAGGATCTTCCCTGACGCCTTTTCCCCTCCCAGGATGATTTAATTCAGGTTTGAGCAAGTAATGTCAGTGCCCAAATTCATGTTCAGACTCATGTCCATTCTCAACCACTCTGATGAGCCATTTGTGTGTAAAATGACAGGCTGGGAGTTCTGCCTTGTAGTACGTTATTAGAAAAGAAGGGAGTGTCCCCTGCTTTCAAGAAGAGAGAGGCTTCCTTCATGTTTTATTCATCACTGAAGATTTATTACATCCAAAGAAATATTTTTTTTCTTCTTGGGCTTCAGCTCTGGAAAACTACAATGCTACATTTTCAAAGCCAATTTAGTTCTTGTGTAAAGTTTAATAGAACAACTATGTTAGGGACATCTCTCTGCAAGAAGTAGTACTAATTTAAAAAACTTGGAAATCTTGCTTAAGTTTTATTTCTTTTTTATGATAAGAAAGTGCTAAATGTATATAAAAAAGACAGAAATGCCGATGTATATAATTTGAATGGCAATGAGTAAGAGTTAAATGTATGCTTGCTTTTTAAAGATAATAGAATTATGCTTCCTGCAAATTAGGTAATAGAAATGTGATTAAGGAGCTACTGCAGTTTTAAAAAGCCTTCTTGTTGCAATAACAAAAACAAAACTTTTAGCTTGGTTTCATTTTAATGGGTTGATCAGCAATTAGAAAGTTAAAAACAAGTTAGTACCCAGCTCTGTACCTATCCTGGGAGTACAGTTGAGCACTCAAAGCATGACACCAGAGGAAGAAAATTGTAGCCATAAACTGGAGGCAAAATCATGATTTGTTGCTGGATCTCAGTGTCTCTGGCCCTGGTCTCAGTGCTGCCCCCTTTCCCAGTATCTGGCATTCAGTGATTTGTTAGTTTCAATTAAGTCACTATAAAAAATGAGTAGCTTGAGGGCACTGGTTTATTACTGGTATCCAACTCAGTTTTCATTTACTAAATGACATTCTGAAAGCGTCTATTCTGAACATAATCACCTTAGGGTATGCACTGAGCACAGCCCTGGATGATTCAATTATTTCTGAATGCTCTTCTCTCCCCAGAACATAGGGCTTTGCACATTAGCAGCATGTTTAGTGTTTCACAGTTGTTCTCTTTGCACTCATCAGGATTTTCCCAGGAACAGGCTGGAGGTATACAACTTGCTTCTGCTTCTTGTAAACATCTAACCATTATGTCTCTCCTCAAAGTAGCTGACTTCCCCAGATGACTGTGTTATGTGTTGTATGTGTCTATATATAGATATGGATATCTATAGATGATAGATATAGATATAGCTATAGATATAGATAGATGATACAGATACAGATATAGATATAGATAGATATAGATGATATAGATATAGATATATACATAGACATAGACATAGACATAGACATAGACATAGACATAGACATAGACATAGACATAGACATTTGTTTCTTTTCTGTGCTTTCCCCTTACTGATTATGAAACCTTTGCATATTTCTCCTAAAGTTTGATTATGAAAATTTATAGGACATGCTTTGACACATGAATTGTCAGACAAAATACAGTTTCCACAGTTTTCTGGGAAGCTGCTGTGGAGAATCCTAATCACTATCAGCACATGTTGTTTCCAAAACTGTCCCATATTCTGCAGGACAAAAACAATCCAGACCAAGAGGAGACCCACAAACTACAGCAAGTCTGCAATTCACAGATCAGAGCTGTCAGTAAAATTGCAGAGCTGTGACAGTAAGTTATATAGATGAGGAAAAAATGCTGAAAAGAAGGAACATGTCAAAGCCCACCCATCTTTTCTGAAGGGACATCAAGAGTGAATGTGTTAACAAGTGCTGAACTTCAATATTTTTGTCTTGTACATTTTTCCAAATTTCAGTTCATTTCACAGGCAATTTCTTAATAACAGGACAACAGTCACTGGCTGAACTGCCATATATTTGAGAGTTTCCTCAGTCATCAATGAAAATCAGAAATATGCATATTAGCTAAGTCACTTATCAGTAGTTATCCAATGTGATTTTGTGCGCTACTCTCTCCTGACCCCCCAGCTGCTGTGGTTCCATTGCCAGTACTATGCTGGCATATCCCATATCTCTGAATGGGCATTTCTCCCTCCTGTCTAATCTAGGTATATGAATCAAATTAAGTTTGAAGTCTTTTTGCCCTCTGCTGTGCTACTCAACACTTCAGCCACCTCAGCTGCCACAGTTCATTCCAAACACACACCCCAGAGTATTGCTGGGAACGCTGGTATTTCAGTCTATCAAAGTTAAACTCTCTCAGGTCTTTTGTGTCTGGGAGATGTGATGGGCTTGAAACTTTTAGTAAAAGCTTGCCAGATTTGACAGTATTCCAGTGAACCAATGTGTCTTTCAATATCTCAGCTGGTGAACTGCTGAGGAAGCCAGAGCTGCCAAAGTCCCTTGAGCTGATGCAAGGCCAATTCTCCAGATTCCCTGTGTCCTATTCACCATCCTGGAAATCATGGCACAGGCTTTCATACTTGCTGCTCAGGGCACGTCTATTCATATGAGGGTCTTCTGAGTTCACAGACTGAAGATAAATGACCTCTAAACACCTCAGAATTGCCAGGCTTGGAGCTCATGATAGCTGCTGGCTGCTACTGGTGTTGCTGTTGTCAGCGACCTGGGTTTTGATTTCACGTCAAAGATTGTGTTGTTGCATCCTTGTCCTTCAGCTGGGAAATCTAGAGGCATTAGCAAAGGCCAGAGCCAAGCACTCTTTTTCTGGTGTTTCTGAAGGGTGAATATGTTAGAATTCCATTTTGGAAGAAAATTTAGAAAAATCACCTTTGATCCTACAGAAAGTGCAACTGAATTTCTGCATCTCCTGCATGTGTCAGGTATTGCAGACACTTAACTTTTCCAGCTGTTCAACAACACCAGAGTAAATGGATGAACAGGAGAAATCAGTATCTGAGAGCCTCAGGACCAACAAAAGCTTACGGAAGGTGGAAGCAGAGATGGTCTTACTGATGACCAGAAAATCCATCTTTGTTTTCCTATTTTCTAACTTGAAAATAGATTTTTATTTATAAAAGAACATGAATGACATACTAATTCTCAAACGATGGATGTTTGCATCCACTCAGTCTTGGAAAACAAAACTGTATTACAGCTTAGCTTCTATTGCTTCTGTAGTGCATGTGCTGTTGCAAAAAAAACTGGTATACAAGAGGAAGTCAAGGCATAAAATATCAATTGAGACTTTGTGAAGGCATTGTTAAAATCTTACCATCTGTGAAGGGGTGAGGTTTACTATTTCTTCCATCTGCAATTCAATGGACTTGTACCAATGCAAATTTGATTAAATCAAAGGGCTAGTCACTTCCAATTATTTTTATTAATGACCATGAATATAATCACTGTAAACACGGAGTTTCTGACACTTAATAGAAAGGTTTGACCTTGTAAAGCTTAAACTCATTAGTTCATTTAGCCTGGCCTCCTGTCTATCTAATGTGTTGAAAACAGAATTTGGTTGCTTGGCTTCAATATCCTTCCTAGAAATTCACCCTGTATTGACTAGAAGACAAAATTTTTTGAAAAATATAATGTATGAAAATCATATGCCTAACTTCTAATTTGAATTTTTCTGACTTCACATTTCAGACATTCTTCTTGTGATTTCTTTCTGGAATCGAGAGATTTTCACTGTCAGATATCACTGCATTCCGATAGAACTATTTATCAAGTTTTGGGTTTTTGGATAGGCAAAATTACTGCTCCACACTGTGCTATTACTTTATCCAATACATAAATAATTCCTATAGCTGTCTTTGAAACCTCTCAATTTTTTTTTTAAAAAAGGGTGTCAAATTTGTCCCCAACATCCTTGCCTGTTTATTAGTTCCCTGACATATCTTTAGGGATCAAATTACATAGCATGTTTTCCACAGCATTACACAGCTATTTCTTCACCCAGACCATTTTGGAATCAATGACTTCATGATCACATCATCTTTTCAAAGGATGCAGTCACTCACCTGAAGAAGGAATGAGTTTTACCTCCTAAGGGCAGGGGCTCTTTGGATGGATGGAGGGCAGGCAAGTACGGGAAAGCTGCTGATTATGGGGAAGAAAATTGATTCTAAGGAAAGCTTTAAAATCCCTTTGTGGATGTCCTGGGGTGGTATTTTGGATTTTGAGGTTGGCAGTTCAGCAGTGTTGAAATGAAGGAGCAGGAAGAAGGAAGGAGTTGTGGGTGGGAGTGAGTAGCACACACCTCCTATTTGTCGGGATGGTATCCTGTGGGGGTTTATTGCTCACAGTGTGGATGCACAGTGATACTGCCCTGGAAGTGCTTCTATAATATTTTTAGTATGTTTCTAGTAACTTCAATTAAAAAAAAAAAGGTGCATTTTAGGTGGAAAATCTCTCTTACATACATTCCAGTCAGAGTCAGCCTCTTGAAAATCTATTTAAAGAGCAAATCATGGGGCTCTGAAAAGAGAGGCAGGAAAATCTTAAAAGCATAAAATTCAGTGATTTGGAATAAAGGAAGCTTAAAACAGACAACATCTGTTGTTTTCAATCCCATGGGATTTTCTGCTCTTTTTTTTTTTCCTAAATCCCAGCCCTTAATGAAGAGTAATGTCAGATTTAGAAGGAAAAAAAATGATTTATACAAAATTAGAAATGTGTCTGGAAATCTGAAATCCTTGAGTATGTAAGCCAGTGTCTGCTCCAGATCTGTCTTTGCTAAGGGAGAGAGGTCCAAGCATTGTGTCATCACAAAGTTTACAAGTGCTACCATATATTTAATCAGTCTACAATGGGATAAATATATGTTGGAGAAAAAGAATTTCAATTTAATTTTTAATGGCCAAGGCCAGATGCAGAATTGGACCCAGAGGCTAAGTGGAATTGATATGGCATATGCCATAGTATAGGTTACTTAAAATACTTCTGGAATCACACAATTTCAGAGGAATGCAAAATGTTTCAAAGAATAGCCAGGGTTTTTAAGATATTTCTAGAAATAGCTTTTTATAGTCAACAGGTTTTTTAATACTTTATTTCAGCATACTGAATAGATGCATATGTAAACCACTTTCTGTCAAAATAACTTCTCATATAAACTTTGTTTTCCTAAAGTTTTGGAAAACTTTAAAGCAGTTCTGAGATATTGAATCAACATAACAATGTCTTAACCATGTAATAGCTGGCACTGCAGAACTCTTCAAGAATCCTGTGCTTTCTGCTTTTTCTTTTAGAAAAGGAAGTGTAAAGGGAAGGAAGGTATCTGAAAGTAGCTACAACACTTCACACTTTCTATTGCTACAGGTATGAGAGTAGCCTTTTGGTTTAAGTATAAGCTCATCACATGCATTGACATATTTTTGTACATTATGCCATGAAGCCAGACGAGGAAATTGCTGAATTATTTCACAATCTCTAAATAAACTGACCTGCTATGCAGTTTTCTGGCTTAAGAGAAGAATTAAGTTCATTGTGCAAAGTAAACCTGAGCTTTTTGCCCCAAGTACATCCCTGAAAATTTAAATTCTATCCTGCTTGTGAGTAAAAGTTCATGCTCCCTTAACTTTGTGAGGGAGACCAAGGACAAATCTTTGGATGCCTTGTTGGCAGTTGTCCTGACTGGAGGGATCTGTCTCTAAGTTACCACTATTCCTTGCTCAGCAAGTTGCACTGATCACAAGTGCCACCAGGCCAACAACCCTTCCTCATCTGAAAATCCAATCACCATTCTTTTTTAAGTTACATACCTTGCCTATGTCCTTTGTTGCTGTTGCAACCTTTCAGCTGGTCTTCAGAGTGCAGTCCAATTGCAGTTATCTTCTTGCACAAGGCTTTGGCAAATGTGATGTGTCATCTCTCCCTGCCAGATGCCTTGACATCCACACAGCGCTGGAGCTCTTGTGCACCCATTCACAAAGACCTGTAAACTGCAGGTCGTGTTAGGGAGCCTTCACTGTTAGCTGTCCAGAGGTGCACAGCTGGGCTGCTGAAACTCTTTGTCATAGGGGAAAAGATTTTGAAGGATGGCTGCATGACCTCCTCAGAGATGGTAGAGCCATTGCATTTCACTCCCTGGACATGTGCAGGAAGAACCATGCAACACAGCTCTTTGCTTATAGCCTCCCTCTTCCCCCCAGTAATTATAGCCTTGTTTGCCAGGCCAAATGAAGAGCTGGCAGGGGGAAATGCACGTGGGGCTAAGTCCTTCCCTTTGCACATATGTACTGTTACATGCCTATAGCAATAATAGTTCTAATTTGTCCGTGAGCTGCACTTAGGAGTTCTTTCAAGGTACACGTCTCCCTTAAGCTCCTTCACAGTGCATTTACAAGCAGCATGTATATGGAAAGAATTCAACAGCTCTGGAGTGCATCACAGTTACATTTGTTAAAGTAGTGTGTGTATGGGCTTTTTTGTATAAAGCAATGAATAACTTAATCATGTAACTTCAGCTTTGATTTCTATTCTTATTAATGCTGCTACCCCATTTCTGATACAACTGAGTTGCCGTGGTACAAGGGAGGATTAGCTTGATTCCTAGCTTTATTAATGATGCTGATACTATTATTTTATTAAGGTTCTTGTTATTTTTGCTTATCTTGGACAGCTCTGAGAGGTTTTTTGTGCAAGTAAAAAGAAGGGGTATGAACTCTGTGGTAAATCTACTGACTCAGTTTAATATTGACAACTTTATCTGGACTTAAGCCACTGTATATAGGATCCAAATCTGAGCTGACTTCTGACTGTGAGCATGTAGGATTTGTTGGGTTTTTTTTTTTTTTGTATGTGAATTTGGTAGTGTTTCAATGTTTGCAGTAGTCTTGTAAGTCTAGATGGTGTAAGGTTCATTCACTGTGTGAGCTGGCCATCTGCTCTCAGTAATTGCAAATTCACTTCCAGTATTAATGAACTGTTCCTGTGTTCTTGCATTTCTCTGAAATGCCTCCGGCAACTGTTCCTTCCTCACATGGAAAAGTCACAGCAGCTGTGGGATTCACAAGGACTTCAGTGCTTGTCTCTTGCTACACTTCTGGCTGCAAACCACAAAGTGCAAATAACTTTTCTAACTGCCTAATAACTGCAAACCCATTAAGTCTAAATTCTGTGACACCAGAAAAAAAAACAACAAACCACTTGCTTTAAAAGAGCCCTAATGGGATTAGAGACTGTGTGAACACCTGGGGTTGCTCTCAGGACCGCCTAACTGGAACACATTAGAGATAAGGACCCAGCTTTTCCCCGAGCATTAGCCAGAGGGACTGCAAGCTGCCCAGTGGAGCTGTGGCTGGAAGTGTGAGGTGGAGATGTGCTTCCACATCTCCAGGCACCCCCCTCCCTCATAGTTGCCTTCATAAAGTGGAAAAACACTTGTGCCACTTCCCACATTTTTTCTTTTGCTAACAAATCACCAGAAAAAATTTGTCTTCATTAATGCAGCCAGATCTGTCTTAAATTTATTTGCCCTCCTTTGATAAAGGACCAATCCCAGCAAGAGCCCCAGACAGTGCTTTGCACACTGCTCCCAGCACAGTGGTTGGGTGTGCAGGGTGTGCTGCACCTTCACAAACTGTGTATTGGTCTCCTCCTGCTCTGGAGCTGCTGTCACAGCATGAGCTCTGCTGTGGCATCCCTGGTGCTGCCTCAGGACGAGCCAACTGCCACAGGCCAGGGATCTCCATCACGTCGTGCTAGGAGGGCTGTCAGCCTCAGCCCTGCAGGGCAAGGGGCATCAACCCAAACAGCCTCCTGCACTGAGGTACTTGCCAACAGCTGCCACTAATATCCTTATGGAAATCAAAAGCCAAAATCCTCTTCTTCCACACTGAACCATAAAATGGCTGTCCAAGGACATAGTGGCACTCACATTTTGCATCATACCTTAATGCTTTTGAGATGTCTGACCACCAGCCAGAAGGTACTTAAACCCACATTCCCCAGTGTTAATAGAATGTTTCACCACAAGGTTGCCAAGTACTTGAGAACAATGCAAGACAAATAAATACACATTTTTACTAAGGTCATTGGTTTTTATTGGGCTAACCTGAAATTTCATTTTAAGAATTGTGTGATATTTATGCTGTTTAATGTTCTGTGGCAAAAGTGTGGAACATGACAGAGATTGCAGAAGACACAAAAGTATTTAACTAATCCAGATGGCAGAACATAAAGGAACTTAAAATGGGACATAATTAAGATAGGTGTATGCACAGCACAATGCCAGATGAAATTCAACATTGCAAAAAGCAGGGCAATCAATAGCTGTGAATAATAAGAAGAATAATCTGATCTACATTGACCCTTAATAGTTTTCTAGATAACCTGTCACAAGCTTGCAAGAAGACATTTAGATGTGATTTCCAGCCTTAGGCTCTGTAGGGGCCATTTTCTTGTGCCTCCTGTGGAAGTTCAGGTTTGATGTACTCTCTTAGAGCATAGATTTGGGCAGGTCTCCTCTCCTAATTTTCGTCTCACAGAGAAGTGAGATATAATCTCTGAGTAACCATTTGGAGTTAAACCGGAGAAACTGAATATTGCTTATTTTTGTTATACTACTCCTATGTGTTTCTCAGCATACTGAGAAACACCCTCGGATTTCTTCCCCACAAACAGCCTCCACAGTGTTTTCTGTGCACATGTGTTTGTTGCTTCAGTTTTCCAGCAAACACTGCTCATTAAATTTCCCTTATGCTTGGCATCCTTTCTGTTGACTGCTGCAGCTTGCCAGGCTCCAGTGAGCGATGTTCAAAAAGCACGATTAATTTTAAAAGTGACCCATTAAATTTGGCTACTCATTGTTAATTTGGGCTTGTCAGAAAGCTACAGAGGAGTAGCTTCCCTCCAGCCAGCTGTAGCTTCTCATTTTTCTGATCATCCTCCTCATCCATCTCCTCCTCAGGTTTCCAGCTGTTTGTGAGCGGAGCTGGCTACCCACAGCAGGTCCTGCTGCTCCCACTGGCCTGCCAGGACTGGGGTTCCTCGCTGCACTAAGTATTAAGATTTTAATGTCAGGGGGAAAAAAAAAAGTCTCCTTTTTGGTGCTTCCCATTCCTCATCTCCTCTTTGCTGGATTGTGACAGCCAGGGCCAGGGCAGGCATAAGAGCTTCACGGCCTCTAGTGGGGAATGGCCAGAGCTGCAGAACCTCCCAGGCACTGACTGCCATGGAAAACCGTGCATTTTGTAAATGGGGGTGTGTTTACCCTGGTTTCCTATGGAAACAAGGCTTGTGCAAACACCGACTCTGATTCCAGGTTGGTTCGGCAGAGGCGCAGGGATTTCACAACCGGTGCCTCCAGTTTGTGTCAATAGGTGTGCCCGCATCAAGGGGGAATTCGGTGTTTTCTGACGGCAAGATTATTACCATACAAGGCACCCAAAATAATGGTATCAGAGAGGGTTTGCATCTATGGAAAAAGCTGCTTTGAAATCCCTTGAAATGTGAGTCACATTTGCACGTGCGCCCATAGAAATTCTGACCTTTAATTTAGTTTGATAATTTGAGACTTTAAAATCATGTCTTTTCCATGACACTGTCAGATAGTCCTGCTGGAAAGGGAGAGGGGAGACGCCAGGTTACTGGGACTACCCAGACCATCACAGCACAATGCCAACTTTGTTGCTTATAAACCTAAACTGGTGCTTGAAAGACCCAAATCTTGTATTTTCTTTCTTTCTGTTTTTAGCTTGGTTTATTACAGCAGTCATTAAATATAGCAAATAAAAAGGAAACTCAGATATGGATTCTTCGTCAGAATTCAGTGAAGCAGTTTCCATATGACAGTAGGAACAAAGGAATTAATTTAGACTGCTTAAAACTTTCCTGCAAAGTGACTGCACATGTGATACCTTTTCTTTTGTTTGTTTTTGCTTGTTAAAGATGGGAGAAAATATATGGCTGGACTGCAAGCTCACTTTCGGTTAATCCAACAAGCAGTCCTTCAAGTGAACAAACGGAAATGTGTTGTCTCCTTAAACATCTTGCTTCTTGCAACATTTTTGTTTGAAAACCTCTTTGTCAAGTCAGAGGTTGAATTCCTTGGTTTACTTAGAGCATCCAGAAATATTTTTTGAAGTATAGTGAAATGGATTTAGATTGAAATTGTAGGAAGTTGATCTGTAAGTGTTACTGAAGTGGTTAGGATGGGATTTTCATTTTAGAAGCATTTATTTCTCGTGTGTTGCAAACACTTGAAATGACAGAATTACTGGTAATGGCTTTTCTGAGTTCATACCACAAATGCCAAGCCTGCAAAGACTGAAAATGACTCACATGGAACCATTCTGCTTTGTCCTTGGATACAGAGTATCTCACAGAGGTTTTTTTTACCCTCTCATTTTTCCTAGAAGTGATTTTTGAAAGCAAAACCACAGTGTGGCCTTTTAGTGCTAGGAAGTCTTTGTTGCTTTTGCCAAGAGAGGAGGACAAGACCAAGTGTGGCATCATTCACCAAGTGTGGTATGCAGAAATAGGTCTAATTGGGACCATCTTAGGAGGTAATATTGTAAGTTAAATCAAATATTGCTGTCTCTGGCTCTTGTGAAAAAATCCTTTCTGTTCTCTTTACTAATGCTCTTCATTTCTAAAACCCAGTAGTGGCCTCTGTCTTGGCTGCGTTGGTTGTAAATGATAGTCTCACATGTCTGGGTACCTTCCCAGCACTGACATACATAATCAAGATCCTTATATCAAATCTCACTTTGCAGGAAATTACTTTGGGAGAATCCATCATCTTCTTTGCCCAAAGCTGCATAATGTACTGCCAGTTTTTGTTTTTCTTTCATTTTTCCCCCTCTGTAAATCATGATAAAAGATCTGATGGATGATGGTAATAGAAATATGATTAGTAAAGTTTTTTGTGCATGTGTGTGTTGAAAGAAAATGAATTTGTCAATAGCATAACTGACCAAAGAACCAAATGTTATATTTTTTTGATTTCTGAAAGGTCAGGAAGACAATGTTGCATACACCTCAATCATGCTGAATTTGGCTCAAAAAGAATCTTTGCATGTTTAGGAAATAAATTTTATATAATGAAATAGTCACCAACCAACCTCATTTGCTTCCTCTTCAGTCAGTGTGCAGATGAGAGAATCACACACTGAGGGGCATTGCTTTCGTGGAGAATTCACGCCCATTCTCCCAAGTGCTTGTTCAAAATAAACATCTGATGTCTTGATTACAGCCTGTTAAGCTCCAGAGCAGTTCCTCAAATGAGTTGTCAGGATGTAAGCAATTTTTCTGCTGATGTTTGATGCAGGGCTGTGCAGAAAAACTTTGTCTTTTCTTCCTGACAATTTTCTCCTGTGATAAGAAGACTGTTCTTAATTTTAGCAAATCCCACCTTAAAATCTCTGAAATGCATGGTACTCTGTGAGAGTTGTGAGGGGAGCTGGTTTTGTTGTAGGAGGTTTTATGCATGTGGATGTGGACGTGAAAGTGGAGGTGCTGGGACATTTGCTTCCTCCCAGGCTCCAGTCTGCAGTAGTAAAGGTAGTAAAAAACTTGTACCAGGAGAACTGCTCTGTGGAGAACTCTGCTTGTCTGTTTTCCTAAGTACGGCTATTAATTTTTTGCATGTAAATGTGGGAGCTGAGTTGCCATGGGGTTTTTAAGGCCTAACATCCTTCACTCAACAAATACACTTTCTTTGAATGGGCTTTCAGATGCTCGGAATGTTCTGGCCATAATTTTAAAATGCCTGCATTTAGGTCCTGTTATTTATTTCTGATCTGGAAATGTATTTTGGTCAGGTCTTAAGAAAATTAGTATCAGCACATCAACTTTGAGATTCCATATATCCTATGGAATTACCTTGATATATTTGACATAGTCTCAGATCCTGCTTGCTCATAAAGAGATGTTTGGGAGGATAGCACTCTGCTAACTACCTGAAATAGTTACAGACCTAACATTGAGATATGATGGTGATAAATCTATGCCTAGTGTTGTGACACAGTCAGCTGCCTTAGCTACAGCTGCTGTGAGAGACAAGAAATTTCACCCTGGGCAGTGACCATACCTGTTACAGAAACTTCAGCAGCCCCGCTAGAGTGACATTTGGAAAGAGGCCCTTGAAGTTTTAGGCAGTACAGGATGTGTTCTTGGCCTTTTTCTGCTCTCCAAGCCAGTGGTGCTCTCTAACACTTGGCTGTGTATTTGTGGAACACTCTGTTTCCACATGTATTAGTGCTCGAAACCATTAAGTGTTCCACAGCCCTTTTACAAGAGGAGTAATTACATCCTGTTGGCAGAAATTACTCCTGCTGTTTAATTTGGAAACCATATTCTTTGCTTCCAACCTTGTGTTGTTGCACAGCAGAGTGGCTACATTTTCTGCCCAGGGTGGTGGCACTTCTCTCTGATGTGTGTAGGGGATGATAGCCATGGTGGTGCTGTCCCTCAGGATCACATTTCAGGTTTCACTTGTCTGTAAACAAGTTCATTTTAAATGGTGTAGGCATATAGCTTCAGAAATCCAACTTTTATTCACAGCAACAAAAATATCTTTTCTAGCTCTCATTTCTCTGCACAAGGGATGCTGGGCCAGCCCCCAGGTGCGTTGGGTCTTGAGGCAAATGCTGATGCTGAACTTTTCTCTCTTACTGTGTCCTTTTAAACCCTTTTATGTACAGAAGGAAAGTAGCACTGCAGATGATTATTGTCTACTAATGGTGTTTTTAATTACTGATTTTCAGGACACCCAATTAACTTTCTGCTGAAGACAAGAATTCTTTTCCTCCCTTGAAGCAAGCCAGTGATTCATATTTTAATATAGACTTCTTAAAGTTTTGACTCACACAGCAATTCCAAGAATTTTTATTTCTGAACTCTTTGAAGCATTTTAACATACTAATGAAATACTGTGCCTGTGTCACTGTGGCAAGTAGCACTTTTGGGACCTTTGCCATGTTTGGTCACACAGTGTCCCTTGGCAGGAGGGTACAGCTGCCCTGTCCCAGACCCAGCCTGAGGGGCACAGGGGCGAGGGGGAGGTGACACTGAGTCGGGCAGCATGGCACTCCTGGTCCTTGGGAAGGGAAAAATACTGGGAAACACTGCTGTAGAGTGTTTGGAATCAGGATGGAGTTTATCAGTTGGATCAAACCAAAGGGAGTTGTGTTGTGCCAGGCTCTGGGAGCCCTGCTTTGCCCGTGGACAGGCGGGAGATTGGCGTCCTTCAGTCACCTGATGAGTAAAGCAGAGAGGCGCTGCTTGGCTTTCCTAAGTGAGACTCGAGCTGTAGAGTCCAGAGCGGAAAAACATTTATGTTGGCTATTAAAGGGAACACATGTGACACAGAGGTATGCCATGTTAACTCTAGAGACTTTCCAGCAGAAGAAAGACTAAATGAGGACCAAGTATAAATGAGAAAGGTTTTTCTGAAAAGTTAGGTAATGCATATTTTGATTTTTTAAAGAATGTGTTTAATGTTAAAATGCAAAAGTGTATGACTTTCTCATCAGGTGGTGATAGCACATTTGTCCTACTTTACGTAACAACCTCAATACTAAATGAATGACAAACAGTTCAGGATCTCTTTGGGAAATGGCAGTCAGCGGTAAGAGCATTTACTGTATGAAAGTTGCCCAGGAGAAAATCCCCACTCAACACGTTACTATTACAGTTTTTTGTTTTAGATAGGAAGTTTTCAATTTGCTTTTTCATTTTGATTTTGCCTCCAAATATCCATTTTGATGCAGTTTCAAATAGTAATAACCCAGTATTGTTTTTACTTTCCCCCTTGTCTTCTTGAGGAAAATGATGCAGCACTTTATTTTCCCTCATCTCTATAACTTACCAAATTCCATCATCTTTAGGAAAAAATATGAGTATGTTTCTAGGGGAAACCTGAAAGCAGGGTTTGTCCATTCCTAGTAGCACAAAGTAAAACCTTAAGTTCCTCAAAAAAAAAACTTAAGAACCTCAGGTTTTCTTCCAGAATCTCACAGGATTAGCAGAGGACATGCAATAAGAAAGTGTGATGAAAGGAAGGGGCCATGCAGTGGGGCACTGGCTCCACATGCCCTTCCTCTCCAGGCAACTCAGTTTGCAGTTGTACCATGGTTATCAGTGGCGTGGTAACGTGACTAGGGAGCAGCAGCAGGAAATGTTGGCAGAATCTGGGAGGCTGGCAGTTGGGAGCAACAGAGGAGATCAAAGGCTTGAGTGTGTTTGCAGACTGGAGAATAATTGCAAGTCACTCCTGAAATGTGGGCTGGCAGTGCAGCCTGCCCGTGGCTCTGTCTGGTAGTGTGTTCCCATGGGAGAGGTGAGTACATGGCTCAGGGGGACACATCTGCAATGCCGCACTCAGTTCTCATTCCTCGTGGTCCAACCCCCATTCGGCTTGCATCAGAGGATTCAGAAAAGCTGGTAGAAGGGATGGCTTATTTCAGCAAAGGAGACTGGAACAGAACTGTGCTCCAGGATCCAAAGATCTCCTGGCTGGTCTTGTTCCCTTCAAATGGATGGTGAAAACTAATGAGGCAAACTTGAGCTGCACAACCCAAGTGTAGCTCAGCTGTGGAGAAGTTTCAGCTGAAAATGGATGTTCAGACTATCAGAGAAGGAAGGCTGCAGACCAGTGGTGCAGAGGATCTGTAGGCAGACACAAGTGCTCATCTTCATAGATAAGCATCTTCACCTTGCTCGTCTTTCCATCAGTGTCCTCATACCTGCTGTTTCTTTTCAAAGAATTTAAGGCTTTGCCACATCTGTCTAGAGTCTCACATTCTGTCTTAGCAAAGCAAAATCTGACAGTAAGAAGAAATAATGTGTTTTTGAGTACCTTAGAGTTTTAAGATGCAAAAGGCAAGGCTTTTAGTAGTTCTATCTACCATATTATAGGCAAATACACTACAGTCAGGGTGCCTTTAAACTGATAAAAGTTTTCCCCAGACAGACTCATGGTAGAAGACTTGACATGTTAAATATTTACAATTCCCAGAAAGAGTTCACAGCCAAACCGACAGGGCTATTCTGGTTGCATGGAGAAGTCTGAGCATTTCTAGTCACAAGTCACTGGAGGGAAATGGCAAGTCATTTATTCCTTTTTCTTCCCCTTCCCTAGGTAGTTATAGGGAGCTGAAACCATTTGTGAGTTTGGTGTGCCAGCAGGGTCTCAGCAAATCTCACAACCATCTCCAAGTGAGAGGGAAGTGAGGGCTGCACAACAGTGACAGGAGGAACTATCCCACTGTCCTTCATCCCTGGGACAAGATCTACACTACCAAACAAGGGAGAGTGAGGGATCCACAGCCAGGGAACACAGACAGACTGCTTAGGAAGAAGTTGGTAGAAGTGGTCCAAAACAGGGACCAACAATGTAGGAGATTGTTTCCTGGGACCTGATCTCGTTCCATGGCCTTGGGTTCAGCCATACTTGGCTGCTGTAGGGCTCTCTTCAAAATTAGCAAGTAGTGTGGCCCAATTAAAAAGAGAAAAAGTCCTGATAAACCATCATCTGTGTTATCACATTTTGCTGCCTTTTTGGGGATTTACTCTAGTTTGAGGGTGTGAACTGAACACTCACTAATGGTAGCAGCACATCTTGCTTTTCATCCCCCAAGAACTCAGTGCACTTCCTGGAACTAAAGAACACAGAGAATGATGTAGCATAAATATATTTATTTTCACCCGCAGCAAACTCTTTTTCTTGTTATTCAGGTGATGGCCAGCAATCTCAGGACAGAGAAAGAGCAAATTTTGACCTCTGTACCATAAACATTACTCCAGACAAACAAAAAGCTCTATAAAAGTCCTTGGAAGATCTCCATCCATATAGTGCATGTCACACCATGGTATTGAATATTTAATCTCTTTGGAAACCTTTCAAAATTCTGTTGTTATTCAAGTACTACTGATGGGTCTCAGTTATGGATTTCCAAGTACATTTTAAAGGTCAAACAAGTAATTTTAATCGGTTATATGGGTTTTTTTGACAGCTGATAAGTACTGAATGTACCACAGCACCTGGAAAGCAGATTTGCTATATTTACCGTTGCATATTTTGATTAGGTGTAGGGATAGTGCTCTGCCCACACTCATTTCACTCTCCATCATCAAATTACTGTCACTGATCAACCAGTGCATCCACAGGAGAGCACTGTCGTTGCAGCGCTTCTGATCTGAGTCACAGCTTGGACAGGAGCCCAGGACCTATGTCTTATGGCTGCTGGTTAAGAGAGTAGTAACTGCTTCAGAGTGGTGTTGTCCTTGGCTCAGAGCATTCCTGGCTACTTAATCCATACTGCTTTCTCCTGGGCTGCCAGGCTAGTAGGCATTTGGAAATTATTCTGGTGTGGTTGTTCTGAAATTCTTGTGCGTAGGTCACTCATGCCATGGTGGTGGAGATCACAAGGTGACAACTGACTGTCCTCACTCACTGTGTGCAGAACTGAAAGCAAAGAAAGTGAGAATATCTTCAAACATGCCAGTCATGGACTGGGAGCAAGGCTTGAGCTCGGGTGCTGTGGCATCAGCTTCTATCAGGTGAACTACAGGGCTGGCTGCAGTGCTTATGGGAGCAACAGTACCTACGGTGATGAGCAGAAAGGCTGAGCAGCCCCAGAATGAAGCAGAGGAAATTCTTCAGCTTAAGGGAAAAAGACACTCAAATTGGATCTGACAGAAGCCCACAAAGTCATCTATCATGTGGAAAAACTTGGGAGAATTGTGGGGCATGTAATGAAGTGGTCAGAGAGTCAGAATAAATGCATAAAAGTGCTTTTTTTGGTGTTTTTCCACTGCATTTTTGTAGCATGGTAGGGTAGGATGAACAAGACTCCAAAAGGACTGAGATCCACTCATGGAAGACTAGTGACGCAATAGTCCAGCTCCAGCAGCTGGCAGGAGAAACCCACAGGGCCCAGTTTGCTGGGGGTTGAGTGGCACACTTAAGGAAGAGACACTGCTGGCACGTGCTGCTCTTGCACACTTCCCTGATTGGAAATCCAAGGAGCTCTTCATCAAGGCTACAGCAGCAGCTCAACTGCTCTGCAGTGTGGGCAGCAGTCAGAGAAACTCATGGGCCACCAGGACACAGGCAGCTGTTAGTAAGGAAGGAGTTGGTTTTAGCCCTGACAACACTTTAGCTGGGATGCAGCTCTCACCATAGAAAAACCCTAAAGAAAACACCAGGATTTCACAGCCCATTCAGACTGTATCCAGATCTGCACCGTCATTTTTCATTTCCACAGCACAGTTTCTTAAGATCTGGAGGGTGGAGGATTAGAATAACTAACAGTTTACAAAAACTCAGCTCTGTTTTGCTGTTTTCATGGGAACAAAGTTCGTAGTGCTGGTTTTATGGTAACACCTTGCTTTTATATTCCACGCTTTGTTAAACATGGTAATGAGCTCAGTGCTGTGTACTGCACTTAGTGCTGTGCAGAAAATAAAAGTATTTCCTGCCCACACTATAGAAGAGCTACTGTGATGGTAAAGTCTCTTTTCAAGCTTAGGGCTGCCAGCCTAAACAGTGAGTACACTGGGCTAGTCTGTCAGAAAGCTCTGTACTGCAAATGTAAATTTATCTTTGTAAGAACGACAAGCTCCTGTTCAGAGTGCAGCACTATATAAAGCAGTTCACCGAGGCAGTAGGTTTTACCATATCCCCCCACCCCCAGAACAGAGAGGAGTTTTGTATTACATTAATCAGCATCTAAGCCCTGAAGGTCACAATTATCTGGCCACTATTTTTCAGTATTAGTGATTTTAGTACATGATTAACTTTCATGTGTGCATCATTAAAATGAGGAATTGTTTTTGAAGTTTCAAATAGAGCAGCAGGTCTTAGCTGTAGTATTTGCCATACTTGCTGAGCCACTCTTAAAAGGGATGATTTATAGAAAATCCAGCTGTGAGTTTTCGTTTCTTCAAGAGCAGGAGGCGGGACTAGAAACCAACCTAAAACCAAGCGGAGCATTGATCAGAGTAGAAATGATGTAGAGCACAGCTCCGCAGACAACAGCTAAGCATCGTGCAAGTATTAGCTGGCAGCGATAAGGAGGCGGAAGCAGAGCTCGGTGACAGAGGAGCCATCTGTCAGGAGCTGGGAATCTGATTTCAAGAGAGCAGAAAATGAAGTAAAGAAGAAAGTGATTTTGGTTCAGAGGTGCAGTGGGAGCCCAAGGATATCTGTGGACAGTAAGTTTCTATACTGGAACAGGGATGTTTAATACAACTAATAGTTTGAAAGGGCTTTTCAGCTTTGAGAACAGACATAAGTAGCTCCTGTATTAAGTAGCTTATACTTAAAGTTTTTATTTATTTGTAAGATGTAAATAAGCTTATCTGTTTGAGGTGGCTTGTTTAAAAACTTGTAAACAAACTTTAAAACTGCTGGTGTCCCTTACTTCAGAGGGTGTTTTTTTGTTTAATAAGGTCACCTCCTGTCGAGGATAAGATTTGTTCATAACCTTTCAGAAAAATATTTTAGAAGAAAAGGCTGTTTTGGCCCCAGCTGCGAGGTGAAAAAGGGTAGGCAAGAATATTTTTTCTGGAAAGGGGAAAGGAGTTCCCACCCAAATAGATCTAAACTAACTGGAACTACAGTGTATAAACACCCCGGGGCTAAATCCTACCCTCAGTTACACTGATGTAAGTCAGGTTTAAGTCTACTGTAGTTAATAAAATTACTCCTGATTTAATTAAGGATAGAATTTGGTTGCACATTTCTTAATAATGAAAAAGCCCCATGGTTCTTTCCAAAGTGCATTTTATGTTAACAGATTATTAAGGACTTGCTCAAAAATACGTTAAAATTAATTGAAAACTCACACTGTGATGCATCTTTTGTCATATACTTGTATCCTTCCCTGAAATTAGCACAAAAGCCAGCATGAGATATTGTAAGCAATCCTATTATTTCTTGTTAGCAGGTTCTCAGATAAGGTTTGCATTGCTTGTAATTTCATGCTCATTTCACTTCAGTGGCTTGTATTTGGGGTGATATGTTTTAATCCTAAAAAGGTTTGTGGAACTCCAGCTGGGAGTGATAAGATGATATTATCTGTAGCAGAAAAGTGTCAAAGTTCTGTACAAGACCCCAGACTGTCTGATTGGGAGTGAAACTGTTCTATTACAAATTGTAAAGAAAAATTACTCTTGTTGCTGTGGTTTTAGTGTACGAGTTAGAAGCAGAAGCATTGGCTGCTGACTGAGAAAAAAAAAACCAAAAAGTAAAACCCACTCACTATTATGGCCCAATATGGATGACAAAACACTGTAGCATGTGTGGGAAAATGGCTGCAGTCCAATGTCTGGAACCATTTATCTTCTGGTAGAGTCTGGAAGATGACTGTTTTATGTATTTTACAGAAATCCCTGCTGATTGATTTCATTTACTTAGGAGGAGGGGTCACAGTGACTGATGGCAGGGACAACTGGGGCAAAAAGTGGATTCTTTGCATTATCCTGACATCCTGTTCTGGTTGGGGTTATTGGCACCTTTTGAAGGGACCGTGCTGGACATGTCTTGCTACTGCACACAGTCAGCTGAGAGTTGCAAGTTGTGCTTCCATTAATGCCAGGCACATTCTGGAAGTTATGATTGCAGAGGTTTGAAGGGGAAAGGACAGAAGTGGGTACAGGTCTCTGTAACCTGCCAAAAGCTTGGGTGATGGTGGGTGCTGTTACTGAACAGGGAGGAAAGACTTTGTGAAAGGTATGGGGGGAAAGTCTGTTTTCAGTGTGTGAGGCTTGCAGAAATAACTTGTCCCTCTTCAACACATAAGATTTGTATGCTAGTGTGATGATACTGTTTTTTTGTTAAAAAAACCACAATTCCTGTCTTTTTTATATTATTTATACGGAGTAAAGAACTTGCCAAGCACATTAGAAACAACAGGAATATGCTGTACATCAGTGTTATTAATTTATCTCTCTGGTTTTTTTATGTGTGCTCTAACGGCCTGTCTGTCAAGGTGTTTGCCTTCAAATCAGTTCAGCTCACATCACAGCATGACAGGCACTTGTTATATATCAGGCATGTCTACAGGCATTTGCTTTCATGTTGCAAGGAATGAGTGCCAAGATTTTCATATGATGAAACAAAAGGGTGGGGGATATGTTTTCTAGTCTGTAAGTACTGCTACTTACTAACACTGCTACTGCATTAACAAAAATGGAAAGGAAAATGGATTTTTCAATTGACAATGCTACTTCATTTGGTGCCCTTTAGGCTCTTCACAGGGTCCTCTACTAATGACTACAATGCCAAGTCCAACGCAGAATGACATTAACAAACAGGAAAGGGAAAATTATTGTGTGTCCCCCATCACATCTACTTTCCCAGATATAACCACTTAGTACAGTCAAGAGATCTGAGAGAGAGAAAGAAAGAAAGGAAAAGAAGGAAGGAAGGAAGGAAGGAAGGAAGGAAGGAAGGAAGGAAGGAAGGAAGGAAGGAAGGAAGGAAGGAAGGAAGGAAGGAAGGAAGGAAGGAAGGAAGGAAGGAAGGAAGGAAGGAAGGAAGGAAGGGAGGAAGGGAGGGAGGGAGGGAGGGAGGGAGGAAGGGAGGAAGGGAGGAAGGGAGGAAGGGAGGAAGGGAGGAAGAAAGAAAGAAAGAAAGAAAGAAAGAAAGAAAGAAAGAAAGAAAGAAAAAGAAAGAAAGAAAGAAAGAAAGAAAGAAAGAAAGAAAGAAAGAAAGAAAGAAAGAAAGAAAGAAAGAAAGAAAGAAAGAAAGAAAGAAAGAAGAAAGAAAGAAAGAAAGAAAGAAAGAGAAAGAAAGAAAGAAAGAAAGAAAGAAAGAAAGAAAGAAAGAAAGAAAGAAAGAAAGAAAGAAAGAAAGAAAGAAAGAAAGAAAGAAAGAAAGAAAGAAAGAAAGAAAGAAAGAAAGAGAAAATCTTGTAATGTACCCTAACTGCTGAGGAAGTTTCCTATATTTACCAAGTATTTTTATCAGAGCAGTAGGAACAGTTAAGCACTGTGCTTGAACAGTATCCCAAGAATAAACTCAGCATCACCTCTGTTCTGTACTGCATCTTGCCATGTACTATCATTCAGCCCATTCAGATTCTTCAGTCTCACTGCTCCTCATGTCATCTTAATGTGCACTCATTTTCTTTCTCTGTGTTTTGAGGGTGTTCTATGGCTATCAGACATTTGGTTTTTACTCATATGTTGACCTCTGATTTGGATTTTTAAGTTTACAGGAATTTATATTAATTGTAACCTTTTCTATTTTCTTCATTTCCTTCACTTCCTTTTCAGACACTTCATGTTCTGATTATCCTCCCACAGAATAGTTCCTTGTAGGCACCCTCACAGAGGCATAGCTACTTTTGCTCTTCATTAACTTAGTTTGAGCCTTTCCTGCTTTTTGATACATCTAACTCAAGAGGACAGTGGGTAGTGCCATGGGTTCTAGGGGCAGGTATCAGTTACCTTCCTCGGGTATGCCACTGAGCTCCGTGATGATCCAGAGCTAATTTAGTGCCCCAGTTACATTTTTAGATTTGTCTTTACCACGGGGATCTTGGTGGGGTCTCTCTTCCTTGAGAGAGAGTGCTGGTAAACAGATCCACTGTAAATCCGGTGTCTCCCTTTAATCTTGAATTTGGTCAGGAGGGGAAAAGAGTGGTCTAAACTGATGCAAGTTTGTTTTTCCATCCAATGAGAGTGCATTCTCCTAGTAATTTGGAGCATGTTTGAGGGCTTTTAGCCTCTGATCATTCCTCTTCCGTAAGGATTGGTAGGGCTGTGTGGTCAGGCTCCAGCCATTTAGTCTGCTGCCCATGCAGTCCCTAGATTTTTATTAGCCAGCTCTTAAATCTCTTCATTACATGGAATCTTTTTTCATGTGGCCACCACAAAAGTGCCTTCCTGAGTGTGCAAGTTCTTACAAACAAAATATCTCAGACCGTATTTTAGACATGCTGCATATTATCCCATTTTTAAACAAATTTTGTCCATTCGTACTTTGTAATATAGCATGTGACAAGCATGGGGCGGGTGGTAGAGCTACAGCTGCCTCTTTTTTTCTTATCAGATACTGATAAAAACAGTAAATTAGATTAAATAAAAAAAAATTAAAGGAGCTCTGTAGGCTGTGGAACATGATGAAACCACCTACTGAATGTCTGCGCAGGACATGCGGCAACAGCCAAGCTGTTATGTACTAGATGAGTTCAGAGAGGGGGCCAACTGAATGCAATGATTTACTTCCTCATTTATAACTCTAACCTAGAATCATGACTGTTTGCTGTTCTGTAAGAAGGATGACTTTATGTGACCCTTTAAAACCTTCAGCATTAAGTGGCATTAAGTTGATGGCTACTTGTTTTGTACCTTTGGTGAAAAATTATGCATAAATCAAGTAGACTTTCCTTGTAATGCACTCATAATCCTCACAAGCAAAACTCCCACCCAAAACCAGTGATCAAACATGGTTTCTTGAACTCAGAAAGGTCACCTCATGAAAAAATATGGAGGTATAATATTCAGGCCACCCAGGCAAATTTTTTTTTGGCTAGGACATTAATTAAGTCATTGTAAGGTTAAAATAATAATGGGGTTCTGATGTAAGCAGATAAAAGACAGGGAAGCTACATTAAATTAAGTTTCCATCCACCAAACACATCTAGAAGAGATAAGCTCACTTGCTATTTAAACATTTTGCACAGGAACAGGCAGGATGGGCTGAGGTTGAGTCCTGAATGTTCTGGGGTTTATGTATTTAAATCAAACCCTTAGCATTGTTTTTGTTCCTTAATTACCTCTGGTTTGTTGATTTATTGATGTTTTTGAAGGCAAGTAGACTCAGTAAAACAGAATCATTCTGTGTATCTGTGGACGCTATAGACAAAAGGAAAGGACTGATGGAGGGAATTTCTGTGGAGATGGCAAAACCAGTGGTAGATATCTCTAAAAAGTGGAATTGAGTTACTGAATTGCAAATGAATGGAAGGTCTTGTGAAATTACTAATTAGGGCTGCCTCATTTCTTTAAATCTGCCAGTGCAGCCAACAGTTTAGGCAGAAGGAGCCTGGGAACCAGCAATCCTGCAAAAGGGGTTGGGAGAAGTGATGCTGAACTTACCCCATTCAGTGTGAAATTTCTCTTCCATTCGGGGGTGACTTTGTGGGAAATAGGAGCACTGTGTGCTTTAGCACTTGTTATACAGGCTTTGGGCAGGGACAAAAACTACAAAAGGCAGTCCTTTGCCAGCCATGAGCACTGATGTGCCATTGGAAAGTCACAAAATTGTCTCAAACTAGCTTAGTTTCAGGGAAATACTTGAAGATTGCACCTACTTTCTCCTGCCCGTGACCTTGGGGCCCCCATTTCTGTACCTAAACTCCAGTTCCAAAAACAGCCTCTGCATCTTCTTTTCCAGCACAGCAGAGCTAGCATTGAGGCATTGCTCCTTCTGTGTCTCTCCTGTGTCTGTGAACCCCAGCTGGTGCACCTAGAGCAGGGGATGGGCCCTCACTTGTCACAGAAGGAGAGTTCAGTACACTCATAGATGCACAGAGTGGTTTGGGTTGGAAAGGACCTTAAAGATCATCTAATTTCAAACTCCTGCCATGGGCAGAGATGCTTCCCGCTAGATCAGGCCACCCAACATGGCCTTGAGCACTGCCAGAGATGGGGCACCCACAACTTCTTTGGCCAGAAGATTTAGAAGATTTGTTCAGGAGATGTTTAGTTTGTCACATCCCTCCACCAGTGGCTAATGAGCTGCATGAGCAGCTCTGTTGCATTAATTTGGTTTGCAAGAACGTGTACACAAGATTACCAGAAGTGAATGTGGTTGATAGAGGCACAATGATGTACACTTCTCTTGTGCTTCTGAACCACTGAATTCAAAATGTAGATTTATGTTAATATTTAGCACTTGCATAGTGCATTTAATCTCCATCAACCTGCAGGAACATGTCTAATTTGTACATCCAAATTAATGGAGGTAATCACACATAACAGTCGGTCTTTTCATCACTTAACCCAATGAGGAATGAAGATGATATTTTGTTTGGACTATAATTGCTTATACCTGAAAATACCATCCCATATTCTCAGTTCTTTGTAAAAACACCATGGGTTTGCAGTTACAAGAATATTTCAGACAGCTGCATAATGATTTAGCTTCATTTTTTAACTGAACTGAAAATTAGGAGGCTGACCCAGATCTCAGTGGGATGTCTCCAAAGAAGTTTTTCAGTGAAAATGAGCTAAACTAGTTAATTTTTAAGAACTGCTGGAAAACCATCCTTCAGAAAAAAGAGTCTTGAAAATCTGATGCTTATAATGAGCATGCTTGCAGACATCTAAGGCAGGAGTCAAACATCCTCATGCTTCATATTATTTATTTATATTACATTTATATTGTCCACACAAACTTCCAGAGCAAATTCAATAGACAGCTGTAGTCTGCCTTGATTCTGCAGCCCTGGTTGCTATAGCATCCAGGTTGGGAAAATATCTGCCAGCTCCAAGTGGCTGAGCACACAGGTAGGTGAAACATGAACAGTACAGTAATTTCACGATTATAAGCCGCACCATTTTGACTAAAATTTTGGTCCGAACCCAGAAGTGCGGCTTATAATCAGATGCGGCCAATATATGGACAAAGAACAAAAAGTTGCTGTTTTAGTTTGGAGGACAGGTGTCTGCTGAGAAAGGCAGGAACTTCTCTTTGAAATGGAGAATGTAAACCCCCTCCCTCCAAATTATTATAATTTTGAAATCAAGGGGATTTCAGGCAAGGATATGGGAATTAGGAATAACAGTTCTTTTCTAGGGAAATTAAAATAGAAATACAGTAGTACAAAGAAAAAAACTCCAAACCCTGACAAAGTCAGAGTACAGCCTGACACCCCGTCAGGCAGGGTGTTGGCAGCAGTCCCATTAAATGGTGGCTGCATCCTCTTGCAGTGACAGATGTGATTCAGTTGGAGCAGTGCTCCTGTAGAAGGTGCAGTTTTCCTCCAGAGGTCCAGTGGTGATGTGGAGAAATCCAGTTTTCCTCTGGAGTCCAGTGGAGAAAGGGGCTCCCTTAGTGTCCCAAAGCCTCTGTTTTTATCTTGGTAAGAAACGTTGGGCTCTTCCCCCTGGCTGGAGCAACTTCCAATGGGATGAAGTAATTTTATCAGTCACACAGTGGGACTCAATGGGCCATTAGCAGAAAATGACTCGCTGGAGGAAGGATGGGTTGTGAAAAGATAAAGAACAATGCCCTGCCTGGTTTCAGTGGATGGCCCATTACCAGAATATCTCCCGTGGAGATAAGGATCACTGCCCCCACCCTCAACAGATGGTCATAGAATAGATACCTTTTATCACACTCTGTACTGTAACATGCAGCTTATAATCAGGTGCAGCTTATGTATGGACAAAGAATGAAAAGTTGCTGACAGCCAGAAGTGCGGCTTATACTCAGTGCTGCTTATAATCGTGAAATTACTGTAATTTAGGGAGCCATGAGGTGGTGTCCTGTGACCAGAAGGTATTGTCCACGGTTTTTGCAAAAAGGGGCAAGAAGTTGTGAACCTTGCTGGGAAACCTGGGCTTTATATAGCTACAGCCAGAGAAACTGCCTGTACCAGCAACCTGCACATGCACTGAGAGGTTCTGGTGGTAAGCTATGAAATAATTTAATGATCTGTTTAAAATAAAGACAGGATCAGAGATTAGACGGGGATGGCTGGTATCACCTATCGTCATAATAATATTCCGCTCTGTAATTTGCTCCACTCAGCTCACTGGGATTATAATTGTTGAATAAGGCATCAGAAGTGAGTTTGAAGGTGGAAAACCCAGATAATGAGAATTGTAAGACCTGTGAAAAGAAAATCCTTTCTAATTAGTCTTTGTTCTCAGAACTTGTCCCTTGAAGTCTGCATAGTATAATACAAATAGAATTTACAAATTCTTTTCTTTTTAGTCTAAATTATGTTCAGGATCAATATTCAAATGCTTTGGTTGAGTTTTAATTCCCATCTAATTGTCACTGTCTTAAATCACTTTTATAGCAAGACTAAATTTTCACTGAAAGCAGGTTTTTTTGCAACATTTCTTTTCCAGTTAAAAAAAAAAGAATAAGAACAAAGACTACCAAACAAAATGTAACTTGTCTAAAATCTCATAAAAGCTCTTCCACAAGAATCTATCAAGCCTGGGAAAATATGAGTTCTTTTGTAAAAACATATTTTTCCTTGAAGTCATTGCTAGATTACAAAAGTTCACATAACATATTGGTATGTGTATGTGTTTATGTAAGACAGACTTCTGTATTTCACTTTCTGATGTCAGTGTTTCCTTGACAACTGTATTTTATTGATTAGTGGAATATATGTAATTTGGTTCAGAGCTGCATCATCTTACAAGGTCATTTTTCTTCATGAGAAGTTGTTTCATTTTCTTATTCTCCAAGCAAAATTATTTTTCTGGTATGAGAAATAACATTCTTTTGATCCTTTTGGGGGATGTTTCTGTGGCTGTGCTCAAAACACAACAGGATTTGACTAATGTAAGCTGATAAAGTCATTAAATACATTTCTACTGATACGTACATTTCTTACTCAACTTCTTTTGCTGCATATGTTAACCTAGTATTTAATCTGTAACTTCACTGGTAACCAGCTGGAGACTCTGTCCATGCAATTCCAGTTATTACATACCTTCAGGGTGCTTTTCCTCCTCCAGAGATCTGAAGTTCCAAGTAGTAACACTTCTCAGGATCTCTTTGAACTACATGTTATTATAGAATATATTTCACACTTAGATAAGCTACGATGTGGAAAACGTACCCTAAAGAGTAAATAGTACTGACAATAGCTCCTGAAATTGAAATCTGACACCTTATTCTACCTGTTAGGGGTTTATCAGATCTGTGGATTAGTTCCTGACAGGACTGTATCATTTAGCAAACCAGTTGTCTCATTGCCAGTTCTATTTCTGTGAGTGCTGGTCAGGTTTATGCGAAGTTTTGGTCCTGACCTGAGGAGGAGAAAGGATGGAAGGAGTAGGCGGAATACTGTTTCTCAGCTCAGATGCTGCCATGGACTGATTATGTGCACAGCTGGAGGATCCACATAGGTAGGTTTGCCAGATCTCCTCCTGCTTTGGTTTCTGTGTTTATTTGTCTCATGGTTTATGAGTATCACAGGAGCCAAGAGCAGTCAGGGTGTGCAGCTTCCTGGATGAAATCAGACAGGGCCGCAACAAGAAAAAAATAGAAAGGCCAAGGAGAAGGAGGAGGAGTACAAATAATGGATGGGAAAGTAATGAAGGTCATCCAGATGTTGATGATGTTGATGTAAAAGCTGTCTTTCGCTAGGTACAACTGAAAGCATAGCCATCCCTACAGTACTAATATTAACAATTTACATATTACAGCAGTGATTGTATTTATGTGTCATACAGAAGGTAAATTATGGGAATAAGTTGTCAACACACATAGGAAAACAACTCTGAAAATCTCTTGCACTTTCTTTAAATATAATAGTTCCTGACAATTAAATATCCCATTGGTTGCTATCTAAATATTTATCTTCAGTGAAATTACAAGAAGTCCACAGTCAGAGAAAACCCACGCTCTTCTGTTCTCTGTTATAAAGAATAAATTATGTTTTACTTTTGAAAAAGTGGTTAGTTCCTGGGTCTATCCTGTTGTATTTTTCTCAATAATTTTGAAAGAAAAAGAAAAGAGAGGAGAATCTGCCATTGATGGCAAGCAGGGACAAAGGCACTGTTACTGGATTGTGGTTTTGAAGGTTGTTTACTGTACTAAGTCAGAGACCATAATGTGAAATAATGTTTTTAATATTTTGGATTAAAACATTCAGCAACAGGTCTTCCTAACAACAAGGCCCCACCTAACACAGAACCTCATTTTCTTACAAGGATCCCTCAGTCTTACATGGATTTTCTAGGTCAATCACTGGCAGCAACAACACTCATTTATTCCAGATGAAAGTCAGGCCCACCATAATTAGCAATACCAGGTATTTGTCTGAAAAATCAAGAAAAAGTGGCATTTGCTAGAGAGACTACGTGTCTTGTGGAGAGCTCACTCCATTTAATTCAAGATTTAGGTACCTGGGGTTAAGCAGATGATGCAGTCAATTTGTCACAACTGCTTAAATTCCTTGTACAGTCTGAGTGCAGCAGTTGCTTACTGAAGATCTGAGGAGGAAAATCTGTTCCCCCTCTCCATCCATCTATCCATCCATCCATCCACCCACCCACTCAAGGATGAGTCAGTCTGCCTCATTCAAGTAAATGCCTCTTCCACTGGGATTATGGAGGAACAATAGGAAATAAATGCTGGCAGCTCCATGCAGTTGGGTTTTACTCATTTGAAGATGGATGTGACTTATCTTCCTCTTGCATAATAGCCCAGGAATTAGAGCACTCCCCCCAGAGAGAGGCAGTCCTGGGCTCTACTTGTTCTGAGTGTGAGCTCACATCTCCTACATTTAACTCAGAAGAGCTAAATTCCTCCCTTCGTAGGATGACCATCCGTAAGTCTCCATGATTTTTGGTTTTTTATCCTTTCTTTTTCTGCTTGTCTGTGAGGATTGTAAACTCTGTAGGGCACCAGCAAGTTTGTCATTAAGCATTTGAACATCACTGACTGTTGCAAGATTCTGATTTTGGCTTTGTAATGAAATATAACTGATGAGAATACTTGTGCAAATTTGTCTCTTCACACCACAAAAATGCTGAGTAAAAACTTTGTTCTTGTGAATGCATTACATATTTTTGTCTGGTTCGGATAAAAGTTGGGTTTTGTACAGCCTTTCATTGTGAAATGGTTTGTGAAATAGAGTATGGCTCTGCAGAGGTGTTGGATTTGATTTTGGGGAATTGCTAGTTGCTTGATGGTTTGATATGGCCATTATTATGTCCTCATTTTTGTTGTCTCTTCTAGAGACATTCACACTGGAGCTTGGCAGATCTGTAGGACTGGGAAATATGATGCTCCAAGGGCCTTTCTTGCAAATTACTCTTTTAGGAGGTTTTTTTGGACCTGGGCAAGTATGTACATAGCTCAGGGCAGGGGTAGGCTGCAGAGCTCCTACTCAGTGATGCAGCCCCTCACTATCCTTTTCTCTTGAAGTTTCTAAAGAAGAAAGCAGTGGGAGGGAGGGATGGATGTGGCTGAGAGCAGTGTGGGACATTGTGCTCTGGGGACATTATGTGTTCACTCCTGCAACACTGGCGAAGAATGCAGCAGTGATGTGTTCCTTTCATGAGTCATCCTGGAGCAGCCGAAAATTGGAACAGCCCATTACCCAGGGGTGACTAGTGGTTGACCTTTATTTCCATCTTAGACATTATTGTAAAACTGAGCTATATGAATTTCTGCTTTCTGAGCACTGACATCAGTGCAGCCTGATTTCCTACGAATTTGCGTTCTTTTCCCCCACCTCTCTGAAAATAAGTCCTTCGCCTCCTCCATGTCACTTCCCAGATCTCTCTCCCATCTTTTAAATATTTGCAAGAGAAGTGGTACAGACACTGATACTGATGCAGAATGTCATGTACTCTTCAGCCAACTGTCTGCTGCTTCTCAGCATGCACAGTGGGTCACCCCACAAATGCTTTTCCCTTGCTGGAATGCTAATTTGTGTACTTTCCTCAGCTCCAACTTTTCTGAAATGTAATATTTTAAGACATGACTCCTCCTGTCAGATTCTACTGAAACTAGCCAGTAAATTCTGAATTTATTATGGGGGGCAGGAGAGTGTCCCAGAGAGACAGGTGGTATGGATATTATTTCTTTAAGAAGCAGTTGTACAAATATACTGTAATGCATGCAGAAATTAAAAGACTTATGAAGAAATTAGTGGGTGAAGCTGTGTGAGTTGTGTTGTAAAGGAAGACATAGAAGGAATACATTTCTAGGTTTGCTGTAAATTTTTTAAATTATTATATTGAAAAATTATTGAGCAGTTCATCAACTGAGTTACTTCTCCAGCATGAGGAAAATGTGCGACTCATCCTACCAGTTCATTCTAATCTGTTCCAGCCTAGCCAATGATGAATTTGGTCTGAACTTATCAAGCATAGTAAACACCTATACAGCTCACAGATGGTTAAAATTATATCAGTACATCGCACCTATGAAGTGACAGTTGTTTTGGTCATCTACTACTTTGCCACCTTTAAAAGTGGCAAACTATTAAAGTGTTGTTAACTCTATGTGCCCATTTTATTAAATAACATTTAAGAGATAGATAAAATCAGATTTGGAAGTCCAGAGTCTGCTTTAAAAAAAAAATAAAAATCTGGCTATGGTTAGAATTTAAAATTTCAATGGCTACTGCAGATTTTTTCCAGTAGAAAATTGCTTGAGAAGGTGTCTGGCAGAATCGATCTAAATAACTTACAAATTTTGTATATTTATGCATGAAACAATTACTAACTAAATATTAAATAAATAAAGGCAAAACCCCACAGTAAAGGTATTTATTATATTTTAGTTAGGCATCTTCCATCTTAACATTCCTAGGGTCTCATTTGTGATGCTGTCATTTCTCCTTTTTTCTTCTCCTGAAAGCAATATTTGCCTTAGGGGTACGGTGTCATTCTGATAAAAATGAGCTGGTGCTACTGGTCTCATGGCTAATTGCTGTCCTTCGAGCAGCTCCTTTAGCATTCAGCCCTTAAGGCCACTTTGGAAGGGGCTTTACATTTACCACCTGATGTCTTCCAAAATGATGGAGGAGAGCATTTTGCCCTTTTCATTTTGAGGCATCATAAAGTCTTGGAGACTTTTGAGGCCAGTTGCCAGATGTGATTAAAAATTAATGAAACAGAACAATTGTACCTCATCCCCTTGACAGACTCTTGAGTAACAGCTTTTTCTAAGACTACTTTTCTAAATTATTCTTTTTGCATCTGTATTTTTCTCTCGTCTGACCACAATGACATCTTCCTTAGCAATAAAAATGGAAAATTATAGTAGAGGACATTTGAGGATTTTTTTAAATGCCATTCCTTGCAAGTTCTGTTTGGATTTTGTTCATCACATAGTATGAACTATCAAGACTATGAACTGAGACCTGAAACTGAGGAATTAAGTGAGGAAGGAGATCTGCATCTGTTTAGTGCTACAGGAGGTGTCTTTACTAAACCTCACACTCAATGTGTGCAAGTTTTCCAAAAAGTAATCTGGTTTTTTTGGAATAAGCCTATACTGCTTTCCTTCAAAGCCGTCTGTGTTGGAAGAGAGACTAAATATCATCTTTTCTATGTTCTACTACCTCAACCTTCAAATATTCTAAAAGGAAAGGGAGTAGAAAAGAGCAGGTGGTGGGGAGGAGTGCAGTCTCTGCATTGATGGTTTGGAACGTTATTGGAGAATATTAGTGCTCAGTCCCTGAGACTGAAGAAAAACAATTATTTGACATTAATTAATTAATTAATACTAATTAATTCTTTACTACTTTACGTGTGCTGCAGATTGCAGACACCAGCTAAATGCAGAGACTTGATTATACAGAGATTTTGTTCTTCAAATTCTGCCAGGTTTTTCAAAGAACTATAAATAAGCGAGTATATATTTGATTGAATATCTTTCTTTGCCAAAGCAGAGAAACACAGTCATCATTTTCTGTGAACTACTCACAAGGTTTTAAATGCAAAAGCTTTTAGGGCTAAATGCTGATATTTTTACTGATACTAAATAGGAATGTACTCTTCAGGTTATTTATTAGTAGTGAGAGTGTCTGGTGTTTGGTAAAAGGAGAGGTATTTATTGCTAAGATTATGATTTAGGGATTTTTTATTTTTTTTTAGAGAACATACTCCTGGTTGATCAGACACACTTTTTTATTCGTTGTGCCCTGTGCAGGATAACCATGTGCTATTTAGAAGACTGTATTTCCTGACAAAAATATTGCTCACTTGAGAGTAAACCTCCATGATAATCCATTACATTATCATGACATAAGTACGCACAGTTACTCAGAGTCACTGCAGTTGCGTAGTTCTCCCCGACAGGATACTGTTAAATAAACAATGTTATTTGAGGAATTGGCAATTCCCTCTTCCATGCTTCACCCAAAGTGTTTTCTTAGCTTTTCATTCACTGGTGGTTTTGCTTTCCTGGAATCCGCTCTTCCGCCTTCTGAAACTCACAGTCATGCAGACCTCTGATCCAAAGAAACCTGTGATAGTTTGGGGAGATCTGCACTTTTGTGATCTTCAGAAGTGAGGGTTAACGAATCTGAGCACTGCAGCTGAGGTTATCATCCAGCACCCCTTACACACCATGGAAAGCAGCATTGCATGAAATGACACCATTTCTGTGAGCAGGGATGCAAATGATGTTGAGATGCCAGCATGGCAGGAATATAAGATACTGCTTGCAAGCAAAGAAGAGAAGTTTATGGAGTTTCTGCTACAGGTGTGGCAATCCAGAGGTAGTTAAATGCAAGGTCTGGAAAAGTAAGCACTGCATTCCAGCCACACACTGCTCAAGTTAATGTCTCCTCCTGAGAACAGAGCTGGAACTGTATCATCAAAACATCAACTTCAGCAAAGAGTTGTAAATTTGCCGCCTAGCTGGTCTGAGACCAAAGCAACCTGTTTAGTCAGGTGCATCTCAGAAATTGTCCTGAACCCAGGATTCCTCTAAGGAAGAGTAAATATTAGTCCTGCAGGTTTTGAAAGAGAGTGGATTAGATGAACTTTCACTCTCCACTTTGGCCTTATTTTCCATGGTTTATTTCAACTTTTTAAATGAAATATTTTTAAAATAAAAATGAGCATGGCCATCCTTGGGAGGAGAAAAAGCCATCTCTATTTATTTTAATGTGTTGTAAACTGGCCATTTTACAGGATGTGGCCACAGTTATTATCAGTCCCAGTACCTGAGTCAGATGGTGGAATTATCAAGTTATTCCCTTCTCAGTGTTTGCATAAGATCTGGTGAAGAAAGTGTGACTGCCTTCACAGGCAATGGAGTTCAGTGTTTTCCTAAATTCAGTGACAGAGCACATGGAGGAATGAAATTTGACAGAGACTCACTGAAGTATCCTGAGCATTAGTGGGATAGCTGTGAAAACCAAGGCAGTAAAAAACACAGTTGGAGAGCCAGAAGGAAAAGATACTTGTGAAAATAAAAGCAAAAAGGAGCTCAGCAGTAAGGAATTCTCTATTTTGTTAAAAATACAGGAGAGATGAAGGATGTGGGATTCTTTTTCAGATCTGCTTCTTACGTAAAATAGTACAATGCATACCTTATGGCATAATCCAGCAAAGCAAGGATGGAAATGAATGTTAGACATATTTAGGTGCAGTGATTTCAATAACAAAAATCTGTTAACAATTTTGGTCAGGACAACAACCATATTCCTTAAGACAGTGTGAAACTGCATAGTTGGACCCCTTACAACAGGAGTTTAAATTTTTCTTTTCCTCAGAAGAAAATTACATGTATCATTTGATTGTGATCTAGGTTACAAGAATATACTGCTGTAAAAATATAGCATTACTGGAATTTTCCAAGTCCAAAAATAATTTAGTGGACACATACGTACTTTATCTGATTTATGGCTTCACAGCTATGTCTAAGTCAGTAGTGCCAAATAAAATTTTCTTTACCGTGATATGTATGCAGTTCTTTTTAAGGTATTTGGAATGCTAACATTTAAATTATGCAAAATTTTCCTTCTAAAAATACTCAGTTATACTTTTAAGGTGCAATTTCACCTTTTACATTTTAAAAGTGTAACTTCATTTCTTGCAGTATCAGTGCTCAAACATATCTATGATGTGCTTAACAAAATCAAGGACTCAACACATGCAAAAAACATGGAGTCGTATCCTACAAGGGAGGGTTTTTTCTTATTATCATTGTGAAAGTAGTTTTCTCTACTTCAATAATTTACCAATTCTACTCAATGAATATCTTTCAGGAAAGCAGTCAAAAAAAAAAAAGAAAGAGTGAATTTGCTCTCAGCTTCCCATATATGAGCATGTTCCTGACGCCTATGTAGAAATGTGTAATTGAAATAACATTTGCATAAATTCCATTTAGATAGGATGCATTAGCTGATGCCAGTGAATGTGAAACACTTAATCAAACAGTAAATAGCAATGTATGTCTAAGCATTGATCAGTTAATGCAGACATTGTCAGAAGAATTAAATAGATCATGATGTCCTTTTGTTCTTTCTTTTTATTTAATATAATATACTGTTGCTTTCTTAATCTCCTCAGGGTCTTTAATAAAGAAAGATCTCTTCACTTAATTTCGACAGCTGCATAATTTGGGTGCTAAATCATCCTCAGGGATGATTCTGCTATGTAACAATTCTCAGGGTTTTCTACTTAGTTTAGAGCAAAAGAAAGAGATTTAGGTAATTGCAATCTCTTGCATTACCTTAAAGTCAAGCATTGATCATTATAATACAACAATTATATTGTATAAGGTATCCAGGTCACTTGTAAATAAACCTAATTCAAAATTCAGAATAACCACTGTTGTAGATATAGCTGCAGTGTAGGAAAACCTGTTCCACAAAGACAGTTTAACAGAATTACGGGATTTGGTTTGCCAGATTCAGATCACAAACCAGCATGAGAATCGGGAAAACTTTAATCACTAAATCTGACACCTAATCATGACTTTAGCTACGGAAAATGCATCAAATAACTACCTGAACTCTAGACTGTTCATAAAATTGAGGATCTCTACACCAACACTGTCTATGCTTAACTGGAAGATTGTAGTAATGAGTGTGAAACTGAGGTTTTATTCACAAGGTGTCCCATACACGGATGGGATCCAAGAGGGAAACCCCAGACTGGGATCTCACCACCTCCTGCTCTTCCCTGCCTGCTGATCAGTCCCTTGGCCTTAACCCCACAAGTGCCAATTGATATATTTTTTCTAAATCCAGGTATTTCTGCTTGAAGGCAGTGAAATTACCTTTATCCTAGGAAATTCTGAGAAAAGGGCAGTGATCCCAACACCTGTACAGTTTCAGCCTTTGGTAGCTAGTACGCTTCAACTGAATCAGATTTCCTGGATTTATTCTAAGGAACAACAGTAGAGCAGGATTCCAATCTAAAATCGTATGCTAAGTGGGAGGGATTTCAGCTGATGTTATCCCTTATGCCAAACTGCTCGGTGCATGGTAAAGCTCCTGTAGTACTGTGAAAGAGCAGCTCAGCTTAGAAGTGGTGCAGAGAGGTACATGAAAGTTCAGCCAAGCCAGGTGACTTGTGGACACTGCAGCATCCTCCTGGAAATGACCTGCCCATGTTCTCTGAGAATATTTTTCCTGCAAACAGGCTATATGCTAATTTCTTGATACACCCTCAGTTTCCACTGTATAATAGCACTAATGACCTTGACAGAAAGCACTTCCTAGGGATTAATAACCATTTGAGATTTAATGACCTGGGGCTATGCCTCAGGCCATCAACTCCTTCAAGCTGCTCATTAAATTCTTAGGGTACTCAGTCTGCTTCAATCACTCCTGCTTAAGCATTTGCTCAGTGTCACCTAAAAACAATATTTTCCCTGAGGTATTTCCTCTTCAGAGGCCCTGGAAATGTGTTTGTTCTTAAGATTTTTGGGAAAATAATTCATCATTAATATTTTAGGTGACTTAAGTTTCAAGCCAGAGCATTTACTCAGGCTGTCGCTGAGCTTTTGGTGTGAGTAACTCAGTAAAAGTGAGACGTTAAATTCATAAATTGCACCTTGAAATATAAACTATTTGTTCTAGTTGCTTACAATCTCCTAATATAAATCAAGAGCCGGTAGCCACCCGCATCCAAACACTGGTGGTTCAGCCAAAGGTAAATTATTTGAGAGGTGATTTTGGACAGACTACTACTTCTTAGCAAAGACTGGCTTCATACTAGCTCTAAAAGACACCCCAAATTCAGATCTGTACAGAAAGAACAATATAGAGCAGTGCTGCCTATTAGAGGAGAAATGCTCCAACAGGCCAATTTCTTACCAATGAAGTCATAAGTCAAAGACGGTGCATTGTCCCATGTTATGGTACATACTTATGAAGGGTGAACTTGTTTTTCTGTTGAAGAATTTTCATTTAAGGGAACATTCTTCCCATATTCAGATGGCACCAAGCACAATTGGATCTTAGTTAAATCTGCTGCTGTGGTGTTACATCATGTTCCCTGTTTATTTGTGTAAGAGTGTGGCGCAGCATGCCAAATAGGCATGGCACAAACAAATTGCTATTACAACTTTTTTCCCGGAGTTTCTAAACTGAGGGAGAAGAAAATGCTTGGAGAAGGAGGCAATCAACAAGAGTTGTGGGAAGCTGATAAAGTAAGAATGGTACAGAGTGATGTGTCTACAAATCAGTTATATTGTCTTCACATCAATTACAAGAATCTTCTGGTGAGGCTCTGCCAAGATTACATTCTCACATTAGTCTCTGTTGTGCACTGAGAAATCAGTTCCCTTGTTATGGCTAGGAAGAACTAGGAACAGGGCTCTTAGGAAGCTGGAAAGTGGAAATCCCTGCTCATCTGTCTGAGAAGACCTGCCCTCAACCTGACTTTAATTGGAATCACCTTTGAGTTAATATCTTTGTCCAGAGGCAGCCTACATATTTAGGGAAAGAAAAGCATTTTGCTGGCAAATACTAAAACTTGAAAGTACTGGGAGTTGTTTATGCACTTCAGGTACTTCATCTTATAAAACAATTAAGAAAACCTGGATACCAAGAATCTATAGTATCAACTGGATGGGGGGAATCTTGATAATTGTAGCTTAATTCTGGTGAGCTATACATATAATACATGTATGCATACATATATATGGAATATATAGATAGAGATACTTATGGAATCCAACAGATGAATTGTTTATCAATGAGGCATTGTGGTGATTAAGGGGTGAACAACATAAGTACTCATTTATGTTGTTTATGTTTCAGATTAGTGGATTTTGAGGTCAGGTAGCTAATTCCATTATGTGCTTTGTGTGGGAAATACATGCTGTTTGTGGTAAACACCTACACAGGGATGTTCCTACATAAATCTCAAATCCCATTGCAAACATTGATATGGATCACTATTGCCACCACTGCAGATGGTGAATATCAGGTGCAATTAAGTGAAATTAGGGACCTTAAATCACACCATGCATTAACAGGATGTGCCTCAAAGAAGAATCTCACTGGGAATGTCTTTAGCTTTATCTGCTTGTACATCCCATATTCTCCGTATAAACCATAGAGAAGAATGAGCTTTCTGTGCACAAGCCATTTTACCTCTTTCACACATTAAGATAAGATAAATATTTTAAAGGAAGTACCTTCTTCTCAGCCTTCAGTAGCACCTAGGATTAATAGCTCCAATGCCGTTGCAGATAGAGATGATTTCCATTCTTTATATCCAAAAATCCCCATGTATGTTAATAAATATTTCGCATGCATGATGGAATGGCTGTTGTGAAGGCAGGATATGTAGGTATTTAAGTCCTATTGAAGGCTGTTTTATAAAACCAGCCCCTCTGCTGAGACCATTACTGTTGTGTGGAGCACACGGGCGTGCCACTGACCCAACTCTGCTTCTGGCTGCTGTGGATTTAAAACAAGCATGCTGTATCATTCCCATGTAGATTTTAGGTGCAGGAATACTGCTCTGGTTGGAATTTCCTCTCTAAAGCCTATTGAGAATTCAAATGAGAGCCAGATGAGTTTTTTCCTGTTCATTTAGAAGAAAAATGCAAAACATCATGAGAAACTTTAAAACTCCAACACTCCCTGAAAGTCCTCACCACAATAACATTTTCCTGAAAAAAAGCTTTCCAGTGGGATTTGAGCTTGCAGGTGATAAGCGTTCATTATGTTTTTCTACTCCCAATGAGGAAAGGTCAGATTGGTAAACAATGAATGAAGGAAATTCTTTGAAATACATACAACAAATAGGAGCGTTGTAGTCTCAGCTTTGAGGCTACTTTTAGCAGCTTCAAATTGGTTTTGGCTTGTAGTTATGGAAAGATTAATGAAAGTCCCAGCTCTCTTCCCAAAATCAGTGTCAGGCAATGGAGCATCAGAATTATAATTTTCACCTTTTGGCAGTGTTACCTTCCCTGCACATCCTCCAGTGCAGGTAAAACAGTGACTTCCAGGCTGATTTGTTTGGATTATTGTTTGTCCTTAAGGATGAAGCTGTACCAGAAAATATGGAACTGTAATTTTCAGTACACCAATGTGATTCCTTACCAATAAGTAATTCAGAGCCTAATGCCCTGGCCATAGAATACTGTGGGTAATGGGTTTCTAAATACCATTACAGTGTGAAAAAACATCAGGAAAACATCACAAGAAACTTTAAAACTTCAAAACTCCCTGCCTGATACAGCACATCTCCTAAATCAAAATACCTTTATCATGTCTTCAGTTTTTCAGTGGTTTATCATGTCTTCAGTCTTCAGTGGTTTCAGAGCAACATGTGGGCTCTAAGGTGTTTATTTGAGGTCTTTAACTGCCATTTTGCTGAGATTTCATAGTCAGATTTAGTCTTCTCCTTTCAAAACATGAGCTGGGCATTTTTTATGGTAAAATCTGTAGGAGAGACCCTCTTTTGTAGGCAACTGCCTGCTTTCTGCTTCTATTTCTGTCTGGAGAATAACTTGTCTCATCATACTTCTGGCGTATCTAAGGCTACACCCTGCCAAAATCTGAAAGTGAAATAAACCATCAAAAAATGTCAAATTCTTAAAAGTGCAGACCAAGGTCAAGTCTAGAAAAAGAATATGCTTGGAAAAAAAAAAGTTTCCTTCAAAGCACACACAACCAAATTTCAGTCTGTGTGTTTATCTGCATATCGGTATGTCATTATTGTAGCTCTGGACAGCCAGAAATGTCTCATGTCCTCAGCACATACTTTCATTCTCCTGGCCTTGAGGGGACATAAACTGAGGGCAGCCCTGGAATCCTGTGCTTCATGGAGCGCATCTGGAGATGGGGAAGGGCTGATCCCAGTGGCAGCACAGCAGTTGGCAGGAGCTTCCCTCTGGAGCAGGTCTGAGTGACTCTGTGCCCCTGGGGACAGCTCCCACCTTGTGCTGAAGGTGACTGCCAAAGGAGGGAGGTGTCTTCACACACTCCTTCTGGGCAAGGGCAGCTGCTCTGCAGAGACTTCTCAAGGACCAAATGCAAATTTGGTCAAAACAAACTGAACCTCAGGCCCCAAGATTTTGAATAGCTGCCATCTCTCATCTCTGCTTTAAACAGGGTATTTTAGTGCTTTGGAGAATTACAGTGTGAGGCACGCTGCCTTCCATCTCCTTAATCCTCTGTAAATTTACTTCTAACAGCTACTGCCAAAATACAGTATGGCACTTGCACAGCACATGCTTCTTCAGTGATGAGCACAAAGCAGCTTCTGTTCAGAGGGAACATGTTGCAAGCCCATGAGTGACACATTGTGAGTGTCGAAGATTATGAAACATACTCTGAAACTGAGCAAGCCATAAACACTTCATTTTCCAGAAATAGTCACATTACCTCTGTCATTCTGTTTGGCATTCTGTGTGTGCAGGTTTGGTGCATCCACGTGGCACACGTTGAACAGGCACCGAGTGTTAAACCCATGGTGTGCCAGCTGCACTGTGGAGTTCAGAGGAAATATTTCAAGTATGCCCTTCAGCACTCTTCTCAGTTTTTTATAAAAACCCATGGTATTTATTTGTTTATTTTTATTTTGCTAGCCTCTCTCCTGGACTAAACTGACCTTAAATTATAGCATGGACTTACATTCATTGATCTCCTGGTGAATGCTCTCTAATTGATTCTGAATCAGGTCATGGCCTAAGGCAGCTTCTGACTAACTGGGTAATATCTGCTGGAAAAGCAAGTATTTTGTGTCTGTCTGTGGGCAGAGGATACTGTGAAATAAATTCATTTAGAGATCAGCCAATGGCTGGACTAAATCTTAAGTAGCACTAAAAAAAATCTTTCCAGTTTAAGAGGCCACCTGTTTGTTAAAGTGGTAAGAGAAGATGAGCTCATGCAAGCTAGCTATGTGGCCCTCATGGATCTGGAGCATATTTTGAGCATAGTACACACTTCAGCATATGCAGTCTAATGATTTTGCTTCCTAAGGAGGGAAGAATAATTCTTCCATTTTTAAACTGAAGTGTAAGCGTTAAGTGATGTGTCTCATTTCCCACTGAAAGTCTAGCTGGGCAAGGGATTACTCATTTACTTTCCAAATGTCTAGTTGCTAGCACTGTCTAGAGACCAAACCATCTTTGCGCACAGTCAGGCCAGTAATGAGTCAGACGAGTGGGAATGTGCTCTCCAGCAGTCAGAGGAAAGGGACTCCATCCATGGGATAGCAACTGAAACTATCCAAGTGACTTCCCATCAACCATGGCAAGATTAAGAAATAGTTGAAATTCATCCAGCAAGTTAAAAAGTGACAGTGTCTGTATTTCACTGATATATGCAGAGCCAACCTTTCAGTATTCCCTCCTGTTATCCAGCAAGAGACATTGACATGAAAACAGGAGGCATGTCCTTCTTTGGTAGCTTTGGTGTCTCCTGACAGGTACCCCACAGATCCACTCTCTGTCACCGGCAGGGAGCAAGCACTGGTAGGTCTCCAGCCTTTCTGTTGTCTTCTTCCAAGCTAATATATGGAACATAGCGGAAGACTAGAGTCCAGCTTTATAGAGTGATAACTGCAAACATCTAACTTATCTAAGCTCTTTCATGCTATTTGATAATACAGAAATTTGTATATTTCCTGCTTGTAGCTAAAAATAGCAGGAAAAAGGTGTAGAGTGTTGTTAGTCCTGGGTGGTGTGCTAATTAGTTCTTTGCTAACTCTGCTTCACTGGCAGTGATTATTGTCAAGTAATTACAGGGCTCCTATGAATCTGGCTCCCATTTGCACTGCAGTGCAACAAGTGTAAGGAAATGAGAAGTGTCAGTACTACGGATACCCAGTGTTACTTCTGCCATAGCAGAATTCCCTGTTATAGGAAACAGTTATTTTGTACAATGGCTTATTAGATGGAAACAGACCTAGGTGAGCTGCAGAATGGAAAATCAGTATTTTTACTATATCCAAAGTCTGTTCCCTACTTGGAGGAGCACATAAAACCCCCACAGCCTTCTATTTAAAAATGTATGGAAAGGAAACTAAAGGCTTCAGCCAAAAGGCTAAAAATAATAACTATACCATCATAGCCAAGTTGTCTGTTCCTTCTTTCCTCCGGTATGAATGAATAAATGTTTATGTGCAGCTATCATGTAAGAATTGTTTTAGCCTGTTTTCTGTGCATTGCTCTGCAACCATATGGACTGCATTGTAAAGGGGAATGAACAAAAAGAATCTAATTATTTGGGTGAAGAAAAGTCATGGAATTTTGTTAGTTCACATATCCAGAATATCTGAGTTCATTGGGAAAACCATTGTCTCTGTATTATCCCTTCGGATGTTTGAAGAACATTTAGATGTGTATGTGCTGGAGTGCACAAAAAATGTCTGCAGCCATCTGGTAGTAGAAGACAGGACTGGGTAAATCATAATCCAGTGTGCTTGAGGAGGCAATTTAATGAGGGTTAAATACTTTTAACATCTTTGAAATCTGTACCCTACCAGTTCAGAAATTTAAATACCCTTAAAATTCTGACTTTGGATATTGAAAGTTATCTATATCTATTCAGTAAAATTACATAAAATTTCCATCACATGGTGGATCATGGAAACTGAACAGCTGTCTGAGCAGTAGCTCCACTGCTGTCTAAAAAAGAACCTTAATTTTACTTTCCCACGTTAATACTGTTTACATGTTGGAGAAAAGTGTTTGAAAAGCACTTCTGTAAAAATGGGTGCTTTTGTGAAAACAGAGTGAGGAAAGATGTTCTTTTTTTAGTAGGTGAGTAATTGTTTCCTTTAATCTCTTTGTTTTTTTCTCATGACTCTACAAAGATCAGAACACAGCCATGTAATTAGTAGCTCTGGACTAGATCATGCTGAAACACACTGGTGTGACTCCGCTGTTCTTACAGCACTGCATAAAGCTAAGGGTAAAATTTAGTTCACAATAATGTCTTTCCGTAAGCATATGTTATTTCTTTCATCACTGAAATAATTTTAAAAATTAGTGGACCCATCAAACAATGGAGGTCATCTGGCCCAACCCCTGCCCAGGGCAGAGTCAGTTTATCACGTCACATCTGGCACTGACACAGGATCAATTCAGCTCCAAAAAGGAAGGTAGATCAAGTTCAGAATGTCCAATAAAAGAAAATAATAATTTGCACTGAGTATTAATTTACTGAATTTTCATTTCTTCATAGAGTCATAAAAGACATCATGGTAGTTTTCCGTAGTAATATTCTTACAGAAAATAGCAGCTGGGATAAAGCATTAAACAGATATGGGTGCTTGATCCTCTCAGAAATAGTCATAATAAAACAGTAACTATCTACAAATAAAGTTAACCTTCATTTTATGAATATTTTTTCCCTGCAGTCTCAAGGCATGGTGAAATGTTAATATACTTCAATGGCAACAATAGTTGTATAGTTGTGAATCAGAAAGAGACATCTGGGTTTGTAGGTCTTGCCTGTACTTTCAGGATAATGTCAACCTGCCTGCTCCTGGGTTTAAAATAGATGACAGTTTCTTACAAACTGTGTGAATAAGTCACCATCTGCTGTTTGGGGTTCTTCTTTTTCGGAAGAAACGCATAGGACATCTTTCTCCATAGGCCCTTGCATGAAAAGAGATAATAAGGAAACAGTGGGATCTAAAGACAGATCTGCTTGTAGTGTTAATCAGCTGATAACAGGAGATAACGCTGACAACACAAGGTGAGAGCTCAGGACTTTGCATTGCTGAGCAAGACATGGATTTAGACTTCAGTTTTGAATATTTGAACTCTGCCGCATATGCTGTGTTTTATCAATGTTCCTTGCACTACAAATTACTCATCTCACACAGAACTGCAAAAGAAAGTGTTTTAATCTTAATTTATGGTAAACAAGAACTGTGAAGTCTTTTTTATTAATACATCAAAGTATTATCTCCAAGGGGAGTTACTTTCATATTAATGTTCAGTGTTTAATATAAATTCACAGCATGAAGAGCACCTCAGATGGGTAGAGTTTCTCTGATGTATATCTGATTGCTCATATGTAATTTGAACATCTACAGAACATGAAGGGCGTAATCAAAGAATAATTAATATGTTGATAAGGAATTACATTTTGTTCTACTTATCTGCATAATTCAGAGAGAAAGTTTATGATGACAACATCTATCTTTTGGGGTATTGTTTACATTCTCGCTCAAATTATAACATGAAGCATTCTCCTGCATTCCATAGTGCCTTTCATCTGCCAAGCTCCAATTACTGTCTGGCCAATTAACTTCAGTACCGCACACAGGCAAACCACGTTGGGTATTGTGGAAAATCTAAGCAAGGCCTTGAAGTCTGAAACTTGACATCCAGTTTAGGATACTGAGCTTGAAAACCCTGACTTCCAGAGACATTAAATCTTTGTATTTAATTGGAGTTACGAATACATATGAGAGTCAAAACTAATGGTCAGATGAGCACTGTATCCTCTTGGGAGCCCTCTGAATGTCAGGGCACTCCAGAGACATCTTGTATGCTGTTCAAGTTCAGGCTGTCTGGAAGTCTCCCTTAGCCCCGCAAGAGATGACATTTTTCAAAACCTTGCAAGGACAGAGGGTAGCTGCAAGCTACACGTAGTGGGGTCCATCTGCTGCATCCAAATTCAAACCAGATCTCAAGGGCAGAGTAGCAGACAAAACACCTTGGGCACTTTATGTGCAGTGAAGAAGCATACCTTGTGTACAAATTGAAGAATTTACTGCTCTAGTGATTAAAGTATTAGCAATCTAATAAAAGAGTTGGTCTAGCTACAAAAATAATAACACTTAAAATTCCAAGTATAAAGCTGTGGCAAGTTTCCAGTAGTGTCACAGCTGGAATTGTTACATATATACTTCCTATTAGCTATTCATCTCCTTGGTGTTATTCTTGCCCCTCCTGTGACTTTCTGGGTTCAAAAATCAATAGTGCTAGTTTTCCTCAAGATGAAAAGAGGTCTAGAGGAGCTTACAGTGAGTCTTCATCTGAAATTCTTTGCTAAAGAAAGTATGGTGTTGCTGATGAAGATATCTTACTCCTTACTGCTGAGTCACTTCTTGAAACAGTCACTGAATGGTGGAAGTAGGAAAGCGCATCTGGAGGTCATCTTGTCCAACCCAATTGCTCAAGCAAGGCCACCAACCCATAGCCAGCTGTGTCCAGGTAGCTTTTGAATATCTCCAAAGATGAAGCCTCCGCCAGCTCCCTGAGGATCATGTGTCAGTGCTTGGTTACCCTTTCAGGAAAAAAGTGTTTCATGATGTACAGAGCCTTCTGTGTGTCAGTGTGTGCCCATTGCCTTTCACTGGGCACCACTGAGAACATCCTGTCTCTCTACCCTCTTTGCACCCTCCCTTCAGATATTTATCCTGACAGAGAAGATTCCACTGTGGCTTCTCTTCCCCAGGCTGAAGTTGCAGCTCTCTCAGTCTTTCTTCATCTCTCAGATGCTCCAGGCCCTTAATCATCTTCATAGTCCTGTGCTGGACTCACTCCAGTAAATCTATATTTTCCTTTTACTGGGGAATCCGTAACTGGACGCAGCACACCAGATGTGGCCTCACCAGTGGTCAGAAGAGGGGAAGAGTCACCTCCCTTCACTTGCTGTCACCCCTCCTAGTGCAGCCCAGTGTGCTGTCTGCCTTCCTTGGCAGAAGGGCACTTGGCTGCTGTGTGTTCTGTTGGTGTCCACCAGGCACCCAGGTTGTTTTCTGCAAAGCTGCTTTGTAGTCTTTGGGTTCTTCACTCCTCAACAATAGTGATTCAGTAGAAGACACATGACAAGAGTATATAACAGAAATATACAGCTTGAATAAGTACATATAGCTGCAGTTTCACTGACTACTTACTAATAACATCTGTAGGTATTGGACTAGCAATGGTACATTGCAAAAATCACTTTATTACACATCCAGGGAGCCAGAAATTTTCTAAATACCAGCTGGACTCAACATTTCCCTTTTCAATGTGAGCTCAGCAGCTATTCCACTCTTTGGTCCATAATACATGGAAGTTTAGATGCTGCCTAGATCTCTTAGTTTGGGAACCCAAAGCCAGAAACTTGTAAAAGAAGAATCTGTTTTCAAAATTTGTCTCATAGTGACTCTAGGAGTCGCCAGAAGTTTTTAAATAGATCCCAAGCAGTGGAATTGTTACCTCTTCTCTACCTGTTTGATAGTGTTTCTTCCACATTAAAAATACTATATACTTTGTATAAAGTCTTTAAAGACTTACATTTTCCAGACTCTTTTCCAAACACATTTTTCAGTGGGCATATAATGTATAAGAGCTCTGTTAATTCTCAAGTCAGCAGTTATCATCTCTTGAATGACAGGCCAAATAGGTGGGATGGGCAGTGTGGTACTGAGGAATGGATGGGTGGTACTCTGTCCTCGAAATATATACAAAACCAATGCTCGTGGGGGCTGTCAGAAGGCAGCAAAAGGAACATAAATCCTAATGGGGAAGGAGGAGGATGTTAAGGGAACCAAGTTCTTAATCACTTTTATACATTAGCAATACCAGAATATTTTTCTTGAGACTAAAGGGAGGAGAGCCTGATGTCCTTGTCAGCTCCCTCTCGCTATATATACATATATATAATGCAAAATTTATTCTATCTCATAAATCCTGTTATTGGTTTCAGCTGGATAAAATACTCTCCTTGTTTCTTGTCATAAACTGCTGCAGCATTCTTTTGTGCAGCTGCTGCATTTCATCCTAATGCAGCTGCATTTCACCCATGGATGAAGTGATCCCTATGTATAACTTTCTCTTCAGTTTTTATAACCATTTAAAGTGCCTCAAGATCAGATGTAGGTTGCAAACTATTGTTTTATAAATGTCATCACGAAGTGCTGCATTGTACAAATCATTTGTAAGCTAAGAAGAAGAGTGGCTTCGAAGTGATATTTGAAGGTAGAGATTTTTTTGGTTAGGAGGGATTTAAAATCATGTTTCAGGAATTTGAAAGGAAGATGGCAAAAAGTGGGAAACAAACTAGCTTGGAGTAAGGCTGTGTAAACTGAGTGGGACTGGGTAGCAAAGATGTCAGAGAAATGAATGACAGGAAATTAGTTTTAAGTAACTTCAGAGTGGAAGACATAGGAAGGAAAGGAGGAAGGGAATAGCAGTAAATAGGAATGATGATGATGATGATGATGATGATGATGATGATGATGAGCAACCCAAAATCTCAAGTGTATGCTCAAAGGAAGACCTGAATCTCTTGTTTTTTATCACATTACTGGACCATATAACATGGATGGGATTTTCAGCATTAAACACCTGTTAAACACCTTTGCTGTGTTATTGATGTTATGTCTGAAACTCTCAAATTTTTAAACCAGTTGGCATTTAAATCTCATTGCATTCTTGTGTTCAGTTGCCTGATTGTGCCATACACCCTGTTACAAGGAGTTCTTTGGAAGTCTATAGAATTGAGGGAGTTGATTTTATGCTAGACTTTCTGGAACAGTAATGTCTGCCTGATAGAGTGGCTAATTGGTCTGGAGTGGGAGTCCCTCAAGACATTTCCTATTCCTAAGGTCATTATTACAGTAATTTCACGAATACAAGCCGCAGCAATTTGACAAAAATTTTGGTGGAAACCCAGAAGTGCGGCTAATAGTCGGGGGCGGCTAATATGTGAATAATTTTCTGACACTTACAAACCCAGACGTGCCAGCCAGGGTGCCGAGCCAAGCACCTGCCAGTAAAAGCCGGCATTCCGCGATTGTAACAGTGTTACTGTGTTGCCCTGGCTCCCTGCAGGCAGCACGGGGGGCGGGGAGAGAGGCGGGAGAGCTCTCTTCTTTCCTCCTCTGCCGCAGCCCAGGGGAGGACGGGGGGGGGGGAGCGCACCGCCATTGCCGCGGCCCGGGGAGTCGACGGGGGGGGGGGCGCCGCCATTGCCGCGGCCCAGGGAGGAGGCGGGGTGCTTTGTCCCCGCCCGCCGCCGCTGCCGTAGGAGCGGGGGAAGCTCCGTCCCTGCCTGCCACCGCGGGGCAGTGCCGACCCAGGGTGACCGAGCCCAGTGGCAGCGGCGGCCGGCCCCGAGCGGCAGCACCGGGCTGGGCCAGCTGGCCCCGTCAGCGGCCCCTAGCGGGCCGAGCCTGCACAACCTTAGCTCAGCCAGTAAACCCCGCCCTCCCGCCGTTCTGTTACTAATTGCACGCGGGTCCTCGCTGTGAACGACAGAGCAGCTTATATTCGTGTGCGGCTTATCTATGGACAAAAACCGAAATATTTGCCAACACCCAGAGATGCGGCTTATACTCAGTGCGGCTTGTATTCGTGAATTTACTGTATGTCCCTGCTGTTTTGGTGTGCTGACTGCTTCGGTGGCCCCTGCAAGTCACCTCTCAGCTTAAAGAGCATGTGGAGCATAGCACCTTGCACAAAGGTCTGTCCTGCACTGCAAACTCTGATTTTCCTCTTGCTGTTTGCGCAGTTGCCTTCTTGCTGTTTGCATGAGGAAACTCATTGTGTTGTACACCTAGCTCTGATAATACTTAGATGTGAAAAACACTAATGCAGACACTGCTCCCAAACCTGTCAAGTTTTGTGCTTGGTGAACCTGCTACAAATCTCAGATCTACCACTTCTACCAGTATCCCATTAATTTGAGAAAGGAATTCAGCATAATCCATTCACCCAAGGGGACATAGCTTCCTAACTCCTTGCTGGAATAACACACCTTTTTTTCTTGGGAAATGCAGCCTTGCTGAAGATAAAAGGCTGATGAGAAGTCTCCCAGCTGGGCTGTGCAGAATTTGGTTGCAGTAGAGAAAAGAACAATTGTTTTAGTCATTGAAATAAACATTTTATGCAATCCCAGACTATGTCTTAGTAAGAGAAGTGTCAGTAGCTCAGAAGGAAAAGCTGTATAAGCTGATTGCCTAACCAGGAAAAAACCTTTTCATAACACTGTCTTTAGTTTGGTTTCATTTATTCCATTCTGGAGAATTCTTTTCCAAATCTGTGGTGGTAGCAGTGAGTAGTGAGATAAGATTCCAGCTCCAACTTGTCTCCTGATACCAGTGTCATGTGGCAATGTCAGTTCAGATCGCCTCGCTTCTTTTTTTTTTCCCTTCTATTTTATTAATCTCCCTGCTCTTTGTTGTATGTAGAGTGAATAGTGGTTCTCAATTTCCTATTTTTGTATTTCCCCTGATTTTATACCCTTTTAGCATAACCCTTCCTTATTCATCAGCTCTCCAAGGTAAACAGTCACACTCTTTTAATCTCTCAGCATACCAGATTTATTTTTTTCATGTCCATAAATAATCAGGCTTCTCACTTTCAACTTCCCTAAGAAGTCAGAGCATGAATGGACATCATTTGACTATTATTCACCGAGGATAAAGAATTACACATAAAGGAACTACTCATGAAAGATTTTTTTTATTGACATTTAAATTATATTTAGCCTCAGTAGTTTAAAAGGTCCATATTTTATTGCAATATTACTAGTACCACAATATTCCATGAAAGGTTTAGGACTATTAAAATAACACTTTGGCAGTTTTATTTGTCCCTTCCTTGCAAAACATAACCTTGTCTCTAACACTAATTATATGGCATGATATAAAATAATTCGAATGAAATTCCACTTTTGAAAACCTTATTATCAGGATTTATTGACGAGTATAAACCACAGTACAGTGAAACACATAAATTTATTGTATGCTTATAGTTTATTTTATTTATTATATATTTGTACTATAAAGGGTAATTTTACAGCTACATGGTACAATTGCTGTTGCATTATTATTGGAATTATTCTGTAACAGTCCTACAGAGTGGATGGGTATGAGGTAAACCATCATACCTCTACCTAAAAGCATGAAAGGTTACTGAAAATTGTATCTGTCTTTATTTAATTGATGTGGGGATTTTTTCTTAGGGAACATGACAAGTTTAATGTTTCTATGCTCTACACTAATCGCTTGCACTAGTGAGGTGAGATGATAATACAGTAATTAAGGTATTAACCTGCTCCTTGCAAGCTGTAGATCATGGAGTCATAAAACCACAGAACAGCTGGAAGGGACCTTAAGATTACAACCCCCTTGCAGTGGGCAGGGACACCTTTCACTAGACCAGGTTGTTCACATGTGAACTCTTGTTTTACTGTGAGTTTCCCACTTGAGTTGAAAAGTCATATTTTCTTGTATTTACAAATATATTCCTGTTCTTTCCAATTTAGCACCCTTACACCCTACTGTAATCTAATTCCTGAGCTCTGAAGAAGCTTTTCAAATGCCACTCATTGGCATTTGTCTGCCTTTAATGTTGCATCATAGCTCAGGGATGGTAGAGTGATGCATTTAAGTGTTAGAAATTTGGAATTTGAATTGTCCAGACTAGATTTCTAAGGGTAACTGAGAAGTGGCATAACCCTATTTTTATGGCCAGATAAGTGTCAGGCATGTAATTCCCATCAACCTTACCTCTAACCTGCTTATGTACTTCTGAAGTGCTTTAAATCCCCATCCGTAAAATAAGAGTAACATTGATAAATATCCTAAAGACTGTGAGATATAGGGCCAGGAGAGTAATGGCAGCCATTGAAGTATCTCAGACTAAGCTGCATGAAGAAGCTGAAACATGCTAGAGTTTTTCTACACAGCTTCAGCCTGAGCTGAACTTTTCTAAAGGATCCATCTTCCCTCATGAGTGCTCTTCTCAGAAGACATCGGGGTGGTGACATTGCTTGTTGGTGACTTGACAGGTTTATGGGGCACAAGGGATGTACCAGAACCTGTGAGAAAAGGCTGTCTCAGTGTCTACAGCTCCTAGAGCATGCCTCAGGTCTAAGGCATCATCAGTGTTTCCTCACCAGGAGTGTTCTCTGGTTTACCTTTCATAGAAGTCCCCAGCAATTCCTGAGAGTAAAAGGCCTCCAAACTGACTCTAGAATGCCAGGTAGATTTTGTTCTGGAAGATGTAGTAGAAACTCATCCCAACAGTTTTTCTCCTCTTGCAGGAAAGAACAAGACAAGGACCAAAAGTTGATGTAACCTTCGGTTAGTAACACCAGAGTAACCACTTGCTCACTGGTGTGGCTCCACAGTAAAATGCACTTCTTTCCAATAATTTAATAATCATTTTCTCTAACATTCTCACATATTTTATCTGAATCTAGTAAATTAGATTTAGGTGGTGAGCAATACAGGGGAAATACTAAAGTGAACATTAACAGTGATTTGTTACAGAAGATGAACAGTAAAGGTTATCACATAAAGTTGACATAAACACAATAGATGGGGTAATTATGTACCTTATTTATTCTAGTTGCTAAATCTTCCACTGCATTGTGCAAAGGGACAGCTGAATTTTAAATAAAAATTTAGTTTTTTTAAAAAAAGGAACAACACCAAAACAGAAGATAGAAGAGGCAGGGACAATGGCAGAAAGGCAGAAATAAGATGAAACACTGATATCTAGACAGGAAAAGGGAAAGGACTATAGTAACTAGGTCTTATCATTGATATTTGTAGGTGGTGATAAGATTCCAAGCCAGAAAATTAATTTGTTTACATGAGTAACTTAGAGATCTGGGTCAGCATGCTAATCCAACAGCAGACCATTCCCACTTTTGGAGGATTGGTTTTCCACCAGTTTAGGGGGTTGAGCTGGGTCCCTGAAGGGTTAGCCAGGAGCTGAGGTGGCACAAAGTGAAGCTGGAGAAGCAATCTAGCATTGGATAGGCAGGGCAAGGATGTCCCCTTTGGTGGCAGCTGGCTGCTAGACTGTTTGTCTGGTGTTGGGCAGAAACAAAGTGGTTTGTGAAGAATCAGAGAAAGTATTGGAGTAACAGGAAAGATGGCAAACACCTATGTCCATTTCAACCCCAGAACAGCCAGAGCCACCCACACGGTTTGTAGGCGATAAGCTCAAACTTGTTTAATACTAGACAAGACCCAGCTGTGCTCTGAATACTTGTCACATTTCCTGAGTGAACCTCTCTCCTCATTTTGCTCTGAATTATAACTCACTACTAGTGAAAATATGAAATGGAAAAGAGAAATTTGTTTTCTTCCAAGCTTCAATTAGAAACTGAAAAAAAACTCCTTAGAATTCAAGTCTTGTGAGACTTACTGGCAGTTGTCAATATTTGGGACTGAATTATTATCTAACCTTAATAATTAATGATCATTGTTAGCTGCTGCCCAAGCAGGTGGAAAGCAGTAGGCAAATTATCCCTTATTTTTTTCCAGCCTCAGAGCAGAACAGCAGTGCATAAGGACAAACCCATCATCAGGTGTGCTGGGGCAAGCAGCCTTTTTGGGCCTGCCAATGGAGATGTGCTTATGGGTCAGTGGTGGCTCACGTGTTTCTGGTAGGAACTGGAGGAACTGTGCCTCCTGCCTGCCTTGAGCCATGTCCTCTCTGAAATTGCTGTTCTCACCATGACAGCCCTTCTCTGTGCCGTTGACAAACTGCCTTGGTGCCACCTGTGAACACATGTGGAAACTTGGAAACGTGGGTTTCTAAGTCCTTCAGTGTTGCACCGAGACAGTGCATCTGCTGCAGGCAGGATCCAACCCCTGTATTAGCCTGGACATGGGAACAGAGCTGGGACAACATTGCCAAAAGTATTTCTACCACTCTTCATTGGCATCTCCACTGAGGTCTTTTTGGTGCTGCACATCTCTTCCCAAAGCAATCTTCACTGATGTTTCACTATGAAGTAAGAAAAAGCAAGTATTAAGATATGGGCACAAAAAGAGAAGGCTAAAGTTAGCATGTCAAAATACTGTTCAAACATTGCAGTGTGCAATAGTAAAAGCATCTGTGTTGCATTCTGAACTATAACGTGGGTTACATGCCCAGGGCAAAATAGTAGAAATCACCTTTGATGTCTGCTGAGGAGTGAATTCTTTGTTGTGCCTTTTCACCTAAAATGTAGGAGGGGCCAAGAAAGGAATGACTGGAACAGGTGCCCTTAGACAGTGGGAACACACTTGTATGAGCAAAGTAATGGTTTGGGCTGTGCCAGCAACCTGGTGCACTTCTCTCCCCCTGCTGTCCTCTGAATAAGACCAGAAAGAGAGATATGGGAGACAACTGGGAACTGATATGTGTCTTGAGATCCAGTATCCTGGAAGCTTAGCAAATCTTACTTAGGTCTGAGGTAGTCATTCAGAAAATGAGAATACCCCCCAGAAATGCCTTCATGGAGGATATAGAGTCAAAGTTTTGAAGGCAGAAGTTAATCAGCCAATGATATTTGACTGAATACAGTGTGTTGCAAACAACTTCACAAAAAAATGTAAAAAACAAACAAAAACACCACAAAAAACTAAACACAAGACCTCAGAAAAGACTGAGATCTACTTTCTTGGTTATTCCCTATAATTACTCACCCATTGCAACTTGAGATATTTTAGATCTTATTTGGGCTGCAGGAATATTTCTCAGCAAGCTCCTAGAGCAGCCAACTGCAAAAAAACACTGAAATACGATAAGCGTATAAGAGCATTAAATGGTAGCATTCTCCATCACCCACAGCCTCTGTCAGTTGTGTTTCCAGGCCAGATGAAGCTAGAATGTACGTACAGCTGTTCTGAGTTGTAAAATACATTTTGAAATGGGATTGATTTGTCTGTGTTTCATGAGATTGAATTAAGCAAAAGGAACAAAGTATAAAGACTTGTCTTTTTTCCAAGCATTTAATAGAAATAGTCTAACTGGAACATAATAGAGATGTGCTTTCAGCACACAGATGTGCTGTAGTGAGAGCCACGTTTTATGTAAGCTGCTTATTCTTTTGTGCAGTGTCAAGAACTGAATGTACTTTCATACTCCGTTTTTTGGCCTTGACATGAACTAATGTCAAAGCAAATGAAGACCTTGTGGTAAATCCTTTTCAGCACTGCTAATGATTGTGACCATTGTGGAGCAGTTCCTGGCTGTCTAATCGTCTTTGGGAAATCGAGCTTTTGATACATAGACTTTGTATTCTGAATTTTGATTTCTGCTACAAAATTTGCTGGTCTGATTCATTATTTGGGAGATCAGAAAGGTGTGCAGGTCACATACTGCAGAGTCTATTCAAAGCAGATTTTATAGTGAGCTTCAGTGGGTAAAGTCATTAAGGGTATGACAAGTGATCTGAACAGAATTACATGGGCAAAAATTCACGCCAGCATCTCTTACCTATAAAAATGCATTTTAGTAGAAAACTGATTCACAACTGGAATTTTTTTTCCCATCCAAGGCAAAATATGCAGAAGAGCAACTGAGCCTGATCCTAGTTTTCCAGTTCCATTGTTTCTTTATAGTTAGGGTTTTGTATTATGGCTTTCTAGATTTTACAACCACAAATGTGCCAAAACCCCTGACTGGCTTATTCAGGTCGATTAATAAGCTGCATAAAACGTCTACTTTCTTCAACACCTGCATGCTCTGTTCTTCGTGTTTTGCAAATGTAAGAGGTACAGATATGTGGCTTTGACTTTCATCCAGTAAACCAAAGCTGTTCAAGTGGTAGATCCTGATCTAGGTTTAGACAGCAAAGAGATGTTTCCCAGGTTTCCCCTGAAACCCACATTTGTGTGGATGAGCCTCTGTTTTCAGTTGTTCCCCCAGCTGGTCCCAGAGCAGCTGCACACACAGGCAGTGCAGGTGCTGGGCAGACCTGTACCCAGCACACTGCTATCCAGGATATGAGCCCATGGAGCTTGCTAAAAATAGAGGTGCCCCTGCAATTGTCCCTTCAGTATCACGACACCTGCACTGGGGTTTTCCTGGCAGAGCTTTCCATGGATTTCACATGGCATTCTGCTCCACAAGAAATGTCAGAACAGGAGAGAACGCAGTGCCTACTCCATGTCACCCCGTTTTCACCCTGCTCCATCTTCACCTCTTACCAGCAACTTACCCTTAGGGGAAAGTAGATCACAGAGCCACAAACCTGGCTGAGCAACTTCTGTTGCAAGCAGATGGTTAACACTTTATCCCAGCCACCCAGTGGCTTTATGCACCCCAGGGTCCTGTGGAGATGCGCAAATTTCTCAGGGGGATTCTCTTCTGATGATACAAAGTGTGATTCAGTAAATAGATCCTACCAAATTTCTTTGTTATTTCTTTGTAATTGAAAGAACTTCTAATTCAAAATAACAAAGTGTGAACTTTTTTCTCTTTCCTCTTTTTGCTCAGAAATCGAAGCAAAGGAAGCGTGTGACTGGTTACGTGCAGCTGGATTTCCCCAATATGCTCAGTTCTATGAGGGTAAGTAGGTCTTTCTCCTCTTTGTGTGGTTCTGAAAGTGCACTGGGCCCTTGCCAGGAGAGCTTGCAGTCAGCCAACTCCACATTTGACTGAGTTATGGCCATGGCTGGATGCTTCACAAAGCCTCAGCTGCTGGAGTCATACCAGTGCGTAAAGAAAAGTAAGATTCTTACCCTCGTAGCCATGGGAAGTTTAAAAAAACAAAAAAAACAAGAGGGACATAGCTTGTGTAAACCTCAAAGGTTAACAAAAACAGCTACAAAATATCTAGAAACATGAGTCGATTTTCTAAAAACTTTCTGAACTGTGCCTGAAATAAGATTAAAACACTAGAAGTTACTGAAAATCTCAATCATGCTGAAAGTAAGACTGAAAACTCTGCAGAGTTACCAAAAGTGAGTAATCGGAGTTGTACTTCACATTCGCAGAGCAAGAAAAGCTGATAGTTCAGTGCTAACTCGGTGCAAATGGTCGTGCCCCTTCCTAGGTACAAGGTCCATGCCCAGGCAAGCAATGTCCCTGAGTGCAGGGTGAGTGATTGCACTGCTGCTGTGTTCAGTAGAAGTTTGGGGACTGGAGCTGGGTTTTTCCTCCTCTCCCCAGCTCAATGCTAAGAGGGAAACTGTGGCTGAGCCCCATTTTTCCCAAAATGCATGTTCTCCCTGGCAGAGACAGAGCCAGCTCAGGCCCACTTGGGCTTATTAGCCAAAAGGCAGGTCTGCCAAACACCTCTGGACACCTTCCAGGGTCAGCATGAGTCTGGAGGCAGCACAGATCCACGCATGGAATGAGGGCCAAGGAGCCTCGTGGGTCAGAGCCAAGTCTGCAGGGAGTCAGCTTGGATGCCATCCCTCCCCTCGTGTAGGGCTGAGGATGGCAGGGAATGGGATGCTGAGGATCCTCCCATGGCCAGCTGAGGTCCATTAGGGCTCAGGTGTTGGGTCTTGTTGGGCTGCTCAGGTGCCTGGGGACAGGAGCTCCGTTCAGAGATGCTCAGGTGGCTCCACGGGAGGCAGGCAGACTCTGTTAAATCCAACAAGGATCTAAGACCCATAAGCCTGCCAGACCAAAGCTGACACAAATGTGTATCTATCAGTCTCTGGGTAGCCAGTAGTACTTTTGTGTCTGCTTGTATTCAGAGTATGTCAGATACTGACTCCACCACAGAAAGGAGCACCTGCTGCCTGCTTAACTCAAAGGGATGTTCTCTCCAGAAAAACAACCTGTGCTGTGGTCCAGCAGTTCCCGTGCAGTCAATATGTGGTCTAGACAGTTTATGTCTCAGAAAACAAGGTGCTTTTCTCAGGCATCTATTATGTCAGTGCTGAGCAGTAGTGTCTGAAAATGCTGGCTGAAGTTCCTGTATCCCAGCATCCTGCTGAGGTACCTAAGCATGGCAGAGCAGTCTGGAGCGCAGCCACAGCCCTGGAACCCATCCCACTGTTACAGACCTGTGTCGCTTTTCATTACAAATGTCAGCTTTCAGCATACTATTCTGCCTTTTAAGCTAATATTGGGGATTATAATTCAGTTTTGGTGGGTTTTCATGAAGATTTTCTGTCTGTTATTTGAGTAACCCTCTGTCTGAAATCATCGTTATTTGGATCTGTTTTTAAAACAAAAAGCACAGAACATTTCTGGGCTTGGGCAAAGTCGGTCTAGCAAGTAACTCATTAAGTCACTGTAATGAGAAGGGAAAACATTGTTGTTCATGTAGATAAAGGTGGTGGTAATTCCCTGATCCCATCCATTTGTGCAAGGGGCTAAAATGAACAGGTAACAGTTGAGTGTTTTTTAAACCCAAAATGAAATTATTTTGCTGTCACTCTAATGTACTGGATGTTCAGCTATAGCTTTAACAGAAAAAAAGAAAAGCAATATGGTGTTGGAAAGGGTCACAGATACAGCTGGAAGGGAACCAGAGCTGAGTGAAATTGGTCATACTAGATTTCAGTGAGCAAGCACTTACAAAGCAATTTAGATGTAGACAATGTATTTTCATTTGAGTAGCAAGCAGTCTTCTTAATATTGAATGTCCTTTTACAGACTCCCGGTTTCCCATTGACATTGCTGCAGTAAAGAAAGATCATGATTTTCTTGACAAGGACCTTGTAGAACCTCTTTGCAGGTAAATAACAGAAAAGTTTCTCTTCTCATAATTTAAAATTATGAGCTGATTTTTGAATGGTTGGTATAGCAGCAGTAGAGATGTGTGCTTGTCCAGGTGCATTAAGTGATGAGGTCTATAAAGCCACCATTCTGAGTTAATTTCTCTTACAGAAGATGCTGCAGTAGGAGACCCACTACTCTCACAGAAAGCATCACATGATTTAGAAGACCCAAATTCAATGGATTTGAAACAGATGCTTTTTAAGAACTAGCAGTAGTGCAAGCAAACCCTGAATAAATGAGAGTCACATTTGAGTTGCACATTAATAACTCTTATGTCTAAGTCCAGCGAAAAAGATGGAACTTCATTGCAGAGAATTCTGTAGGCCCTTTTCTCTGGCAGCAGGCACAGTTTTCATGCTGCTGTGATTCCCTTGGTACTCTCATTTGGCACCAGTAACAGAAGTGGGACCAGACCCAGTACTACAGATGTTACAATTGACTGGTGCTTTGCCCCTCCCCTGTGTTTGCTGTTTATCTTTTTTTTCATACTCTGTGATGAATATACCGTACTGCATTGCTCAAGTCCTGTCCCCCAGGACTCAAGACACAGCAATTCTGTTGCAGTTTTGCAAAACCACATTGCAGAGACATTGTTCCCCTCTTCTTTCCCCTGTGCTCAGCTCAAGCTGGGTTCAGCTCCTCTGCTCTTCAAGTCAGGACAAAGGAGCATCTGGCCCTTAACCAAGCAGGCTTCATTACATGTTATGGAAACTTTCACAACACTAACATCAATATAATTGGACAAGACTCTATTTCACCTTCTGCAACTGTGGCTAAAGTCAGCAGAGATGGCTTTAGGAGGTGCTATTCCCCATCATACTGTACATTGCAAGGATTAATGACTTTGTGGTGAAGGAAGGCAGAGAAGGCTTCTGAGAATCACCAAAAATAGGATTGGAAGAGACTTCATCTAGTCTGCCTCTCCATTCCAGGCTATGCCCCACTTCCTGGCAGATCCAGGTAATTTCTGGGCATGGCTGTCAGATTGCTTTCCCAAAACTCTCCCGCTGCAAGCAAGATCTGTTGCTTCTCATGCTGTCTATAATGGCTATGGGGAGCAGAATATTCTCTTTCTCTGTGTAATAGCCTTTGTGTCTGAAGATAAATCAGTAGGAAAGACTTGGATTCTCTAGATATCTCTCTCACAGATGCCTGAGAACAGAATTAACTGCAGACTTGATCCACTGCTGTTCTGTGCTGCTTGCTGAGAGAGATTACTATGCCCACAGCTAAGAAACCTTCATCCCATACATATGTACATCCCCCTGCTTCAGTCTGACATGATGGAAGACATACTTTGCTGCAATTTGGGAACTGGAAGGTGATAGAGATAGGAGATGGAGATCTCATCCCCTCTGCCCTTTACCACAAAACTGAAGGACCACTAAAAAAATTCAATAATGATGTCTGCTCCTGCCCCTTTCTTGTGAGAGAGAACAGTGAGATACAGTCATTTCAGAGCTCTGTGACTCTCCCTAATCATTCTTCTCTGGAGTGATTGGCAATGGTGCTGCTACAGTCATGGTCACCAGGCATCCAACACCTACACAGCTAAAAATGGGAACAGCTCACCTCTTGCTCCTTCAGCCCCTCTGTGGACTCACAGATACACCTACAGTTACACTATGTTGATATATTTATGAGGATTATTCTTCAAGGTGAGAAGCTAGAGAGTTCATTGGGTTGGGGTTTTTTTTCTCTTTTATTGAAATAGGAGAGTTTGAAAAATTAACTAGCAGCTGGATAGATGTGCTCATGGGAGAAAGATGCTTTACATTAGCCTAAATCAAGGGACAATCAAGGGGCAAGCATAGACACAGATATTTCCACACTTTGAAGATAAATGGGTTTATGACTTTCTAACAATTTTTCTGTGATTATTTTATTCAGAAGACAGCATCTGTTGACTTGAATTTTTGTTGGGAGTTTTTAAACAGCTTAGATCTCAAAAAAGAATAACTCCTCACAATATTAGAAATACAAGTATTGTATACAGGTTATGTTTTCGGATTGCAGACATTTAATTTGATGTAACTCAGCAGCTTCAAACCCTTCCCTGAAAGCAAGCCATAAAAAGGCATTGTACCAAATGCCAAGATTCAGATTCACCAGAAACAGTGAACAGTGTCAGCTGCTGCCCCCAGTGCCAGCTTTGTTACTCTGTGAGCTATCAAACCAGCATTTCCCAAGTTTTCCAGTGCAATGGAAATCCTCACAGCTCAGCTGACCACTGTGGCCGGTTCTCTGCCCTTCCTTTGCTCTGCGATGGTGTTGCTGTAAGGTACATGCCAAGGTACCACATGAGAGCTGCACTTTGAGGAAAGAGAAAGTTAAAAAAGGCTGGGTATTATTTCTCTGTGCACAGATTCCCAAGTTGGCAGTCAAACTTCCATTCTTCAAACATTCAAAGCTGCCCTTAAAGCTATGCATGACCAAGCCATCACACTGGCTAATAATGCATTCAGCACATCGTGCTGAACAAAATGGGCTTCTCTTTTTTTTTTGGAAGATAATTCTAAAGCTGAAATGCCAGCATGGATAATCAGTTTGAACAGTTTTAGCTCTGAATAGTAATACCATAAACACTGAATTTCTCTGCTCTTGTGTGTTGAAATCAGACTCTCGATCTCATTTTATAATCAGTTTTCCTATGGCATTGAAGTATACCAGACAACATGAGGCACAAATGAGAAGGAATCTTTTTTTAAGGCAGCTGGTAGTACTTTAGTCAGAAACTCTAAGACTCCCTGTTGTAAAAGATTTCAGTGACCTTTTCGAGATATTCTAACATTCCTACTGTTTACAATATAATTCGAAAATTTGGCAGAGTAAAAACCAAATTTGAGGCCTTTGAGTTAGAGGCGTATCTATCAAGAGATTCCACTCAGATTTTATTGAGTAATGAACAATAGAGAATTGCCAGGCAATCTGCAGGCAAACGCTGTCAGGCTGCCAAAACAATAATTGAGCATGAAAATTTTATAGCTGTGTCACTTCCAAAATAGCAGCAACCAACTCTGCTCTGGGAACTTTTGTGGCTGCTGTGATAAGAGGGTGAGAAGGAGAAGCCAAGCCACGTTGTACTTTTTGTATTCACGTAAATACAGTGACTAAGAACATGAAACACAATTATATAACAGTCTGATACCTAGTTCCCTAAACCAAGCTCTTAAAATCTGAGCTGTGTCAAGCAGTCAGCAGCCTTTTTTTCCATAGCTGTTGTCTCAGCTGGTAAACAAAGTGAAGGTTGCTGTATGGGATGGGACATACATCTGCTGAGTTACCTTGCTCTAGATGCTGTTGGGGGATAACCCTGGCTCTCCACATGCAGGACAGAAAGCCCTGCTCTGGAGGCAATAGAATGGCTCCCACTGACTTCCAGGAGAAATTACTCATCTCATGTGAGCACGGAGCCTACGAGGTAACTCCCTCAGTGGCAGCCATGATAAAAAGGTGGTATGACTGGGAAACAGTATATTCTCTTCATGCATAAAACTGGTGAAGCAGGGACATACCAGTGCCAGCCTTGCACACCAGCCCTAATGGTGCTGGGAGGGCTCTCATTCAGTGTTAAGACCTCAGAAAAGCCCAGCATCAGGAGCTTGATGTCCTCTTCCCAAAGCTGGCAGCGCCAGAAGAAGCCTGGCAGGGACATGTGTATGCAGCACCTAAACTTGGCTAGGGATAACAATAAAGCAAAGAAACAGTGTTGTGGGTCCTTCAGGGACCATAGTGTGTTTTCCTGGTCAAAATCCATAAGAGAGGGCATTTCTGATCTGCTGATGCAGGAGACACTGTGCTGTCCATGCTTGTCCTCCCCATGACGCCTCTCCTTTGTGACTGGCTCTGGCTTCACCTGCTTGACAGAGCAGCAGAACAGGTCCAGGGATTCTCCTGGAACTTCAGCTCACTTCAGAGCTGTCTCCCTATTGCTTAGATTGCTACCTCTTGCTTGGATTGCTCTTAAAGCAGGACAACAGGTACCCCACAAGGTTTCCCAGCTGGCCTGAGCCTGCATAGCTACAATCTTGTATTTATTTGTAAACACTGCTCAGTGCTGTAAAGGATGCAAAAGTTGGAGATTTTCTGCTTCTGAAGAAATTCTGTCTTAAGAGCTAAGAATTACAGCGCTGAGGTTGGGATTCAGAGCCCTAAGGACTTGTGTCTATGGCCATCTTAAATCTCCTTAGATAGTCCAGACTTCATGTGTTGTCTGGTCCAAGGTACCTGCAACAGCTGAAGGCCAGGCTTGATACTCCAGGGGATCTAAAGTAGCACCAGTAACATCTGTTTGGGCACCTGGATATCTCTGCTGGCTTTTTAAGAATTATTTCAAAGTGTTAAATTACCTGTGATGCTCTGGAGGAGAAATAAAATTAACAGTACTGGAACACTTGCTGTACTACATGTTTTGCAGTCTTTCCCTGAACAATGCAGAAATTCCCAGAAATACTTTAAAATGCATGCTAGATTATTTGGGTTTTATATAGCCTCCTCTCATGTGTTTATTTAATGTGTTTTTCCCTGCCTTTTCTCAAGTCCAGACTTAGTGTTTTGTTAACATTGCAAACAGACATTCTTTTCCCATGTTTTTAAGCAGTGGCATAAAAGTGTAAAAGCTGGGACACTGGTGACAGCCTCTGTAGCCAGAAACTTCTGGGGTTTTTTTCTTTTTGAAAGACTTGCTGAGGAGTTGTCTGTCAGTCGTCTAACAGCTTTAAACTGAGGAGAAAAACTTTCTGCCACCACTGGCACATCAACAAGGCGAAAGAAGCTAAAGCAGACTGACTTTGATTTGAGCTGTTAGTACCAGACAAACTCACAAATACGATCATTAGCTCTCTAATTTCATTGGCAAATCTTTCCAGCCCTGGAAGAGCCCCAAAAAACCATACCAGTGTTTCATAGAGGGATGAATTTAAAACCTGGGGTTGAAATCCCTGGCGTCCAGTAAAAAGTAGTTTTGGTTTTGGTGGGGCAAGTGTGGAAATGTAGCTACAGACTTTTCCCTTCAGCACAGGCCAGCTGACAAAGAAGTGCAGGGACTCCAATATTAGCCAGTATTCACCACTCAGAGGAAGCTGTCCCCAAAGATAGAAAGCTGGGCTGGACTCCTTTGAAAATGTGTCTGTGCCTCTGTATACTTGGAATTGATATTGATACACACATTTAAACATTTTGTGCTCGAAAGAAGCACTGAACATTATTCAGCCCCCGGGCCTCAAGATAATGCCACTTTGGGTTGAGAAATCCTGTGTTTGGGCAAAAGAGGAGTTTTGCAATAATGGATGTAATCCAAGAAGAAGATTTGTGGGCAGAAGGCTGCAGATATAGCAACACAGCCACAAACCCTGGGATTTATTTCAACATTGCTATCATGAATGCAGGCTGTGCTTGTGCATACATTATACCCAAATTAATACCAGGAGCACAGGACTTTTCTGATGCAGCATAATGGATTTATTGGCTTGAGTTAGAGAGGAATCTAAAAATGAGTAGGTGATATTTTGATGATATTTTGAGAGGGAATTTTTTTTTTAAGGAAGATCCACATTTGGTGGGTCAGTTCTTTGTTAGTGGTGACAATTTGAAAGGTATTCTAATATTAGAAGTTCTGCAGAGGAATATGTTAATGCCATAATCTTCTTATGCTATGTGAGAGATTATATTATTGATCTGATACTTTTTTCATGTGTCCTTGTAACTTATCACATGCATTTCAAGTGTAAAGTTGTGGAAATTGCAGGCCTTTCCCTGTGACCCAAAAACAACAGAGACAGGTCTTGCTATAAGGACAGGAAATGCAGGCAGCCAACAGAGGACTGCTTGTGGACACGTGGCTTTCTCACTCTGCCTCCCTTTATTTTGAAATTCAGTCCTAGATATGGAAAATATTCAAAGTGAAACATATTTAACTTGGAGCCTCTGCTTTTATAAGTTGGATGGTTTCATGGATCAGGATCTTTAAGTATAAATAAAACAAAATCAATTATCATTACCGCAGTAGGTTCTCTATTGAAAGAGCATGTTTACTTGTCCTCTGGCTGTCCTTGCACATGGGGACACACACACACACACACACATTGTCATTTCAACTCACTGTCATCACAGGATAACCTTGGATTTAAGGAGCAGAAGCCTTACAGGGACTCTAGTAACATCAGTATGAACTGATGATAAAAAAATAGCTAAAAATATTTCTTTTAAAATATAAGATTTGTTACACATTGGGTGTGTTAACTTGTGTATAAGATCCACAGACAGGAGAAAATAAACTATTGACTTTGGAGAAACTTTTAAGTAGCAACTAGAAGTTCTTAATGTCAACTTTTTTAAGGATATGCCAACTGCCAAAAGTGAGGAACTACAGCTGGTTTTTTGTTTGGTCTTTCACCAGTGCTTTGAAATCCCCATTTTACACCAATTATGTTATAGTCTTGCATAAGGCAACTCACCTCCTTCTCCTGTCATTTCCCCAGCTATCACATGTGTTTGGTTATAGTTGTTTCCTGTGTTAAGTATGGAAATGTCTATGAATTAAAAAGCAATCTATCAAACCTGACTGTCAAGTAAAGTGAAAATAGGGATCCCTTTTCATGCAGTGGTCATGTAGCTGGAATAGATGACCAGTAACCTTTCTGAAGCTGTTATATGCAGTTGGCACCCTACAGTAAGATAAGAGGAAATGTTTTGTACTTGCAAAAAATCATGCCCTTTAGTCAGAGGCTGCTAATCTTTTGAATTTGCTTTGCCCTGTAGACGACTGAACACACTGAACAAGTGCGCCTCAATGAAACTCGATGTGAACTTCCAAAGAAAAAAGGTAAGGGAAATTCATTAAATATACCCTGACTTTTGAGATAAGACCACCCCAGTTTAGCCTTTGATTCAGTAATTCTCTTAAAAGTAAGTTAAGTTTATTTTACTTTGAACATGCATGTCAGCATTATCTGGATGCATGATAAAGTGAATTGTTGAATCTTTAAATCATAAATAGAGTAGAAACTGTGAGTAAATACTACGTGTGTTAGAAAGGCTCATGCAGTACTTAGACTCTACATGTGTGCAATTAAAGTTAGTGGGTGAAAAGACAGTAAAGCTTCACTAGACTGGCTTGTTTGTCAATGCCCTATGAGTACACAGTGGAAAATCCTGCTCAGAAAAAATTGAAGCTCCTCAGATGAAAATAACAGCTTTTCTTTGTTTCTTGTACTGACTTCTTCCAGTTAAGAATATGAAAATAAACTCTGTCATCCTTACAAGCTGCTGTGTAACATGGGAGTTATCTGAGCATAAAGGCTTTCAGTGAAGGCTGCAGAAACAGCCTGTTGATTTTGAGAGTTTTGTAACATGTCCAGCATTAACTGTTGAATGTTTGGTTTTCTGGTCACAAATTCCCCAAAGTCCTTGAGTGCTGTACAGTGGTAGTTGTCAGCTCTGAGAAATCTTGGTTGCTGTTTTTCCTTCCTAGAGTGTTTGTCTAGTGCTTTTTAAAAACTGCTTCCGAGAGCTGCATTTTTGATGTCTTTGCAAATTCAGTCTCATCATAGTCTATTCAGTGTTGGAGGGAACTTGAACAGAGGATGGTTTTAATGTCCAGATATCCTGCTTTGGCACATGTCTACTTGTTCCTCTGTGTACTAACCTCTTTAGCTTCTGTTTTGCTTGTTCCCTGGAGCTGCAGAGACTTCACTGCATCAGGGGTTTTTTCTTGCCTTGGATTTTATGTTGTGTTAAAAAGGGAGGATTTTTTTAATGTTTGTTTTTCATTAGTTTTTTGCTGCCATTCCTCCCTGTTCTGAATGAAGTCCTCAGCTGCTCTCCTTGCAGATGACTAATAATTTGAGGTGGAAGACACATGGCCCTGCTTGATACTCTTTCAAGAGGACAGAAGCTAGTTGAGTCCATACCTGCACAAGGCCACAGAAAAGCTGAGCACAGAAAAATGTAGACAAAGAGGAGCCAGAGGAGATTTTAGTCCACAGATACAGAGCAACTGAAAGTAGAAGAGAATATGGGTGAGACAAGAAGAGGGAGAGCCTGCTGACAGGAGGAAATGTAAATGCAAGTGTAAAAGCCAGAAACTGGGTCTGAAATTGATCACCGAACTAAATAAATCTTTTGCTGTAGATACTGCCTTTCCTAATAGTCTCTATGGTGATCTGAACAACAAAATGCAAAATCAGCCTGCTTTGGAACTTCAGCATAACAGGTATGCACAGGACTAGCTGAGCTACTTGAATGATTCAACAAAATTTGACCAAGCAAGCTGCCAGGCAAGGTTCCTGTGAAAGCCAGCACAGCATGAGCATTCCCCACTGCCCACTGTCCCGCCCAGGCCATCCCCACTTGGGCTGCTGTCTTCCCTTGGCTTTGTCAAGATGCGAACAGAAATCCTCCTGTATGTGTTGCAAATATGTCCGTAAGCGATTTGGACAGACAGAGATTAGCCTTTGGATTAACTGCCTTCTGCAGCTGTCGATTTATGAGAATTCCTGCCCCCAGCTGGAAAAATGTGGCAGAATTCCACTGCAAATAAATCCACTATTTGCCTTTTGTTAGCATCCCTCTGTATTTCAGGCAAGTACACTCTTAGTCAAAAAGCTGTACTATTTTAAATCTGCTGTGACAAATCTGTGAATCAAAACCTCTTTCTCTTTGGCATATGTTACCAGTCACCCCTCAAGAAACTTGCCCCTTCTCATCTTTCCAAACATAATGGTATTAACTGGACTTTTGAATATGTTCCAAAGCTGTGCACTTGATTTCACCCCAGGTCAGTAGAAATATACAGTCACTGCTCCAAAATGTCTGCTCTGCCTGTGTCAGATGAATCATTGCTTTCAGACCTTCTCTTGATCCACTGTCCCCCTAACTGGTGACATGTGGGTGGGCTAAATGCTCTCAACTTTTTTTTGGGGGCAGTTTTGTTTGTCAGGACACTCAGATATCTGACAAGAACAGTGGGTCATTCAGAATGTTCGTGGCTTCCAGAATTTCTACTGATTTCATCAAAAGAAAAGCACAGTATGTCATAGGACTCACAGAGAAGCTGAATTTGTAGTGAGTCACCACAGCAGTATTTCAGCATCCAGATATTTCATTTCATGTTTGCCTGATTTTGCTTCTGATGAAACACAAGCATGTTTCTTTATCAATTAAAAAGAATCCAAAACTAAGCCTTTATTTAATTGAGCTGCAAATTTTGACATCGAAAAGCCTCTGTATTTTCTAAGTGATTCTTGGGCAGAATGTAATCCTGTCTTTGCTGTGGTTAGAGGCAAAACTTGTTTACTACAGTATCCATTTCTGTTCATCTTGGCTTTGTCAAAAAAAAAAAACAAACCAACCAACCAACAAACTCAAATAAACAAAACAAAACAAAACAAAAAAACACAAAAAACCCAAAAAAAAAGCACAAACTTTTGATTTAAAGTATATTTACCACTGAATTTTTTTTTATTTCTGTCTTCTGCTCAGTGCTCTCTTCTTGATGTTTTTTGCAATGTCTCTACCACTTTGGCTACTTTAATCGATTCCAGCTTGTACAAAATACAGGCTAAATCCTGTCAGCTCATACAGTAATGTCAGTGCAGCTACAGGGATTTGTGTCAGCCAAGAATCTTCTTTAAGGTCCCTTTGGCATATTGCAATGTAGAACAAACTTTAAAAATATGTTTATCGTGTTGGCTGGTGCCACCAACGCTTCAGCAGTGGTATGCTTTGTAGATATAATTACCACTGCTAAATATTTAAAAGTACGTACCCTTGCGGTTTTTAAAATATCCACTTTGTGGCACTACTAAGACCACAATAAATGGATTTTTAAGTTCCTGAGGCTGTGCAGTCCTTTGGTCCATATATGCATACAGCAAGCTGTGGAGTAAAAACAAAGATAGCACTGTCTGATGTGCCATTTCTTCCCTGCAGACAAAATAGCCAAAGCAGTATTAGCCTTTTCTAGCCCCTTCCCTCATACTTCACTAGGTGCTCAATTTTTCTCTCTAACAAGCCACAGAATGAGGATCTCCATTCATTCCTGTAAACTCACAGGAGCACTGCACACCTCAACATTAACAAAAGAAAGAGGAATGCCTAAACCCAAAATTTCACAGCTATATTTTATTTTATGGTTTGGACATGATCTAAAACATCTGGCTAACTTGAAGTGATAAACTGGCAAAAGTTTATGGCATCAGTGAGAACTGGCATGCTGCTGATCCCAATCTCTAGCTTTTGAGGTTTCACATTTTTTAAGATTTTGGGCCCTCTTGTAAAATTTGGTTTACATTTTTCAATTAGACAGGCCAGAGAAGATCTAGTCAGAGATTGGAGATAACTTTACCATTGAAACTTCATATAAAAATACGTCTAATAATAGACTTTTAAAATGAGAATTTTTCCAGTCCCGAAATAGTCTTTCTGGTTTAGCACCTCATTTTAGTCTGACAGCCTGTCATATTTTACTGCCTTCATACTGCTTCCAAGAATGTGAAGAGCTGTTTGGATGTCGTGTAGGTGAAGTTAGTTTGTTCTGCTTTAAAACAAATGCACAAGAATAATGCAGTATAAGTCCAGTTCAAAGTCAGGAAAAGGGTACTCATTAGCAACTGTGGGCTTCATGCTGGAGATGTATCTATTTTGTTTGAGCAAACAGATGAGAAAAATGTCATAGAGTGAAGTTTTTTATCTATTTTTTTTTTCAAGGCACACATTCTCTGCATTGCTGGAGCTGCCTAAACATAAGCATAGCACTGCACAGCTCAGGCTGACGGATGAGACCAGGAAGGGCTGTGGGGCTGCTGCTGCCCTGGGAGAGGTTGGAGGAAGCCAGAGACAATGGGGCAGGCTGTAGGTCATCAAGTTTGGGGTGCCTCTGATGGTGATGGCAGTGAAGGCAGTGGTTCCCACTGTAGGAAAGCTCACCTCAGCTGCAGATGCTACCCCATCCCAGCCTGAGCCTGGCTGCTCCTCCTGCCCACACCCCCATGGCTGCCTTCTCTGCTTTCCTTTGCCTGCACTCAGACACACCCTAAGCAATACTGCCAAATACTACTTTTTATTGTTCTTTTAAGCATCATGGTTATTTATCTGCAGTTATGTTCCTGAAACATAAATCTTTTTAGATATATCTGGCCTGTGAAATTTATAGATGTTTATTTAGTTCTCACTGAAAAACTACATGCAGCACCAGATATTTGCTGTCTTGGATTTTTAAATAGCTCACATTGCTGTAGTATCCTACTAAGTATCCCTCTCTTTACTATGTGTATCTTAACACCGCCCCTACAAATCAGGATTCCTTTACTTTGGCCTTTCAAAACATTTTGTTCCCCCCTAAACAGTCACTGTGGGCATCAGCCCTACACAATTCAGTGCACAGGCAGTCCATGGAATCCAAGATGTGTCAGTGGGACTCCTAACATGGAGCAGGCTTATATTCCTTTCTTTTTAAGATGTTTGCAGTGTTCACAATTAAATGAAAGAGGGTGTTATGAAAGGAGTGCTGCCTAGTCTTCCATAAACTTGCTTCAGAGAGGCTTTGTTGCTCACCTGGAGCAGCCCAATTGCGTTAATTCAAATATCAAGTTAAAGCACACAGTTTTAACATGTGCCACCTGCTTTTTTTCCAGAGTGACGATTCAGATGAAGAAGACCTCTGTGCTATCAGTAATAAATGGACTTTCCAAAGAACCAGCAGACGATGGTCTCGGGTGGACGACATTGACGCTTTGCTTCACCGACCTGACAGACATGGCTCTTCTGGGGACATTAAAATGAAAAACACGACGAGCAGTGAGAGCGTCCTTACAGATCTGAGTGAGCCTGAGGTCTCATCGATTCACAGCGAGAGCAGTGGGGGCAGTGACAACAGGAGTCAGTCTGGCACCACCAGCGCTGCCAGGGAAACCTGCGACTGCTCTGCCCATCATGATGTGGAAAGCACCCTGCTGCAGGACTCCACTGCAATAAACACCACCCTGTCCTCCAAGGAGGGCCTGAAGAATGAAAATCCAACACGAGCCAGAGCAAAAACCTTTCTGAAACGCATGGAGACACTGAAAGCAAAGGCTGTGCATGGAAAACTAAAAGGCTCAGGAAGAACAGGTCCTTTAGAGATCAGTGGACCGGTTCTCCAGTTTGAGCCCAAATCCTTGAAAGACATGCACTGTGTACAGATAGTGAATGGTGATCTCCAAAATTTGGGGCAAGATTCAGTCAAAAGAGGGGTTCCCTTTTCTGCCAAATCCAGCAGTGACAGTAGTCAGTCCGAAAACAGCAGCAGTGGGGTGAGCACGCCGTGTTTGAAGGAACGCAAATGTCATGAAGCGAACAAGAGAGGTGGGATGTACCTGGAAGACCTGGATGTTCTGGCAGGAACGGCCTTACGGCAAGTGGTGGACCAAAACCGCAAAAATGAATTTCATTCCCAGGAGAGCTTGGTTGTGCACATTCCCAAGGATCACAAACCAGGGACCTTCCCAAAGGCACTTTCCATCGAAAGCCTCTCACCTACAGACAACAGTAGCAATGTAAACTGGAGGACAGGCAGCATCTCTTTGGGAAAGCAGAACTGCTCTACTCCAAAGGAATCGGGACTGATGGCTTGCTGTCCTAAAGAGAGCAGAATTAGTATTTATGACAATGTGCCAGGTTCCCACTTGTATGCTAGCACTGGAGATCTCCTGGACATAGAGAAAGATGTCCTTTTTCCTCAGTTAGATGACATTTTGCAACATGTCAATGGACTGCAGGAGGTGGTAGATGGCTGGTCCAAGAAGGTGTTGCCAGGTCTGCCAGTTGGTGAAGTGTCAGCCAGGGAATCCCCATCATTGCCCTTCCAGTCGCCTACGCAGATCACTCTCGATTTTGAAGGAAACTCTGTATCTGATGGCCGGACCACCCCGAGTGACATGGACAGAGATGGAACATCCCTGAATGAATCCGAACCCACTGGTGTTAGGGACAGGAGGGACTCTGGGGTGGGAGCATCACTCACAAGGCCAAGCAGGTAAGTAGCAAAATTTTGTATACAAATCCACCAACTGTGAAATACAATGTAATGAGGCAGAGGTTCTCAGCCTGGGAGTCAAAAGGCACAGGGTAGCATTACAAGTAGTGCTCATCCTGTATGGAGATGGGGACTTCCCAGGGAAAAGGGGGACTTTCAGGGAAGGGACATCCTGCTGTGGAGATTCTTACATGGAATGGAGTCAGAATTGGTTTAATAGAGCAAACTAAGGCATTTTGTATCCCTTGATCCATTGATTATTTAGTAGGACCCTGTATATGTTGTAGGATGTATTTTTAATTTGTCTTCTAAGTTATGCTCCCAGGTCTTTATGAATCTGCACTGATCTGCTTTAAAATGTGCCCCTTTGTGCTCAAAGAGAAGTTTCTTACTCTCCCTTAGCCCCTTACATGGGTGGGATGAAATGATGGTGACTTCTCAGTAGGGTGGAATTTTGTTACAAGTTTGCAGACCTGTTTTAAGTCAGACTGATGAGCTTCTGTTGAGCCAAGTACCAATGGACCTGGCAAAAGCTTTTGTGGGTCTAACCTGTTGCATGTAGGGTGCCTTTGTAAGTGAAAAAGCAGGGAGACTATACCTAGTATTTTCTGATACTGGTATTCCTGATAATACTGGCATTTTCCAATCTGCTGTCAGTCTTGTCACACCCTGACAGAGGACTCTGCCATGCCATGGTTTGCTGCTGCCTGTGCTTGCTCACCACCACCACAAAAGTGAAAGTGTACTGGAGAAAACTATTGAGTAAATGAGCAGTGCCAAAGCTTTTTGGATTTGAGCCAGAATTTATATTTAGTGAAACAAGAAAATAAAATTAGAGTTGGTTTTTTTTTTATTCTGATGAATCCAGTATATAGAGAAAGTGCATTGGAGTAAAAAGATGTGTGTGGTTCAATAGCTTGGTGGTTATAGCTCTAGCTAAGGAGACACAGGGTTTAATCCTTTTTCAAAAAAATCCTTCAGCATTTAACAGCAGAGGTTTTTCGAGAACCTCATCTCCAAATACCTCAGTGGTCAGGTCAGTCCCCTGGGAGGTGAGGGACTAGGCATCAAATCAGTTCTGAGTCAGGCAAAGAACATTTGTATCTAAATCTCCCACATCCTGTTGAAAGTGTGTGGGCTAAAGACCATAGCAGGCAGCACTGCTTCCCCAAGCACATGGACAGGACCCATAGCCATTTGTGAATCTAATGTTAAAAAGACAAAACTTGGGCATTTCAGAAATTAAAGAGTTGTTTTCTTTATCTCCAAGGTACATTTTCTTTTAGTTGACACTACACAAGCCATCATGTATGAGTGTGTTTATGTATGTTTTATATACTACCCAGTCCTATCTCACAGCACACTATCTTTTCTGCCCAACTAAAGCAGTTCTCTGATTTTTTTCTATCATTTCTTCTGCTAAAGGCAATTACGATGGCATAGTTTCCAAATCTCTCATCGCCTGAGCCGCTCCATTGCATCACTTCACATCAGCAACCAGTCAGCAGCCCAGCTGAATCTACTGCAAAAATTCTCTCTGCTTCGTCTCACTGCAATCATGGAAAAGTACTCCATGTCAAACAAGCATGGCTGGACCTGGTGAGTACCACTGGTAACTGGAAGGAGACTTTTTAGAAGAAAATAGTTTCTCCTAATTCTGTTACTCCATTAGTAAGTAAATTCAGTTGAAAGGAACCATTGACTTCAAGCGTAGGATTTGAAACTGTCCCTTTTAATCCATTGCTGCCTAATGGCTAAATCAGAATAGACCCTGGAAATGTAAATTCCTGTGTTCTAACAGAGAGACAACCCTGGCCTTTCGAACAATGCTACAGCTCCAGAAAAATAAACAGGAGTAGGAGAGAGTGACTAAAAAGTAGGAAAAGTTTACAGTAAGTCCTACCCAGAATTCGTTTGGTGATTCAAAAAGAAACAGCTGCTGCTTCGTGTGTTTGTTATTGCTTTGTTTGTGCTTTAAAAGAAGGGTTAGAGTAGTTATGGGACTTTTCTCTAGAAATCAAAGATGCAGGTTTAGCCTAGGCCTGGACCTTTGTTAGAGGGAGCTTGCAGCCCTGGCAGCTGTGGCAGCTACCTGGTCACTCAGGGAGTGGAGGGAAGCGCACATGGATGTGAATGCTCACAAATGTGGCTCCTTCTGTAACAACTGGCATGTTTCATGGTACACAAACCTTGGTGGGCCCCACAGATTGAGGTACACCAGAAATGGAAATGGACATGGATAAGAGTTTAAAAGTATCAGACAAATAATCAAAAGGGTGACAGACTCTTTCCCTAATACACTGAGGCACCCAGTCCAGATATAGTATGACTTGATATTTATATTGTGATTTTCATGCTCAAAACACCTCTCCAAAATCCCACTAAATTAATCTGTGAGCTACATAAGACAAGTTTCCCTTTAGAAATAGAAAAATAGATGCAATAGATACATGTGAGATTCACCTCACTGGCATCAGTCATTAGGAAAAGTTAAAAGAGTAATCTGTTACAAATCCAATCTGAGAAAGTCGGGTTGGCTGTTTGTGGTCAGAGGAAAAGGACAGGCAGCCCCAAAGCAGCCCATTGTATCCAAGGCTGAGGGTTTGGGTCATCTCCAGAGGTGTCTCTCTCTAGAGTAGGTACAGAGGTAGTCCAGACTGCTGACTCTTTCTAATAAGAGATATAAAATTCAGTAAGATTAATCCCTATTTCACTGTTCTCTTTTGGTGTACTCCCTGTGGCTAGCTGATATCTGCACTGAAATGAATCTCACCTTATCCAACTTCAAATAAGCCTAGAATAGTCCCTAAGACTAGAATACAGCAAATTCTAGGTCCTGCTGTTTGTACAGGGTTTTTGTCCTGAGAGATATTTCTTCAGTTTTTATAATCAGTCTCTAAGGGTTTTTAAGATAGGGAGTCTAAATAGCTGTAGAGTTACGCACTGTACTTCTTCAGTAGGTAATTTAAAATGAGTTTTCACTTCTTCCCACACAGATGACAAAACTCTTAGTCATATTCAGGTCATATTCTTCCTTTTTATTTTAATTCCATGGCAGTCATGACTCCCAAAAAAGGGAATCCAGTTAGTTCTTGTTTTCATCACAATTTTTTGCAGAAAGCAAGCTCACCCGCTTCATTTAAGTTACTCAACTAGAATAAATCATATAAAACAAGAGAGGAATCTGACACATAGGGATTTCCCACCATCATTTCTTATTGTAAATTTTTAGTCAATAGAAATACTAAATCATATAACTGGTAGTACAAAAATCATTCAGCATATTAGAGGACTGAACCTCCTTTTCCCTCAGATACCCTCTCCACTCAGGTTTGCTCTGCCATTCCTGTGAGTCCCTAAAAGATGCTTTAAACCTTGTTGGCTCTATCAGGATGACATCTGCATAGTAAAATGTTTTTGTTAGAACTGATGTTATGCTATACTTTAGAGGCCATCCACTTATAGATATTGAGAAATTAATCAGTTATGCAAATTGTAAAATGTCTGTGTATTGTGCATGAAGCATTATTTCACCATCTTTATTAAAAAGGTCCTGGTTACCAATTTCTGTCAGTAGTATTACTCAGAAAGTGTGTAAATACCCTGATTTTTTCATGCAGCCTATTCATGTTAATTTTCAGGTCTGTGCCGAAGTTCATGAAGAGGATGAAAGTCCCTGACTACAAGGACAAGAATGTCTTTGGTGTGCCCCTGATAGTTCATGTCCAGAGAACGGGGCAGCCTCTTCCCCAGAGCATACAACAAGCTCTGCGTTACCTACGGAGCAACTGTCTAGACCAGGTGGGAACTTTACTCCATGGACTTGTTGGTTTCTTCTGAAAAGCCACTTTAAGCAGGCAACAGTGAGCATATTGGTTCTAAGTGCCAGGATTATTTGGAGATTATTATCTCTCATGTTGGGCCTCAATCTCCTCTGGTGATTTGATAGTTGGTGCCAATACTAAAAGTTTTCCATTTTGAGATTTGTATCCAGCTAATCTGTTGAATTTTTGTAGCTATAACAGTCCTGCTGATTTGTGTACCACAGTCTACTTCAAAGAACATTTTTAGATCTTCATGTATATTGAATGAAACCTGGGAAGAGATCAGGACTCCCCACTCCTACATGTATCTGTACTGCTTATGCTTGACTATTGCCATTGAGGGTTAACTGCATTCACCATTTCACAAGATATGGTACAAAAGGTTTTATTTACTTAGCAAAGACAGAAAAGAGAATAGAGAGCAAACTCAGCAAAACATTCCAAGTATTCTGTTGACAGAGTCAGATATATCCAGATAGTTAGGTCAGCAGGGGTTCAATGCCAAAGCCATTATGGTGCATTGCCCTTTTATAGCGTTCTTAGCTACAACAAGCCAGCTGGGATACCCTCATGCTCAAAGTATTTCACATTTTTTTATTCTCTTTAGCTACAGAGGGACATAATAATCATATCTTTACTGTTCTTCCCCTAAGGATGAGGATGTGTATTTTTATGAACATAGGACTGGGAGAAACCCCCTGGCTGTTTATGTTCAGCCCTCTACTGTTATTGACCTCATGTCATATGACCTCTTTCATATCTGCCTTCAGATAGTTGTACGTTCAAAAGGAGCAACCAGCACTTTGCTCTGCAGATTTTGCTGCTTTCCTGGCTCTATGCACAAGGGGTGGAAATAATCTGTTCCACCCTGAAAAGGGTGGAATTAGTCTGTTCCGAATCTTCACATTTTCTAATCACCATTCTGGTTGCTGTTCAGGTTTTTTGTTGGGTGACAGTCATCTTGTCCAAAACTGAAATCTGAAAAAAAAATCTGAAAAAAACTGAAGGCATTCCAGTGAATCACAACCATTTCCCTTTGCAGCCAGTGGGAAAGACACAGGTCCTTCCTATCAATTCTCTCTGTAAAGGGATCCCGTAATGCTCAGACCTTGCCATCTAACTCCACAGTGTCAAAAGTGAGGTGAGATGAGTTCTGCCAGCCACATGTAGTGCGGGAGCTGAGGGGCGGGATGAACAGCTTGTCAGAAATTTATTAAGAGAAGATGAAAGGGAAAGATGCATAGAGACAAGTAGAAGTGATATATTCAGGAGCTAACATGCCTGGTTGCCACAGTGCTCATCTGGGTTTGTGTACTGAGCTGGGAAAGCCAGTGTAGGAAGAAAAGTGATGCAGCAAGCCTGGAATTAGTGATGAGATTGGAGGAGGAGACGCCCAAATAAGAGGAACAGGAGATATAAGGATAGGGATGGGCTTGTCAGCTAAGAAGCGGAGCAAGAGGAAGAAAGAGAAGAGAGAGGATTAATTGGGGAGAATGTAAAATGGAGTATAAAAGAGAAAGAAAAAGTTCTTGAGAGATTTGAGGCAGTTAAAAGGTGTTGCAAGTCTCAGACAACTCTCTGCTCTGTTTGTGTTTACGGGCTGAGAAGCATCTGTGAAGGGCCATTTCAACTCAGCTTTGGTTTCTTCTTGGAGTGAAATTGAGAAAATACTGAATTAAAAAAAAAAAGAAGGAGGAGACGTACAAATTTGGATCCTTTAAAATATCTTTTCACCAAAAACCTTTCTAGGAAAAACACTACAAGCAGTTCAGCTTCCTTACAATACAGTTACTTCCTTTGTTCCCATTTAATTCAAAGTCTCCTAATGCATGGGCAGAGACCTGGGTAGCCTCCAGTCTCCTCCAGCATCTTGCTTATGCATCTCTTCTGTGCGCTGCAGAAGGTGGTGTAGAGTTCAGAACAGGTGTCACAGCTTCTACTGCACACACTTGGTAAAGCTGAGGTTGCTCTAAACCATTGCAAGGTCTGGCTCTTGCCCCTGAAATCCATAAACTGGCATGAGGAGCCCCACAGTAGGATATGTAATTCAGTTTGACTTGTGAAATAGAAACTGCTTTGCCTTTTCCAACTGCATCTTTTTTTCTGTCATGTGTCATATGGCTGCTGGTAGGGAAGATGATCCACACAGCATGAGGATAATAAAGAGATTGGGGCAGACTAACCTCTGGATTTTTAGTTCCTTTTTACTTACAGAATAAGTCTGTAATGCATAACAGAGCCTAAAACATCTTTTTCTATTGAATGAAGAACTCATTTAATTAATTATTAATTTTCCCAATAATAAAAATAAAAAACAGGAAATAAAATTTTGGATAAATGTCTTTAAAGAGAGATCAGGAGTAGCAAAATGATGTGCAGCAGGAGATTGCATGGGTGAGATTTGACATCTGACCTCTCAAATCAGACTTAGCTGGAAGTTTTTAATGGTTGTTTATGCCAGCAAGGACACTTTCCATCAAAAGGGGAGAACTGAGCCTTTGCTCTGACATTTATCTACTGGAGGCCAAAACTTTATTTTTTGGACAGAATTAGCAAGTCTGCGTTCTTCATCTTCAGCACACATCTAAGAGGAAAAGGCATCTAAAAAGAAGAAGAGAAAGGGAAAGGGAAAACCAGATGAAAAGAGCTGGATGCTCTTTCTTGTATGCTCTTGTCAGGAGGAGGAGCAGAGCTTCACTTGGGATCATAAGTACAGAGCAGAGGGCACACTCCAGTTCTCTACTTGTCATACATAAATTTAGCTCTCAAATGACACTGAATTCATCAATAAGAAGACATAGAAGAGCTGCCTACAGCCAGTCTGGTGCCGCGATTCATCTCCATATAAGTGATTAAATAAATATACTCCCTCACAGAGCTGTGATCTATGCAATTAGTGCCATTAATGTGTGAGTTAACCAAAGTCCTAAATACCCTCCAGGCGAGCATGGGAGGTGCTCTAGAGAGAGGAGGGTCCTCTGTGAGCTCTGTGCTGCTTCTTACTCAGAAGTAAGGGGAAGAAGGCCAGAAGGCGTTATCCCCTCGCCTTTACTGTTTATTGATGGACTGTGCCATGCAGGAAGCTGCATGGATCACCACCAAGACAGCAATCACAGAGGAACAAGGGTATATAATTCCCGACTGGAAATGTGCCTGTTCCATACATCTCTCTGTTTCACCTTTTTTCCCCTGCAAAACTGGAGGGAAACAGTGTTAACATTTTCCAAATGGAACTCTGTAAACTCACTTGGGAATAAATAATGTGGTTGAGGCCCAGGAATTCACCCAGGGGGAAATTCCTGGGGCAGAGGACAAGAAAGGGCAGCCCTGCCTCAAAGGCATCATTTGAAGAATTACCACTTCCTTTCAAAACAGAAAGCAAACAGCATAAAAATGTATCTTAGTGACACTGCACAAGTAATCCCTCTGTGGCCCCCACTTTTGAACTGGACTTTTCAGTGGGATTTGGGAGAACTCTTGGAAGCAGAGAGCATGAGAGAAAAGATAGATTTCATCTTGATTTTAAAGCTCTACCAGGAGGTACTAATCTTTTGCCACAGCATTTATTACTTAGCTAAGCGTAATATTTTCTGTTAGTCTTCAAAATATATACCCAAATAAACATGCAGGGCCAGATTCTCAGCTGGAGTAAATCAACAGACAGTCACCCAAGCCAAGCAAGCCAGGCTGATTTATATCAGCAGAGCATCTTGCTTAAACTTCTCAGGCAGCAGAGAAACCACAAAGCACTCTGAACCCTCTCTCTAGGATGGGACAGAGAGCAGCAGCATTGTTAACCCCTGCAATCCTGCTGTGGGACCCTGTGCATGCCTACGAGACTTGTGAAATAAGCAACCCAAGCTTTGGTCATGATCAAAATCTCCATGTATAAACAAATGTATATAACACATATATATTCTTCAATTGCCATTTTCCCTGTTACCTACTCAATATGGTACATTTTCAGGTGGGTCTGTTTCGGAAATCTGGAGTGAAATCCCGAATCCAGGCCCTGCGTCAGATGAACGAGAGCTCCCCAGAAAATGTCAACTATGAAGACCAGTCAGCATATGACGTGGCTGACATGGTCAAGCAATTCTTCAGGGACTTGCCAGAACCTCTCCTCACAAGTAAACTAGGAGAGACTTTTCTGCACATCTATCAATGTAAGTTGATATTTCTACATATCTCTATCATTATAAAAAATTAGAAAATGTTACCTATTATATAGTAATATACTGTAAATAATTCTGGCATGTTAACAGTGGATGTGTTTCTTTCTGCTGACTTTTAAGATATAAAAAAACCCTCTGCCCTCAAAATCTTTAACTAAGAAGTCTTTAGAACCACCTAAATGTTTCAGTGTCAAATTTAATGGTAAGACAATGTTCATACTAGCCTCACAATCAGAAAGAAGTCAGAAGAACAGGCTGCTGGACATAAAAAGCATGAAGACTCATTTTTTTTGTCAGATTTCTTTAAACTGTGGGCCCATTTCATGCACTTGTATCTCAACATAAGTGATTCTTCTGGGCATGCAGAAGTGGTACTTGACCATGAGAATACATGTCTCTGTAGTCCCCTTCCTTGATGTGGCTTTTGATTATTTATTTTTTCATTATAGTCAACAAAATGTACAGGAAAAAACAAGCTGCCTTCATGTAGATCATAAGCTCTATATAAAAAACTCATAGAGAAAGAATAAAACCAGGGGATTTCTCTTTTCTTTCCAGCATAAGCAATCTTCAGAAAAATCTGAGACTCAGATATATCAGAATAATGAAAGTCCCTGTGAGTCAGGAAATGACTGTGTATCTCTTCTCCAGACTGAGGGAGAAATAAACAGTGAGGAAAGCACTGAACAGCCAGAGGAATTAGTTTTTTTCCTGACAATGTCCATTATGAGGACCAGTCAGCCAGCACTCTGGCAGATGCAGCCAGCCTAAGCCAAATAATTGGAAGCACTAAAGAGAAGTGTGTCTGGTCTTTCCACTTGCAGACATTTTCAGCTGCCAAAACAATAGAAAGCCATTTTAAAACACTGTATAATCCCAGTGCTTAAGAATCTCAGATACTTCCGTCACTTCCCTTTACTGTAAAAATCTGTCTGTGGCACACAGTTGCTAATGAATTTACCATCACAGTGTCTGTAACTGGTAGAGAATGCTGGGATTCTGCATGTGAGAGACAGCACTGCAAATAAATTTAGTGGGTTTGGCTGTTCGTGATGTCTTGGAACATAAGTTAACTCCAAGAGTTGGTGCCTAGCCCTGGACCATCATTTCCCCTTCTTTCCTGCTCACAAGTTATCTGCCTGCACACACATTAATAGGCTTGTCCAGAAAAGCAACCGGAATTTTGGCCTCTAATAAAATGGCAATCATTACCATGGGGAGGAGGCCAAGGAGAAGATTGTCCACTACAAGGACATGTTCTACATGTCCTTGGAAACAAATCACCTTTACACTATTGCTTGATGAAAATTGGGGATGTCCCATCTTTGCACAGAAGAGACTGCGAGTAAATTACCCCCTTGCTAAAGGGAGACGTGGCAGATCCCAGTGGCATCAGCATAAGCAGGTCTGTAGCCAGAAGGGCTCCCCTTTTCCAAGACAGGAGGCTGAACGGGGAAGCATTAATACCAGCCAACAAAAAAATGTAAAGAAGAGGCATGGGCTGACTCTGTAATGTCTGAGTGGTGCTGCAGTGGGAAGTCTGAAAAACATCCCTTTACACTGGTCAGAAGGGGGAAAAAATAGCTAGGAAAGATGTTCTCAAAATGCACCAGGAGTTAAAGGATTTCAGACAGACTTGAGGATGAGTCTCTTTAAAGCAAGGTAGGAGCAAGAAAAGATGGGCTCTGTAGACACCGGAAAATATTGTTTGGATTAAGAATGAGTAGCAGGGGTTTTTTTCCGTGTCGCCAACAACAAATATATTTTTCCATTTCAGAAAGTACTGACAAATGTTCTTTCACAGAAAGAAAAATGTTGAACATTTCTGGGATACCAGTTGTATTTCAAAACATCTGAAATTAAACTAATCTGTAACTGAGATTTTTTTTCTTGCCCTTTGCTTTGTTTAACAAATTGTTAATGTGAAGTTAGGAAGGATTTTTCCTCTCCTAGTGAATTTGCAGGGGATTTCTGATTTTCTGGGACTCACTGAAGATATTTTTCATGTATCTAAGTCCTTTTTTATGTATCCAGAATGGCTTGAATTGCTGTAACACATAGGATTTGGGATGAGATAGTCTAATGACATAGCATTGATGAAACTTTCTCCATTTTCCTAAAACTCCCAGTTGGTTAATGTTTACCTGTGACTTGAAGCACTGGCTGATCTTCTACTTCATGTACCAGACTCATCAGAGCAACAATAAAGGGGAGGGAGGGAGTGCCAGAAGGTGTTGTGGGAAGAAAAGACACATTGCATGGATTTAGCAAAGGCTCCCCTGACTTCTTAGAAAAACCTGGCCTTGCTGCTTTCAGAAACTTTAGAAGTATTGAGTTGTGCTCATTTTGTCATTCACGTCTGAAAGCTTTTAAAATAAAGCGCTTGTACAAGGCTAGCAGTCAAAACTTAAAAGCTGGCTGTTCCCTCTACTGTAAATCTGCTTTTGTTCTTCTTCCATTCAATTATAGAGAGTATGTAATACCCAAAGGAGGGCTCGAAGTCCAAACTGAGAGAACTTAGGGTAGTTTCAGAAATGAATCTGTCTGAGGTGCTATTTCAGCATATCCACAACTTCTTCCATTAAACTATTCTATGGTTTAAGACACAAATGTAAGTGTTCCCAGACCTTCCCTAAGACTTTTAGACCTGTCTTGCCAGGGGATAAAGAAAACCTGAAAAATAACATTTAAAGCTATGAGTACTGTGTACTGTTCTTCTTTATTAAACTTCAAATGAAGTCCAGTGTCCTTCTTGGGAGCAGCCTTCCCAAGAAACAGAGAAATGCCAAACACTGGCAAGGGAAGCTGTGCTTTGTGGAGCTCTCCAGAAGCCAGCTGATCTTTTCCCCTTGATCTCCTGTCATCTGTCTTTTCCCAAAGCCATCACTAAGGTTGGGAAAGACCTCTGTGAGTCAACCATTAACCTAACACTGCCAGGTCCACACGGGAACACGTCCCTAAGCACCGCGTCTGCGTGGCTTTTGAGCACTCTCGGGGACTGTGAATGTCTGTGGTAACTTTATCTTTCTGGCTCCTTATCTGACCCTACAACTGACGCCCTGACCATCACTTGCTCCCCCCAGATGTCCCCAAGGAGCAGCGGCTGCAGGCGGTGCAGGCTGCCATCATGCTCATGGCTGATGAGAACCGGGAGGTTCTGCAGACTCTGCTCTGCTTCCTCAGCGACGTCACCTCTGTGGAGGAAAATCAGATGACTCCCATGAACATCGCTGTTTGTCTGGCCCCTTCCCTCTTCCATCTCAATATAGTGAAGAAAGAAAGCTCCCCAAGGTATGTTTTTTCTCAGAATTATAAATAGTCACATACTGAATATGGAGTGATGCCTTCAGTGGTATGCAGGACAAAATTTTCCAAACCATCTGCTTTCCAGCACACATTAAACAGGGCATGGCTTCAATAAGAGGGGAAAACCCCTGCTGAAGAGCCAGAAGCACACTTGTTTTCACAAGCCCAGCAGGCATTTCTGGTTGTCTGTTGTGAATATGCCGTGCCTGCTTTCCATGTGAAATTTTCAATGGGGCACTAGTGAGTTTTGCATGAGTAATGTTAACTTCTGTAAAGGAAAAGGAGTTGATTTTTTCTCTGGTGAAGTCAAAGATTAACCATGCTTTAAATGGTAGATTTTCAATGAGTGGTTTTTTTCACTTTCAATTTACTGTCTACATTCTGCCATTTGGGAAACAGGGTTTATTTCAGGCCACATTAAAATTGTAACATGGTGAGTGTAGACTAAACAGGGCATAGCCCAAGTAAACATTAGTTGTCCCTCTTGACTTTTTTCCCTCCCACCTGGTTCAGGATACACTGAGATTCTTGGTCAAGTACATCTATAACCCATGTCTGAACAAGGGCTTTAAGCAGTAACAATGTAAACCACTTTACATCATGTCTGTTAAAAATCCATTTCAAAATGTGCAACACATCATGTGGGACATGCATAACTTTCCCTGCTTTTACCTTTGGGTGAGCAATATTTTAGATAAACATTTTTCCTTTAAAAAATGCCCAACAGCTTGAGCAGTCTTGGTGATAAATAGAAACTAAAGATAGGGGGTTTTCTCTCTGATGTTGGGAATATCCTGCTGCTTTTTGCTTTCATATTAAAAAGATTCAGCTCTTTACCTGAGATACTGAATTCAATTACAGAGTAATACAGAAAAAATATGCAACAGGGAAGCCAGATCAGAAGGACCTCAGTGAAAACCTGGCAGCTACTCAGGGACTTGCTCACATGATAATGGAATGCAACAAACTTTTTGAGGTGAGTGAGAGACTCAAACAGCATTATTCATGGGCACATAATGCAGCACCCTTTGAAGTATTTATGTTTATGCTTATATTTTCTGTTTTGTGTTAGCTCAGAGATTGGTGCCTCACTGACTTGTAAAATTGCTTCATCCAAAGTTTATTCATCTCATTTCTTTATGGTAGTTCCCTTTTAGTATTCAAAAGATGCAGGGTAATTATTCTGTGACAGTTTTCAACCTAAAACCATTGGATTAGGAAATTTTAGCCTAATTCAAATAAAAATCTGCTTTAAAAAAAGCAGTAAAAAGTGTAAAATTTTATTACAATGCTTTTAAGGCCTCAATGAAAACTTATTAGTCTTAAAAATAATTGCTTATACATTTTGTTTCTTTGTGTCATGCAATAAAGCAAAAAATCACATAGAGAGCTGCAATCATTCTGCAGCTGCTTACACTGCATCTGGAGGAGAGCAAATGGTCATATCTTGTTTCCCCAGAAGCACAAGGCAATATTTCTGAGGGCTGAAGGAGTAACAGTGGCATCCAGATGAACAGTCTAACAGGGCTCTGCATGGGCAGTGCTGTTCTGTTCATCGGCTGTTTCATTAGACTACTTTGATGTTTTGTCTTGCATAAAGATAGAAATTGGTGTGCATTTTACAGCTCATAGGTCTGTCCAGTCAGATGCTGAATGTTCCATCAGCCTAGAAACACATTGTCTTGAGGAAAAGTTCTCAGCAGGAGATTCTCCTTGTCTGTTTTCCCTCCCTCTGTGGTACAGGTCCCACACGAGATGATCACCCAATCCCGAAACTCCTATGTTGATGCAGAAGTGCATTCTCCTACCCTGGACGAGCTTGGGAAACAAGTGGATGAGGAAGGAGGGAACTATCAGATGTACCTGGAAACTCTCATGCAGAATCTCCAGAAAGAAGCAAAAGAGAAATTCAAAGGATGGGTCACATGTTCCAGTGTAGAGAACGCAGAACTCGCCTACAAAAAGGTAATTTGGGGACATATGAAAGAAGCAGTAAGAAAACCAAAGCAAAATGCAGCTCAGCTATGGGGCACTCTGGCATGTTTCATGGTAAAACTCACACCCTTCTTTCTGGAAAGGCACTCTTTTTTATTATTATTATTATTTTTTTAAAAGTTTACTAAAAGAAGTTAAAAATGCAATATAATAGTGATTCATGTATGAGATTCCAGAAAAAGGCACACAAAACAAGCTGAGGTCTCCAAATAGATCAAGTAAGTGATACAGCAAACAACACAACCAGAGACTGAGCTGAGGTGTTAAACAACAGAGAACATTATCTAGACAGGCTCTTTGGATGGGGGACATGAAAAGTTTCTGACCAGTTCTTGATGTTTGCTGGTAGTTTGGAGAACACAGCTAGAATATAGGTAATTTAAAAACTTCTTCAGGTTCTCCTATGCTTTTTTAAGCAGGCCAGTTTTATCCCTGATCCTTTTGTCCTTTTTTCATGTGGATTTTTGATACTGCAGCTTTTATTAAAATTTCTGAATTTGTTTTAGGCTCCATCACTTTTTCAGGGAAAGCCATAGCTCTGCAGTGAGGCAGAGGGTGCTGCAGGGTCCCTGCAGAGAGTGGAGTTCAGGGCTGCTGGAAATGCAATAGCAAAGCAGAGGTCTCCAAACCAGCAGCAGCTAGCAAGAGGAGGGGATGGATCAGGGGTGGGTGACACTAATTAGGTGGGATAAGAGCACTGGGAAGAATGTGAGATCTGGATAGTGAAGGGGCAGGAGGCAGCATTACCCCAGCTTGGGAAAGTGCAACCCCTCTGTCAGGGCGAAGAAATTGCAGTTACTGTGTTTTTTAGCCAGGTTCCATGAGTGACCTCTCCAGAGAGGGTCTCTGGAAGGCTGGGGACAGTTATAGAGCTCAGGTGGGAGCAGGATGTGGGAGATAGGAGAGAGGGAATAGAGGCCTGAACAACCAGTGGTCAAGGACCTGTTGGACTACAGAGGGGATTGGGAGCCTGGGGCTCCAGGGCAGGGGAAATGGGGAACTGAAAACTTTGGGGAGAAAGAATTACAGTAACATGAAATAATTTAAAGTGGGAGGTGTGGAAGGTGGGTTTCTGGAGAAACAATCTGGGGTCTGTGGGAGGTACTAGAGGTTTCCGAAGTGCTCACATTGGTATATGAGAACAGTAGGGTAGGAAGGGTCAGAAAAGCAGTGCTTTAAAGATCCAATCATTACAGTTAACTTGTTTACTGCCTGAAATAGGACCCCTAAAACCATGCAGAAAAGCTGTATGTGTGCAATCTAGGACATTCAGCTTGTGCACAGCCCAGCACTTTCTGCTCCCCTTTCTGTAAGCTGTGGAGGTGTTTCAAGAAACAGGATCTGCGAGCAAGGAGGAGTTAGCAATCAGTCTGTGCTCTTTGAAAGGTGTTTTACCAATGCCACCCTTGCAGCTATTTTGAGGAGCAAACATCTGTGTACCTGGCATATAACTGAATCAATATATGTTCTGTTCCCCTAGAATTAACCAGGAGGGTTAATTGACCCTCAGTCCCAGGTTGTGTATAAGATTGCCTAAGGCAGTTGCTTTATTTCAGCCCAGGGTTTCAGTCTCTCATCTCTTTTTACTTCCGCAGACACATATTCATCATTACACTTAGGATGTTTGGACTTGGAAAATTCTTGGAAAACTGTCTGTCACACCAGATGTAATGCAGAACCTCACTGGCACTATGGGAACTAGTCCAGATATATTCTGTTGTGAGAGCAGAGTAATGAATCACTTCAGATTTCCATCCAGGACTAATAGAGCGGCAGCAAAGTCAGATACACACATTGAGATCTTGTCCTCAGTTATCATCTGCTGAACATAGGCATATAAATTATCAGGGTTTGTGTTCTTGGTCACTTCTCTCCAGGTTGGGGATGGGAACCCACTAAGGCTTTGGAAAGCCTCAGTTGAAGTTGAAGCCCCCCCATCAGTTGTCCTGAACCGAGTGCTGAGGGAACGTCACCTCTGGGACGAGGACTTCTTGCAGTGGAAGGTGGTGGAGAGCCTGGACAAGCAGACAGAAGTTTACCAGTATGTTTTGAACAGCATGGCTCCTCACCCTGTCCGAGACTTTGTTGTTCTCAGGTAAGCTGAGGGCGGTTCTCTGGTACCTTTGTCTCCTGCAGTGCATAAAGGAAGATCTGGACTTATCTCAGCCTTCACATCTGTATAATTGCTCTCCAGGAACTCTACTTCTGGGCAGCAGTGTTGATTTCTCAAACTGAATTAGTCATACACCTAGAGCATGCTGACCTTTTCTCTGATGTAATTTGAGCAGCACATACTCCTGAGGCCATAAATATCATTTCTTCCTCAGAACAGATGTCTGATAATAGCTGCTCTTCTCTCTTAGCTTTGTTTGTTGTCAAAACAGTGCAAATAGAACCCAATTGTTTTTTACGCTGCTTTTGCTGTTCTCTGGGGAATGTTTGATGTTTAAGAGCCAAATGTTTAGAAGAGAAGATAGTGGTGCTTTTAAGCTAAGGCTGTTATACAGTGTCTATATAAGTTATTATCCTAAATTTTCAGTTGTAGTCTTTGTAAATGAAGAAATGCTGATCCATAAAAATCCTAATGTGGAAATGAACAGAAAGAGGCAGTAGATTTGTATTCTCTTTTCCAGGGGATGACTTCTCTCAAATAAATGTATAGCTGTGTATCAATATGCCACATTCAATCCCAGTTCTGCCATTGTCTATCTGCCTGTACAGAACAGTCAAAAAAACCCCTCTTATACACCTTCTGTCTTTGAACTCCTAGCCTTTGCTTGCTAGGTGCTATTGTGGAGCTGCTGAAATATTCCACTTACAGGGTCAGTCCTACAGTTATTTATTTCAGGATGATTTTGCGCATTCACATTTTTGGTCCCTGCTTTCTTTGATTGAAAGGATGTGCTGGAGAAATACAAAGCAGTTCTGACAAAGGAAATAGTCCAGGGAGTCAGAATTGCATTAAAGGGAATGAAGATTGAAGGAAAAATATGAGCCAAATAAAATAGAATTACAAAAGTACATCCCTTTTATGAACTTTAGTAGTCTCTTAAAGGATGACAACATACAGATATTATTGGTATAAGGGAAAATTATTGGAACTCTTAGGGGAAGATTTAAAAAATGATTTCTGTAACCAATGCTCCCATTACTCTATTTCCTTTGCCTTCCCACAGTATACTGGGCAAAATTAACTATTTTATAATCAAATATACATTATATATTTTATATAATTATATATATATCATTATTTTACAAATGATCTTCCTATATAATGTCATTAGCTTGAACCAGTGATAAATTTGGCCCTCTGCATGGCACCGAGAAGATTGTCTGTGAGCAGCGGGGAGGTTCTGATGGCCGTAATTTGGTCCTCTCATTTGCCACTTAGTTCACTATTAGGTTTTGTGGTGGTTTATGTTCTTTAAAAACCTGCTGTGCAGTCACATCAGTTAAAGGCAAATCCTGCTATCAAGTTCTCATTCTTTTCACTAACCCAGGCAGAATGACCCCCGAGGACTGAAATACATATCATAAAAATGAATCCTGGTGGGTTCTTAAGGGCTGAAAACAGCCATCAGGCAGATCTGTCAGGTTCTGTTGTTTATCTCTTTTGATTGATATCATTAAGTCTAGAGCAAGGTTAGCCAGCAATACCGCAGTCAATTTGATACCTTATGATTGGTGGGAAGTGAACAGTGAAATTATAATACACCTCTGGGGACATGAATAAATATATTTTAACAGATGGCAATTTTCTCCTTCTCAGTCAAACTTGGGGCTGTGAAAGGATCAACTTAGTTGATCCCTTTTTTTTCAATGTGACAGTCATAACAAGGGGATTAGGCTCCCTAGAGAACACTCTGATGGTAAGAGGAGAGGGGAAATGTTTCATATGCCTGGGATATGACACAGCTCTCAACTGCCCTGCACAGGCATCACTTTTATTAAAGAATCCACAAGTGTTCAATGTTCATTAAGTGTGACAGCATTTTGGTGAGTTAGGTGCCATGCCTGATTTTTACTACTGTAAGGCATTTAAAAACTACTGAAACTAGCCTAAATCCATATGAATGGGAACAGGAAACATAAGTCTTCTGAAATCTCTGGGAGAGAGAACTTTCCACTTCCCAAATGGCTCAGGTAGTGCTGGGTAGTTACCAAAATGATGTGGGTTCATCTAAACACTGTGAAAGCACAAGCAGGAGGTGGTTCAGCATTTCTCATACTGGATCTCAGCTCTGATTTCCTTCTCCCGTGTGTTTCATCTGCCAAGATAGCTCATCAATTTCATTAATGCCCAGGCATATGTAAAACCTTCAGGTCAGTGTCTTCCTGCAGTGTCTTGAATAACAGCTCCATTTCATGTAAGAAAAATGCAGAATGTTAAAATTATCTGCTGAAGTCCAAACTTCAACAGTTCTTGAAAGCAGCTGACCTGCTAAAATATGATACTTCCCAAGGAAGCATAATCCCTGTCTCAGACAATCCACAGCAAGATGATGCATGTTGCACAGCACAGTGGGAATTTTTCATTTCTCCCCATAGCATAGGAAAGAGCACAGACCTATCCTCTGAGATTGAGTGCAGATGAGAAAGATGTGAGACACAAGGGGATGTAGAGAATGCTTACAGAACAATAAAAAAATGTTAAGTACTAAAGTCTAGGTATCTTGAACTTGGTGGAAAACTTCTCCAGCATGTAAGAGAGGCTAGAAACTTGGGAGAGGAAAGAAATGGAAGGACATTTTGTTTTTAATTCAGACACTCTTGAAACATATTCTGGGTATTAATGAGGATTTCTGCTGTACTAAACTGCATTTCTTGTTCTGTAAGCCTGCATGGGTGCAATGCAGTTTCAGGTTTTGCTGAATGGCTTATCATCGATCTTTGTCTTCTCCAAAACTTTTGTCTGATTGCAAAAGGCTCTATCATGCCCTAGAACACTAATGGTTACAAAATACTCCAGTGGAGAAGCAAAACTTCTCTACCTGGAGCCACAGAGGTGGGTGGCCATTCCACATCACGGTCAGACTACCAGCTGGGGAACATGAAACTCCACCAGGGACTTCTAGGACAGTCCCCTGGCATTGCAGGCAGCAAGGATGGGCAGAGAAACAAACTTCAGTTCTGGTTCTTACTCATGTGCCCAAAAGTTTCAATGCTAATGTGATTCCATCTTGCATCCATTCCTGCAGGACATGGAGGACAGATCTGCCCAAGGGGATGTGCATGCTGGTTGCCATCTCTGTGGAGCATGAAGAGGCTCCTCTCATGGGAGCTGTGCGGGCCATTGTAATGGACTCCCAGTACTTGATAGAGCCCTGTGGCTCAGGAAAAGCCAGGCTGACCCACATCTGCAGGATTGACCTAAAGTAAGTATCCCACCTGCGCAAAGTAATGTCCATGCAGCAGGACAAAACCCTCAAGCTCAGGGAGGGGAGATGCTGGGAACAGAGGGCATGGTTAGGGTAGCTTTGCTGCTTTGGAATTTTCCTGCAGTCTTTTCTCCACTCAGTGCCTACCACTGTTAGAACACGATCTTAGAAATAGAATCTGCTTGTTTGGTTACTGCAAGGGAGAACTTCAGAGTACATGTAAAAAGACAAGTATTTGAATCTCCACCACCACCATGGGCAGTGGGAAGCAGGAAGCATGACAAGCACGTTTCTGTGGGGCATGTTTCTTGAGTAGCCGAGTTTCTCAATAATTCTCTTTTCATTTCTTCAGAGGACATTCCCCAGAGTGGTACAACAAAGGCTTTGGACATCTGTGTGCAGCAGAAGTTGCCAGGATCAGAAACTCATTTCAACCTCTGATTGCTGAGGGACCAGAAACAAAAATCTGAGGAAGTATTCCTGGGAGCATATGAGCATAAATCAGGGTCTGGCAGGGAACAGGTATACTGAAAGCAAAGCTCTTATTTAAGCTGCAGAAATCTGACCAGACCTGGGTCTATACAAAGCTGAAAAAGGAATTTTATAGGAAAATTCTTTTATTCTGGAGACTTCACCTTCCCTCTCCCACATGTCCACTCTGTATTAATTTGGATTATTGAACTAAACATTTCTTCAGAGAGCTTTTATTACTTTAAAAACAGATTATTGCCATTACTTGTATGTTATGTAACTCTGTTATTTAAAGGCTTCTAAGAAGCATATTTTAATTGTAAATAAGTAATGTACAGTATGTATATATTTATCTATATTCTATCCATATATATATATGTATATGTATAAATTAATTATTTTGTATATAACTCAGTGCAAATCACTTGCATCAGTTGGACCTTAAGTGGATCTGTCACTTGTTTCTTAGTGTGTCACTGCTACATAAGCTGTGTTTGCTGTTATCACAGGGCTACCAGGCATAATTTCTGTGATAACAGATACATATGCTCAAATATGTTTTGTGTTCGTGTGTGCTATGAGAAGGTACCTAGAAATAGATGTAGGAAGAACTACAGGAACTAAGGAAGAAGGAGGTTACAGTGCATTTAAAAATTGAGGGAATCAGTCTCACCAAATAAAATATATGGAGATGCATCTGAGACAGTCATTGTGGGGGCCATTTATGTTCAGCTGCAGAATTGTGACTTTTAGTAGAAGGTGTTGAAATCTTACCTGTTGCCTTAATGACTGGTGTTTGTCAGTAGAGATCCTCACTGCGTGCAGTGTTCCAGGAAACTGCTCATCCTCGGACAGCACAAGGTAATGCTGTGTGTCCTGAGATGGCTGAAATCAGACTCGTAACTTATTAAGCTGTAAATTACTTATTTTTTGTAAGCATTCTGTCTAGGTTCTGAGTGTTTCTGTGTTCTTTCCTTCTCCCGTAGAGATGGCTAATCCAAAGCAGGTTTTCCACATCCAGTGGACACAAAGACGTGCAGATGAACACCATGCCTTTTAATATTCTTACTATACAAATAACTATGCTTTTTTAAGATTTTAAATACATCTTGGATATTTAAGAGACTAAATAAATGCTATTCTTGGAAAGATTGCTTTTATAGTAACAGCAAGCATTTTCATCTTATATTGCACTGATCTGCATGATCCCACCTCTGGAGGCATTGGTGGGAGCAGGATTAGGACTATGAGGAGTAGGAGCCATTTAAGCCTATTATATAATTTCATTTTCAGGGACCTATTATTTTGCTAATGGAAGAATGCTTTAAAAGTAATAATAATAATTTGTCGCCATTGCCTTTGAGGCAGGGTTCCATTTTGTTTTTAACTAACCTACGACCAAAATGTTATTACATCTATGACTCAATAAGAATGTACAAGTCTGTTAATACTGTTCTTCATTAATCACATTTGTTCACTTAGACTTTATTTATTGCTGCATAAACCAGCGCAGTCACTCACAGCCAGTGTTTCAGCTCAGTCCTGCCAACAAAATCCAGAAGGATTAGTATGAGGTCGATTAAGCAGGATGCATTTCCTACAGCTTTGTGCCCCAATTCAGTGAATGAGGAAATCTCTTCAAAGCCAGAGCTTTGAACAATCCCCAGGTGTGGGAGCTGTGCAGTGGCTGTGTTTGCTTGCTAGAGCATGACCCCACATGCCATCCTGCACACACATGGGGGCTGTGATGGAAGGGGACAGCCCTGTGAGCTGAGGAAGCACACCTGTGGGAGCTCAGGGTAGACAGGGTGACCCAAGGTGACCCACAGTACTCCAGTGTGTCCTTGTGAAGGAGCAGGACTCCAAAAAGTCACTGTCATCTTCACCCATGAGCTGTGTCACTCATATTTGGTTGTGCAAAGGATCAGGGATGTTGGCTGCCTGGGAGCTCCTGCCTCGAGTTTATGGCCAACAATAGTTGCAACGTGCAATTATCACAAGCTTTAAGTCCTGCAGACAGGGGAGCACTCACGGGGCCCTTGTGTGGCCATAGTGGGGTCTGGCAGTCACCCACTGGGCACCACCACCGTCCAGGCTCAGCCTTCCCAGGAGCAAACAGTGCCTCCCCAGTTGGGAATGCCATTCCAGAAAGCAGCACCTCCTCCCAAATGCCAGTGGCCATAGCAGCAGATTCCATGCCGGTTGTTTTCCAAAACACGAGCAATTAGAGTACTTCTGCTACATTAGTTTACATAAATAAATACAGCAGTGCCTCAGCATTAAAAGGCACAGAATTTCTAGCCATAGGAATGGCAGCGTCTGGCAATAAATAATTTCTTAAGGAAAAGAAGGGAAAACCTGGACAGTGGTTTTATCCTATCTCACAAGTCATTGCTCAGCTGGAAGAGGCCCTGTGCTGCCTGCCACCCTTAGCAAGGTAGGGTTGTTTTCCTGCCCTTGCAGAAGCTCTGTCGTGAGTTTCTGGCATCTCCAAGCCATGTATTGTTGAAATAAGATTTCTTTAAAATGCACATTATGCCATGTCTACCATTCAGCTACCACAGTATTTTGTATTGTTACATGATACATTATAATTGCATTTTTAAATGTTGTATCAATACCTCATATTTTTACCTCATCTGTTGGTATCAGTCATTACTTGTAAATAAATAATTTCAGAGTTGAATAAATTTGCATACACTAAAGAATCATGTTTCTTTGTGCTCTTTTTTCATCCATTGGCTCAAGAAATTCTGCCCTTGATTTCTTTACTGCAACCTGCTATACACTAAACTGTTCTTGTGTGGAACTTCAGTAACGACTGCAGGCTCAAAATTATATTGTTGTCCATTATACTTAGCCTGTAGTATCCTTATGCGTACATGAGCTTCATGGCAAAGATTATGTTTTCCAAATTCAGCCATGTTTCTGCATCTATTTTCTTGTCAATAATTTAGGTCTAGATTCACAGGAGTGACTGGAGCTGGGAGGATGAGTGCTGGTTCACATCATCAGACATCAGCCATCTCAAATCCATCAAGCCAGTGCAAAAGAGTAAAACATGCAGTGGCATGACAGTGATTTCGGTGGTTTGTCTTATACATTCTACACATGGATTAAATGTTCCTTTGGATGGGTGTTGTGTTATAACCCCAGCTGGCAACTAAGAACCACTCTCTATCCTGCCACCTGGAGGGATAGGGAAGAGAATCAGAAAAAGGTGAAACCTATGAGTTAAGAATAATTTCATAATTGAAATAAAGCAAAATTATTGTTGTTGTTGTTGTTGTTACTAATAATTATTGTTATTAATATTATTAACAACAACAACAGGAGGATAAAAAGAGAATAAAATGCAAGAAACTCAAATGATGCACAATGCAATTGCTCACCACTCAGTGACTGATGCCCAGCCTATCCCTGAACAGCAATTGTGCCCCCCTGTCAACAGCCTCCAGTTTATGTACTGGTCATGATGGTCCACAGTATGGAATATCCCTTTGGCCAGTTCAGGTCAGCTGTTCTGGCCATGCACCCTCCCAGCCTCTTGTGCAGCTCCTCACTGGCAGAGCATGGGAAAGTGGAAAGTCCTTGATTTAGGGTGAGAACCACTTAACAACAACCAAAACACCACTGTGTTACCAACATTATTCCCATACTGAATACAAACACAGCACTATACCAGTTTTTAAAAGAAAATTAACTCTATTGCAGCTGTAAGCAGGTCATGTGCCTATATCCCTCCAGCTCTCACTTGACTTACTAAAAGAAGCAGAGTCTCAGAAAGCAGGGTGCTGAGCAGAGTCAGCTATGAGAGACCATCTAGGAGGAGATAAGCCCTTATATCCCACCATTCAGAGAAAGCTCTGTTTTAAATTTTGGATTGAAAGGAAACTTCTTCCAGTTGTCTGCCATGGCAGAGATGGTCAGCTGTGTAAGTCCATCCTTTGCTGCAAAAAAACACTGTATGTCATGCGCTCTCATTCCCATTTCTCCCTCCCCCCCACCTGCAGCAATGTCAGGGCAGTCAGGTTGTCTTAGCCCTAACAGCACTGATGTTTCAGCTGTTGGTATGCACAGACTTTATAGTGTTGAATTCTTGGGAGCCCATCCTCTCTACATCCTTGCAGGAGTCAGCGGCAGGGCAATCCCTCTGCTTGATGCATTTACACTGCAGAATCAGTGTCACCTCAGAGGATTTTGGCAGGCCCTAGAGGCGCTGCTGTCCAAAGTGGCTGGTAGTTGTTATACAAAAGCACAGACTGAGCAGCCTGAGATGACTGTGAGGTGAAAATATTGGAATAAATATCCAGAAGATTGCTGGGTCCTGCCAATCAGATAGAAGAGGATGAAAACACGTACTGCTGCTCCAGCTCAGTCGTGATGTGAAAATGCTGGGGAATGAACACAGACCTTGCCAGACAAAAAGTAGCATGACCCACTCATGATCCCATGGGAATTCAGCATGATCCTGTCATGGTCTCCTTGCCAGATGTGTGTCAGCCACAGCTGCATATGGGGGTCATATTGATGGGTGCTAGACCTGGCAGACTGTTGTTACAACAGAGTTACACATCAGGGTGTGACAGGACCAAGCCACAGATTGGTAACAAGATAGGTTTTTGGATTTTCCTAAAATATACATTTTATATTGTGATCCTCAATATCCTGGGCCACTCAGCAATACAATGTAGAAAGCCAACAAGTCCCCCAGAGCAGCAATGGATGCAAAGGAGAGCCCACTGTGTAACTGCAGGCTGCCCTGCTCCATTGTGCAAGACTCTGCTCAGCAAACACAAGGACGTGTGGAACTCAAGGGCAAATGCAGGCCAGAGCAGTGGGTCCGGGTTAATGAGTAAACGACAGAAAAAATGTCACAACAGTGCAGAGAACTATTTGCCTGTCCTACATAGGTTGATGTTGGGGAGGTCTCACACACCTGAGATCCCCTCCCTAACCCCACAGCAGGTCCCAGACACCAGAGCCTCTATGCCTCTGACGAAGGTCAGCATCTCTTGCAGAAAAAGTAACGTGGACACTTAGCTCCTTCCACCCCTTTGACTCTGAAACAAGGATTCTATCCCCATAACTTAGTACTGACCTCTCACAGGTAGTTATTTTTCATGGCTCTTTTCTACTGCCTGAGCAGAGTCCTTGAGCCCAGCATGCCCTCTGTCCCACTCAGTCCCTGCATGCCTGCCTGCAGGCTGGGCTCCACCCAGCACCTGCTCACCCAGACAGGATGCACAGGGGGACACAGCCTTTAGGGCGGGTGACCATGGCCAGGTGGTCAGTGGTATCAGCTCCAGCTGCAACAGGGAGGCAGGCATGGCCAGCCTGTCAGGGCTTGAGTACAAAATGTCCTGTGTCCCACAGTAGGGACAAAGCTCCAGGGTGAGGAGAGATGATTTCTGCTTCTCTTCAGGAAGGCCAGAGCATTGAAATAGCTATAAGCTTCAGTCCCATGCAATGACAAGTTGGGGCTTTTGATCCTCTCCCAGGGATGAGAATCCTGCAAGATGGAGAGGCTGAAGTCAGTGAACTGCTCTCTGCCGTAAGCAGAGACTCAAACTGCAGTCTGCAGGCCCCTAGCAGTTTGCAAGGGGACAGGATGAGCTCCTGGCTGTGCTGGTGCTTCAAGAGAATGAGTATATTCAAGAGAATACCTGGTTCTGCTGCAAAAGCAGTTGAACGGAGCTCTGCTGGTATCCAGCTACAGGAGTATAGCCTTTTTCTTAATCAAAATGCTCAATTCTGCAAAAGGCACAAAGGAAACTCAGCCTAAAACTACAGATTCTGCTCTATCTCCTGCTCATAGCAGCCCCAAGATAGACACATGGCCACAAACACAGAGCCAGCATTTACTGCAGTGAGGATTTACAACAGCTTGCGATTTATGGGAGCAAATTAGCCGCAGGGCCATCTGTCCTTCCCCAGACCACTGGCCTGCTCCTTGCTGGAACGGCTGCTCTTTGTTGAGAGGATATGTATCAAATTACTTACTTCTTTTTTTTCTTTTTTCTTTTTTTTTTTTAATTAAATAAACGTGGGAACCACAGGTGGTGGAGCAGAAGACAGTAACCCTCTCAGCAGCAGCATCTGCGGGCCAGCAGTGCCCCAGCACGCGTACGGGACAGATGCTGGCTGAGGGCAGCCTGACCCTCAGACCCACACAGCTCATGTGGCCACCTCACTGCTCCCTGCTAATACCAGCCAGGCTTGCTCTTCATGGCAGCAGGACATGAAGCACCACAGCTGATCTGGCTTGACAACAAACAGCGAGTCCTTTTGCCCCCAGATCCTTTCAGTTTAGAGACTTACCATGGGGGTAGTCCAAAGTGGGAAGTTTTTATTAACAAGAAAAACCCATCCCTGTGCCACACTGCTGGCCACCCAGCATGAGAAAGAAGCCCACCATAGCCAAAGTGTAGAGCACTCCGGGTTCGTGGCTTCTCTGGTATTTCACCCAGTGTTGTTTGGTGCCCAGCAGGAACTCAGAATTGGATCTATAAAGAGGAAGTACAGTATTTTAACTCTTTAGCCAGGGTTTCTCTTTCCCTGAAGAATCATGTCTCTTTTCTCCTGGCCCAGGGAGGAGGGATCACACAAGGGCCTTAACCAGGCTGCCAGAACCGGATTCAACCCCACCTGTTGCTTTGCAAAAGAGGCCAAAAAATGGTTTAGAGAAAACTTCCCATTGTTCAGTGGCTGTTCTTGGCGATCTCCAGTGAGCAATAGGGCTGCTGGTCAAGATGGACAAACTGCTGCTGCAGATGCACTGATGCAGTATTGGCAGCAACACCCACATGCAGGGCACATCAACAGCTTCCTCTGTGGCCATGGGACACCCAGAACACCATTTCAGAGCCAGTTTTTGTCCCTCTTTCCTGTTTCTTACATGGAAGCCCAAGCCAGCTGCCCACTAGCACAGCATGGATGCTCAGCTTTGCCAACAGGGAGCTCACCCACCTCATCACGGAGAGAGCCACTACCTGTGTTTTAATTACATCCCATTCCCAAACACTGAACCATCCCCCATCCACAAGCATTGCCTTGGATGGGGTTCACTGCCTGGCCATGCTGATGCCCAGCCTTTTTAATCTATGGTTGTCCTCATGTCCTTCTCTCCACAGCCAAGGAGGTGCCAGGACACTTGTAAAGTGCTGGGCAGTGACATTCATCACACTGCTGCAACCACCAGGACAGCAACGGAAAAGTTTGTGGTTATTATCAAATAAAAATAAAGGTTGCAAATGATGAAAAATTAAAAGGGTATCACTGGGTTAAGGCAAAATGTTACAATATGGCCTCCTTGGCCTTAAAATAAGTTTTGCCTTGGGCAACCTTTTCCAGCAATGGCTGGTATTTATCAGCAAAAAGATACAGTTATTGCATTTGGGTTTTTCAAATAATTGAGTAATTTAATCTTTTAAGTGCCTCTGAGATCACTTGCTGTAATTAAAGACAGAAGATGAATGACTGAAGTACAAGAGCATTGGAGGACTTTAAAAATGAACATGTCCTTGACTGCATCTCTTGTTCATTTATGTAACGATGATCCCACATTAATATGACTAAACAGATAAAAGGAGAAAATAATAAGAGCTTGGTTGCATTATTTTTCTTCCAGCCCAATAATAATATATCATCAGCCAGAGGAATGTGCCTGTGAATACCAAGCAGGAGCAACCACGTGCTGCCTGGAGCAGGACCCCGCCGCCTCCTGCTGTGAGGTGCAAGGAAAGGCAATATCCGCTCATGGATCCCGCAGCAATGTGGCAGATAAATGAGTTACAAATGTCTATAAAATTCACAAACTTGCATCACAAGTGGACTTAAAAGCTCAGCAAGTGCTGGGAGAGGCAGCTGCAATACTGGCAGTTTCCTTTATGAGCACTTATTTTCTTAGCTTTTGGAAACAAGACCCATTAGATCCTAGTGGAGAGAGGGAGGCAGAAGGATTGCTGCAAAGGGAAAACTATTGACAAAGAATCTGTAAGGCCTGTTTTGCCTCCTAAGTAAGCTATATGCCTTGACATACCTCTGTCATACCTCCGTATTTATAGCTCCCCATTTCATAGCCCAAAGGTATGTGCCCAAAGCGGGAAGAAGGGGTGATGAAAGAGCTGGAGTTCGCTCTGCTCCATTCTTCACACAGCACTAAGTGCCTGGGCCATGCTATCCAGACTGGAGACCAGCAACCTTGCACCCCTCAAGGCATCCTCCAGGCTGTCCAGAGAGGCTGCAGCCTGCTGGGAAGCCCTCCTCACCTTCTTGCCCCCGTCCCTTTCCTGGCAGGGCACCCCATGGCCTCCAGCTCAACTGCACTATTGCCAGACTACAAAACTTTGTCACCTCGTAAAACTTTACAGCGCAGGTAGTTTATACCATTACACCTCTTGAACTGAACACTCAGCCAATTCACAGTTTCCTCTGGTGGGAGGAAAACCAGATTTCTTGGGTCAGGTGTTGTGTTTGTGCAGCCCTGCTGGTTTACAGAGCTGCCGAGTTCCTTTTACAGAGACCTGGATGCAGAAGGCAGTGATGCACTGGCCAGCTCAGTGCTGAGAGCCAAACCACTATTTCAGCCAGGACATGCCATTGGCCCTGCTTTTCCTCCAGGCCCCAGCACAAGTCCCACTTGGGAGGTGTGCTCCAGCTTGGAAATGCACCTCATAAACCACAGCCCCAAGGGGAGCTCTGCCTTGGAAGCTCCTGAGAACTAAACAGGCAGGACTGAGAAGTCACTACCAAGGTGTTCTCCTCCCCTGCAAGGACTGATGTAATAAAAAACATCAGGGAGAAGTCCATCATACACCCCAGATTACAGGGGAAATGTTAAAAATCACCCTTCCCCATTAAATAAAAATCAAACAAACAAATAAAAAACCCACAAAAAACCAAAACTAAACCCAACCCTGCCCCAAAAAAATAAAAAAACCCCAAACATCTGAAGTTTTGTGTGTTACTTTTAGTAAAAAAACACTAAATTTCCACTAGTAAATTTCCACTAACAGAAAAGAACTAAAGTAGAAACTAATCCCACTCACTGTGAATTTGCAGCATTTAGAAAACATCACTGCTGTAATTCCCACTGCTTAGCTCAGTGCTGGTGACTGACCACCCCTCCTGCACCTCAGACTCCTGCGGATCTCCTGGGACTTGGGCCAGATTTGGATGATCTCAGAAGAGCTAGGATCAGATAATGAGGTTTCACCATGTTGTAAGTAATTCTTGAGACAAGAAAAAGGCTTTTGACAGTCAAATTCCTCATGTAGGAGGTGTATCATTGAAGGAGGTATGTCACTGAGGGAGAAATATGGAAAAAAAATTATTTTAACAAAGAATATTCGAAGTCACATGGCCCATCCCCACAGAACAGGACTGCTCACTTAGCTACCAGGATGAGGAACCTGCACATCTGCTTGTGTCTGTGGCTTTTCTGCCCTGCTTCATTAGTATTTTCCCTGTCTTCTCTCTGCCTCACTGGTGCTTTTGCTGCGCCTTCAGAAACACAGAAAGCATCACAAAATAATAGCCAGTGAAATGTCAGCACCCACAAGCTGTCCTGGCTGCAGGCTGCTGTTATTTCAACTTTCTGATTTCTTAAAAATCTTAATTTTTCTCAGAACTGCTTGACAGTGGTGTTTCTGTTCAACTCATGAAGCGAAGTAAAAGGTTCTGATACATTGGGCACTGACACTTTCTTCTCACCTCATTATTCCTTTTTCCAAACTCTTATAAAGGGTGGGCTTAACAAGCCTGCACCAGCATAGCCTTGAGAGGGTTGAGGAAGGATAGTTTGGCAATTCAGGATTGGCACATCACAGACAGGAAGAGCTTTCCCTTTTCTTTTCCATGCCTCTTTTTCTTGGCTTTGCTTGAGCAAAGAAGGAACAGGGTTGAACTTTCCTTGCCAAAGTTGAAGTCTGGCACCTAGAATTGACTTTTTCAACCCGAATAAGGGAATTTTCACCTCAGCAGTCTCTGCAAGGAGAATGAACAGATCAAGTTTTCTAAGTGACTTGAAAGCAACACCTACAATGCAAACAGAAAAGGGCAAATTGTGTGTTTAACATGCTGAGACTTGTATGGTGACTGTTCCGTTCATTGGGTTTGTCCCATTCTACTCCCACTTCCCTTAATCTTGACATTTACTACCCTTAGGATGTTTAACAACGATGCCACAGACAGCCTAGTGCTGAACTATGCTGACAGAATCCCTGAAGCCTGGGAGTAACTCTACTGGAATAAAAGGGTTTTCAGATTTACTGCAGTGTTACTATGGAATAAGATATCGCACCAAAGCACTCTTAAATTGGTATGGTTACTTCCACAGACTTTCTAAATAGCAACAGTCACTTTAAAACATAATAAAATAAAAAAACCCTCAAATAACAAAAACCCTCCAAACTCCTAGGTCTGTTGGAAAAACATCTGTTTAGCCACAGGCCCCAGAAATCTCCAACAAAAGTTAGAGTTATTTCTGTGTCACTGGAAAAACAAACAGCAACATAAACTCCTTGCAGAGTTATCACAATAGCCTCTCCTGAGATACTCTGTACTTCATGCTGCAGGCAAAGAAACTGGACAGATTAAACAGTAAAATCATGTTACAATTTGTTACATTCAGTATCTTTATTTCACTTCTGTGATTGTTATAAAAACAATATAACATTCATCCTGTCATTTAGCAAAGACATCCCTCCCACAGTCACTCTGCACAATCTATTCAAGAAATAAACCAGAAGCTTTGCACACATATCACAAAAATATTTTGAACAGATATAATGTTTAATCTGGAGCACTGAGCAAACTGGCAACAGTATTTCATTCTATAAACACAGTTTAAAATCAAGAAAGCAGTCTACCTAAAAAACTGCAAGTTGAACATGCCGAGCCTTGCTGCTCTTCAGAAAACAAACCACCAGCCACCACCAAGCTGTCTTTGCAGGCTGAATAGGGAGCCCCTCAGCCCCGAGTCCTTGCTGCTGCCTGCATTTCTGCTCAGCATGCACAGATGGGGTCGGGAGTGCCAGATCACTGCTCCAGTGTGGGCATCGAAGGCAGCAAGTGCCCCACAGCAGGACAGAGGAGGTGATTGCCACATCAGTTTGCATAAGCACACCTTAAAGGTACCCAGTCTTTGCCTATTCAAGGGTTTCTTTGTTGTTAGTGAAGAGTGATTTTTTTCAAGACAATTGACAGGAAACTTGCACTGTCCCCTGATTACATAAAATAAGGCTGATTCCAGAGGCAAAACCATACCTTTATCTCCATCAGAACAGCCCATCACTGTGCAATTCACTGGCCCAGGCAGCACCACAGGCAGGATGCTTGGGAGAAGGCTCTGGCAATCACTGTGCCCTGCTCAAGCCAGCTGTGTTCTGCAGTGATATTTAAAACCTCTTCTGAAGGTAACTATGCCAAAGGCTGTGCTAGCTCCATGGGTCATGGCTCCATGAGCGGATAAAATCACACAGTAACAAATCCCAGTTTACCTACAAATTAGCTATCCAGCTGGTGCCATCTGCCTGTCGGTGGCTACATATCACCCAGCCTCTATGGGAAGAGCCTGCCTGTCTCCTCCGTGCTAGGACTGCTGTTTCACACACTGTGCTGCACCTGGGCCATTCCATAGCTCCCAGCAGCAGCTGGAGGGATGGGAACTGTTTGTGAAGCATCGGGTCAGGCCAGTGTCCACCAGCACTGTGCCCATGGCACCTCTGCTCTTCTGGATTTGCCCTGCCCAGGCCCTCGGAGCCCCCTCAAACTCAGAGGAGGCAGGAACCACCCAGGTACACTTGGCTCCTCAGAAACATCAGGCCCCGACGTTTACCAACAGCAAAACACACATCACACACACACACACACAAAATGCACAAGCTGGGCATGACCTGGGTACAGCCTGTGCTAAATGAATGTCACTTTTTGTTACCTATTGCAAAGGCAGCTGGCAGCTGGCATAACGTATTGCACGGTGATTCATTGCCGTGCCAGGGAAAAGCCATTCCACATTTCATACACTCAGGGAGAGCTATTTCTTCATAATCCTCAGTGCACCAGGCACCAATGCATAAATATACAGCAGTTTGAAATGTTCTCTTCTACAGCAAGTCCTATCAGTCTATAAATAATTTTTATACATATTTGTAATACTTCATCCCTGAAATGTGCACCTTAATCTCAACACCAAAATTATACGTAATTGCGAAGAAAGACCATTTTAAGACTGGAACCGGAGGAAAAATATATTAATCACTATGAGAAGATACTAATTCTTTTTTTTTCCTATACATTATTTAAGAAAAAATATAATCTTAAATTACAAATTAAAATAATATTTCATATGTAAGTTTTAAATTACAATATAGAATCATAGAGTTTTCAGGTTGAAAGGAACCCTGGGAGATTATTCTAATAATCTAGTAGATAAAGATCACATTCAATACAGCATAATCAGCTTTAGTAGATAAATAATTCTTGATTAACACAGAGCACATTTCTTTTAAAATGTTCTTTCCAGTGAGTGACATTGTTCACATAACAATAAAAATACAATTACAGCTGAAGGGAATGCAGACCTAGAGTTAGAGAGCAGAGAAAAATGCCCATACTCCTTTATATTGAGGACCCTCCAAATGCAGCAATTCACAAGACAGGCAAAATGACACAGGGTTTTTTCCCCATTCTCTCTCTATTTCTACTAATAAACAATGGTGCTAACATTCTGCTGCTTTATCTTGTTGAGAGAAAAACAAGAGGACCTCAGACATGCAGTAATGCTTCAAGATGAAACACTGCCAGGTCCAGTTGCTCAAAGGAGAACCTCCAGCCAACTTGTGAAAGGTTTGACCCAACAGCTCCACAGTCTCAGTCCCTGTCAGCATAAAGTGCTGCACTATTACACCAAAATGCTGGCTTTTAAAGTCTCTGCACTCACACAAATAGCAAGCAGAGACCATCCATGCTGTTACCACAGGTTTCCAACAGGTAAGTAGCAGGGCAGCAGCAGTGGCAGCTGAATTCAGCTGGCTGTGAGAGGTGCAGAAACGGGATGTCCCAGCTGTTCCATGTCCCTGGGTACAGGGCAAGAGGGCATAGGGTCAGGCACAGACCTTTCTGCCAACTGAGACAGTGAGACATCCCAGTTCCTGCTCTCTGCTTTTTTTTTCTGAGCAAATCAAAGGGAAGCCCTTTCACCCTTCCCATCTCTTCTCTGTAGTTGACATGATCCCTGCAATCCCTGGATATATCCCTGCTGCTTAACCCCCTGAGAAGGACACAGTTCATTTAACTGAAGTTCCCCAATGGCATCCTGAAGTCAGATGTAGTCTCAGTACTAGTTAACTGATTTACCAAGAGGTCCCAGCAATATAGACTCATTTCCCCCTGTTCTTCCTCCTGCATCTGCTTTAGGAAAGGGGTCAATCTTTCCCCTGGCACTGCTTTTTGCCATTCTCCTCCATCTTTCTTCTCAGTTATGATCCCTGCTCCAGTTAGGTTTTAGCTCTGGTTAAGAAACATCAGTGTTAAACCTAATCAGGAAAAGTAAACTCGTTCCACCCCAGTCTTGGAGAATTTGACATTTAGGCTATCACACTGTTTTCAAAACCTGTCCAGTTCAGTGAGGTAAATCCAAGAAGGAGAAAGCATCTGCTCAACAAAAGGCCCCAGGCAAAGCTGTGGGACAACTCCAACTACAGGAATCAAGGACTGCTTATACACCAAAGGTACTGTAACAGAGAACATTATTTCTGGAAGCCATATGCAAGCAGTAGCTTCTCTCTGTCAATATCCAGTAGTATCAGGCAATGTAAATGCCTTCCTAATGCTGAAGCAATCACAGCATTGTGCATTCTTATTTCAGATTTCTCAAGGGGATGCAAGAAAAAGGACAGTAAGTGATGTATTCAAATGAGCTGCTCTATTTATACCCTCTTTCTACCCTCTTGGAGTAGTAAGTAATGAAGAATATAGTAGCAATAAAAGCAACAAATATGAAAGAGATAAAGGCTAATAACGATTTTCTTGTTCGGAAGAAGTGGCATTCAGGACACAAGGCAACCTCTTCTGGACACTGCAACTCCGGAGTTTCAGGACCAGGAAAACCATTATTGCCAATTATCTCTCTGTAATGATTCAGAGAAGGCTTTGGTTCATATTGATTTGCAACATAGCTGTAGAGACCATACTTAGGAGCAGTCTTGTCATTAAAAGAATAGACAAAATATCCTTGAAGGTTAACGTCATCCAAGGTGTAAGCTGCAAAAAAAAACAAAGTGTTGAAGAAATGAATCAATGTCACTCTGCATTCAAGAGCAGTACCATATGTCCACATGTGAAGGAGGGGCAGGGGAGTGTTAAACTCACATCTGCACTCCTCCTCTCCAAAATTAGGTAAGGTATATGTACATCTGTTAAGTGTTTCTCATAAAAAGTAAGAATCCGTCAGCCACTGCCAAACAGTGTGATCTGTAAGTATCCTGCAATTTATTTCCTTGTGCTTGGTAAACACAGCTGTGAGTGACTGACTGTGTTTAATGATCAGCATGGAGCCTATCACGAAAAGATGTTCTCTCTTTGTTATGTATGAAAGAATACAGGTTTTGGGCTTCCTGCCCCCAGTTTTCTGCAGCCTGTTTCTCTGATTACTCCTTCTCCCTTGCAGGGCACGTCCTGATGGGGACAGTCAAACAGAGGATGTCAGGCTGTACTTCTCACTAGCAAAGGCACAGTGACACCAGAAAAACCACACAGGCATGCTGAGGTCGGGTACTAGGATACCACTGGTGCAAGGGGAAAGGTTATGCAAATCACTGCCCTCTCTTGTTATTAACAAGTTCCTGATCCAAGATGACCTGTATTAGTCTTTATTGAGAACATGTCCACAAATCCATACTGCTAACTCAGCTACTGGAAGAGGTGCAGCAGCTGCAGTGCTAACCTTGAGCCATCCATCCTGCTTGACACAAAAAATCAATCTAAGGTAGTAAACACAAACTGCAATATTTTATATCTCAAAACCATTGTTCTAACAAATTAAAGCAGATGAACACAGGCTGAATTTTCATTTGCTTCTGGAAACAAATATTTCTGAAGCCCAATACAAGACTTTAGCATCTCTAACCTACTTTTCATGTGTAAAACGAAATAATTTACCTGTCCTTTAACAGAGCTGCTGCCGAGGATATTTAGTTGTGTTTGCAGAACTGCAGGTGGACTTAACAGTGTTACATAAACGGTTTCTACTGTTCTTTATTTTCAATTGGCAAAGATGTACTTAAACAGAGTACAAAGTACTTCAAAATACGGCCTCAGTCCAAAGGGTCCCGTACTGTATGCTGGAATCATTTATCTGCACAGGTTCCCCTGGAACAATGCAGGTGAGCAATATTACACGCACAAAAATTTCCACATGCAGTACCTGAAACTAGCTGGAGGAAGAAGGCAGAATAGGGACTTTAAGGCCAAGGCATACACACACCAATCCTCTTCTACACTGTGACGCTGAGGTAAGGACACAAGATTTCTAATTCATCTCAGTTACTGCACAAGGTCTTGCAAAAAAGAAATGCAAGTCTTGGAGAAACCTGAATCAGTCATGATGCCACGGTTATGTAATGACAAGATGGACAAAAGTGCAATACCAGAGAGGGAGAAGAAAAAATGGAAAAGCTGATGGACCAAACACTAAGGAGGAGTGTACAGTGTCTAAAGAGGGAGATTAAGCTTTAGGAAAAGTACTATGGCTAGTTAGCAGAGACATATTTATCCATCACAAAGAAGGTGAGAAAAAAAGATGAGAAAATAGGTTAAGCTGAAAAACATAGAAGCTATTTACAGGCTGGAGAGAAGAGGGAGAAAGAACTTACTAGGGGACAGTGGTACCAAACAGTTCAAAGGGCAGAGTTCTGCAAAGAACAGAGGCATGTGTAGGTGTTCTTGCTAATGGGAACTGGGAGAAAAGCCCATATCCACAGACCCTTTGAAAACAGAAGGGTCAAGGAGACAAGCAATACAGAAAAAAACCAGTTTGAAACCACAAGTCCAAATATAGCCAAATTGTGATTTTTAACTATAGATTTATAAAACATGCATCCAGTGCTACAAAATGCTGGAGAATGAACTCCTGGGCACTTAACATTGATGTTCAGTAATTTGCGAAAGAGGTGGAAATTACAGAGGAGGAAGTCAAAGCCAATAGTTAATAAAGTGGACAGGAACTGCCAGTCATCATTCACTACTACTATCAAAAGAGTGGAACAGATTATATAAAGCTTGATAAATATGAAAGTTAGGAGATAGTACATGATTAATGTCAATCAGCTTAGCTTTATGAAAAATAAATCTTGCCAAAATAATTTGACATCTTTTTCTGAGATCAGCAGATCAATAAAAGTAATGATGTTTGAGGTTAGAGCTTCACAAGGTAAATGACTTGGTATTATATGGCATTTGGAATAAGAACATAGAATGTTATGAGGTCAAGGGAAGCCCATATTAAACAGATTTCAACTGGTCTCAAGTAGAATTAAGAAGTAATAGAAGTCAGTCTAGAAAGTAATTGCAGGAAAGTGTCACAGTGTGTGTATTTCTACCCTGGTCATGGAGCTCGGTTTCTAGCACTGTTATTTAATGATCTTAAATATATCAGCAACCTGAAATAAATGGAAAATTATCTCTTACAATGTGCAAGTATCACAAAGATTAGAGACATAACTTAGCTAGAGCAGCAAGATTTGCACAAACAAGCAGCAGGCATTTGAACATGACCAAATGTGAAGATGTCGAAGAACAAGCAGACCTACTTTTGAAGAGGCAATCCTGCTTGGAATGGGGTGTAGGAATCTGTAACTAAGTTTAAAATGTCAGTAAATCACCAGAGAATCTGTGTAATTAACCTGTTGCTACATCCAAGAAGGCCAACAGCCTGTATGCATGTAGAAATGAGGAGGGTAAGAGGTTATGTTACACCTGCCTAAGTGTGACAGGAACAATGTGTCCTGGTCTAGGTTTACCCCTCTCATGAGGAATGACAGCATACAGGGAAAAAGTTAACAACTCAGAGCTTTGAAATTATGCTTAATAGCAAGGGACACAAAGAGCTTTGTCTGTATTATCTATCAAAGAGATAAATGAGAGATAGCTTGTCTTGTGTCTGCAAATACCTACATAGATAAAATACATGTGGAAATGCACAACAAAATTGCTTAAAACTGAAGCTAGAGCAATTAATAGTAGAAGTGAGATATATATACATACATATATATATAAACACACACACACACTGTTAGGTGCCAAATTCTTCATCAGTAAAAAATTATCTCATTTGGGTCTTGTGCTTTTCTGAAAAAACAGCATGTGCTGTAAGACAAGATGACTCAAAATGCCTCCTTTTTGCTTATAATTTATGAATCTTTGAGACAGAGAAAGAAACTGGTATGTGTTCTGAATAGCAGGAAACAGTCCGGGAAATGGCATAATGAGGTAGACAGATGAATTATTATGAAGGTCACTCTTGGATAAGACCACTGTTGAATAAGATACAGAGACAACTGAGGAACGGAACTCATAGCTAGCCCTGAGACACCTCAGTGGAGAGAAGCAACAAAGCAAAACAGTAGAAGTGCAGTAAGATGAAAATCTAAATAAATGTGGAGCTACTCACCTAACTTCTATTTAAATTTATTGAATCCATAAAAAACTTTTGCTGTCTTATGCAGAATATAAGCCAGGTCAGTTTTCCTGACATTTAGTAACACCAATCAATCATAAATCAAGGGGAAAATTACCTGTTACATTATAGCAACATTTCATTTATGGAGTATTCTACAGAGAACATGTCTTTTAAAGCCAAACATACTCTATCACATAGTGTATACTAATAATGGGATTTGTGACTTACAAACCATCTGTGGTTCCTTACCTTTTAAAGCTTCATTGATGTAATTCTGTATGTAATACACTCTGAGCTTATCGTGCACCATATTCTGGTCATCGTCAATCCCATTAGCCATAACATAAATTGGGACATTGCCATACTTTGATTTCACCCACTTGAGCAATTTGCGCAGTCCCCAGGGCACTACTGCAGCTCTGCTGGGAGAGTGAAGCCATGTGATGTCATTGATCATTTGAACTTCAAGGAAGTGGTCATATTTTACTGCATCTTCTTTCTCTGAGCCCACAAGGGTTGTAGTGTAGTGACTCAAGGCAAAAAAATCAAATGAGCCCTGTATTAACTTCTTTTCATCTTCTGAGAAGTAAGGCAAGTGGAAATTATACAGGTCAACACCATTTATTCGGTGAAGCCATGCTCTCATCACCTCTGGGTAGTCTCCATTCCCAAAGATGGGCTCTGCAAGCCAGCCAATGTCGAACTCTAAAATTCTGTCAGCAACTTCTTGGTCATTCCTGGAAAAAGGACAAGCTGGTTCTACCCAGTCAGCTTGCAAAGCTATAGATATTTTGCCCTTCTGAGATCTCCTGAATTCTTTGTCATAAAGATGCCAGACTTTTGCGTGGGCTTTCAAAAGGTTGTGCCCTGCTGTGTATGTCAGGTTTTTTACAGATGGTTCATTCATGGTGATCCAAAATTTGACATGGTCCCCAAGACTTGTAAAGCAGAATCTGGCATACTCAACAAAAGCCTGAACAGTTTCTGCGTTCTCCCAGGCTCCATATTTGGCAAGAGAAACTGGAAGCTCTTGATTCTCAATCATAGGTTGCCATAAAGCAACAACAGGAGTTATGTTAACTCTGAGAAGTTCACTAGCAAAACACTGATAGTAATGTACAAGTGTGTGATTAATTAGAGAAAGGTTACCTAAAGGAAGGATTAAAGACCATTTCAGTGAAAAATGGAAGTGTGTGACATGCATTTCTTGCAGAAGAGAGATCTGGAGCCTGATAGCAGCAAAGTCCACACAGTGACGCTTGCGCTTCGAGGTGTAAACTCCATCCACTTTAATGAGCTTCTTCGTCTGGTGAACATCCCACACATAAACACTGGAGTCAACGAACTGGGCGGGTGTCGTGTCTACCTAGGAAGAGCAAGAAGCACACCAGATTCAAGCTGCTTGTTCCAGGTGGGTGGGAACATCACAACCATCAGGCACAGCCTAGTCAAAGTATTGCATTCAGCATCTTTGATACTGGCATCTCAGGCTCATATGAATGAATGACTTTTCTGTTAACAAGTGATGTCACAAAAGTGCCAAATCTATACATCATTTTCACTATACTTCCCAAACAACCTTATGCTAATGGTCATCACATTTATGTCCTCTCTAAGTTGTTCCAGTTTCCAAAAGAAACAAGGCATTGCTCAGGGATAAGCCACTAAAACTTCTCCAGAGAAGGAGATCTTCAACGAAGACTTCCGTAATTTTTAAAATGTTTTTCTTTCAAGGTTAAGGAGAGATTAAGGACAGATTTTCTGTTGCAAATTACCCAGTACAGTCAGTTTCAAGACCACTCCTTGAATGCAGGAAAAGAAATCATGAATACAACATCATTTCTGTGTTCTGCTCTTTTCCTGACTATAATGAAAGATGAGTAATGCTCTCCACTTGATTTCTAGCAAAAAATTCAGTTGACAAGCAAAATTTTTCTTTCTGGCTGAAGACATCCCTTTTTATTTAATTCATACTGAAGTCATTTCCAAGTTATTTCAGCAGGCTGTTGACGTCTGAATCAATTTTTTGGGCCTCTGAGTAAACCCACTATATGTTACTCCAACAGGAAATGCATTTCTGAGAAGTCTTTAGGGTTTCAGATGTCAGAACTGCCTGTATGACACACAGTATCACAGTACAAGATGAGTTTCTCAGGGCTGTTCACAATTATACTTTCACTTTTTAATGAAAATCACCAGCATAGTAAGGATTAGAAAATGAAAAATTAAACTACTTGTAATAATGCACAGTGTGAAATTTCCTCATTATATGCTGTGTAATTCTTTCTAGACCCAAACAACAGGATAATGGCACCATGGTCTTTATTTGTACTTTTCTCTTTCTTTTTAATCTTTGGTGTGTGGTTTCCCCCTGAGTTCAGATTCCTTGTCCTGCCCTCTGTTTGAAAAGCAGGTGTCAGCCTACAACCAGTGTTCAACTTGTAGCTCAGGCTCTGCAGACTGTATAAAAGAAGCTGCTGAAAATCAGTTGCTGTTTTCTCCGGAGAGGTCAGTACTGCGCTTATAGAAGAAAGTAATAAAAAACAGCATGTCTGAGGGAAATTGCTTTTCTGGAGAATTGTCCCTTGTAGATTACTAAAGCATGCATTGCCACTAATACTGTGGGAATGCTGTCAAAACAGTTTTTCCACTGTGATGCATCTACAAATCAAACTACCTAAGCCTTACGGCACAAAATGTTTGAATGGTCTTTTGAAAAGAAAATATTCAGCTTTGAAGGTTTTGAGGATGGGAGGGATTTTTTAGCTGTTGTAAGCTGACTGACTCCACAACTTTATAGCTGTTATTGACTCCAAAAGCAGCAATTCCATTTCCAATTCTTAATCTATCTGAGAGCTAGGAGGATGACTTGAATTTTCTTGGAAATCAGTGCATGAGGTAAGAAGGCTGCAGTATTTCTCCAGAGAACAAAGCCAAATCTTACATTTGGAGTGAGAAAAAACAAACAAGCTAACAAGCTCCTCACACTCTGGCCTTAAGAAAGATTCTGCCTTTGTGGAAAAAATAAATTTAAAATTCTGTTCTTGGATGAAGCCTTGGCTTTGAATTTACACCTTTTTATTGTGGTTAGAGAAGCTCTACACCCACAATAGCATCTCAGAATTACAGAGCCCAACAGTTAAAGTGATCATAACTAAGGTACAATTTTTTCTCATGTTATAAAGTCTTAGAATTTGAAAAATTCTCCCAAAGTATCAAATCAGTTGAAATAAAGACTGAAGGTCACGAACTAGCTAGGTTCTATGCAGGGGCACTGCAGGCCCTCATCAGACACAATACAACATAAAATGAAATAGAAGAAATACAGAAATTTCATTTAAATCTAGTATAGTTCACTTCCTTTTATATAAATTCTCTCTAAGAACAGTACCAGGATGTATATGCATAAGATGTAAAAACATGCCACTGGAGTTTTAGCAGTTTTCAGGAAGTTTTCTAAAACATGTATTTTACAGTTTAGCAGATTTAATTGACTTCCCTTTGGTAAGAACTGACTTCCCATAACTGACCACACATGTTCAGGCAAAAAACCACCATACTCCTTCCCATTTTCACACATTTTTCTGAAACATTACTTATAGTGTCTCAATCTGACTTGGTCACACACAGCAAATCTGGTGAAGAATCAAAGACACGGTGTTTGGCACAAAAGCCTTGTACCAGTCTCCTTGCAGCACTGTGGTAATACACATAGAGTGTGGCAAGGACACTCAATTTAGCAAATATATCACTGTGAACTTGTGCACTGATACGGGTGGACAGCCTGTCGGTTTTATTATCAGACTCACCTGAATGTAGTTGTCAACAATTCCCCAAGCAAAGCCGCAGGGAAAAATACCTTCTATGGGCTGGTTTTCAGGCAAAGGTGGGAAGCCATTTTTTTCTATCAGCTTTTGATAGAACAAGACAGAAGATTTGGGTATCAACTTCTTGTCATGGCTTTGAAAATCCACATAGAACAGTCCCCGCCGAATGCTGTACCCCCTATGCCACTCGAAGCCATCCAGGAGGGACCAGACTGTGTAGCCAAACACATTAACTCCGTCGTACCGGATAGCTGAGGAAAGAACAAACCCAAACTTATCAGGGTGCTCATTTTTCCTCTGTAGATTACAGCCAATCAGCAATGTTTGCAGCATTAGTGTGTAAGAACAATGCAACAGGTCAGATAAGTATCTCAGGGCCTTCCTCAAAGCCTATTCAGGGAATATATTTCAGCTGCACTCGGGGAGCTGCCAGATTATGGTAGAAGGCAGCACAGGTGCCTGCTTGGCTTTAAAGCAGCGAGATTTAGAAAGAGAAGCTGTACAGCAATGGTTTGAGCAGTGCTGCTCATCAGCCAAACCTCAGCCTCGGAGTAGAGCCTGAGCCATCTGCAGCCATGGATCTGTGACTGCCCTGCACTGCCCTCTGCTCTGCTCACACTGCAGCTCACTCCAGAGTAGCTGTTACTGCAGCACTACCCTGTATGCAAACAAAAGTTACACTCCTTTTCATCTCCTCCCTCTCCACTCCAAATACATAGTGAGAAAAAACCTCACAGCACGTTTGGTGTGCACATGAATTTTTATTACCATAGATTCCAAGTAGAAGTGATAATACAGAAAGACTCTGTTTATCTGGCAATTCTGTCTCTTCACATCTTTATGGCACAGAATTTTACAGCTCAAATACTTAAGGCTTTCTAAAAATATGTGTGTGTTCTAGGTCAAGTGTTTGACTTCTAAAATCACCACATGCTTTGAAGGTTAATGTCAGGATCTACTGGCATCTGTTAGTTTTACCAGCATTATTATAGGATTCCATATGATACTCACTTTTAGCTGTATTAAACACTGAGATTCAGCAAAATGTTCCTGAGCAAGGCTCAGCTCCAGGAAAGCACAAAGGAGTGTGCTTATTCTAATTACATAATTAGACCCACCCTAATTCAGCAACGTATTTAAGCACATTCTTAAACGTTCTTTTGAACTGGTGTTTGGCTCTGTAGCCAGCAAAGTTTATCTTTATTACTCACCATTTTCTGTCAGCCCAAACTGGATACTAACTGAATATAATATTTACCAGCCTAGTAACAGAAAGCGTTATTTCAGGCAAGCAGAATAACAAGATCCTAATTTTCTGCTAATGTACCTCATTACAATCAGCTACGAGGGACCACATGGATTCTTGATTGTAACCCTGTTTGAATCAATTAAAGGAACAATACGGTTAAATAAGCAACAAATTTGGCCCAGTCTTTGTCAGAGGTCATGAGAAAATGTCTAAGGAAATGGAATACTTCTCCTCCTAAAGGCACCATTCTTTTGTGTTTGGCAAATGTCACTATTTTTCTAACCTCTGCATGCACCCATGATGACATCTGCCATACAGCAGAGTAAAAGCCAGTACAGGTTCACTGTGTGAACCAGTTTCAGTGAGAACTTTTTTGAATAGCATCTCACCCTTCTGTAAGTCATCACACAGCACTCCCACACTTCCTGAGTGCCTTGCAAAATTCCTCCTCAAATCCTTTTGAAAAAAAAGTATTAACTTTTAAGTGTCACCTAGGAAAGAAGCAACTCAAAAAATGTTCGGAAGTTCCAAAAAGTCTGGAAGTCTCCAACACCGTATCCCTCATGGATCGCATATTACTAGGAAACCACAATGAAAATTAATATATCTTTGCTCCTTTCCCCTTCTCTTCTCTTCTCTTCTCTTCTCTTCTCTTCTCTTCTCTTCTCTTCTCTTCTCTTCTCTTCTCTTCTCTTCTCTTCTCTTCTCTTCTCTTCTCTTCTCTTCTCTTCTCTTCTCTTCTCTTCTCTTCTCTTCTCTTCTCTTCTCCTCTCCTCTCCTCTCTTCTCCTCTCCTCTCCTCTCTTCTCTTCCTCTTCTCTTCTCTCTTCTCTTTTTTCTTTTCTTCCTTTCCGTGTGTATCTCTTTTTTCCTTTTATGTCTGCTGGTGACCAAACAGGGCTGACTGAAACCTACACTCTCCTTGCTTCTGAAACTGAGTGGCCTCGTCCATACTACCACTGCAAGTGACTCCTGATTTGAGCAATCCCCCAGAGCATGCCTACAAGTGTGATACTGTACAGACCAGAACTCTGCCAGAACTGGGTTAAAAATTAAACAGCAGTTCAGCTCATGCCCTGCTTGGCTCAACAGTATAGAAGTCATGCAAGGAAACGTGGCAGAACCTTAAGTATCAACTACAGATCTTTAAAACCCTCTGCTCAGCTGCTCTCCAACCCCAGTGACTGAAGGGGAGGTGTGTGAAGCCCTCAGCCCATGCTTCCATCTGGAAGGTGCCCAAAATCTATATTTTGCCTCTGGACATACCTGAGAATAGCTTGGTCCTACCTGTCATGAGCCTGGTTGCTCATTTTCTGCTTAAGACTCTGAATTCAGATCTGGTACAGACAGTGACAGACAGTGACCTGCCCTCCACTAGTCAATATGACCCAGAGGAGCTTGGATGCCCTCCCAGGCAACTTGCTCTGCTTTACAAGGCACAATCAATTTGTTTGTTGCACCAGACACAGAGAAGGGAAGTGAATATGACCCCACAGTAAGTGGTGAGATATCCACACATGGGTGAAGAAATCTCCAACCAATTAACATCTCTAAATAATATTTAAAAATTTTATACTACAGCTCTATTTACTCTAATCAACCCTAAATGGTGCTTGGGGGAAAAAATATTAGCAAACAGGGCTGTGAATCCCAAATAAATATCCTTTCCCAAAGGAAAATTAAAAAATGAATTTTAAAAAATGTACAGAGCTTGTCTACAGCATGCAGTATCATAATGGACACCTACATCAGCACTTCAAGTGAAATCATTTACACTTTTGAGCAAATCTCCCTCATTATGCTTCAGTTCACATGACACAGTGGACTCAGAATGCATGGCCTGGGTTCCTTTGGGGTGAAATTAATCCAGAAATGGGAATACATACAGTGTGGACACCTGGCCCTCAACACCAATTCTTTTTCACTGTACAGGTTTGTACCAACTAGGCTGCACTTACTTGTTAAAGTAGATGCAGAAATAAGCAGTTCTGTCTGAACCAGTGCACACACACAACGAAGCACAGATACTGGCAAGATCTAGCAAGTAGCAAAATCCCAGTTATGTGGCCCTGTGTCTAAATTAATCATCCTTGCTTCTCAGTGTTACAGGTCCAGTGTCATTTTACTGTCCCTTCAACACTGGAGTAAATTTCATGGTAAATACCTCAAAAATCTTCATATTACAGTGCTTCATTTCACTGGATGGGCATATCTACATCTCTGAGAGAAAGCTAGTGCCTTTGTGTTTGGTTTTTAATGCTGTCCAACAGTTCTGCTCACAGACAGCATGATGCCTTTTTTTTATTTTTCTCAGCTAAATTCCCCAAGGTATTACATAGAGAACTTTGGTATTTACATTGGATTCTGCAGATTTTAACAACAGAACATTTGGGTGCAATACTTTCCATTTTAATGATACCAAAGTCTCTTCTACAAACCCAATCTGTCTCTGCTTTCTTTGTTCCTTTTTTTACTATTAAAGGATTAGACAAGTGCCAGTATCTTATGACAAGTCCATCATACCATTGTTGCTGTTATTATTATTTATTGAGTGATACAATTATACAAAAGACACTTTGTAAATTGAGATTGTTTCCAGCCAGCTATGATTAAAAGACAGATGCATGTATGTATTTCCAGCAATTTAAATTCTAAGCAGAAATAGGGGTAACTGGACTATGACCCCTTCATGAAGATGAGCTTTTCATCTGACTTTATACAACATTAGTTACTGTTTTGCTTCCATCCTTTTATTTTGGATCCACAGGCTCAGGTATTTATTCACCTTTTAATTTATTTGCAATAATTAGGTTTCTGAAATAGCAGATGAAGCCAATTTGGGAGTCCTCTGCATCTTCATTACTGCTGAGAATAAAATGCAGGCAATTTTTTCTCATTCACCATATGAAAATGGCAATGTAATACAATGTCTATTTCGTCTGAACTAATAGATAAAATAATACTTTTTAAACCAAGAACAGTAAACCGTCGACAAGTAAATCACTTAATTAATTGTAAATTTAGAAATTAAAAGACAATGAAAGTGGAAATGGGAACCCCAACAACTTATTGGCGACTACTAGGATTGAAAAAAATGTTTTTCTAGAAGGAAATGGGAAAACATCAAATAAGTCATCTAAGGGGGTTTATTTCTCTTACTGCTTGGAAAAAATAATAGGCTAACAAATTATTTTTACTATATATCCTCAACCATTCAGTTCTCCTTTAACTGATGTAAATTCAAATTACTGTGATTGATGCCCACAACTGCACAAATGTAAAATTTGTGCAAGGGTGAGACGCAGAATGAAAAGGTTCCAATATTTCATTTTAAAATGTACTATTTCAGCCTTATGGGTTTTTTCAGGAGAATTCCTATTGCATAGTATTTACCTTCCTATATATATATTCCTATGTTTAGTACATATGCATTCAGATAAGGAAAACAGTTATTAATATATAACACAGAAAATTCTCCTAAGGCTACTGAGAATATAGTTTACATCTTGCACTTCGTCCTACCAAAGACAGTAGAAATTTTCCTACTGACTTCAAGGACAGCAGCATCAAGCTCACCAAACACTATCTGCAGATAAGAGAGTTCTTCAAGGAAAAAAAAATAAACCCAGGAAAGAGATCTGAAGTCTCATTTCACAAATGCCAAGATGAATGCTAAACACAAAAAGCAGTTTTTTAGCCTGGTGCCTCAACACACCTCTGTAGGCTATATGGAAGTATGATTTTTTTCAAGTATGTATTAATACAAAGTAAATCCTACCTTTTAAAGTTTCCATAATGAACTTCTTGAGATAGTAAATATATTTGGCATCATCTTTCTTGGTGGTACCAGAAACAAACCAGCTGTTCTCCACAATGAATATTTGGGGGCTGTTATATTCACTGTTTATCCAGTAAAGGAGCTGCCTCAGGCTTATTGATTCCAACTGCTGGAATTTCATGTGGGAGTCCAAAAGCTGGAAACTCAGGGTAGCTCCAAAAGAAAGTGCAAAAAAGTCTGCTGTTCCCTTGATATATTTCTTTTCAGCCTCACTGAATTCAGGCAACAGAGACGAGAGGTTGCTCCTCATGCTGTCTGGATAGTCACCATCAATAAATATGGGCTTAGCAAACCAGCCAAGTACGAAATCAAGGGATTTTTGGCATTCTTTGATGTTCTTTTCAGTCATACGCTGGGGTTTTATCCAGTGGGAGCTAAGGGCAATGGACACTTTTCCTCTTTGAGTTGGACGGAAATGGTCATTGTAGAGATGCCAGACCTTAGCATGGGCCTGTTGAAAAAAGAAAGGCTGTAATTAATGGACCCAAAATCCATTTTAAGTAACACAATTATTCTCAAGTACTGGGGCTCAGTCTTATTCATTCATCGATAGTTTACAAAATTAACTCTTAATACCATATTAATACCACATATCAACCAGAAATTGCTACTTGGTTGGAGAAAAGAGCATCTCCGTTTTCCATGAGATACTATTACAGGGACTGAACATGCTTCTGGCTTTATTTACTATTATTGAGTTCAGATGTACCAGTATTTACAAAAATGAAAATGCATTTAACCAAAAATGCTTCAAAAAAGATTGTCATTATAGGAATATCACTTTATCTACAGATTCGTGGATATATGAAGAAGAGTCTTAAGAACTGCCCCAAACTCTGAAACAGTACAAAACAAAGAAACACCTTTAAACTTAATACTCTTTTGAATCAGAACACACAATATAGGAATATATAGCTACCTATCTGGACTTTAGAAAGTCTGGTGAAAAAAATTGCAACAGGTCCTCAAAAATTATACCAATAATTCAATTTAATATACTAAAATTTACTATTTACACCTAGCATCAGAATTTAAGCACTTGTCTTGGTATAATTTTATCTTTTACTGTAAGAACATATTTTGTACCAAATTTCTTTCCTGAGGTCTTGCAGAGTCAGTTGTAACAGTCTCTTGATGTTCCCTTTGAAAGCTAAATGGATTAAGTTCCTGAAGCCTTGCATTATCTTCAGGTATTACCTTCAAGCTCTTTAACCACTCTCACTGCTCTCCTCTGATTCTCTTCCAATTTGTCATCATTTGTCTTTAACTGCAGAAGCAGAATTGGACATAACACGCCAGTGGCAGCCTTGCCAACAGTAAAAGCAGAGAGAATTTACCATACCATTTCTGCTTATGTGGTCACAGAATTACACTGTGAGCATATGCATATCCAAACTACCATATCTCCATAGCCCTTCATGATCTAAAACATATCTTTTCTTTGAACCTAGCTTATCAAAGAATTTTGACTGTTCTGTGAATCAATATCCCATCTCATGCACTCTACACATTAGCAGAAATTGTAATTTTTTTTTTCTAGGTCATTGATAAAAAGGTAAAAATATGAGATTTGACAACACAAAGGTGGAAAGTGGGCAATACAACAGAGTTCTGTGTAACCCTCCAGAAGGACCTTGAGAGGCTGGAGAGATGTGCAGAGAAGAACTGTCTGAAGTTCCAGAAAGGCAAATGTAGGGTCCTGCACCAAATATACCTATGTCCCAGGACAAGCTGGGGGAAATCTGCTGGAAAGCAGCTGTGCAGAGAAGGACCTGGGCATCCTGGTGGACAACAAGCTGTCCCTGAGCCAGCAGTGCCCTTGTGGCCAAGGAGGCCAGTGGCATCCTGGGGTGGATTAGGATGGGAGACCACTGCCAGCAGGCCAGGGAAGGGCATCCTGCCCCTTTACTCAGGCCTGGTGAGGCACATCTGGAGTGCTGTGTCCAGTTCTGGGCTCCTCAGGATGAGAGAGACATGGAGGTCCTGGAAAGAGTCCAGTGGAGAAGAGCAAGGATGCCTGGGGGACTGGAGCATCTCTCTTACAAGGCAAAGCTGAGGCAGCTGGGCCTGTTCCACCCTGAGAAGAGATGACTGAGAGGGGACATCGTCAGTGCCTGTAAGCATCCACAGGAGAGTGCCACGAGGATGGATCCAGGCTCTGCTCAGCAGTGCTGAGCTATAGGACAACAGGCAACGGGCAGAAACTGATGCACAGGAAGTTCCACCTGAATATAAGGAAGAACTTTTTTATTGTAGAAATCACCAAGCACTGGAATAGGCTGCCCAGAGGGGTTGTGGAGTTTCTCTCACTGGAGATATTCAAGAACTGTCTAGATACAATTCTGTGCAATGTGATCCAGCATGACTCTGCTTGAGCAGGGAGGTTGGACCAGACGAACCACTGTGGTCTTTTCTTGCCTGATCCATTCTGTGATTTTGTAATTCTGAGATCCACTCATTAGAATAAAAACCTACCTAATAACTCTACTAACAGTTTACATTTTCATTTTGAGACTCATCACTCAGTATTTGTTCACATGTGCTGCAATGACATGAACGTCCACTTTCGCCATACAGAGTCACTGACCAAATGAACATATATCAAAATGTCACATGCATTTTTAGTCCTCCCTGAAATATAAATCATATAGAAAGCCTTTTAATTCCACTCCATGTAGTTGGCATGTTGGCAAATTTTATCATTAATTTACTGATAGCTGCTGTTTAGGGTTTTATTTTCATATACTCTTACCATGTAAGCTTTGAAGTACAATCACTTCTAGTTGCCAGCATTACTAGGAATATAATTTTTTACATCAACATTGTTATTTACCCAGCAAAATAGTAAATTCTACCATTTTACTTCTTTAGCAGAGTTTTAAGTATCACTGCTGGGAGGAAGACTACTGGAAGTGAAGGACAACTAAAGGCAAGGCCAATAACCCCTGCTGCCTTTGAGTATATAAAACATCTGCACAGATCTGACACAGGCCCTACAAGAGACTAGACCCATACACTTTCAGAGCGGTCACCAAAACCCAAAAAGAACAGTCTCAGAAACTGTGAATCACAGTCCACACCTATGTGCATGTTTCTGAATCAAGGTTTCAGTTGCAGACTTCAGTGTAGATGCTCTCATTTATAATACATCAATAGCTCCAATAAACATGATGCAGCCTGACCATCTGTCCATATTAATACAAGGGGTTTTGATGAGAAACTATAGTAAACACTTCAAAATCTCATGCCAAAAATGAGAGCTGACCTAAGTACAGACTTTGTTTTACTTCACACCGAAACTCTGTTATGGTCAGGAAAGAACAAAAGACATTACACATCAGGACCAACACCCAACACTTAAAATACGACTTTTAAAATGCCATTGGGAACAAATTTGTCACTACTTGCAAACTAAAATTTGCACACCCAAATTTTCTCTCATAAAGGGGCCGAATATTCTTCCTCTGTTAGACACGACTCATCTCCAGTTTACCATCTCAAATGTTAATATACCATCATGCACACTCTCAAACACATAATTTCATCTCTATCAGCTTCATTTGCAAGGATGCTGCCCATCTGCAGAACACCTTGAGGACTGTGGCCCTCAGAACTCTTTGCCCTCCCTGTTTCCTATCAGTGGAGAGAGATCTTCCAGCATTTTAGTAGCTTTGGATCTACCATGCAGAAAAGACAAAAATAATTCCACAGATTACCCCACTACATGCATAACAAGGTGCTGTTTACTCTCTCACTGCAACGAAAAACAATGAAGTGTAGTAACACGGGATTATCTCACTCAACTTTACTTTCTAAGTCACCTGGTCTGTCTCCACAGAAAATGAGAAGACTGTTGTCTAAGTTATAAAGTGTGACTCACTCTTTATAAATCCATCTCTCTCCACTGATGACAGACAAAACATGTTATTCAGTTTAGACACAACATATTCTATAAGCAGATGAAAAGTGGCAAGAAGAACCCCACTTAAATGTCTACCCTCCAGAGTGTGCATGAAAGTGGAATTATATTATTTCCACTTAAAAAATGCTAAACATAGAAAACAGTGCATTATAGTCCCCAGGCTCTGTGGATGTAGATTAATGAAGCAGTCAAAACTGCATATAAAGCTGGAGAAGCCAGTGACAAAGCAGAAAGCCTAGATGGCAATTTGGAAGATAATTCATTTGCCTAAAATTAGGTGATTAATACCGTTTTAGAGACTTCAGAGCAAACTAGACTTCCAGCCCAAATTTCAGCCAGTTTCAGAAAGCTGTGACTCTCCCAATAAACCCTAAATAGCATCTCTTAGCTCCACAGAGACACCTGAGATACTACAGAACACATCAAATGATAATTTGCACCTACAGCTATGTTCAGGCAAATGAATCCTGTTTCTAGGGTGGGAATCTTTTTGAGCTGAAGACACCTTATATTTCACTGTCCACATGTGAGCCCAAGCTCCCACTACAGCCAGTGGAGATTTCTGGCTCCACCAGCTGCCTCAACACAGGCAACTAGTTGCCACTTGAGAATAATGAAGACTCAGGTCATACCTGTCATTTCCATGCAGGAGACCTGAACAGCCTGAGAAGGGTCAAACACATTTCCAAGGCAGAAAAAAACCCTGCAATGTCATAGCATGGGCTAGGTCCTACCAAAGTCCTCCAGTGAGAGCAGAAGTAATTCAACACACAAGCTTCATAATCTGACAAAGTCCTACTGTGTCACAGATTGTCCACTCTGTGGCAAGACAGATCTATATAGTCCAAGAATCACTATGTGAAGACAATTTAGTAATACAAAGACATTTGTTTGCCTGACTACTCCTCTAAATTACATGATCATTAAGATCTTCCTGAGCCTGGCACTGATGTGGATCATTCTGCAAGTTCTCAGTATTTACATCTGTCATCATGCACAGCCTCCACAAGAGCAAATCAAGAATTTTAATTGGGAACATCACAATTCCATAGTTTGTGTTCATTCCTCCAGAACAAGTTCTCTCAATTTTAAGTTCTGTGTTTTCTGAACCAGTAATAATACCATTCACTTCACAAATAAATTGCACTAATGCCTTGTTCTCCACCCTCAGATGAATTACCTTTGCCTATTAACTGTATTTTGCATATTATTGAAACTGAATTGGAAAGTGTTACTGTACGTGGCACTGGTGAGGTGACACCTCAAGCTCTGTGTCCAGTTCTGGGCCCTTCACTACAAGGACACTGAGGTGCTGGAGCATATCCAGAGAAGGGCAAGGGAGCTCACAGAGGGTCTGGAGCACAAGTCTGATGAGGAGCAACTGAGGGAGCTGTTTAGCCTGGAGAAACTGAGGCACAGGGAGAATCTTATCATTCATTACAACCACTTAAAATGAGGGTGTAGCCAGGTGGGGGTTGGTCTCTTCTCCCATGAAACAACTGACAGGACAAGAGGAAATGGCCTCAAGTTGCACCAAGAGAGGTTTAGATTGGATAGTGGGGAAAATTTCATCACTGAAAGAAAGAGCTGTCAAGCCCTGCCACAGGCTGCCCAGAGAGGGTGATTTTTTCCAAGTTAAATTATTTAGCAATACAAAGAGAAGAGTTAATTGGAAAAGGTGTACAAAGGGGTTATGATTAGTAGAAACTGGGCTGATATACTTCCAACAAAAACATCATTATTCAGTTCCACATCAAAAGCCCTTCTGAAACGGAAATAAATATTTGAATGACATGGGAATGAATGGCATGGGAAAACCTAGTATGTATTAGTCACAACATGCCTTTTACCAGGAAGGGGAAAGTGTGTTTTTTCACCCATATCATCAAAAGTAAGTATTTGAATCAAAATATGCAACACATTTAATGTACTTTTCACCCTTAGATCCTAAGTCAGTTTTACCCACACAGTCTTTGGGTAAACATTCTCTTTCACAATCAAGTTATATTCTTAATACTGAATAACAGATAGAGGTATGTTGAAATTACTTAAGGTTCTTCCCATACTTTCAAACTAGTAAAATAACATCTTCATATATTAAGCAGATGACTTTTATAGATATTAGTTACATAGTTACTCTGTTTTTTCCCAGTTATTCCTTCCCAAATATGTAGTGTTCCTGTTTTATTTTTACAATCTATTAGTCAACATTACCACAGATGATAATTTCAATATTTTTGACCAATCTCAATAACCTTGCAATAGAATTAGGCTCTGTAAATGGTACATAGAACATCAAGTGAACATTTTTCAGTCTACAACCACTCCATGTAAAATTTGCTAGAATTACAGCTCTAAGTATTGATCACGCATATGAACTACACTCTTTGTTCCAGTTCCTTTCTCAATATACATTAGTCAGTGCTTTTCACACTGTGCTGGTTATTGGAACATTCTGATGCCTCATGAACATGAATGAATTTATAGCAGCCACACATTAAGCACAAAGCAATATCATTCCTATTTTAAGAATTGGGAACAGAGATATTACAATATGCACAGAAAAAGAAAAATTAAACTAGATATCCCAAGTTGTAGACCAGGTATTAACTCCAGAATAAGTGACTCTATTTAATGTGATACTTACCTTTACAGAAAAAATACCCAAAAAAAGCATTAAGTATTTGCGGCTAGACACAGTGGCTATATAGAATACCATTTTTCCTCATCATAGGCAAAATAGAGCTTTGCTTGCATGAAAACAAAAGGGTGAAGGAAGCCTGAAAGCATGAAGCTACGCCACAGGCATCAGGATGCATTGCAAGTACTCCAAAAATATTAGCAGAAGGGGAAAAAAACAAACTCGAAAGATAAGAAAGCAGGTAAGAGTTATTTTTACAGTTTGCTATTGAATTTTAGAGTAGATGAAAGTCTTGGAAGGCTTTTACTTTCACACACTGTATGCACAGCCATAATGAACATTATCAAGTATGCAGCAGGGAGAGACAGTGACCGCAGCGTGATAGAAAGAAACAAAAAACCCTTGATCCCACTGTGTCAGATGGCTGCTGCAGGAAACCTCTCCTTTGAAGTACAGAAATCTGAGATGTCATGGCACAAGCCCAGAGTTAAACCTCCCTCAGGCTCACCTTGTTTTGAAAGGCCACCCACTGGGCCAGCATCCTGTGGCATGGTAGCCAGAGAGAAGCAGCTGGACTGCACAGAGCACTCTGCCAACCCCACCGACACCATCAGAGGCTGTGCAAACACAGGACACACTCTTGGGCAGGGACTCATCCCATGTTTGCCATCACCTGCATCTGAAGTACTTCTCATGCAGTGCAGGCAGGGATATCTCTGGGCCACAATTCACTCAAGCCATTTTTAATGCCCAGACAAGAGTGAGATGACAAAGTGCCTGTTTCACTCCACTCATCACACAGACAGGCTGGCACAACCACTGGAGTCGACATCCTGTCCAAATAAACTAAAGCACCAAGAGACAAGTGGGCTGGGAAAGCAGTTTCAAGTCTCCTGAGATGAAAACAGTCTCTGAAAATATAAAGGTCATCTGGAAAAGAATTAAGCAGCATTTGACTTTGTGAAGCAATGGGAGACAAGATAAAAATAGCTTTATTTCTGACAAGTGCTTCTGAGACACTTGATGTGTTTAATCATTTTCCGTTACCTCTGACAGAAAAGATTAATTACGGAACTGCACCAAAATAGTTCAAGGAATGTTGTGACCCATGTGAATATTAAAGATATGAGAGATTCTTAAACAGAGTACAAAAAGAAGATAAAAGTACAGTGCAGAACTATTGAGTGATTTAGAGACAATCTTGCAGTACTGGAGTGAACTAAAATAGTCACAGATAAAAGACTTGAAATCTGGGACACGATGCTCAGACAGTATTTAGGGGAAGACCAAGATAAAATCATTACCATCAAAATTGCTTTTGGTGTGTTAGAGATACATAAACATACAAAAGCTCCAGTACTGAGAATGACCTGCAAAGTCCTCTACCAAAACATGAAGCTCTTGGAAGACAGGCCAGGCTCCAATCATCATGACCATACTCAAGTACACAGAATATAGACACAAGGGAAAACACATGAAGAACTTAGTTGTAATCCAGAAAAGCAAGCACACAGAACTACACAAGCTCTAGTAAACAGCACAAGCCAAGAAAACACCACTTTTCAGGAGCTGCTATTTGTCAGACACATGAACAAGCAGGATAAAAAAAGCACCATGACTTTGGGCAAACACCTAATGGGAATGATGGTAACACTTTTGACAACTGAATACACCATTAGCCAGGAAAAAAAATGGAACACTGGTGGATTTTAAGCCACATTCTGGTTGGAAAGAATGATACTAGAATCAGCAGCGAGAAAAAATGAGAAAAACTTTCATAAAACTCGCACAAAAATGATGTATCAAAAACATATATAGAATATGCAATAGTACTAAAGCAATGCCCCATTAGAGCACTGAGAGTAAATGAATGCTAAAAACCAAAACTCCCAGTCGTTGTAATAGTACTGTCAAGGAGAAGGGATCCACCATTAAGACTTCAAACCTGTGGTTTCACAAACATTTGTACAAACTGGATTGAAAAAAAGAGTAAAAACCAGAAGAGGAGGAAGAGGAGGGCTGCCCACAGAAGCTCTCAAACTACACAGCTTTAGAAGCCAAAGCCCCTGGAGTCACAACTCTTCCTTGGGCCAACTGTTGGCCTCCAAAGCAACAGTGAGAAGGACAAACAAAATAAACTTTAGTGACATCAGCCTTAAAAAAAAATAGAAACTATTTTTGGTTAAATGCAGAATCAAAATAACTAAATAAATGTAAAAGACAAACATCTCCAATACCTTTAAGGGCAAAAATTCTGGAAGAGTTGCCTAATGTCAAGCATGTTTCTAGGTTTGATGCATCACTTGGTTTTCTGGTAGATGCATATAGAGAAGCCAAATGCTCATCTGTTCATATTCAGCCCCTCAACATACTTCTCTAAATTTGCTAAGCCAGATGTTTCGCAGGGAGAAAAAAATGTATTTCTGATGGTTTAGTGGAAGCACATGAAAAAAATAGTTTTGAAAAGTCTGAGCAGACAGCAGAAGCTGAAAAAACAAAATAGTACGTTAGAATGAAAAATTTTCTGAGCAAGAGATATACAGGTAAACACAAATAAGACTAAAGTCCATCATCAATATATGTACCCAACAGATAAGAAAGTGACAAAAAGATTTCAGCTTGCTGGTCCTAATCTAACTAGCTAAACCAAAAACACAGCTCAGAAGAAAGTCTACATTTTGGCAGGAATATTATAGAATATAGAACCCAGGTAACTCATTACCACCATCCCTGCATTTACAGAACAGATGCTCTGATGCTCTGGTGTTAATAATTAACCCTGAATCTTATCCTGGGCACACCAGCAGATTAAAAATAAATTGACCCAACTGCTCCTGGAGAGGTACTGGAACATTTTGAGTGCAACTTAATGCTCCCAAAAGACAGACAGAGAGAGATCCCTGTCATGCTATTATTACAAGAACATCAAATGATACTGGAAAATCCATGTTCACAGAGTTGGGAAAGGCTGGCAGACTGGCAGTCAGAAATTATTCCTGAGGTGCATGAATGTGCTGCCCTAAAAAGCTCCAGAAGTTCAACTAGAGATGAATGGGTAGAGGCTTTTCCACAATCAGAGTCTCAAAAGAAAGTAGTCTGCAAGAGTATGGCAAAGTCTTTGAGGCCAGATCATCAACCACAGAATCAGTAAAAATATCGCCAAACCACAGAAAAAAGCTTACAAGAGTAACAGATAGTTGCACAAAGATGAGGCCTTTCTGATGCTCCAATCTGGCCTATCATAAAAGCAGACAGCAGGATTTACTGGGTAATGGCTGGAATCTGAGCAATTAATTCTGTTATACCATAAACCACACCTGTTGTATCAAAAAATGACAGTCTGGCAGAACAGATTTAGCATATGCTGTCTTTGGGATTTTGTTATGAGGGCAAGGATGGAAGAATTTCCCCCTACATTTGCAGGGCAGCAATACCATTTTACAAGCATCTACTGCCTCAGGATTTCACTGTGCTCTAGCTTTATGCAATATTCATATCAATCAAACATGGAAAAATTTATCAGAGGTTGATCAAATCCATGTAATTTCATGAATAAATGATGCATTAACCTGCAGTCAGATTCAAACACCACTGAAAGAGTGAATTATCCAAATATAAGCCATAATTTTGGGAGCTGTTCACTTCTAAGTCAACTGATGAACAGGTCAAGCGGTACATGAAAGCGAAAAATATTTAGGAACAGACTAACAACCTTAGAAAGATGAATGAGAAAAATTAGTAAGAAGCTCCTTGCTCTACAAGTTCACATAAGATGCAATGTTTTGTAAGTTTTATTCTTCCCCAGAATTCTGTATCGGTGTTTGCAGACACAATTAAGCCCTTAACCAAGGTTTTAAGGAAGGTGCAGGAATGGGAGTGGAGATCAGGACAAAACCTCAGATCTCATAAAAAAAAGATCTCAGCAGCATTCAAAAAGGCTGGCATAGATAGCCACACGGGATGCTGTTCCAGCACAGCCATTTCATTTATACTTTGTCATCCTCTCCGGAAGCAGTAGAGATTATGTTATTGCAAAACCAAAGGAAGTCAGTCAGTTCACTGTACAAAAAGGTACACATGGTGCTCCTGGGAGACTCAGCGCCGTGACTCAGAAATTACAGACTGGGTGAAAGGTGCAATCACTAAGCTCAGCACATTTAAGTGTATGAACAGTGTGGGCTCGGCAGAAGAGTGAACTGCAAGAACAGGTGGTCTCCAGAGCATATCATGGGGCTCTCACCCAATTTATTCACATGAAAAGTCACTTTAAAGAGGCTAGAACGAGAGAAAGGTAGGTCCCTCTGGGAGAAGGTATTAAGCAACTGCTACAGAATTATTTAATTTGTACTACAATAAATGTTTCTAGAAGATAAACTGGATCCTCTTTCTTTTCAGCACTCCAAGATATCAGTTCCACAGTTGCAAATATAAAATGGAAGATCCTTAATCAGTCTCACCACAGAAAGGTACTGCAGTGCCCAGGTACATCAAATGGTTTCAGAAGGTATTTCCCGATAAATGCACTGGTGGATAGCTTTTCCTACTATGAGTTCTTCTGTGAGAAAAAAACAAACAACTAGACATCAACAGTAAAGGAACTGGAAGAGTTTCTAGCGGCGGAGGGTACAAATTAATAATATGAAGGCATTCAGCTCAACATAATTGTCATAGGAATTACAAATTCGATCACATAGGAACCAACATATTAGAATAGAGCTCTGTGCTATATATAATACAGGCAAATGAAAACTAGAATGAAGTAGACTAGCTTGAAGCAATTGCTGCAAAATTCTTTTTACACCAAACATTTGGACTGTTCACGCCCAAATCTAGTTCAGTCACTTAACATGACAACCTGTGCTTAGTCTGCTGTAAGCTTAGCCTAAATTTAACCCTTCTGAGATTAGAACTATGCATCAATGACAACAGGCTATAAAATAAGATAGAATGTCCCATTCAGCCCTCCAGATTGATGCAGAAAGCAGCACATCAGGATAAGCAATATAAATTGAAGGTACCAGTTTTCAATTTTCAGACAACTGTTTAGACTACAATTTGACTAGATGTGAATACGCCATTCTTCCTTCTTTTTCCAGTCAGTCTGCAACTGTTTATGTCAGATCCAGCTGCGTTTTCATGCATACTCAACAAAAAGCAACCACTACAGGCTTATCCCATTGTGTGTAACCTGCCTGAAATGTTCTGGTTTGGGCACATGTAATAGAAATGACTGAAGTATTTGATTTCAATCATATACTTTCAAAAGGAATGTTCAATTGCAAAACTCGCTGAAATTATACAGCAAATTAACTTTAATCCAGTAACTTTTGGTGTAGCTTTTGTGTCAATAGGATCTCACAGAGAACCTGCCTAACCAGGACCTGCTGCTACAAAAGAGTATGGATCACCTGCAGATCTCTGTCAAACTTGTAAGCCAGTGTAAATGCTCCTCAGCAGCCACCAAGAAGAGCAGCTGTTCAAATCAAAATTCAGAAGAGGAAAGAGAAATTCCAGTGCAAGGAAAGATGGGGGGGGGGAATGATTAATTAGGAGAAGTGAAACTCTTGGGGTATCACTTTTTTAAATTAGAGCAACAACATGAGTCAAGAGACGGAAGACAAAATGGGGCACCCAGTTTCAGATTGGAAACAAACTTTGGATCTTTGCATTTCTTCAGCAGCAAGGGTGATTTATGTGTATTTATCCAGGTTTTTCTACAAGTTTTTGACTGTACTGCAGTCACAGATTAAACTGGATTCAATTTATACCTCCTTTGATTAGGAAATACATTTAGAATCTCATCCAAAGCATGCTGAAATCATGAAAACACACTTTTGAGGTATGAATAAGTCCCTTTATGCCTGTTTCTAAATGCATGTTTAATGGTAGACATAAAATAGCTTTACTGCAGAGATGAGTGTTAACTCAAAAGTGTACACATAAAAGTTTTCCTGCGTTACTCTTGTAGCTGGTAGAATAAGAACCACGATTTCTAATAAAAGTTGGACTCTTGTAGAACACATAACTGCAACAAACAAAAAGTATTTAAAAGCAAATATCTAATTCTTGCTTTATGAACAAAATCTTCATATTGTTGATTACCTGCTGAAATTAAGCTGTTTTGCCTGTATACAAGAATTTAACTTGTCTGGAGGACGTAATAGTGAGTAAATGTTTAAATGTTGTTGATAAGAAGCTGAATGTTAAAAATTGATATAAAAGTATGAGCTACAGTTGTTTCCTTTTTCAAACCATATTCCATATTTTTATATTAAGCAATATAGGATAGGGGGGTTTTACTACATCAATATACTGCAAGCTCATCCTTTGCAATGAAGAGAAAAATCACAGTGAAACACCTAAAGGAGGTGTGTTATTAGGGCAATGGTTTAATCTAAGCCTCACAGAAAAGGGCATGTGCTGGTTAATACATACAGTATTACAGTCAAGTACATTAGATGCATTAGATGCTTATTATCAAATGAGCATATTTGGTATATTTTTATATATATATATACTTTATAGATATATATACTTTATATATATATATATAAAGTATATACATATATATAAAGTTTATTACTACTCGGAGAGTACTGCCTCCATAACCTCTTCTTTCAGAGATAACTCTGTGTTGCAGGAAAAAAGCAGGAATGAAAGTAGAAGCCTTTCACTTTCAGTAGAAGCCCAATCTACTGAAGACCGGAAGTTATTCCTGTTAATTGTCAATCTTCCTAAGTTCCTGCAAGATGATATTTTCATTGTGGACCCACAATGGATGGCACATAAAAGCATGAAGCATTCTGAGTAAGACTTCAAATGCTTTGTTAAATGATATGGTAAAGAGGAGACAATGATGAGTGATATTACCGTGCTGGAAAAAATTAAAATTGCAGGGAATTTTAACAGAAATACAAGAAATACCTTACTGAAAATAAAAGTCATTACCATATTTATGATTCTGTATCTACTATCTGCCAGGAATTAGGAAAACAGGATTATAAAATTAGGAAGCGCCTCAAGGGTATCAGATTCAATACAGTGCTTCTATGGGCAATATATGACACAGTCCTATTTATAACCTGATTCAGATTCACTTTAGGCTACATATTTCATTCATGCTATCACAGAATCACAAGGTTGGAAGAGACCTCCAAGATCACCAAGTCAAATCCACACCCTAACACCTCGACTAAGGCATGGCAACAAGTGCCACATCCAGTTGTTTTTAAAATACATCCAGGGATGGTGACTCCACCACCTCCCCAGATAAAGCATTCCAATACTTTATTATTCTTTCCATAAAAGACTTTCTTCTAATATCCAACCTATATGTTTTGGCACAGCTTGAGACTGTGTCCTCTGGCTTTGTCAGTGGCTGCCTGGTGGAAGAGACCAACCCTCACCTGACTACAGCCACCTTTCAGGGAGTTGCAGAGAGTGATAAGGTCACTCTCTAGAAGCTGACTACTACTCTCTCTGGAAGATGACTACAGAGTCACACTTCACAAATGGTTTGCTTTTTTCCCCCGACTTTCAAGTTAAATTTATTCATACTCAGTCCAAACAGTTGTTCTTGCAGCAAAACTTTCCCTGCACTTATTTTCCTTCACTTGTTTTTACCACTGATCTATTTATAGACATGAAGTATATCCTCTCCTAGTGTTCTTGCTCAGGTAAATAAGCCATATTCTGGTAAAGTAATTCCTCCTCTCTGCTGGAAAAATCACCTGATACAGACTAGAAACAAATGTGTCTTTGTCACAGTTGGATTATATTCCCATCTGATGGTCATGCTGTGATCAGCAAGTTCTCTTCTTGCAGAAAAAAATTTTACTCTTTCTGTTTCATCTGTTTATTATTTTGATTATCCTTTACACTGGCACTGTTTCCTGAATTTTAGCTCATGCTCTCAATAGTGCAATCGTAGCCTGCATCAAGGTATTGGAGTTAAAATACAGTAATTTCACGAATACAAGCCGCACCAATTTGACCAAAATTTTGATGGAAACCCGGAAGTGCGGCTAATATTCCGGGGCGGCTAATCTATTAACAAAATTCTAAAAGCTGCCAACACGGAAGTGAGAGCCCGCGGCAGCCCCAAGCCAAGCTGGAGCCCGGCCGGCCCCGGCTGAGGTGGGAAAGCCTGGCAGAGGCGGGGCCAGCAGTGTCGGGGGCGGGCGGCAGAGCCTGAGCCAGCAGGGCGGGGGAGCCCGGGAGAACTGGGGCTAGCAGTGCAGGGGAGCATGGCAGAAGCAGGAAGGCCGGCGGGTGGGGCTGCCTGGCAGCGGGGGAAGCCCAGCATAATCGGGGCCAGCAGCGTGGGGGAGCCCGGCGGTGCGGGGGCCTGCAGTGCCGGCCAGGGCGAGGAAACGCGGCGGCGGTGCAGACGGGAGGGGGCGGCCGGCGAGCGTGGTGGCGGCGGCGGCAGCCCTGCCGGCGGGGCGAGCGAAAGCGCCGCTCGCGAAAGCGCCGCCGCGAGCCGCGAACGCGCCGCCGCGAGCCGCGAACCGCGAGCCGCGAAAGCGCCGCCGCGAGCCGCGAACCGCGAGCCGCGAAAGCGCCGCCGCGAAAGCGCCGCCGCGAGCCGCGAGCTGCGAGCGCGCCGCCGCGAGCCACGAGCCGCGAGCCGCGAGCCGCGAGCCGCGAAAGCGCCGCGGGGCGGGCGCGGCACGGGGCGGGCGCGGCGCTCGCGAGGCGCGGCGCGGGGCGAGCGAAAGCGGCAGCGGGGCGGACGGCGAGCCCGGCGGCGGCAGCCCTGCCAGCCGGGCGAGCGAACGCGGCAGCGGGGTGGTGCTGACGGGAGAGGGGGGCCAGCGAGCCCGGCGGCGGCGGCAGCACCAGCCGGCCAGCCCCGCCGAGCCGTGGCGCTGAGCTGGGCCACCCGGTCCCGTCGGCAACCATGAGTGGGCCGAGCCTGCCTGGCCCCGCCCCGAGCCAGTAAAGCCCGCTATGCCGCGATCCTGTTACTAATTGGCCAATTTGTGAAAGCTGCGCACGGATTCTCGCGACGAACGAAAGTGCGGCTAATATTCGGGGTGCGGCTTATCTATTGACAAAGACAGCAACATTGTCGAGGCACCGGGGGTGCGGCTTATAATCCGTGCGGCTTGTATTCGTGAAACTACTGTACATTAAGAAGTTCAGCTGTGAACTGCCCTTTGAGACTGATGCTTCTATTTCCAGGACAACGCACTATGATGTTTGCTTTAGCAATTTCCTAGCTACTGCTGAATATTCTCTTCCTTCTCCACTGAAACAGTAACTCTCCATGAGCCACCATTTCAAGGGTGTTACTGAAAATACAGATTGATTACATTTATCATATTTTATTTTTTTAGAAAATCAGTTATCACAGAAAGTTATCAAATGGGCCTGGCTTGACTTTGATACTGTAAATTCACAGCATTTTACATTCATTGCACCTGCAGTTACCAACATTTATCTAATCCTCACCCTCATTAACCTTTCCTGTCTATGAATCCCAGTGCTCAACATGATCACTTTTCTTGACAGATCTGACAAAAAGCATTTTGGAAGTACAATTTTTTAAACTCTTTTTCTCCCCAGAAAAAGAGTATGTCTCTTGGCTGTATGTCTTTCCTTGTGCTACTTTTTCTTAGGTGACTGGAAGATATCTGTGTTTTGTTTTAAAATAATGAGGTTTTATTTAAGACTGAATGCACATTTTAAAATTTTCTAGGATAGCTAATAAATACTTATTCCATTACTCAATGCGGGGTTCAATAACTTCCTTGCAGAATAGAACTGGGCTCCTAAAGGAGAGATATCTTTCGTTTCCAGACAGAAGGAGACTGTGGCAACTAGCGCATGTTTGCATGTGCATATCAGTTCCAACTAGTGCTAAAAAGACTGTGCTATTTTAAAGGGGTTTTTTGGGGTTTTGGGGGGGGGGCGGTTTATGTTTTTAACAATATTTTACAAAAACTGCTCTCTTTATATTTTGGAAAAAAGCACAAAATGCCTTCAGCATACTCCAGCAGCACAGTGGGTCAACAGCAGATGAGTGGGAAAAAGGAACAAAGAGCTGCAGGATGGAGAAACTCAATGGCCATGACATTTTACATGGGACACCACAGCCATCTGCCTGCTCTGGCTTTGCAGAACCAAACAGGTGTTACTGACCACCCTAGCAGGGGGGAATATCGGCTGCTTTCCTGGGTCAGAAGACTCACCTCCATGCCCAGGAAAACCAGGGGAAAGTATGTGATACAGGTATTCCCCACAGACATGCAGGAGATACCACATGCCTGAACTAGGGGAGACTGAAACAAAATTTGCATTTGATCCAGACCATATGCCAGAGCTCACCCTCTGAGAAGTCACAGGAACAGAAAGCACCTCAAGCTATTTTTTGTACTGCTCCCTTAGTGCTCCCCTCCTCTGTCATCTACTGAACTCCTCCACACTCTAATTAGACTAAGGATAAAAGTCTGTCTACCAAAAGTGTGGGCTTGAGTTTGTCACCACAGGTTTACCTATACCCTACAGACAGAAATGGGACAATTACTGTATTTTTTGGTCATAGAACAAGAGATACCATGCTCACTACTCTCCATTACCTGGAAAAGGAACCTAGGATACCAAGCTCGATGAACACATCCTAAAATTAGATCGAGTGTGACTGCTGCCCCCTGCATTTACTTCCACAGTGTTCAAGGGAGATGGTTGTATTTCATCTAATAGCAAAGCCCATGCATTGCACTTCCTCTCCACCCAGCCATCACAAGCCCTCCCACAGAGCCACTGCACAACCCTGGAGCTGCTGGCCCACCACTTCACATGACATAGCCCTACACTGAAGGATTGCAGACAGCCAAGGACAACTCAGTCCGTGCCTTTTCTCGCTAGTTGTGGTGCAGAGCCAAAGTACATACAGCTCCACCCTGGTCAGCCCAGTGGACAGCTGCCTCAGAGCTGGAGAACAAGTCCTAGTTGCTCTTCCCTCTGGGATCGCTGGGAATGCTGCCAAACCACTTTAAAAGAAGTATCTCTACACTAAACAACATTTTATAATGGTTACTGGAAAGCCAGCTATTGCAAGGCCAAGCAGATGCCAAACTGTGTCTCAGGGCTGATGCAAACACTGCTTGGAAGACCAGCACAATGATGATGTTTCTAAAGTGTGGGACAGCAGTAATTTTCCATACTACAGCCTCACTCAAAGTAAGAAAATGCCCTGCTGCCGACAGCTGTAGTTGGGGGTGGACTTGAACTATGGGTACTTTAACACTGTTTTTTCAGCCAGTGGGTAAGTATCATTTGCTATTGATAATCTTTGCAGGTTGAAGACTGTCCCAGCTGCACCCACAAATTATTTCCAAGCTGTATGGGATACACAAAGATGAGTGCAGGGACTCTGCAGGCTCTGATCTCCACCCAGCTCTCCTATGAGCCCCACAGAGCTTCAAGCTTGCTTGAGAGGTGGTGACCAGCTGACACCAAAACAGATCATTCTGTATGGGCCATATCCAGCCTTGGATAGGTAGACTGGTTTTCCTTGCATATTCTCCTGTGTTTTCAATCTGGATGACACAAGCCGACAAAAAAAATTACTTGCCTATCTGCCAGACTACTCTTCAGTTAAACCATTTCATAGTCAACAAAAGAAATGACAATTTTTTTCACTTAGAACAGGTATTTAGCTGTATCTGAACTGCCATCCTATGATATGGTTGCATTTACAGATACATTTTTTTCAGCATTTATGTCAGCAGTGCCATTCTTCCAGTGCAGAACTGCAGTGGTTTCATTGGCCACACTCCAGAATGACACCCACTTACTAAATATATATATATATGTGACTTACCTTTGCCCTGATGCTCTGGGATGTTGCTTCAAAACCTTCTGCATAGATACTGCTCAAAAAAATAGTGGATTATTCAGGAGTGGGGTCAATAATTAATTTTACCAGAAATATAATGTGGGGATTGAGAATGTACTGTTTTCTTACCGTTGTAGAGAATAACAGAAGAGTAACTTCAAAGGGTGTCCAACCCACCTTGTTATCACTGCAATGCCTTGGGTTTGTATTTGCCTGCAATATTGTAGGTGGTGAGGTAGTGGAACAGGTTGGTCAGAAAAGCTGTGGGTGTGCAATTCCTTTGATCAAGGTCAGGCTAAGCAGGGCTTTGAGCAGAAGGTGTCCCTTCCCATGTATGGAAGTCTAGAGGACAAGCTGTAGACACTCTGATTGTTGTCATTCCTTTTCAACCATGAGAATTCATGAATCTTGGGTGCTCCCTCCCCCTTGAGGGTGGGATGTCACAACATGGCAGAGCGTTTGGAACTAGATGATCTTTACATTTCCTTCCAAAAGAAACCATCCCATGATTTTGTTATTCTATGTTTGTGGCATTATGAGTCAAAAAGACAATTCCAAGATATTCAGCACCAAAAAAACATGCCAAATGTTCCAGACAGTGGGTCACAGGAATAAACCAGGAAAAGCAAAGATATCATCACACTCCTAAACCCTTGCAACAAAAGGCAAATTATTCAGGTAAAATGCCTCAGTGATCCTGGGAGCCTGGCCATGGCACAGAGAAAGGGAAAAAAGAGACCTAACAAAAAACAACACTGTTCCTTGACAATTTAAATTCTTTCCTGACCACAAATCAACAAAATCAGCTCCTACATGCCAGCATCAGTATCTAATCCAGACCAATGCTCACCCCTCCCTCTGGTTTCTACAAACTTATTCCAAATTACCACTAACACAGGAAATGTTACTCTCCATAAGAGTCCAGCTTGGGTAAAGTGAGATCTGACTGGTGTGGTTTAGGATTCCCACCTTTCATGGCTTACTGGTACAATGCTCTTGCTATAACTATTTCACCACCAACCAATTTTGAAGTGGTCTCTATTTCATTATCCCAAGCTGAGCTGTGGAAAAAGGCTGTTTCTGAACTTCCCTATGTTACTACCAGTTTGCTGGTTCTTATGCTCAGAATCAGAATGACAGAATTTGATGCTGCTTTTATTAGAATTTTTCCCCCTTTTAAGCAACTGCCTCCTTCAAATACCACTTTTTACCAGAAATAGGAAAAAGGAGCTGGATAAATGACTGAATAATTACAGTTTCACACAAAAGTGGCACAAGCTGCCCATGTACTAATACAAGACACAGAGTAACCTCTACAGTACAAGAATTCTGTCTCTGTCCTGACAGCCCCATTTTATTTCTTTCATCAAAGAATAAAAAGCATCAATCTGCAGCTTCAATAAGTCAGTCGTATTGCAGCAGGTTAAACAGCAATTTCACAAGGGTAAACTGACCCAGTTTGAAGCAGTGGGCACTCATCCAGTGAAAGAATACAGACGGTAGAGTGTGAAATGACTGACTGACTCACTACATCAAAATGAATTTTTTCAGTATCATATTAAAATGGAAAACCAAGAATTTCTACAGAAAAAAAAAGAATTATTAGTATTTCTTTCCCCTAGTTCTCAACGTTTTCTGGAAAACTGAAGTCTCTCAAATATTTTAATTCCAATGAATCAGCAAATTCTAGTTTCAAAGACTTTAGATCTTTCCAACTTGCTCTAACGACATTATATTACGTTGTGAATTTGGGAGGTATTAGGAAGATTAGAATAAGCTAGCTGATATGACAGGGGGGTATGAAGAAAAAGGGATTTTTTGTCCACCAAGCATATAATTAAGATGCAAAACTGCAGTTGAATCATATGCAGCTCTGTTCCCTGCTCTGCATTATATACTCCAATATTCACTTCTCTCAAAACAAGAGACATGTTCATAGCTGGCAAGGGAAGTAGGATGATAAACTGAGTTCAAGAGCTCCTTGAGTGTATCCAAGGTCTTGCATTTCATATGCAGAGATGCTATTTGAATATGGGAATGCACACTTTCCTCGAGGTAAGAGGAATACATCTGTTCAATTTGCTAATTTACTTAACTGCTTGAAAGTTACAGGGTTCCCCAAAAAGCTAAAGGGAAATTCAATTTTCACTTAATTTCCTTAAGCTGCTTTGAGAAACTCAGATATAATGTATCATCTGTCCTTTCTTTAGCAGGCTACTCACAGTGTCCCCCACTCCCTGGTGGGGAGTGCTGATGGCAACATGGCGACAGCAAGTGGACACCATAAGCCAAGACAGACTTTGAAGCAGGCCCCATCCTTGTGAATCATGGTCTGTGATTTCTGTAAACCTCCAGTCAGCTTCCTCAAAAAAGTTCATATGACATTTATAAAAAAAAAAAAAGGAAACAGGGAACAAAAAACTCATCCTTGAAGACTCCGGGCATCTCATTTCACACTGCGTTTAATTTTTAATACCAAATATACACACAAAAATGGATTATTGTCTCATAAATCCAGCTCCTGCAGTCCCACTCTTGACCAGTCATCTCCATATTTCACCAGATCTTCATGCATTATCTGTTTTCTCAACATTCCTCCTTCCCATGTTTTACTACAACTCTTTTTGGACTGGATTTTGCCTCCTGAGGGGGAACATAACTGGTCATGAACATTCTGGTGTGGTGGTCGTTCTCTCTGCAAGCATCATTTGTACCCAAGCTAACACTGTACTATGAGAGGAAAATAAATGAGGAATTAAATAAGTGTGTTGTAAAGAGTGTGTCATCACTGTACAGCCAGGTGTCAGCTGAACTTTCTTTTCAACCTAAGGTCAGATTTGTTCAATTGATTTTTAAGCAATACGTTATTACTTACAAAATAAATTCTCCAAAAAAAATATCACTGAGCTGACAATGTAGTATTTTCCAACTTAGTTTCTCAAAAGAAAAGACATGTTGCATAATTCTACCATTTCCATACATGTCTAAGGAACCATAATTAGAATAATTAATCAATAACTATGTTCAACAGTTCCATGCCTGCAGCAAAAAAATTATTTCATTTCTCAAAACGCCGGAAGTTAAACAAACAAACTGAGTAAACTTTGCCCTCAGCTCTGAAAAACAACTGATCCAGTGGAGCTACTACATATTCAACAGAACAAGAAAAAAGCTGACTGAGAAAAGGCATTGGAAAATCACTGTGAACTCTTACCAGAATGTGTGACCAGCTGCTACAAATCTGTCCCTTTTCCCCACCTGACCATTTGAAGTCTTTTCTAGAAGCAGGATCAAAACAGATGCTACTGTCTTCCCAACTGTAAAGAAAAATCTTATCAAATATAATCCCAGTGGTACAGACATTTTTTAGCCCTTAGTAAGAGCATTAAACCGATAAACCTACAAAAGAATTCCTGGGTTGACTTTTGGACTCACAAAATTGCAAGGCATTTCCATAGGATAGTCTCTCCCAGCCAATTTTGAACCATTCAGCTGTCTTTAGAGTTGTGACTGAAAACAAAAGTCAAATCTCAGCTGCCAGCATGAGAGCTAATGTGCAAGTAACAAATTGATCATGCGCAGACTGAAGTGACAGCCCCCCGGCAATATGCACAGCCCTCTGTCAGCTCCCTCCATTGCTGAAGAATGTGTTGCAGGGTGCCTTGCAGCACTCCCTGGCCTTTTAGCCCTCCAAGCTGGTCAGATCCTGAGATGAGAAAAAGCCCCTGTGCTTTCCATCATGCAGATGAGAGACGTATCACACAGAGATCCAGCCGTCAGGTGGCACTGGAACCACCTATGGCCCCAGTCTCTCAGTTCCTGTATCAAGCATAAACAGCATCTGTAAAGATTTCAGTAACTGGGAGAATTCAAAATACAGGTTGGGATTTTTTCAGAATCAAAACAAAACTAAGCTTTAAACCTTTGCAATTCTTCATAACACAGAAGTCTATCTTCTATCTCTTCTCAAACTAAACATACACAAAGATGAAGCAACACAAATGGGCTTCAATGTGGCTAAATCTAAATATTCTTAAAAGTCCTTTTTCTTACTCCACTACACACCTCAAAGGACCCTCCCTGCAAAATCTACAGGGAGACATACCACAAACTTAACAGGCCAGGCTTCTCATGAGTGTTTTGTGCTCTCAGAAAAGAGCTGAAGCTACAGCAATACAGAAGTTGTCATCACTGACAGACTAAACAAACTGTTTACTGTTAATATAGACTGTATTTTGTGGTTTTTTCATTGATTTATGTCCTCAGATTTAGACCATGCCTTATATCACTGTTAAGAATTTTGCAAAGCAAAGAGGAAGATTTCACATTTACTGCTACAGTCACCTCCACTGTTACTAAAGGCATCAAATCTATTTTCCCAAACTGCTCTAGCTGTCTTAAAAGATTTTTGTTCCTACCATTAATACTGAAAGGCCATTCCAGCAGCTCTTTATTCCAAAGTCCATGACTTCTAAGAGTCAATCTAACTGTATTCATATCCTGTGGTGTGTGTATGCATATGGTCTTTTAAGTCTGAATTTTCTTCCTGTTGTTGATATTTATGCCCAGGAGTATTTACAGAAAGCAACAGTGTGATTCTAATTCCTTCTTTTCTTTGGTATCATTCATCTTCTACTCATCCCATTTTACCAAAGGCTCCAGTCTCTTGCAGTGGTCAATTATCCCTTTCTCCTTTTGTACTCAGTTATTCTTCCTTCTTGAAAACTCACCTTCTCCTTCTGCTGACACATTTTCTCTCATGTGAAGTAACTCAGCTGTTCTCCAGAAGCCAATCTCTTCTTTCACAGTCATATTCAATGAGTCATCTTCTCTTTCAGGTATCTGTCCAATCTTCATTTCAGTAATTTCCTAAGGATCCTGAGATTTTTGTCTACAACCATATTCTTCTGTTCCATTCTTCTGATTTAATCTAAAATCAACATGCACAGTTTTGACTGTGATATTTCTCTATATACTTTGGCAGACAAATATGCAAGCATGAGTTTTCATTTACTATTTAAAACTGGTAACACACATCCTTTAATTGCTAAAACCTGCCATAGAATCACAGAATATCTTGGGTTGGAAGGAACCTTAAAAGTCATCTAGTTCCAATCTTACTGTCGTGGGCAGAAGGGACACCTTACACTAGACCAGGTTGCCCAAAGCCCCATCCAACCAGGTCTCATCATTGTATGTGCAGGGCACTCCCTCTACTTCTTCAGAAGCATGTCTTCATAATTTCCTCTTCTTTATTTTTACCATATTGGAAAAAAAAAATAATAAATTCTCCTGTGTACATTTCTTCACCTACAAGTCTATACAAGCAGACTCCTCTGATTCTTGGCCTTTTTTAAACTTTGCCAGCATTGGCTCTACACCTTCAGATTAAGTTCAGCGTTTCATCTGTTCATCAGCAACAACCCAAGACACAATCATTTGCAAGGATTATCAAACTGCCTTTGAACTCTGCCAATTACTAACTGAAAGCCACAAGACTCTTCAACTGGAGTTAAGCAAACTACAGATGTGTCTACATACACATCTGCTCTTTCCTGTTTCTCCCACAGTAAGAAGGATATGCATCACAATATCCAAAATTATTAAAATTAAATGCCTGTAAATGCCTACATCCTGTCCTAATGGTCACTGCTTGCCAACATTGCCACCAGCTGTATTGACATACTCACTGCTTCTAACTAGGTGAAGAAATAATGAAAGATGAAGAGAAAAATATTGTGTCTCCCAGGCACACTGGGAAAATGCTGTTAAGAAAGAGTTAATAAGTGTGAGGAACAAACCTAAGGTAAGTGCCATTTCAACCAAAGCGAGAGAAATCAATTTGACCTTCTAGAAGATGGGTACATTATGAGTGAAACAACCTCCTCTTACATAATAGAGCATTTCTTCCTTACAGAAGGTAACATTTTTAAAAGGAAGGACAATCTCTGCACTTCTAACCTGCTGATGGTTGCAGAACAGAGGTTTCTATTGGGCCTGTCATGGGAAAAGCACTAAGAGCTCCTAGCCTTCAGCCAAAAGGAAATGCAGGTACTAAAAAATAGTGAACTATATTAAACTACAACAGATGTTTCACTACATTTATTTCCCAGGTCCCAACTACAGCTAGGAACTATATCCATCAACTATCTTTAAGTACTGGAAACCGTCCATAGAAACAAGGTGAAACGGAAACTGGAAAAGTTTGCAATACAAAGGAATACAGAGTGACACGAGTTCTACCACATGCTTCATTCTGGAAACCCCAAAACTACAACAAATACAGAATTTTTTCTGTTTGAGGAGAGAGGCTGAAGGGAAGAATGAAGAATACACTTTATGAGGTTTTATTAATGCAAAATGGAACAGTATTAAGGAGCTTTACACTCATGTACCCAATGAGATTTTACCAGATGTGAATTCTATGTTGTCAATCTAAATGCCCCTATCTGCATCAAACTGCTGTTAACCAGCAGTCATTATCTTCCCAGTTCTGAGCAGAGCCCTGCCCAACATGAACAACTGCTATCTAAAAAGGAAGCATACTAGACTACCTTGGACAGAATCAGAAATATCACCTAGGTGCCTCCAGAATAAGCTACAATAGTGATTAGAAATCAGGCAGGTGGCACTTAAAATGAGACGTGAAAACACAGATTTAGGGCTGCCAATACAATTTATCGAGATTCACGGCTATACACAGCCACAGCTACCAAGCACTCAAAACCTCATAATGAACAGACTCTTCAAGAAATCCTTATCCTCATAATGAACAGCAAAAGAGCTGAGGTGGGACTTAATATACCTACAGGCCTGACTTGGTTTTCTTCCACACAGAGAACAAACAAATTCTGCTTCCATTCCATTTCAGTCACCTCAGCGTGGTCTTTCCAGATCCTTCCTGTTGAGTTTTGCTAAAATTTCTTCCTATAATCTCTAAAAAGCTTTTCAAGTTGTGGAACCCCCACACTTGAGGGAGATCCACTCTCCCATGGTAACACTATATTCTCCATGAAGTCCTGCTATTTCTATGAAGAAAAATCAAAGTACTCCAGAAAGGCAACAAACAGCTTTTTTTGTTAAAATGGAATATTAGAAAACAACAATCCTTTTGCAAATGTGTAGGGAATCAAGTAGGAATAGCAAAAGGAAAGTTATGTAATCTATCTTTGGAAATAATTTTATTAAAACAAGTGTTACTGAAACGCAAACTACTCTGTTTATCAGATTTTAAAATGAAACTCAATGCATTTTTTTTTCTTTTCATGATTAAAGCTTAGAAACAACTTGTTATGGCTTTTAATATAATTTGTGAACATAGCCTAACTTTTGGCAGCTACTGGCACAGAAAACTACCACATTAGTCCTGAACCTGCACTGTGGTTTGACTGCACTTCTTTTTCAAATCCAGTATTTGAAAGAAACCTGATTCAAATGATTAATGAGTAGAATAATCACTAGTGTAAACATATACCACCCAACTAATATTCAAACCCAGGTAAGAATCAACTTCGTTGCTCCTCTTTGAATTATGCCCTAAGAAAGCAGGAATAGGAGAAAAAAGTACTGCTACTCAGCAGTATTCCTCCTTCTTTCTAAAAACTAGGTATGCCTTCACAACTACAATGAGCTATGCTAGTGTCAGGAAAATCCCAAATTATTCTATTTGCACTGAGTGAAAGTTTGAGGGCTGTCTCAATTTTGAAAGAAACAATACACACCAAGAAAAGACCACTCTCCTATGCTGAAATACTAATACTTTATTAGGTTTAGCACTGAAGGTCAACAAAAGAGTACTTACCTTCTGTTTTGGAAAGTTTTGGAATAGAAATCAGTCTGTTGCTATGTGACTGGTTTCCAGGCAGCAGTTCCACTCACTTCTTCGGGGAAACGACATGTTCTTCTGTTTCTGCAAATGCTGTTTATAATGAGTAAATCCAAGTAGGTTCAACTCAGACAACATACTGTGAACCATTAACGAAAAAAACGCATTTGCAAAAACCAGAACATAATACACTGACCTCTCTCAACTCTGATTTGGAGAAAAGAGATGCATCATATACATGACAGATTGCTGGCATTACATTTTCTGGCTGTTGACTTGAGAGAATGCCAACTTTTATGAAATATACTTGATCCATTCCATTTATTTTGTGAATAAACATGAACAGCTTCCTCCATTTCTTACCACATTTGAAGGGCTTAGACATATCCAAAGTGACAAGTGTCAGTGGAAATGCTATAAAAGGGTGAAATTTTCACTGAATACTGATGAACATCCCTCAAGAACACACCAAGGATGCATTAATAAAATCATTTTTCCTTACAAGTTTTTTTACACTATTTTTATTTGGTCCTATCTATAAAAAAGTGTCTCTATCAATTTAGCATCTCACTTAAGGAAGCGACTCACTTAAGGAAGTTCAGAAAAATGAGAAGTAATTTAAAAACTCAGTACAATATGACAAAATCCATTCAAGCTGAATTCAAACAGCATTACTTAAACTTCATTGCCCTCTTTTCACCAGCTCTGAATTGAACAACCTAAATTGAATCAAACTCTTATTTGATTATTTCTTCAGATAATAAATAAGTCGCTCAGAAAAACAAAGCCCCAAATCCACATTTATATTTTTTGAATTTTAAAGAACTTAAAGGAAATTATTTTGCTTTTTAACATAATTAGCATCCAGTAAAATAAATTACGAAGCCTCAGCTTTCATTACCTTTAGCTATGCAAGTCTTTGCTTTGAGTAAATGCAGAGAGAAGACTCTTAAAACTGCATTTTTTAAATACAGGGGGCGGGAAAAGTCAGAAATCTGGTATTAAGAGCTAGACTGCACATTTGCTGAGAAACAAACAATTATGACAACAAATTCTAACTTCCAAAAAAAACCCCAAACATGTTCTGCAAACTCAATTTCCCCAGAAAAAAATAAAATACAAGAATGACAAAGAGAAGGGAAAAGGATTAAGAAGAAATCAGGGACCAGATCTTACAACATAAGGAGTAAAAGGTTAGACAATGAAAGGGGGTTTTCTTCAGGTGAGAGGATTCAGCCACATCTTTTGCAGTGGGTACAAGAAGACTGTATCTCCCAGCAACACTGTCCAGTGCTGCACACATCCTGCAGTTTATGTGATAAAGCAGTACTGCTGTGCACCCTTCTGATACAAACCAAAGCTGTGCACAGTCCCAAAAAATGACCAAACTCACCTACAAAACTATGCAACCCACAGACACACATTAAAGAATAACACTGAAATTGCAAAGTCAAACACTCAAGAACTGTGTAAGAATTTAATTTACGTGTGAAATGTAATTCTCTCTTTATAATCTATGGTAGAACTTTAATCCTTTCTTACACAAATGTACTGAAGAGTTAGGCTCTACCTCTGCCTCCACAAAGACTCTTACCTGGAGAAGTCAGGGATGTGAGCTCCTCTGCACTTAATGTATGTCCCTGATTTTCTCTGCAGGTGATTTGAGCTCTGGGGATACAACTTGTAGAAGAGCTGGAAGTATAATGAATATGCTACGAAGATAAATATAAGATAAAAATATAATATGCTACAAAGATCACACACCAGGAAAAGGGCACTAACAACCAGTGGCCACTTTGGCTCTTAACTGCATCTATGTTTCAGCTCCTCTTTCATAAAAGGTGGGGAGGGAAAAAGTGCTACCTTGCTGCCTTCCACCGCACGTAAAAAGAAATGTTCACTGATGTGCAAATCCTGACTGACAGTCACTGGGACAGAACTTAATACTACAGTTCTGTCACTAAAGCAAGTATGGGTACACCTTCCTGGTTTAATCACACTTTTGATATGGTGTGGGCAAGACTGTGCCCCAGTTTCTCATTTATTAAATAAAAAAGTATCTTCCTTCACAGAGCTTTTATGTGAACAAGCATATGCTTATGAGGCACTCTGATACTATGGCAATGCAGGATATACTCAAGCATGAAACACGGCCAAGTACACACCATGGTAACTACATGAAGAGCTTAAAATTTTCAGGATGTGGAAATTAACCTGAAATTTTACCCACATTTTCTTCACCTCTGTTTTCCCTTTGACTTATTTGTAACATTTAAGAATAAGTAATACTGGAAAGTGAAAAAAAAGTCAAATAATGCATGCATTGGATGTTTTCTTCATGCTCACATCTAATACACAATGCTCATTAGGATACAACTCCTGCCAGGAAGTGTGTGCTGAGCAGACAGACATTATCAGAATTTGTGAATGTATATTAAAAGTACAAGATATCATGCCTAAATGACCACCCCATTCCAGACAGGTTTTCTCCTTTCTCCCATCATTGAAAGGATTTGTACACACTTCTCTTAATTCTCTCTGAAAATCCTGACAGGCTGCTCCCAGCAAATATTACAACTACACCACATAGATATACAGAATAAAAATTAAGTATAGCAAACTAATTGTGCCACTTACAAGACTAACTGGGGAATTAAGGGTCTCTTTTCCCAAAAAGTGCTCGCTCAAAAATACATCATACTTTGTCAAGAAAACGTCTCTGCACAACATTTTGGCAATCTCTAGCACTTCCATTAATTCAGCAAGTCTCAAATGCACAAATTCCCTTTACTGTCATACTAAGCATTTCCACCTTAGAAAGGCAGCGCTGGACTGGCACAGTCCAGGGACTGCAGACCCTCACCCACGCAGAAGCGCTGCAAGAAACAGAGTTCTTTAACTCTCCGTCGCTCCACCAGCTCAGTCGCGAAGCTCCTGCCTCACACCATGAGTTTTGCCTCCTTTGCCATAGGCCTGCTGCCCGCGCTCTGTCGGGCACACGGATCTGTTCTCCACGCCAGTGTGGGAGCAGGGGACAGGTGTGCCGGTGGGGCGAGCTGAGGCGGCCTGCACACCCCGCACCTTGGCACGGCCGAGCAGCCGCCGGGCCCCTTGGCCGCCATTTACCTGGAGCAGGTGGTGGGCCGCCAGGTAGCCCAGGCGCGGGCCACCCCGCACGCCGGGCGGCAGCCGCCCCGTGCCGTAGCCGTGCCAGGCCACCACGTAGGGGTTGTCCATGGTCAGCCAGTAGCGCACCTGCCCGCCGAAGTGCCGGAAGCACAGCTCGGCGTAGTCGCGGAAGAGCCGAGGCAGGACGGGGCTGGCCCAGCCGCCGAAGGCGTCCTGCAGGGCCTGCGGCAGGTCCCAGTGGTAGAGGGTAACGACGGGCTCGACGCCCAGCTCCCGCAGGCGGGCCAGCAGCCGCCCGTAGTGCGCCAGCCCGGCGGGGTTGGGCGGCCCGGTCCCGTTGGGCAGCAGCCGGGCCCAGGACAGCGAGAAGCGGTAGTGCGAGACCCCCAGGCGCCGCAGCCCCTCGACGTCGCGGAACAGGTTGTTGTAGCTGTCGCTGGCCACGTCGCCGTCCACGGGCCCCGGCGGGGCTGCCCCCGGCGGCGTGGCCGGGCGGTGGGCGAAGGTGTCCCAGACGGACGCGCCCTTGCCGCCCTGGCGCCAGCCGCCCTCCGTCTGGTAGGCGGCGCTGCCCGCGCCCCAGAGGAAGCCGTCGGGGAAGGTGTCGTGGAGGAAGAGCTGGTCCTGCGGGTAGGGCAGCCGGGCGAAGCGGGACCAGGTGCCCGCGCCCTGCCCCGGCGCCGCCAAGCCCGGCCGCCCCAACAGCAGCAGCAGCGGTGGCAGCAGCGACGCGGCCAGAGCCATGCTCCCGGCGGGGCTCCGCGACGGCAGCCCCCGCCTCCCAGCTCCCCGCCGCCCCATTTTATCTCACCTCGTGCCCCCCCCCTCCCGCCCCGGTGGGCACGGCCATTAATAATTACCTCGGAGCTGCCGCCTGCATCCTTCTCAGCCGGTTCCATCGGGGAGAGCTGCCGCCGGGGGCGGGAGCCAGGGCGTGAGACGGGGCGGGCGGGGAGGAGAGGGGGGAAGCGGGGAGTGGGCTCCTCGGGGATAAGTGGACCCTCTCGCCCCCTCAGAGCGCCCGTGGGTACCGCCACGGCCCCTCAAAGGCGGAGATCTCGGGCGGCGGGCGGCGTGCCGCAGCCCTTCGCCCGCCCCGCCGGGCGCCCGCACCTCGCTGCGGCTGCGGGTGTGCCCTCGGAAGCGGGACCCTCGCCGCTGCCCTGCCGCCTTTCCTCCCATTGGAACAGCCCTCGAAGGCCGGATCCGTCCCTTCTGAGGGGCTGATCGCAGTCCCTTCCCGTGCCCCGTTGCAGTGCCGCCGTCGGGGAGTCCGTGGGGCAGCAGCCCCTGCGCCGCACCGAAGTGGGGGGAGCGATCGCGGGGCTTGGGGCAGGGGTGCGGGAAAAGGCGAGGAAATAAAAACGCTTTTCCCTTCACTCAGTATTTCCTTCGTGGTACTTTAGCAAGTCACATCTCACCTGCGATCTCTCATGTAGCAGCAGTTGCGGAGAAACTCATTGTCCAAGGACATGGTACACTCGTTCCTCCCCACCCGCTCCCCGAGAATTCATGGGCTGTCACCTCCCAGTAACAACACCTTTCTTTCCTGGAGTAGGAGGTTGGTATATGTGTTCGCTTGCTGCACAGAAAGCAAGCTCCAGTTAGAAATGCCACACGGATCTTTACGGAGAGGAAACAAAGACAGCTAAGTTTGATTACTGAGTTACATTTTGTAACTAAGTGAGCAGGCGTGAGGCATAGAATGCTCTTTAAAGGCAGGTCTCGAACTGCCCTTTGCGTCTTCTTTGGACAGAGTAATTCAACCAAGACTGCGAAGCAAGAAACAGCCCAACACATTGTAGAACCTGGTATTCAGTGGTGTCATTTGGGACACCTAAGAATAAAATACATCTACTAGACAGGCTGTTAGGCACAGAGAGATGTTCCCAGGAGATAAGGCTGGTGTTTAACTACAGAATGAAGGCCTTTAGATAATTCCTTTTTATTTTTAGAAAATAAACGTCCTCAGGGGAAAAATTACAGATAATCGCTAATAATGAGTCAATGGATTTAAATGCCAGTTGTGAACTAATGAAGGTTCTCTTTTGTACACAGGATGGGCTCTCACGTCTTCCAAATACAGGCAGGGCATTTGCCATGCCCATTTCTAAAACTTCCACGTTTTCTGCACTGATCCAGAACAGTTTTGGAGATTTAATTGTACTTTTTTTAAAGAGACCAAAGATGTAGAGTTAGTTTTCCACTGTGGCTATTAACTAATTGCCATGTAAGGGGGATCTGAACAGTCCAAGGAACAATCGACAGCCCTTCCCTAAAGGAGGAGGCTTGTAGGGCAGGAACAGGAGTGTCTTCCAGGAGTCAGTTTGGGATACAGTCTGAGAAGGTGCTGAAATGCAATTACAATCTAAGTAAATTACAACTTCAGATACAACAACAGAAAAATGGTTTGGCATCACCTGTTAGTGACTTGCAGAAACTAGAGATAATTGTTAAGTGCACTGGGGCATTGCTGCAATTGTCCCTCTGTGAGGAGTGGAGAGCCAGGCTCCAGTTCAGCTGCAGATCTGATTTCAAGGGAAGCATAGTATCTTCACTGGATCTTGCTGACAAAGTATTTTTAAAATTGGGATGTACAGGCATGTCTCAGAAACACCAGCACCTGGTTATTAGTGATGGTAAGTCTATTGCTAATATTTAAGGGGAAAAAAAAATCGAGTATATAGGGACATGAGATTTTTAAATACATCATGGCACATTCTTTTTTCATGTGCTAATTATTAACTAAAAACTTAGGTCAAAACTATTTGTACTTGGGCAGCACCAATAAGTAGACACTGAACTGAACTGAAGCTCCTTCACTAGGGAGCTTGTTTCTTCCAGAGCCTATCAACAGTCAAGGAAAAAAATGGCCTCATGGTATTACTCTATGTCAGTCTAGACAACTTCTGAAGAAGGCTACATTATCCAAAAACTGTCAAGGATACAGTGGACTGTACTCCCAAAGCAAGAAGCCCATTTTTGTGGGAAAAAACCTCACCATAAGCTGGTGGCACAAAGCTGTCACTTCAGCTGTTACTTTACTTGCATGTCTGCCAGATGAAAACTTTATCCTTTTTTGTGTGTGCATGTAAATTACAGAAAATGTGTAGTGTGGCCTCCAGTTCCATGCGTTGTTTTTGCTTTTTTTCTTAGAAAACTTGTTTTCATGTCTTAGGACAACACAATTACCGAGTGCTGTGGGCCAATATATTTCTTTTCCCTAGCAGACAGCCTAACAAACTCTGTGCAATATTAACCATGCAGAAAGGTCAGCCAAACACTTGCAGACATCCAGGTCTCCCTCACTGCTCCTTGAGTTCAAAGTGTGGCTGCATTGTGTCCATGTTGCTGAGCAAGCACACTTTCAATTCTGCCCCAGGTAAGCAGATTAGGATTTGACTTTCAGTCTATTTGTTTTGGTGATTATTGAACATTCGACTTTTGATAATATGCATAATGTATAGGACTGTGCCATTATAATCTTCCTTCAGGCTGTGCTGAGATTTTCTTTGCTAGATATAGAGTCAGTCCATGCAATCAAACTCAACAGTGCTCTGACTGAACACTTATGTTTATATCCCAAAGGGGCTGAATCTTCTGGGATACTTAATTTTAGGTAAAATAACTCTATTACTGCTTTAGATTCATTTAACAACTTCCCCTGAGGTAATATCATGCTTCAATGCAGCAAACCCCTTTATCATTTTAAGATCTCCAGAGAAGAGCTAGAAGCCATATACCAGTAGCATCTGTGGTGGAACAAGTGATCTCAGTGCCTGAAACCACCATCTCCTGTTTTAATGCCCCTTCTCTCTTCGCAAACATACTTCCAAATGCATACAGCCATACAGCCAATTGAAAATAGCCTTGGATAATAGATTTTCAGTCTCAGCATTTCATCTCAAGACATAAAAGTATTTGCTAACACTTGGAAAAAATGCTTTAAAAAATCAGCACTTGATTTAGACTTGAGTGCTTTCTCTGACATTGCTGCATAACAATACTACTTCCTTATTCTGTCTGTTAGATGCAAACTGCTGAGCTGTCAAATTTTACTTCCACTTCCTCATCAATAGCTGTTTCCAGTGGAAAGATGTCCTACAGCATTCTACATTTACCTTCTTCATCCCTGCCTGAACACCACAGATTACAAGGCACATAAGCTCTTTCTCTTGCAAGTCCAGTTTCCTTGAAAAAATGTGGCCTTCCATACCTGTTCCTTCTTTCTCCCATGATCACACTACTTAAATGTATTCACTGTACATTCAGAATGATCTTAGAGACAGCTAGTGATTGATTGAATTGAAATTAGGAATGGGGTATTTTCAGGTTCAAAATAAACCTGCTGATGTAGTAAATGCAGTGCAGTGGCATGCTTGGGAAGATGTTGAAGGCTCCTGTCTCATATCTCTAAGCACCAAGTCACTCTCAACTCCATTTTTTTCCAACGCCTTGTTCTGGATCATGGACACTTTAGTTTGTAGATGATCTCCCTGTCATCAAAAGTGCCTTCTGAATGGGTGAAAGAAGGGATGGGAAAAGACACAAGGGAAAAGAAGTTGCCTCTCTCCTAAGAAGGTGGGTAATGAAGAGGTGGATACAGCCTCGCTCTCCCAGTCCTGCACAGGAGACGTGAATTTGTCTGGCAAGAGGAGTTCAGAGCTGAGGGAGAAGAGAAAGGGTAGAAGAGTGCCCCTTGCTGACTCCAGCCATGCAGCTCATGAGCCACAGGCTTCAGCTGGTTTTTAGACTTGAGTGGAACCCTGATTGCAGTGGCTGAAGAAATAGATGCATTTCCATAGGGTCTGCTGAGCCTGTATGAACAGTGACAGTGGGTGTCAAGGGAAATTACAGACCAAACAGGGAGTTAGTTGCCTAATGAATTTTGGCTCGTTTGGGGTAGAAAATCCTGGAAAGCAGAGTGACTTGACCATTCACAAGGGTGAAAAAGATTTAACAATTTAGATGATGGATCTGGGGGGACTGGATCTCAACTCTAGGAGTTGCATACCTGTGAAAATTCTGGTCTCATGCAGTATAAAAGGACCAGAAAGATAATTTCATTCTTCTCATTGCTCTTTTAATTTCTGCTTGTGATACACTGTTATCATTTTGGAACCAATTTCATTCAGTCTCCACAGGATGGCTCAAAAACTTGAATCCTGCGTCTTAGTGTAGAGCTGACAGCACTCTGGAGACATGTATGGTGACTTTTCAAATACAGTCATCCTATCTCTTCAGTTCAGGCACAGCTGAAGCATTTCCATTCACTCTTCAAATTCCCAGTATTTTAAAACTTCTGCCAAAATGCCACACCTTCTATGAAAAGAAAGATCCACAGGGACTTAAATGAAGAAATAAAAAGCACTACTATTCAAAAATGAAAAAGCAATGCTGAGTTTTACGTACATGGAAATTGAAATTTTATGCATTAAATTCAGTGAGGGAAGAATGTGTTGCAAAATTGCTTCTATCATCATATCTTTAGATCACTTTCTGTAGGTAAATTGATAATACTACTTCTGTACTTGCTAACTCTGTACTTCAGTAAGCACTTGAATGACACTGCAGTTCAGATACTTATTTCTTTTCAATTTCAGCTCATGAAAATATTGGCCTCATTTACTACAAGGCAAAGAGTTGCTCACAAAGAAATAGGATTGGTTTAAAATACTACTGTAGTGTGTTAATTCTTTGTCAGATTTTCTGCCTAAATGACACTTTTGCAGTTAAGAGTTATATCACATTAAACTGAACTGAGATGAAACTTTGTACACTATTATTTTAAAATATATTGCACTAAGCTGCTACATCACTAAATGTACAGGCAACACTGGCTGCAAATGCATAAACATTTTTTTACAGCTTCAGTTATATGATGTTCTTTAATAAACACAACTATTACGTTACACAAAATCAATTTCCAAAGAGCAAAAACTTAGTCTCGGTTCCATGTGAAGTGCGTAGTACTGAAATGTGCTTTATAATCAACTGAGTAGTAGTTTAGCATTTTAGTGCTGCTGTGTACTAACATAAATGCACTTGGAAGCCATTTCCAGTTGCTCTACCAAGGGTTTACTCCTGTGTTTCCAAGATCGGCTCAAAACCACTAGGAAGTCAAGACATTTATTACCAAAACGCAAGTATGCACAGTTACACAGGGTTTGCCTCTTCAAATGTGGTTGAGGAGTTGAACCAGATTAGGCCAACCAAGATGGAGTATGCTGTAACAGTTCAGACTTGAAAAGTAGACCATTCTAATAAAAGAAAAAAAAAAAATAAGAAAAAAAGCCTTGACAATTATTGCAATGAATTTCACCTCTGAGATATGAAAGCATAGATGCATGGCCAGTAGCCATTTTGCATTAAGCATTTCTTCACCGCTGCTACCTACTGCACTGCTTCAATAACTGAAGGTCTCATAATTTCCATAGTAAGTAGGCTTGCAGCAATGAAATTTAAAGTTTGTACCTAACTTTGCAGCCAAGTAATGAGATGTTCGTGGTCAGTTCATCACACATTATCTCTGCTGAACCTTCCTCCTGAGGGAGAGGACTCCTCATGTGGTTACCCTAATCCAACATGGGGACCTGCCCAAGGAAGACAGTAGTCCATGAACTTTTCCCATGGAATCCTTCCCATGGACTGTAGTTCTGCATGAATTGCTCAAATGTGGGTCTCTTCAATGTGGTGCAATCCTCCAGGAACAAGTTGCTCCAGCATGGGTCTCGTGTGGGGTCCTGCCAGAAAATTTGCTCTGGATTGACTCCTCCATGGGCAGCAGGTGGATCTCTGCTTCCCCATGGACCTCCATGGGCTGCAGGGGTATAGCTGACCCTCCACATGGTCTTCACCACAGACTGCTGGGGAATTTCAGTTCCAGTGCCTGGAGAACATCCTCCCCCTTCTTCTCCACTGACCCTGGTGACTGCAGGGCTATTCCTGTCACATATTCCTCTCACTTATTCTCACTCCTCCCTCCAGCTGCAATTGCTCCTCCACAGTAACTTTTTTCCTTCTTAAACCTGTTATCCCAGGAGTCTACATTCATCACTGATGGGCTCGGCCAGTGCCAAGTCCATCTTGTAGCCATCTTCATTTGCTCTGTTGAACATGTGGGAAGCTTCTGGCAGTTTTCCCAGAAACCACCCTTTCTACAAAAACCTTGCTACAAAAACCCTGTACTTTGGTAATTCTGTGCTAATGTCCTGGGGGCCTCAGGGCATCTCAGAAGATGCTTGCATTCAGGTAATTGAACTGAGCCCTTGACAGTTCAAGGCAATCTATAAGCAATGTAATATGTGCTAGAGTCATCATGCCTAGAGAGTGATTCAGCTCAGCACCAAGGAGATTCACCTGCCCAAACATGTATGCCTGGTTCCACCTCCAGCAGCCAGCGCATGGTGTCTGGAACATCCACATTGGAGTTGCCAATATTGCACTGAGGGTTCATTCCATCCACCTACCTGTGGTTGAAATTACTTCTGTCTAGGTATTCCACTTAATATTCAAAAAACAATACAAATCACATATAGATCTTGTGTTATATCCATCAGCTTTGGACAGACAATATGGTGACTCTATGGCATGACACAATGGTTGTTGAACAGCCTTGTGTGTACCCTCCTGTGACCAACCAAATGTGGGAGATCCATGTCCAGCCATAATGACCACTGCAAGTCAAGCAGAATACCCTCATACATTCAGAATTATACCCAGTGTCATGTGTAAAGATAGGAGCCTTGACCATAGTGATTGTTTGCTTCTCCAGTTACACAATCTGCTATTGCCAGACCTCTGTGAGTCCTGCATCATACAGCTCTTTTTGAAGGCATGTGGGTGTCTGAATCTCACTCTACTGGTACTTTAAGAGAAATTGGTATCTTAACACCATTAATTATAATCCTATACATAATACTTCTACTTTTATCATTAATACATGGATTGCTTTATCCTTATCTGAAATCACAGGACGTCTATTCTTTTCAGCAATATGATGTCCATCTCTTCCTTAGAGTGAAATTAGACAAAGGGGTAACATTTAACAGTGTCAGGATCTTAATACTTCTTCCTGAGCAGGAGCCAGTCTACTTAGATTATTGTCCCCCTTAACTGGTCGATTTGCAACCCCTTCTTTAGACCAAACCATAAAGGGCAAAACAGGAAGCCATGTGTGCTACCACTACCTTCAGTTCTCTGAGATTAAGTGTTTGTGAGACTATTTTGAATATTCTCAAGGTCAGTGATTAGATTTCCACCAGCCTCTCTGATTCACCCCTACAGTGCATATCTGCTGCAATCAAAGGATGAGCAATCTAATAAGGAAGGACAAGCTATGCCACATTTATGGTGTGGGTAACTGGAGGCACGAGTAACAAAAGTGCCACAATGATGAAGTAACACATGTTGGCACATCAGTGTTTTGGTCCTCCTCATCCATCAGGTAGTTTCAGAAAATATTACCATCTGAGGGATTCTTAAAGAAAAAAGTGTTTGGGATTTCTGCTCATTGGCTGTGAAGAAACTCCCAAACTGTGGTTGAAGGAGGTAGTGATTATAATTTAATATATGTATATTTAAGCTATATGTAAAGAAGTAAGCTTATTCTCTAGAATTGTTGGGCCACCAGCAGGTTTATCTACTGTTTGGAGCTGCATCTAAAGCAAGCATTTTCCAAGTGTAAATCTTTGATTTACAATATTCTTTCCTATGTGCACAGAATGTAACCTATGCAAAATTTCAGCTTGAAAAAAATGGATTGCAGTCCCTGTAACAATGTTCAGATGAACTCAATGCTGGAAGAATGTACCCCTCTTACTAGTATGGAGCATGTATTCTTCATCCAATGTATTCTTCATCCATTTGTTTTTAAATTACAGTAATTTCACGAATACAAGCCGCACGGAGTATAAGCCACATATCTGGTGTGTTGGCAACATTGATGTCTTTGTCAATAAAAAAGCCGCATCCCGAATATTAGCCGCACTTTAGTTCGCAGCGAACTTTCACAAAGTCGTCATTTAGTAACACAATCGCGGGATCGCCGGGGCTTACTGGCTTACTGCCGACCTCGGAAACATTGTTTCCAAGTGAAAAAAGACACAGACAATAGCTGCGGCAGCACCCTTTATTTACAAGCCGAAAAAGACAGGAACAATAGTGTGGTCATTTTGCGAGCATTCCCAAAGGATCCGCGCTGCCTTTAAACAGCCACTCAGCCGCGTGGGCAGGCAGCTGAGCTCCGAGCGGAGCCACATCTCCGTGCTAGCACAGCCACCCCGCTCAGCCCGCGGGCGAGCGCCCCCCCCCCCACCCCTCTCCCTGTGGGACGAGTGGCCGCTCTACCCCTCTCCCTGTGAGCCGAGCGGCCGCTCTACCCCTCTCCCTGCGGGGCGAGTGGCCCCCCTCACCCCTCTCCCTGCGAACCCAGCCAGCTGCGCAGCCGCACAAGACTGAAAACACTTTAAAAAGTACAGAGAAATATCACACACTTTTATCAACTGCCGAGGTAACTCGCCGAGGTAACTCACCCCGATAACAACCCCCGCCCCTCAGTAACGCCGCCATCCACAGGCAGGCAATAAGCTGTTCTCTGATTGGTTCATCGACAGAACAACGGGAAACCATGGATTTCAAACTGTTTCGACTCGGGATTGGACTGGCATGATACTAGGTAAGGGCAGATATCACATTTTTGTTCATAAATTAGCCGCCCCCAAGTATTAGCCGCACTTCCGGGTTTCCACCAAAATTTCGTCTAATTGCTGTGGCTTGTATTCGTGAAATTACTGTACAAAAAAATTTCCTTGTAGCAAAAAATTGTTTATATATACACAGTGAGGCAGTCCACTCATAGAGAGAAAAGCAGATCCCTGCCATTGTGAAAGTGCTTCATAGGAGGCAGCAGCATGTGAGTTTTAAACCTATTAGATTTTTTTTAATGTACTATAGTTAGGCATCATCAAGCAATTCCTTCTTTAGACTGAAACAGGGAAAGGGCTCTTTGCAAGGACCATGGGGGAGAAAGCATTTTCCAGACCAATTTCTCTGTTAGGTAGCAAGGGGTAGCTATTGAGTGAGCTACAGTTTTTGGGGTATGCTGTCAGATCAGGTATCATCTGGGCAATTTATCAGATTAGGTATCATCTGGCAACAAAGGCTGATATGGCACTTTTCTTTCTGAATTATGTAGCTTAGTCATAGATACAAAGAAAGGTTAATTTGGTCTTTGTTTTTAATTAACTTAGCATTTAATTTCCTCTAGGCCTAGCTTTCAGCTGACAAACAGATGGTCACTGAAAGGAAGGTATCTGTGTCCATTTCTCTCTATTATTTCTATCTTCAGTTCAAATCAGTTTTTAACTTAAAAATCTGGAAATTTTGAGGAACGTGATCTACTAAACACATCCACTTATTTTTCATGCCAATTTTTCATTGCCGCCTGAGAGTCCCTCTTGTGTATGAAAGAGTTTTTCTGGATGTTCCCTTACAGTGGATGCACTGTGAGGACAGAGCATCAATGCCTGCAGTGTGCTAGGCTTGTCTTAGCATGTTTGCTATTATTATTTCAGCAGACCAGCAGCAGTTTCCCAAGGATCACAAATGAAAGCCAGAAAATGTGATTTTTCAAAGTGAGGCAGGTATCTCAAAAAAAGCTTAGCAAAATTTCACACCATGGGGAGAGCATGCTTCCCAAAGCTGCTGGCATCCTCCAGATCCATCTCAGCTGTCAGTGCAGTCAGCACTGGAAGACTTCAAGGTCAGTGGATTTTGCCTCCAGAGACTGCAGCACTACTCTTGCCTCTTTAAAATGCTGACAGGCTTCGTTTGGTGGCAAAGGATCTGCCTGGTTTGGTGTCTTCAAGCCATGCCCCTTACACACTCATGATCTGCCTGGTGAGGCATTTCATGTTTTCCTGTAACAAGGTGTTCATAAGGCCCCCCCTGTAGCTCCCTGGGACTAACACAATGTGTCTTGATTTCTAACTCTTTTGCAGTGCTCAAATCAGATCAGGTGTCTCATTTCACACCTATCATTGCTCAACTGCATCCTGCACTGTTCCCATTCTCCACCTGAGTCCCAGACCATATCATAATACAAGGCACTTCTCCTACCATGAAAGGACATCACACTCCACAGCAGCATCTTGCCTATACTTTCACATTACTATTTTAGCTTAGCTTAAGGATTTCCACTTTTATTTTCAAATCACTCTACAGGCTTTCTTTGCCCAGCGTTGTGTTGGGCCTATATTTGAGCAGTATTAAATGGGGCTGCAGAGTGAACTCTCTCAACAGCAAATATCAGCTAAATACCCATAAGGAGGTGGCCACTACTTAAAGAAGAACTAGGAAGGCTTCTAGCTGTGAAATATATGTAAACTGGAAGGACTGCCTTCTTTGAGTGTCAGCTTCCCCTACACCATTATATAAGGGAGATGATCTTTAAGGTCCCTTCCAACACAAACCATTTTTTGATTATACTAAGGCAGTATACAAAGAATGAAGCCTTTCAGCAAAATCTCTTTAATATGCAATGGAATAGTATATTAGTAAACAATTCTATGATGGGCATAACTATGTTAATTGTGGCTTAGTTTGTGCCTCTTCTAAAATGGGACTTATGTTCATCAACAGAAGCATCTTTAGGCTTCTTTGCAGGGGACATGGATGCATGAGAAGGTCTCTGGTTGGTGACAAGTGCTATCTGATCTGCAATAACAGTCTGTTTGGGCATGTTTGGTACATGCACTGTGAAGCTGTCATGCCTTACATGAAAGGCTTCCCCTCCCTTTCTCCTCCTCCAGGTGCTTGACCTCAGCAGTCAATACTGCAGCTACTCCAGGGACTAGGGAGGTCTCACATAAGGGCTTGTGGAGCAAATTCCTAGCCACAAAGTCTGGGACTTACACGCAATAGGGAGAAGGCAAGGGAGAAGTTGTTCCATTGTATATCTACAGCAAACCCTTTCCCCTCAACACCCAGCCCTTCTGCTTTAGCAAAGCAGCCTGCTTCTTTCAATATGTGACTAATAATCCAACCACTTTGATCCTTCCTCACATGCACCCTCTTTTTCCAGTAACCTCTCCCCTGATGCACTCAGATGGAGCCAGGGACCAGGAGGACAGGGGCAACACACGACCCATAAGCAGGAGACAAACTTATTTGCATGTGATTTTAATTTCTATTCCTATTTGGACGTGGGGAATGTTTTGGTCACTCACAGAGCCACTGAGTAAAGTAAGCCAGCAGCCATATAGGGCAATAAAACAATGGGGGTCCTTCCAGATCTATTCTGTCCTAAACTAACCTATAGGTCCAACTGTACTGATAAATAAAAGAGAATATGGTGTGCATGTACATTCATCGCCTAATCTGTTTGTTGTTCTGTCTCTCTTTTTGCACAACTCTCTGCAAGACAAATCTGCTACAAAGGGAAGCAGCCATAACCACTGCAGACCTGAGCCAAATGGTGCTGCTTAGCCCTAGGCACAGGAATCAGTCTCTTTTATTTGCTTTTCTTCAGCATCATGAAAATGGCTAAAAGTGCAATTAGCCCTTTCTGTTTGGTACAAGGATTTATTTTTTTTTAAATCTACACATGCAGCAGTAACTAGCAAAACATGTCCATAGCTTATCTAGCCTACTTCCCTACCAGCTCCTATTCAGAGGACATATCTGTGTATACACAGAATTCTGTGAAGATTTCTGACAATTGGTATAAACACCTACGTAAGTCCTTACAAACTTTTCTTTCCAGCTTTTAACCAGCTGTTGTACTTTATTTTACTGTAGAAATGGCCTCAGGTTTCATCAGGGGAATTTTAGATTGGATATTAAGAAAAATTTCTTTACTGAAAGGATTGTTAAGCACTGGAACAGGCTGCTCAGGGAAACGGCTGAGTCACCATCCCTGGAGTTATTCAAAAAACATGTGTATGTGGCACTGAGGGACATGGTTTAGTGGTGGACCTGGCAGTGCTGGTTAATATCTGGACTCAATGTTCTTAAAGATCTTTGCCAAATTAGATAGTTCTATGATTCTGTGTTCATACTGTTGTCTAAGGAATAACACCTCACACACAGACCTACCATTGTTATTGCTGAGATGTGAAACCCTCTGCTCTTCTCTGTTCCACTCCAAGACACTGTGTGACGCCAACCTGCACAGAGTGATTGAATTTCCCAGATTCGGAAACATCAAGGACAAAAATCTGGGATGCTTCTTGTCAGGTGAGATAGGATTGGTCTAGGTGAGGCCAAGGAGACTCATGGTTCCTGGAACTGTGAGAGAAGGAAGGTATAAGAAAAGTTATTGTCAGGCCAGCTGGGCAACTGCACGTTGTTGATTCCATGAAAGGTTTGCTGGTGGGCTCAGAGTGTAAACAAGAGCTCTGATTCACATATGTTAAGAGAAGGGGAAAAATTTATAGCGGTTAATGTATTTTATATTTATTATCTAAATGAATAGTGTAGTTACCATGGCTCAGACACGTTTACAAACATTCCTAATCCTCTCACTTCTGAGAAAGTTCCATGATCATCGACTAGATAGGGAAGAAATTCAGCGTGTACACACATGCATGACATATTTCTAAACACTGGTGATAAAACTGGTGCTAAATGGTGGCAACTTTAGATCATGATTATACAGTAGAGCATAGCTTTTTTTATTCCCATGCCTTAGATTTGCAAAGTTTACCTATCTTTCTGGAAAAAAAAAATTGTTTTTAAGCCCCCAAAACTTTACAGTACTTGAGCTGATAGCATGTAGCATACTGTCTGTCATTAATATTATTTAATTACTTCTTTAAAAGTCTAATCTATAATAATTTTGACTTTCTCCTAAAGTTTTTCTTGGCACTCAGATCGAAAAAGGGAAAGTGAAGATGTCATCAATGTGAACGTGAAAGCTTTGGAAAGGGATGAAAGGTATTATAATAATACAAGTTGTTGCAGTGGTTATCAGTAGCTTCCAACAGAGATTTGTCTCCAGAGCTCAAGCCCCTAATGATGCTACAGAAAGGATGTCATTAAATATCCAAGTTCAGAAGACTACTTCAAAAGCAAGTCTGATGGATGAGGCATAGTGTTCTTTAAATGACTTCTGAAAATTTTTGAGGATTAGCCTTCCTTGCTAGTAAATGTATATTAAACCCTAAGTTATTATTAAGGTGATTTTATCTTAGTGAGTTTGTCATCCAAATGGGATTTTATAGGATATGTTGGGAATTTTCCAACAGAAACTATTTTTGGTTGGAAAATGCAGCTTTATCAAAACCACTGGGGTTTTTTTAAATAAAAATGTACATGCCAGCTTTGATACAGATGGAATTTTCATATCAAAAAATCAAAGAAGTAGAGAAGCCTAAGTCATAACAGCCTTCTAGCTTGGCTCATTTATCTGGCTGTGGGGATGACTGAGATTTCTGGATGAGCATGACTCTGCCTGGAGACTTGAGGATCTGTTTTCTACCCTCAAGGAAAGTACTACTTTCACCCAGCTGTGCTGGGATGAGTTATTTTTCATCTAGAGGGAAGAGAGTGAGAAAATGAGGTTTGCTTTGCAGCCTGGTGGTCATGACTCACACATGCAGTGTCATTGCCAGAGATGCAATGTGATGATAGCACCAACATACAAGAAAAGAAGCCAAAGGGCGTTCATGTCTCTGGTCAGACAACAGCAGAGAAGATTGAATGATCTGCCTTCTCCCATTTTAGTTCCAATTACATCTTGTGACTGCAGCCAGACACAGTATGCATAGAAAATACACTTGGCAGCAGATGCCCTCAGAACATGGTATTCCAATGATATAAAGGGCTACAAATGGAGAAGAGACTCAAGAAGGGAAAAGTATTTCATCTTTCCAAGGGACTGACTGACGATGAAAGCATAGATATATTCTAGAGAAACACTCTGTGATCTGTAAAAATAAGAGGCTTTTGCCTACACATATCTTATCTCTTGACAGGAGTTCAGGCATTTCAGATTTTCTCCAGGTATCCAGAATTGCTGAGTAAGCATGCTGTAGCAATAAAAGAACACGCTGTAGCAAGATGATAAATGTGACTTGCTTAACAACTGTGTTATCTCGTATGGCCAGGCACAAAAGTAGATAGCATAATCTAAGTATACATGTACCTTATGCAAAGGGTATAACAAACTGTAAGTCACACACTTTGAATTATCATCCATCCATTTGCAATGTAGCCACTCCCCTTGAAAAATATATATAGACAGAAATTAAACACAAAAATTGTCATGGAATTTATTACAAAAATGAAGTTTCATACCTAGTGGAGAAGGGTCACCCACACTTTATTTCTGTGTTGCAAAAATATGTTTTGCAATTATACTGCCATGAATGGACTTCTGCCAATTTAATGCTTTGTTTCCCATTACAAGCTGTCATGACAGGTGTGATTTTTGTACCTTTTATTGTGGGAACACCTGACCTTCACATGAATGTCTTCATACTGATAATAGCTGAAAGCTCTTCCCCACTGCAGTACTTAAAATTCTTTTGTCTGCTTGGTTTCTGTCTGATTAATGTAGAAAGTCCAGAGTTCATTTTGTAGCAAAGCAAGAACACTTTTCAAATATTTCCAATTCAGCTTTCACTTCCTTATACATGAAAGTTGTTCGCAGACATACTATGTTGTTTGTACCAGATATAACTATAGATAATGATGTTAATCTTTTTTCTGCTCATATTTTATATTTAAAATCTAATTATAAATGGTTTTAAGTAGATTAGAGTTATTACTTTAGAGTCAAAATCCTACCATGAGTCCTAATAGGTTGCTTTGAAGACATTGTTTGCTGTCTCCCAGAATACAATATACTGATTTTCTGTAGCTATGTAACATGTTTATAGCATACATTAATCATTAACTAGCCTCTTATAAATTTACTTTTATTCTTTATACTAAGCCTCTAAGACTCAGTGTAACGAATAACATTTCTCTATTCTTTACCATACTCTTTTATCAAACAGACATCAGTCTTCTGATTATTTTTAACTGGTGCATCTTCTTTATGAAGGACATGTACACCACCCATTTAAAAAACAGACTACATTTTTTTTTAATTCTCACTTAGAGGAAGGAGTTAAATGATACACAAATCTTGAGCCTTGGCCCAGGAATGTACTTGACCCTAGAGACTTCATCACTAACATAAACTCACCAACCAGTTACAGTCAGAGTGGCAGGAGATCATGTTAGGTGAAGCCAGTTGGTTTTTAGCTGCCAGGGTTGGAGCATGGGGGACTGGTGTTGTTTTTTGAAATCAATTGTGCTTTGCCTTATCTTATGTTTGTAAGGTGTAGATAACCTCTTAGGTGACATCCAGTTCAAACTGGGATTTCATCCCCAGCGTCATTTGCTAGATGGAATGAACTGGAACCAACTCTCAAGCTCAGTTCACTTGCTGGTCCTGAACAGGTGTCCCATAATGTTTTGCTCAGTGTATTGGTGTGGGATGTGTCCAGCAACAACTTTCTCTTGGACACTTCTGGTCCTCTGCTAAACAATGACTACAACAGTAGCCTAAGATACTGTTCTAATTATTGGAATGAGAATATCAATTTCATTTTTATCTGGGGATTAATCACTGCCAATTAAAATCCCTCTTTTAAAAGGAAAGGAAGATTTCTCTGCTTAGAGGGCATATGTATGCTATATCTGCTTCTCTTTGCATTCTAAAAGAGTTCCAATACAATATTTCACCAAAAGGGAGGATTTTATGGGATTTTATGCGATCCCATTTGCATGCACAATGTGCCTTGCCTTGTAAGAATATATTTGACTTGCTTCTTTCCTTTGTTAATATGTTCTACTATTAGAAATGACGGGTCATAAAAAGATGGAGGTTTTATACTGCGGTCTTCAATGGGGACAACCTCAGAAACATATTCCTTGAGTTTCTTTTTTCACCCTTCAAAAATTGTTTTGGTTTTTTTATGTCAACATGTCTAGAAGAGTCATGTAACTACCACTGAATGGCACAATCGGGGAAACTATATTCTCCAGATGCAATAAAAGTTACTGTATTTTATTTCCTACTTTCTGGGGACGAAATTACTTCTAAAAGTCTCCAATAATTTTGCAAGAAATAATAATAAAAAAAAGAAGACAAATTAGTTTCTGCAAATTATACATTTCTACAACATTCCTTTTAATAAAAAGATGCCATTTTCAGAAGAAGTAAAAGAGGGATTTTCTAATTGCAATGTTCTCCTTTAATTAGATTTAATCAGATATTTCGTAGCACACTGAATGTGTGCATATGGGTGTTCAATAAAATTCTTATTGCTCTCATCTCCCTTAAAGGTACATATAAACAAAGAATGACAGACTACATTTAGCCAAATTTATTATAATATTTTTAAATTTGAGACAGATTTCAGTTCAGTCATGATAAAAAGCTCAATTTTTTGAAAACTTGGATATAGATGTAAGAAATTAGAGGAATTCTCAAACTTTTAGTTTGGTTAACTCTACAACGCATACTATTGACAGCAACAGTAAAAATTTCCTGTGTGCTAAAACTAGACCTAAAGAGATAATGTAATTATTAAATATCTCAAATACATTGAAATACATTTTAATTCTTTGATGATATATTCTGGTACTTTCTAGAAATGTACCTTGCAATCCATGGCAATTGCTATTCTTTCCAAATGTTGAAACGTATTTTAGAAGATACTTTATCTGAAATAATATTTTGTCATGCCACCTCTGTTAATTACTTGGACTGTATGAAGAGGAAGAGATTTAGCTTGGATCTATGATAACTCCTCAAAGTCTAGGCTCTGTGTAGTACATATCACCTTTATGAGAATCTATAAAGCTCTTCTTTTACATTTCATAAATTGTAAAGTCATTCTGTAATCCAAAATAGGTATTAGATCCCTTGGAAAGAGCTGTTTGAAAATCTTGTAAAAAAAAAGCCCTTCCTCCACCTCCAAGCATTCATTTATTATACTTCTAAGTGGTATATTTTCAAGGTATTGCTCTCCATCTGTATTTGAAGAATTAATCAGGAGCTTTAGATGGATTCCCTTTTCTTTAAATCATCAAGGATAAAGTGTTTAAGGCCAGCTGTCAAATCCATTTTTCTTTTACTTAGGCTAGATAAAGAGAGCTTGTGATTTTCTTGCTAGCCTTGCACAAAAGTGAATCTGCATATGAACACACTGAGGTTTTGGAAGAATTAGGTTGATTTCTGTGGACTAGGAAATCCAAGTGGCATTTTGAGAGTTGAATTTTTAGCTTGACAATCTGTTGTTGAATGAATTCTCCTAAATCTGTTTAAGGTCAAGCCCCAGAAGAAAATGTCTTCATATTAACAAGTGTCCATTTTTTACTGCACTACTAATGCAGTACAAAAGAGAATATGCATCATGCAATTTATTTTCAAGCTGGCATATCTTTATTTATAAGAAAATGGTGTCATGTGTAGCATGGATAGGCAATCATTTTCATGTTTTCCACATCTCCTTGTCATTTCCTGGCCAGTAGAGAGGTTGACAACAACCAAGGTCTCTGGTTACTCTTTCCCATATGCTTCACTTTCCAGCTTCATGTCATTAATCCAGTGCCAAATCAGGGAAAGGCTGAGGTGGAGCTGGGAGGGCTCTTGGTGGTACATGTGCTCCCTGAAGTCCATCCTCTTGCCAAAAGGTAGGATCACATTCTCTACAAGCTAGAGTCCTAATATCAGTTTGTCCTACCTATTTTTAAAAACAACCAATAATAGAGACTCCATAACCTCATGGCCAGTGCTACTTACCAGTGTTTACTACTCCTATCTTTAGGATATGCATCAAGTGCTAAGAGAGTAAACTTTTTCTTTAATGGAATTAACTTTGATTCTGCTTAATTCTATTACTTTTGTATTATCTTTTCCATTTTCTTCACAATTGATTAAAACAAAACAAAACAAAAACAACCAAAAACCAGTCAGTGAATCTTTTTGTAATTACAGATTCAGAGACAGCTTTATACCAGCCAAGTTCTCTAAAGTGGAGCAGGGGGCCTATTTTAACTGGCCTATATTTAAGGCTCCTATTTATATATCCCCATATGATGTTTGCCTTTTTTGCACAATGCTGATTCATGTTCTTCTTGTCCCCTGTGATTCTCAGAATGCTTTCTGCAGAGCTGCTGCCAAATCATCCATTTGCCTTCCTGCACATGTTCCCAGTCAAATGTGCCTGCCTCTGTTGAACTGAATTGGCATAGAAGGGAAAGGTCAAGTGGTTTCCACACGGTTGTCAGGACCACTCTGAAACATGAGCCACTTCACTGGTAGCCTTGCAGTCCCTCCAAGCTTGACATCACCTGGAAAATGAAAAATGTGGTTTCCACTCAATTGCTCCATTGATTAGAGTGTCAGTTGCTGGGCAGCCCTTCTGCAGAGCAGCAGTCAATACCTACTCCTCCTCCTCCTCCTCCTCCTTTGGCAGGGAAAAGCTGATCATGACTTTGAGAATACAATTTTCCGAACACTTTTGCACTTATTTCACAGATGTTTCATCTAGACCATTTTGCCTTCTTTAATTGAAGGAATGTGAGTCTGTGTCAAATATTCTGTGTACACAAGACATGTAACAGCCACTGCTTCTCCTCTAGCTATAAGGGTTGTTGCCCAAGCTACAAATGAAAAGGAAATGAAAGTAAACAGGGGAAATCTTTCCTTCAATCAGTATATTGCTCCCAACATCTAAGTAATGTGTTTAAGAACACTATGAAAAGTCTAAGCTGACAATTTCTTACCCTTATCCAAAGGTGTGCTTCATTGCTTACTGTAGCAAGATTTGGGGAAACACCATGCATAAACTGCTGGAGATGTGACATTTATCAGCAGGCTGAGCTGGTGGGGCAAATTTCACAGAAAAAAAATAACCTGAGTGACTGTGCCCAGCTAACAGGTGATAGCTGCTGGAGGTAATAATAACAGGTCATGTTACAGCACCAGGAGACCCAAGAACACCTGAAGACGAAAAAGTCCAGTAGCTGGGCTCCAATAGAGTGTCCAGAAAACTCCCTATCTTGTGGGAGCTCTCTGCTGTATTTGGCATTGCCACAGCTGGTCGTGGAATATCCAGCTACCAGACTGGTGTGTGAAGTCCAAGACGGAAGTTGATGGCAAAAACTTGAGAAAATTTAAATGGATAAGAAGACAAGAAAATTCAGTGAAAACTCAAGCATTTCAGATACAGCAGGAAAAAAAAGAGTGGTTATAAGGTGTTTGAACCAGAGAATAAGTATCTGCACAAACAGCAAACCAGCAGAGATCTTGCAAAGAAAAGATTTATTGGCATTGAAAGCTGAATCTAGACAAGTACATTTAATAAATCATGGAACACTTATCCACTGAAAATGTGTTTGTGCTGGGGACTTCATCAGTGACAATTGTGAAAACTGGAGTAGTTTCCAAACCCGTTTGCTTTTCTACAAGTTGGGCTGTAGCTCAGAAGTCATGATTCATGTCCTGACTTTAGTTCTGTTCATACACAAACAGATCAAATGTCATTACCATGTTTCACTGTGGTTAGTAGTTGTTGTATTGCTTTTCTCCAAAGTTTAAGAGAATAGGTTGAATAGCAGAGAATCTCTGTAGAGGGAATCCAGGCACACCTGGTGACAACTGCTTTTAAAGGAAGATAGAAGGAAGAATCAGAGCAACCTGTGAGGTGAGTAGCACATAGTGACACCCATCAGATCCAGAGGAGGAACACATAAAAATGATCAGGGGGCTGGAACACTTGTCCTGTGAAGTAAAAACTACGAGAATTGAGGTTGTTTAGCCTAGAGTAGAGAAGTGACTGGCAAGACCTTACTGCAGCCTTTCAATGTATAAAGGAGGCTTACAAGATAGACAGAGAAAAACATTTTACAAAGGCCTGTAGTGACACAAAAGGTTATGGTTTCAAACTGGAAGAGGGTAGATTTAGGTTGATCATGAGGAAGAAATTTTTTTTAAACAGGTTGCCCTGGGAAGTAATGGATGCCAAATCCCTGGGAATGCTCAAGGCCAGGTTTGACAGGCATTTATGATTCTGTGTACGTCACAACAGGGTTTCTGGGGAGTTGATGCCAGATGATAGCACAACATCCCCAGGAAGTTCATTTTTTCCTGTTTCTTCTGGTGCAACATTTTGAACATAGCACTTCAAATTTTACTGTGCACTGTCATGCAGAATCAATAATAGGAAGTGTGTAATTAAAAATATGACCTCTTTCAAACATAAATAGCTGCTTGGCTATCTTAAGCACACTTTACTTACAGCAACAGTGGAAAGTGGGATGGCTAAAGGATGATAACTCCAGAGGGCAGTATCTAAGCTTTTTAACCAGAAATACTGAGCAGCTTCAAAACAGGTTTTTATTGAATTTTCAGGGAAAAGAACCAGACTCACATTAAGATATCTTACTTTGTTGAACCTAGCATTAACGCCACATGTGACTCAGTAAGACGCATACTTAAAAGGAAGGATATGTGAGTTCCAAATCTTACTTCAGCAGCTGTGACTGCCTGTCAAAACCTATGTAACACCTCTGACAAGATCAGAGCAGCACTCTTGGGATATGCAATAGCATTGTGTTGGAGCTTCTAGAAGGTGAAGAGTGAGAGAAATGCTTTTTAATGCTGGAGGGCTTTGAAGGTGGGTTGGTTTTTTGCATTAGACTCAGCCACTGGAACATTACAAAGGCCCGCAGCCCCTTCACTATTGTGAATTGAAGGCCTCATTCCTTAGATTTTGTTACATATGACCCATTCTATTCAGTGAAAAAATAATAAAAGATGGTGTGGGGTTGGCGTTTTTCTGATGGATATAAACTAATGACTCTTCTGTACCTTTTTAGCTCTGAACCAGCAAATTGCTTGATTTATGCAGTTCTGCCTTTGGCATTGTTAAGACAACACACAGCTGAGAGTTGCTGGAGAAGTCTCTGCTGGAGCACAATTTCTACCCCCTAATGCCACAGAGCAGATCATCAAGAAGAAGCTTTAACAGTCAGGGACCTTCTCTTCATTCTTTGTGTTACACACTGTGTTCCAAGTACTCATATACTCATTTAAAAATGTTACTTGCCTACAGCAGATTGTATTATGCCACTTTCTGACTATCTCACCTTTTCCTCATTCCTCCTATTCCTTCCCTACACCCCTCCTCCCTTATTAATTTTTGCAGCTTTATGTGGGACAGGATGCATTTTAGACTGTGAGCATGAGAGCTGCACAGAGCACAAGGCTTAGGAAAGGGTCCATTTGCCATCTTCTCCCAGGGAGCTAATTGCTGTCTTCCAGCCCATAAGGCATCCTCCCTTTCCAGCTGCCACAGCTCAGACTGAGGTGACAGACACAGGTTGCATCCTCTCCATTCCCGACCTGCCTGGATAAAAGGCAAGTGTGTGAAAATGAAAGCTGTGTTGAGCCAAAAGCCTGAAATGCAGACAGGTCTTTTATCAGTGCACTTTTCAGAAAAAGAGTTGCAATTCATGGCTTAGATGAGCTAGAAAGCCACAATGCAGGTACCCAGCAACTTGGAAAACAGTAGCAAGGGACAGAAAAGAGAACAGCCTGTGTTATATAACCATCTCTCTGCAATGTTAAAGATAGTTATTTTATCCACCAATGGCCAAGACATTTTTCTTATTCTTTCAAAATATTGAGTGAATTCACAAATGACTTTCAATAACCCATTTGTATTAATTTTCTTTTTCTAAAATAAACTTGTCTAGGAAAAATTATGAATACCGCATTCATTACAATAGAAGCTTTTGTAAGACATAGTCTGCCTAATACATTTCTTTACACCCAAAGAATGTGAAAACATAAATTCCATTTTCAAGTTTCTGAATTGTATAACAGTCCCATTAATTTCAATAGCTAAGCCACAGCAAGAAGCATCCACAGCAAGAAACATTGCCTGTAAACTCTTCTAGTTATTTTGATGTACCATAGAAAAACTTACCAGAGATTAAAATGCAATATGTGCAGTTTTTCTGGTTTTTCATTATATTCTGCAGGTTTGCTTTTTTTCCATAATGCATCAAAGTATAAAACCCTTATGTCTGTGACAAACAACAGCAAACAAGTAGTGTTTGCAGACAACTTTGATTCCAGTCTAAGGCCACCTAACTTTGGTCACCTGTTTTAGAGTTGTGGGAACAATAAAGTCCCTCCTATGTTGCATAAAATGCACTAAATATATTCACTGTCAGCACGAAACAAGAAATTAGGTGGAAAATATTGAGAAACAGCAAAAAGATAGCACTAAAAAAGTCTCATATTTGCAACTTCATAGCCTAGCCCAGTGAGAATATGAATTCTCCTTGGATGCAAAATGGGCATGAGGTGAACTACAGGACTGAACTAGCAACAGTGTGAAGCCCGTGGCTGGCAATGACCTTGAGGAGATGTAACATCATAAATCCCATCTGTACACCCACTGGAGGTAGGGGAATACATAAGGGAGCTCTGATGTCTCCACTTAGTAATAATGAATGGGTATAAGCTTCTTTACCTATTGTTGCAGCTACTAGACTTGCAGACCCACTTGACAAAGGGGGAGATCCCAGTTCTGCTCCACTAGACTGAATCACTAAAAAGAATAACTGTCAATTTTCCTTAATTTGCAACAAAGTCTATGAAATCTGTACTTTTCATTAAAAAGTAAGCTTTCTATTTCCCAAAGCAATAGAGAAAAATAATGGCAAATCTACTTTGGCAATCTACAACAAAATAAAAGTTTTCATTACTTTTTTCACACGTTATTCCTATTTTCTCTTTCTTCTCCAACAATTCAGAAAATCAGATTTCTGACATTAACACAAAACTAACCTGATAGTCCTAAAGTTGTTCAGAGTGCAATTTTCTCTACCCATTGTGTGGTATTTTCTTGGCTGCATTCAGCCAAGATATTTCTATTAAATATCTGCCACTGGAGATGGAAGCAGAACTAATATCATTGTTATCATATCTGGGAGACACAACAATTTCAAATCCAAGAGCATCCCTAATTATATGATGTTTCTGTGGTCTTGCCATCCTCATCTTTTGAAGGAACTGCAAATAGAGCAAATCCTTTCAACTAGTGCAAACACACACAAAAAGAATCTGTGGGACACAGCATAGCCTCATGACAGCAGAACCTTATCATACCTGAGGTCAAGGGCACATTTTTCTTCACCCTGATTTTATTTTGTCAGAAATTCCTGTGAGCAGCAAACCTCACTAAAAAAAAAAAAAAAAAAAACAACCCAACCAACCAAAAAAAACCCCACAAAAAAATAAAACCAACCAAAAACCAAAACCTACAAATACCTAAATATGACCAAAAAAACAGTTTGCAGTTGCATTTAAGCCTCAAATTGGAAAATGCAACTGCATCTGAGAGGTGATTGAGATTTTTTTTTTTCTGGCTTGCTCTATTTCCTGCACCTTAAGAAGTTTATTCTGTAGGGGTTTGTTCAGCCTGACTGGAACTGAGTTTGTGAGAGGAGTCAAGGAATATGATCAGTACCACTGAGTAAACAGAAACATGAGTTCTGACTATTCCTGTAGATTTCAAATGCCTTCTGTGCAACACAATAAATTTTAAATATCTTTTCATATGCCCTTGAGATTACAATAGAAGTTCATAATCATCTATAACTCAAAGTACAGAGTAGCATCACTCAATATTTATGCTGGAAGGGACCTCTAGACCCATTGCTCAGGGCCTCAAACTGAGAGCAATTTGCACAGGGCCGTGTCCATTTGAGATTTGAATGTGGAGGCACATTCCTCTTGCTCTCAACAGAGAATTCTGTTTTTGTGTTCAAACGGTGAAAAGAAAATGCATATATGAAAGGAACTGACTTTTTTCCATGTGTTTGCACATGTTTGTACCTAGCACAGGTACACTTCTAGTGTATGGATGCTATTTCACTACAAGTAACCAAGACACAATAGAAATGCTATTGAAAATGCATTCAAAAGCAATAATTATATATATACTACTGCATTGTCTCATATTCACCACAGAGAAACTCAAGATTTAACTGGAAGCAATGATAAATTCTGCCCTGTGTGCCTATTAGCTCTTTCTCTTGTGGTGTTATATTCACCTACCTGCTCCTAGAGTTCATTCACATGGCACTGAAAAACCTCTTTTTCTCATGCTGGCTATTAAGAAAGAAAGGTTATATTTTAAGACAGTAACTTTCAAAGCAAGCTCTTCTGGGATGGTCGCACACCATTTTGCTGAATCAGCACTTGTAAAAATCCACAAAGTTAACACAATCAGGATTATCACACTACCAAATCTGCTCATTCCATGAATAGCTTGACTCAGATTTGAAAATACTTATGTCCCAAACATATCTCTGGAGCACAAGGCCTCATTCTACACCTACCTAATGTTTCACTGGGGGATGCTGAACACCTCCAGATGATGGTGAGCCATGGAAAATTAATGTAAAGTGTATGACCATAAGTCTCCCAAACAGAATTCTGCTTGGAACAGTCCAAGGTCCTTTGTTTCTAAAAGAAGTGCCCTTGCGTGTTTGCTGCAAGCCAAGTTTCTTAATGGTTTATCACACCCGTAATTTCCCATTTAAATTAATGGAATAGTAGCAACATTTACTTTAATGGCTCCCATAATATGCAGTATAATTTCTGGCATAAGTTGCTTCACACAGCTAATCTGCGACAGCACAAAATTATACCAAGAAACTATTTATTTTAATGGTATTAAATGAAAGATATTTAGTTTTGCTCTGTTCTACTTGGGAAATCTACCAGTCTACTATCCAGCAGAGCGTCTGCCTTTATTGATATGCATCTTATATGGCAAAAGAAGAATGTGGTTTTATAGAATTAGTGGAATTTTACTGCCTAGGATTTGGTTTGTTTCTTTGTTTCTGGTTAGCATTCCTGCTGCCATGTGTGATGCTCAGAAAGACACTATATATTTGCTGTTCACAAATCCCTCACTAGTGCTAAGAGGCCAAGAATAGAGGAAATTATGAAAATGTATATTCCAAAATAACAAAAAACCTTCCAACCCCATGACAAACAGCTACAGACACTAGTCAATAGTGGTTGCTTTACTGTAATAACTGGAACTTAACTGCTGATCACCCTGAAAGATGTGGAGCAAACTAAGTGATCACAGATAAAAAATGAGACCATCGAAAAGCAGCCACTTCTGGACTGGTTTCCTTAATCACATTATCCATTACATCAGCAATCACTCAGAAAAAGAACTACAAAAAAGTGAAAAGAACCAAATATATATGGTAAATTCCTCAAGACTTTGAACATCATCATGAAATGCATCATTGCGCACTTAAATTATTGTCATATCTGCAGGCCTTAGTGAAATGAAGGCCCATTTCTTTCAGCTTTTTAACTGGTTCATGAAATCAGTATTCTGCTTGTAAATTCATAATCCATACATAATCTAGAGCCATTTGGTTTCAGGCTATTTGGCATGAAACTGGTGTTTTTATGTTATTGGTCTGCTCCCCCTTGAGCTGGAGTCAGTAAACAGATGGCCAAGGACTTCATGAGAAAATGAACCAGAGCCAAGAAACGTTCAGTGAGGCTTATTCAATCTCTGACTTATTGATCTGGCATATCAGAAGATGCAGGGACCCTACTGTGATCACTGAAATGAATGGGAATTGTAACATCAAAATCTCCCTCTATTCAAAGTGCATATTTTCTGTGCTGCTAAATTAGCTACAAACATAGACACAGCACAGGCTGCCTTTCTTCTGAATCTGACCTTCACAGGTCATTCTCTATTAAATAGCTATTGTACATGTAAAAATTATAATGGACAATATACCCTAGCATAACCTACTGAAGGTTAGTGTTTGCAGAGTTAGAACATTATTCAGTTGGTTCTAATTTTCTCCCACATTCAACATTCAGCCTTTGGTTCCCAGCCATTCCAGATATAGAACAGTTCATTTAAACAAAATAAAATGAGACAATACCACAACCATCCACTTTTTTCTTTTTTGTCATAGTAGTGTTCAATGAATCCTAGGGAGATACTAAAACAGGTCTGAAAACTACTGGTAATTATCTCAGAGACTTGCAAAGCAGGATCCTTACCACCCTGTGGAGCTCAGCTGCAGAAGGAGGGAACAGGTAAAGTACTTCATTCTCACAGCAGTCTGTCTTATTTATACCCTTAAGTTTTGCTGTGGCATTTTAAGACACACCTTTGAGGGATCCACATGTTCCAAGGGATTTAAGGAAACTGGAGGCAGTAATAAATTCTCTGCTCTTTTAACTTCCTCCAAGTCCCTCCCAACAGAACTTAGCCAGCAGAAGTTGCTTCCTATAGTTTTTAAGGTCAGCGAGATCCCAGTATGCTGGTCTCTTACATGACACAGAGCACAGAACATCCTGCCTGCAGAAGAAATTTTTTTTTGTGCTAAACAAGCCACATCTGTCAGCCTAAGTATCCCTGTGCATTTCAGAAGGATATGTGCTCCTGATTACAATTCCCGGGCAGTTTTGAATTTGCCATTTTCCATAGTAAATTATTCGCCTGATTTATTAATAAGTGTGATTGTTAACATGTTTCATTTTACTGCCAATCTTAATTTTAACAGATTTAATAAGTGCAAACTCACCATCTCAGAAACAAGGTTGGAAGGGACCAGTAATGATTCAGAGTTAAAGTAACAAGCAGTTACAGCATAGGCTTACATACAAAGACTTTGTAGTTGGAGAATGTAATAACTTATACTTACAGAAGAGAAATCATAGCACTCACCAATTTATTATATACAGTTCTTACAAGGGAAAAGAATTTACCTCATTAGGAATAAGTAAGCCATAAAAAGTATGCAATGAAAAAAAGTGAGTTTCCTGCAAATAATTAATTAAATAATGACTGCTGTCATAAAGTGGAGTAATTGCAGGCATTGACACATGATTATTACTTATTATATTAAAATGAATATATTTACTTGGCAGAGAAAGCACGTACTATTATTATAAAAGATGGATGTTATTATATCTAACCATCAGTATTATTTCAACACCTCAATAAAAAATTCTAACATTTTTGTATTTCTCAAATTTTGTGTAAGACAAGTTCAATATCCTGGAAACTACTTGTACAATTTCCTTCTGGTTCTGTAGCAGTGTCATTTTAAATGGGACTTCTAATTAGGTCAAACATGTTTAAAAAAATCTGGAAAGGCTGAAATCCTGCCTAAATGAGGACAGTTCTTCTTTGATGTGGTAATTAAGTTTTGGTAGAACTATAGCAATAATTCAGAAGCCTGAAAAGCAGAGACAGAAAATGTTTGAATGGTCAAATGTTTTATTAACATACTGAGTAGAAACAAAAAACACAAAGAATTTAGCAGTAGAAAAGAAAAAGACAGAAGTTGAAAGACAAGAAATGAAGAGAGCACAAAATGCTGTGAAGGAAAAGGAAAACAATATAAAGGAGGGAGACACAAGGAGAAAAAACAGAGGTGTGAGAAAAGGAAAAAGGAGAAGGAGATGAAATCTGGATGGCAAAAAGGAAAGTAAAATGAGATGGAAGCATGTGACAGAAAGAAAAAAGGATGAAAAAGTGAAAAATTAATTTTATTTTTATTGTCAGCCATAGTAGCATTTGGAAGGTGAGGAAATTCCAAGCAACAATAGCTGAGGTGACCATTAGCTGTTAGAGCAAGGGTCTCAGTACCTCCTGTAGGAAAACTAATAAAATGTCCAGATAACCATTGCCGTATGCTCACAGCTTGACTGCAGGAGCTCTTGCCATCCCTCACAGTAATACAGTGTACCAGCATCTGCTTGAGGTAGGCATCATTTTTTGTCATTTCTCTACTGAACACCCAGTGATACGGGAACACAGTGGATTTTTGCCATTCGCATACCACCATGCAATTCATTTTGTTGTTGCCAAGATTGGAACTCTTATCCAATAATTCTCACGCTTCCAGCTTATGTTCACACTCTGTAAAAAATCACTTTGAATCATCACAGGACAATAAGAAGACTGCTAACAGTCTTATCAGTCTTATCAGCAAAACCATCTAGCATGGACAGTTTAAAGATTTCTTTGTATGGCACCAGCTACAGTAATCATCTAAGGATGGTGCTGTGTGAAAAATACATAACAAATTAGCAGTATCAATGGCTTAAAAAGATTGCCAGGCAACCATGGGTTTACATCATTCAGAGATTGCTTCGTGCAAAGGCACTTCATTCTGACTTGGTTGATTACAGCCTTTCTCCATCACCCATACACATTAGGGGCTGAAAATGGGGTTGCCACCTGCCTGCTCCATTAGTAGCAAGACAATTTCTGCTTTTCGTTCCTTGTTTTGCATACTCTATGCTGTGCCTGAGAGTGGGAGAAGAGAAAATTCAATAGTAAAACCTAATTGCTACTTCTTCAGGATTTGAGCTGGAAAAACTGCACAGAAAGCAGAGAAGTACTCAGCATCCCGGGGATGAGGATATTAGGGAACTAAACCTTTTAAACTAGGCTCTGTGTACATCTTTCTTCCATATCATGATTAGCTATTCTGGAAGAGGAGTGACATGAGAAAAATAGGACATCTCTCCATACCAGAATTTTCAACATTATTCAACTGTTATTACTTTCATTGCTACTTTTGTTACCATTTTTGCGATGCTTTTGGATTTCGCTCAGTCTCATCATGGTAAATGCTTTTGAAAATTGGCCTGCAAGCTCTGATAAACTTGAATTTCATGGTGCAGCCATGTTGTTGGTATGGTGAGACTTTCAACTTGTGGCTCCTGAAATTTAAGACTACTGGGAAAAGCAAGTGATCGGCATGGACAAGAACACAAATCATACCTGGATAGTATCTAGAACTGCTCCCTTGGAAGCATAAGGTTCACAAGCAATTCTTTCTAAAAGAGTTGGTGAGCAAACATCAAGAACAGAAAAAACATTTTTTGACATCCAAGGCAACTTTGACATCCAGGACAAACAGTTATTAAATTTAAGACTTTAGCTCTGATCTGGTATTTTGATGTCTGAGAAGTAACAATAAAATTTAAAACGTCTTAGTTTTCTCTTCTTCCATCTTCCCAGCAGCATGTGGAAAATAGTCAGCTTCACATTCAGAACTATCTGACTGGAATCTAGGAAAATAGAGTACTAAAAAAAACTCTCAAGTCTTAGAGGGTGTCTTATTCCTGCATAAAAATATTACATAACTGGAATTAAAATTATTACATATTGAAGGAAAAAGAAGTATTCAGAATCACGTAAGGGATATGATATCATTTGAACAATCTCAAGCCTCAAAACACAGTCCATTAAGACACTTCACCTTTCCAGGCTGTTACAAAGCCGTTGATCTCACATGTTTTGCCTGTGAACAATGAGCTCTGGCCACTTTCAGGGGTTAAGATGAGATGCACTGAGCTGCTGATGATTTTTTAGTTATTATTTAGAGGGTTTTTGCGGAAAAAATTTTAAAAAGTGGCAACATAAGGCAGGCCAAACCGGTTGCCAGCAGAAGTATTCCACATACATGCTTCTCCACATGGGCCAGGGAGATAATTTCACTAATATGCACTGAGGTAAGATACAGTTAAAAGGTTTAAAAATTGGGCTTCTGTAGTATATTGTTCTTATGTTGTTTTGCCTTAAATACTTTTAAAAATATTTTTCAGTACCATATGTATATATAGACATAAAGATATATAGACATATCTTCAGTGACTGGTTACAATCAGAATATTTTTTCATCTGTTGAACTTAAAAAGAAATACACTACCTAAGAAGAAGGAACAAGAATCACCATGGTAGTAAATTCACTGGAAGAAATTCAGCATACAATTAGTAAATCAATACTAATGATGTTAAAAATGTAGAAAAACATTGTTCACAGTCACATTTTATCTTCTAATGGAACAATACTTGCTGCACCACAATAAAAGAAAGCAAAGGGAAAACTTACATAACAAATAACATTCAATAATTATTAACCATTGCATTACTGATTACAAGAAAACAAGACAGTCTTAGAGAATACATTAATTTTCACTTTAGGTTTGTGCAAAAAACAATCAAATGCACTTGCATATTTTGTAGAAGAAAAGAGCACCCACAAAGCACTGATTCAAAAATATTTGTTCCTGCAGACCCAAAAAAAGTGCAACGTTGCAGTGATGGCACTGGAAATACACTGTCCACATGTGGCATCAAGCACTCTACAACACAGATGTTGCTCTCAGACAAGGGACTTTCAAACTGATCTGGAAGGGCACAGCCTCCAAAGCAAACCAGACAGTCCTTTGGTCATGGCTTGGACTATCCTGAAGGATCCCACCATATATCCCTGCACACCAAATATTAATTGTAATATTTAGGACATGTCCAAGAGGCCACTATAAGCATTCTAAGTTGTTTTTGTTGTTTGTTTTTTTAATTTTGAGGTAGCCTGAAATGTATTTACCCAAGTTAATAATTAATGGGATGACAGCGGTTCAGAGTCCCAGTAATTGCTGAAGCTAAACACACTTTGTACACACTTAGTGTAAAGGTCTTGAACTTGTTTTCTTAGTCTTGTCCTGCTTCACTGACTATGATGCAAAAGGAGCTTTACAGATATCTGGTCTTCAAAACACTTTTGATAAGACTGCTGGGTACTTCTTCAAGATACTACTTTGAAAAAATCACAGGAAATGATAAGTTATCTTCAAAATGTTGAACTTCAGTTGATCCTCAGGAAATTAAGCCATTCCTCTACAGCACATTACCGCAAAGAGTAGTGTACGTCTACCATTTTTATTTTGTGCTTTGTTGTTGTACTTGTTTGTATTATTTGGCATTTCTTTTTCTTCTTAAGCACAGATGCTTTTTTAAGCTCAAGGACTTTAATAGCATTTTCTTGCTAGATAAAACCTGTGAATTGTGATAGGAGTTTTATAAGAGCAGCTAAACAAAATGGTTCTACCAATAGATTCAGGTTTTCCCAGATCATCAAATCTAAAATTGGAAAAATGAAGTCTCAAAAAAAGTAGAAAGAGGGATATTGTTCTTTTATGAGCAGTTTTGAATTAAAAGAAAATGTTGGGCATACTTCATACATACAAATTAAACCACCACATTTATTTTAAAATGAATGCGTCAAATGTTATTATATGTATGCTTTATTATTCCTGTGGTCTTCAAGAAATCTGAATCCCCCTTTTATTATTTCGTTCCAGATATTTATGAGCTACATTTTTAAGAGAATTTACTGCTTTGTATTATCCTGTGCTTCTCTATGGTTCGTTGTGGAAAAATACAACCAAACAACAAACACAATCACTGACCTCTGACACCTCACAAGTGAAGGATTTCAAGGAGCTGCTAAAAATTTGGGAAATAGTATTCACTTTTATTCAGTGTGAAAATACTATCACAGGAAGGCTAAAATGCTTGTTCACATTTAGACTAAAAGATTAAAAAAGGACTAAAGAGAAAGCCAAGCATAGTTTTGTCGCTTAAGTGTAACCCTTCTCACTTTCACTCTATTCCCACATCTACCCCTAGAAAACTCTGTCATTTGACTTCTCAACATTTCAATTTCCATGGAAGAGAAAGAGAGGAAATTACAAAAAAATAATTTTCAACCTGCTCCAAGGTCTACTGATAAAGTGTCCTGTGAGAACTGAGTGCTACAAATATCCATACTTGCATGAAACAAAAAGGATTAAATCAGATTTGTCTCTTGGGTCACACAGCACCAGCCCCTGAACTTTATTGAAGATGTCAGTCATGCTTAAATCCTACCATTTGTTAAAATACTGACAGACATCCAATGCAAAAGGAAAAAGAAGGGAAAGGACTTCCTCCAAGTTTTTTACCACTGTAAAAATACCATTTCCTTCAGCCTATCCAAAAGTGTCCCTTGCTGAAGCTGATAAGTGAGACCTTTGTCCTTTTCTTGTGCTTCTTTCTGGAGCTTTCCAGTTTTTCACATCTGCTAAAAATACTGCCAAGAGGATTCAGCCTTCCCACATCAGTCTCAATAATGCCACATGCAAAAGAAAAGACACCTCCTCATTCTTCCATTTCCATCCACTGTCCATTAACTGTTTCAGTGTTGCTCCCTATCAGCTCTTCAATGAGTTCTGTAATATTTTTGCAGCTCTTACTTCTAGCTACAAAGCCTTGAATTCCCTAGAAGGAAACAGGCTTTAGAGTGATCCTTTCCTGCAGTCACCAAGTACAGTAATTTCACGATTATAAGCCACATCTCTGGGTGTCAGCAACTTTTCATTCTTTGTCCACATATAAGCCGTACCTGATTATAAGCCGCATGTTACAATACAGAGTGTGATAAAAGGTATCTATTCTATCACCATCTGTTGAGGGTGGGGGCAGTGATCCTTATCTCCACGGCAGATATTCTGCTAATGGGCCATCCATTGAAACCAGGCGGGGCATTGTTCTTTATCTTTTCACAACCCATCCTTCCTCCAGCGAGTCATTTTCTGCTAATGGCCCATTGAGTCCCACTGTGGGACTGATAAAATTACTGCATCCCATTGGAAGTTGCTCCAGCCAGGGGGAAGAGCCCAACATTTCTTACCAATATAAACCAGAGGTTTTAGGACACTAAGGGAGCCCCTTTCTCCACTGGACTCCAGAGGGAAACCGGTTTTTTCCACATCACCACTTGTTCTCCGGAAGGAAACTGCACCTTCTACAGGAGCACTGCTTCAACTGAATCACATCTGTCACTGCAGGAGGATGCAGCCACCATTTAACGGGACTGCTGCCAACACCCTGCCTGACAGGGTGTCAGGTTGTACTCTGACTTTGTCAGGGTTTGGAGTTTGTTTCTTTGTACTACTTTATTTCTATTTTAATTTCCCCAGAAAAGAACTGTTATTCCTAATTCCCATATTTTTGCCTGAAAGCCCCTTGATTTCAAAATTATAATAATTTGGAGGGAGGGGGTTTACATTCTCCATTTCAAAGAGAAGCGTCTGCCTTTCTCAGCAGACACCTGTCCTCCAAACTAAAATAGCAACTTTTTGTTCTTTGTCCATATATAAGCTGCACCTGATTATAAGCCTCACTTTGGGTTCGGACAAAAATTTTAGTCAAAATAGTGTGGCTTATAATCGTGAAATTACTGTACCTCACATTTCTAAAAGTGGCTGTCCTGCTTTCATTACAAATAATTTAAATTTAATTTGTGGTTTACTCCTAGAATGCTCATAAAATTGTTGGCAAGGTGCATGGCTGCTAGTGATTCCTGAGGAACTTCATTAGAAAAAACATCATTTGATGGCTGACAACTGCTCTTCCTGTTATCTTTTCAGGTATTATAAAACATTCCTCTACAGTACATGAACTAGAGAAAAAAACATAATGGGGACATCTAGGGCATGGCTTTAGCTTTACTTACATCTGAAGGTTCAAACCTCTGTGTGAGATCAGACAGTCCTATTATGAAAATATTTTCTCATCCAGATTTTAAGGTGGAAATTATTTCAGTTATGTCCAGTAGGGAGTTGATATCTACAGTTTGCTCTTCTCAGAAGTGGAAGAAAATGAGGGAAATCCGCTTTAAAACAGCCCTTGAAAAAATTCTTTGGGCTGCCAGGATGAGGACCTACATTCCAGATTAATGAGGACATCTGATCCTGATGATGACTTTTCAGAGCAGATCAGTCTCTATTTGAGTTTTCAACAGTGTTTAAAGGCATCAGGTCCTGCTGGGAACCCTGTTGAAAGTTTTAGATCTCAGCCCTTAAAATTTTAATCCATATTGGATCCAAACTTTTTATGAGCTTAGATAAAATAAGACCAAAACCACAGAGCAGTGAGGTTTAAATTATTAAAAAGGAAGACTTTCCATATTTCCATGTCCAGATGTATTGTTGATTTTTCCTGAAAAACCGAGCCCAAATACACATAGCTTTTCTGACACATGTTTTTATGGTAAATTTCCCAAAAGTTCTGTGTTGTCTCTCTCCTCTTAGTGCCTTTCTCTTCACAGGGGACTAAAACTAGATCTTTGCTCTTCTCAGAATTTCTCAGTTCTGACACATTCCGAAACATGGTATCTTTTATATACTGTAGGCAGGCATACTAAAAGAAAGTTAGTACAATTTCATAAGTCTCACTTCTTTAAAAAAAACCCAATAATTAGGAATAAAGCAAAACTGAAAAAATATTTGAAAATTAAGACACTGTGAGGATTATCTTTAAAAAAACATCCTCATGGCTCTGCTTAGCTTTCTCTCCCCATATTTCATGCTAATAAAAAGAAGGCTCTTTGGGGCAAGAACATATCTGCTTTGGTGCTTTACCAAGCTCAGTGACGAGGAAAATCTGACAACTGAGTACTTTTTATAATAATTAATTACTTGCATCATCTACTGCTGAAGATTGTATGTCCCAGTGCACTAGCCCTTAGCGATATGTATAAAAATCTTGGAGGTCTGAGCCCACAGCTAAAGAATCGAAATTCTCAGGAGATATATTTTCAATTAAAGCTTTCTATGTTAATACTTCAGATACTTCAACAATAATTTGCTGAGGCATGCAGGGTTATCTCAGTTATAAAGAAAAGACAGAGAAATAATTAATGTGCCCATTTTGGTCTTTTAGTTTCCCGGAATTTAATTTCTTTGTTTTTTCTAGAAAATTTAACAGGCAAACAAATCAACAATAAGTCAGTAGCTGCTCTGAAGTTTCCTTAGTTACAAGAACAATCATGTAAAGCAAAATATTTCCAGTCTGCACAGTTACACAGGCCAATACAAACAATTCAGCCAACTGATAGCAAATTTTTCTTTCCCCAAATAGTCTTTGCTGTTTTTCAGTACATCTCCATGAAGGAATAATTATTGCCAATAATTGGTAAATATTTTTAGTGCAGCGATGTCTCTCTAACCCAGATGAGACTCTAAAGCCCTTTATGAGAGTTCATGTACACACAAATTGCAAAGATGGTCTAGCTCAGAAAGCTTTCAATTTAAATCAGTCAAATAGACAAATACCAGGAGAAAAGCAGTACTATTTTGTCCTACTTTGCATGTGGGTTACTAAAGCCTATGAAATCCATAGAAATGTGTAGAATCATAGAATTACAGTAAATTCACGGATACAAGCCCCACTGAGTATAAGCCGCATCGCCAGGTGTTGGCAAACATTTTGTTTTTTGTCCATAAATAAGCCGCACCCGAGTATAAGCCGCTCTGTGTTCGCAGCGAGGACCCGCGTGCAACAGAACCGTGGCAGGGCAGGGTTTACTGGCTCGGCTCGGGGCTGCCGACAGGGCTGGGTGGCCCAGCTCGGCGCTGCTGCTTGGCGGGGCCGGCCGCCGCCACCACTGGGCTCGGTCACCCCGGCCCGGCGCTGCCCCGTGGCAGCAGGGGGTGCACAGAGCCCGCCGGCACCTGCGGCGGCCATGGGAGCCGGGGATGGAGCCTGCCTGCTCCTGCGGTGGCGGCACGCAGGGACGGGAGCCCCCCCGAGCCGCGGGGCCAAGCAGGAGAGAGCCCGTGTCTCCTCCGAGCTGCGGGGCCAGCAGGAGAGAGCTGCCCTGCCTTCCCCCGGGCCGTGGGGCCAGCAGAGGAGAGCTGCCCCGCCTTCCCCACCCCCTGTGCTGCCTGCACAGAGCAGCTCCACCCACCATGCAACTGAGTAACAATTTGTAACAACTGCGTAAATGCAGGGTTTTACTGGCAGGTGCTCGACTTTGCAGTTTGCACTGACTCGGTTTGCACTCCTAGGGTTGAAAATGTCAGAAAATTATTCACATATTGGCCACACCTGAATATTAGCCGCATTCCCGGTATGGGAGCAAAATTTTGGTCAAAACAGTGTGGCTTGTATTCGTGAAATTACTGTACCTGGGTTGGAAGGGACCTTAAAGATCACCTAGTTCCAACTCCCTTGCCATGGGCAGAGACAGCTTCCAGGTTGCTTAAAGCCCCATTCAGCCTGCCCTTGAACACTTCTAAGGATGGGGCATCCACACCTTCTCTGGGAAACTTGTTCCTGTGTCTTACCACCCTCTGAGAAAGTACTTTCTTCCTGACATTTAATCTAAATGTACTCTCTTTAGGTTTAAAGCCATTACCCCTTGTCCTATCACTACATACCCTCATGCAAAGTCCCTCAGCAGCTTTCCTGTAGGCCCCTTTTGGTTCTGGAAGGCTAAGTTGACTACCAATGGTAAATTACACGAGCAATTATCTGTGTTTTTATATAAAGACCCTGCTAAAAGAGGAGAAAACCATGCCACACTGGAGTGCACTGCCACTGATGTGAGCACCTCCTTTCTCAGCAATTTTGGAAATTTACAGTTTCTTTGTGAAGCTATAGAGAGCAGTTTGAGGTTGAACACAGACTTTACCACGATGTAGCTTGAGGTGTTTAGAGGACTTTATAAAGAACACAGGAGTCTCCTGACTTTCTCATACCCACTTCAGACCACAGAGGAGACTATTAGGCTGTGTACGCTGAAACTGAGTGTTTTTTCACCTGGCAGAGAGGAAAAAAAGCCTTACTAACTTTTTATATTTCCACAGTATTTCAGATCTCTTTTAAATCTAGGACTGAAATCAGTAATGCCAAGGACATAAATGCCAAGGCTGTTCTTGGTGTATGCTGCCAAACTTCACCTGCAAAGAGATGGGCACAAAATCTGGGGCAAATCACTGCACTGAGACAGTCACACTCGGGGCTAAATTCTGAGAAACCAGTAAAACATTTGAAGTGTTCTCTAACAAATCTTAAGAGAGGTGTCAGTAAATAAGCTGAATATGAAGCTAGGCACGGAAAATCACTGTGTACCTGCCCTTCCTGCACTGTTCAAAAATCTAACATAACACAATGTCCCTTTTTTAAGAGAAATGTCTGGATGCTTGCTTGGAGGGCATAGTCTGACTACCAATATTGCATTGCTTATAAAGCAAACAGCATGCTGAAATCTTGGGACTTTGTATTCATAATAGAAAACATGTAATGACTCCTACTTGTGAAGAAATGCAAAAATATCACATTTTACATTAAGTACTTAATTTTAGACTACTAATGAAAGTATACTTTGGAGTTTTGCAGATTCATTTACATACTTACAAAATCATATAAGTATTTGCAATATAAAATTGAATAAATGTTAAAAATCTAGAATATACAATAGGCTTTTTTCCTACTTGCAACTAGAAATGAAAAAGCCTATACATGCATGGCCATAGACATCAGCTAACTCCATGTGACCTAAGAACAGACTGGTTCCATCTGAAATTGAGGCCAAGGGAGAGAAGAGCTGTGAACTCCCAGTTCCTGCTTCCACAATGCAGTGATGGGAGTTCACTGTTCTCAGTGCAGCACAGCAAGTAGTTGCTGCCTACATGTGGGAGATGCAAATTGTTCCTGAGACTTCCTCAGCCACTTTCCCTTTTTCATACCAAGTTTGTATCTGTCCAGAACGAAATATTCATTTAATAAGCATTTGAATGTGACAGAGAGCAAATCATTCACAGGAACAGAGTCACACAGTTGGGAGAAAATATGCCTTGCTCCTTTAGTCAAACCTTTCAGATCTATCAACTGAGTGCTCCTGTGTCCAATATTGGGGCAATCAATTATTGCCAGTCATTGACAGTTACCTTGAAACGAGCCATTCTTGTGCGACTAAACTGCCTTCTTCTGCTCTACGTTTGAATGATTCAGGTTTTCCACTGGTTCACACAAGACATTTTAACTCTAGTCCCCATTTATTTTCCTTGGGTTGAGGGTGCAGTGATGAGCCATTTGCTCAACCAATACTAGCAAGTGCCAAGTGTGCATCAAAGATGTCTGTGGAGGTTTTCCTGCCCTTTTAGCCTAGAGATCTCCTATAATTCCTACTCTGGACCTTAACTAGGCAGCATTTGTCAGCTATTTTGTGGCACAAACAAACAGGGTCTGTGATGAAACCAAAGCAAGATTTAAATTCAGCCCTGCAAAGACACATGGTTACCCCAGTAACACTTGACCCACCATTCCTTGTTATGGACCCCTTACAAATTTCTGTATTCTAACCTGATTCATGTTTCTTTCCTTAATGAATTTTCTTTTATTCCATTCTATTATAGTGGTCTAAGGGATCAGTCTGAGTTCCAAGTGAGTACAGCTCAGCTTGGAAAAGTCACCAAATTATTGGCATCACTGTGAGAGACTGAACTGTTTAGGGGTAATGACTCAAAGCATTCCCTAGTTTGTTGAGAGTCAGGGTGCTTTGTTGAAATGGAGGAGGTGAGCTCCTGATCTGATAAAGCAGAGGGTCGAAGATGACCTATGAGTGAGATAGGAGACAGATCCTGTGGTGCCTCTTCTTGTGCTGAGTTGCCCTTCCTTGCACACACCTCTGGATTGTGGGGCTCTTCCTCCTCTCCCTAGAGAAGTACCAGGACACAGGGGTGTAACCTGAGGTCATTGAACCCTGCTGATGGACCAAAATGGGCCATAATGAGCTAGTGTGACAGGTAGCTGTGTTGCATTAGAAGATTTCAAGGACATGATCCACAACATTACATCTCCCAGTGTAAAGCCCCTGCTCTGGGTGAGGTACCTGGGCATTCCCAACTGAACCTGAGTGAATATAAATTCAGTGGGTGTTGTGTACATTGGATTTTCTATGGGATTCTTCCCCGTCACTTCTCTGGTCTTCCCCCACCAGCTGGCAGATCTGGTCTGTGACTGCCACTTTGACCAAGACTGCACAGCAATCAAGTCTTGTCATGGTAATTGCCGTGCATTTGGCCATGGATTGTTGTCTGCACTCACACAACACGTATCCTGTATGGTTGTATCAAAAAGTCTTTTTACAGTTGTGTTTGAATTTTAAAAATTACCTGCTGCTCTAAGAAAATGTATTTTTGAATTTGTATAATTTTTTCTTATCCTTAATTGCAACTGTGCAAAATGTTATCAGCTAAAAACCAACATCTTTGCACTAACAGATCTCTGAATTCTTGGTTGTTTAAATTAATTGCTTCTGTCTCATTCAACTAATCTCCTTTACCTATTAGCTCTTCTTAAAAATTAAATGAAAATCTATTTCCTACCAATGTTAACACTAAGGTGATGCATATGTGAGAGGCAATTTAGCTTTCACAAAAGATTTGAGCTCCAGACAGAAGGCTTGGGACTCTTTTGAGTGGCTTGCTCCTCCAGGGTAAAGAATAACAACCACAAGAAAAAGTTGTGACTTTAAAGGTGTAAAAAGGGGTCAGAAGTCACAAAAACACAAAAAGAAAGTTGGATTAAAGTAGATACACTTTCCTCAAAATCCCTACATGCCATTCACAGTGATATATTTCACAGAAACCCTTCTGAAATTTAGCAATCCCAGCAGAAGCTCCTTTCACACATGGACAGCAAGTGCCCACTGGCAGCTTGGTGGCTAACTAACACCTCTAGTTCATGAAAAGGTGACAGATAAAACAATTTCAACATTGCAACCACTACTGCCTTATTCATCAAGTAATGGTTCTTTGCTGATCTGCCCAATTCCTTCCTCTTCCCTCCAAGTTTTAAACTGTTTGCACACAAGACAATTTTTTCTCCAGGGTGAATTTAGGCACTAGTCTGTCCTGAAGCACAAGCAGAGGGATTCATGCAGTTCTTTCTGCAGCTGAAGAAAACAGACCAACTCTTTCTTTTCTGCTCTTGCTATTTAAATGTTTTTCAATGCTCTTTAGTATAAAACCCCAGAAGTGGTAAAACTCCACTGACTGATTCTTTTTATATATACTAGAAACTTGGGCCCCTGGTCAGAAAGCTGGTTGCAGGAGAAACATTTTATTAAAATTTGCAAAAACAGCCCAAAAGGAAGGTTGCTTGTCTTTCGTGACAGTTGTTGCTGCATCTGGCTGGTTCAGGTCATCAAAGTGTTGCTCCCTTTTGGAAGATTGATGGTGGTCAGCAATATTCAGTGTGTAAGACCCAGCAAATGTAAATGTGCTTTCGATCAATGTTAATTACACTGGTGATTACATCAAATATGCAAATTATTCCAAGAAATCGGGTATGCTCCCAACACCATAACTGCATCCATTCCAGCAGATTACAAGTTCATGAGACTTTTCCTTGGCCCTGGAGCAGCCTATAGCCAGTTTACCACTCCCTCGGCCTCCACAATGATAGGGTATCATACAGGCAGACTGCTGAAAATCACACCCAGCCCACTCTAAATCTAGATCCAGCTAAGAGTGCAAGTCAGCACTGGTCAAAATAGTAATGGCTGTGCCCAGCATGATGGGTGATTACAGGTGCTGGAGCCTGTGGCCTGACACTGATTTAATATTACCAGTGTACACAGCAAGCCTCAGGGACCAGAATTGCACCCAGAATTTTCTTCTCACTTCCCAAGTGCAGTATTGGGGGGGCATGACCTGGTACCATTCTCCATCAGCCAGAATCTACAGAATTAAGTGGATATAGCTGCTTCTGCATCTCTGTTAATTTTCTAGAACAAACTCTACTGGACTTTGGCAAACAGAGCCCAACAGAGCCTGGCCAAGGAGTCTAAACATGAGTTTTAAAACATGGGTCTTAATATTCATCTTTTGAAAAGCAGAGAAGGTGGGTAAAGCAAGGAGAGTGTAAGATAAGTCGAGCGTTGTTGATTTCCCCTCTGATCCATGGGAAGAGACAGATACCCTCAGATTTACAACACTTTGTACAGCAAGGCTTCTGTACCCAATAAATTTATTTTCTTTTTTATTTTAAGAGAGGTATGGTGCAGTTAAAATGTTCTTGGAAAAGACAGCAATCCTGTATTGATAGCGTTTTTTCGGGGAGGGAATGTACAGAATGGGATGCCTCCCCACAAGAAGCTTTTTGCTTGCGCTGCTCTGAACAAGTCAAATCCTAATGAGCTATCCTGAGAAAAACATTGTTGCAGGGGATGTGGGGGGACCAGGAAGTAGTGACTGCCCTCGGACCAGGTGGAAAGTGCTGCCACACTGTGCTGTTTGACACATTCCCTGCCAGATGTAATCAGCCCTCTTGCAATTATTAACTTTTTCAGCCCAGGGTCAGTGAGGCTGCAGGGCAGGTTTGCCATCCATCCAAGCTGATGGCACTCCTTGCTGGTTCTTGCTGCACCCTCCACTCCCACCCAAGCTATGCTCAGGGCAGCTGCCACCATCCCTCACCTTCACCGCTTGGAGCAGAGGACCCAGATGCAGGAGGTGAGAGAGATGTGACAGAGGCACAGCAGGCTCACTTTACCTGGATCAGCTTTACACAGCAGCACACATGGGCATGCAAGATGCGCAATGCAGACCACAGGACTGAAAGCATGTTGGCAACACTATTGCAAATAGACTGCCTATCGCCCACACAGACAGCACCATTTGCTTGCACATTTGAAAGATATGTGAAATTGCCCTAGTTTCATGCAATTCTTTTAGGGCAGGTGATTCTACTTCTCATCAGGCAGGGCCTGTCTGATTTGTTACTTATTTAGGTGACATTTACACTCCAATAATGCTCAGATAGCCTGACCAGAACTAATACTAAAATTTTGCAAGCAAAGGCTGGGAGGGTGCCAGCTTAGTTAATGGTTACTCCTGCCCTTCAAAACTACTTTTTTTCCTGGAAGGCAGCAATTCTATTCTTAGGGATGTTTCCCTATTCTATGCATGGTTCACCACCATGCCACCTGGAATTAATATTTACCTTATTCTTAGCCTCAGTTAAGATGAGCAAGTGTCTTCTGGCCAAGTGACCCAACAGGACCCCAAACATGAAACATTCACTTTTGTTTCTCAACTTTTCCCCAAAACATAGGACATAAAGCCAAAGGGGTCTATGTGAAATCCACAAGCTAGGAAAGGGAGGTGAATGCCCCCATGCTGGTCTCTGCCCACCACAGAAAACTAGCACTTCTGTCATCCTGATGCTGAGGATGGCACAGAGGAAAGCAGAGGCAGACAGCTGGAGATTTCAGAGCAAGTTAGTGTTATTTTAGCTTTCCTACCCAATAATTCACATTTTCAAAAGGTTTCAAGCCAATTGATTGCTCTACATTGGAGTCACAGTCAAAGATTGAAATGGTTAATGGCTTAACCATTGTTAAGATCACTAGAAGTCTTTTGTCCACTGTAGCAAACTGCAAAGAAACAGCTGCTCATCCACTGAAGCCCACCCCCTCCTGAATGTCTTCTAATTTGGACAGCAAAAGAACCTTGAGATAAGACAAGGTGATATCGTCCAAGTATTCCAGGTCAAAGGAGAAGAATGTATCCACAAGTGTAAAGGGTTGAACTGCAAAAATTTGACCACCTGCAGTACCCACCCAAGAGACTGAGCTAATGGACCAGTTTTGTGGACTCCTACCCTCCACCACTTCACGGATACAACCCGCAACTTCTGAGACCAGAAAAAGAGGAGCGACAGGGTGTCATAGGAATCTATGGAGTGGTGATACCTTTTTTCCTACTTAATGTGTTTCTTGTTCCTTCCCTCCCACCCCTTCCTCTCTCTCTTTCTCTCCCTCTCATTTACTGTTAAATAAAATCTATACTATTGACTTGGGCCTATGGTGTCATCTGCACTATAATTCAGACAGAGGTATCTCTCTAATAATTGATCATAATGGTCACTCCCATGAGTCACAAGACATTTATACAGGAGGACACCCAAAAGGCTGAGTAGCACCCGACTCAGTCACACTCTCCAAAAAGTACATGGCCCGGTGCCTGTATGAAGAGAAGGGCTTATATGAGAAAAAAATCTTCCAAATTTTGAGAAGGGGTGGCTTGGAAGAAGGACCAAGTGGATCACAAGAGTAATATATAATGTGAATGTCACCTTGGGAATCTTCTATAGGCCTTCCAGCCAGGACAATGGCACCAATGAATTATTCTTTGAGGAACCAAGGAACACTTCCAAGTCAACTGCCCTTGTCCTAATGGTGGGCTTCAACTTGGCAGAAATTAACTGGGAGCATCACACAACTGGTACAACGGAGGCTAGAAGATTCCTAAAGTACCTGGATGACAACTGTATGGAACAGGTCCTAAGGGTAACTAACTCAGAAAGATGCCCCTCCTTTATCTGCTTGTCAACAGGGTGGATCTCATGATTGAAGTAGAGATTGGTGGCTATTTTGGCCACACTGACCATGAGGCAATCAAGTTTAGGTTGGATATTAGAAAAGATTCTTCACCGAAAGGCTGGTCAGGCACTGAAACAAGTGCCCCAGGGAAGTGGTCACAGTACCAGCCTAACAGAGTTCAAGAAGAGTTTGGACACTGCTCTGAGGCACATAGTGTGACTCTTGGGGTGTCCTGTGCAGGGCCAGAAGTTGAACTCGATAATCCTTGTGGGTCAATCCCAACTCAGCTCATTCTGTGCTTCTGTGATTCTATGTTTAGTTACCTGCATATTCTGGTTCACTAGTTCCTTTTCAGTTTCAGTCTGTATCATATGAAAACATAGTTATTTCTACCTAATAAACCATGACCTGGCTAAAAATACCTTTGTAATTTGATAAGTGAATTGACACAGAGAATCACTGTCACTTCCTAGTGATGAGAGTTAGAAGAGCACAAAAACTAACATGATAAAAAAGACAGTACAGTAATTTCACGCCCATAAGGCGCCAAAATTCGCAACTTTGTAGATCAGATAAGACGCACCGGACTATAAGGCGCACTTTTTTTTTGCAGCGAGGCTCCGCCCCCAGCTCCCCCCGCGCAGTTGCTGGCCGAGGCCCCGCCTCAACCCGGCAGCCATTGGCCCCTGGGCCCGCCTGTACCCAGCAGGGGCGGTGCCGCGAGCCACCGGGCCCCCCTGGACCCGGCAGCCATGGGCCCCCGGGACTGCCTGGACCTGGGAGGGGCGGTGCCGCAGGCCCCCAGGCCCACCTCCACCCGACAGGGGCGGTGCCACGGGCCCCTTGGCCCGCCTTCACCCGGCTGCCTTGGCACTGCCGGCTCCTCCCACGGCTCACAGCTCACACTTCCAGTTTGGCAAATGTCGCAACTTTGCACATCAGATAAGGCACACAGGACTATAAGGCGCACTTCTGGGTTCGAGGGAAAATTTTAGTCAAAAGGGTGCGCCTTATAGTCGTGAAATTACTGTAATTTTATTTCACTTAGCTGTAACTCCCATTTGGAAAAACTGAGTGCATTGCCACCTGAGATATCTGGAATGAGAAAAATTATGACAAACAGAAGAGACTTAATAATAACCACAAAACCAGTGAAAATGAATGCATTAAATAGATTTTTACAGTTAACTACTGGTGGTCAAAGTAAAAAAATACTTGCACCTCTAAGAAACCAGTAAACGCATGAAAAAGAATTCGTAACATTGTCAGATCACCTTTAGTTGCTTAGTGGCAATTTTATATGACCAGATGTATCACTAAGCAACATACTGCCATTCATCAAAATAAATGTCCCCCATTTTCATGAGTATATATCTTCCTCACAAACAACTGTAAATGTGCATACATAAACATGACACAAAAATCTTTGTATCAGAGGAAAAGCAGGAGCTCTTTTTAATTATTTTTTCCTGTTCTAAATGAGAACGACAAATAAAATTTACGTCAAGGTTGGTAGCAAGGTCTACTGTGTAAAACCATGTCCATGAATCAGTACAAAGGAGTTAATGGCTACAGGGACAGCAAAAATATAGCAAGCTGACATTTAAGAGAACTGTCTTTGTAATTAAACTGCTGATGTGCAAACCTACAACAGAAAAAGTGATCACAGTAATAAGCCCTAAACAAAGACTGAGAATCAGAACAAACACGTCAATACCTACAGGCAGGGAGTACATTAGAAGTGATTGTCACTGCCAGTAATCAGTGCCTGAAAAAGCTGAAGTTGTCAAAGGGGCTTTGCTTTTTGTGGCTGGGTTGCTTATCTGTCTGTTCAGAGCACTCCTGTGTAACAACTTTCCATGCTCTAGATGTAGGTGGCAGTCCAGCTGAACAACTTTAAAAGGGATAAATTAGTACAAATGTCAGCTGAAATAGCTGAATACCAAAGAAGAGGTCTCAACTGTGTTTATAAGGGGCTTGAACCTGGCCCAAAGTCTCTCTGTCTCTGAGGAGATTGGACAGAATATCCGCATTGCTGGAAAGCACCCGCTGTGTACAGCACTCTGTGCCCAAAGGGCATGGAGTTATTTATCCTACTTGCTTGAATCATGGTATTAAGGATGAAATATGAATTCAAGGTCACAGTGGCCCACTGTTGCCAGACCATTTTTTTTTACTCCTTTGTTAAAAGACCTCTTCTTTACCAGTGTGGAAGATTATTTTAAAATACCATCTTCATAATTTTATGCATTTTAATTCTTGCTATGTCTAAACCTCTGCATAATTTTTCACATTAGCTCTCTAAAAAGAGGCCTGGGAAAACACACAATAAATAACAGGAGCCTTAGACCCTGTTTTCAGAAGCACAGTAACAAACGTCCCCCCACATCCTGGAAACATGAAAACTTAACTTCACAGGTGTGTGGGTAAAACCAGCTGTAGTCACTCTGCTCAGCTCTGGCCAGGGCTGTCTCTTTGCCATCTCGTTTTGCCATCTCCTTAGCTTTTGCAAGGCACATCTCTAAGACTCTTTTAGGATAAGCTGGTTTTGGAGGTCAGGACAAACCAAGACAGCTGGAACCACGAACACCAAAATCTGCAGTTCTGACCACCAAAGAGCTCTGCATAGGAAGAGCCTAAAGCCCCCAGTTTAACAAGCACAATGGTGCATATCCAGACAATACTCTGTGCTGCACCTTAGACTGCAGTCCAAAAAGCAATAAAGTATCCTCTCAGCCACCTCTAGAGCTGAATGTGTCTTGTCATTCTTCACGGGAAGCAAAGAGGTTTGCCAGGAAATGCCATGTAGTTGACATGAAAATAAGAGTTTTAAACTGAAGTGTCCTTCACTGCCGTCTCTCCAGCTAATTTAGATCAGGTTGGTGTGAATGACAGAGGAAACCTACTATTATTTTTTCTCCTGACAGTACAAGGGCTCTAAAAATTACATGCCTCTAATCCCTCATTAGCTGGTGTTTTAAATTCCCAGGCTGTGTAGCTTGTGCTCAAGGAGAAAGTGACATGAGAAGAGTCATAATCCCTGTGGCAAGAGCTGTCACCAAATACCTGCTGGGTGATAAATCCACTAGGTTTTTCAACTAGTTTTTTTTCAGTGCTTAAACTTCAGTGATGCACTCAAAATACACACAATCTTAAATGAATGGCATGTAGCATGACCTGTTTACACAAGCTGATATGTGATGAGTTCAGTCTTTACAAGAGCCTTCACATCATAGACTAGAAGAAGCATAGATTGACAAGCTACATAGATTCCTAAATTGTTTTTCTATCATTTTGTCAGAAAATGCAGATTGCAGCACTGCAGCTGGCTTGGAACCTGATCTTCCCCTGCAATGGTCATTAAGACTAAGCTCTCTATGCAGATTTCCAACACATTAAAATGAAACTAATAAACTAGGCATCATATTGAATAACACTCTCAAATTATTTGAGTTCAATATTCAACAGAACCAACTTGAACTAACAACAGGCAGGCCAATTGCAAATGATTGCATTTTGAAAATGAGCAAGCACAGATAAAAAGCAAAGATAACATAATTGAAAACATTTTAGCTGATAATCTCTATGTGGTTCGCAGTATTTCATATTGCAGTGCATTTGTCACACATTCAGTAAAAGCCATGGTGCTGTAAGCAACATGACACTTACCAGATGTGCACATTGTCAGCATGCAAACACAGTGTGGTATAATCCCAGGCTGATGCTGGAAGAAACACTTATCAGGCATTGAAACAAAATCCTCTCAATTTAGGGAGAAATTAGTAAGGAGCTTGTGTGATTTTAAGGTATAAGCACGGAAGAGCTGAGGTTGGAGGGAACCTCTGGAGGTCATCCAGTCCAACCACCTTGCTCAAGCAGAGCCACCTAGAGCCAGGTGCACAGGATGTGAACAGTAGGCATGCTTCAGTGGAGAGCACAAAACATTGCATTCCCAAACATGCATTTATCTACCATACAGATACAGGTCAAGTAGTGATGGAGTCAGCTTTCTCGGCTAAGCTATCATCTGCCTTTGACCTTGCTTGTGAGCAGCCAGCCCTTGGGGGAGCAGGCAAAGTTAATCACCTGTATGGGCTGTTGCTCTCTTTTGTTGCTTTACATGACAACAAAAATATCAGGTATCAGTGAGTTCTTTTTCTTGATGAAATTATCTTATCATCAAGCACTGAACACTGCAAGTTTTCACATGGACTACTATCCCACCCCCATATCCCCCAACCTCGTTACTGACAGCTTGTTTTGGAAATCCCAAACTCAGGGATTTTCAAGGTCAAAGAGGATTTTGCAGCCACTGTGCGAGATCTGGATAACAAATAGATTTAAGCCTTTACACTTCACATGCTCCAATTTGAAATATCTTACAGCTATGATAGATGAAGCTTTGCTAACTGATGCATCATCCCTGTAGAAATCAATGGCAACACCTAATAGTTATAGAGTACCTTGCGTCACAGGGTCTTTAAGCTCTCTAAAAAGCAAACCACAAAAGCATAATAACATTACTAGTGCTCAGGAACAAATCCAGTTTACCCTATGGGGAGTTTTTCTGTCCTCAAATTAGTCAGTTATGCCCCAGAAAAAGTATTTCATTTTTATATACCTTTATGAGTATTACAAATAAATATTTTCATTTCTGCTGTTTCATGGAGTCTCACATCTCCCAGTAACATGAGGAAAGAATATAGACAGATCTGGCAATCTGATGATACTGACTGCTGTCGGTGGTGTAGGCACAACCTTCTGACAAAAAGAAAATCAGGTTTCAAGGCATCTCTTCTTGCAGCTTCTAGAGTCCTGAAGAATTCATCACAAAAGGAAAAACAAGAGTCTCTAGTGAGTCGTGTGAGAAGGCTTACTGTTGTTATGGTCAGTGAATAGTGAGTGCATTAGCAAGGAAAAATGTACACTGTCAGTGAGACAGTGCCTGAGAATTTCCCAGCAGGATTACTCCAGCACAACAGTGGTGCAGATGGTATGAAAATTTCAGTATAGGAAAGGTTCTGAGGGGGATACACACATACACATATAAAATATATTATATCATTATGGTATTATTGCATTATTAGATTATTCTCTATACATTAACATAGTTCATGAACCATTACATTGAAATCAGAATGTTCATGAAGTAGAATGTTACTGAGTAATTTCCATTCCTAAGTACAGAATGCATACCAGGGAAATGCACTGAATATATCAATAAGAACAGTGAGCTACATTAATACAACTTGGTTTTACTAAATAAATATCAAAGAACCAAATACAATGCTGCTCATGAAGCCGTTTTCTCTCCTTGTCTGAACATGTGTCTTTCCTTTGCTTGAATACTAGCCTCTGGAGTCCACAGAAATACTTTGGTGGTTATTCCACTGAACAGACCACCTTTTTTCAGACTAAAGAGAACTAACAGATGCACTGATATCAGTTCTACAGTCACAGATTTGAATGAAAGCTGTAGTTTCCCACAGCTGATAGTTTATTATATTAATTTTGGTTACACAAACAGAAACAGAGTTTTCTTCACAGGTCACTGGAAAATTAGGCTCTTCACAAACCTTTCTCACTCCACTGAGTAAAATGACCACTAAAAAGATGGGCTAGGATTCATCTGTGCCATGACTATGTCTGAGACAATCACCCCGTGCTCTATCTGAAGTCAGTTCTGAGGGACTGGCACTTTCAGAGGATGATTCAGCTGATGTGATTTATGTGCCTGCCTCAGGAGGCATTCATTGTCGCCTGCTGCCTGGAGGATGCCTACTTTTGTCTTTTGACTGTAAAGTAACTGGCTAAGGTCTATTGTAAGACAGTTTGGGTAGTAAATACTGTGGTGACTAGCAGTGATTGACAGCATAGCTTGCAGTTTGTGAATAGTTACCCTGTGGCACACTGCAGCTTCCCAAAGGACCTTAACACTATCCAAAAATCACACAGCTGGGCACAACCAAAATAGTCAGTCCCAGGGAAGTGTCTCCCAAGTACCCCAAGTACACTGACAATGTTAATTGATTTGTAGAAAGGTTAAACAGGACATTCTTTCTCCATAGCATCACAGCAGAGGACAAAGATCAGATCTTTTTGACAAAAAAAATGTGCCTTTCTAGAAGAAAATGCAAGTTGCTTTACCAGTCAGGTATGATCATCAACAAATACAAAATGTGAAACCATAAATTAATTACACCACAGTCACTGTGCTGGAGTGATGCTAGGAGTAGTGCAGAACAAGAGTGGACTTGACTCAGCAATGTCCTTTCTGTAATGAAAAATCATCACCATGCTCAGTTATAAAAACAGAACTGCAGCTTGAAGATGCAGAAGGTCATGGGTGCTGTGATTCAGGAGGAGGTGAACAGAGCACTATGAATGGTCACAGATCTATAAATCATGTATATGAAGAAAAACTGAATGCAGTGGGATTGCTTAGCCTGAAGAGGAGGCTGAGAGAAATACAACAAAGCTCTCAAGTATGTAAATGGGTGCTGCAAAGTGAAAAATAAAATCATTTATCCATATCTGCTTTGGGCTGGACAAATTAAAACAAATGGATTTAACTCTCAATATAAAAAGTCGAAGAAACAGCTGAGGGGAAACTATGTAGCAGTAGGAATGGTAAAACAGTAAAATACAGGGAAAACTCTAACACCTGAGATTTTCGTATGTCGGACCCAGGCATGACACCAGCATAGGAGAAGGTCAGAAGAAATAACCACCATCATTTACAGGCATCCCCAGCACTCCGGATCCTGTGGAACCACAGGATCACAATCAATCAGCATCAAGTAACAGTCTCCTCTTCTCCTCCTGAGCATTTGTTAGATGATAGCATGAAAGGTCAACTTTTCTGAGGAGCAGAGATTGCTGTGGGATGTTCACCATATAACAAAACACAGTGCATGCCTCCTGTATCCCTCTTCCCAGGACTCTTTGGATTGTGCTATACTCTGAGTTGCTCCCCCTGCAGAGGTTACCTCAGGTAGCTATTGGTGACTTTGCTATTGGTGACACTTTCTCTTCAGCTTTTCACTATAGTAGAAGGATTCAGAGAAATAACCTCCAAAGACACAAGGTGTATAGCAACAGATCCTGCAGTTCTGAAGTAATCAGTTAGATTAAAAAATAAAAAGCTTGGATTACATTAAAAAAAAGGAAAAACCCCCACAAAAAGTAACATAAAAATAAACACAGTACAAACAGATGGAAAAACACCTCTCTACAGCATTATTTGACACCTCTCCCTTAAAGCATGAAAGTGCCTTTGAAGTTCAACGTTAACTGCATACATTATCACATAGTAAAGGAAGGAATAAATAAATGTTTGGGCTTTTAAAAAAAAACCATGCTGGAGATGCATCTCTAGCTGAAAATGTCATTAGTCAGCAACTTCACAGCCGCGATCTCCCCACAGTCAGAGCTGTAGTTCAAGGCAGAGAAAATCTTGAGAGCCATCTCCCTCATTAACCACAGCCTGAGAAATTGTCCTCGCCCATTGCAAACAACCTTGTCAACTGTAAGGACTCCTGGAACTGGAAAATGTGCTGGAAAAGCACACAAAAATTTTTTAACTGTTTCATTAACTCACACTATCACCTGGAATTAAACAGAGACCAGTCAACTGCACTGTCAATAACCATGTATTTAATGGGCCATAAATCAGTCTGAAAGACAAGTCTGTCTTGAACCCAAGGCTGATATTGTAACCAATCTTCCCCAGCTCCATTTCCTATTCCACCATATCTGGAACAGTAGCTTTGCTAGATGGACAATTTCTCCTTGATTTGTTTGGCCCTTTCTTCACCATTAGAAATGCAAAAATGTGGGCTATCTGTCCTTGGTAAGAGAAAATAAACATTCACTTGCAAATCGCTGTTGCTTTGCACAGAAAAGATGATGAAGGGATCCCTGCTGAAGACAGTAGCATCTCTCTAGTTCAGGATGGAGGATTTTACCAATCTTCCATTTTATAAGCCATATAAAATTTCAACAATGTCTCTCAAAAAAATAAAAATCTACTCTGATTTTTCTGAGCAAGGTCCCAGGAAGATTGAGGAGGTAGCTTTGGGTTTGATTTTCATTTGATTTGTCCTTATGTAACCAGTTAAACCACAGACACCACATTTTTATTTAATACTCCCTTGACATTGGTGTCAATGACTACTAAGGTTTAAAGGAGTAGGACACCTGTTGTAAGCTGTAGTGTTTGACACTAGCCCATTTCCCCAGACTGAGGCAAAATTAACTAATGTACTGCCCTTTGACAAAAAAAAAACCCAAACCAACCAAACAAAAAAGCCCCCCACAAAACCAAACCAAACCAAACCTTCCTACAGGTACCAATCACTCTGATTCAAACCTCATCACAGCCCCAGGCACCTGCCCACTCTCCTACGTCAGCTTAGCCAATTCTGAAACAAAGGAGGGAAGCTAAAATTATGTGGAATTAATTTATCTTTAATTTCTAGTGAAGTTTGAAGCCAATCCAGTGAATTACTCAGCATCTTCTATACCAGTAATTTACCATAAGAATAAAAAACCAGAAGCCTGAGCATCAGAGCTCTGTTGGTTGCAGTGCAAGAGTCATGGCCATCCTGAGTCTCAGGAAGTGCTGAAGGGTATCATCACAAGGGGTTTGAGCTGATGAAGCCCCAGGAGAAATCACAAAGACAGAGATGGTTTGGGGCACTGTTTTGGTCTTCCTCTCCTGATGCCAACATGAGAGGAGAAGCACAAGAGCACATTTGAGGACAGCCTTAAGCAGTGCCAGGCTGCCAGTACAAGGAAGGCAAAGAGGCAATGTGCTGCAGCCAGCTAGTGTTACACTCCTCGTCTTGTCCCTCCTTCCCTTTGGTCTGGGTTACACCCCAGTCTGAGAGGGCACAAAGCCACCCCATTACAGCTGACTGCTCACGGAACAGAGAAGGAGGAAAGCCTCTGCTCCAGTGCAAGCACCTTGCCCCTGCCCAACACTACCATCTCACCAGGCAGCAGAGAGGAGCATGTGTTTTCTGACTTTCAGACTGCAAATGGCATCATCCACCAGCATTTCACTTATAAAGGATTTTCTCCTGGGTTGTAATTCACAATTTATTTAAAAGAAATACATTTTCTTTCTAGAAATTGGGAATGTTTATCAAGATGTACAATTAAAAGGTTTGCATTATAACAACTGAGGCAATTTCAGGACAGTTGATAAAAAAGACCTGAAAGTTCCTATCATTTTGCATCCCAGATCAGGCCCCACCTCCCTCGAGCACTGTCAGTCTCTTTTTTCACTGCACTGTGTTCAGTCAATCTCATCTTGCCAAACTTGTGCTCCCTGCGGTGTGGCAATGCAGACCATGAAAGCACTTGTACATCCCAGAGAATTAAGCTAACCTCTAAAGCAGTGATCTCCACACAAGAATCAAGGGGGAAAAATAATCACACCAAAGACCAGACATCAGTATGAAATAGAGCTTTTTCACCCATCAGTATGATGGTTGTACCTCTGCTGGCTCTGCAACACAGGACTGTTCACCTCTGGGTTATCTCACCACTTAATCGTAGCACAGCACACAGCAGGGGATATGGTTGTACTATTTCAAAACCAGAACCACTGAGTTATGAAACTGAGACAAGAAAATCACTTAATAGCCTGCCTGATTTTAATGATGAATGCAAATGCTTAACTAATTATGTCCTGGGATGCATCAGGACATTGCCAGACATTCCAGGGATGTGATTGTCCCACTCTGCTCTGCACTGGTTCAACCCACCACCGGAAATGTTCCAGACTTTCACATCAGTTTGTGCAGAGCCACAGGGGCCCCTTCTGGTTTATGGGTTTGTGGTGTGGGATGCCAGTAGGTGATGACTATGGCTCGTGCTGCAAGGTGCTTCAGCTCCTAAATTCCAAAGGAATTCAGAGGGTACTGAATGGTTTCTACTGCTGGTAGGATGCAGCTTTTAACATAAGGCTTTTCAGTCATGTGTTCTGAAGTTAAAGGCAAAATGAAATTAAAAATGCTGAAAACCATTTTTAACTGGTGTCTGTAATACAGTTTAATTAAATATCCAGTATGCCTTCTCTTGGAAATGTTATGCAAGTATCACACAATGTCTGTAATTCATATTGCATATTTATATGTTTGTCTGTTTATGTACATACATCTAAAGAGCCCAAAAGTTAGAAAAAATGGTCTGCTTCATAATACTGTGAATGTCCTAAAAATTGCAACAACAGTAACACAAAGGTAAATACAGAATGTGCCTAAACAAAATACAAACTTCAGTCGAACAAGTTCCAGCAAACCCAGCATCTTTGTAAGAAAATAACTGCCATCAAAACTGAACTAAATTTATGAGAAAAATTGTTTCCTCTAAACATCATCACTACTATCACTGACAAGATGCATACTGCTGCACAAATCATGAAAGACAAAATCTGAAAAATATTCCAAACTTAGTAAGAGATATTAAGAATACCTAAATTTAAAAAAAAAAAAAAATCAAACAACTGCAGATTCTCCATTGATAACCTATGAATTGGCAGCATCTGCTACCGAGACAGAATACAATTTTTCCCCAAGAATCCTTGACACATGCTGTTTCCATCTGAGTTTCATTATCAATTAAATGTTATCTTTTATTCTTTAAAAAAAAAAAAGCATTGTGTCTTGAACCCTCCATAGGTACTTCAGCAAGATTCTTGTGTCACAACACAAAAGACTAGAATATGTGGTGAAGAATTTATAATAATTTAAAGACTTGTACATTTTAGACAAAGAATATGTGGTATTTTCACAAACTAACGGCAAGGTGATTTGGAAGTCCTCCCTATTTCTGTGGCTAAGGGGATTCCTAACTACACAAATTTACAGTTTCCACCACCAGTGGAAGAGACATTTCCAAGTGGGAAGTATACCATACTTGCAATGTGCTGTTTCCTGGTGCCTTCCTCCTGAGGTATCTGGTACTAGATCATGGCATGAATTTGCACTACACTGACCTTGGTTCCTGTCCAACCTGTCAGCTCTTGGACCCTGGAGGCTTTTTGTTCCCCTCCTAGCCCTGTGCAACTGCTGCTTTCAGCTGTATTGTGTGGGAAAGTATATTTCTTTCTGAAAAATTAGCCAGATCTCCATGCTCAATCTGTTGTAATGTCAGCAGCCCCTCCAGTAGGGTGAGGAAATTATCTGAATGTAACAGCTAGTGATGCCTCAAGATCAAGTGCTATAAAACATACATTTCTAGAAACATATTACTTTCAAGTGCAGAACATTCAGGCACACCTTAATAGTTTTCACTTACGTGAAGTGCATGGTGCTGAGACTAGGATACTTTTTTTCTCTGATTGATGCTTTCTCATATATCTTGTAAGGTCTTGTGCTGCTGTTAGCCATGAAAGCAGTGACTGGCAAAACTGCACAGGCTGTTTAGCTTCATTTCCTTTTGTTGCTGAGGCACAGTTTGATGTGTATTTGTTTTGTTGGGTGCTTTGGATTTGCTAGTAAATCTGGCTGAGCTGGCATTCCCTGTCTCAGTTTGCTTCTTACCCTTTCGTCTTTCAGTTTTTAATAGTATGCTAAGCTGATTTACTTTAAAGACATGAACAAACAGGCATGTACATGCTGATAAAGAGCAGACATTTATCCTATGCTGACAGCTATTCCTCAGATGTTGTGCCCACATGCATGCAAGACCAGAATATTTTGAAGAAGAGCATCTTGTGATGCCCACACCTGAAACACTGGTTGCATATCTAGAGGTCAGGTTGATGGAATGCAGCTTAAACATGTGTTCTTTTCTCTTGGACAAAGCCACTTTTCAACTTAAATATCCTCATGAGGGCATCTTCTACTACACTCTGATTTTCAGAACTGTTTGGATGGAGTTTTTTTACCTGCTACTAAACTGTAAAAGTGTTGGTTGAATAGACATCTTTAATAGATTAATATATATAACTCAAACTTTGTGCCACAGATAGTTGTGTATTAACATCTTAATTTACAGATAAGTAGTTCATGTTTCATCCACTTTCAGAAAAGAATGAACTATGGTGCATGACATCTCTCTTCATCTCTGGGATGTGCTTTCTCTATTGACCTAGGTTGAGTCTGCCTAGATATCTCTTAAGTCTTTTAAGTTAGATAAAATGAAACTGGAGTTTTATCTGTCTAGACAGTATATAAGGATACCCTGTCCTCAGATCTAACTGTCTCCAGCTCTTTTTACCAAAGAGGCAGTCACTAAAAAGGTAGTGTCTGTGGAGAAATAGTACAGAAATCACAAAGCAATGGGTACAGTTGGGATGAAGGCTGTTTAAAATTGCGCTTAGCATCAATTTAACATATTGTTTATTTCAATATCTATTTTTAAATTTCTTTTTAAATATCTCTCTTTAAATTTTGTTAATAAAAGTATTTATGCATACAGATAAAACTGTGATTGAAAGATTGGCCTTAGAAAAAATATGTAGCAGATTTCTACAATGTATGAACTCCTGTTTACACAAGAAAACTAAACATTCTGCTGTTGAATTTAAGGATGAAGGTCTATAGAAGTGTCACAATTTTGGTGAGTTTACTAATGCCGAGATAGCTATTCTTCATAGATCAAACAGTGCACATTCTTCCAAGACACTCTAGTGACAGAGGCTCATATATTCCCCTCAACCCCAACACAACATATAAACCTCTTTCTCTAGAGAAATTGGCACTTTTTTTCTTTTTTTTTTTGGTTGGGTTCCACCCTGCAGGCCTTTGGCTTCCTAGTAATTCACCATAGTAAATTATTCGTAACTTAACAGATTAAGTAATAAATTTGGAGGTATATGGGAATTGTTGATTCTCGTTTTAAAGATGCATTCTCAACATTTGAAATAAATTTGAATGGTATTTAGCTACTTATTTCTCTTCATCATTACCTCTTTATAATAACCTGAAATTTTATATAAATTTAATTTTTCTATTGTCAACCAGGAGGTCTTTATTACTTATTACCTTTCACAGTTTGAAAACCAATTTCATATCCCTTCACCCTTCAATGACTTTGTAGAGGTGACATGCCTCAACATTTCTATGTATTCGTGTTAACAAAATAAGATAGAACTCTAATTCTAAATTCTAAAACTCTAATTCTAAAACTCCTTTGCTAGACAAGGAAAGGAACAATTAAAAAGCGTGATGTTCATTACAAAGGGTTGGACTAGATGACCTTTAAAGGTCCCTTCCAACACAAGATAGACTGTTCTATGGTTCTGTGATTCTATGATGCAAAGCTTTCAAGGTAAAATGATGAGTTGCTCATTGAGATGTTTTCATGATGTGAGAAAAGCAGTTGGGTGAAAGTAAATATTAATTCTCTTTCTCCAGCTTCATTGTTGTCTTTAAAATAGACACACAATGGATGATTTATCTTTCAACTAGTAACAAGCTATGAAAAGCATTTTGACATTAAATTGTTCAAGGAACCATGGACCACAAAAGGAAACACTCATTTTTCAGTGAACCCTTTAATTGTTTTTTCTGCTGAAAAAAGTAACTAATCTATTCTGTCAGTAACTCCAGTTTAACTGTGGATGAATCTAAAAAACGGTAGTTTTTAGTTTTCTGTCATGACCAAGTGATAGCTGTTTGAAGACCTACATATATCCAGAGATATCTGGTGTTCTGCAATACAGTTCTCTTGCTTCTGCACCAGTTGTGATGTTGTTTCTAGAAGCAAAATATAAATACAACGCCAAATATATTCCAAGAGTTTCATTCTTAAAAGTAGAATTATTTTTATAATCTGTATTTATAGAATCATAGAATGGTTTGGGCTGAAAGGGACCTTAAAGATCATCTATTTCCAACCCTCCTGCCATTGGCAGAAAACCTTCCACTAAACCAGTTTAGTCAGAGCCCCATCCAACCTGGACTTGAACACCTCTAGGGATGAGGGGTCCACAACAGCTCTGGGCAACCTGTTCCAGTGCCTCACATCCTTAAAGCAAAGAATTTATTCCTTACATCTAATCTACCCTCCTTCAGCTGAAGGCCATTCCCCCTTGTACTATCACTACATGCCCTTGTGAAAAGTCCCTCTCTGACCTTTTGGAAGGCTTCTATAACATGTCCTTGAAGCCTTCTCTTCTCTGGATTGAACAGCCCAGACACTCTCAGCCTATCTTCATAGGAGAGGTGACCAATGCAGTGCCCCTCCTCTGGACTCGTTCTAACAGGTCAGCGCCTTCTTTTGTTGGGGGACACAAATCAGGATGCAGCACTCCAGGAGAGGTCTCACAAGAGCAGAGTAGAAGGGGAGAATCACCTTCCTTGACTTGCTGGCCACACTGCTTTTGATGGAGCCCACTACATGGTTGGTTTTTTGGGCTGTGAGTGCATACTGCCAGCCCAGGTCCAGCTTTTCATTCACAAACACCTCCAAGTCTTTCTCCCAAAGGCTAACATTAATCCATTCTACACCCAGCCTGTAATTGTGCTTGTGATTGCTCTGACCCAGGTGCAGGACCTTGTGCACTTGGCTTTGTTGAACTTCATGAGGTTCACACAAGCCCACCTCTGGTCTTCTAGAACAAGCAGTTCTTCATTCTCACACCCCCTGCTATCACCTTCTGGAACTTGGATACTGTGTCTGGAATGCTCGCTGATGAGGCAATAAAGTCATGAGTGCCTCGACTTTTTCTATGTCCTGAGTAACTAGGTCTCCTATATCCTTTCTGAGAGGACCCACAGTTTCAATAGTCTTTCCTTTACTGCTGATGTACATTACCTTTATCCTTCTCCAGATTAATTTCTTCCAGTGCTCTAGCTTTGTCTACCAGATCCTTTGCTGTTTAGACAATTTCTTTGTATTCCTCTCAGGCTACCTTTTCCTGCTTTCGCCCTCTGTAAACCACCTTTTTGTAGGGATGCATTGCGCTTGAGGCTGGAGGAAACAGTCCTGGAAAACCATCCAGCACTCTTGGGCCCCTCTTCCCACTAGCGCTCTGTCCTATGGCGCTGCACCAAGGAAACCCTTGAAGAGACCAATGTCTTCTCTCATGAAGTCCAGGGCAGTGTTTATCAACTGTTTTTGATCTGACAGTCCTCCTGTCTTTACTGATAAATGCAAAATCATATTATCATTTACATCATAAATTGCAAAGCATATTTTTAGATTCAAGAGGATAGCTTTCCTTTTTGATAGGATTTAATTACAGACCACAGACACAGAGCACGCAAGAATATAATTCAAAGGATCAAACATACAAGAACAATAGTCGGACACAAAGTCAGATGACGATCACTTTGACAGCTCTACCTTGCTGCACATTGAGTCAACAAGCCCAAAGTGCTGTGTCCCACACTGCTATTATTTACTCCCAGGTGATATATATGATGGATCTTCTTCAGCCAACAAAAGTTAGAGTACTCAGACAGTAATTTTCCTGTAATTCTAGATGTAATTCTTTCAGGTGTACTTTACCTCTGCTGTAAATTCATCCCAATGTTTTTTTCAGGCAGCAGAACACATATCCATATACAGTCAGAGAAATTTAGGATGCATTCTTTGTGCATATCTCACATAAAACACAATGTCTGAGATCAAGTATGTACAACTTCATTTTAAACAGGATTTCTGGGAAGGTAGCACCCTTCAGCAAACATAACTCAGAATTTCCTCCAGAGGAACAGCTTACATCACTTCTCTCAACCATTCCCAAATCTCCATTTTTTTCTGACCAGGCTGTTCAATCTTCACACTGCAGACTTCCAGCAAAGTCACAGTGAGTCCCTCACATTCAGCTTATTTGTGAGTTTCTTGCCCTCAGAAGTCCCCAGAAGTGCAGCTCAGTCCTGGCCAGTATGTAAGATCCAAGGGAAAAAACTGCTATCAGTACATTTCTAGCACAGGGCTCCAAATATTTTTCCCTGCAATAGCTTTAACACTGAAAGTGCTCCTCCTATCAGTGCCAACCAGCTCATGACAGTTCATTGTCCTTCTTTTTCAAAGTTGCTAAATTTGCACTAATATCTCCACAGGGCACTGATAAGGGGGTCTACCTAGGAACAATCAGGTAAATTCAGAAAAAGATAATATGCTATGTTACTTAAAAAACCTTTTCTGTACCTCTAATCCATCTTGCAACAAAATATATAACACTCATGTGCAGCAAGTATTTGCTGGCTACAAAAAAATACTCTTTTTTTTTTTTCCTGAGTGCAACGTCCTTTTAGCTATTCAAAATCTATATAACATGAATATATGTCTAATAGGCAAACCAGAAGCACAAGCCATTTTGTGACTCTTCCTACTGACTCTTCCTATTTCTGTGAAATTCAATGAAGTCTAAGGAAAGCTTACAGAGAAAAAAAACCAATGAGATTTTTCTCTTGCTTTTCTTATGACCATGGGTTTTTCTAGCCTGAAAATAAGACTTAATCAATATATTATCAGGGCTGTGAAAAGGTTGAGTTGAGTCAACCTGCCTTTTACTTACGCAAAAGATGAAGTGATGACTCATAAAAAAAGAGAGAAGTAATCACCCTCAGGGACACTTGAAAGAATAAGACGCAGGTTTAAACTAAGGAATACGTAGTCATCCAACAGCTCTGCACATGTTCTACACAGCTCTTACTAAGCATCATGTGGGGGAAAGCAACAGTCCAGCTGACATTAAGAGAGTGATTCACAAAGAGTAGCTCTTCCTTGGGGGAGGCTGGTCCCAGGATCACAGCCATACGCCAGTGAGGAGAGGTGCTCCATTCTGGATCTATTCCAGAATCCAGTTAGCTCATAGACCTAACATCAGTCTTCTGTTTCAGGACAGTAGTGTCTCCAAGGTAAATTTTTCCTTTGTCCACTTTGTCCATTTTGTCTACTGAAGCATATATTCTGGGAAATGGGTGCATGTGCCTAGTCTTTGAAATGGAAGCCATAGTTTTCTGGAGTACTTGGATTTTTAACTTATTTCCTTGCTAGCGATGAGTTTAATAGCCCTAGTTTAGATTTTACCATAGATAGACAGCAGTCAAAAACAGACAGGACAATGAAGACAAAGTAACCTCACTGTGTTTTCTGGAAAAGGAGAGTCCTCATGATGTTTTGAAGGAATTTATTGTTTCTATTTCTGTTATGATTTAGTCACTGTCTGGACCTTTAGACAGTACAGTACTGGATCTGCCTTGAACTACTTAGCCATAGAGGCTCAGAGATTTGACTGTTTGCTAAGCACTACTCCTGAAAGAAGTCCTCCATATCTGTGGACAAACGGTGTCCCCACTCCAACCAAATAGCTTCAAACAGACTCAGGGCTTCAGCTGGTACAAAAAACTATTATACATATACATATATATATATATATATATATATATATATATATATATAATGGTTTTAACCAATGTTTACAAAACATTGCAATGAGGTCCTACAAAACCACAGAAGATAAAATTGCCCAAGTGTATTAAGGGAGCTGCCTGAATAGCTCAGTGAAACACTTGCCACCATTTACCACCAGTCCTAGCTAACCAGGGAAGTCCCAACAGACCCAATAGACAGGAGGTTAGCTTAGGTGGCGCCCCTCTACAAGAAGGAACAGAACGAGGATTTGGGGTACTACAGGTTTGTCAACCTGATTGCGGTCCTGGGAAAAGTCATGGAGCAGATAACCTTGAGTGCCATCATGCAACATGGGCAGGACAACCAGGGTGTCAGGCACAGCCAGATTGGGTTTGCAAAAATCAGACCCTGCTTGACCAACTTCATATCATTCTGTGACCCACGCAGTGGATGAGGGAAAGGCTGTGGATGTCCTCTGCCTGGACTTTAGTAAAGCTTCTGACACCATTTCCCACAGTGTTCTCACAGAGTGTGTCCAGAGAGGACAATGGAGTTGGGGAAAGGTTTAGAGCACAAGTCTGATGAGAAGCCACTGAGGGAGCTGGGGTCATTTAGCTAAAGCAAGACCTTATCCCTGTCCACAGCTTTCTGGAAGAATATTGTAATGAGCTGGAGGTCAGCCTCTCTCCTAGGCAACAAGTGACTGGATGAGAGGAAACGGCTTCAAGTTGCACCACGGTAAGTTTAGATTGGATAGCGGCAAAAATTTCTTCACCAAAAGGATGTTCATACATTGGGGGCAGGCTGCCTAGGGAAGTTGGGCAATCAGCATCCCTGAAGGTATTTAAAAATGTGTCGATGTGGCATGGAGGCACATGGTTTAGTGGTGGACTTGGCAGTGCTAGGCTAATGCTTAGACTTGATCATCTTAAAGGTCTTTTTCACCTAAACAATTCTATGATTCTATGAAAACAGCCATAATAATTAGTTTCAGAGGGAATTGCAAATAACAGTGACCTTTCTTCATTCAGAGTACTGTTTTGTTCATGTGCAAATCTAAGAGGAAAAACAGAGAAAATTCAAGTGCCTAAGTCTGAACAAAATCCCAGAAGGATTTGGCAGAGCCCTGCACAGCTGTCAGCTGGAGATGCTGCACTGCTGGGAGCAGGGAGGCAGATACTGTGATGGGACCATGGGAAGGGTCTACAGGACGCAGTCACCACAGGAACATATGGCAGCTTCAGGAGCCCACCCTGAGCCAAAGTCATTCCAATACCTGTAATATCAAACACCTGTAACCCTAGTTGGGAAAAGAGATTTTTTTAAATCGTCATTTAATTGCACGGAAGAAATTATAGTAATGCAGATGGCCTGTAAAAATCTCAGAAACCTGGCAAGTTGGTATTAACTAGCATAATGAGTTAAGAAACATACAAAAGTTTCCAGATGTTGAGTGAACACTGCACTTTGTCACAATTTATTACACTTGTTTAAAAATTCATAGTCAAAATGAAATTACATGAATCAAATAGGAAAAATCCTCATCTCTTGAGCAGGACACATATCACAGTAAAAATGTTGGTTTAATTGGGGGAGACTGGAAACTGCCTGAAAAATAAAATAACGTGATTTTACAGGAAGATCAATATAAACTACTGCACAGTTTATCATATCTAATACGTGCTGAGAGGAACTGAAAGAGGCAAAAATCTACCTACATCTCAGCAGCCAGTTAACACACTTTTGTACTGTAGATGGGGGCTGCCTTTTTCACTGGCAGCGATGTCATGGCAGAGATTTCACAACTGATTTTTCACAAGCTGGTAGATTACACTATGCTTTGGCATGCATACAGGATCTTCCAGGTAAAGCATGGGGCTATCCCAACATCATGCTCTGATTGAAAGGATGGGCCTTTCTCACCTCTACACATCTGTTACAGTTAGGGGAGAGTGAGAAAGAAAAATCGATAAAGAACTCTTTTCTTTAACAAAATCAATCTGCTTTTTTTCAAATTTAAGTGATTTTTTTTTTCAAATATACACACATCCACAAGCCAGCTGCTAGGAGACAAGCTAAGAGACAGAAAGGAACGTGCTTCACACAGGCGTAGAGCAGTTGTGGTTCTGCTGGTTGTGGAAGAAAAAATGCACAACTGGGTCATTTTTACTGAAGTGCAAACCTGCAAGTTTCCCATTTAAAATAGACAGCAACAAAATGTGGTCCTTAAGGGTTCAGATGTCCTGAAGCCCACACAAGGTAAAGGAAAAGGAATTGATCCTTCCATTTTGATGGTCAGATTTTACATCTCGGACTTCACCAACATGCTTTAATTAAAATAACACTCCCTGAGTGATATAGAAAGAGCCATTCTGGTGAATGTGTGAATATACCAAATAGAGAGGGCCTGCACTGCCACTTACATGCACTGACAGGCACTGAAAGCTAGTCAGTTCGACCATCTCTTTTTGCCCCTTCACTTCCTGTAGAATGTCATGGAGCTTTTAAACAGGGAAGAGGTCATTACCTCCAGCAGTGGTCCTGCCCTTAGAGAACAGTAGTAGCATGGCTTGTCCCAAAAATGTTTTGGATAGTGGAGTTATCAAGGATATTCAATCGGTACTTAAATTTAAAAAAAAAAAAAAAATTAGGAAGGGAGAGAGATTGCCAGTCTAAACAACAACGGGGATCTTCATGCTGACATCACCCCGTCTATCATCCTGGGAGAGTCTGTGTGAGTTTACCACACTGTCTGAGGACACTTCTTACAAGACAGTTGCATCTCATGGAGACCTTTTCAACAATCACGCAAGAAAAAGGACAGTAGAGTTTGATTTTAGGAGTAAATGTCCAGCATTTACCCAAGAAAGCTTGAGGCAACACCCACATTGAATTAAGATGGCAGCTTCTCTCCTGCACCAGCTGCAAATACAGTGACCAGGGCTGAGAGCTGGCAGAGAGAGGTTCAAAGAATTGCAGAGCACTTTCAACCACCTAAACACCCTGCAGTGATAAGTATCAGGAACATGTTTATCTACAGCTACCTTATGGAAAAAAACAGAAGGTTTTGACATACTGCTTGAGGCAACCTGGCAGGGAGGATGAGCAGGGAGAGAAAGGATGGGGACCTGTGTGTGACAGACTGGGGAACATAAATCAAGATTCCATGAACTTCTACCACTGTCAACCTCTAGTGTACTTTGTGTTAGGTCTGTTTGAAAGTCCAAACCCACAGGTCATGGCTGACTCCTTGTCTATGCATGACTTATGCATTTTAGAGGCAGTCTCTCAGCTGGCAAAATAGTTTACCTACTAGTATGAGTTTGACTGTATTGTCCTTAAAGCAACATCAAAGCAGATGGGTTAGAAGTGCAAAATACAAAGTCTGAAGCACTGTGCTTGCTCTGCAAGCACAGCAAAGAGCACTGAAGGGGAGCTTAAGACTCTGGTTGAACCTGCAGTTGACCTGAGGCCATGGGAGAAATGTTTCCTTCTTGAGACAACAGGATCTTGAGCATCACTGTCACAATCCAGTAGCTGGGCTCAAGGAAAATGAGTTTGACAAGAAGACATTACCCCTCTCGCATGGCTCTAATCCTAGTGCTGGCGATCCTTTTGGTGTTGTGTTTGAACAGGGGAAGTTTAGAGGCCAAAAGTGACTTTAGATTATGCCTTCCAGCAGTTCATGCTGGTGGCTTATATTGTCCATGGCACATCCTTGTCCATTTATATTACCCACCTGGAACAATCAGGTTCATTCATCACCCCAAGACTGTACACAAACCTCTCAGGCTTCATCAAAATTGGTGAATCAGGGTGCATATCCCTTGAAGCTCTCAATCTGTCCTGCCCTCTGAACCCCTGTCCTTCTCTTTTCTCAAGAACTCCTCACCTTTCTGAGCCACCCTCTCATGCCAAAGAGGACTGAACAAGCTCTTCTCTTTTGCTTTTAACTAATTAAGTAGTCACTGGCACAGGTTGATATAAGTGGTGTCCTTGCAGAGAGAAGTTACTTCACCCAACTGCGACAGCACTGCCCCCCTAGTCTGGATGTAGCATCTCCAGAGTTTCTTCCTATTGTTATGAAACCTGGAAAGAGTAAATTCTCCTCCACATCTCCTCCCATTTTTACTCCTACACAGCAGTGTTTAATCTCACTCCGTCATAGCACAGTCAAGCTCACTGCATGGACCTAAGTCTGTTAGAGGGTTACCGAATCAGCCAGGGGACTGAAGCTCAGCACATGCAAGGGGACACTGAGAGCTGGGTTTGTTGAGCCTTAAGAGGTTCAGCAGAGGAAACAGCCTGAGTCATCTCAGGGACAGATGGCAATGGGACAAGAAGAAATTAACCCAATGAAATGCCAGTTAAACAGGAAACAAATTCCTTCTCTGTAGAAATGTAAAACTTCATTAGAGAAAGCCCAGTATCACCTGATTCTGTTGGATTTATGTTGAGTGAACTTGAACTAGATGACCACTTGTGATCTAAACTATTCTGTGATTTTATGATTTCATTTATCACATCAAAAAGTGTACATTGCCAGACTCCACTGGGAAAGTCCCTAATAAGGAGCAGCAGCAGAACAGGCAATGGGAGATGCAGACACACTGTAATTGCATTTGCACTGCTGTCAGCACTGGAGCATATCTATACTAACTATGATAAAACAGCAATATAAAGTCCAATTTTTGAGGTTGTGAGGAATCATGAATGGATTTTACTCACCGTGTGCTTCTTGATGTTTCACACAGTGGGGAAAGCATGAGCCTTTAGTAAAGGCCAAGGAAAATTCATCCCTGTTCTGTAACAGTTGTGTCCCTGTTGAGACATTTTCTGTCTATAACACTACAATTTGCATTCTCTGGAGCTGTCCTTAAGGTCCATTACAACATTGGTTTTTTTGTGTTTCAGGTTATTAAGAGAGTAACGATTTTATAAATCATATTTTGAAATGCACTGCTTGCTTGTAATTTGGTTACTTCTTTTCCATGGCTCATAGTAAGTTTAGAAACTGGATTGGTAAGGGGTTTTTTTATGGTTAAAAGAGCCTTCAGGAGCTAAACTGATAGTAAAAGAGTCTCAATAATATTAATTTTAGTCTTCAAAAGTTTTCTATGGTCCGTTGATATAAAAAGTCTCTTTAAGATTTTACTGAAAAAATCCAACACAGTGAGATTTTAATGAACATAGCATGGAAAGGCTCCAAACATAATAAACTGGTACTGATTTTCCGCATTAATAACCTCAGTTATCGAAATGCAAGATGTTCACTTTCAAGAAAACTGTGCAGTGCCCAGTACACATGGAAGACATTTTTTAATCTGGCACAAGGGAGACCTCAGTAAGTGGAACAGACTGGGATCAGGAGAGAAGCAGGCAGTGGTAGAGCAGATGTTGTCAGCCCCATGGGGAACAAGGGCATGAAAAGGCACCTGTACTGGGTGGGAAAGCAGAGAGCGTCTCTAGAGAGTCATTCACTCCTCCCTGCTCAGGGTGACATCTGACTCTGGGAATAGGCAGCTGCCATTTGTGCATTTTTGGATGCAGTAATCATCATTTGTACCAGACATAAAAAACCACAGTCACTTTGTTCTACAGAGTGCTGTTGGCAGCAGTCAGCCTGTGGAGACTGTAGCACAAGCCCCTGCTGCTCTGGTTCAGCTGCCTGGGCTCCAGCCCCGTCTCTGTGGGCAAAGCACCCAGTAGCTGCTGCAGACTCTCGGGAGGAGCTGCAAATCCTGCTCTTGTTGATGACTTGTACAACCACATACATTCAAGACAAAAAAAGGATGTAGGTTGGCCGTCAACACCTATTTATGTCCTTCATTGCATGGCGTGGTGGTAGGAAAAGTCAGAGAGATGCACATCTTATTTTTAACCCATCCATTGTATTTTTTGTGCATGGTGCACTGTTTATTTCCTTTATGAATCACAGCTTGCCCCAGAGACTGATTATTTATTACCTGTTTGATTTTTAGGAGAGAGAACCAAGTGAAAATGGCACTGAGGAGAGAACAGCTGTATACTGAGAAAGTGAGGGGGGTGAGAACTTAAGGAGAAGACATCCTTATCTTGCAGTAGATATTTTTAAAAAGGAGAAAATAATGTATATTAGGGAATAAATTCCATTTATTTCTTCATAATTTAATTAGGAACTGGCATTTATGCAGGATAAATGCCTTGGGTAGATTCCTATAACATTTCCTTTAATTTACTTGCATTACATTTCTATTGCTCTGGGTTCCTCATCGACAGACACAGAGTGCTCAGAAAGCAAGACAACTCAAAATAATGATCTAGCAGCAACTAATTTGTATACATACAAATAGAACTATTCCATCAGCTTTAAATTATGAAAAACAGGTTAATTAAAAGCTTAGTGAATTAGTTAATAGCTAGTGCTACATGAGTAAGAAAAGCTGGAAAGTTTTTTACATCTTACTTCGTCCCAAACATTCCATCAAACAAAGGCATTTTCTTAATGATTAAAAAGCAAAATTAATGATCCATGTTATTGAGGCAATATAAGCTTCTCAGCAGAGAGTGTTAATAGCTTCCCTGAGTCGCTCGACCCACAGCCTCTCACAGCATTTGCCAAGCACCAACTGCCACAGGTCCCCTACCGCAAATCCATCACAGCCTCTTGGAAAAGAATCGCTGCCTCCCGCAGTCCTGAACACAACCCTGCTAATAATGCGGAATGCAGAGATGGCGGCTGGGTATGTGGGAAGCCTGCAGGGCAGTTTTGGGAGTACCGGGCTGCCCTGCTCCCTGGGCAGAGCCCAGCAGGACAAGGGGCTGGCACAGGCACAGCTGACAGTCCTGGGAAAGCACCTGCCAGTCGTCCTGGTGCAACAGGCTCCTTCCACAGCTCCCGGTGGGACAAGGTACGGTGCACAAGGGAAAAAGGCAGCACTGCCCAGGTGGAAAAGCAAGAGCAATGCCTCTGCCGAGGGCTAATCCTTCACTTTTCTTATACAAGTCCTTTATTGCCCCCTAAATATGGTTAACTTTGTGAAACCTTTTGAGGCCCTTTGGAAAAAGGGGGTCTGTGAGAACTAGATACTCAACAATTTCCATCCTATTTAGAAGGGAACAAGTCAAGCCCCCCTTCCAGATTCCTCACGTCATGGTGTGCGTTAATATTGATGCGCAGCCTCTCACGCTGGTTTGCTCAAAGGCTTGAATAAGTGAACAGCGACAGAACAAGGAAGCGCTTTACTCATGAGAGTGAATACGGTGACAAAGCATCATCCTCATGACAGCAGGAGTGTGATGGCCTTTTAATCTCACTGGCTTTCCCTGAAATGCTGTTGCCTTCTTTTACCTGTAGGCACTTGGCACAGTGAGGAAAAGCATCACATGGAAGAAAAAACACTTGGAATGATACTGCATCTATTCTTCTCGCTGAGCTACAAGGACTACATGATCTATTTGTCCCTGCTAATTTCAGTGGGTTTGCTCTAGATGACCTTTAAAGGTCCCTTCCAACCCAAACTATTCTATTTATACAGATTATGACCTTTTCCTAGCACTGTTTACTGTAGTAAAACAGATGGTGCATAGTTTCATTCTGGTCCAGCACTTGGACCCATCTTTTTGACATGCCAGAAAATGTGGTTCTGAATTCACTGAAAGTTTGAGGTGTTGCCACCCTCAGAAAATAAAAGGAAAAGCATTTGCATAAGGATGCATCTTTCACGTCCCTGTAAGTACAATCAACAATGGACAATTTTGAAATCCCACTTTTTAAAAGTATTCTTTTTTCCCTTTAACTAAATCTTATGTACAAGTTGGTAATTTGACTGTAAATTATTTCCAGGATAAACAAAAAACATAACACAAGAAGCGGCTGAAAAGATGACCCTCTTATTGAATCCCACTGTATTACTACTTAAGTCCTACAATTTCTTATGCACTTAAACATTTATTACATATTGTATTTCTGAGATCCCCATAACACTTGGCATTCCAAGATCTCTTTGTACAATATATACAGATTAAATGGCAAAAGATTTCTGAGAAAAAGAAATATAATTCAATAATTGTTTAAAAATTGCTGTAATTTCAAGCTATAAAGATAGACATGGATGAATATTCAGGAGTGTTAGGAGTGAGAGCTAAAATTGGAAGCAAAGTGTTTGCTTAAATTTTACCACATTAGTACTTCCATCCTCTCTATAATACACAAAAGACAGAGCAGGTTCCTAGCGAGACAGCATTGAAACAACAAACCACTGCTCTGCCATGGTCAAAATAAAATCATATAAAACCATATCTGGTTTTCCTAATTACTGGAATGGAAATTACTAAATTCTGAGTGTAATCTAGAGATCAGTGAAGTATCCTGCCTACAAACTGTAATTTTGTTGAAAACCCTATGTTCTTTGAGTAAATCCGCTAGAGGAACTCTCCATTTTGGGTGACATAGGAAAATCTTCTTTTTTGCTTTCCCAACCGAATAAACCGTGAAGACAGACATAAACAGCCTTTGAGGCACACATCACCTTAAACTTTAAAAAGTGGTGTTACCACTGCTTGAGAAATTAATTTCACATTTTCAAACAGAGATGTATCTGCCTCTGTATGAAAGTATTAAATAAGAAATTTATTTTAGAATCAGCTACATGACTCCACTAACACTTTCAAGGCATGTTGCAAATGTAATTATCTGCAATAGCAAGACTATTTAAGTCATGTAACTGCATAATTAGGGTCTCCTCTGGTTCATCATTACAAGAAACTAACTAAGATTAAAACATGACTTGATTTTTATCTACTTTTTCTATTTTGTCACCTGGCATTTCTTAGTAACTATTAATAGGACAGAAAATAAAAAGAAAATGTTTAATTCACCTCTCCAGTAATAGTCATTGCTAATTTCCATTACAAGTTGTTTTCCTCAGGCTTTGGAAAAAAAGAATTGCAGTGATAATAAGCAATTTATTTCTGTGAACAGCAAAACCTTGACTTTACGGCTGATAATAAACAAGTAAATATTTTCCTTTAGCAAGGAAAAATTGAAATATGTCAAAACAACATTAGAGTAGAATCTGACCATTACCACTGATGAAGAGTGGAGAGATTTTCCATAATAGAACAGCAGCAAATTCTCCAGACATGGGAAAAATGTTGAAGTTGTTTACAGTCATTTGTGTACATAGTGAATGAATAAAAGATGTCTTGGCATTAAATATGAGTCCAAAAACAGAAAATTAAAGCAAGCATCTTGAAAGCAAGTCATTAAATGGCTGATGACTGAGATCACACAGCTGAATCACAGAGGAAAAGTAGATCTGTTAAAGCATTGTGCAGCAGGAAGACTGTGACATAGCTGCCATCATGAAAATGTGGCGGCATGACTTGCACAACTGGAGTGCTGCAATGGATGGGATGATCTTTAACCAGATCTGCCATTTCCTCCACACATCCCAGGCACAGACAGTTGTCTCTGTTCTGTTTCTCATCATTTGAATGTGATGACACTGACAAAGAGGCATCCACTGTCCATGCTCCCATCGCCAGTTTCTCCTGGTCCCATAGGCCAGAGCATGCATGGATTACCAGCAATAGTGGAAGGATGAGACAGCTAAAAGTACAGGAGGGAGCAATCACATCCTACATGATTTAAAGGTAGTTCACTGGTTTGAGCTTTCTTAATATTTGAAGAAAGAGGTGACACCATTTTTCACATCACTTTCGGATGAGTAAGACCTATTCTCTGGTGCGTGGCGTGTGGCAAAATAAAGAGGAAAAGCCCAGGTGATGCACAGCCTGCACAGGAGCACTGAGATGCAATGCCACACAAGAGGATATGCAACATTCAGAGCAGTAATCAAGGTTGTGGATGAGCTGTATCCAGGCCCTCTGGAGAACTATTGCTCTATACACCCCAGAGCCCATTGTACCAGGCAACAGAAAGATAACCATTACCTTTATTGTTAGAATTGCAGTGTAGAAAAATGTTATCAATAAGAGTAGCAGTTTTACCCGTCTGTCTCACCCTACTGCCTTTCTGTGACTCCTCCATGCCTACTGAAGTTGCACTCACACTCATGCATTGAGCCAATGGTGGAATAAAGCTTATTTTAAATAGAGAACTGTTACATATCAGAATCTTGAAAAGCTACACACAAAAAACTGGAGACACAACCTAACTTTTGTCAGTGGCTTCTAACCACTAATTTTCTACTAACTCTCAGCCTATACACTGTTTATGTGTGAGGTTCTACAGTGACATCTGGTTTTAATACAGGACTTTCCACCTCTAAAATTCCTGCTGGTATTGCTAACTCTGTTTTCAAACACAGAGACTGATACCTATCTCCCAATTATCTGCTTAATTCTTTTCTTAGAGGTTCCTATCCTGTTGCATAGTTTAGCTGCTGCAGGGTGGACAGCATATACTCCAGCCCCACAGCTGCCTGGGCACCACCACAGTTTCTGGAACAGCTCCTGATATATGTAATTTTATTTTACAGACTGGCAGTTTAGATCAGTGCCAATTGTCTCAGTACCTGTGAACTACGGCTAGACAAGTAGCAGCTGGGAGAATCAGAAGGGACAAGATGGTCTGCCAGGGACAGAATCCAGTACAGACATCTCTGCTTAGGATCCCTGCGGGCTACCTGTCAAGCAGGAGTCATGAGGAACATTGGTCAACAGAGAGCAACAAATGCTTCACTCAGGTGGAGATTGCCAGGCACCACACATCTAGTCACATCAGTGCATGTGGTGGCCCAGACCTGGCCATCAGTCTTCCCAGCAAGGCTACAAGATTGAAAAACTTCCAGTGAGAGCAAAAAAAGAAACACAGTCTCTTGCAACAAGCACTGGTTCAAAAGAAGGCTAACATGGTGAGCCCAGCTTTCAATTTGAGTATTGGCAACAGCAATAAGTGGACAGTGACTGCTTAAATTGTAAGAAAAGCCTAGTAAGCTCTTCTCTCTTTGAATATATTCCCCTACACCATGAACTGCTTTACTTTAACAGAAAACACATTAGATCCTCAGTGGAGACACAGCACAGCTTAGACTGTGGGAATACAGCTGCTAAGCAACCTTACTAACATCCTGCCTATTCCTGCACTGTAGCTGTGAATAACTACTCCTCCATGTAACCCTTGCCTTTCTGTCACTGGTCTTCCACAGCTGTATACTCTAACTGCAAATGGGCCCAAACCAAAGAGCTCCCAGAGCTAAAATTATTCTCATATTTAAGGAAATCTGGCAGGAAATCCAAGCAGGTGTCTGCCCTTCCTCGCTACAATTGGATGATGTGGAACCCTAAATATAAACAACTATAACTTTCAAGGCTGTGTTTCTGTTTCAGATTCTGTGGCTCAAGCCAGCCTATACTCATTTTCTTACTCTGATCTCTACTGACAGTGGCAACTTTAAAAACCAATCCATAAACCAAACAATTTTACCAGACTTTAAAAAATACTTTCAAAATATTGATGGAAATGAAGCCATTTACCGCATTCACTGACAACTCTGTCCACTCTTTCTGAATGTCAAGTTAGTGCTGCTTTGTAGCAGGAGGAGATTTTATTTCACAATTGAATGAAAGAAACTAAACCAACATATTGTTTGTGCTAAAAGAATGAATCACAGCCTTCTTGGCACATCTCCATGTTAACAAAAGAAATGAGCATTGCCCAACTTTACCTTGTTGTCTGTGAGGCTGCCCAGAGATTTATTTCCAAAGGATCCTGGTCTATTTAAACTCCCCAGATTAGGGACTGCGCAAATTTTAAAACACAAAATTCAATAGAAAGACTAAAAACTGCTGACCATGCTTCAGAAGCACTCAGAAATCTATTTGCTTTGGAGAGTAAATTTTCAGAACTACAATATTAGTACATAGTAAAGTTACATCCCTGAGAATGCAAAATTTAATCTGTCACTGGGATATTGCATCTGTAATAAATATATCATCGTACTATTAAATTATATAAGTAATAATTATTAGTAATATGTTCATAATATTAAATTATAAATATTAAAATATCTAATATTGGAAGAGTTAAGATTTATAAAAATAAATGTCTAGAACTGAATCTCCTGTGGCATTACGAGGTAGTTGGGAGATACATTAATCTCCAGAATTGTACCCATAAGAAATATTATTCCAGATCTTAGAAATTACAATCTCAAGACAATGATTTTTCATCTTTTCTAAGCATATTGGACTTCCATGGTGACTGAGGGTTCCAATAAAATGCACTTTAGCCTTGTAACATCTTTGATTTTCCTCCACACCTGTCACAGAACCATGAGAAAGCATCAGCAGAATCCAGCAGTCTAAGCACAGATTGAAAACCTCTTTTTTTGAACAGTAAACACCAAAGTAGGCATATCTCTTGCCTAGGCAGCAAGGCAACTGCCTTTGGGAAAGAAAAATAGTCTTGAGGCTGAAGAACAGGAACTTTTTGGGAATGAGACATTCTGCTTTCTGACTGCAAGCAGGCCATTTAACTTCTCTCTTGATGTCTGTCCAAGGTCAGCAAGTGGCCTTACTGCCAAAGCCTTTCGCCACTAATGCAGGATGGAAGAGATTTTGTTAAAAACTGAAAAACATTTGTACTTTGATGGGGCCATGATATTTTACCTTCATTGAAAACTTTCTCTCCCACTAGAATTGTGGAAAGCACCACAATCTGTTTCCCATGGGCTCACACACCAAGAGCAAGGAGGAGTAAAAGCACTGCACACACCAAAAGGAAATTGCTGGGTTTTCTCCCTCACAACTTACATAGGTGTCCCTGTTCCATCAGATATTAAAGATCATTAGCACCAAATAAAATTGATTTATTTTAAACATTGAATGTTGACTCCAGGAATGCCTCAGTCTGCTCAGGAATTGAGAACCAGCTTACATAGTATCATAGATGTTTAGGGTTGGAGAAGGCCTATAAGATCATCAAATACAACCATGAGTCCTATGAATAATTTTAATATTAAAACAATAAACCCTTCCTTTTGCCCCCTAAGAAGCTAAAAAGCTCTATAACTACTATAGCCTTCACCTTAAAGCAATTTTTAAAGTTTTCAACTCTCACAGAAAAAGGCACATGAATGATATGTTTGTATTACATGGTCTATTTTCAATGCAGCTTACAAAAATCAATTCATAAACACACACTATGCTGTAAGACAGGAAACTACCTGTATCATCCCATCACTGACATCCAAAAAATCAGTACTAGCCAGGTGTTATCTTGTCTACATGCACCTGGGAGGGCTGTGTTACTCTAACAAAACTGTTTTTAATAGTCTATTTAAATGTCTCTAATTTCTCCATGTAGAAAAGACATGTACCTCTCTATCTGTCTATATGCACATGGCCATCTGGTAATGAGGAAATGAACAATCCCTGAACAATCCCCACCCCCACACAAACACAATCTGGGGTGAAGCATGAAGTTGCAGAGAATTCACTAAGAGTTATTTGGTAACTCTTACAGTTGAGAAATACAAAGGGCTTGAAATGAATGAACACATGACTGTTTACCCTGAACAGAACACTCAGCTTCTGGGGAGGCAAATGCTCCATCCTAACCACATCTGCTGGGAGCATGGCCGCTTTATGCACTGTGGGACTGTCACTTTTTTCTCCTCTCTCTCAAACTTCTGCCTAGCTATTTGTACACAATCCATGGGGAAGCCCTGAGACATTCTTGTCGCCTGCACACACAATGTTGAGATCCACTTGGTCAGACTGTGAGGGCATTGTTCCAGCAGTCTTGCTAGATATTTTCCTTGGCATGTATGCAGTAAGGTTTGGCAGTAATTAGCAGGGTTGCTTTGCAATTTTGTATTGTATAAAACTCTTGTTGTGACCTTCATTTGCAATAATCTTAGCATTCAATAAAAAGAATGTTAATGAAAACATGTTTATGAGGGATTAACATAGCAACAAATATAATAATGCTGTGTAGTTTATTTTAAAATTGCTAAATACTTTTCTCATGGCTACCCTAATTAGAATATTTATTCTAAATTATTAATACTGACCTTCTGAGCAAGTCTAGTTCTTAAATTTAAGCTGCACTACTAAATGTAATAACATTATTAACAGAGTGCTTGAAGATGCATGCCTCATATAACACAGTGGCAATACTCTGCTGTTTTATTGCATGTTCACTTAGCACATAAAATCTGGGGGTCTTTGTACTAGAGGTGTTAGGGTTTTGGTCCCTTTCTCTTTTTCCATTCCCTTTGTAGGTAGTTTCCCTGGTCAGAAAGAAGGCATGAAGAAAATCAGCTGTAAGGACAAGAGTCAATGTCAGAGCAACTCTATCCCTTTTCTTCTACAGACAAGGTTCATCCTGCAGGATATTGATTGAGTCACTGCTGTGTACTACAGAAATGTTCTGTAGCTTGATGTACCCTGGAGGGAATGGGCGTTTAGGGTTCTTATCAAATCTATTACCTGGCAATTCACAGTTATGGAAGACAAAAGTTCTGAGGATTCATGGGAACATTCCAGCTGAATGCTGTGTAAATGTAAACTTCCCTTCTCAGCCTTTACTAGCTATCAACCCATTAGCAAAAGTGTCCATTTAGAGCTTGTTTGTGTTGAGCCTTTTAAACATCTGTCTTCACGATGTTCAAGCTTTGGTAAGGTCCATGTTCGAAGACTAACTGTTACCTCTCACATCTAAGTTAACTCACTTAGACCACATGGTGAAGTAGTAGGGAGAACAACTGGAGGTGTAGACATTTTTTATTTGAAAAGAGACTGACTGGTGTAGGAAGTTTATCTTAGGAAAGGATAAACCAGACATGATAAACAGATATGACCCAGTCATACATCTTCCCAGTCATAGTGCTTCCTTTAGTGAAGTTCAGCTGGTGAGTTAGGGAGACTTATTAAAGCCTTTTCTAGTCTTTCTGGCTAGATAGCCAGATAATTTAGTTATAACAGTACTTGTAAAACTAAACTCAATGCAAGTAGTCATTATTTCAACCCTTTTATTCCCTCCCAGGAGTGCCAAGCAAAGGGAAAAAAATTAAAGGACTGAGAAAGAAAAGCAGCTCTTCTCAAGGCAGGCATACTTTAGAAATACATACTTTATAACATCTTTAACACAGTGCCAGAGAGTAAGAGACACAACCAGGCCAAACAGCCTGAGGAAATGTTTGTTACCATTGTGTATTCTGCAAGCATATTCAAAGTACCTTGAGACAGAAAAATTTCATGTATTCTCCTTCTAACCCTACATCACAGAAAAACAGAAGGCTGCTGGTTCTGGTACCTTTCAATGGAAATTCAAAGGACTGCAATTTTCCTGTTTACATTACAAAGTCAATTGTAAAATTGATACAGATTGAATGCTAACAGAATGGTTTGCTATGTTTTACAATACCATTCATTTTAATCAAATGATCACCTGCCTATACATTTTCTGCTATTTCCAATGCCTTAAATTATATCTCTAGGAACTGTTTGCCTGCCCTAGATAAGAATAACACCAAAAAACCCCAAGTATTTGTGACCATTTGAATATTCCTTACAGTATTTTTGCTTTCATTAGGTTTGCTAATGTAAACAGCTGAAGTAAACCAATTACACCAAAAGGGATTGTTGCCTTGTTGATTTTCAGAGTAGTAAAGACAAAGAATGGAAGCAAGAGTTCAGAGTACTCCAAATGGGATACAATGTTAAAATGCCTGACATTGCTAATGCCGCAGGGTCTTTACCTAGTTGTGCATTTCAGATTTGTACAGGGAGGTGCACCTTCAGCTGTCCACTAACTTCTAATCCTTAAAAAAACTATCACATTCTCCCAGGACAGATATCCACACTCACAGACTATGGAATACCTTCTGGAGGTCTATTTACAACAGATAGTGTAGCATGACTTAGCATGACTTAGGGATTTTGTCAGGGGAACATACTGTCTCTGGACTCATGATGCTCAAGAGGGCTGGCGTTAGTCTTGCTGACAAATGTGAAATGGCGTGCAAACCTCCCAGAGGTGGTGCCAGGGGAAGACATGTGCTATCAGTGAAACTGTGCAGAATACAGTCCTTCCTCCAAGTTCATCACCCCAAAAGTGAAATGCCAGTTTTACAGCCAGTAAGCTGGTGAATAGTATTTCATTGTGTGGTATTCTGCAAAGAAAATTATAGAGTTATATACAAATACAAAGAGGGATTTTCTTTCAGACTTTGACTTAAATGTGTCTATGACAGTGACTGAAACCCTGTTTTCTGACTGATGTGAATTCCAGACTAAACTCTGATCTGCTCTGCCATATGTGTCAGGATAGGACACAGCTCTGTATTGTGCAGGCTAACCCAGGTGAAAACAGGAAGTGGACTAGAGCATTAAAAAGCCATGGTCCTATATACTTCTTTAAGCCATTTACTACAATTTAGGCAGTATGTAACTCTGCCACAGAGTTAACTATTAAAAATGCAACTTTCTAGTAAGTTTCAGGCACTGCCCTGCAATACAAGACTATAAAATGCAAAACAGGTGGAACTTGCCATCTGGAGTGGTATGAGTTGAATACATAGGCACTTGCTACATTTAAAATGACAGCCCAATCCACAGGAGGAATTACGAGGAGAACAAAGCAGACACATGCTCTTTTGATCGCTACCTTGAATTTCCTAGTTCCATGTGCCTGTGTTTGCCTACTCTCAGGTAAGTGCTGGGTGTGCAGTGTGACGGTTAAAAGGCCAGTGCTATTTTTAGCTGTGTACACATCGCAAAGCAACAGAAATGTAGGGCAATTCACACCAGCACAGCACAAGCAATTCTTGCCTGAGAGCATGAAGCCTTGTAACTGCTGCTTGAACAAAATCCTAGTCAAGAGCTGGTTTATAATATCTCCATATCAAAATCTAGTGCAAATATATATGCCCTCCAACACAGGTGGCCAAGTGACATGGATGTTTTTGTCTGGTGCTCTCTTTAACCAGGAAAAGGGGTGAAACAGAGCTGCCACTGTAAAAGCAGCCTCCCTGTCCTTATGGCCTGAAAAACTTAGTTCTGACCAATCTATTTTAAATTCTGCATTCACACTGGCTCTGTATTCATGCAGAATACAGAGGGACTCTCAGAAGGCAGGTCAACATCCACCTCAGCCTCCTCGCCTATGACCCAGCAGCCAGGGTGAGGGTTCAAGGACACAGGCTCACCAAGGCCAAATGAACACAGCCCCAGGCCAGCTCTAGAACAGGCTAACTAGAGGCATTCATTTTGTTGACCACCCATAATAGAGGCTCTTTTTACACTTTTCCTTCCCATACGGATATTACTGGGCACTGTTGTTATCTCAAGACCTCTGTCCTTCCGGTAAGTTTTTCCAGTATGTAGGCACAGAGGTTCCAAGCTGCAGTGGAGCTGTCATTCCACATGGAGTGGCACGTGTCAGTAGTAATTTTTCTAGGGGTTTCGGGCAATGAAGCAGCTTTTGCTGCTGGGAGGAGAGAAGAAACACAGATGCAACCACAAGCCGGTCCTTGGAGGTGCCAGATGAGTTTGACGTCAGTGCGGAAGATGGCCTAGAAGGAAGGTAAGCATGATAGCACCAGGAGAGGGAGCTGAGCCTGCAAAGACAAGGCAACGTTAAATGAACCATCCATGCACACTTTGCGCACCTCAACGGGAGAAGAAAGAATTGTTGTTTGGGGTAGAGCTAAAAACAATGAGATGTAGATGGCAAAACAAAAACATCATTAAAGCTGAATGTTAAGAGACATCTATCTGAAAGGATGAATAAGTGGTACAGTTAAAAATGAAAACACAAAACAACAAAACAAAACCAAAAAAAATTAAAAAAAAAATCTGTGCCTGACCTGCTATTTTACCATACTACAAATTCTGATTTAACTGCAGAAATATAAGTTGAATGCAGTTCCCACAGAATCATTAACAGAAAGGCTCAGGGTGAGAGAGGTGATGGCTTAGCTACCTCTCAGTGACTGTCTGCAGATTATTTAATGTCTGTAATGTGCTTTAAAGCAGAAGACCACTGAGTGCTTAGAAAATTAGAACAAAAACTACCCCAACAGTGGCATCTATTAAATTACAAAATAACCTCTCCAGGGAAGCCTCAGAAGTATTGTCACCAAATAAATTTCAAACTGAACAGCTTGAAATGTGTTTACTATAGAAAAGAGACCTGCATTTGCCCCAAGGAAAAGAGATGAAATGTCCTAAGGCTTCAATAGTCTTTTATCTCCATTTTTTTATCACTCTTCCCTCATGCACAGGGGAGAGAGATGATTATTTAAACTCTTTTTTTCCCCTCTGGAGCTGTCTGGTGAAATGTGCTGACAGGTACTATCCATCGACTGTGTATTCCAGGTAATTCACAAGGCAGGCAAGCACAGGGGCCCACATTCCTTGACAAAAAGTAAGTGCATGCTGGAGGAGGAGTCAGCTTCTCTTTGAGACCAAGAAAAGCTGCCAGCCTTTGCCATTTGCAAGGCAGACCAGAAAAAATATTACCCAGACATACATCCAGACAGATGCACATAGCAAGCAGCAAGCAACAGTTTAGTCAATCCTAGGTTGTTATGGGATGCTCAGAACAAAAGGAAGAGACAGCCTTCTCTTTTTCCTTATGGTCCTACTGCACCTGGTCTATACAAAAAGAGAAGCTCTCTTCCTATCACTGACAAGAACCAAGTTGTTCAAACAACTCCAGTTGTTTATATTGCCAATGGCAGAAGGAGGGCCAGGGGTAGGAGAAAGGGAAATGGGAATTTGAAGAGTAAAGTCAGCTGGTGGAAGAAGGGATTCAGAAAATTACACAGCAACAAGAAACTCAGTTGTTCCAGCTCCAATTTGTCATTACCTCAAAGCTACATCCCTGTCTGGGATAGTTATGGATTGCAGTCCCCACGCACCTCACCTCACAGTTGTATCTGCCCCAAAAAACCATGCAGTGGTCTAGAGGCTCCAATGGGGTTTATTGTATGTATGGGCTGCCTCAAGTGCCCTGTGAGCCCTGAGAGGCACTGTCAAGTCTGGAGCAGGATTCCCAAGTCACAGAGCAGTGCAGTGACACGCCGTTACAGTGAGCACCAATTACACTGGAGGAAGTATGTGACTTTGATCATGTGACGTGAGGCTCAAGTGTGGGCAGCCCTTTGAGGAGATTCAACTCCTGTCCTCCAAAAGAACTGTTCTGTGGCTCAGCAAGAACAAGAGATGACACAGCGGCAGACACTGTCTGAAGGAGGGACCTAGGAGTCAACATAGAAGATGCCACCAAGGGCAGAAGAGAAGATAGAATGCACATTTTTTCTTAACTTGTATGAAGATTCAACACTTCTATTAAATTACGTTTTCTATCATTACTTGATCATCTGTAGGGGGTTTTTTTTGTAGCAAATGGGAAGTACAGCAAAAAATCCAGAAATAATTTAATGCTCTTGTTAAGATAAGCGGAGTACATAAAGTTTTTTTCAAGAGTATACACATGGATCCTCAGCACAATATGTTAATAAAAAGCTGACACCTCTGCTTAGCAGTAAAGGGCTCACACTTTTTCCTCTGCATTCAGCAAGATGTCAGACGTTGTACAGATATTCTTCACACGTGAAGATATTTTCAGGCCACATAAACCTTCAGGGCAGTAGGACAGAGAAATATAAATTCAAACTCAAATGATGTCCTCATTTCCAGCTGCACTCTGTAGGCCAGCACATGGGAGCCAGGTAAGAGTTTATAAACTCCATTTCCAAAGGTAATCAGACAAGTAGTTCAGAGGCAGGCAGGAATGGAAGAGTCCCTAATGATATTTTGCCATGCAGCATCAGCAGTAGCTAATGAGAATGGATGGTCACTGTCTCACCTTGTTTTTTAATCTTCGTGGGCTTTTAAGGCAACTTATCCAATCCTGGAATTTGCAAACAAGTCATATGCTTTCAGTAAATCTGAATCTCCCATCACTGCTTGTCCTACTTTCTGGGCCAAAGTCTCACTACTGCAGTACAAAGTTGCAAGCCAAGTATCATAATTCAGGGAAGAAATTTGAGCTGCAGTTCAAAACCCTAGATGCTTACAAGCAGAATATTTGATGTGGAAAAAAAATCTCACATTACATGATCTTTACAAGTTTGACATCAGAAATCAATCTAGAACTCTATTTCTCAGAGTACTCAGGCACTCAAAATGCTCATTGCTTATTTCACAGTGCAAGTGTGCAGGATACAGGTTGTATCTTAATGGAAAATTACTTGATAGGCAACAGCTGCACTATGAGAATTAGAACCATCTCGTTTGGAGATCTCTACACTGAGTGAAATTTGCCATTAAAATTCATCAAGCGAAAATTTCACTATCAGCAAATTTGACTGATGTACTAGAAGATTTTTCAAAAAGTGTGTTTAAACTGAACTGTAAAATCAGGATATATTCTAATAAATCCACCAGATTGGTGTAAATTATATGATTTTTTAATATAATTGTTTTATGATAAGGTATGTTAACATTCATATTTGCTCAGGGAAAATAAAGTCATAATACATGTGTAAAACCTCACTACAAAGGCATATGATTCAAATCATATACTAAAAAATAACAATAAATCTTGTTTTCTTGCAGGTTTCTTGTAGTATATCCATGTTACAAGCAAACCAAAATACAACACATTATATTTTGTATACAGTCTCATGAAATAACTGGATGAAATATTTACTGTATGCAATGGATGAATCAATAACAAACTTCTCAGCTTATTTCTTAATAACCAGCGATCCTTTCACCATCCTTTCCTTCAAAAACATAAGATGTAAACAACTTTCCCCAAATCTTACTGATGTACTGATAGCAAACATCTTGAGTAAAAGATTCATATTTGACTGAAACAGCTAAATCACAGGGGATGCCTTTTCAGAATTTTATCATATTGTTTCACTTCCTACAATTTGAATAAGCAATTCATTTTCTTGTAAATAAATGGCTAAGGAAAACATGTAGGATTGACATTAGGGAATTTCTGAGCTATTTCACCCCCAGAGGTTTTTGCTTAGAATTCTCAATGTATGACGACCACCTTTTAGGAAGGCATTTGGATGTACTTTGTTCAAAAGTCCTGGTATGGCCAAAGAGACACAACTTATGAGCAAAGCCAACTGAATCTTTAACTTGCAATCACACAATATTAATCTTGAGCTAATTATTTTAGAAAATAAAAGGAGAATGCTATGAAGTCTCAATAATGATAAAGGTGAAACTGGAACACCAATCACATAGTACCTATCTGCCTTCTCCACTTTACACTCACCTTACCACTGCCCACCTTGATCCTAAGATGGCTGGCCTCTCACCATATATAAGATTTTATATACACTGATTTTATATACACTGATTTTATATTCTCTTTGTTACTCCTATAAACAGTTTCACCCAGTTGTCAGGTCTGCCTTTATTTAACTATTAGTCATTGACTATTTATGTGTCATTTATAGCTCTGGGGGCTCAAGTGTCAGTCCATGCCTTCTACTGACATCTCAGATCTGTACTCCTCTGCAGTGCATCCAGCAGCTTTCCTTAAAAGAACTGTACCATGACACCATGTTTATAGTCCTCTACTCCACATCATTTTGCTAGGGCCCTGAATTCTTCATTCCACATAAAATAATCACTTGTTAGTCTCAGCTAAATTAAAATTACGGTTAAATCACACAAAGCTAAGCAAAAGCAGAACAAATTGTGTAATAGTTACCTGGTTACATCTGGAAATTGCTGTTCCAGCTAAACAAACTAAAGCAAAGTCCCAGACAGGCCAAAACAAGCCCAGACAAAGCCATAAGTCCTGAGGCCTTATAGAGCTCCTGCTGATACCTTGGGAGGCTACCTAGAAAAGAGGCTAGACAGTGTTAAAGGAATAAAGTAGATATTTATTAAAAGGCCTTCAAAGGATACACCTTGGGCAGTACAAGAGCCTGGCCATGGCTCTACCCAAGACGGACCCAAGATGGACAACCATTCACAAGTTTTCACATTTCTATAAATGTTGGTCCATGAACATATTGGAGTTGATTGTCCAATTACCACTTCAGGTTAGGAAGTCACATTCTCCCAGATTGTTCTTCTCAATTTACTGTTTAAACTTTTTGGGCCCGAAGCTGCAACTGTGTCCTTGGTTCTCAGGCTGGAAAAGGATTGTTTTGTCTAACTAAACTGTGAAGAGAACTTGCTAACACTTTATATGAAGTTCAGAGTTATATACTAAAGCAGTATAGAATCTGGAAAATATGGAAGCCAAACCTTAAGGTATCACTGCAGACCCTCTGGGCTGTTTGAAACAACATCAGTGTGTGTTACCATGAGTACAGTAAATACTGAGCTACAGTGCTACACAAAGTTTGGGTACATGGGAACCTACAAATGTAGTCCATCTTTGAAAAGTTCAGTCATGTAGTCATAGTGCCTCACAGTCAGAGAAAGGACCTTGGATCAACAATCTCCTCTTTGCAGTCATTTGCATCTCATGTGGAAGTAAATGACTTCTCCTTACCAACAGATATTGGTATCTATCCCGACCCAGCCAACTGGAGTCTCTTCTGTTTCCTTCCTACCTTGATGAAAGTCACCCTGCTTTAAAGAAAGAAAAACTTACAAGATTTCTTTTGTTGGTTACTGGCTTTTCCATGTACTTTAGCCCAGGCAAGAGCACACAGGGAAATGTTTCTTTATCTGCCTGGAGGAGCAGGACCTGGTTTAATACTGAGCCATAAATGGGATCATAGACCTAGGAGCCAGTTTAATTGGGTTCTGTTCTCAGTTCTTCAGCAGTTCTTGCATGACCTTGGGGAAGTCACTGGTAATCTGTTTCTCCTGCTAAATTGAGACAGTATTGTCCCTTAAGCCATTACACCAAAGCAGTTCAACAGCTATAGATAAAATACGGCACTTAAAAGCACACTACTATTTTATTATCCACAAAACTCACCTCCGAGCCAATTTTGTCATTTCTGACACAAACCCTTTTAACTTGCACTGAAACGCTGCATCAGGCCTGAATGTCAGATCCCAGTGAACAGTCACCTGAAGCAAGCACTGCATGTATAGCTGGATGAGCTGCGAGAAAGAAGCTGCCCTACCTGCCTTGATTCCTTGATTGCATTTTCAACTGGAATTCAGTCATATTCCGAAAGTGAGTATTGGGATGCTGTGTTTTTCATCAGCATTCTTCTGGGAGAAGCCTAGGGAACAAAAAAAAAAACAAAAAAGGAAGGAGGGAGGCAAAAACTCATACTTCATGCTGTAGCTCCTTTATTTTTCTTCCCTCAGTTCTGACCTTGCCAGCTTCAAGTCAGCTTCAAAACAGCTCCTGCTGTGCAGCTCCCTATGATATTGTTAGAGCAACTCCTGTGCCTCAGAAACACGTGCTGTTTGTGCTCACTTGACTTAGTCTTCATTTTAGACCAGGCTGAATAGAACTTGGAAGCCAACAAAAATTCAGCTTTGTTTAACTGAAGGTTCAAGGTCACAAACATGTCCAATTTAATGGACTTCCAGAGAGGATTTCCTTAAACCCTTGGCCGCCTCTATCCTGACTGATCCCAGCTCCCAATCACACTGTAATTTTTATTTTGCCCTAAAACAAAAATTCAAAGATTCCTGTATTCATAATTACTCCTCACTGTTCCCTATGGTACATGTTGTCAAAAGATGCTTGGGTTATCTACCCACTGATACTTGAAAAGCAACTCCTCATTAGGCAAATGCAAGAGGAGTCCCGGAGTTACCACAAGGAACAAAACACACTTTTTAAAAAAACCACATATTTTTGTTTAACATGGTCAGCCTCCCTGCCAGGCTGATGGAGAGTTATGAACATTGTTATAAACATTGAGATACTACCCCATCCAGTTTTCTGCAATGTACCCTTGATGCCTTAAGTTTTAGTTTTCATATTTTCCAGATTCTATGTTGCTGTAGTATATAACTCTGAACTTCATATAAAGTGTTAGCAAGTTCTCTTCACAGTTAGACAAAACAATCCTTTTCCAGCCTGAGAACCAAGGACACAGTTGCAGCTTCAGGCCCAAAAATTATAAACAGTGAATTGAGGAGAACAGTCTGGGAGGGTGGGACTCCATAACCTGAAGCAGTAATTGGACAATTAACACAATATGTACATTGACCAACATTTATAGAAGTGTGAAAACTCATGACTTGAGGATCCATCTTGGGTAGAGCCATGGCCAGGCTCTTGTACTGCCCAAGGTGCATCCTTTGAAGGCCTTTTAATAAATACCTACTTTATTCCATTAACATTATCTAGCCTCTGTTCTAGGCAGCCTCACATGGTATCACCCTGGTGCTTCATGTTGCTGATGTGTGTCCTTCAGGTTGCAAGCAATGTTAAATGTTCATGAACTTTCACAAACTATAAAACTCACAGCAACTTTAGTTACTGTATACAAGTAACTAAATAAAAGGCAATATACTTTTAGCAATTTTTTACTATACCATTTATGAGAGATTATGTCAACAGGTGATTGTTTCTATTAGTGATTATTCTAGAAGTAGAAATTACTGAGGAGTGTAATAGTTACATAAGTGGTTTGCATTATAGCTCTACACTGAGTCTAAATCAGAGTTTTCCTAATGAAATTACCTAATACCCTGAGGTTATTTATCTTTTTTCTCTTCAAAATAACTCTTCAACTTATCTTCTCTTTTTAGGGTATTTTTCATCTCCAATTGCTCAAGTTAACCAGTTTAACCTAGGTGCCCCCAAAAGGGTCTGTCATCTCAGCACACAGACACTAAAAGCACAAAAAGCCCAAATTGCAACTTTCATTCATTTTGCCCAAAATCAAACAATTCCTGATGTTCTCAAATGGAAACAGTGTCACATGATTCAGACACTCTCAACTGTTTTACTAGAGTTTATACAGCTTTTTTTTTTCCAGAGCATTTCCACTCCTTTGCTTATGACAGTTAATGAAACCTGGCCTGCACAGAGAGATGGTATTTAATGTTACAGCACACAGGTTACTCAGCCCATGTAACCATGTACTCTATGTGCCTGTTCAGCACTGCACATTTCTAGCACTCTCTCCAGTTTACTTCTAAGTACTCCTATTCAAAGGTCTACTATAATTAGGCCAAATGCAATCAATTAATAGAGCACCATTGTTTTCCCATGTTTCAAAGGAGCTGTTCAGGGTTGTTACACACTTGGAATTGATTGAGCATGGGGATTACTTTATCTCCAGGGGAGATGATGATCAGCATTTCCCACCCAGTTCCTGAGCTGTCTTTACTAATTTATCTTAATAACATCTTTGTGTTTTGAGTCAGAAGGAAAGAGATCAAAGCAGAGAACATGGCAGGCATACTCTCAGGATTAAAATTGGCCAGAGGCAATCAGCAGAACAAGTAAACAGCTCTTCAGCACTCTGAAGAAAAGCCTCGTCTAACATGAACATTTTTGTGCCCCTGCAAGCTCTTGCCCAGTTAGCCCAGTTGGCTTGGAAGGTCACATCTGCTGCTCATGTTATTTCTTGTCATCATCCCATCCCCATTGCCCTTTATCAGCCTTGAACTTCATTAACGAATAACATTACATCAGCTCCTGTGGTTCCCCAACAAGACAGTACAGACCTGTATTCCTTAAGGAAATGGGCTGATCTTAAAATTACACCATGCTTCACTTTCAAACCCTGAGCCCTGGCGTGCTGAGGAGGACTCACATGTCTGTCTGAGGTGTAGGGCACAATGTCCTCAGGACATGATTTGGGGCTTAAAGGGTCAGTGTATTTCAGTGTTTCAACATGATCCTGTTTCACTTTGGCAGGAATAGCACACAGGAGGTGGAGGAGCCTATGTTCTATTTGATACTTGATACATCTCACTTGCTACCTTGCCACTCTGATGGTCCTTCCTCTGTGTTCTCATCTCTCAGAGAAATGGAATTGCTTTGCTGTAAGCTGGTTTCACATCACATCTTGAACACAACAACCTAATCAGAAGGAAAATGAGAGAGATTACACTCCTTGTCTTTCTGCATGGAAGCCTAAAACATAACTCCTGCTTATTTTCTTGACTTTTACACTGAGAAGATAGAATTGATGCAAAAGAGCCATCTGAAGTATTCATTTTATATTCCACAGGAGTTTGATTTTTAAAGTGGACTTTATTCCTAGTGAGTTCAGGAGCCACCGCAATCTAGTTTAAGTGATTTTTCTTTTTCTTTTTTTTTTCGTTTTAATCAATAGGTATTAGGCCTATCCTGTGCTCTCATCTTGCTCAAAGCCAGAGGTGGACAGAAGCAGGCCAAATTTAATTGAGAATCAATGCATACAAATACAAGGTCGTGTGTCTGGGAACAATAGAGACACACTTGCTGTGGAACAAGGAGTCAGATCCTACTAAGAAACACCTCTGAAAAGGACATAGGAAATCCCAGCAGAGCAGTGCCAGAGCAGCACTCTGGCATCATCAGCACCACTGCTGTAACAAAAGGAGCACTACTGCTACCTATGTAAGAGTATTTGGTGGTGATGAGACTGTTGCTGACACATTTGAGCCCAAACCTTGGCTTTAAAGTACTGGAGATGTGGGAAATGCATTTATGGTTTGTGAGTGCTGTCAGGTTTGCCAGTCCTCTCATCTCTCCTCTCCTGCCCAAGCTTTCTGCACGCTGTGGATGTCTTCCCTGCTGACAGCCACCCTGTGATGCAGCCCTGTGCAAGGGAACAGAAGACTCCAGACATCTTTTAAAAGAAAGATGACATTGGGCAGGTGCAGGTGTTCTGCTAAATAGTTGTCTGAAAGGCAGAGACAAATTCAACCAGTCCCATCATAACCGTTGCTAAGAAAAGAAAAAGGAGCAAAGTCAGCCCTAGCCCAAAAGAAATGGGCAATTCTGTCTCCACAGGACTCCCTGATGAGTGCTGTACCCCAGAGCTCTGCTGTGACACATACCTGGATAGAGATAAGCTAAGTTTAACGTGGAAAGCTTTAAATGATGAACTAATCTTCCTCCTGGGTCACAGCCTTGCTAAAGACAAGAATTTGAGGGATCCTTCACAAAAAGCTTGTTTCAGTGCTGGAAGGCAGCTCACAGAGCACAGGTGAGGAGTGAGGAATGCAGCCCCATGGCATGTACACGCCTGGGGTCAGCTCCATGCTGCCACTACCTGCCATCATGGGTGAGAGTCCAGCACTGACTCTAATGTTTCCTTTAAAAAAAAAATAGGGGGACAAAAAGATATTTTCATTTTTCTTGTATGTAGTACTGCTCTGGAAAAGATAACTTCTGACCCTATCGATTTTATTCCTCACTCACTTCCATCTTTCTTAAATTCATTGGTAAAAAATAGGCCAGAAAGCTAGAAAGCTAACATAAAAATATTGCCTTCTCAAGACTGCTTCGGACAACAGAGGAAGTGACCAATGTCTGGCTTTTAACCAGCTAAACATCTAGCCATTGTTGGGGTTTGTTTTCAACCAGCTAAAAGGCCTGTCAGATTTATCATGATATGCAGGGTTCTGCCATTCACATCAAATCAAACAGCCATTGCGCTCTTTGGAGCTACCACCAGGATGACTAGTGCTTCTACACAACTAGATGATCGGCCCTAATTACAATTTTCCATGACAAAGCAGCTTTAATCTCCATGCAAGGTGTTTGTCAACCTTATTTAACTGGGCAAGAAATTGGGTAGACAAAGTCAGGGCAATTAGCTGTTCTCTCTCCCCTTGATACTCCTGTTCATGTGAGTATTTACAGAATATGAAAACCATTAGTAAGCTTCTCAAGCCATGCCACAGGCACAAATAGAGAAATTGTGTTCTGCTTTTGGCCTTCATATGGGTGATTTCACTCCTACATGTGTCTCACTTCCTGGCCACACTCAGGCTGTGGAAGGTACATTAACTTTCAGCTACATCACCAAAATGGAAAAAAGACTCCAAACACATAAACTTTTATGTGGACATCTTTCATCATTCCAAAGAGCTGCATAAGTTTTGCTGTGTAAGTCTCGCACCATAAGGTATCTTTCCTAGATATTGGACCATTTTTATGGCACTTCCTTGGTACCTCAACAACTTGTGTCACTAAACACAAACGTCAACACTGAGGAACACTGTCCTACCAGTGTCTATACAATGGGAGGTGACTTCCCTGCCAAAATCAGGGCGTGTATTTCTGTGGTGTAAAGCCGAAACTGATGTTTCAGTCGCAGTGGGAAGGACAATCTGAAGAATGGAGAAGATGTTCCCAAGCCTTGGTTGGGCAACTCGTTTTCTGAAACATAGTTGCTCACAACATTTTCTTGGGAAATTTTTTTTTTCTAGTATGAAAAGCAGCCCTTTGAAAGTCATGTACACTTTTGACCTTTTTTCCCCCACGGTATTAAGAGAAAAGAGAAGAAAACAAGGAGAAAAATATAAAGCCAGTAAACAGGAAGAAAAAAATTATGGAAAAGGCTTCTACTTCGAAGAGCAACTAGAAGCAATTTACAGCAACAGCTTTCAGGTTTTGATTTATTTTTGCATAGAAATCATGTGCTTGGATGTCATATACCAAACAGAGACGTGATATGTTGTATGGTTGTATTGGATAACATCTTTGTAGTATAAACTAATTTACCTGCAAATTCCCCTTTGTGCGTGTGTGTGCGTGTATAAACTCTCATTCGAGGTTATGTTTACCCAATCAGCTTTGAGCATGTTGTTTGTTTTCTGAAGAAATAAAATGGAAACAAACATCACTCACTCCACAGTACCCCTCCCCTTACCATTATTAAGGAAAGCAGCCCAGCACTAGAAACCGTTAACGCTAATGCAGTGTGCGGGGTGCTGAGCGGCCCGGCAGCTCCAGAGAGGATTTTTAATTTCCAGGCCCAGTTGTCCCGCCCCGCGAGGCGCTGCCCGCGCGGGCCCGGCTCCCTCACGGCCCCTCCCCCGCGCCCGCCGCGGGGCCGCTGGCGCCACCTGCCGGCCGCGCCCGCCGCCCCTCAGGGCCGCGGGGCCGCCGCGGGGCCGGGCCCTCAGGGCCGCAGCCACGCCTCCCCCTGCTCTTTACTTTTCCCTTTCTGTTTAGTTTTCCTTTTCCCTTGGGCATAAGGACGGCACGCCGGCTTGCAGCCGCGTGGGCCTGCCACCTCCCCGGCCAGCGTCGTCGTTGTTTCCTCGGGACCGGCGATGTCCACCCCCAGCAAAGCGCTGTTTACAGCCGCAGAGCTGCTTTTGTCCAGGGATTTGTAGTTTTACCACAAATGAACCTTTATCACGTAAATTTGTCCATCCGTACCCTCAAGCCACAGCTTACACTCCTTTCTGGGATTTTTTTCCCCCCTTTCTTCTCCTAACAGTGGGCCGTGCCCTTTGTCCGCTTTCCCCTCATGCAATGTCCCCTCACCTTGCTTAAATCCCTGCTGCGCTTCAGGAATCTTCAGGAAACCTGCTCTAGATTAATATTAAGCTCTTGAACATTTACCTGGGGGGGGGGGGGGGGAAGCCAAAGTGTCCATTTTTCAGAGGTTTTTCATTAAAATTCTGCTTAATTTCCATCCCTATATAGGTCATTGAACACATTTAGCAGATCCCTTGGTTGGTTGTAAACACGGGAAGAAAAAGCCCAGCTCCAACAAACATTTCTCTAACTAGAGGTCGAGCTGATGGCTGTCCCCACACCCCTTCACTCTCCTGTCACCTCAGTTTACACCAGAAACCCTCGTCTGCTACTGCACATTTGTCAGTGCCCGTCTTGGAGCACAAAAGTGTAAATAATAAATTCCCAGTGGAGTTCTCACCCAAGAGAGTAGTGGAGCTGCAGTGACAAGTTACTTGTTACAGAAAAAAAATGGGGGTGTTGGGTGTTGAACAAAAAAGACAACACGTGTTGGAAAATCTAGCACTTTGTAGCCCAAGAGACGTGTACACAGGGCATGATCCCTGCAGGGCTCACCTTTGCCAGGGAGCTCTGGCAGGCCATACCCTCCCAGAAAGCAAGAGAGGCTTGAATCTTTTCCCTTCACCCCATGAGTACTATGAGGTCTCTTATTGCTGAGAGGATTAGGCTGGCTGAAACACCAAAATATATGGCTGGGAAAGTTGGGGCTGTTCAGCCTGCAGAAGAGAAGGTTGTGAGAAAACCTCACAGCAACCTTCCAGTACCTGAAGGGTCCTACAGGGAAGCTGGAGAGGGATACTTCATCAGGAACTATAGTGAAAGGACAAGGAGTAATGGATACAAGCTGAAAGAGGGGGAATTTAACTTAGATACTAGAAAAAATGTTTTACTATGGGGGTCGTGAGACACTGGAACAGTTGCTTGGGGAGGTTGTGGATGCCTCAACTCTGGCAGTGCTTAAGGCCAGGTTGGATAAGGCCTTGAGCAACCTGGTCAAGTGAGAAGTGTGCCTGCCCATGGCAGAGGGGAGTTGGGATGGGATGCTATTTAAGATCCCTTCTAAACCTTAGAATTCTATTATTCTATGATTTAAATTTGCATTTGCATCTATGATTTAAATTTCCGTTCCCTCTCTGGATGAAATGACATTTTCACTGGATAATTTTCTTCTATCTATGTGGGCACTAGAACCATATTTGTGACCTGGAAACATGATTTTTCATCTGGAAATCCAGGCTAATGTAACAGAGGTATCCCAAAATGAGTACCTTAAGTTTTACATCATATATGTCATCTGAAAGATTAACTATATTGTTCATTCAGGGCGACAGAAAAATACACTAGAATATAATCTAAAGAAGATGGTTACAACCCAATGTTTCCTTTTCCTCACAGCACTGCCAGGCCCCACTCTCTCCACAAGCAAACAGCATTATGTCCAAACCTGCTTGCAGAGCCTAAATTAATAGATCATAGATACATACAAGCTTGTAAAAAAATACGCCATTTTATAAAAAAAAAGGTGCTTACAAAGAATGTACTCTGATTTTCTCACTACAAACATTTTTCTAAAAAAGAAAAAAATTGCCTTCTAACTTTTCCAAACACTATGGTGTCATCTATGCCCACAGCCATGGTCTTTTCACAGAGCTAATAGCAAATTATAATTTAGCACTAGCTAAATAATGTCCACATTAGACTTACTATGGTTGCCTGGTGTTACCCTGGTCCCATTAAAACTGACCACTCAAACTATCTTGGCTCAGGTGGATCTGATTGCTGAGGCCTTTTCTAAAGAAAGAAGAGGGACAAATACAAGGTCCACCATTTTGACTGTTCTGCTGCTGCTAAAGGCAGCAAAGAAATTTCTATCTCAATGGTATTTAATTCTGCTTGTCAGTAGTAGATGTATGAGAAAAGAACAAAGATTCTCATTCAGTTATTAAGTAAAATGTGGAGAGGAAGAAGAAGAAAAATCTCTATACCAATAGCAGTCCCTTTTCTTGGGAAAAAAAAAAAAAAGAAATAAAAGACGTGGAGTGGAAAGAAAGGGAAAGTTTCAGTTTCTGTGTAGTTACACACTTTTCTGACACTGCATTTCCATGCCAGGTGAAGAAGATAAAGAGCCACTAGATTTATATTCTTGGCTGGTCTTTACATTGGTTTGAAGGACTACTTGGCTCTACTAACAATGGTTTAGAGACAACAATTACGAAGAAGAGTTCAAGGGTGTCCAATTACAACCTAATTCTGCTCTGCTTAAATTAAATATGGAATTAGTCCAGCACCTTGCCAAACTCTTTGCTGAGGTAGATCCAGGGGTAGACTCTCGTCCTTCACAAAGGCAAGAGACATGCTTCATTAAAACGGTGCCAGCAATGTGCACAGCAAACAGAGGCTGAAGCCCTGTCCCAAAATCGGAGGGGGGCGGGGGGAGGGGGAAAGGAATGGAACAAATAACTTTTCCCCTGCTGTTTTGTCATGCACAAATACAATTTCTAGAGCTCCTCCGTTATCAAGGCTTCCCTGAGCGCATCAAAAGATCTTTGTTAACTGCATTCGCTGCATAAGCGGCAGAACAGCACTGCTGCTCTGCCTGCTACCAAGGACTGAAACCAGCCTGTCTGAACAAAGTGGAGCTAGTTCAGAAAGCAGCGTCAGCCTGTAACACACAGGACAAACAGTGACATGTTCAGCGTGCTGGAAGACGACCCACATGGCTATCATTTGTGAACTTCTGTGGCTGCTTTGCCAGCAAGGAAAAAGAGACTTTGAACAATTGGAGGGATGCTAAAAGGAAATGTCTGCACTTCTGAATAGCTGCACGCTGGGAATATCACTTCTGGCACACTGGGAATATCACCTCTTTCATGCTGTCCTGCCTTTTCCCAGCTCCCTCTTGTCATGCAAGACAGGATCTATACTGGATCAGTCAGGGTGACTAACAGGAACAGAACAAGGAACAGAAAAGGACATGGACAATGTCCACAGACAATGGATAATGAAGGACCTCTTTTAGAAGCTACGATATGAGGCAGTGAGGTCATGGGCTCATTTTGGAGAGCAGAGAGAGAAGCAAAAGTTCTGGAATAGCAGGGAACCGCAGTCATTGCTATTTACTGAAGATGAGGATTATCTTTTCAGAGAGAGAAGACAGGCATGTCCTCAAGCAGCTATCTCATCTGGGAAATGACATTGCTCTAGACAAATCATTTTCAAGTTTATTTAACTTACAAAGAGACTGTGAAAAAACACAGAATATCAGAACAAATTTAAACCATCTGTTTGATCATCTTGCAAACTGTAAACATTGTATTTGAGAAAATATTCCTTCAGCATAACAATGTGCATGGATGGATTTGACTAAAATCTGGATAAAAAGGAACTTCCACTAAGTCAAATGGAGATTACCCAGAGCACAAATCAATATTTAAATTATTTTAAGTAATCCTTCTTCTTTCATCAGCTTCTTACAGGAGTATCCTGTAAATTCCTTACAGGAATTTTTGCTCCCTTCAGCTTTTTTCCACACCTTCCTGGGCACTTATACTACCAAGCCGCATTCAAATTAATTGCCACACTGTTTATCTATTTAAAGCCATTATGCACATACCCTAACTGGTCCTGCAATTCTTTTTTTTTTAATATAGATTCTGTAGCATCATCTATTCTTTCCTGAAAGTATACAAGTTTTAAATGACTGCACTGCAATCCAAATTAATACCAGATGATTGGATATTTTTGTCTTGTCTGCATGTTGTACTTTTAAATTGTTTATTATGATCCGTAATGCACAGTTCAGAGAGAATGCCTGCCTATAAAGCAGAGGCACCGAACCTGCTTTCTTCTCCTAACTCAAAGCCCCTTATCAGCAATGTCACTGGATTAAAATAACAAAGAAAGCAGTTCCTGTTAACGCCCACTGGCCACACTGATAATTCAGCCTTAGCCTTTTCAAACAGCCTATTTGTTGCTCACAACAATAACATTAATTTCCTAGATTTAAAAGAAATTATTCAATACATGTACAGCATCAACATGAATATAAAACACTTTGGAGACAGCATCAAACCTAATACATGTTGACAGTCTTGGATTTATGGATGCAGAGGTTCAAAACATTAGCAGAAACTACTTTGAGAATGTGCTCATCTATACCCACACATCACACATCAGGCCATGCTAATTAAAATATATAAATCTTGCAGAAGCAGATAATTTTCATTGCAGTAACAGCATGGATGGGTCAACTCAGCAGAGACCATCTGGGGTCTGTAGACATCTCTCCCTTGCTTGGGAGCAACCTTCTGCTGCTATCCCAGTACCTGTGAGCAGGATACCCCAGGCTGACCTGCAGTTCCCCAGATCAGGCCACCATGAGTTGGCTCCTGGGATCCCTCTCACCATAAGCCACAGGGTATTCCAGTGTGAGGGTATTATTCAACTTTAGAGAAACTACCAAAACATTTTGAGCCATTATGACTCTGTCTTTCTGTCACTGATCACAGCATGAAGGTTTTGAGTCTCTCAAAGTTTGATGCGTGCATCTGTACCAGTGTGAAAAAAGCCAGGATGACATCATCCTACCCAATAGAATCATGGACACATTCAGGCATTGTTCACAGCAACATGAAATCTATGTATGTGGGAGGGTTGGCACCTTTTTCGTGGCTGTTCACATTCAGCTGCCTCCTAAGTCATTCACACAATCAGGCCTGTTTCTGAAGAACCTTTAGGAATGTATATTTACCCAGGAAAAAATAAAACCAAGGCTATGAAGCTCATTCATATTAAATGCCAACACGACATGGAACAGAGAGACAAAGAAGTGTAAACAGATGATAGCACCACAGGCTAAGTGAAACACAAGTTAAAGAATCAAATGTTGCAGAGTTGACCATAAATTTTGAAGAAGTAAGCCATGAAAAAATCTGCTTGCATGTAACAAGCAATTTGTAAGCACTGGGAGCTCCTGCTAAGAGTGGCACTACCAGTGAGGTCTTTCCTCTTCAGGTGTTACCTACGCAGTTGGGGTTTTTTGACTGTTTAGTAGAAGACTAAGAGAGTATTATGGTCATGCTATATGTGCTGCTAACTAATTACTAGTTACTAAGTTCATCAAATACTATACTGGCCATACAACTGAGAAATGTACACCCTCTCCTTAGGTATAAAAACCAGGCCACGTTCCAGTGAATTACAGATTGATCTTGGACAGTTTTCTCATCCTGCTGTAAACAAATCTTACTGATTTTGGTGCATTCAAAGACTTAGATTGCAAGACTGGTAATTTTTTAACAGCGGGGAAAAAACAGAAAGAAGTAGTTACCTACAATTCCAAGCTGATAGCCAAGTGGCAAATGCAGCTGTCATGGAAGGTATTTCAAACATTTTGTAAAAATTTGCATTATAAGCAAGGTAATAGAGCTACTGAGAAATTTGGCAGTATTTAATAGATTGTAGAAAGTTAACAAGAATAGACATTAAGGGGAAACTGAACAGTTTCAGACGAAGAAATTCTATCCTGAGTTTGGATAATGAAGTATTGGCTCACCTACAGCTTTTGTTACACTGGGTCCAGTGCAGTGCTCATGATCCTAAGCAAGAGGGCTCAGCTGTCCAAGACAAAGAGCAAACAGCATTTAAAGGAAACAAAGGTTTAAGGAAGTACTGTCTCTTCTCCTCATGTTTTCTGCCATTTAAGCTTTATTTGAGTAAGGCAAAGGATTGCAGTCCCTGCTGGAAGAATTAAATTTCTCCCATAGCTAGGGAATTTTCTAGATACACTCTCCACTGACTGTAACCCTTCCTGAGCAAAGTTTTGACATTTTGGGAGATATTTTCATTAAAACAGCAGTTCAGTGCTCAAAGAAGAAAACCCACTGGTAGGAATTAAAAGAAGAAATCAAGAACCATCTCTATACCAAAACTGGGGACAGTCTTCTCTTGTCAAAAAGAAACAACAGGACTGGGAAAATTTGATTATCCTTGCTATCATTTTTTTAATGAAAGATATGGAATGGCTTCCTTATAATCTTAAAAAAAAAAACCTAATCCAGAGGTAACTGAAGCAGTATCATGAATGTCTAATCATTATTAAGAGTGGCAAGGGCTCATTTAGCATCCTCTGCCCCCAGAAATAGGCATGGTCAAATGAAAGCAGCAGGAACTGGATTCAGAAACACATCATCAGAAGCAGTTCACACAGTAGCTGCCTGCTAGAGAGCACCCTGCATGCATAGCTTTTGTGGGCTGAAAGGGAAGCTGGACTTGGAAGAGAGATCCATTGAAAGTTATTAAACAGTTAAATCACAACTAGCTCAGGAAATCCTGTGGACTGAAAATAGCCCACAGCAACAGTGATGTCTGGGGGAGTTACTGTATATTTTTATCCTGTTCTTATTCTCCCCTAGATACCCATTTCTGGCCGCTCCTGGAGGCAGCCTGTCTCTCTTGTACAGTACAGTTCCCAGTACAGCCACTTTTCCGTTCCTTGATCTCAGCCTCTCTCCCCAACAAATTCCAGTCCAGTCATGAACTCCTCTGCTTGACCTGGTTTTGGTTATTGACATCGCGCACATGGGCATCTCCCACATCCTGAAAGAAACCTTAAGCCATCCTTGCAGGAAGGAAAGTTAAAATCCTTGCCAATAACTATTACATACAGAACACAGGAAAAGGCCTGTTGGGTTTGTTTTGGCCTGTTTTTTCTTCAGTAGATAAGTTCTATGATGAAGGGACACACAGACTTATCCCTGTGGAATACCATGTTAATGGAAACAGTCCTGGATACAGTACTGTGTCTGCTTAATGAAACTCCCTGTTTACCCATGAATAATTCTTGGGAGTCTCTAGTGCTATAGGAGAGAACTGGGTGACAAAATATACCATGTGTTAAATAAAACCTTTTTGCCAATGAGGTAGAAGATGTTCCATCACGCTTTTCTCTCCAGTTCTTGCCAGCAGAACAGTTCTACAAATCAGGCTCTTTATCTTGTCCAGTTTAGGGGAATAAAAAAGCCCACTGGAGAGAAGGTAACACAGTATTTCTGTTCAAGATATAGGGGCTAAAATTTTGCCTTTCTAGGATAGAAAGGTTAAGGTCCAACCTGCTGTCTCTGCTATAAGCAGCCAGGCACATACAGTAGCCAAAACATAACCATCCCCATTAAAAGAGGAAGAATCTGGTAGATGAGGCTACAGACATCCATGGTTTTTGGTCCTTTTGCAGTGAGATAAATCATCTAGACTGCCTTCCTTCAAACGCAGAAATAACACTCAGCTCCTTATGTAATTCTTCAGGGTTTTGCTCCCATGGCTGGTGTTTTCATCGCAGTTACCTAGAAGGTAACACAAACCCACAGCAAGGGGCCTCTGGAGGCAAAAGTACCCCAGGGACCAGGCTTCAGTTGCCTAAAGTTGTCCACTTCTTGAGAAGGCGGTCTGTATTAGACACACAACATCACCCGTTGGCCTGCCTGCTAATCCTGACCCATAAACCCTCTGCTGGCTCTTCCTCCACCCCACAGAGAGCTCAGTGCACCCCCACTGCACTCATGTGCAGAACAGCTCCCCCTCCTGTTCCAACCTCCCTGAAGAGCTTTGATCCATCCATGGTGGCACTCCAGTCATGTGAGCTACCTCATCAAACCTCCGTGATCTGAACTGGATCACAGCCCTGCAACTGCACACAGATCTTCAGTTTCTGCTGTTTGCTCCTCATGCTGTATGTGTCAGTGTATCAGCACTTCAGAGAGGCATGCAGGTGTTTCAGCTTCCCAGTAGAGGCAGATTTTTCCTCATAAAGCTCTGCTTTTCTCAAAATTGGCCTCTTCAGCCCATTTTTTTCCAATTCCATTTGTTTGACAATCTAATTAACCTGACAAGTTGGTGGTGGGTCACTATTTCCTCCTCTGTCACTCCTAAATCTCCAAGGTGCACTGTTGGTGCCCACAAGCAAAAGCACAATCCAAGACCACAGCAGGCCTCCCTAGATACCAGATTGTGTCAGCAGATAGTCTCCCACTGCTGCCATTATCTGCTTTCTCCGTACCAGCTGAGGTACAGAGATACACTAGAGGGAGTCTCCAGCTTCTGGTTTGCTGCTGGAGTGAATCCCTTCCCTGGGAGCAGATCTGCAGGGGGAGCAGGAGCCGCACTGCCAGGCCCAGGGAGACACCAGCCTTTGCCATAGTGGGAGTCTTGCTTCCCCACTCAACAGACTCTGCCTGTACCTCAAGTGGAGCTTTGGGGGCTTTCAGGCTTTTGCACCTGCAGGGTCCTAGAGATCTGGTGGATGTTTCTTGTCATGGCTGATGATGCACAGCCACTTTCATGCTCCCACAGCTCTGCTAATTGGCAGCATGGACCCTACCAGGCACAAAAGCCCATGTCCTCAGCCCTGGTGGAGCTCCAGAATTCCTCAGTCCACCCTGTGAAGCTGCACTCAGGCTGAGGCTGCTGATGTCACAGGAGCCACTGGCCCAACACTGCTGGGATCTGTGCTCTGTGGCACATCCTCACCACGGCAGGGCATGTGTCGGCTGCTCACAGTGAGGTCCCTGCTTCTGTCCTGCACTGACTGCTGCTATGGGAAGCCATGTTCTCAGCCAGGCAATGCTTCTGGATGGATGCCCCCTACTGAAAAGGCCCATGTCCACTTCAGCCAGGAATCATCTGAACAGTAGCTCAGAGCCCCCCTTCTTCAGGAACAGGCCAGACGCATTCAAGGTTACAGCAACCTCATATGCAGAAGCAGCACACTGATGCTCCTCAAATGTCTCTGAGAGTCCTCTGTCAGTCTTAGGAGAAACTTTCAGAACACCCACAAGATTTCAAAGCTCAGTTCTGAAACTGCTGCACCTGTTGGCTGCCCTAACAGATGTGCAGCTCCTCAAATCTGTCTCCAGCAACCCAAGTCTGTCTTCAGTGCTGGCAATCATTCACCAAGGAATATTAATCTTACCATAGCAAAAGAATTTAAAATTCTTCAAACAAGTCTGACTATGCTGAAGTAGTTCCTTACTTATTCAGATCAAAAGTCCATCACAGTATCTCAAGATTTAAATTTAGTACTCAGTGGATTAGGAGAATCATTAATTAAGGCCATGGCCATAGAGGACCTTGAATATACTACATGACTAATAATAATAATAATAATAATAATAATAATAATACATACTGTGTTAGTATAACTATGCATATGTTCCTGGCAGTGATAACTAGAAATCACCTAGAAGTGAAAATCTGATTTCAAACTGCCTCTGTATGTGTAGGTATGGCTATATATATATATGTGCAAATATATATATGTCACAAATGTATGAGAAACTATTCTAAACCCAGGTCTAAAAAAATTAAGAATAAGCAATCTATTTGTTTCTTATTTGTTATCTTCTAAACTATGCTAGCACTCACCAGCAGTGAAGCTAAATGGCAGGTGGAATAAAAATGGATTGCTATAATAGAGTGACCTAAATTTTTCAAGCCAGGGAAACTTGTCCTATTTCGTGATTCCCACATCAAAAGCTATGATGTTACAGGAATGGGGTCATACGATAATTCAGGTTGAAAGGGACCTCAGAAGGTCTGTAGGCCAAAATCTATTTCAAAGTAGGGTCAGCCATAAGGTGAGGCCAAGTTGCTCAGGGCTTTACACAGTTGGTTCTTTAAAATCTACATGAGAGATTATATTCTCCTTGGGCAACCTGATCCCAAGCCTTACTGATCCCATTCTGGTCAGTTTGTCTTTATAAGTTTCTCCCTGCATCCAGCCTTACACCCAGGTTCAGTGACTGACTCTGTCTCCCTTCTTCCCACCATGTGTTGCTGTAAAAGCCGGGGTCAATCATTTCAGTACCCTCCCTGCCAGAGTCAGCAGGCTGCCCTTCTTTGCTCTCCTTCCAAAGCTGTGCTGAAAGTCCAGCTCCACCAGCCTCCGCACACAGAGCCTGTGTTCGGGGCCTGACCATCATGGCAGCTCTCCACTGAACTCATAAGAATTTATCAGGTTCTCAGGGTGCCAAAGCTGAGCACAGTATCCAGATGTGGCCTAATAACTACTAGGTAGAGGGGATAATCACCACCTACTAATCACCCACTTGCTTCACTCCTATTAATATATCCTACTGTGATGTATTAAAACCAACTCCCCCAGCTAATTTTCAACAGATCTGCTACCTCAAATTAGTCAGCCCCCAGCCTTGCATCATGGTCAAGGGTTCTTCCTGTGCAGGGGCTGGATTTCCCATAGGTGTTTATTCAACTTCATGAGGTGGTCCCATTTCCCCAGGAATTCTAGATGTTTCTGTATGCCAGCATGCTGACTGACCTTTTCCATGTTCTGTTATCTGTGAACTTCATAAGCGAGCACTCTGCCATCTCCTCCAGGTCACTGATAAAGGCATTAAACACAGCACATCCCAGGACAGATCCCGGACAGTTGTTACAAGCCTTGAGGCAGAGTAGCCCTTGAACCCCTTGCTCTCTGAGTCCACTCATCAAACCACTGTTTCTACCTCTCTGGTTGCCTGATACTTCCTAAGCCAAGAACTGGGCTATCTACAGGTATAAGAGAAAACAAACAAACAAACAAACATGTTTTAGTATGAGCAGCTAGAATATTCATTCCCAGCCTCATCTAATTCAAATGTGGCCTGGATAGAGACACTTTATGGATTACGCTGGATCAGCCCAGGGTGGAGTTTAGCTTGCAGCTTCTTCCCATGCCAAGAATCACATCTTCATCTTGCAGCTCCATCCACTATTGCATATTTAAATCATTAACTGACAAAATAATTTTGACCAGTGCCTGTTCTGTATCTCTAACTGCATGTTCCTCCCTTGACCTGTTGCTCCACCTGAGCAGGAAATCATCTAACCCTGCATCCTGATTGGGCAAAGAGCTCCCTCAGCCACAAGCTCACTAAGTTGAAAGAATTGATACCCCATTGCCAGAAAATAAACCCATTACCCATTTATACTGCTTCCCTTCAGCAGAGAGTGTTGTGTGACTTGGTCACCACATGACTGTCCATGCAGTGTTCAATGAACTTACTTCTCATTGCAGAGGACTAAAATACTTCTGATTTTTTATTTATAGAGGCACTTTCTCAATAAGTCACCCAAACACAACCAATATCTAATTCACTGCATTACTTTAAAAGGCCATGTGAATCTCTTTTTTTTTTTGTCCTGTGATATTCTCATAGGGTTTGTAAAGTATATTTACTTCCTTACTCTATTCCATCATTTTTCATTTATGAGTTTTCCTCTTGCAGAGCTCTGGCTCTCAGCCACAGCAGATCTGTGTGAACAGGTACATGTTCCAGTGATGGGGGAGGTGGGATGAACCTTTGTTCTCAGAGGCTGTTTTTAATCACTGCTGTTCATCAAAGCCTTGTGGGCCCAGGAACATACAGAAAAGAGCAGAAAGCACCCGTTGATAACAAAGCAGGCAGAACTTTAGTCAGTCTTTTTCTTAAGATAAACTTAGTTTTCCTTATTTGTATTTGTGTCATTAGACATGACTAACACAAAGGAACAGTATGAAAGTGGACAGGAACATGGCAGAAACATCAAAAGAAAGAGAATGGTATAAAAGATATAAAAATCCCAAATAGATAACAAGGTATGTGCCGATTATTTTATTTTTTCAGCACATAACACTTTCCTTCTGAATTTTCCATGGCTACTGCCAATGTTTTATTGAACTCAGATGCTACCTGTTGTGTACAGCAACAGTGAACTCCATTCTCCCATGAGGACTTCTCCCTGGTTTGGTAGTTATCCCCTTCATAGTCACTATTTCCTCAACAGTCTACACTGTATGAAAAGTAAGAAGCATGGTTCAAATAAGAAAAATATAATACGTTTAAGTCTTGACACCTTATTTCCATACCTTTTTCAGCATATTAAAAATGTAAATCTGTAAGAGGAAAGAACGAGGCACGACTCAACAGGCACTGGAGTTCTTACAAATAAACATTGCCACAATTCTGCACAGAAGCCAAGGCCATGGAACACCTGGGTTTTTCAGCACATACGCCCACTCTGACCTCTCTTACAAATGCACACATGACAAAACTGTTGCATTTCAGTTTCTGCTCTGTAGAAAATTAAAATATCAGATGTTTTAGAAGACTAACAGCAGAAATGGCAGAAAGGAAGCAAATACACACATCTGTTACTTTAATAACAATGGTTCCTACATAGTTGTATTTCTTTCTGGCACATGAGACAGGAGAGTTCTCCTTGCCATACTCAAAGCTGCCATGTTCTGGATTCTCACTCCTCTCATACTCAGCATTTCACCACCTCTCAGCTGCAGGAATTTATCAGCAGCAAACACCAAATCACAGAAAGCCCAAGTAGAATGTTCATGTCTCCCAAAGCTTACCCACAGTACATGCACTAACTAATGCTTTCTTCAGGTGAGTTGGCCAGCACTCCCATGAAAATGTTACACCACTTTTAGTGCAGTTGGTAGTTCAGCAGTCATTAGCCACTGCCAAGCACAGAAAAAGGTTCTCAAAAAAACCCACCATGCTGTGTCACATCAGTGGGCGAAATGACCCCCATCAGTTCTGATGATGGAATTTGTGTGGTGAAATCCAGATTTGCAAGGGCATGGATGAGGCGGCATGCAGGTGTACAAGGGATAACCAGAATACAGCAGATCTTCAGTGTTCCAGAAGTCACCCGAGTCCTGGCAGAAGCCACTCTGACCACTCACCTCCTACAAGTATTTCCAGAAGGCCTGGACACAGACTACTATCCTGTTGTACAGTCACTGGATAGAAATAGCAGAACACCTTGACAGAATGCCTGCAGGGGGACTAAGCTTAAGATGTCCAAAGGTGTGAATTTATGTGGTTAAAAAAACCCCAAAACAACAAAACATCAAAACGCCTTTTGAAATCAACACCATGACACACAAATTACACATAAAAGCAAAAGGGTCACAAGAAAAAGATTTAAAGATTTGAAGTAATTTCCTGGCAGATATGAAACTCCCACTCTTTTTGAAATTAACACAACAGATGTGTGGCTGAAAGACTATAGAAAAAGATGTGAGGTTTAGTATGTCCCTATGTATAGCAGAGGTGATGGTTCTCAGGAACATCCCACTTCATTAACAGGAACACAGAATCCAGAAATTCAAACAGGGAATCCACTGTGAGAAGTCCTCCAGTTGTCTCAGTCATTCACCCCAAAAATTTTAACTGAGGAGTACCTGGGCTATTTTTTAACTTTATAACAAAAATGGGACAATCCAGCTATTTAAACAACTATTTAGAAGTCCTCATCAGTCTTGAATTTAAATAGGATGGTGGGTCCTAAGCAGGGATGGGTACAGTACTAAGGACTTCTTTTTCTTACATAAACAGAAAAAAACATAAAATAATGTTCAAATTCAATATCAAGTAGTAGCACAGAAACTAAGATGACAAAGTCACAAGTTTTGAACATATTAATGAAGTATGGATTTAAAGTATGTTACTTAAAATATTTTTATCTAAAGTAAATATGATAGCACTAAATGACAGCAATTATGTGTCATCTCTCGCTGCCATATTTTGTTTAATGCTACAGTTGAAAACAAGCAATGGATGCTGACCAGATACTTAATGACAGTTATAGAAAGATAAACAATCAAAGTAACACAATAGCTTCAAATGAAAACAAAATTAATTTTTAGATCTTTACAGAGATTAAATACTATCCCATGGAGAATTAGAGTAATATCCCATAGCCCACTATCACACATTTGTCAGGATAGCATCCAAGTACATAATCATTAAATGTTGCTGAAGTGATACATATTTCCTGAGTAACTTTTCCTGATCTTTCCATGACTACAAAAAATGGTTTGGCAAAACCTGATCTTCCCTACTGCAAGAGTCTTCATTTTCTTTCATATTCCAACCACAGACTTGTTTCTTCCCTAATACCAGGAGCAAGAAAGAGTGAATGGAAACTTCTGACTGAATCTCTCCGTATTATTCGTCCTCTTGACTTCCAAAACAAAGTGTATTTGGGAACACATGGTTGGTTACTTATGTTTCAGGGGAGTCCTTACTTGCCATTTCACTGGACAACACAGGCCAGCTTTTGGAAAACATCTTCCTAATTCTGGAGAAGTACTATTACCTATAACCTTGGAAGGAATTTGGTTCACTAGATGTTGGGAAAATGAAGTATCAGAGTGTAGCAGCAGTTCAACTACTACTTCTCTTTTGAATTACCAAACCTGTCCAGACCTTTTTCAATACACCCTGCAGTCCAAGGACAGCTTTTGCTTTACAGCTCAATGCCTGTGAAACAAACAGCACAACTGCTGCATTTAGACACAGATTATCTCAAGCTAGAAAGAAACCGTAAGGATCATCAGGTCCAACTCCCTGCTCCTCGCAGGCCTACCTAAAAATAAACTTAATGACCAAGACTGTCATCCAGACACTCCTGAACTCTATCAGGCTTGTTGCTGTGACTGGTTCTCTGCAGAGGCGATTCAGCGACTGAGCACCGTCTCACCAAAGAGCCCATATCGCAAACAGAAAGATTCAGAAACCTGGTTGGTTGGGGCACACTGAAAGGAATGAAAAGCAGCAGTGACTGGGCACAGGACTCACACTGTCCTGTAGAAGAGGACATCCATATGTGAAGGAAGGGGAGAATCATCCCAGGCTCCTAAGAAAGAATACTAATATTAGTAAGGAAGAGCAGATAATCAGGGTTTCACAAAATACTGCTAAGAGGTCACATTGAAAGATTTAATGAGAGGCACTGTAGGAAACATCATTGCAATGCTCAGATGCTGCTGGACCTGTGTGGACTGCTGCTATTAGGGAGCTGTGAAAGCCCTTGTTTCCCAATGGCTTATGCCTTGACCTCTTTTGCCCTAATTTTAGTTTAGCACATAAATGAATGCTGCCCTACTTCCTACCTATGGAGGTTAGAATCCTCTTTTGCCAAACTATTCCAAATTCCTTAACTGATGACATTTGCCCTCAGCAGTAGCCATTGCTCTCTTTCCATAAACACGCCTGGCATTAGTCTCAATTCTATGCATGTTCTTACACACCAGAGAAAGCAACTTACCCTCAGTTCTCCTCTCTTAAATAAATAATAACAATAATACCACCATCACCAACTTAATTTTCCCCATCTTGGCTTTCATCTTTAGTAGAACATTCCTGTCATAGGTGATCCTGTATCAAGAAACTGCATTCCTACTTCATTTATCTGCTGATTCCCTACTCTTTACTGATCGCTCCAGCACCTTTGAGATCAATAATCCATCTCTAATATCCCTCTTTTCACCCAACAACATGGTTGATCCCACTGTTGTTTTTTCATAATCTAAACCATAGAGATTAAAGCAGAAGATAATTAAATCATCATTTATTCCTCTTTTGAAGTGGTCACTGAAGGACAAGAGTAAATGCATTTTGGGGAAAACACAAAGACAGCTTCTACTCCCATTCAGTGTCTTGCAGGTCAAAGACTTCAGAAAAATGGTGATGCACATCACACCTGTAACATGTTACTCCATCTATAGGCATGGCTATAAAAAATACCCAACAAAATCCAACCCCCAAAAACCTCTTTGCTTAAAATGAATACCATATTATTTTATTAAATAAGGATTAAAAACTATTCTTCAAAATATCTTTAGTTTACAAGAACTTAATTTTGCTGAATAGAAATATACTACAAGGAACACAGGAACCTGCAAGTTTAAAGTATATCTACCAAAAAAGCCAGCTATTCCAAATCAGACTATTTCAAGGTGCTGTGATCAAGAAGAAAGCTGTTTTACGTTATCAGCTTGTCTTCCCAACATAGTTAAGAAAATTTTCAAGGTTGTTTCATTCTAACACAATCTTCTATACTGTAACAGCAACTAAAGTTACCACTATTGATACTGCAACTAAATATCTCTTACACTGTATGTCATAACTTGTGTAACTGTCTTCTATCTACAGAAAAAAAAAGGAAAAAAAAAATACTGACAGTATTACAGAAGATATTATCTGAAGCCATCAGCTCACTGAGTCTGTTCAGAATCACTAACAAATTTGTGACCTGCAATTTCTTTTTTAATAACAAAATTATGTCCAAGTAAGCAGAGACAGTGTTCAGTAATACTGCTTTGATTTGCAAAATACTGCATTCCTTTATGTCTACATGTGTGAGGTAGGATACAAGCATGGGAAACACAGCTAGCCAAATCAAGTACTTTCTTATCCATCCTTCAAAGAACCTGTATGTTAAAGTAATTCCAACATACCATGTGATTACTGAAATACTTATTTCCAGGGGTAGAAATCTGTATTTAGAGGCTTTCTTCCTTTTTACATCAATATGATGTTGCCATTTCAAAAAGAATATACAACTTCATTACAGAAATGAAAGTGCTTTTAAAAAGCACATCATTACTGTACTGAGGCACTGAAAAAAATGCAAGCATAAAACCTTTTCATTACTGTAAACACTGTACAAGACCATGTTTATCCTGCCCACACAAATACAATGGCACTTGGGGACCACTGTGAAAAGATCAGATCTTTTACACAGCAGAATTTGAAGAACTTTAAAGCAAATTGGGTGAAGTTTTTTTTTTCTGTATTTCTACACCAGTTGCCAACATTCAGCTTCTTACTTTTCCATGATCAACAAAACATAAGAAGCTGTACTGTATGAAATGAAGAGGGCATCCTAAGGATATGGGGTAAACCTACTGACACATCAGGAAGTTTGCTTGTCTGTGAAATAGAAGTCACTTCAGTCAGTGTCAGGATATTGCACCTAAATTAGTAAACATTGTAAAGGCAACATCCAACAAAGATGCAAAGACTAGAATGGCAATCAGTGAGAACAGAAGAATGCATTCAGAGTCCTCTACTCCTCCTGATGGATAACTGGTCTTAAGTGAATTTTATGATTTTGGTCATTACAGAACCATCAGAGTAGCAGGATGGCCATCTAGAACTTATCTCAGCAGTGTGTGTTTAGACATGAGGCCTTGATCAAACACAGTGGCGTACCTGAATGTGTCTCTTTTAAAAAGTGTTTGCAAAATATATACTGCACCTACTTGGATGAGGTAGAGATATATCCATCTCTACACGACATATATTTAAACACAGGCAAGTTTGTAAAATTATTCCATCCACAAACTCACAATTTTGCTTATCACTGGTGTCCTGTTCTAAGATCCTCATGTCCTCTGTGTACACAACCATAAGAATATTCAAACAGCGTTCTTGGGTTTGTACTTGTATTTGCACAGGATGACTGCATTTAAGAATTAACCCCACAGAGTCATAGGGATAAGTATGAATGATAAGTAAACTTGCAGAACTTGCAGGATCCAAAACCTACTATGTGCATTCACAAAAGCAGATTTGGATAATCTGTCAAAACCTACACATGCAAATAAGAGCAGCAAGAAAACTGCACACACCCCTCTCACGTTTGGTGGTGCCTTTTCTAGAGTACCAGATGACAAATGCTATGCCAGAATAAAGTATTTAGGATTCAACACTTAAGTTTCTTCCAAGTTACTCACAAACTGAGCATATTCATTTTTGAGAAAAATGTCTTTAATATTAGTATCTTTTTTGTAAACTAATATTTTTGTTCACAGAGATCCAAATGTCACAACAACAAATGTCAAAATATTTGAAAAAGGGTTCAATTTTGCTAGAAAATAAATTCAATTGGAGAGTCGAGTAAAGTTAATGGATTCTAATTATCTGAGGTGGGACAGGTATAGTCAATTTAGAACTTTCAAACACTTTCATGTTTCCTTCCTATTAGTGGGTTAGCTAGCCCTAAATACTCATTATCTCAGTCTGTGACAGGTAAAAAAACCACCATGCTTCTGGAATCAGTGAATTATTTTTAAATACTAGTATAAAGATTTCAATCCCTGTTTGGATTTCACTCATGAACTACGGATCACTGAAAGTTTCCTGTTGCACTGCAGCAAAAGAAAGGAAATGTAACAAAAGCTTTATTTGCTGCAAAGTACAGCAAGATACTTTGGTAATCTCACAAAAATGTCATACTGGAACTTGTTACAGTGAGTTCAATTTGATCTTTTAATGTAATACAGTACATTTTTATAAACTTAACATTATCATTGCAGAAGAGCATGCTAACTGAATGTTAGCAATTTATCTTTTATACATAATTATAATCTACTGTAGCTACTGTACGCAGATCTCAAAATGTTAGTACATAAAATATTCATTTTCTTTATATGAGATGAGAATGAACTTAGAAGAGGTTTGAATAAAATGACATATTTGCTGTGCCTATTTCTCAAGAAATAATGATTTACACATTATTACCCAAGAAATCAACATTTAAATTGCAAAACTATAGTTTAAATTTACAATAAACATTATGATCAGTAATGATGCATCAATATTCCATGAAGTTTAACCTAACCATGTTTATGCACATAAAGCCTCAAGAGTCTGCAGCAGTTTCAGCATTAATTTTTCATATTTTGTATAAAATTGACTTAAAGGTACATCTTCCATAAATGTTTTCAGTGCAATTCTGTCAAAGAGGAAAATACAAAGCTAGTTTTCAGTCATTTTATACCATAAAAAACCCTCAACAACCTGCATTTGCACTGCTGAAGCACAAGTAAGCCAGTTCTGTTGTGCCAACTATTTCAAAGTCAATTCACATCAAACCTATCTGCCTTTCTAGTCAGCATTTCCCCTGTATCTATAGGTGTAGATGTTGAAAACTTGAATACTGAAAGAGGGGGAAAAGTTAAGATGTGGCAGAATAATCTAATTGTTTATAATACTTTTTCCTAGTGGTACCAAAGAAAATGAATAATGAAAAAATTCTAAGGGTTGCTTGCTTTATTAGTGATCTTACAGTTTGGAAATCAGTAAATCTGTGGTTTAGTATTATCCTTTCCTGTCATCTTTACAGGCAACCTTGCAACAATAACTTATTTATTGATGGATTATGTGAAAATGTTCCATTATTCAATTAAATTCTCTTCAGTTAGAAACTGATTTTTCATGTCTTATCAACTGTAAGGAACCAGAGGGAGAACAGCACCTGAAATTATGATGTGTGCTTGGCTAAGCAGAGTAAATTTACTGATATTTTTTGGTTTAAAGACAGTTTGTAAACTCTTAAACTGTATACAGGATACTGCTCTATGAATTTTCGTCTTTGTTTTTTTGCAGATTATAACTAAAAAAAAATCCAACAAAAAACCCAATACAAACCAACCTCTATTGTAGCACAAAATAAAAATGGAGCTTCATTCAAATCTTGAATATCTTGACTGTAATAGTTGACAGTTGGTTCTTCAACAAAAACTTAGCTCTTCATACCAAAAAAAATTGGCTCAAAAAACAAAAACAAAACAGAAAGGTACAATAAACTCTCAATAAAAGGATCTCTCATGAGGCAACCTACCATATACTACTGCTAGATACGAGTTTCAAAAAAAACATTACATCCCATTTTCAGCACATTTTTCATAAACATGCAACTTCACTATAAAATACAAAACACTTGGCTCTCAAGAACAGCTTTATAAAGACACACTGCATCAATAAAATTTCTCTTTGCGATTAACTTTACATTGTAATAAGAACTGTATTTTCACTAATGTTTATATATCAGATTTCATATTATAATGTAGTAATAATTTGCTCTTTGTGAACATCATGTTCAGAAGGAAATATCTATACACATTAACATACTAGACTATTAAAAATTCAGTTACAGAATTTTATTGATACAGTAGATTAATAAAAACTGATAGGGGAAGATAAAATGGGTAGGGTATTCAGTACATTATTTAATAACACACTTTTAAAATTAAAGTATTTTAAATCCTTTTTGAATTTTCAATGCCACTACAAGTCCAGAAAAGTCTGGCGTCAATACTGAGGTGTAAAACAAAACTTCTTTCCAGATTTGCATCTCTTGTATTATTCTATCCAATATTGTTCAACTGTAAAAGAAAATAATTTAGCACCTCTGATGATAAGTAGGTGCCTGAAGGTAAACACCAGGTTAAATTCATGAAGGAAACAAAGACTTTTTTTTCTTCTTCTTCTTCTCCTTGACAAATAGTGGCAAAAGAATGTGGCACTATTTGTTCAACTGACTTGTTTTTCACAGTTAAATGTCAACAAGAATACAAATACGAACACTGACAGATATTGCTTGAGATCAATTTTCAACAAACTCTGTTCTTTTTTAAAATCAATCAATCCAATAAACAGTGGGGTACTGTCAGTTTAAAGCCGCAGATAAAAGCTATACAAGCACTTTATAAGTCAGAAACATTAAAAAAAGAACTATTTACAGTTTTCTTCTTTAGTTCATATGTCTACAAAGCCAGCGCACATTACACTTCACAAAAATCCACAGTTAATGATATCGACATGTGTGTGGATAAAGCTTGTGACCTAGGGACTGCAAATGCAGGGGCAGTACAATAGGTTTTGTCTTTTCTTCAGCAACCCCATTTGTGCACTAACAGTTTCATTCAGTCTCAAGCTTTATATTAAAAGCATTCTTCAAAGCTTTCACCTGGAAGGCTGGTAACTACCTGCCCACTCATCGTCTTTCCCTTTTGGAACTTCTGCGACGGACCTATTCGGAGAAAAGATATTTTAAATTTTTTTTACAGAAAAAATTTGAAAAATTCAAGAACAAATACATTTTATAATGGAAAAAATGCTCAGGGTCATTCAATACTGTTTGAGTATCCACATACAGTGGCATTCATTACTCATTTTGTCACAAGTACGAGTCTCAGTCAATGACCAGGACCTTACTTCATTTGATGTTACTGAGCCCACATCCTTAATGGAATTCACAACAATGCAGCTTCCTTTCTCAGAGTTTTCATACACTCAGATGCTCTGATCATCAGATGTATCCAAAAGTGTGAAGGCATTCTCAGTTTTAGTATGACTACTAAACTTGTCAATGTATTTGTATGAAATAAATATAAAAGTGAACTCATTTTAACAAATACTGGTAAGAGGAAGAGATCAAGGCTTATTTTCCAGCACTATTCATTTTGTGTGTCTGTTTTGTATAAAGAAGCTTCATTCACTCTTAAAATCTAGATGAGAAGAATGGGCAGGAGTTACCTGGAAAGTAATTTCCATTAGATGCTACACAGTTTTGGCATACAGATAAGAAAGGCTACACAGGACAGAAACTTCAAGATACTTGACAAAAAGTGGTATCTTCCAAGAAATGCAGCTTCTCTAGGAAACTATGCTGCAAATCCACTACACAGCAGTGGCAGCTGACAACCACCCCGTTCATTTTAAAGGAGGAAGGTTAAGTCCTAAAAATGGGGAGAAGTCATTCTAAGAACAGAGGTCATTCTCTGATCATCAATACACAGAGCACACCACAAAGATTCACACAGAAAAGCTTAGATAGTTTTCTTACATTGATTGTGGAAACTTCCTCTTCTTCCATTACTTCTTCCTGGGGAATGTCATCACTGACAGGTGAACCACTCTGAAACACATCCATCTCTTCACTGGATTCATTCTCTTTACTGGCTGCTTGTTTGGAACGTCCTGCACGGCTACAATGAGAAGAAAAATAAAGATCAGCTTCACATGTACATCTGCAATATGTATAAAATGCATGAGCAAACATTCCAGTTCACAAAAACAGCAGCCTTACTTCTTCACGTTACATAATGTTGCAGTCTTTTACACCTGTCTAGTTCATCCATGCACAGAACTGAAGTGAAACTAGGAGGCTGGACAACACCATTTGAAAACAAAATTGTTCCATAATAGAGGGCCAGGAGCACAAAGTTGAACAATTTTGCCTCTGTAGACATGGCAGATTTTTCTCTTCAGTGCCAAAATACAGGCCAAAATGGGTTGACACAACATTAACCAGTGAACAGGAAAAGCCAGCCAGAGACTGAATACTGTTTGTTGGTTTTCTCACTATTCAATTCCACAAACAGATGGACTCTACTTCTCCAGGACTTTTTACACAACAAATGTGAATAACTGCATCTATGTTTTTTCAGACCTAGAAGAACGCATATTGCTACTCATGAAATTAACACTAGAATGAACTTAAAAGTAAATCTTTCAAGCTATCTTAGGGATAACCAGCATAATAATACCTTACTCAGGATAATCAAGAATAATCAGTCAACGATATCTTAAACTGCCTGTGTTGGTTAAGGGATTTGTGCCACAAGCAAAAAGCACCCATTTGCTTAAAATGAGAATTATCCAACACCCCTTGCCTTTAAAAAAAAAGCCAACTACAGATGTTTCCAAAATTCCACAGCTGCACCACATTAGAGCAGCACAATTCAGAATCAAATCACTGAACCATCCCATTTACTGCAGGTAAATGGTGCACCCAAAGTTGGTGACATTTTGGTTGGAATGAAACCAGAATCTCAGTTCTGGGTACACAACAGACAGACTTCAGTCTCCAGTGGGGGCACAAATCCAAAACAATCATACTCAGATGCCATCACATCATGAAAGTGGTAGGAATTTTCAACCCTGACAACCACAAAAATTCTGATAAAATTTCTCAACTGCATAGCAATAATAGTATTTCCAAACCAGGCAACATGCCATCCCTTAAAACAAATTAGCCCAACTCAAGTTTGCCAAGACTGATAGAAGCAATGGAATTGAAAAGGAAGCAGAAGAATTATGTACAAGCTAGGGTCTTACTTTCACATACCACAAAAATAAGCCTGTTCACATGTGCTAATTGGTAACCCAATTTGCTATCAGAAATAGGTTATACACTACCACCCACAGGATACATTATCACCTCATACACAAAATCCCAAATTCTTATGCCAAATCCATTCCCATGGAGCTCAGAATGCTTTACACATTTAGTATAAATATATTTATCTTGTGGTACACAATTCTGGTTCAGTCTGTCAACTTCCTTCAGTTAAAAATGATGTAGATGAGGGAGAAAGGCTTGACTACAATGCACTTTGAAGACTGAAAAATAGCTACTGTCTCTGCCTGTCTCTTGCAGATTTGGAAAACGTACAGTCAAAATGTGGGAGGTTTGATAAAACAAACAAACAAAAAACAACCCACCTTCTTTTTTTTATTTTTTTTAATGAAATCTAGAATAGATTCAACAACTTTGAACCCCAAAACAACTTTCTTGGGCTCCCCCTGACATACACGTGAATGAGAGCTATGGTTGTTACTGATTGTGGGTAGTGATATAATTTACTGTCAGCTTAAAATGGAGTAAAGAAACATACCAACTTCACTGAGAAAAGTTATTTAAATATTTTCTAAAGGGCATCTTTAACAAACACCACATAGCACATCACCTAACAATAACTTGTTGGTTTGTCTTCCCTGCATGGCAGTAGCAGTTTCCAACTCTTGTTCTACTGCACATGTAGCAGTGACTCCTGAAGTAACCAACCAGTGTTGGGTCCTGTGCTCCTGGTTACAGAGTAAAGAAGCAGCAGAGATCTGACCTGAGGCAGGGGAACTGGAAAGGTTGGGATGTTGTGCATGCAAAATGCCAGATCGTGTGATCCAGAGTGAGCCCAGAATTTAAAATGAGGGTACAAGCCCATTCAGACAAGGTTCTCCTGTAGGGAAGATCCCTGGTATAAGGCAGTCAGTACACTACACTGCCAGAGAAAGAGCAATGCGACGCTAACTAAGCCCAGAAGCCAGAAAGACAACAGAGATATACAAGTGTCAGACAGTAGATGTCCCCAAGTAGTGCCCTGAGGAATTTATATCAAGTTCTGGAAAAGTAAATATTCCCCATGAGCTGCAGTTTGATACAAGTGGGCAAATAACCCCTTGTGCACCTCTACTTACATATATTACCTTGCATGTACAGAAAAGGTACAGCTACCTGTATTTTCCTACAGCAGGCACAAGAACATGAAGCTAGCCAACTACAGAGTTTTTACCTTCATTTGGGAACTTGACGCACTTCAGAATTTTCAGAAGTTGCAACACTTCAGTGATCACAACACATTTTATTCACATGAAAATTATTCAAGTGGATAGTAAGGTCACAAATTAGAATGTGAACATTAATTTAAGGAGAATCAGAATAAACTTAATTCTCCACAAATCTGTTTCACCACAGTAACAATTTGACTCTTCCCCGCTATCTGAAACAAACAGGGCCACTTTCCTTTAAGTCCTAATAAAGTCCTGTCTTCAAGACCTTTATATGCTTTATTGACTTTTCTCCTAGAAAAGTAAAGCTACATACATGCTACCTGAGCACATTAAAATTATTTACAGCCTCTTGCTCTGCTGTAAGATGCCCTAGGAGAAGTAGCTAAGGAAAACATTTTAGAAATAATAATAGCAATTTATTTTCTTAACTGTCAACTACAGTACTCTGAAATATTTTCAGTAAAGGTTTGCTAGTGGGCACAGAGGCATTATTTAATTTTAACTAAACACAGATTTAGAACACTTACACTTTTTTTTGCTGTGCTGGTGGTGTTTGTGATGACCTTCCTCGTCTTTTCTGTGGCGTAGACTGTGCTGATTCAACTGTACTAGTTTCAGATGGTTCTGCTCTGTTTTGAGGAAGACCCAAATTGCAAAGCATCAAATTATAACTAGTGTCCAGAGATAAAAAATACACAGCTTACAAGAAGATGGACTTACCTCTGCTGTGTTCTTTTTGATGTCCTATTTTGTCTGCCTTTTGGTTTTTGTTCAATGTTTTCAGTTTGCCTTTCTTCCTCCTCCTCCTCCTCTTCCACTGCAGCTGCTGGTGGTTGTTTTTTTTTGCTCCTTTTTGATGACTTTGCCACTGGTTCTTCCTTTGGTGTTGCCCCATTATTTGTTCTGGTAGGGCGTCCTCTTCTCCCTTTCTTCGGTGGACTGTTCTGTTCATCCTCACTCTCTATCACATCTTCTTTTAGCCTTTTTTCCTCTTGCCATTGTGTTTCATCAGCTTCTGATACAACTGCAGGTCTCTTCCTTCCCCGTTGATTACCTCTAAGCTTTTGCTCTTGACCCAGTTTATTCAGGTCATCTATGCTTAGCTTTTCTTCTGAATCTGTGATAGTGGCTTTCTTCCTTCCTCTAGGTTTCTCCATTTCTGACTGAAAAGACAAGATTGCACCATTAAATTAAAAAATTAAACTGCCATATTAAACAGTCACATATAGAAGCTTCCTCCAACAAGACAGAGTCTTCAAATGATACAAGTTGTCTCAGATTGTTTACCATATCCATCTCAAAAACATTTGCAAAAATATAAACACACACCTACATATAAAATACCAGACAAGAGGGAAAGATTATTTGAAAGCTGAGTAGTTAAAACCCTGAAATGTGCAAGGCCTTCCTCATTTGTATCCTCTGCTGTGTCCAACACAGTAGGACAGAACATCCATAACTGTATTTCTATCAAAAATAAATAGACATATATAAAGAATTGCCAACTTGTGGCTTCAGCTCTTGTTGTGAGTTGCAGGGTGCTTATGCCTGGCTCCTATGCTGGCACTGGCAAGGCACTAATACAGGAGACAGTGGACAACCTGACCGACCTTACAACTGTAGAAAGAAGCACAGGAATTAGTGGTAGCTGCCAAGTCACTATTGTCAAAGCTGTACCAGCATTTCCTCTGAGCAGCAAAACAACCCACCAAAGCTTTAAACAGTTTGGATCAGAAGGGGCCTCTGAAGATCATCTCATTCCAACCACCCTGCCATGGGCAGTGACACCTTTCACTAGACCAGGTTGCTGAAAGATCCAGGCTGGCCCTGAATATCTCCAATGATGGGGTATCCCCAACTTATCTGGGCAACCTATTCCAGTGTCCCATCACCCTCACTGTAAAAAATCCCTTTATGTCCAATCTAAACCTCACCATTTTCAGTTTAAGACTGCTGCCCCTTGTCCCACTGCTGCAGGACAAGTCAAATCTTTCTCCATTTTTCTTATATGCCCCCATCATATTGGAAGGCCAAAATAAGGTCTTCCCAGAGCCTTCTCTGTTTCAAGCTGAACAATCTCAACTCTCCCACCTTTCCTGCGAGCAAAGGTGTTCCAGCCCTCTCATCATTCTCATGGCCTTTCTCTGGATCTGCTGTAACAGCTTCATGTCTGTCTTCTAATGGGGATCTGGAGCTGGACGCAGCACTCCAGATGAGAGTCCCCAGAAATGAGACATCAAGAATCCCCTCCCTGGCCCCGCTGGCCACTCTCCTTTTGACCAGCCCAGGCACAGTTGGCTTTCTGGGCTGAGAGCACATGTGGCTGGCTCATGTCCTGTTTCTCATACATGAGTGACCCTGAGTGTCATCCTCTGCAGGGTTGCCCTCAGCCTATATGGATACTGAGGATTGCCTGCAGCCAGGTGCAGGTCTTTGCACCTGGGGCTCTTCAACCTCCTGATGTTTTCCCCTAGGCCCAGTCCTCAAGCCTGTCAAGGCTCCTCTGGATGGCAGCCCTTCCCTCTAACATATCAACAAAGGTAGAACCCATTCTGAATCATAACTTTGAAAACAGAAAGTGTTCCTTTACCTCTCCATGCTCTAGTTCTCTAAAGAGCACAGTAAAGAGCCATAAACAGTGCAAAGATTTCAATAAGGAGCTACTAGGGCCCTATTGCCCCAACCGACCCTCAGATAAATAAAAGCAGAAAATATTACTCATCCACTATTTCATGGGAACGATGACTCGCTCATTTCACATCATGTAATTATCCGAAAGACCAAAGATTTGCTCTTTTTCTGTTTCATATCAATGTTTGTTTCATACTAATACTACTGTATTTCAACACATTTATTAGTATTTGCTGCATCGAAATTTCATCTACATAATCAGAGATACATCATTTAAAACCTGAATGAAGATATTTTTCCCTTTACATCTGCCTCATGACATAAGACGGAGGTCAGCTTACATATTCATTCATGTCTCCATTTTAACCAAAAACGTTTTTCAAGAAAAGCAGAAAGAGAATCTTGGAAGGGTATGAGAGTAAAAAGGAAAAGAAATTGAAGGACAAAATATTACACTAGAAGAAAATAAGAAAAACCTTTGAACAATGATGACATTTCCTGTGAGTTCAAGTCTTCAGTGACATTCTTGCCATTACCCACTTTATTTGTTTTTGCAGATGCACATTGGTCACTGCAGCTCCTTTTAGGCAGTAACTGCTGCCAATTTTCAAAGTAAAATTTTTCCCTGGGGCTAAACAGTGTCCCACAACCTCAGAACCAAGGTGTTATTCTACAGGTGTTAATCTGTTAATCTGGACAAATATCCTGAAGAGTGATACCTTTAAAACATGGACCTTCTGCTACCCAGTTAATATCCTGCTTCTCAGCTAATGCTTCCTGTAATCTGATCCCCATCTCCACAAAACCAAAAATGAGTTCTGAATCCATAACCTGGAGCAACTCACTTACAGATTCAAAGTGGAATGATGCTCTCAAAAGGACTCAAGACACTGAGCAGTATTTGCTTTATCACTGAGCTTTCTCAGTAGTTATCAGTCCAAGCCAATGCTTCTAAACATGAATTGCATGCCAGGAGCTGTCTGGACTCTGACTTTAAGGTTTACAGAAGCAATTGGTTCTTTTTTGGACAAGAGATTCCAGATTTTTCTTATTTAGTTATAAACCGGTTTGCTTTTCCCACAGTATAAGATAGTTATTTATACTTCAAGACAAGCAAAAGTTCAGAACTTTTACTAGTCAGTAGCTTATGTCCCAAGCAACCTAGAAAAATGCACCAGAATGTCATAAGAGGGAAAAGAAAAATGTCAGAGACAGTAAAAACAAATAAAGCAGCGGTGACATCAGACACAGGACATCTTTAATGCAGCCTAGAAAATCCAATTCTAGTAAAACTGATCTTATTACTTTCTCATGCATATCTCAAATACTACAAAATTTACAGACTGCCAACTGCTATTAAGGCACAAAGAAGTGAAATTTACTTGTGGTATCGGAAATTATTGTTTTATTTGACCTGCTTTTAGAATTACAATAAAATTATAACTTTCTTCGGTGGTTTATTTTTCTCTGCTTTGATACAGGTATAAACACTGCTTAAGATAATATTTAGTCTGCTTACAACTTCTTTTACATATTAAAGCTCTACATCTGAGAGTCCAAATAATGTTTTACATCCTCATTAGGAACCTTTCTCATTACTGAGCTACATATATTTATATCCACTGGCAAGAATTAGCAAGGATACTACCACTCTCCAAAGCCTCAGTAACCTCAGGGACATAATTTTTGTGCTGGACTTCAGTCTTTGGAGTTAAGGGCTGGACTTGATGACCTTTAAAGGTCTTTTGAAACCTATATGATTCTATGAGAAACAGAACCTTTTTTGACTGTATTTTCATATCCAACTCTAAGCATATTTTCCGGTAGCTTAAAATATCAGCTCAGTTTCATGTTACAGCATTTATTTTTTTTAATGATCTCAAATATCATCATGTTAATTTTTAATAGCTCACCCTTACAAGATCAGAGTCGTCCCTTTTGTCAGTTTTCTTTCCAGGTAAGGGTGAAGCCAGTGTGAATTCCTCATTTTCACTATGGTCCATTTCAGAACTGTCAAGCCTAAGATGAACAAACATATATTTCCCTCATTATTATAATATATTGGGTAATCATTAAAAAAAATACTAAGGACAACAATTGTCATAAAAAAATTATTAATAAACCAAGAACATTTTGGCAGAAGGAACCTTTCGCTGTGGGTACTGTAGATACCAAGTATCACAAGCCACATCATCTAAGTCAACACAAATGTTTGGATCATAAACCACGTTCAATTTTCTTTTTTCAGTGGAAAGATAAGCAGCGTTTTAAAACAGGAAAGTGTGAGTTGCAAGAGATCTGTGTTTGGATACAATTGCCTACACTCTCCTATAGACAGCCAAGATCCCCACAGAGACCAGCCAAAGCACACACACCTTCCTATGGTGAGATTTAGGCAATAAAACTGAAATTCAAATTTCTCTCTGCTTTTTGCAGCAGCAATTTCATTTTTATTTCAGTTTCTATAAATGTAAATATGGACAGTAATGCCTCCTGCATATGTAAAACACCGAGTCCCACAGATGAAAGGTAGTGCACAAAAGCCAATACACAAGTAACTTCATTTCATCTGCAGAAGAAACATTTTTAAATACCTGTGCACGTTTTTAAATGAAAATAAATATGCTATGTGTTGAAGTGAAAAGTGGTATTCAATCACACAAACTCGATTCCCTGCATAGTGAGAAAAAGATGTTCTCACTCCTACAGGTTCACAATCTGTATTAACTGGGATGTAATGGGAAGCTTAGGTTTTATATATCCTGTCAAAAGATGCAAATCTGCCTGTACATATTCAGACAGACTGAACTAGAAATATCCTGCATCCTCAGTCATTCCTGTCTCTTCTCTTTGGCATCTCAAAACACTAATCCCTTTAACTAAGTGAACTAGAGAAATCATGAAGATGACAGAACATGTTAGGCTGTGAGTGCAGCATTTTTTAAAATTTGATCTCAGATTCGTTTTGCTGGATATAGAGAAGAATTTGGATTCCACCTGCCATTAGCCAGTAATACAGTCCAGCATGTGAACCTGCGTGACTTAAGAAATAAGCCTTTTTGCAGACTTTTGCAGTGGAGAAATATACCTTATAAAACACTGCACTTCATTTAAAATTAATATTATATATTGAATAGTCACAGAACTACCAAATGAGAAGTCTTAAATTCAAAAAAACATTTCCTAACAGTCTTGAAAAAATGTGAAACAGTAGAAAGAATACAAATAGTGGAGGCTATACAATCTCTCACTGTCAGTGAAAAAAATCAAAACTTAATAACAATGTGACTTTCAGTTAAAAAAAAAGAACATAGGATGCAGTAACTGATGAATAGCCTACAAAACTAACACAAAAAAGCTGTAATTTTAAAGATAGATAACTAGAATATTACTTTAGCATTACAGTACACTCACCTCTTCATCGCAAAACTAATCTAGAATCTGAAAATATTGGTCTGAAAAGTCCAGCAAAGCGCAGGACTCAAGGAGGAAATCATGCAGGACCACCAAAATGGCCTACCAGTTCTCCCTGGGGGTGGGATGTGTTTGTAGTATTACAGACAGGTTCCCAGGACTGCAGCTGTGTGTATACACATATAGACATATATATATATACACACACACACACACACACGTATATATATACGTGGGGGGGGGAATATCTATCTACCTAAAACACATCCCCCAAAAAATTAAAACATATGAGACTTTCCTTTCCTCCTTCAGCCAATCCTGGATGCAATTTGATTCTGGGTATTTTTTTTATTTTGTGGGGGCGGGGTTTGTGTTTTGGTTTTTGGTGTTGTTTTTTGTTTGTTTGTTTTGGGGGTTTGTTTGTTTGTTGGAGGTTTTTTGGGTTTGTTTTTGGGTTTTTTAAAAACAAAATTTATTCCTGGAGTTAGAAAGCCAAATTCATGGTTTCAGTTATACCAATGTAAAACTGTAATTTTACTTCAATGTAAGAGAAAATAATTCTGTCTTTTACTTAGAAAACATTATACAAGTATTCAAAGTTTCCATTACAAATATTTTAAATATCAAAGATCCTTTGTTTTCTACCAACCTCCCTTTGATCCTTCCTGGAGAGCTTGGATTTGAACTGCTGCTGGCATTGCTTACAGTTTCCATTCGTGCAGATTTGGATTGAGACTGCTTGCCTGCTGACGAAAGAGGCTTATTAACTGCTCCAAGAACATTGGCTGCTTTGGGCTGAAACCAAAAATATATTTCCTTTATTTTAAGCTACACATTCAGACATTGTTAACATGTACTATGCTTAAAATATTCACAGATTTCACTTTCTGCAATCATTATGTTAATTTTAACACAAAGTGATAAACATTTTCATATGAAGGCTACAGCAGACACCAGAAGGAAGCTGAGGGAGCTGCAATCAAATAACTAGCTGCCACCGAAGCTGGTATTCTTCTCTCTAGCCTTAGATTCTGTCCTCTTCCCATTGGTAGTGCTGTGTGCTCACCAGACCCTGCAGTCAGGCACTGCATCACTTTGTGTGCCATTTGCTTTCTGCTGATTTATCTACCTGGACCAGCTCCCCATCTGCATCAGATAAGCACCTGGCCCAGTGAAGCAGAAATAGCAGGATGGCCCTTCCAGCAAAGGAGACATTAAACTGGCAACCACATTAGTTTCAACTGGGGATAAATGAGAATCTCAAAAGCCAGATACTGTGGAGAAGATTCTGATACTTCTTGCACAGATTTAAAAATGTTAGGCTTTTAATAAGTGCTACAATTTCCAGACACTGGTGAGCTTCAGGTTATTAATTTAACTGGATTATCTTTCAGACCTGCTGAACGCCTCCAGCTCTTACTAACTTTTGAGAGAGTTAAAAGAGTTCAATTACTCCTAAAGAGAATGCCACAGCCATGTAAAAAAAAAAATGTTGATTTAAAGACCATTGCTTGCATTTCTCATTATCCGTCTTCTTTAATATTAGATTTTAGCTATGTCTGCAGTTAGTGACAGCTTCAAAAAGTTCAACATGCATATCATATCAGTCTTGGGTATTTCCTTCTCAGAGCTACAGACCATCGAAGTTCTGGTTATACTTTTATAGCCAGAGGGGAATTTTACACTTACAAAGATATATTCTGCACTGAGCACACAAAAAAAAATAGCATATGCTTTCCAAAAATAAACCTTGGAGAACTAAATCCAGCTTAACAATTTACATCTATTAGTTTAGAACTAAATGTTAATCAGTGTATGTTGAAAGAGTTCAAAAGCAAAGAGATTTTCAAATTCACACTGAACTGAACTTCCTGCTAAGGAGGGACTAGGAGGGCCTGCACAAACAGCTCCTCCCTTTCAGAGAATCTACACTCAAAGCCTTCCTGCCCTTAGTGCTCCCTGCTTATATGCACTTTTCTAACATCCACCCAAGTCAGTCTCCCAGTCAAAAAAATAAGACTCCTCACACCAACTTTCATTTCATGTCCCTCTCATGATAGTGAAGAAACTAAAAATGTTGGTAGTCAAATACACCTCTCCTGTTTGCTATAAAGTTTCAAAACAACACAAGAAGAGCTAGAGTACTCAGCACTAGAAATTGAAAATAATATAAAATTAAGTTAGGATTCAGAAGAATTTCAATTATTATCTATTCCAATCCATAAATGTTGACTTTCAATTTCTCAAAGAGAAATCTGCTTCTTTTCCTAGCTTGCACTCCTCCTTTATTATTAAGTTACTAGCTGACAGTCAGTGCTTCATTAGCAAAGTTAAGGGCAATGAACATGCTGCAATTTCTTTCTTTCACAAGGTGACAAATTCATGTTCTTTGTCATCTAGAACAGGATGCATTAATCCAGATGAAAACCACAGTTTGTCATTCCCTTTAATTTTATCCTAAAGAGTACCTGGGTTTAGTTTTAGTGAAGAAAGAACACTACCATTCAATAGAATGCATATTCTGAGAGAACAAATTAACAAAACTGTAGAACAGTCAGTTAACTTATAAGGTACTGTAAAATGGTATTCAGCTTTGCCAAAGATTAATGATGTGATTTTTAAAATCATTTCTGTTCCAGTTTTCCAGAGCTGCCACTTTGTATGCAACACTGTAGTCTTCTGCAATCTAAAATGCTTAACCATTTTGTAAACTTAACAAATATGGGTTGTATTGGGGTGTTTTTAGACTCTGTCCTTCTAAAGACAACAAGTTTTGCCTATTGTTGCCCCCACTCAGCATAGACAGCAGCAGTTTTCCCTTTACCCATATCTTTCTCTATATAAAAAAATAATCTGTTCTCTTAGTGTTTCATTAATACATGCTTGTTTTCTTTAAAAAACTAAACAACCAAAAAACCCACTAAGAAAAAAACCAAAACCATCTGAAAACAAAGACTAGAACACAAGCAAACACAGCACCAAACCCCAATCCCCACCCCATACCTACCTTTCCAGGAGTGAAAAAAGACTTCATTTCCGGAGGAAGATAATTTTTGGTGTTACTGAAATTCTGTAAAAAAAGGGGTGGAGGCAATTACAGCAACAATCAGTGAACAAGATACAGATATATTGTGGAGATTGCACTGAAAGATTTCATTTACATCATCTATGCTTTTGAATTTTTAAACTAGAGCTGTAAATATGGAAGTAGGAGGTAAGAGATATATATGTGCACACACCAGTTTATTTATGAAAACATATAAATACATGCATTTTCAACTACAATATAAGAGGGAGAAGTCTGAAGTTGCAAGAAATATTTAAGAAAAAAACCCACGAATTTCAACTAGCAAATATTTAAACAGACTTATCTCAAGAAAAATTAAATGCCCAAGTATACCTTGTCAGGTTGAGTAAAGTATCTGGCTGGAAGTACAGGGTCTTTAGGGGATTCCAAACTGTATGTTGTACTCTTTGACATAATGATATTCATTGCTACATCACAGACTGTATATAGTTTCTGTAAATAATAAAATTAAAAAATGAATAACACTTAAGAAGTTCATTGAAAATTTTGACAAAAGATCTCTCTTGCGCACAGGACCACAAGAAATCAGTTTAAAAGCATTCATCTTAAGCATTTAACACTAGCCTTCATCTCTAAACAGTGTCCCTCGGGATACTGAAATACAGATGGTAAAAGCAAAAGCATTCTAAGTCTAACAGTTGAAGACAGGTGATTTCATGGTGTTTGTACACTTAAGAGTAGTGCTTGCCTTAGTTTCTAAGTCAATGTTAATCAAATGAACTCACACATTCCCACCCACTACCCAAAACAAATCTCTATGGGAAAAGCAGAAAAGGGACATATCTGGACATGATGTGATGATAAAAAGAAAAAGAAGGTTTGATGCATGTACTACACAATACATGAGATTTCTAATGTATTTTTTTTCCTCTATTAAGTTTACTCTTGCACTTTAGAAATTAAATACTAAAAAGTACTTTAGTGGATGATTTAAACAGTAAATTTTATAGTTTGTATCTATTTGAAGTTAGTGTTTAGTTATCTTACTGAGACAGAAACAGACAAACTGAAAACTATTACTACTCACTTGCATATGTGCAAGAATTACTGAAGCACAGGAAAATGACTATCATCTAAACTACAATAAATATAATCATTACAGTAAATAAAATATCTTTTCATACATACAATTCTATTGAAAGACGTTTTGAAGTTGGTGTATAAACAAAAAGCAACTCCTTTTCATTAGCAGGCCAGAATTAAATGCAATTTCCAATCAAAAAGTATCACCTACTTCATTCATTTTTTGATCGTCTGGTCCTTGAGCATCCTTAGTCTGTTTGATATTTTCTACCATTTTTCTGATAAATGCATGACTGTTGTTTTCATTTTTAGCCATTAATATTTCTAGTATGAACCACAGGCACCTGAAGGAGAAATGCAGTATCCCACATGAATCAAAGTACAAAACAAATTCCTCGAAAAAGCACTTTTGAATATGAGAATATGATTTAGTCCAGCTTTTACTAGTATTATGAATTTGAACCAGACTAACTCTGAGATAACAGTTCTTTTAGAAAATGAAATGAAGATAAGTAGAAGGTGAAGGGTTCCTCTATAAAATATCACAGAGCACTTAAAAAGCACCTATACTACTTCTTTCAATATTTTACAGAAGAAACTGGCATCATCATGCACACTGGACTGTGTAGCAGGGTACCACAATGAATCAGAAATTCACTTAGAATAAAGTTAGAAGTAACACTATGAAAAGTGGTCTTACTCTTTAATGTCCTTGAGTTGTTCAATGTCCTGGACTTTGACATAATCTGGGTCATGAGCTAGAAGATGGATAGTATAAGGAACAACATACTCTGGTAGAAGTGACAACAGTTTCTCTGAAAAGCAGAATAAAGATGCATCAGAAAACTACATAGCAAGGAGGAGAGGGCAGATTTTGAGTCAGCATGCATTAAGGTATAAACACATCATTTCTCTATGATGCTCCATTTCATGACTGATGTGCACATGTTTCATGTGTGCAAGAATTAAGATTTTAAGTATCTCTCAGGGCTGTTTGTTTTCGAACTACCTTGAGATACAGCTACAGTCACCTCCTACTCCCAATCCTTTACTCAGTTCAAAGCCTGTATTCTAAAAGATTTTGAAAAGCAGAAGTGAGAATGGATCACAAAATCCATGTTGACTGCAAGATGTGAGACCAGCACAACTGCAGGATAAGCTGTCACTATTTCTTCAGACATTCCAGTGTACATATAGCCTTGCTGTCAAGAGAGCAAAGGCTTTCTGCAGGGATTCTGCAGTCAAATTGCCACTGATATTCAAATTGATTTTGCAGTCAAATTGCCAATGACAATCAAATTGAATATCTGTTTCAAGAGGAGAGGGAGGTTACAAAAGTTGTAACAACATAGTAGTGCACTGAGCTTGAAAGGCTCAATTCTACCTAAACAGAGCAGTGCAACTCTACTGTGACATTCAAAGCATTCAAAAAATTTTCTAGCATTCTCTGAGACTTTGAGAATCCTAGGCAGGACTGCAAGAAAGTCTTTCCTCCATCATAACAGTCCAAAGGCCTATTTCCCCTGGGGATCCAAAAAGCAAGGGTTGTTGCCAATGGCCCTCTCAGAGTTACGATCACACTTTCTGTAAGGTAACAAATTCTCTGACCCAACCAACACCATGCAGCATGAACTCTAGCACCTCACACATCACCTCCCAAGAGGCAAGGACAACAGATGGACGAGTTGCACACCAAAAGTAAACAAACATTTTTCAGCAAATCCGCACTGCTTTCTTTAGCCTGATGCCTGAGTGAAGTCAGAGGACACACAGCACACCTGAGTTACTAAACCTGTACCCTGTGCAACAGGAAAGATAATGGTCAAAGGAAGGCATCCTGGTATTGCATGTACATTGCTATGGCACAAGCATCTGATCTTAAGTGCTTGTGGCAAATGCAATATCATAGTATTGACATTACTTGAACATACATGTGAAGGGAAGAGGAAAATTCCCAGCTCTGCCTTTGAAAAGTTACATATTGCGATAGTAAGTGCATGATCAAGTATGGAAAATTTTTTTTCAGTAAACTTTTATCTATTCCATATTCAGTTACGAATAAGTCCAAACATCTGTAAATCATCACATACACTAATATAACTATTTAAAAATACATTAGAACACTAATAGTTTTACCTCCAATATATGTATTCATATGAGATGTGCTTGACAAATATTATGCACAAAGTACACCATTATTGTAGATTTTACAAAACTAACAATATAACTTGATGTCATGTGTACATAAAGTCTTAACCTATCCATTTCTTAGAGGTGTGTACAAATAGGGATAATGCACAGTCTACATAAAATATATATAAAATATAAAATCACCCAGTGTCTATTTCAAGCCATATTTATGTAATTGAAATACAGTGTACTTTGTAAAGTAGTTTTTAGTGTGCTTCAATTGACACTGCACTATGCACTGCCCTGCATTTTAGACAGCAGCTGTTCACATTACTAAACAAAAAATAAAGATGCAGCAGGAAAGGAAGAAAACATAATTACAACTTCAGAACACTAGCAAAATTGGCTTGCTTTAGACATGCCCCAGACAAACCAACCCACTATTATTTGTACTAATTAGCAACCTCAATAGAATGCTCATCAAGAGCTCATAAATGCAGTTTTTCAGTAACTTCCTGCCTTGGACAATTTCTCATTTAACTATAACAAAAATTCCAACTGGGTCTGGAAAATAAAATTAACTAGGTCCAGACAAAAGAGGAAAAGAACAAATATTGATGCATACTCTATTTATCCCTGTCATGACAAAAAACAGTAGAAAAAAAAAAGTAAAAAAAAAATAAATAGAGCTTTTATCTCTAATGAAAGAAGACACTACCTGACAGGTGGGGTGGTTTTCCTACCAGCACATAAAACTACAATGTGCCAAAACCCTTCACAAGAGTCCTTTATGAGCCTTCAGGAAGAAAACTTGTTATAAAAAATTAATCTTGTAATTTTTCTTCTTACTGACTTTCAAGTAAAAGCCCATCATGAAACTATAATTCCTATGCAAGACACGTCTCTACACAGATGAAACTAGTAACAGACACATAATCAAAATAAGTCTCTTCTTGAGTGGCTTCCACTCTGAATAGCATTTAAAGAGGGCTGAGAATAATTCCTGCCAGCCTATAAAAGGTCAGTGTGGAAAAGAAGAGGTGTTTCACTGTCTGGTACGAGTTCTTAGAAAGTTTTCTTCAGGCAGGGTAAACAGAAATTTTACCATATTTTCAATGAAAACTGAAATCCCTCCAAAATATCCAAGAGATATCCTCCTCACCCATATGAGGTTTGAGACAAAACGTATCACAAAATCACACATTTATAGATTCAGACAAGTAGCTGGAATAATCAAAGATGCAGATTTCCAAAGGAGGTACTACCATCATTGCCACCCTCAATTACTGCATGGTCAGCAGGGAGAGTAGCAGAGTGAGACAGACATTTAAATATCACATTGTTTCCAGAACTGAGCTTCTGCTGAACTGCTGCAGTATGGATTTTTTAGGATGCAAACAGTTCAAGACATTTTATTTGCTAAAAGCTCAGACTGGTAAATCTGAATGGCATGAAGTTAAGATTGTAATCCTAAAAAAATCCTGCAATCTATATTTAATCCAGGCTCCCCATGCATTACAGCATGTCAAATCAAAGGCATCATTCAATTATTTCAGCAAGAAAAGAATTTATCAGGTGCTCTTTGAGGTCCTACTGGATAAAGAAAATCACATACACCGAGACTCCTCTTAATTTCTTCCACAGATTTTTGGTAGTAACTTTGCAGCATCTATTTAAAAAATATGAGAATTCTTATACTTTCTCTCTAATAACTAAAAAGTTTTCAACTTTCAAATGGAATAGTCTTTAAATGGTTTAGAGGTGTTTGTTCAATTTATTTTTTTCTTTTCTACATGTTATTAAATGGAGAAAAGTACTACTTTTTTCCTTAACTCTAATTAATGATACACAAAAGGATTTGTCTGCAGACTTATTCTCTGATCAAAGTCTAAGGGGACTGAGAAAGACTGACATAGCCAATATAAAGCGATTCACAAACACAGAAGGAAGTCAGTTATCTGGCAGCATCTCTGAGATTAGATTCATGAAACAGGTCTGGTTTAGGCTAAAAGCAAGAAAAAAAATCCTCTCATTCCACAAAGGTCAAACCATCAGTAATCTTTCAAAGAAATAAAACTTTCAAAACCTCTTATTTAAAAATGCAGTAGCTCTTCATAAAGGTCTACTTTTTCCTATGACCCTGTAACCAGCATTGTAATACTGTATGTGTGTAGCTTTAAGTCAAAAGGACTGATTTAATAAAAGAAAAATAGCTGACATGAGTCCATAATAACTTCCAAAGCATTCCCACGATCAGATTGCTGGCACTGCGAAGAAAAAATTGCATAAACTCATCCTGAAATGCCAACAAACATAGCCCTTTGCAGGAATAACACAAGATGCTACTCAATACAGCAGTGCAAGGACAGTCTATTTAGTACAGCATTTATGTAATAAAGTTACTTATTAGTAATTGCTGAAGTAAAATTAATCATTGTCACTTCACTTAGAACATTATTAAGTTGAAACAGTACACGTAATTGCCTTGGAAAATTACTCCACTTCCAATATATTTAGGCATAAGCATTTGCATAGTTTTCAACAGAACTCAAAGACCTCAGCAGTGCCTGTTAAAAAAAAAAAAAAATCAAAGGAAAATTTGGACAAAAGAAAACCATAGAACTTGAAAATTTTCAGTTTTCATTAGTTACCTCCAAACCAAATTTACAGTGGTTTTGTGTATAAAAACAGACAATTATCAATGTTTTCAGACTACTCACATTTATGTTTGAACTACAGCACTTTTAGCAAAAAGTGATTTCTGTTCTCTTACCACTAACTGCTGCATGTTGCTTCAGATATTCCCTTCTGACATTTATGTTCTTCACAAGGCACTGCCTAGCATGAGCTCTTCTCTCTTTCACGGGATCTTTTGCACACAGTGCACAAATAGCCATATATTCTAGTGGCAGCCGTAGTCTAGAAAGGCCTTTGTGAAGTTTCTGAGCAAATATTTGTCTCACTTGGTAACATTCATCCTATTAAAAACAAAGGCAAAACCAAAAAAGATAACAGTAAATTTTTCTTAAAGCAATATAAACTGTAAAATAAAGCAGGGAAGTTTAGGTAAATATGCTAAAATCAGACCTTGAAGCCATTAAAACATAGGAATTGCAATAATTATTTTTTTTAAGTACAGTTCAGAGGAATTTAATTGAATTAATCAGCTGAAGCTTCCTTTAAGCTCAGAAGAAGAGTTAAGAGTCAAAAATTGTGCAGGAAGATATCACACTCAGGACTTAAGGTCTAATTTAGCACAATAGTAAGGTACAGAGTTACTGAATTTGTTTACAGTTGGATCACTTGCTTTGTAAAGCCAAAGTCAAATATCTGCATGAAAACATTTTAGCCACCAGTAACCACCACCAGTGTTGATTTTACTGCTATGATTTCACACATTTTCATCAAGACATTAACATTAAAAACTGAATAAATTTAACAAAATTACCAGATAAGGTGAAACACTGAAGAAAGTACCAAGCATTTCTATTACACTGTGGAAACCTATGCACAAGTTACCATGGAAGAGAATTATCTGTCTAATAGCTGCCAAATAACATGAAGCAAAATAATATGAAGGCAGCAATTGTAGCTATACAGTTTATTAAGCAATGTTCCCAGAAAAGGCATGAACTTTATTTTTTTTTTTAATTAAAATAATCTACATGTACTATTTAATACCTGACAAACCATTTACTAACTCAGGACAAGGAAGCTCAACAGAAAAACGTGTAGAAAAGACTTGGAAGAAAATATACAAAAAAGTTTAAGTTAAACAAGGTCACCAAAATAGCTTGGCATGTTTAACCTGCCAAATAAAGGTCAAGAGGAAAGATTTCCTCTAAATGTGAAGAAAAAAATGTTAACAGGAGTAAGCAGCTATTTTAGTCAAATGACAGTTTTGAAGTCAGAAAGGATTGAAGAGGGTTTCCAGTTATCAGCCAACTGGAAGTGCAGAGCCAAAACCCAGCCACTGGAAACACTGGCTTTGCTAAATTTGCAAATGGTATCAAGAGATCATCTATTAGATAAAAGAATTGTCCCTCTGCCCCCACCAGAAATGAAATCGAGAAGAAACATTTTTCAATTGAGCCCCATTTTCTCATTTCTGTGCTTCAAGCAATATTCTTTGTCTCAGAGGACAAGGGAGATACAGTTGGTTGTTACGATGGTATTGTGAGGTCAATTGGAATGACTATAATTTCTTTATCTTTTAATATTGGGAATAACCTTAAATTTGACTCACACTAGCTCACAAGGAAGATGGGGGACAAAACCAAGGTATGCTATTTTTAACAGCATACATAAACTTCATAAACGAATCCAATTTTATATATCTACATCTCTTAATTTAATGCCAAATCATCAGAAGTTCACCATTTAAAAGCATTGAAAAAATACATATTTGCAAAGCATCATGTACCACTCAGACACAGCTCTGATTCATCGAATACAACACCTTCAGTTAACAAAGAAAACCAAAAAAGTTCTGGGATTTTTTTAAACAAATGAAATTTATGCAATCTACAAGATTTATTCTAAATACAATTAAATTGCATTTTCAACAGCAAAGCTTATCAGATCTTAAATCTGATCTTAAAGCTTTTAAACACTGAAGTACTATCATCAATTACTTTTCACTCTCCTACAATATGAAGCTCTGCTTACAACAAAATTTGTTCTGGAAATCAAAGTCAACTGTTGATGAGTTTATAAGATTGGCCAAACACATACGTAACTTATTTTAAAATTATTAAAACCATAGGCATTTCATCATCATAAAGCCCCTGTTTATCAGTGCCACTTTCATACAGCAATTAGTGACAAAATCTCTGCATTCTGCACTCCAACCATTATATATTACAAAACAGCAGCATGAGAGGAAAAAAAAAATGCCAGCATAGAACCACAGCAAAACCTGTGCAACCATCGCAGGCCTTAAAAAGTAAGATTTTTCCTGCTATTTAATCTGTTTTCTGATCTGTCCATTTAAAGAATCTTTGCTGTGAATTAAATAACACAACTAGAGTTGGCCTTGATGTCAAATGATTTGTGGCTAGACTTGAAAGCGTTAAGAATAAATAAACTTTTAGAGTAATCAGTATCTACCATCAAGAAACGGATTCTAATACTAACCACTTTAAGCATTAACACATACATATGCATATGTGCACATGATAAACCTAAAAAAAAAATCAACAAAAAACAGTACCACTTTTAAGTGAAAAAGTCATGAAAGCCACTACAGCTACTCTGCATCTAAGCATCTCCACTGACAGTGAAAAAGGAAATTGGAGGCGGCCTCAAAAACATCTCGAAGTTATTTGTAAGTATTAAAAATCCATTATGAGCTGCAGTGCAAATGAAAGGTAGAACTCCTGAACTGGCTGAGTTTACAATCTAAATTCTAGAAAACAACTTAGAAAGTCACAAAAGGCAAAGAAATATCAATAAATGCAGAGGGAAAAGTGACAGAAATGATACTACAAAGGAACAGATTCTCCTGGAAGCAATGACAAAGCATATATCCATATCCATAGGGAGGGGATTACAGATACCCAACATGTCTTTACAAAGGACAAATAATACCTGACCGGTCTAACCTTTTACAATAAAGTGAATGTGCAAATGTATAAGGAATAAGTAATTGCTGTTGCCTACCTGGATTTCTGTAAGGGCTTTGACACAGGTAGAGCCAACATTGTTGTCTCTAAATTGGAGTGATATGGGTTTCAGAGATGGACTACTCAACTTATAAGAAACTGGTTGGATGGCCATGTCCAAGGGATTGCAGTAAAAAAAAAAAAAAAAATGTCCAAATGGAGATCAGTAACAGCTGGTGCACTCAGGGGGGAATACAGGGACCAGCATTGCTCATCTTTGTTAATTACCCAGATTGGAGGGTTGATAACATCCCTCAGCATGCCTGTGGATAACAGCAAGCCAAGTGGTGCAGTTGATACACTGCAGGAAGGGCTGCCATCCAGAGGAGCCTTGACAGGTTTGAGGACTGGGCCCAGGAGAACACCAGGAGGTTGAAGAGCTTCAAGTGCAAGGTCCTGCACCTGGCTCCAGGCAATCCTCAGTATCCACACAGGCTGAGGGATGAAGGGATTGAGAGCAGTCCTGCAGAGAAGGACTGGGGTCACTGGTGGATGAAAAACCGGACATGAGCTCGCAGCCCAGAAAGCCAACCATGTCCTGGGCTGCATCAGAAAGAGAGTGGCCAGCAGAGCCAGAGAGGGGATTCTCAATATCTACTCTGTTCTCATGGCACCCCTTGTCTGGAAGGCTGTGTCCAGCTCTAGAGCAACAGTTTTAAACTGAAAGAGGTGAGGTTTAGATTGGGCATATGGATGAGATTTTTTACTGTGAGAGTGGCAGGACACTGGAACAGGTTGCCCAGAGAATCTGTGGACACTCCATCATTGGCGATGTTCAGGGCCAGGTTGGACAGGGCTTTGAGCAACCTGTTCTAGTGGAACATGTCTCTGACCACAGCAGGGGAGTTTAATGAAATGATCTTTATGGTAAAAAGTATGCTATAATGCTACAATAAAATGTGATACTAACTGCTTCATAAATGTTGAGAATCCTATTATGTTCTAATTTGAATCTTATCTCTCAAAATTCCCTTTTAAAAACTCAGGGAAAGTAAGCATTAGACAAAAAAAAGGTGACAATACAGCTGTTAGAATATCCACTAACAGTTAAGACTATCATAGCTGGAAAAATAAGTGATAAAAGTGAGAGACAGTGGAGGGCGAAGAGCCTGCAGCTTAACATACTGAGAAGAGTATCAAAACAATGAAGCAAAGTTCTGATAGGAACTACAAGGTTAACATTTGCAAGAAAGAAAGATTTAGCACAGGAGGAAAATGACTGAAGAAATGAACAGATTTTGATCACTGGGTTCACAAGAAAACAGAATATGCAAACACTATATTGACAAGGCTAGTTTGGCATGACATTATCCAGCTTGAGTATCCTTTCTGGAGCAGAGACAGAACTTACTTGTCATTACAGTGAGAGCCTATTTTTCTCTCAAATAATTTTGTTTCAAACTGTAAAAATCTTTATAACTCATTGTGAGACAAGACTAACATTTCTATTCAGTTTGGGAATAGGAAAGCTGAAAAGTATCAGACTTTGCTTTGGGTGTAAAGACCTTCAGTTATTACCACTGAATCGCTGCTGTAGTTTTGCTAGATTTCATCTGCTTAAGTAGTTTAAAGCTTTGTTCCATTTGTCTTGTTCTTCATAGCATTTCGGAACTGAGTAAGGGCTCCTTTTCATAGCAACACAGAAGCTTAAAATCCACATAAACATACTTAAAACAATATACAAGTCTAATAGGGATTGTCTTACTCTGGTACAGGAATGATTTTTCAACTCCAAGCAACTTTGGAAACTAAAAAAAGATACCCTATGAAAGCAAACAATATCCACACAAGAGCCACACTCTGTATTTTTTCACATTAAATGCCAGTTTAAAGTCGTCTGATATTTAAAATGGGTCACAGCTTTTAAAGCTTTAGCTGGACACAGGAAGTAAGGTCTAAAATGGTCATTATTACTGCAACTATCTTCTTGTCAGGATTCCTTCTGGAGGATTTATTGACTTCTAGAAAGCCAGGAGAATAGCAGCAGCTATACAAATAAAACCACAGAAGTCCCTTCATGGGCACCTTACTCTTGGGGTATGAACCAATTTCTATATAATTTGCTACGCCTACAAGCCAGAAATAGAGAGGGTCCCTATATCTCTACTTACAATTTGAGAGTTATTTCCTTACCATGGGCTCACAGGCAGAAGTTGAAGGGGAAAATTCCAGCATCTGCTAAGGAGAATCTCTCTATTTCTTCTAATATTTGAAAGATGCTAATTATTTTTGCAGACCTCTACATTCCAAATATATTCTACACAAGCATTGAGAAACCAAGGTCACTGTTTTCACTACAGTTCAACATACTTTACATCATCTCACTGTAACTTCTAGTAATGTTATAATGCAGTTGAGGTGTTACTTAAATACATACTGTATTTCCTAGTTTATCAGTATTCTAACATTTGACTACTCTAAATTAGTATTCACCCAATGGACAGCCTAGTACTACAGATCTTATTCTCATCTAAAATGAGTTTTCCAGATTATGTAATGGAGAAATAATTTTGTGGCAAGGCTGAATATTTTGCCTAAACCCAGATTCACAGAAATATACATAACACACAGAACAAACAATATATATACTCGTACATCTGCTGATAACCCACAACAAATTTCCTTACATTTATGGCTAGTGCACACAGCTGGTATTGTTCTAAGGTGATGATTTCATGGTAACAAGGCTCTTGTGCCAACTTCACAATAGCATTTCCTGCAGCCAGCCTCAAGCGAGACATATCAGGTTTACTGAAAAACAAGCACATGGATTGTGAAGGTTAATTAATAAAAAAAATGTAATTATTTTACTTAATTAAATCCAATAATTTTGCACCACTGAAAAACAAGTCCTTAAAAGGAAAGGAGTTTCTGTGCACTTAGCCACCCCCATGCCAGCGGAAGCAATTTCAAACACAAAGTAATTTTCATGGCACCACATTTTACAGACTATTCCCACTTACCCCTACCTGGTCACAACCTGACAATAAAAAATTTTCCATCAAGCTTCCTAAAAGTTCCACACAGGTGTGAAATGGTTCTAGTTGTGCATTGAGCCAGGACAGTCCATACTGCCCCTCAGAGACTGTATCTGTCAGTAAGATACTTCTATTCAGCTTGCTGGCTCTCCTTCAGCAAGGAAGTCCTACCAAAGAAGTAGCCAGCCCATTTCTAGTCCCCAAAGTTGCCAAACTTTCCCAGCTCAAAATCCATTCTTCAGGCCAAAAAAAATTAAAATTAATTAGACACTGTCATATGTGATTAAGTGACTTTTATTTTAAGACAATAGCAAAATGTCTTTTGAATGCAACCACTGAAAATGTTGTATATCAGATGTGTGGTAAATTTTCTACAGTACAGAACTATGACATTCTAAACTCCAAAAGGTTTTTAATAATTTTTCTCTTGGTGAGCATTAGTTTAAGAAAAAAATGCAGATAGTATTTCAAGAAAATCTCAATTCAACTTCATATCTAATATCAATACTTTCAGCAACTGCTAGCATCCTCTGATACTGAAATAGTCTTATTTTATGCTTAGTATAGACTAAAATCAGAAACCTACTAGAAAGACATTAAATATTCAAACTAGATGTTCTACTTAACCACAAATAGAATCTTAAATTTTGTAGGATTGTTTATGACTTATAAAAGTAGAAAGACTTGGAAAGGGCAGCTGAGATACTGATTATTGATAAAAATTGATATTAAAAAAATTACAAGAGTGGTGAATTTAACCTACACATGCTAACAAGAAATCAGTTGTTGATTAAAAAGCAATTCAAGAAAGTCATCAATCCTACTGCTTCAAAGTGTGAAGGATGAACAACAGAAGGAATTTGTTGTCCAAGTAGGACCTTGTTTTAAAAAAAAAAAAATATCCCTTACACTGTCACTGAAAGGTAGAGTTATGTAGATTTCAAGAGGCATAGGAGCCAGATAAGGGCTGATGAGGGCAGTAACAGTAAGAAGATTACAATATGACTGATGAGCTCAACAGCATCTAAGGCTCCTGAGCCTTTGATTTAATTTAATTATCTTCGTCAAATTATTAAACATTGTTTAAAACACAAGTGCAAGCCATGAACACTAAAACTGACTCACATACAATGACCTCATATCAAGTACAGTCTAAAAGGTTATGTTCTGTACTGAATGGACAATTTTACTCTTTTCAAAGCCTACTCTGAGTCAGAAGGAGCAGTATCAGGTTTGCCCAGAAGGGACACAGAAAGTATTGCCAGAAAGAAGATATCCTTATTGCACTCAATGGGTGAAGAACAAAGGTCAGAAGTGTCAGCAAGTTCCATGCAGAACTAACAGGCCTGAAACATCATCTCCTCTGCTTCAGGTTTTGAGAGCAATTGTTAGGCAGTATAGCTCATACAGAAACAATGGACTGGCCCTTCCACCAGTTTGAAGCTTTCCTGAAAAGCAATAGTGAGAATCACGAAATAATTATTACATGTCCCGTCAACAACGCTCTTGCCTCATTCAGCAGTGGGTGCACATTTTCCCTAGTCTTCTTTTTGTCACTTAGTTACTTAAAGAAGTTCTTCTGGCTGCCTTTGCCACGTCTCACTAAATTCTATCCCAGTTGTCATCAATGCTGTCCTGAATTGTTATGCACTGCTGTGTTGTTCTTCCAGCAGATATCAGAGAGGTTGAATTTCCCCACGAGGGCAAAAGACTGCATACATGAAGTTGTTTTCAGCTCATCAGAGGTCCCACAGCAGACACTCACCATGTTACCCAGAGCAGTCTGCTCTTCAATCCTAACTGATAAGCTCTGTTGGCTCAACATCCATCCCCAGGCAGAGCTCCAAGCTCAGGGGCTGAAGGATTACCTCCACAGCAACATCACGTCACTGCAGCATTCTCCCTACCCTAAAAGGATAAGGGAGCCCTAGACCTCCACAAACTTGATTTAAAAATTAAGAACTGATCACAACATTACATAAAGTTTCTACTATTACTTTTGAGTAAAAAAGGAATGGGGAAATCAACTTTCTGAGACATGCACAGTAAGGTATCATCATTCCAAGCATGAAATCACACAGGGTCTAGAGAACCAATCTATTCACTAACTACTGCATAACACAACTATGTGTTCCAAGTAGTCCTGCTGAAAAGCTACATTACTGCCACTCAACTCCCTGGCAACTGCTACCAATGGTCACATTACAGCATTTAAAACTATGAAACAATTATTTACGATGAACTTTAGGATAGACTACACAGTTGCTACAAAGATAATATACTAGATAGCTCCCAGGTTTGCAATTTAGCACACACAATATGCATTCTATCTGCATAACTACTGTATAACATTACCTGAAAATCAGGACCTTTTTAAACACACTGGCACAATCTACCCATGCCCTTAATGGCTTTTGTAGACGTAAATATTCAATGTTTGGCAAGCAATAGTAGTTGACAATTTGTCACATTTCCTACCACAGAGGATTAAGAAGATATCCAGAAAAACAACTTGTCTAACAGTCACCTAAAAGGTAAATTATTTATTGAGACTTAATCCTGTTTACCCATTTCCTTCTTGCTTTCAATTTTAGAGACCTCAAGGGATTAGCCTGCCTTCAAGCAGAAGTGTCTTGTGTATTAAATATTTCCACCTGGTTTATACAACACACTATTATCCTTTATTAGAAAGCCCACCCATTGGCATTTGGCATACACAGCAATTGGTACACCAGGAACAGCAAGTAGCATAAAAAATTAAAACCAGTTTTCAGTGGGAAGGAAGAAGTTGCACATTTTATTCCTGAAATATGAATAATAGCCTATGGAAGAGAGAAATAAAAGCAAGAAAAAAAAACCTAAAATTCAGTTGTGTGTACAGTGTTATAAAACCTGAGACTCAGCAAGTTTATGTAGGAACCAGCCAAGTTTACCATCATATCTTATGAAATAAGATGTATAAATTATTAAGCAGTCTAACGGAATAGTTTACATGCTACTTCGAATAAAACTCTCCCCCCCCACTCCATCATCAGACATGAAAACATTACCATCTGTTACATACCTTATTTTTCCCTGTTCTGTTAAATCTCCATCACTGTGTAATATTGTTGTTAGCAATCTCAGAGTAGATGTTCCTGACTTGCTGTGGTTGTTCTTCATTCCTAGCAACCACCGAACCATCATCTTGATAGCCTGAATCTGAAAAAAACCATTGATACCAAAAAGTCAAGTCATATCATAAGCCTCATTTTTAAAATAATCTTTCTTATTTTAATCACAGAATATTTTTTCCCCCAAGTGCTTTTTGCTGGTACAAATGTAAGTCTGTCAGGACTGTAAAACATCATTTAAATACTGAAAGATAACTAGACATACTCTCACTAGACAGTAACTTTTCACTGAAAGTTTCAAGCATATATTACAGCAAATAAAAATTATACATTTAGTTAGATCTAGGCTATACAATTTATACTTACTAAGAAAATGTTACTGGATCAAAAAGCAGAACATATTTTCATCTTTATATATTACTATAATTCACAGAATATTCTGAGTTGGAAGAGACCCATAGGGACCAACAAGTCCAGTGAATGAACCGGGATTGAACTAGGCTGGACAATACTAAAATTTACTTTTCAGCAGTCCTTCCCACTTTCAATACTCCAACTTGCTAAAATTCCCATTAGATATATAATAACATTACAAAAGAAAAAAGAGGCTTGTAAAACAAGAGTTCAGAAAAGTACGCAGAGAAATAATTTATAAACTAATGGCATGGTCTACAGCATACATTACATTCAGGCTCCTCAGTAGCCATAAACGTTAATTAAATTTGCAAATCCATTTTCACAATAACCTGTTTTCACCTGTAAATAAATGTTTCTTACAGTTTTCAGACTTGGCTTCAACTTCAAATTGCCTTAAGAATTTCTGCAAATTAATCCCCTTCCAAATAGTCAAATGTGTGAGAAGTTTTAGCAATATAAAATTACATTTTAGAGAGTTATTACAGCTTCACAAATAATTAAGAAAAACAATATTTACTACTTCAAGTTACATGTATAATCACTAAAGTGAAATTATGTATATTTAAAACAAGTACCTCATTAGATTAAAACAAAGGTGCATTATTTTAGCAATTTTCGGAGTGTATGTAACTATGGAATCGCACAAATATAAAAAATATCGCTTTTAGTTGCTTGACTACACAAACAACAAATCAACTCCAAAAAAATCCAAGACTTTCCAGTAATGAGTTCTGCACCAAACTGCAAACCAAAGTACTTACTAACCTAGTAAAAAAGGGGTCTGTTAGGAATAGTTTAACAATTTTGCAAGAAGGCAAATAATTTTTTAAAATCAGAGCAACTTCACTGAAAAGACATTAGAAACTAAACAGCTGATATAACATAGAATGTACTACAAAAGTCAAGCATCCCACTCTGAAAGAAGTGAAAGTAAAAATCTATCCCTGTTCCGACGGGCATTTAAAAACCAAACACAGATAAATAATATGTCTTCCACACCGTGAGTCTATTTCTAATTCACTAAAAAGTTGACTGACAGTATCTCTTACAGAAAATGTAATACACTTACTCCAAAATAAGAAAAAGTTTGAGATGACATTTTAAAGTAAAGTACCAAAACAAACCCCCTACCATTTTAAAGTGATATTTTTCTTAAATTCAGGTTTTCCTCTGATACATATTGCACACATAGAAAAATAAGCAATGGAACAGATTACAGTAATTTCACGAATACAAGTCGCACCAATTTGACCAAAATTTTGGTGGAAACCCGGAAGTGCGGCCAATATTCCGGGGCGGCTAATACATTAACAAAATTCTAAAAGCTGCCAACACGGAAGTGAGAGCCCGCGGCAGCCCCAAGCCAAGCTGGAGCCCGGCCGGCCCCGGCAGAGGTGGGAAAGCCTGGCAGAGGCGGGGCCAGCAGTGTGGGGGGTGGGCGGCAGAGCCTGAGCCAGCAGGGCGGGGCAGGGGGGCGGCAGAGCCCGGGCCAGCAGGGCGGGGGAGCCCGGGAGAACTGGGGCTAGCAGTGCAGGGGAGCATGGCAGAAGCAGGAAGCCCGGCGGGTGGGGCTGCCTGGCAGCGGGGGAAGCCCAGCAGAATCGAGGCCAGCAGCGTGGGGGAGCCCGGCGGTGCGGGGGCCTGCAGTGCCGGCCAGGGCGAGGAAACGCGGCGGCGGTGCAGACGGGAGGGGGCGGCCAGCGAGCCCGGCGGCGGCGGCGGCAGCCCGCTCGCAGGGCTAGGGAACGCGGCGCGGCCGGCGAGCCGGGCGGCGGCAGCCCGCCGGCAGGGCTAGGGAACGCGGCGCGGCCGGCGAGCCGGGTGGCGACGGTGGCAGCCCGCCGGCCAGGCGAGCGAACGCGGCAGCGGGGCGGTGCCGACGGGAGAGGGGGGCCAGCGAGCCCGGCGGCGGCAGCAGCACCACCCGGCCAGCCCCGCCGAGCCGTGGTGCTGAGTTGGGCTACCCGGCCCCGTCGGCAACCATGAGCGGGCCGAGCCTTCCTGGCCCCGCCCCGAGCCAGTAAAGCCCGCTATGCCGCGATCCTGTTACTAATTGGCCAATTTGTGAAAGCTGCGCACGGATTCTCGCGACGAACGAAAGTGCGGCTAATATTCGGGGTGCGGCTTATCTATTGACAAAGACAGCAACATTGTCGAGGCACCGGAAGTGCGGCTTATAATCCGTGCGGCTTGTATTCGTGAAACTACTGTAATTCATTTGAGGAAACTGACAAATCCAAACCCCATTTTTTCTTCTTCCAAAACAACACTGAAAGTTTCTTGGAATGTCATAAATATTCAAGAGACAAAGGAAAAACTTAACAAAATTTCTGTATTATTTAACTCCTAAGTTGATGAGAAGGGAAAATAATAATTTTACTTTAAGTAATCCAGCTATCATCACAGTTAAGTGTCAGAAAACAAAACTAAAACCTATAAAGAGCTTATATACAAATTTAATGAATCACGTACGTAAATTTATGCATAAAATATTAATTAAAAAATATGTTCCCAAGAGCAAATCCTTATTAAGTATTATAAACATAAGAGACAGGAAAACAGTATGTGCTACTTACTTTAACAAGGGTTTCAGGAGACACTTCTTCATCTGGGACCCAAAGTTTTGTTGTCTTTTTTCCGGGAAGCTAAAACAAATGTTTCATTTGTTACACTGCTGTTACTCTTCAGTGAAACTTGTAATTCTCTTTCCTGTTTGCTTCTGGAAACAATACAGCAGCACTCCCTGGTCAGCTTTTTGCCTTCCTTATCTTACAGAAGCAGCCACTACAAGTGACATAACTCACTATCCAAGTATCAGCAAATTTAAGTTTAGTAAAGGGATTGGTTGTTGTTGTTACCTGAAAATATTCCTTTAGAGCGTAATAGCCATTGCTTTGAAAATAACTACCAGTTTTTCCATATCCAGTAGATTAGAACCTCACACACATTTTACTGTTTTAAACAGTGTATCTTTCCCTAAGCAATTTCTAACAATGCAATGCATAAGTTATTTTTTTTATTTCATAGTCACTTTATAAACAATACAAAATTGTTCCAAAAAATTGAAATTCAGTCTTCCATTTAAATAGCGTATTTTAATTTCAAATGTAATATACTTCCTAAAAATCACAAGTCGCTCAAGATAAGAAACAGAGTGAAGTCATAACAACTTTCCCCTTTTTAACCAAAGCCAAGTCACAAGTGATGAAATGCTGTGCTACGCAGCTCATCACTTTTGTAAGATTCCCAAATTAGTAGAACTCTCCTTTCCTGTACCATAGGTTTTCAATGGAGGTGTTCAAACTTCATGAAGAACTCAAAATACCATATACAAAAAGCAGAACCAGCATGCCAAGTATTTTCCCAAGCACTTGCTGAGTATGACACTACAGGAAAAGTAGTCTTAATACAAGGTTTTATAAATACTCACCCTATCATTCATTAGCAAATCTTTAACAATAAAAGTAGCAACCAAAGATTTCAAAGGGGCAGCAAACTGGTCAGGGGCAAGCATGGCTATATGGCCAATAGTAACCAACGGTGTAATGAGGTGCTCAAAATTGCTTGGATCCAGACTTTTATGCAGAGGCTAAAAAAGAGCAAAAAATTCAGGTATTACTGATATAATCTGTGTCTTACTGAGGGGATGGGAATGACTTCATACCAAGTTGTCCATATCCACTTCAGAAAAACAATTTTAAAAGAACTACTAATTATCTCATTCTAAAGACACATTCACCAACCCATCAAGTCCTCAAGTCAGAGGAAACATCACGATGACGACAAAATATTTATCACCTCTGCATAGTTCAAAAAGTGACAGGTCATGCATGACCAGTTAGGAAACAAAGAATTAAAAAACCTTTTTTCTTGTGGGAGAATTAGATCTTGAGACAGTAATTCCCATGATGGACTATGATTCAGCCTTCAAGGTAAGAGGTTGATGGTCACTAATTAAAAAGTACAGTAATTTCACGATTACAAGCCGCACTGACTATCAGTCGCATCTCTGGGTGTTGGCAAACATTTCGTTCTTTGTCCATACACAAGCCGCAGCCAATTATAAGCCGCTCTGTCGTTCGCAGCGAGGAGGACCCGCGCGTAACAAAGTTACCAAATAGTAACAGAATCGCGGGATCGCGGGGTTTACTGGCTCGGCTCGGGCCGTGAGGGTTCGGGGCTGCTGACGGGGCCAGGTGGCCCAGCTCGGCGCTGCCCCTCGGAGCCAGCCGCCACTGCCGTCGGGCTCGCTCACCCTGGACGGCACGGAGCCAACCAGCACCTGCGGCGGTGGTGGCAGGCGGGGATGGAGCCCATTGGCACCCACGGCGGCAGGTGGAAAAGGAGTACCCCCCACCCCTGCAGCAGGCAGGGACGGGAGCCTGTCTGCTCCTGTGGCGGCAGGTGAGGACGGGAGCCCCCCGCCTTCCCCCCGGGACACGGGGATGGCAGCATGGAGCCCCCTGCCTCCCTCCGGGCCACGGGGCCAGCAGAAGGGAGCCCCTGCCATCCCCCCGGGCCGCAGGGATGGTAGCACAGGGCTCCCCGTCTCTCCCCTGGGCTGCGCTGCCTGAAGGAGGGGGTTCCCCGCCTTCCCCCTCCCTGTCTCCCACGCTGCTGGCACTGAGCCGGCTCTACCCGCCGCGAAACAGAGCAACCAATTTGTAACAATTGCGAAAAGCCGGGTTTTACTGGCAGTTGCTCGATTCGGCACCTCGGTTTGCACTTCTGGGGTTGGAAATGTCAGAAAATTATTCACATATTAGCTGCTCCTGAGTGTAAGCCACATTTCCGGGTGGGAGTAGAATTTTAGTCAAAATGGTGCAGCTTGTAATCGTGAAATTACTGTACATTTGCAGTTGAAACTATAAAAGTTATTTAGTCTGTACCACAATTCTGTTTTCCATAATTTCTTCTACTATTTAAATACTTTTGACCATTTTCAACCAGGTAAGGAGTAGCAAACGGTTCCTCTTTCCATAAATAGTTGATAATTCCAGTACATTGCCCAACACTTGGTTTCACTCCATCACCTTTCAAAATATGTAACCTAAAACATGACGAACCATGAGATACAAGAATACCCTCTACTATCACTCTTCAGGTCAAAGTCATGTACGAACAAAAGTAAAGGGGAAAAACATATTTCCAAAATCTGCTACAACTTGCAACTACATCCCTTAGTTTACAAGTGCAATATAAAAAAATCAGTAAAAGTAAGTTAAATATCTAATGTTACCTCAAATATCTGTGCAAACTGTGTTTCTTTGCTGGAAAATATTGCATGGATGCAGTGAATAGCATACTTGGCTTGACGAGGGGGTCCCTTTTTAGCTTTATGATGCAACACTGGAAGCAAAGCACTAAATAGTTGTGTAACAAAACAAATAGACAAACAGACCAAGAGATAAGTAATTTCACAAATTGAGAATCTTTCAAAACAAGCTAGCAGAGAAGTAGAGATGTACATATAAAAAACTCAACACTTCTGCAAAAGCACTAATCGCTTTTGCCCAGGTAATTTCTTTTTAGAAGTCATTTATATAACCTGCTATCAAAAATCCCCAACTTTTTGTTGATAAAAATATCATGTGGTAAAATAGGCATTTATATCTGCACAGGTACTAAACGTTCTTTTGGAAATATTTTTGCATACATATCACCATTAAATTTCAAAGAATGTTTTAATACTGTGTATATGTATATATATATATATATAACCTAGGAAAGAAAAAGTAATTCTGAAGGGCAACAATATAAATTAGTGGTTTTAGTGACATACCAGTTGTCACTACTTTGGGTACATTCATTTTACTTCCATTCTTCAAAAAGCACTACATTTTAGTTTTTACTATCTTGGAAAACTGGAAGTAACACTTAATTCCAAAAGAATGCAGGATAATAGCATTTTCATCTACAGCAGATGAAAAGAAGAGTGAGAACTTCCAAAATCCAATACAGTAAAGATCACTCCTCAGAGTAAGATAGACAACTTACGATCGTATGTGAGGAAAGTCTTCTTCAATTTTACTTCCTGTATTTTTGAAAATTTGTAATGCAGCTTCTGCCACTTTTTCATCATCCATTTTCAAGCAAGCAAGGAGAGATTCAAAAGTTTCAGCTGAATGAAATGAGATAGGGTGCGTAAACGAAAGTACCTGCCAAAATATGATGAAAGCCACGTTAACATTTTTTAAAGGTCCACTTATACCAGAACACTTAATCAAGAGTCATTTTCCACAGCCATACTGGAACATTTATAATATTCTCCCTGGTTTTGACTCATGATGCACATTTCTCTTCTTATTTTTTTAGTAGCTACTAAAGTTCTGTCTTTATATATGACTTCATTAGAATTAAGTTATTTCCCCAGTCTCAGTTTCTTCTGACCATGTACTTCTTAGCGGCTACATCTACATTAGCAAGTACTGGGTTCCAGCAGGAGTAGGTCTTAACAGAAACACAACCAATGCTAAGGAAGCAATATTCATGTTCCAGGAGTTTTACTTCAGAGTTTTTTTCGACTGACTAAATCCACTTTAGCCACTGCAACACAACATGTGCTTCTGAAGCCATTTCAATTTTGTTTCTCTGAAACAAACCCAGCCTGTATGCCTCCAGACTTCATGTTTGTTTCCTCAGGGGAAGAATTGATTCTGCTCTGAAGTGAAATTCCTATCTCTAAAATAGCAGCATAGACACATTCAATAGGATCTCTAGTCCTTCAAGCTTTCCGCAGTAACTTAGCAGATTCTGTACCTCTCCTTCAGATTCTTGGACTTGATTGTTTTCAAGTATGACAGTCTTCCCATGTTAAAAAAAAATTAAATAAAAAACCCTCAATTGATCCTCCTTGAAATTTGGTCTTCTCTTCATTTTTAGGTGGCTGTTGATTATTAGCCTCATTCCACGTGATATTCTGACCCATGGCAGAGAAACAATCCTCAAAATCTAGAAACTTCTGCATATGCAGTTTTATATTTTAACTAAGTTACCGTTCTTCCCACCTCTTTGCACAGCATTCTCAATGCTGGACTCCTATATTTGTCCTCTCTGTATTATTCTCACGATATATAGACCTTTTTGTTTAGGGCAGTCTTACTCCTCTTCCTTAAATGTGTCATTGCCAGTTCATACAAATATGTAAATACTGACTTGGAAGCCTTCATTCAAGCACATTGTCCTTCACAACATGATTCCTTCTTTCTTATTCAGATGCATTCTTGTGCTACTAGGTATCTTGCACTTTTATCTAATTGTGCACATCTGGATAAAGATCCACACCCTTTCAGGTGAATCTACTCAGTCTTTAGTTAATCTAGAATATTCCAAAAACTTCAGTGTGGGAGTCCTTCAGATTTTTAGGCCTCTGAAGTGAACTCCCAGCTGGACTACTTGATGGTCTCTGCTATGTTAGCTGAGTCTGAAAATTACTCATAGCTAAAATAGGTAAGACCCCAATTTACGTGGAGTACAGAGGAACCACAGTGTTGTATTGATATACAACAGCAGAGTATATATTTACAAATTGCTGAATTCATGCTCTAATAAACTAAACTCCACTGCTGCTCACACGCAACTACTTTCGGCTTCCAGAAAAGCTTCTAAATCATTTTAAAAAATAACCTTACTTATGTGCCACACAAGATGAGTATAAAGCACAAAAGACCAAAAAGGTTCTTCTAGGTAGGCTTTTGACTAAAAATAGTAAGTGCTAATTAAAAATTTATTTTAATGAAAGTGTTTGCAAAGTTTCCCATGCTCACTGACCACCAGGACTATCTATACTTGCCTTCAGCAATTCAAGACCCGCTCTGATTGCCTGGTCAGTAGGCACACCCTCATCTTCATCATCAGCTGTTCCATCTATAGACTTGTTCACTTGCTTGATAAGGGCACTGAAGGGAAAACAAAACATGGCTTTGTAGTTAATGCAATTCCACTCGGCATGATTGTATCTCAAACTTGCAAAGACAATTGTATTAAAGTAACTTATATAAAACAATCTTATTATAAAACAAATATGTCAACTACATACATAATCTGGTTACCCTCATTTCTTATCCAAATCAAAGGTTATGAAGCCTTACATTCAAAAATATTTTTCCATCATGAATTAAGAACTATATACAAATTACTCTGGAAGGATGATCAAGATAAGAAAACAATTTGAGCATCACAAGCAACAAACTCAATAAGTACTATGCTGAGGTTACAACTGACTACAGATTCTTCATAACTGATGGAAAATAACTGTTTACAGTACTTGGTCTCTAAACAAGAGGAAAAAAAACCCAACCATTTAACAGTTCTGTTAAGAGCTGATGACAAATTTAGAAGACCTATCTCCTGAATATTTCTTCTTGACAGTAAGGCTAATTTCAAATACTGCTGTTAGTTAAATAATAATTTCAGCAATTACTTTCCTCTGCCCCTCCATAACTTCATTGGCTTACTCTTCTTTGAAGTCTTGCTGCCTCATCATCATCACCTTTACTTCCTCAGTTACATTACTATTTATGCCACTGTGAGCTAATATTCTGGGTGGAAAGTTCCAGCTGAATAGTCAGGACAGATATTTGTTTTAAAAAAAAGTCAGCTGGTTACAAACCATACTTTGTCCATCAGCAACACATCCACTTTTACTGACAGGTCATCTCATCTATGCTGAATGACAATGTTTCTGTGACTACATTCTGGACAAGGACACAAAAACCCCTACACAAGGTGAAACAAAAGAAAACATTGCAGGTCACCAAGCCTTAAGCCACACCTACCCAGCCTATAATTGCTTGTGCTTAAAGGCAAAGTAAGAAACCCCAATTACAAACCGTGTGATTATGGCTGACAACACACACAAAAAAATACCTGATGGATTCAGTATCAATGTGCACAGGAGCAATTCTCTCAAGAAGAAACTTTATCATTTCCAAGAAAGGATTTGTTGGTTGCTTTGGATTGCCCAACTTCTTTGTTATTTCCCTCTGAAATATAAGTTGCAATTAAATTTCTAATAATTCTGTTCCAAAAATATTCACACTTTACAAGCAATTCTTACCACACATCCTTCAGCCTGTTTGCAAGAACATGTTGGGCTAACAAGCATTTCTAACTGACTTCGTATTTTTTCATCATCTTCTAGAACTTGTGTGAACTTCTTCATGAAATCTTGAGCTTTCCCTGGATCAGGAAGGTTTCCTTTAAATAACCAAAATAAATCACTATTTATGTATTGTACATTACGCAAGTTTAGAACATCATACAAACCACAGAAAACCCAAATCATACAGAAAGAAAAACCACAAAAAACCCAAACTACAAAACTCCTCAAAATGTACAGACATATCTATGAGCTCACAAATTTCTAGAAATTTCCTTTGGCTATTTGCTTTCCCCACCCTTCACACTCATTTTCCAGCAAGTCTAGTTGGTCATGCTGTTAATAGTATTACTAACAGCTGAAGCTGACCTCAGACTGCATAGCCTAAACTCCACAACAAAATATACACTGTATACAGATCACCCAATGCAACAAGTGTGAAAAACAAAAAGGGTATTTTTGCTATATTACCCCTTAAGTAAACATATGCTTTACAACAGCTTAAAACTTTCAAAAAAGAGGCATTTAAAATGCATTAAATAACTATAAGCTTTACAACAGCTTAAAACATCCCCCCTAAAAAAAAAAAAGGCATTTAAAATTACTTTCTTAAACTACATCCTCATTTTATATTTACATTTTATATTATAGCAAGGTAATTTATTGGCAAAGGATTAGTTTACAATTTATTTTTGGTCCAGTCAGTGTTAAGCAAAGCTTGTACAGAATGTGGTGTAGCACTACAGGATGATTAGTTCAAAACAAGTTCTATTACAAATTTGTTTTGCCATATCAATTTTCTTTTTAAATACAACCCAGAACTAAAAGTATAAGAAAAAATACAAACTGATGAAAAATGATTGGGATCATGGCCAATGAAGCAGCAAGGTTCATATTTTCCCTCTGCATTTTTTGCAAAAATATGCATAGTCTTATGTAGTCTTTTTTTTTTGCCAGAACAGATTGCATTTTTTTTTAAAAAGGTGTATTTGAAAACAAATTTTCAGAGTTGTAAAGCAAGTTTTTCTTCATATTAGTTTTAATGCTATTGATATGATGGGCCCAGGGAACAAAAAATGTTGCTTTTGAATTGATGGGTATTTCTTCATCAATAGTTCAGTTTACACAGGAATTCTTCAGTTTTCCAAGTGCTTTCCTTGCTACTGAAATCCAAACTCTTTTGCATTCCAATGACATTTACAATATTAAAACATCAGAAGACAAGCAAGTTAGTACATAGCTTAGTAGTTTAGTTAACATCTATGAATATATACTCTATAATAAATGCTAAAATAGACATTAACACCCTAGATCATCTAGATCTTGAATTAGTCCACAATGCAGACAAAATGCTATGTGATAGGCTTCATGACTCATGACTTCTTACAGTAAGAAAGTAATTCCGTTTAGAGTTACCTTCATTCTTAAAAGCATATTGCTGCATTACATTTATCATGATCTGCTTTAAATTTTATTTGCTGTAAAACATCTTTTTATAAACTTACCCCAAATTATGTTTAAAGCAAGAAATCAATATAGTTCTACTGTAATTTTTAGTTACTCTAAATATTTTACTGACTTACTTGTTATAACCATCACTTTTGAGAATATAGCTTTACTGCTGGCATCTGTCTGCAAGTCACAAAAAAAAATGGATTAAGTAAAAATTTTACATTATTTATTTCCATTTGAATATTGTGTGAGGAAGATTCCAGACTGCATTAACAAAAAGTCAGCATCCATTCTGTTAAAACATCAGTGCGTTAGAAATCAAAAACTACCACTGAAAATTCCATGTAGACACAGGAAGTAAAAGGCAGATCATCCCTACAGCATCACTTACATAAAATACTTTTATTACTTTTCAATCTACCATATAACTTATGAACAGCACGAATGGGCTATTTCTGCCATGTGTAGTCTGAGAAGAATGCCTTCATTTTCAGGGCTCTTAGCTGTCACAGCTGAATTCCCATGTTCAGACAAAAAAGTGATAAAAGACAAATCAGATATCATTTACAGGATTCAAGTAATGTTGTCAGCAGATATAGACTTCCCATATTCAAACCTCTTGTGACTCAAGAGAAAAACAGAAACTGTGGAGTTTCTTTCATCCCGACTGCTCTGGTCTCCTAATACTAGCTAAGTCTTCAAGTCCCAGCTAAAGCTCCCATCAAAAAAGTTTGAGCAAACTACTAATAATTCAGCCAAACATCAAAATAACTGAGGCAGAAGTATTAATTTGAACCAGTATACCTCTATAGAATTATGATAGATTAAAGAAGTTCAAAAAACATTTCTTCTTGGAAAATCTGCTGTGGCACTTGATCCATATAATCTTGCATTCACCTGCAGCAAATGAAGACTATACTCCAATAGACACAACACAGCATTCACCCACTTTTCTACATAAGAACAGGTTATGGATTTTATTTTGCTGTACACCACTGCTGAAGGAGAAAACAAGAGGAGCTGTGATTTATGCTTTCGCTCTTCAGAAAAATAACTTGTCTTAAAGGCAAGTTTGATGTCCCTTCTGTCTTAAGTCAGGCAAAATTATGACCAACAGCAGTAAAAAGTTCTTAACACATTTTCAGCCTCCTCAATAGTGCTTTGTCTGAGGAGACCTTGAATAGGAAAAAAGGAGGATGGTCGTAGAGTTTCAGTAAATGGCAGAAAGGTAGACTGGAAAGTTCAAAGATTTATAGTTACAGAATAATGCAGGTTGGCAGTGACAACTTTAGGTCATGCAGTTGAACTGCCTACTCAAAGCAGGATCAGGTTTTGCTTCAGGCAAACTTCTACTTGCATTTTAAATACTTACAAGGATGAAGTTTTTTCAGCATCTCTGGGCTACTTGTTCCCATATTTGACCACCATTAGTGCAATTTTTTTTTCTTACTACCTAATCAAAGTTTCTTTGTGGTAAAATCTGTACACTATTTCTTGTTCTATTCCTCTTTATCTCCGACAGCTCTCAATGCCTACACTTGGCACAGGGACAACAATTACAGGAGAACAAATCAACAACTAAGCTGTAATGATTAAATGAAGAAATTAGACTGAAGTGAAAAAGCACACAAAGACACCTCTTTAAAAGATTACTATTTAATCCCAGTTTTGTTTCCTGAAAGAAAGATATATTTACATAGCTCTGAATTGCTAATGAGTATTTGTCTCAAGATTATTATTTGGACTGTATGTGATAGTCTGAGGTGCCACTGCAGGCAGCAAAACAGTTTTAAGTCAGAGAAATTTACTTACATTTAGTATGTCAATTTACACAAAGTTTTACTTATTTCTTCAGGTATTGAGAAATAAAAGCAAACAAATGAACACTAAAAAACATCATTCGGTTCCACCTCAGACATGTCTCTTTCCTGCTCTATCACAAGCCATCTAAATTCTCCCATGTAGTCTTGTTATTCAAGAGAACAACCAAGTGTAGAGAATTAGCATTTAAGAGTAAAAACTAGGATAAAATCCAGATGGACAAAGGCAAACATGACAAAAGCATGCACAGTCTTGCATGCAATGCTTATGCTGGCATCAAAACATTTCTGGTAAATTCCATATCATATTTGATACTTTACACTGAGAAAGAACTTTCATAACTCCCTGAAAACAGAAGGAAAAGTTGAAATTTCACTTTCAACTGAAAAGCAGAAAAATATCAAGGAACTAACTCAGGTATTAAATGTAGAAATGTATTTAACCTATACCAAAAAACAGTACATGAAAAGCATTTCAATACAGTCACCAAAATACAATGAAGTACTGTTGTGCTAACATTTACTGCACTTAGAATTTAATACTTTACAGCATGTTTTTAATGCACTAAGTCAAAATTAGTAATTTCACTGCAGTCTCTATTGGCAAGACACTAGATTTTCTAAGCAGATACATTAGATAATCCAACCATACAAGCTACGCACCCTTCCTGGTACAGATAATTTCAGCAAATGGATAATCATTAAATTTACCTCAGTACAACTATATACACATACCGAAAATAAAAATCACACAGACAGACACATAGAAATTTGAGCGTGGCAACATTTTCTCTTCTATATTATTTCTGTTAAAAAAGCATCAGATCAAATTTCTAGCATTAAAGCCAAGTTTTAATTATATTCCAAACCATATCAAGAATTTAGTTTTATAGTTTCCCTATCCCAGACTATGTATGAACATTGATGTAACTAAAACAAACTGAAATTCACTTTATATAAATTTTCATTTTTCCCTTCTGAGCAAATCTGTAAACAAGAAAATAAAATTGCAGTCTGGTATCTCCAGACAATATTCAAGAAATTTCTGAGAGGGAAGAGAAACTTTTAACCTCTTGGGACAAAAATTTCTTTAAAGTTACTAATCACACATAAGACAACAATTTCAGAGGGTATATATAGGAACTTTTTCTTAATTACTTGATTTGGCAGTCAAAAATAATATACTGTCTCAAGAGCCAGAATAGTCATGGCAAGATGTAACTCAAATACTCGGAGAAAATATTTTAGTATTAAATGACTCACAAAACATTTTAGAAGTTGCTATAATACCCTTTACCTCTTCAATTTTACAAACACAATGTATATGCACTTCCTTCAGCAAATGTAGTCTAATGGAGTATCAGTTAACTTTCACAATATTTTCAATCTGTTGTTACAAATAAGCTTACAAAGACAATTAAAAAACAGTAAAACTACATATTCACTGGGGAATAAAGATAAGTTGAACTCACTTTCGGCTGTTTTATTAGGTCAACTAAATCCTTTACTTGATGTCGTAGCAGATTTTGACATTTCCACATTTCATTCAATGCTCTAAAAAAAAAATTTTAAAAGAATTGTCAAAATTATCTATTCAAAGAGTAACCCACCTGTCCAAAATGAGTCTATAGAGTCTTCTCAATTTCAGACTCAGAAATGTACTTATTACCTGAACTTTCACAGTTGTGTAAGCAAAGGTTAAATATTTCCTAGTAGGATAATACAGAAAATGTACTTTGTAATATTAGACTGAAACAAAGTGAGATTTTGAAATAAGTTTAATTTCAGATGCTCAAGTACACTGCCTTTCAAAGAACAAGGAAGTAACTAATGCCTTGTCCATTAAGAACTTATTTGTTCTGAAATGACTCTTCTAAAAACATACCAAGAAGTAGGTTAAAGCAGATGTTTCAGATTTTTATCACCAAAACAAATGTTTGTCTTGTAGATAGGAAGCAGTTACTAGATGAATAAATTGTGAAAAGTGAACATGATTAGGCTTATAAGAGATGCATGAAAGATACTCAGAAGAATAGAAAATCAGCACACTTTCCAGTAATAGCAAGCCATATAAATAGAGGTCACAGTCACATTTACAAAACTTACAAAATCCACAAGTAAAAAAATAATTTTTGTATGAATAATAGAACAAATTATGTCTTTAAAATGATTACTGCTGCATACAAGAACTGTAGAATTCAGAAGTTACTTGTTGCTTGAAGTAACAAATAACACAAAAGAATCCATTCTGCATTTTCATTTAGTTTACACTAAAAATTACTATAACAGTAACTTTTTACTTTTAATGTACTATTAATAGTTTCAGGTTTTTATAGTTGTCCTATCTTTGGACAGGCAATACAAGAAATTCAGGGGGGTCAAATATCAGTTTTTGTAGTATGGGGAGGCTGTGGGATCTTTTAAGGCATTCATTCATATACAAAGCCTCTTCTAGTCTCTTACACAGGGAAAAAAAACCTCTAGTTGATTTTCAAATGACTCAGTACTACTATATGAAAAACAAAGTAAAACTATCTAAAGTCAATCAAATCAATGTGAACATTACAGCAGTATAACCATTATGAGGCAAATTCACATGGGTAAATACCTCTTTTAAGCTGGAGAAAACACATAACTTAATAATAATGAAGGAGGAAAAACAAACAAGTTTTTCTCAGTCTTAAGTCACCTCGGCTGCTGCAACGTGTAGTATATTAATTAAGAACTTGTCAAGTAAGATTAAGGGCTGATCTACCATGTCTATGTTATCTCTTTGCAGACATAAAAGGACTGACACACACTCAAGCTTCTTTCCAGATCTTTGACACTACTTTTTTACGTGTTTATGGTTGAAAAGTACTGCATCTTGTTAGAAAACACCCTATAAGTTTAGCATTTCTTCAAAATCTCACTTGAAAAATAGATGCTACTTCTATAGTCTTTTTTCTAATAGCTTATAAACTACTTCTGTCCACTGACCTAGGCTACTCATTACAATTCAGAATTACTTTACAGTAATATTTGTATTAAAAATTATTTTGAAAGTAGTAAAAAGCTGCACGTACTTCACAGCATGTGAATCCAGAGTTGCGTACAGGTAATACAAACACTTCATTCGTTCGTTTGTTTCCAGGTTATGAGGGACCATGTACTGAGCAAAAATGCGTTCAACAAGTAACCTGAAAGACAGGATTAAAACACATTAAAACAATTGGAATTGTTGAAACATCAACACAAAAATTCTCAGCCCTATCTAGACATTGGTTGTTGAATAAAAAATAGGGATATTCAATAACCTAAAGGTCAAGTTATTTGATATAACTCAGCATAAATTAAAAATAAATTTATCATTATAGAAAACTCAATGTTAATGCTGGTAGTAGGAGATTTAATAGATGACATTATCAAAATCAGATGTATCAATCTAGAAGAAATCAAACAATTTGAGAAAGTTGTTAATTATCAACCCAATAAGATGTTATCATTTAATTTCATTACAAGCCAGTATTGGGATAAATTCATGAACTGGTCCAAATTGGCCTAAAATAATATCACTACTACTAATAATAATAATAATGCTTATAAAAACAGAAATATCATGTCGATTATATCACACAGTATCATGAAGCCCAGAAGGAGAATTCAGATACTAACTAGAAGGAGCTGACTTCCTTCCACCCTTTTCTGGCCCCTTTCCCACAGACTGAGTTTATCTCATGTCTTTTGCTTCTGCAATAAAAATGCAGGTATGTTCCCAAGGGAATTATTAAAAGCTTCTGTATAAAGCAGCTCCTTTATTTGGAAAAAGGGGGAGAGAGAGGTTTGGGCCTGACAGTTACCTAGAAAAGACTGAGAAAAAAAAAAAAAAGGAAACCAAACCCACATGGTACTCCTAAAGACAAGAAGCCCAAGACTGAAGTCCAGTACTGAGATAAGTATTAATAGAACGGAGCAAACAGGTAAAAACAATCATCTACATTTATGCTGGAAAAGAAAACAAAATTCCTTACGCACACTTGGAACAGGTGATCAAACCCCAAATTTAGCTAGTTTAAAAAGTTTAAGAAAAACATCAGTGGTTAAGACTGGATCTAAGAATCCAAACAGTCCATTTCCACAATATCATTAAATAACTACTTATTTTGAAGGTTTTGAATTTTTGAAAATACTTGTATGGGTTTGCAACGTCATTTGTATCTGAACACACAGTGAAGGTTCATTTGCAAAGCCAACATGATGACCTCGATTAGTCAAGGCAGACTTGTTCCCAAACTTGTTATCCATGTGCAACCATCTATTTTTCAATACCAGCAACAATATACAACCCTACAGCTGGTATGACAGAGGCACTGATTTTACCACAAATCCAGGACAAGGCCCTAATTCACAGTTTCTATGCTACAGAAACCTAACTTTCTGGAGAGTGAAATGGCTTGCCCGTTGTCACAACACCTGCTACCTTTAAAACATACAGGAACAACATGCAAATCTAAATCAACATTATTCAAGCAAGTTTACTTACTAAATTTTAGCATAAAAATTAACAGGTTACTGAAATTCAAACAAAAATCCCCTCTCCTGAAGCAGTGGCAAAGTACACCTGAGACTTCTGAAATATCGCAACCTCTCACACCCTTTAGAACCACTTATAAAGTAGAAGAAAACAGGACAGTAGAAGAAAACAAAACACTTGGTTGCAGCTATGTAAGATTATGCACTGAATCAAAACATACAGGATTATCAAGATTCTCATCAGCACTGGAAGATACAGGAAAAACAAATCCTCATAACAAGTTATAACACTTAGCCATTGAATCACCCAACAACTAACTTACCGGTCATCAATACTGTTTTGATAATATATATGGAGAAGTTTATCTTTGATCCATGATATCTGTTTTGCAGCTTCTTTTCCTGCTTCTGATTGCAATGAATATTTCTTGTATATCTGTGCAAGTCCCATCATAGCTTCCTTCCTCACTCTCCACTTGACAAAAAGAAATAGCAGTCAGTTTAGCAGTTCAAAACACAAAACTAAAAAGACTGCAGAATTTTCTGTTAGGTATTTCCTGTTCTACACCAAAATAACAATTTAATTTGCAAAAAAGTTAAACTGAGTTCTAAGTACAACAGTTTCTCATTAGGACATATGTTGCGTCATATCTATTACACTAAATCTTTCAACACCAGTAACTACCATGTAAGTATGTCTCTTGAATTTCGAATTACTACAGATTTAAGCCAACACCCTTTCTCACACTCTATACTCAATATCTGCATTTCTGTTATAGCTGCAACAAGAAAAAGCATGTCACCAAATTGAAAAAAAAATTAGGCTATTGTTTTTAGTTTGCCATCAACAAACCTGTTTACTATGCTTTAAATTAAGTAGCAAACCTCATAAATCTTACCAAATAATATATCTAAATATACCTTAACTAGAATTCAAGACTATTCAAATTTTAAAGATACTGCACCGATTTTGCAGTCTTTCAATGATCTAATTAAAAGCTGGTAATCTACAATATATACAATATATTCTGAAACCAGCTTGAAAAATTTCTTAAAAATGCTAGAATGTTTTACAAGAGTTTTCTTTGAATTAAAAGTTTTACTAGACTAGACAACTGGAACAACATTGTTCTGTTGCAGCCAATTTAATCATTTAAATCATATCATCTTTAATAAAATATAGCATAATGAAAAATGTAGCATTCTAAGTCCTGGGAAGATGATACCTCACTAAACAGATTGCATCAAGATTTTTTAATTTATATTGGTTTTCATTTGTAATTTTAAGATCACTGTAGCATTTTTCAGAAGTGCTGATTTTAAAGAAGGTGAATATTACAGCTTAGAAGTATAAAACACAGCTATTATCAATGCTAATTATGTCTTACCCGCTTGTCCAGTGTCCTTTCTCTGACGAAATTTAGCAGGTGATCATTGACAAGCAAAAGATCTTTTTTAGCAGCAGTAACTATGGATACTATAACATCATGCCGTATGGCCTCCTCAGGATCATGTGACCTTACTTTCAGATATTCTGGGGGGAAAAATTGAGTAAGTGTAAGTATACAATTCAGCTCCTTTCCCCACTACAGAGAAACAGAAAAAATATTGATTATGTTTGAAGCATCAGCAGTAAGAAACCAATAGTTTTCTCCAAGACTAACTGGAATGTCAGTAAAACTTTGTATTAGCTTAGAATATTAAATATGTATATTACTGGCATTATTGTAATAAGAATTATGTGGCAACAAATTTTTTAAAATTTCTTATAGTAGTTACACTATGTACAGATTGGCAACTATCATAACTAAGCAGGACTGGATCTGTAAAGTAGAATAGACAGTGCTTGAGAACTTGCAAACCACACCATACACATTTTAAAGTCTTAGGTCAGGCTAGAGGCTACTCTCTTCCTGCAGACTCCATCCCCTTTGGCTCCTAGAGAACATTAGTTGTACTCCTGCTCACAACTTCTGTATTATCCACAAGGAATCTAGTTCACCTGCTCCAGGAGCACTCAACAGTATGAGCCATGTAAGCATCGTAAGCAGGGACATATCAAGAGATACTTCAAATTATAATGCTTATTTAGACAATTCCTACTTTATCCATCTTGAATAATTTTTCTAGATTATTCTGGTACACTGCTACTTATTCACTAACACCAATAAGCTTTACTATCGACACTTGGAAAATTCTGCTTTTAAGTGTCTGTTAGCTAACTATTGTCATTTCTAAAAGCTGTCAAATAAAATGGCAAAATTAATTTATCTTTTTAGCTGCATTTTAGGTTATTTTAGAAGCACAAAAGGGTAGGAACATACACACAGAAGTTAAGATCACAGTTCACTGCATACATCAGTGCAATGTTGACAACTTTAAGAAACCTTGCAAATTCAAACTTCATTCTGAATGAAATAACCAGAGGTTATTGTTGTCTCATCACTGTTCAATGACCAGTGAAAATTTTGAAGTCTCATCTGAAACACTGGCCATTAACACTACTAATAATCAGCCCAAGTGTCAAAAGAGCACACTTCAAAATAATGCTTTGCAGTTATGGAGGCTATAAAATTTTAAATCCAAATAGGCCTGTTTAAAAAAGGTTATTGTTTAACAGGAACATAAACTAAAACAAATGAAAAATACTGCCATTACACAAAACAATTCTCGTCTCCAACACCAGTGAGCCACAGAAATTTTTCAACAATTTGACTTTGGTAAGTACTGTGGGGAGAGAGAGGAGGGAGAGAGGAGGGGTAAGCAAAATTACATTTCCCAGAGGATACCATTAGAGGGGGCACAAAGTCTTTCTGCAATGTAAAAAAAAGACAAGTTGAAAATATAATTCTGATAATGAAAAATTAAAATATTCTTACCACTCCATTAAGGAAAGAACCAGAACCTTCTGGGTTTTTTAAGCTGGTTTCACAATTCTGAATCACAAAATATTCTAAGTTGGGAAGGGACTCACAAGGGTCATCAAGACCAACTCTTAAGTGAATGGTCTATATGGGGATCAAACCTATGACCATGCTGTTCCATGTTCCAACCAACTGAGGTAATCTCTGGATAACACTGTAACTACAGTGTGACTCCAGTCTGCCTCTTTGTGTCCAATTTGACAAATACTCAGCAAGCAGGAGAGCAATTCCATGCACTTTACAGTCATTTTAACTCCGATACTGCCTCAAAAAAACTGCAAGTAGGAATTTAATGATCAGGGGAAGAGAGTCTACAAAGCAAACCAACCAATTCTTACTAATTGCACTTTATTTATTAAGACATGGGAAACAGCAGATACTAAATGCTTCCATTGATGCCAGTTGCTTTCTTCCTACAGAGCTCCTGAATTACAGGCTGTGTTTGATCTGAAGAAGGTGTAACTGTGAAGCTGTGGTCAGTTATGAGGACTGTTATCATGTTTTAGACAGTGGCTGTACAATAATCAAATATTGCAGCTTTGTGAAACTTAAGGCTTCCCTATGCACCCCAACTAATAAATGCCAGGACCATCAGGTTAGGCAGGCTGTCTTTACCTGATCCCATGGTGCTTAATTTCAGCAGCAGTTGGGAATGCAACTACTGCATGAGAAGGAGAGCAATGTCTCCAGCTGAGGCATTTTTTATGCACAATCCCCTCAGCCTGAGAAGAAACACTGAAAGCAGGGATTTTGACTCAGAACTCCACCATCAACTATTTCCTCCATATCTGACAGCATTACTTAGGGTTACAACTAGCCTTCTAGCCTTTTTGACTCTTCCAGAAGACTTAAAATGGTATTTTAATGTTGTAAAAAAACTGATACCTGTTAAGTCCTTTGCCAGATCGGGATGGTTCATAAGGCAGTGACTTGCAAATTTGACACACTCAAGGCGAATAGGTACGTGGATATCATTAAACCTAGTTAGAAACAAGACATTGCATTACAGCAACAAAAATTCCACTTTTACTAAAGCAATCTGTTCATTTCTACACAATATCAAATACTTCTGAAAATTTTTTTTATGCTTCCAATGCATAGTTACACACATACAGCATCTCCAATTTCACAGTATCAAGTAGATTCTCTTTAGCTTAAAAAAAATTTCTCATACTCATTTTTTGATTCATGATCTGAACATTAAAAGAATTATCTTCTCCTGGTACACATTAAAAACTCCCAGGCAGACAAAAAACTAAGAAAGATGTGTGATATATTTTAATTTCTTTTCTGCAATGCTACACATAATTAACCATGAACCATGTATCAGAAACTCAAAATTTTATAAGAATGTGACATTCATCCCTTTCTTACACTGCATAACAGACAAATGCACATTTAGTCTACTAAAAATTTCTTCTGAGGTGGATCATTTAATAGGATTTCCTTTTGGAAGACTGACCTAGATTTGATGCTTGAAAACTAGTATTTTCTCATCTTTAATTTTTATATAAGTCATTTTATAACTAAACTGTTGATGCAATTAGTTACAGACAACTCTTTGAAAATTCAATGCATTTTCAAGCTATCCTCAAAATCCTTGGCATGAAACAAGCTAAAAATATAATTTTAGAACACTGTTGAAACACTTATTTACCAAATAAACAGGTTTCAAGGAATAGCTGTTTTAGTAAAAGCCAGGTACATTTTCAAAATCAAGAGATTTTGAGTGCTTCCTTCAACAACAAGCTATTACAACTTTGTGAAAATCTTTAGGAGTAAATACATATATGTGATTCTTAACTAGTAGAAAACACTTATTGAGAACAAACTGCACATAACTACATTGTAACACAATGATGCATTTTCCTTTGGGCCCAATCAGATGTGGTATTTTTTTATGACAATTCATGTTTTCAATAGTTACATACTATCAAGCCAAATACTTTGCTTCAATTACTTGTCTTCTATTCTTAAAAGTAGCATTTCTTTGAGGACTCTGTTTTTGATGATTGAATGCAACATTTGTAATAACTTAGAATTTATCCTCTTTTACTCAAATCAAAAACATCTTCTTTATAGTAGCCAAACTTTAGTTTCTCCTGACTACAAGCTCCAGTTGCAGTTTTTATCTCAAACTGGCAGAATATTTTAAAAAACAAATGACTAAGTATGTTTGCAGCATTGTAATTATTACATACTTCTTTTACAATTGAAAATTATACACAAAGACTATAAAGCCTCAAAAGTATTTCTAATATCACCTGATACTAAAAATGTCATTTGATGCTGTTTTAAAATTAATCCATCACTGAACAGTTTCACTTGAGAAGAAATTAAAATAAAGTATTCATTTTTCTTGACAATGGCAATAAAACTAGTTGAAAAAAATGAACATTAAAGCAGATGATTTGTAAACGTTCACCCTGCAGAATGACAGATGTGGAAGATATGTGTAAAATTACTTTAGCATTATCTGCCAGATCTGAGATAAAGCAGCAGGAGGGAATTCAAGCTTAGCTGTGTCACTTTAAAAGAAAACCAAACCAACTGCATTTGACTTCATTGAATGCTTTTTCTCCCTAGACAAGGAAATAAAACAGAATATACCTCCCCAGGTAGCACTGCCAAAGTGGTTTGTTTTGAGATGCCAACTCCGAATCCTTCGCCCCAAACATTTTGGCTAGAAGCTTTACAACCTGCAGACGTTCTTCATTGTCATTGCTCTGGAAAATGAGGAGATTTTTTTTTTTTATTTAAAAGGAAAACTAACCTAAAAAACAGAGTTTTGTTTTGTACAGTTTTTATACTTTACATATTTCTAGAAATATCACAAAATAGATCAATGGACTTCTCTTATATACAAATGCCTTTCTCAAGACAAAAACCCTTCATTATTTTTTTGAGAAGACAAAATAATAAAGACTGTAAAAATTTTTTAAAAATGCAGAGACAAAAAAACGTTGTGAACTAAGCCTAAAAACATCTTTATAACACTTTTCTACAGTTTACTGATTGTTAGGAAATCTGATATGTGCCTGTACAAGTTCAGACACAACACAAAACTTACTGAAGTCAGTCTATGCTGCACAGAAAGGTTTACAGCTCTACAGAAGAATGCTTAATTGCTTAATTAAAAAGTTAAAAATAACATTTTCCAGAATACAAATTTCTAGAGAACATCAGATTAAGTACCCAAGATCTGACTTCCAAAGGATGTAGTCCTGTATTTGAGCTCATATTCAAAATTGCTGAGTTACAACAGACAGTCTTCCTTTTCTATTTAAAATGAGCACTAACAATGATAGTGGAAATATACTGGAAAAGGTCTTGTTTTATCATTGTTTTGCATTACATTCTTTAATACAACACACAGTATGTGAACCTTTATACATACTTTGGAAATGTATGCTAACATTTGTGTAATTAGCGTGTACTTACCGTTCATAAAGTTTTTCCTTTGTTTATTAAAGAAAAGGGAGAAAACTCAATTGGTTGCAACAATTCCTTGAAAAGCGGTAGCTAAAACTAATTTAAATTAATTGGATATTACTAATCCCTTATCATTCCCAGTTTTTTTCTTGTAAAAGATAAGAACTGTGTAAAATACTGCTTTTTTTCTAGCATCTTTAAATTCTTATTAGCTCAGCATCACCTTTCTAACACGAACAAGAAGTAAGAGCACAATATAGCTGTCGGAGTTCTTTTATATGACACCACAGTGTTAGAGACAAACTATTTCTCTTGACTCAATACCATAAAAGGGCTGAATGTTTGCCAGCATGTCTTTTTAATTCAGAACTCCAAGAACAGTAAAAGCATTTGTAAAATTCTTAAAGTAGAAGAGCAAGAGAAGTGATGGATGCAGTAATTTCTAACAGTGATATTACCACATTACAAAAGACTAATTCTTTTGAATACACTTTAGTATTAGGTATTCAAAACATTAATAGCAAATCCATTATAAAATGGCTTTTTGCATTTGACTAATTTTTTCCAATTAACATTCACATTAACATTACTGAAAGCATTCTACAACCACCTCCTCTTAATCTGCAATAAATGATAGCTTTTTCTTAATGAGTTTCAGCCCACTACTACTACTACAAATTCTTATTCTGTGGGCCACGGTTAAGAGCTCCTAATTTTACTTTTTTCAGCCTACATTAGTCCAGCCTCCATGACTTACACCCTATACACTCTCGCATAAACAAACAAAACATTAAAATATTAAGCATCTCTGCATTTTTTTTTAGGTAACCAATACAGACTCAGAGCAAGACACTCAAGAAGGTGGAAGGAAGGAGCACACCAAACATTCAACTCCCTAATTATACAGCCAGAAATATAGAGGAAAAAAAGACAACCAAACAGAACAAAACAAACCCACAACACCTTAAAATATCCTTCATTAATTAGTTGCAGAAGTTTTCGGTGTATCAGCCACTAATCCAATTATAAGACTACCCACATATGTTTCTAGTCCTGTTGTAGAAACCATGAATACTCATTATTATGGACCTTGGTACATAATTATTTGGTCCTTTCTAAGTTTTGTGACCTGATGTTGGTTTCCTTGAAACAGTGTTATATACACTCCAAGGGGTAACAAAAATAAACCTGTACTTCCTATTGAATTGATACATTGCTACTACAGCCTTTCTCCTTTATTCTACTTTAATCTCCAACCTTTCTCTGAGGGTCAAAAAAACAGCATCAAACTCTTAAAAAAATCCTAATCTTTCTCCATTCTATGAGACACTCTGTACTTAGGTAATCACACCCTTCAGCTTTTCAGTAAATCCAGCACTCTAATAGTGTTCCATCCTGGTTTGTCAATATAAAGTGACACCGACCATGGGTATTTTCAGTTCCTCACACATGGTCCCAGAACACAGGCAGGTGCTCCTTGGCCTAGACACGGAGTCAGTAACAGTAGCTGAAGCCAGTCAGATTGTTACCACTACTGAGTCCAAAAGGATAGGCAGCACTTAGGATCTGGAGAGATCTGGGAATAAGAAGTGGACATATAACCTGAAACTTTTGAAAATTTTAATTACCATATCCAGGAAGAAAGACAGTGCTAAAATAAGAAGTCAACCTTTTATTGATTTTATTAATCAAATAATATTTGTACCGTAAACCAGTAAGATAAAAGCCTAAACCCCATGACAATTATTTCCAAAACAATCTATTCATGAGCTTTTCATTGTCCTGAACATTTAAAATTTACTTGTTTTCTGTAACAGAAATTTCTAAAATTCAAGTATGAAATTTGAAAAAATTCCTTTCCTTCAGTTTCTTCTACAAGCTGACCTTTACAATAATACATTCTTAGCTCTTTCCCAAATCCATAATGCCTCTGTGTCAGTACTAGATCTCTAAACACACCACATTAAAATGCCAAGATCAGGCACAAATGACGGACCCTCACAGAAGAGGTTAAGTTAAATTAAAATAGTGCTCATTCTACTGTTAATTCCTCAGACTTCTTTCCATAATCAGGCAAAAACCAAATTACTAATAAGATGCAACCATGACTTCACACAGCTCTCACAGAGCTTAACAACACAGTTCTGCCACCTGAGAACACACGAGCTTTTTCTTTACATAAATCTACGGAGGTGGGGCAGGCTGACCCGAGCCAGAAGCCAAACGCTTACCCAGCCACTCTCTTTCTTCTCTCCAACAGAGAAAGGAAGAGAATGAAGGTTAAAAGGCCCATAGATCAAGAGAACAAGAGTTCAATAGGTAAAATAAAAGTTGCGTGTGCAAGCAGAGCAAAAAGACAGATTCATTCACTATCTGCCATCAGGCAGGGAGATGTCCTAGCAGCTCCTGGAAAATAGGGTCTCTACCCACATAGGGGTCACTTGGGAAGACAAACAGCATGAACACAAATTAATCCTTTCCTCCTCCTTTCCCTGACCTTTTATTGCTGAGCACATGTTCCTCCTTTTAAAGGAGAAAGCCTTTACCTGTGCCTTCACTGCTGTACCAAAACGGCAAGGTGCTTGAACACTAGGTGGCCACATCATTTACATCCCAAGTAGTGAGTGGGTTCAACAGTATTACTGAGGCACCTAAACTTTCTCACAAGTTTTGTACTAAGTTTTTAACCCCTCTGCATATGGTCAAAAACTTATTTGGTCTCTGAAGAGAAAGTCCTTGGATGTCACCCCCACTCAAAGAGACAGTCTACAGCCCCAAACACATGAAGACAAACCAGAAGTCTCCCTGTCAGAAAGAGTGCAAAAGATTTGGATTCTGTCAAGTTTGTTTACATCCTCAAACTCCCATCAGCCACAGAGACTGGGAACAAGGCAGCCCAATCAAAAGCAGTGGAGATGGTTCAGTGAAGCTCACTGGTGGTTAGGGGAAAATCATCATCACTTCATTTTCAAAACATGCCACAAAACCGTAGGATCACAGAGTCGTAAAGGTTGGAAAAATATAATCTTTAAGGTCAACAATTAATCAAGCAGCGCTGTGTTTACAAAGAACTATTTCCTCCACTTTCCTTCTCAAAACTTCCAGACAGTGATTTCACCACTTCCCTAAGAAGCCTGTTCCAATTATTGACAAGTCTTGAAGTGAAGAATTTTTTCCAAATACCAAATCTAAGTTTCCCATAGTGCAAATCAAAGGCCTTTTCTCTCGTCCTGTCACTTACTACCTGGGAGAAGAGACTGACCCCCGCACTTTGCTACAACCTCCTTTCAGGGCGCTGTAGAATGGAGACAGGATCTCCCTCAAGCCTCTTTTTCTCAAGGCTAAATATTTAGAGGCAAAGAAATAAGATACTATACAGAACATCTGTTTCATGTACAGAATATGCAACTAGAGGTAATATTGCTGATACCAGGAGGAATCCATTCAAATTCATGCAGAACTTGCCAATTTTACACCTGAAATCAAGCTTGCACCTCAGTTTTCAAGTGAGCCAGAACACCTGATGTCTTTCTCGGGTTAGTGTACCATGAGTGTGCTTCATCTGGTCAAAATTTGTTTTCACCTACTGCTTTTGAAGCCGCCTAAAAAGAAATGCATATTTTCAAAAATACAAAGAAAATAATTCAATTTGTCTTTGTAAAGCACAGATAATGTGCCCCCTTCCACGTGTTCAACGCATGCAAGATGAGATCATTCTGGCACATCTCCACAACTCAGTTTTTCAGACAATCACAGCTTTCCTTCAACACTGGACACAAGAGGGAAGTTTTTCACCATGAGATCGATGAGCCATTGGGGTAATCTCCTCAGGGAAATGGTAGATTCCCCATTATAGGACATTTTAAGATCCAGCTAGACAGAGTGCTGGGCCATTTTGTCTAGACTGTGCTTTTGCCAAGAATATTTTATCCAGATGATCCTTGAGGTCCCTTTCAACCTGGTATTCTATGATTCTATGATCATCTGCTAAGGAATAATATAAATCTAAGCAGCAAAGCAGCAATATGAGATCTTGCAAAACACAGAGATAGGTCCCATCCCACCACCTCTTGAGCACTACTGGAGTATTTGCCTCAAGTATTTGCCTTCTATTATCACAACTCCATTCAAGAGCCATATCAGACAATTTCATAGAACAAAAACTGGATGTTCTTGTGAAACTGTGTATTTGATCTAAACATACCTTACAAACTTTTATTTAAAGCTATGGTAGGCGAGCTCAGAAGTACAAGGCTCCTTAACTGGGCATATAGAGATACAGTAGTATGTGCCAAATTCAGAAAAGACAAGAGTCAAGCTCTGAATGATATGCAGGGCTTACTGAAGCTCTCTGCTATTGCATCATTAATTTTAATTGACCTTTATTGAAAAAGACAACTCCCCTCTCCCAATTTTCAGTAGGGACCACCACGCATGTTTTTTTCCTTTACCAGCCACCTCTACCCAAGGATTCATCAAGCTTAAAAGGGCTACGGCTGTCCAATTTCTTTTCACTCAAAGCAATAAAAAATTGGTTGTCTTCAATCATAATCACTCTCATTTCATTTTCATTGAAATCACACTCTTTTCAACACACTAATGAGTTATTTACCTGGAACTGAATTTTAAAATGTCAACACTAACTGCTGCTGCTTAAAATAAAGCTAAAACTATTGCTGGAGTGGAAAGTATTTAATCATCATCAGCAGGTCTGCATGTAGAATGAAGTCGTGTTGATCTCAGAAAAAAACATAGGTTGAATATTTTTCATTAATATTTTAGAACACTTATCTTCAAAGTACTCTTCTCACCACAGAAAGATCTCAAAGACCCCTCAACCCATTTAGAGCCATAAAATTATTTGGGACTTCTAAGGACAGAAACACCCTCAACAGACCAGATTGCTCAAAGTCCCTCCCAACAGGACCTCAAACACTTAAAGAGATGAAGTATCCACAAGTTCTCTGGGAAACCAGTTCCAGCATCCCAAAATTTAAACCTATTTAAATCTATTCCAAATAGAGGTGCTTTCTTTCTTCTTTAAAAGATGGGTCACTTGACAGCCAATGGGAAAAAAAAGGCATATATTATTTTTTCTTACAACCTAAAGTACCAAAACACACGCCTGGAGAAACAAGATAATTTCAGTGTTTTCGGAATAGCTACAAACTACACTGAGTTCAAGAACACATCAAGGAGTAAGAGTGGTAAGAACGTAACTATCAGCTCCTACATATCTCCTGGAAACATTGTTAAACTGGATCTTGCAGATATCAGGCATGAACCACTTACCCTTAAGGTTTGGACCACATGAGAAAACTACACTAAGGATAAAGGAGACAGAAAACAACAAAATACATGTACATCACATGAAAAGAGTATGCTAAACAGAAAAGAAGAACAGAAATGCAAACATTAAAAAATGTGTTGTAAATTAAGAAGTACAAAGAAAACATGGAAATGCTTAGGGCTGAAATCAGCCAGCTGAAGAAAGAGACCAGAACTTTTTCTGGAGTGGGGAAAGAGGAAACAAAATCACCAACCAAAAAAACAAAAAATCAAGTTGACACTGGCTACTATACTTTGATTCCAATAAAACAAGATTCAAAAATTACATCAGCATTGAAGATCATGAAATACGAGTCAATGAAGGAGTAGGACGACAATTTAGGAACCTGCAGATTTTAGTGGACTTAAAGATAGGAAAGGTACTGCAATTACATGCTATTGTGGCAGCAGGTAAGATTACAGTTATTTCACGATTACAAGCCACACTGACTATAAGCCACATCTCTGGGTGTTGGCAAACGTTTCGTTCTTTGTCCATACACAAGCCGCACCCAATTATAAGCTGCTCTGTCGCTCGCAGCGAGGACCCGCATGCAACAAAGTTGCCAAATAGTAACAGAACCGCGGGAAGGCAGGGTTTACTGGCTCGGCTTGGGTCGTGAGGGCTCAGGGTTGCCGCAGTGGCAGGAGGGCACGGAGCCCGCCGGCACCCACGGCGACAGCAGGCGGGGACAGGAGCCCCCAGCCTCCCTCCGAGCCGCGGGGTCAGCAGGAAGGAGCCCCCTGCCTCCCCCAGGCTGGGCTGCCTGAAGGAGGGAGCTCCCCCACCTTCCCCACTCTCCCACGCTGCTGGCACTGAGCCGGCTCCACCCGCCACACAACTGAGTAACCAATTTGTAACAATCACGTAAAGCCGGGTTTTACTGGCAGGTTGCTCGACTCGGCACCCTGGTTTGCACTTCCAGGGTTGAAAATGTCAGAAAATTATTCACATATTAGCCGCTCCTGAGTGTAAGCCGCATTTCCAGTGTGGGAGGAAAATTTTATTCAAAACGGTGCGGCTTGTAATCGTGAAATTGCTGTAAATTTCCTGAATAACACCTTCAGCTGCAGAAGTACTATTTTTATTGGAGCAAGAATGATAATTGTTTGCCATCTGTAGGAACAGGAATTAAAGGCTGAAAAAAGGTCTACTTTGAAGACACAAACAGCAAGCAGTAAATTGAACCCTACTTCTCTCAGAAATGTGAATGGAATGATGAAAGCATTTTAAAAATCCCTCATCCAACAAGTGTAGCGTGCCTGCCTAGCAACATTAGGGAAAAGTAATAGGCATGATCAAGCCACTATGATAATAAATTTCACAATAAGAGGCCAAAGGTGCTACAAATCTAAAATCTGCCCTCTATAATAAAAATACATTCAAACTTACAAGTGGCCCATTGCACACCAGCCCTCAAGTTTAGTAACAGATCACATACAAATGGAGCAGTATTAATCAAATCACACTCCTCACAGAAACCCGGTGGAATGACAGATAAAAGTAGTGCAGAACAAAGGGAGAACCAACTGTTACACTGCATTTAGTCAGGTGATGGAGACACTTCAAAAATGAAGTCAAAAAGAATGATACCCATTAAAATAGAGAGCTAGCACCAGCTATCCTCCAGACATATGAAACAAGCCTGAAAAATTGTAAGTCATTGCAGCAATTACTACAAGTCATATGATGCTTTCCAGTTGTCTACTTAAATCTGTCAGGTAACTACAATTTGGAAAAAAATTATTAGTATATACATTCAAAACGTAAGGTCTTTCACAATAAATAATAAGTAAACCCAGAAATAAAACAGGTCAAATTCTCAAGTCATCTAAAAAAATTGAGTTATTACTAGAAATATACAAGCCAAAACAATCTTCCAACCAAATCCCAAATATATACACACATGCACTGTAGGTTAACACACTTGAAGTTAAACTACATTTTTCAGAGGTTTTATGGGTTTTCCTTTAAACAATGCAGAGAAGGTAATTTTTACATATAGTTATTAGTTTTATTTGCCAAATAATTTGAAGAACTTGTCAGCAAGAAAAAAAAAAAAACCCCACCATAATAATGGTCAAAGCATACACGTTTCAAATATATAAAGAGGGTAGAAGGTGCTTACCTTAAGTTTGAATTCAAGCTGTGGTAGAACAGAAAGCAAGAGGTGACTGTCAATATTATATAACTCCAGAATTAAATCAAACACATGCTCTGACAGGTCACTAATTGATGTTTTACCAAGCATAAGGACTTGATTGAAGAACTGGAAAACAAAACAGATTACACATCAACAACGAGAGTACACATGCACTCTTCTAAATCCTATGCTAAATCCTAAAACATTAAATCACTTTTAACCTTACAACATTAATTTCACTTCTATAAGAAAAAGTATGGAAGGTGGCAAACATAGATCAGAATTCCATAACAGAAGTCTTAAAATATCATTGTCTCATATCAAATATTATACATAAAGGAAAACACACTAAACATGATGTTTATCCCAGCAGGCCTAAAAATAATTTAAGAAACACAACTCTTCAGGAGTTTCAGTGCATCGTATCTTTTTACAATGGGACTATATTCAGAGTTATTCCACTAATGAAAAGGGTAATTTCAAAAGTATTCTAACATTTAAAGCAAGGCTGAAACAACGGTTAACTACTACACTACACAGCTCACAGTTGACAAGTTAAAGAGTTGAAAATAAAGGCATAGGAATTGATAACTGTTCCAGAATTTGTATTTACAAGCTTCATAATGCAACTGTAAAGTAAATATTCCTTCTTGGTAAACTTGACATATTTGAGGGAAACTTCATACTTCTCATTAAAGATCATATTTCCACACTATTTTCAACTACATCCTCTCTGATGGGCAAGAAGCAACTAAAGAGGAATACATCTAACACAGTGCATCTTATTGTAAGTTAAAGACCATCTTGAAGAAATGTATTGCTTTTCTGGATACAGAATTGCCTCAATGTATATAATCCTGGTTATGAAACTAACTGATACATTAAAGACACAGTATCTCAATAAAGAAAATTTCAAAACCTCAAATACTTCTCTCTTGTGAGAAACAAAGAAAAGAAGAATCCATGTGCACTCTTCCCATGAAGGAAGATTCTTACTGTACAGACTTCCTCAAAGCTCAGAAAACTTCACTTAGTAAATCTAACCATACAGATGAACAACATCAAGAACACATTCCCATGCAGCAACACCTCAAACACCAGGTTTGATGTAAGAGTTTTTATAGAGGATTTAAAAAAAAAATCTTAGGAAGTACCCACTTTGTTACTAGTCTGAAAGTAACAGAAAGCATTGAAGGTTTTCTATTGTTTTCAAGCTCCTGAGGTTTTGGATAGCTACCCTAAGACCTGCTAAATCCTCAACTACTTAAAAAAGAAGAGGTGGGTTTTTTACTATTGTGCAACTCAAGTTAGAGCATACCCCCCCTCTATCTTTACTTCCCCTCATCCCTCTTCTATTACTATGTCTATGATGTCTATGTTCAACTCTGCTACAATCCTCAATCCAGTAGGTTTTCTTCTTTACTATCTATTCTTATATTGCTTCCTCTTCTACTGCTGCAATAACAGCACTAAAATTCTGCTCTATCTTCAGTTCTCTCGGATCTAAGTAGTCTTATCTCCTCACTAAAAAACAAATTTTGCTACAGAAACAATGTGTTTATATATTTTTATCAGAACAACGTATATAAATACACTTGGCATTCCAGTCACTGTAAGGATTGAATCACAAGGTCTTCCAAGACAACAGAAAATAGATTATACATTGCTTTTCCCAAATTGGAAGTATTAAGTACTTAATAGTTTCTATATGGTAAAGAATTAGACTAGAAAGGACAGGTTATGCAATGCTTCATTAATACAATCATTCTCCCAAAGAAACCTGTAAAAAGTTATTTTTCAGTCCTTTTCATTTTTTTTCATGCAATTCATTCTTTTTACAACACAGTTCAGTTACAGAAAGTATTGATTTCCATGTTTTGGTTGCAGTCCTCACTTACATTAGTGATGTATGGTTCAATTGCTTGCGCCGTCCTCTTTAGTAAAGCCTTTGCCAAATCATAAGCTTGCTTGTTTAAATTCTGGAGGAAAACAAACAAACAAAAAAAATCAAAAGTGTTATAAGCACATGCATTTATCTAAAAACAAATCCAAGAATTTAAAGCCATCATGTACTGGTAAATGCATTAAAGAAATAGCCTGTTTTTTTATATTTTCAGTCATAAAGACAATATAGTAAAAACAAATCTATTCCAAAGAAAACTTAGTAGTGTCCACTGGTATTAATGAGAAAATAAAAAAAAAAAACTCCTGGCAGATGAGGGCTTACTTTACATTCACACACCTAAAACTGATACTCAGTGAACTCAGTGCCTGCATTTTACTGCTCCTCTTTATCAATTTCCCCAAAAAACAGGAAAGTGATATAAAGAAACACAGAGGTATTTACAGTCACCACAGAAGAGAGACTCTCAACAGGAGTACAGAAAATGCAATTCTTCCCTTGCACCATGCAGCCACCAGTGAGCCATCACCATAGCTTCTACATCGCACCATGCAAAGATACTCAGTCTATAGTCTGAGACAGCAAGCAAAACTGACCCTAGAACTTCAGTTTATGGGAAAATAAAAATTAAACTAATACAAAAACTTTAAAATACATAAATCCCTCTTCAACATTCCTATCCTTCCATTTGTCTAATTGGGTTATTGCTCTATCATTGTTTTGTCCCTTTCCCTCCACACATTTTCCACACTCTAGTTGTTTCATCCTTTCTTCAACTTCTATATGACAATTATTTTTCAAAAATTTTAAGAAGAAAACACAACTCAGCCCTTGCAACACCCACTGTAGAATTGATTAACACACAAAAGAATGAAGAAAAAAAGTCTTCAATACACAATAATATGTAGTATTTTAACAGCTAAAAAAATTCTACAAAAACCTAGTTTCCACAATTTTTATTAGTCTTTGCAATTAAAAAAAAACCCAAAAAACCCAGTACATTCAGTTGATAATTCAGTAGTAAAAAAGAGGCAGTTTCTGGTTGCTTTTTAAAAATATTTCTCACCATAAAAGGGAAATAACTTCTTTTAGCACAATGAAAAGCAAACACAAGAGGTCTTGCCACACCCAGGCTAGTTCTTTACCTGAATAAGCTGGGCTCTTTAGAGTTGTCTGAATGAAAGAGAAGATTTGCAAAGATACGGAGAGTACTGCCTGAAATTTTAAAAACCTTATAGAACCACGGGCTAATAAACAGCAGTGGGAATAGACTAACATTTTCTGAAAATATAAAACAAAGAAGTATTTGACTTGCCTATTGGTAGATTTAAGTCAGGTGATTGAACTTGAAACACTACCAAGACCCATGCCTGAAATGTCTCTTTTATTCAAAGCCAATACAATCTTTCAAATTCTGGAAAGATACTTTAGTATATAAAATACTTTCATCTTATTACAAAACTGTACAGTTGTTCCATGTCCCAGAAACGGGCAAACACTGCATGCTGGATCATTCTTTATGGTTACAATACAAAAAAAAAAGTATTTTCACTGGATTTATTTGTTTTCTGTTATTCAGAATTGTAATGGTACAGGAAATAAAAGGCACAAATAACTATAACAAATAACTATAACTTGCAATTCTTGTTCTGATCCTTCTTGACTTCACAGCTCACCTGCAGCACACAAATAAAACCACTTTCACTTGGGTAAGAGGGAAGTCAGGACCATGAGCAAGATCTGATTTAGCATAAAACAGGTCTAAAAGAGCAGACCTAGTTGTTTAGAAGAGTTCCAACAGGCAGATCTATTCTGATTCACATCAGTTACAGTTTCAGCTTGTATCTTTTGCACAAAAGTTCACTTCAAAGCTTAATGTTTCCAAAGATAAATGCTACAAGAGGCTAGTTGCAATCTTGAGTAAGGAAGTATAATGCAAATATCTATCTAAAAAAAAAGCTCCAAAGAGGAAAAACAGTCTAGAGCACAAGCAGCTAAGGAAAGTCAGCTATTATTTTCATGCCTCATGTACTTGATTTAATAGTGCCAATAGTCATGACCCTCAAATGTCCAGAGGCCCCACTTTCTGAAATTTACAATATCAAAGAAGTCTTAAAAGCACACAAGAGTTTTCTCCTCATTTTCCAGCTTCAGGATAAAAGCAGAAACAAGCAAAAGTGGCACTGCCTTAGGTGAAATGAAAACAAGAGCAGTCCATCCTTTACCAAGTGGGTTCTTTTACAAACCAAGCTTTCTGACCAATTCAACAAAAATATTCTAAACTTCCTTCTCCTGAAGGAGAAATTTTAAAAGGATGACATCTAATTTAACACATTTCTTCTCTGTTCTTAGATAAGCTGTTCTACCATTATCATCTTGACAATCTTCCCACACGTTTGGAAAGAAAACTGATGTGTATTTCAAGATCTTTTAATGATTTAAGAAATCCCTCATGATAGGGACAATTATCTTAATCAGGATGCCTTTAGGAGAATATAAGTATCCAGAAGACATGAGGTTTTTAGAGTCGTGAATGGGGTAGAAACAAAGCCATCAGTTGGCGGCCTTAGTTAAAATAATCATTAGCAATTACTCCAACTTGAAGGAAAAAAACAAAATAAATATTAATCGATAAGCAGAAACCAAAGAACCACCCCTGAGAAGGTAGAACATAAATCTACTGCAAGAAACTGGAGGTTACATTTAATATCTGAACCAGACTTTTCTCCAGAAAAATTCCAGTTTTGTTTCAGAAAAGAATGTTAATAGCGGAGAACATTTACATTTTTTAAAACCTTGGGAGACCTCCAGCAATAATATCTGAACAGAGGCTATTTTGGTCCACCACTAATCCTCTCCTTTGTCTCAGTTTGTACCACGATTTTTAGAGATTTATTGCTGGTATTTCAAGTTTTTATACTTTGGGAACACATGAACAGTTTGGTCAACTCATTTTTCATTCCTGTTTTTGTCTAGAATTATAAACTTCTACTTTTTGACAGAAGAAGTAGTGGCAACATCTCTGACAGTATGGCACACATTTTTGTGCTTATACAGACAATATTCTCCAGCAGAATATGCCACAGAGTCAAAATAATTTGTTCTTGTACAATGGGGTAGGAAATTCATACCCACTTGACTTTTTCTCAATTCCTTCTTTTCCAGTTACAGTAATTTCACGAATACAAGCCGCACCAATTTGACCAAAATTTTGGTGGAAACCCGGAAGTGCGGCTAATATTCCGGGGCGGCTAATCTATTAACAAAATTCTAAAAGCTGCCAACACGGAAGTGAGAGCCCGCGGCAGCCCCAAGCCAAGCTGGAGCCCGGCCGGCCCCGGCTAAGGTGGGAAAGCCTGGCAGAGGCGGGGCCAGCAGTGTGGGGGCGGGCGGCAGAGCCTGAGCCAGCAGGGCGGGGCAGGGAGGGCGGCAGAGCCTGAGCCAGCATGGCGGGGGAGCCCGGGAGAACTGGGGCTAGCAGTGCAGGGGAGCATGGCAGAAGCAGGAAGGCCGGCGGGTGGGGCTGCCTGGCAGCGGGGGAAGCCCAGCATAATCGGGGCCAGCAGCGTGGGGGAGCCCGGCGGTGCGGGGGCCTGCAGTGCCGGCCAGGGCGAGGAAACGCGGCGGCGGTGCAGACGGGAGGGGGCGGCCGGCGAGCCTGGTGGCGGCGGCGGCAGCCCTGCCGGCGGGGCGAGCGAAAGCGGCGCTCGCGAAGCGCCGCCGCGAGCGAAGCGCCGCCGCCGCTCGCGGAAGCGCCGCCGCCGCGAGCGAAAGCGCCGCCGCCGCGAGCGAAGCGCCGCCGCCGCTCGCGAAAGCGCCGCCGCCGCGAGCGAAGCGCCGCCGCCGCTCGCGGAAGCGCCGCCGCCGCGAGCGAAGCGCCGCCGCCGCGAGCGAAAGCGCCGCCGCGAGCGAAAGCGCCGCCGCGGGGCGGGCGCGGCGCTCGCGAGGCGCGGCGCTCGCGAGGCGCGGCGCAGGGCGAGCGAAAGCGGCAGCGGGGCGGGCGGCGAGCCCGGCGGCGGCAGCCCTGCCAGCCGGGCGAGCGAACGCGGCAGCGGGGCGGTGCTGACGGGAGAGGGGGGCCAGCGAGCCCGGCGGCAGCACCAGCCGGCCAGCCCCGCCGAGCCGTGGCGCTGAGCTGGGCCACCCGGCCCCGTCGGCAACCATGAGCGGGCCGAGCCTTCCTGGCCCCGCCCCGAGCCAGTAAAGCCCGCTATGCCGCGATCCTGTTACTAATTGGCCAATTTGTGAAAGCTGTGCACGGATTCTCGCGACGAACGAAAGTGCGGCTAATATTCGGGGTGCGGCTTATCTATTGACAAAGACAGCAACATTGTCGAGGCACCGGGGGTGCGGCTTATAATCCGTGCGGCTTGTATTCGTGAAACTACTGTACTTCTCAAAAACCAATTTAACACAGATGAAAAAAATGAGAGTGAAATAAGAAAAGGCAACAGAAAACAAACCCATGCCCCTTAATTTTTATTTACAGAAGATGACTAAGCTAGCATCAATCCAGCCTTTATTTTGTAGCTTTGGGAGGAAAAATCAAATATTAAGTGTGTATCTAGTACAAATATTCCTGAAAAGTATATATTTTCACATATTATTTTATTGGAATTTGAAAAGTGACTTCAGTTTTTTTCTTTTTATCGATGACACACACAACAGCTGAATTAGTATACAAGAGCACCTGACAGAATAGTTTCAAGTGATTCTCTTGTTCTTCTGGGGAAGGTAAACAGATTCTTAAGGACAGTTGACAAAGAAAAAGCTCAGTTGACGCGTAGCCAAGATAAATAACACTAAATATTAAGCGAATCCCTAGTACAGACAGTTAAGGATTTAATTGTCAATATCGCTTTTTCTAAAACATAGGCATGTAAAACATGTGGGATGTGCAATCTGGGATTCCCTATAGCAGTCCTGAGACTGAAAATGGAACACTGGCAAACACCTAAGCAAATCAAGTACAATTTGCCTTCTAACACACTGCACAAACACAAAATTGTTTGCAGGTCTGCCATAAAAGCCTTATAACGCGAAAAGATCATTAAAGGGGAAAAGAAAACTATTAATTTTTCTTGCCTTTTCATATACTAACTACCTCTTCTTCCCTTGCTTCTAGGCCTTATCTGGGTTTAGGTCGCTTAAATTCATTCCTTCTTAATGCAATCCTATCAAAAGAATTTCAGTTGAGTTGATAGAAAATAAGAGAAATTACAAAAGGAAAAAATAATTCAGCATCAAAATTAAGAGTTAAGCACAGGGTCAGAGAAGTTAAGCTTGCCATTTTATTGGCTTATCTGACAGCTGTACTAGTTAAGCAAGCCTGTGCACACTCCAGTGTGCCTGTTTTCTGATACTGGTGTCAGCTGCTTTCATTCAGGTTTACATTAGTATGGCTTTTATCCTGACCAAGTGAGATGGATGACAAACTCAAGGGAGATAGAGTAGTTTAGAGTTGTCACTACTTCAGTGACTACTAATTATGGTGTACAGACATTTGATAATACATCACGTACCCAGCATATGCTCCTTATGCCCAAGTTTTTGCAGCCATCCTGCAAGCACCACTGCTTTTTACACTTACTACTCAGGACTATGGACCACACCTACTTTTCATCTTCGGAAAAATATTTTCTTGGTTTAAGGGGTAACAGTAACGAATTAACATTTTATAAACTGCTCAACTAATAACTACATTTCTTAAAACTATTTGAGTAATTTTTGCTTCCTGTCCAATGTTGAATGATGTCCAATGATGAACCTTCTGTTCTCAAAATATATAGACCACAGGCTAGATAAATTATACAGACAGAGATTTGAGAAGCTCAGTCTTGTTTTACCAATACAACTGTTTTCTATGATGCAGCCATGCAGTTCACAAGGCCACTACACATTCCCTCTGATACACAACCTTCCTTTTGGGCATATTAAAAATACACTATTTGCCTGTGTCACTTTCTACCAATATAATTGCCTTTTCTTCAACAATCTCTCAATCTGATAATCTTCAAGCCCAAGTTAATAGCAAATCTATGTTCCTTCCACTCCACCAAAAATATATTCCCGTCCCTAGGAGATCTCACTATTCCCTACAAACCATTATACCAATGTCTGCCTTTATGCCATTTTTGGTGACCACTCTGATTATTCAATTTCCCTTTCCCACAGCCCACCCAGCTGAACAGTGAGGTCAGCCAAGACACAGTTCTTTTTTCTGATGGGCTTCATCCTTTATCTCCTTCTAGTTTTGTGCTCAATGGGAGAGCGGAAAAATTCTCAACTCTGAATTTATTACACTTTTCCAACTTGACATCAGCAGTCACAGAAAGTGGTTAGAGGACCCAAATTTTAAGTAATTTTAAATAAAATTTCACTATGTGAAGATTTTGAGATGAAACAGAAAAATATTAGAAGCCCCTTTCTATTAGTATAGAAAAAAAAAATAAAGGTAAACATACTTACATTACAGTCTGATATTATCTAACTACTTCAGTTAGAAAGCAGGCTATAAATGAGCATCCTATCCATAGAGAGACTTCAATTAAAAGACAAGATGCAGAAAATGCAAACCCCCAAATATATTACCCTTATTAAAATATTCAGTCAGTAATTTTAAATCCACTATGAAACAGAATTGTTTTAATGCTACAAACATCCTAACAGGATGTAAATTCTTCAACTAGAAGTCTGTTTATTAAACATGAAACATGACACAATGAAACAATAGATTCTTAATAACTGAGAAAATACAAACTGAAGTATTTTGCATATTCTTGCTGTTGTTTTCTGTATTCCAAAGCTTTACTTCAGAAATTTGGACTTTAGCCACACAAATTTAAGTCTAGTCCTGGCACAGAAGGATCAGATGCCTTGAAGGACACAGCTAAAACATTTCCAGTGGTGAAAAATAATGACTGAACCTATATTAAGCATTTAGTCTTTCACTGTCAACAGAGGATAATTTATGTGCTATTTATTTACTGAGATTAATGGTTAGTAATAAAGGCACACTAGCAAGCATTCCAAAGCATTCCAAATCTCTGTTAATAACCACTTAACTTTACACTTTTCAGAAACTACAGTAGTTAGCACTTTCCTGAAAATAATTTAATAAAAACAGCTACTAGAAGTATACAAAATACAGCTAAAGACACACTTAATAGATAATTCCCCACAGTCTTTTTTCATCATGCACAACTTGCAAGTCAGCAGCTCAAGAGATTTCATTAAGACAGAGTCCTGAACTAAGGAGTCAGACTTCTACGCTTTTTAAACATTTAAGCATCAAAACACATGCAAGTGTTCTGAAGTTTTTTCTTTAGTTCATCTATAGGAGACTTTTGTTTAATATGACATTATTCATTAAGGTAAGAAAGACAGACATTCCTTCAGTTCTTCTAAAATCGCCATTTCTGCACACAGTTTTAATTCTATGGCTGCATCAGAAAAATACCAATAACATCAAGCCAACATTTCTAAAATACAGCAGAGACAATTACAAATCAGCAGTCCTAACAACTTTTTCCTTCCCACTCAGGGCAGCACCTTAGTTTGAACTGTTGATATAGCAGTACATGAATTACAAACTTTTCAAAGGATATTTGTAACTTCTGGTCCATTATACAGGCATTGATGGGACAAAAGGAAACTGTGTTTAAATTCATATGACACTCAACCTTTTAGACTACTGATACTTCACTTATGGCAAGTATATCAGAGCAGTGAAACTTGACTGAATTTTCTGTCTATTAAAATTATTTGTTTGCTGAAAGAGATCCAGATAATACAGACAATTGCTACAGCCATCCTCTCAATTAGATCTACATATCTTAACACACAGCTCTAAGAAATCATGATTACAAAAAGCCAATAGAACAAAACAAAAGCCACTAAATCTTACCTTATGCGCTGGCACTAGATTAACTAACACTGTATCCAGAAGTTCCTGCGACACAGTATCTCCCTCACAAATGATAGAGCTCATTAGATCAACCATGTGCATGTGTACTTTTTGGTTATGACCATTGCTGAAATTAAAAAAAGAGAATTTTTAGTGCAATATCTATATAAAGTACAACTTCTGTTCCGAGTACTTCCTGTGGTCATGCCAAACAACAAGGAATAAAATCAGAAAATCACAAGTTGTCTTCGAAATCAAAATGCTTAGATTCCTTGATTGCATATACCATCATTCTTAAATTTCATGCTCTCCACATTCACTACTGCAGTAAGACTGTATCTGTCCCTACCATGAAAAGACATTGTATTAGAACATCTCTGCTCTGCCAGCACTTGGGAAACTTCCTCTGGAGTGCTGTATGAAGTTCTGGGTTTCCCAGCATAAAAGAGATACACACATCCTGGACTCAGCCCAGCAAAGGTTCATAAAAATGATTAAGGGCCTGGAGCTGTTCTCATGGAAGGAGGGGTTGAGGTAGCTGACATCATTGTTTTAGCCTTGAGAAGAGATGGCTTAGGAAAGAACTTAATGATAAATTTAAATACCTGATGTTAGGAATAGAGAAGAGAGGGCAAGACTGTCTTGGCACCATACACTCAGTGGTGTCCAGTCACAGAACAAGAGGCAATGGGCACAGGGTGAAATACAAGACATACCACCCAGACATAAGAAACTTTTTTAATATATGGGTGACTGAGCACTAGAAAGTTCCCCAAAGAGGGCATAGCCTCTCGATCCTTGAAGATGCCCAAAACCTAACTGGCTACAGTTTTGGGCAATCTGCTCTGGTTTGAACAAAGGGAAAAGACTAGACTACCTCTAACAGTACCTTTCAGTGTCCACTACTTTCTGACTCATGTTTTTACAGCAATAATCCTCTAAATTCCTTAGAACTGCATATTATACCATTCGATTTCAAGAACAGAATAAAATAAATGCAATAAATGACAACCAAAGCTAAGTTTCTTAGGAAAAAAAGATGATATGCAGTGTGTCTTGTTTCATTAAAACAGAAAAAACTGACTACCTTTAGTTAAACTAAATTGCAAAACTACGGTCTTTAATGCTGAACAGCTATGTTAGAAGTTGTTGACCTCAATCATGCAATAATAGACCATAATTTGGGGTGAAAATACTTACTTTATTACTGAAAACAGCGTTCTATACAGCTGTGTAAAGATCTCATTGCTGTCTTCTAATTCAAAGCATATGTTATAAGACTTGACCCAAGCAATGTTCTGTGTGGGAATAGGAAAAAATAATATGAGTATTTAATATAAAATTAAATTGAAAGATTGTGTTTAACAGTTTATTATGAAGTAAGTTATGAAGCTTACCTCAAGCAAATAAAAGTATCGATTAAACTGGGGGCTTTTTGTATCTTCTAAACCTTTAAGTTGCCTTGTTATGAACATAAATATATCCTGAAAAGAAAGAAGTGCTAGTTATTCAATCAACTGCAATTAAACCTTCAAAATAAAATAATTACCTTTTAAAGTTACTTGTATTATTTAGTCACTACAAAATATGCAGCAATGACAGACATTATTTCACTATCCAAAAGAAGATAATCTACAAAAACATGGAAAATATCAAGGAGAAATTTTAAAATACTTCATGTTTCTTTAAAGGGTTGAGAAAGTAACGTTCTCCTAAGGAGAAGGAAACAAATGTTTTTCATTTCCAAAGAAAAGCATTAAACTTGACAAACACAGTTGCAACTGTCTGGCTGCAGAAGTCAAGAGATTATTATTCAGCAGGACAATGAATTAAATATTTTTGCTTCATACTACAATGAGTTTCAAAAGAAGGGGAAAAGAGCAGTATGCAACTACATCTTTCCTAAGAGTATTATTATATGTTCACTCCGCATTGTTTGTGCATTTCTCAGTCACCAAGATACTGACCCAGAAAACACCTCTTGCAAAAACTAATAAACCAAGTTCCTCCTACTTTCTCTGTCAACTTTCACCACCAGAAGTCTCCTACAGAAAAAGTCTCACACAGAGTAAATTGAAGCAGGTGACAAGGAACAAATAGTCAATTATGAACAGAATGGAAACACATAGGAAGGTGTATATACATATATATATATTTATATTTTACGTTCAGATAATTAACAGCTGGAAATCCACAACTACAACTATATTACTCTAATATGACTATATTAAATCAAAATATATAGAAATAAGTATCACCAGAAACACTCTTCACAGCCTCATCTATATCCATGTTTCATCTAACAACCTAGGTGTAAATCAAATAAATTCCAAAAGGTATAAATTTATCGCCATAATAAATAGAAGAGAGCCTGTTAATCCTGAAATAGTCTATAAGGCTTTTCTATATCACTTTCAAAACGACCATTTCCCCTAAGTTGCCCAAGAATAATACACAGACAAAAGAAAATAATAAATAATAGAGTTTCTTTTTTTCTAACACTATAACCACAAAATCCAGCCTTAATCACTAAGTTGCGCACTTACTGTGGATCTGGGTAAAATCAAGAACTAGATTACATGTGGCATCACCAACTCTTGGCAAGAAAGCACAGCTAACACACTGTTCAGAGATACAGCTATGTTCATATTTTAATTAGGTTTGAAACTGATTTTTAAGAGTTAAGGATGGTCAGAAGGATCACTGTCTGGTTCACACTTCAGATTCCCTACAGAGCAAACCATCTAGACTCTTCAGTTGAAATTAAACCAAAAGGCACAAAGGACACATTTAATGGTCTCCAATCTCTCAGGAGCATTCAGTCCCCATGCAAATGCCCATCTGAAGAATCCCTCCTTTAAAAATTAGTGCCTGAACACTAGCAGGCCATCATTCCCCATCCAAAAATGAATGCCGTCTTATGGAAAACAGGTACACTGGAAGGTTTTGTTAAGTTTAGAAGACATACAAACTGAGTCTCAGGGAAGAATAAGAAACAACTGAAGAAAGGGGGGAACATGACATACTGACCAATGCCAAACATAAAACCTACTTAATCTCAGAACCCATGCTCTGTGTTAATTATTTGTTAAACTTTACTTGCAGAGGTAAATCTCAATCAGTTCACTTAACCAAGTACCTTACTTTTTATCCTGCTGCTCAAAATGCAGTACTTAGCTACCAAATGTGATTCAAGGACCCTACTAATTTTCCAAGAGTTCTCATCACTGTGCTGTATATAACTACAGACATTAATGAATAGTGTACATGTACAAGAAGTCCAACACCTGAATGCTTCAAATAATAGCACAGTTTGAAAAAGTAGGCATTTACTCCCTAACTATTTTTTCCTATTCCTATTTAAAGAAAGCAAGACAGACTAAACTTAGAGGTACTCACTAATTTTTAATATCTCATGCACTATGACCAAACATTTTTCCCCTTTTTAACCACGTTTTTCCCTTTTTTAAGCATACATAACATACTACTTGAACATACATTTATAAATTCAAAACAGGCTAAAATAAACTTTGGCTGTAGCCAAAAAATTGCAATAATTTTGCAACTGGACAATATACTTTTGCATGAGACTGCATAAAGCAGGTCTGCATTAGAATCCAGACTTTAAAAACAAAACTGCTCACACTTCAACTTTAGGGAAAATATTTTTTCGCATGGATTGCTGTCTTGATGTCAATTAACTACATAATGGTTTCAATAATCATCAGAGCCATGGTTTTCACCAGAGAACACCCTCAGATAACCAAGGTTCTGCTACCATATACCCTTTTTAATATCTATATTTCAGCAGAGACAGGCAGACAGACGTGTCCAAGTCATTTTCAATTAACATACAAGTGATTAGATTATCTTCCCACCAAAAATATAATTTGGCCTCTAGGCTTTACACAGACTGAGGAGGGCTTAAAGTCAGAAGTTTTGATATCCCAGCAGAGCAAACCTACTACTCTAGCTCTGTTTTTAGTCCACTCATGGTGTTTTCCATCCCTGTTATCAATGCTCTTTCAATGATCAGCAGGGAATGTAAGATTTACACCGATGATACACACAGAAGAGAGAAACCTGAGATTCTTAGTCCTTTGCTCAGCATCTCACTTGCACAATATGTAAGTTACAAAGAGATCCACTGAATCTGAAACAAGGGCAAAAAACCTAAGATTTTAAGTATTTTCCTCTCAACAAATGAATACTTTTCAGCACTCCCCTTTGCCATTTCTAACTCTGGTGTTAAACACACAAGAATAGACTCAGCTGCAGTATGGATTTGATATTAAATACTGGGTAAAAATAGTGCCAAGATATAACCCAAGAGGAAGCATTCTTCCTCTTACCTCTGTCATAAAGTGGAGGGAACTCTTCGACATTTCTACCAGAGCTTGTCCTGCAACCACAAAAGCTGAGTTCAGAGGAAACGGGTTGGCAAAAAAACCTACCCCAGCAGCCCTAGGAAAAGGTCCCTATTGTTTGGCTTTTCTTCATTTCTCAAAATGCGTTTAGAAAGCTGCATCAAGAAACTGAATTCTGAAATCCACATAGATTACAGAACTCAATGCTGGCAGTGGAAGTCCCTCATCCATTCTGAGCTCTGTCCAAGCAGTGGTTGCAGTATTCTGACACTTCAGAGATCAGTACTGTAAACCTTCCAATATTGTACACTACAAAATCTGAAGCTTAGTAGCATTTGGTAGATCAAATACTCTAAGGAGGAACTTATCCCAACTCAGAAAGAGAGACATTCAAGCTCTAAGCCTACGAAGCAGATGAAAACATATACTCAAAACCGAAATATAAATCAGGACACTTGGAAACCAGACTTAAATATTGCACAGTAGAGAAAGTTAATATTTATCTCCAGTTGAAGGTAGCACAATCAATAAGTAAGGTAAATAGATATTGTACCTCTGATTACACACCCATTCAGAATTAAGAAAACAGAACTAAGAAAAATCCCTAGATATGTCTCCAGTATGTCTGTTAACAAAAGATGTACTATGGTAGTTGAAACTGCACTGTTTCCCTAATTAGGAAGCACTGCTGGTGCAACCACTAGATGAGTAACTGAGTGATTTCCTCTTAAGTGATAATAGATAGCCTATCCACCACAACCATGTTTTTATTCTACTGTGGAATAAACAAAGACCAAACCAAACGAAACAAAAAAGACCACACACACTCCTAAATCAAGGAGACAAAAAAAGCATGCGTTTTTCAGTGTTACTTTCACCTGTTTTTTTGTATACTTCCCCCAAAACTCAGTTCATCACTCTAGATTCTGATTGCACAAGGGAAACAGTTTGATTTAGAGTTGGGAACTAAGTTCGATTTCTACTTTAAAAAGTAAAAAAAATCCCCACAAAACAATATAAAATTTATTTTTTTCTGAAACAAATGAGTCAGATCTGTACTTCCTTTTCAAAGCTGACATTTCTCTATCAACCATCTCCATCTAGTGGGATCAGTGATGTTTGTAACTGCAGAATTTTCCAAGTCACATCAAAAATCATTAAACTCAGTACAAAAGTACTTTATTTCAACAGAAACTTTATCTATAAATATAGAAGTACTTGCCTCTTGGCAGTTTAATTTGAGATTCAAGGATATTTTCCCAAGTGAAGGTATTAGCTATCTTGCAAGAGATTATGATAAAAGCTATACATATCATAAATATTTCTAAAGTAAAGTAACCTGCAAATCCCCAAAACAGTTCAATAAAATACTTTTTCAATACAAATCCAAAACTCTGCAAGTTATTGGAAGATGTGCTGTACAGCCCTTTATGTCATGGGCAATTGACTTGACCAATCATATTACAAAATCAAGTGAAAACTTTGAACTGTTTAGGCTGAACCAGAAATAAAAGGAGGGAAAAAGCAGTCATAACCAATTATATTAATTACTGAGTGTAAAAACATGGAATGGAAAAACAGATTAATTTACCTTCAGTTTATCTGGTGAAGTGTATGGAGCTTCAGGGGCATAAATTCTGAAAATATCAGCAAGACAACATGCTACCAACAAACGTACATCCTTATCGGGATGTTTGAGGAAAAAATCTGAAGCAAGATGTAAAGCAAGATTTAGGTAGAGCTCCTTTTCTTCTTCAGAGTCCTGGTCCATATCCATGAACGTTTTCACAACCATCTAAATAGACAGACACACATTAGTACATAAAATTAATTACTCTGTGTAACAGAATCCTTACTAAAAGTTACTTTTCTGGTTTTGTGCAACTTCTGTAAGAAGCATTGTTAGCTATGCACTAGTACTTACTTGAGCAACCAGTGTTTTCATTTTTCAGGGCACAGGAAAGAACCGGCCAAGTCCTGTATCGACTATCCCAACACAAAGTCTCAGCAGAACTATTGAAAGTCTAGTTGTAGACTTCTCAAATCTTTTTGAAAAACCATATAATCAAGTTGGACAACTGAAGAAGCGCAACAGCATTCACTGTTACAGCCATTGACTTCAAATTCAGAAAACAGCAAAATGTTATTAAAAATATTTCTTTCTCCCTCAACTGTTCAGTGATGGTTTGTTCTCCTTCTATTCTCTTTCAGTTTCAGATTTTTGCCTATTACTGCTCTGAGGAAAATTATATTCCCTTTGCTGTCCAGAAGCATAGCACACACTCTCAGCAAATGTATATAATAAATCCAGGTAGCTCAGCGGCATGGATGTTGTCCAACATAACTAAAATGACCACTAGGATTATTAGGATGTAGTTACTGAAGTTATGGAAGAAAAAAAAAGAGTCTAGGACACCAAATATTTAACATGTTAAATAAAACAAAAGCAGGAAAATCTATATTTAGTAACTACTAATTGGTGAGAATTCTTACATTTAAAATCTTTCTGAAGGAGGGAAATTTATTGACCAAACAAAGTAATTATCTCCTTCCCCAATTCTTTATCTGACTCAGAGGCAGAGTTATTTTAAGGTGTTCGACTCTTGTAAAATGAACAAAATTATACTACAGACTTAATCACACAATCCTGAGAATTAAAGTCAAAACTCCCATCTATTTCTTCAGTGCAGGAAGAGATATTATTCAAAGAACAATAATGTCAAGTCCTAGAATCTTATAACACTGTAAATTACTTTACTTTGCTATAGTTAGTTGTTTGATTGGGTTTTTTTCCCCCTCAAAAAAAATTTACTATAAGTGATCAGGGAGCAACAAGCCCAACTCAAAAATCCCCAAGCTTCTGCATAATTAGGATCACAGAAGCTGTTTTCAAACATAGGAGAATCCTTTACAAAAAGACACAGAGGATCAACAACTTAGGCAGACACAACTTCCACTGCAAGAAAAATAAAGTCCTCCCCAGACTGGCACAAGATGAACTACTTCAAGTGCACTGGTGCCCTTAAATACTTATTAATTTGCAAGTCAGAATTGTTTTCATTTCTATGAAAAGTAGTCTTTTCAAACTTCTTGTAACAAGTATGGGTTTTTTCTTCTCTGGAAATGAACCTTGAGTGGTTTTTTCCCTGATAACGTGAACATCTGCACAAGTCAGGACAACAAAGATCAGTCACCCTGTCTGCAGAGCAATCCATCACAGTGTTTAAGGAAAAACAAAGGAAAACAAGCTAGTTGTCCCAGCACAGTTTTCCAGGTTCCTGCAAAGCAATAGATTAGAGGACTCCAGAGCCTGAAATCATACCCAGACCACTACAATTTATACTCCTGGAGCTTCATTTCCAGATGTGGCACATATTCCTTAACCCATTCAATTTTTACTACGTCATTTACAGAAACAAGCTTTGGAATTTACTTGTATAAAACTTACAGAAAAGTGTATTATTAGACTGCTGGTCTAAAATTAGATGATGACTTGGTTATGTGCATTAAAAGAAACTGTGGAAAAATGCTTTTCTCACACTATTCATCATTTCCAAGTGTTTACCACCTTTCTCTCTTCAGTGCTAGTTCACGACTGACACCACTTAGCTTCTATCTCATTTCCAAATCTATTATAAACGTCAAGAGGGCATCAATTCAAAACGCTCAAAATTTCCAAGGTAGATTATGCTGATACAGAAATTCACTCTGCATATTTTCCATTTTATTCTCAGATTTCCCAATAATTTGCATTTATATTAATATACCATCAGCAACAAACAGCAGAATGTCTACCTGTGCACAGAAAGGTGCTTTTTCCCTAATAATTATGTGAATTTGGCAGTCAGAGAAATCAAGAGGCTAATAGTTCACTTATTTATCAACTACTGCTCTTTAGCACCTGCAACTGTGTTTATACTGAAGTTTTGTACACTTGTGTTGTAGAACAGATCATCCAACCTGTTATAATAGAAACACTGTGCAGTTTTTTCCCTGCCTGAGCACCACTGAATTCACAGCCAAAATAAACAGCTAACAAGAAACACAAGACATCTTTAAAAGTCCTCCTATTCTGCAAGACAAATCAAGATGATGAAAGAGACTAGACATTCAAGGCCAAAAATTTCATTCAAAAATGAAATTAAGCTGCAGGAGAAAAAGGGTTAGTAAGAACTGCAGTGCTGCATTTCCACAAGCTGAAAAAAATATGCAAGTGTTAAAAAAGAATTATTTTTCTTAGGAATCACTCATATGCAAAGTTATAAATGTTGTCTTTTAATCAGCACATAGAATGCAATATACTCAACAAAGTCCACCAATCAAAATCCAAAGCCTAGATAGGTTACTGGGGGGAAGAGGAGAAGCAATCCTTGTGTTTTGGGATTTTATTGGTTTTTGTTCATTTACCCATAGTTCCAACTGACTTAAAAATATTTCTTCAGAAAAACTCCAAATAAAGTTAGAACACTTAAGGTTCCTCTCCAACATCTGTTTCCATCCTGTTTCACAGGGCAAGCCCAAGTTGCAGCATTGCTTCTGCACAATACAGGGCTGCCTTTTTGTGAGAGGACACAGGTAGATACAGAACTCTAGTAACAAAATCAGCCTCCAAATCTGTCCAACCTTCCAGTACACTCAGGCCAAATAAAGTGGTCAAGAAACTCAAGACAAAAGTATAACAAAGATTAAGTACAATCAAAGTATATACACAAAAGTATAACAAAGACTACCTTCATGATGATACAGGCTAAAACAGTGAGAATAATGTTTTTTATAAACAAATCAAAGAGCATGAAAGCATAAAAGGAATGCATTGAGAGGTATCCAAGTTATTTCCAAAATTATGACTCTCAGAGAGGAAAATACTTGAAAACAATGAAAGTACTGACTTAGTATAGTAGCTGAAATAAAATTTAAGTAGTATTTGAAATTAAGGTAGCTCATTTCTATTTGTGATCTTTAAATGCATTTAAACCATTTTTGAACAAACTATTTCAAGAAAGTGGTAGAAGAGAAGGCACAAGAGCAAACAAGTTTCTCCTTCTACACATAGAAAAGGTAAAGCCCAAAGGGAAAAAATTCCTTCCAGATATAAACTATAGTAATAGGACTATTGAATATCTTTTATAACAAACTTTAATCTGCAAGCAATTATTTGCTTACTAACCTTTAGCCTTCTCACCATCTCTTCTTTAGATATTTTATCAGAGATTTCTTTGACTCCTGGAGGATATGTGATTTTTCCATCATTGGCTCTCGTCTTTGAATGAGCCATGATTTCACGGTTTTAAAACTGTGGAAAGAAATTAAGAAGACAATGTTGTTTAACTAGTTCATGCTTAACCACATCTGCCCCACTCTGACAAACAAAATCCAACTAAAAATATACCAACAAACATATACAAACCTGAAAAAGACAAAATATTGTGATTGATTTCATTAATCTGTACTGTGGGACACAAACACAGTTTTGATATCCAGGTAATCAGATTGTCCTATGACACAATAAAGATTTCAAGAAGTACACATCAGAAAAAAACTAAAACTCCTCATTCTGGAATGTATTCGATCTTCACACTAACAAGACCCAACCAAAAATCTTGCTGTACTGTATGATCTGTTTCCACCTCTTGGTAATAATAGATCCTAGCTAGCTTGGGTGTTCAGACATCCAAAAGATGTGTTCTCTTTACTCTTGTGGAAAATGCAAAAAAGCCTGAACACCAGTGCTGTTAATCATTACACATCATCAGTTGTAGCTCACCAGTACTGCCAGACAAGCAGCAGATAGAGAATGAAATTAGAGACAGAAACAGAGCAGACCAAATACAAGTCTTTATTCTATGCCATTAAGGCCGTTTTCAAGTGAAGGAAAGCAGATAAGCAACGGTATCTTCCTCCTGAATTCTGACTAGGAATGCAACCCAGTTACTCAGTTTCTCAGTCCCTTTAAACTGATGCAAATGCAGACTACCATGTAATCCACTCTAAATTATGCAGAGTTTCATTGCTGTAGAGGAGGAAGCTGAACTGAGACCTTTACTTACATAAAAGCAATCAATACAAAAGCTGGTGAAAAAATCTAAACAGCATGTGTGGGGACAATCAGGATCTCAGAAAAAGACTGTACCAGGGCAGTTACAAATCAAGAATGTAACAAAAGAAACAAATTTCATTGTCTTGATATTTTTATTTACTTAGCTAAAAGTATGATCCACTTCCAGCGGTCATGACTGCTCTGAACTGGAATTCCAAGTAAGACCTCCTATAAAAGAATCTATGTATACTTTGAATTTCTTAAAACTATAACACCAGAAATAAAAATCAGCCAGAATTCACAAGAAGAGCTGCGCTAGCAACATGTTCCATAACAGCCATAATTAAAACTTACTGACTCCCAAGTCAAGGTCATTCTACACTGAAGGAGAACTAAAAAACTAGAAATGTATTCATCTACCCAAACCCTTCAAAACACGTCAACGTCTTCTGTATTCTTCAGTTCTCATTTCATTAAAACAACAGAAATTACAGATTTTGCTTCATCTTCACCTAATTTTTTACCAAACAAAAAGTTAACATTGTGTTGCTTTTGGTGGTTTTTTTGGTTTTTTTTTTTTTTTTTGCGAAGAACATATACAGTACAATACATTTTATTTTTGAAAATAGGGAAAACATGAGTAAAATGAACATAATCAGATTTCATTCAACAGGCGTGACATGCAATGTACTTCAACAGATACATGAAAGCCAACTCAGTTTCTGTCATCTTCTCTGCACCTACAAACACCTTGCAGTGGAACAGCAACACGTGCTAGCAGTGGTACTAAAAATTGACAATGACAAAGCTGGGAGGAAGCAAAACTCATTGAAGTAACTTTTTCTAATACTAAAATATGGTATCACTTTTATCCCCGTTATATTTCTTTAATGCACTGTCACGACAGTAAGTCCAGGACTCCTCAAAAGCACATGGAAATTGTAATGAAGTTCACTCTTCTTGCCATTTGACATAGATATTCCATTTCACCTTTCAGATGGGATGATGTTAAATATTACAGCTAAATTCATTGTAACAGCTCATCACAGCAGAAGGGAGCCTTGCTCAACGCAATCTGAGAACGTATAAAAGCATCAGATGCTTTGTTGGACCAATCAAACTCATCAACTCAAAAAACAAGCCTAATTGTTTTTGAAAAGCGTGTGACAAGCATCAAAGCTAACTCAAGGGAAAGAACAGGAACTAAGGGAACTGGGGAACAAAACTCCATTTTCCAGTGGTGGATAGCTGTCAGATCAGATCAAATGCAGTGGCAACTTGATTAGAACATGATGATGTAGTTCCATTTGGGGCACATTTTGAAAGAATTCAAAGACTGAAACTCATACATTACAGTCAAGTTGAAATGTGCAGTCAATATGTCCAACGGCCACACAACCAAGCTTTTACGTTTCAGTGGTATCCAAGGTCTGGATGAAACTGAACATCTGTATTGTGTTTATGTGGCAAGGTTTTCGTAGTGGGGGAGGCTGAAGGGATGGTCCCCATAGGGGCTGCTCCCATAGCAAACAGAGTCAGATCCAGACAGCACCAAAATGGACTCATCCCTTGCCAAAGTTGAACCATCAGTGACGCTGGTAGCGCCTCTGTGATAACGTATTTAAAAACGGACAAAAAATGCTGCACAGCAGTTACTAGAAAGAAAAGTGAGAAAAACATGAAACAACCCTCCAGACATCAAGGTTGGTGAAGAATAAAAGCAATCTCCCTCCATTTACCTTGACCCATGAGCTTTTTAGTCTTATTTCCTTCCCTGTCCCATTAAGCAAGAAGAGTGAGAGAGCAGCAGTATAAGCACCTAACAGTCAGACAAGGTTACAGAAGGGATGTACACAGCAAAAAAATAAATAAGACTTCATTTTCTTGAGAATTAATACATCTAGCCTTATACGGTCAAAAGTAATTCTTAAAAGGTTATCAGAAATAGAACATAAAGGATAAAGAATTATAGAACTTCTAACACTGACAGAAACAAAAATCATTCAAAAGAAACAGCAGAAAACAAAAGACCTAGCATTCAAAAAAAAAAAAAAGAAAGAAAATAAATTCAGTGCTAAGCAACCCCCTTGTACTACAGTTATAATTTCAACAATTACCTAAATAAAACTTCATTACATTCCATTGCTAGAAGTTCCTGTTCTTCTGGACTGCCAATATAGCTGTGCTAGCTTTATCAAAGCTTTATGATACCTAGCTTTATCAGAATAATCTGTGTTGAACATGTAGCAGAATCTAGAATTTTATTCTGGGGGGGAGGGAGATTCTAACTGAACGCAAGTGCCTGTGATTTCACATTACAGATACATCAGCTGTTTCAGTGAACTTCCGTCAGGGAAAACAAAGACAGTAAGAGCTAAGAACAACAGCCTCAAGGTCAGTTGTATCTACAACATGTTAAAAACATAAGCCATAAGCCAGTGATGTAATATCCAATGACTGAATTTCATAAAGTTTTTAAAATTCATTTTTATAGATTCAGTGTATTTCAAAAGAAAACAGTCTAAGACTATAAGCCTTTTGAAAGAAGGAATTTCTTTGAAAGTATCTTTGAGATTCAACAGACTCAGGTGACAGCTTCTATTATTTCTTTTTTAAAAATTAAATTTCAGAAGTTCTCCACCATGTTTTCAAAATTTCAGTATTATTCCATATACGCCATCAGAAGGGATGGAGCCCAAGTCTCACAAGAGGCTGAGGGAGCTGGGGTTGTTTAGCTTGGAGAAGAGGACACTCAGGGAGGAGTCAGGAGAGCAGTTGTTACTGCTCTCAACAACTACCTGAAGAAAGGTGAGGTAAGGTGGGGATTGGTCTTTTCTCCTGGTAATGTATGACAATACAAGAGGAAACGGTCTCAAGTGGCACTAGGGGAGGTTTAAGTTTAACATTAGGAAAAATTTCTTCACCAGAAGAGTTGTCAGGCATTGAAATAGGCTTCCCAGGGAAGTTGTAGAATCACCATTCCTTGCAGTGTTCAAAAGGTACATGGATACAGCACTTGGGGACAACACAGTGGTTCTGGGTTAACAGTTGGACTTGATCTTAGAGGTCTTTGCCAACCTTAATGATTCTATGAAAAAGGAAAATGTTCACATAGATGCCTTTTTTAAGGCAAGAAAACACTTCAGACCATGAAATGTTTTGCACCATGCAGAATCCAAGCACATAAACTAAACTTTGAGATGTGCACTGTTTCTGCTGTTATATGAGGAAAAAGAAGGGAGATAGATGTCACAAGAAGCTTGAACAAATATGTAACAAAAAAATTCCAGTGCTAATAAACAGAAATAAAAACCACAATTCAGTCAGGCTTTGTTAAACAGTAAGTTAAGTCTTCAAAAACTATGAAGAAAATAAATCTATTTTAAGATAACAGAGCATTCAAAATACAAATCCTACACTTTGTACACAAAATTATGATACAGTAAGACTTAACATGTTCTTCAACACAGAAGTCCCACTGCAATTATAATTTCTCAAAGTCCTAAAGTCAGGAATCAAGAGCAAGTCTGTAAAACTGCATTGAAAAATACTAAGTATAAAACAGCATGGCAAATTAAAAACTAAGTTATAAGGAAGGTGGAAAACTAATACAGAAAAAGGAAAGAAAGATGACAAAACACATACCCTTTGTACAATGACAACAGGAAAACTAAAGCATGGAAAAAAACCCAAAAGTGGAAGTTACATTTATTGGGCATTACAATAGGATGGATTAAAAAGTCTTTCACCTCTTGCGACAAAAAATCAAAAGTTCATATCTAATCAGCCAGACCACAAATGGGAACTCAATTAAACTAAAGAGAGTTAATTAGTAATAATTACCACTGCCAAAATTTGGCCAAACTCAAAGTACAAATGAGTTCTGTACATCATGAGTAGCACCCACTAGCTACTCAGTTGCAACTAAGTCTACCAGCCATTGTATTATTGAAATATTCAGATGTTTTCTATATCGCAGATAACTTTATGAATAGCTTAACTACACACACACTACTTGCTCAATACTCTAAAAATACAGATTGTGATCATGCAAATAAAATATGGATTGATATCTTGCATATTAAGAATCTATGCAAATATACTTCATAGGTCAATAAATATCATTAAATATCATTAGAGGATGTTAAGTCAAGGACCTAAGTGGAGGACTTAAACCATACTCCATTTAATTGCATTTTGTTTGGTTGACAGTTTACATTGCCTATGGTGATTTAATTAACTGTGCTAATCATTAAGCAAACTGTGCCTTAACACACATGAAGTCATCATGTGTCAACAGTGATTTTCCAGAGATCTATACATGTGTTTAAATCCTCATCCTCCAGATAATTTTGCAGAAGTCTTACCCAAGTGATGAAACAAACTTTAGCAAATCATCCTATATTCTTTGTCTCCTGCCTTACTATCACTTCCTCTTTAAAATCCAGAATCCAAACATAAGGACTTAGAAGATTACCAGGAACAATGATCAGTTTAGCAAATTCTACCACCATGATTATTTTTCAGAACTTTCACTGAATACACATAATTATTTATATCGCTATTCTTGAGATAATTTTAAAATCATGTATAGAAAATCTAAGAAAATATATATCAAATTTAATAACACTTTCTTTGTGTTCACAAAGGTATCAGAAGCTCAAGTGAATTTAGTAAATGGTTGGCATAGAAAAAAAATTTGAATGTGTAAAGGACTAAATATACATTTCCACAGTTCATATCATTCCAATAAGTAAGTGATTTTAAAAAAAAAAAAGTATTGGCAAATATTCATCAATACTTTTTCCATAACCAAGCAGGATGACCAGTGGCCTCTCATTGTCACAGGCCATTCCATCAACAATAAAAAAAACAGTTTAGAAGATGCAAAAACACTTTCCTAAACTGTCTCATGGGATATTGTAAGAAAGCAAAATCTTTCCCATCTCACAAATCACACTACAGATTTCACTCCCAAGCTCTATTCCTTTTTCAACACACAGTTTGTAATTTCTTTTTATTATTTATATACATTTTTTATTTTTGCACCATTAGTGGGTAACATCCTTGTATTAATATAAACCAGGACAAATGCTTGAAGATCACTAACTTTGTTTCAACAACAAGGATGCGAAAAAAATTTGTCAAGATGTAATTTCCACAAAAGATGCAACAAGATATCGTCAAGAGATTACTCAGCAACATACAGAAGTGGAAGAGGCAGGCATCTTTCTACTTCATCAGTATTAATATATTAATAAAACACAAATAATGTAACAACCAAAGTAATTTACAGAAATTCTTTACATTCTGGTAAATTCCTGCTGGCATACAGCTGATTGGCAACAATTGATCAAGGTACAAAGTGACTTAGGTGTTAAGAGACTTGCATCATCCAACTAGCACTAAACTAAATCTATTTCCATAATGTATCTACTGCTAGGGAGTTATAACTTGGCTATAAAAAGCCACTCCAAGCTGAAATTTGGCAGTTAATTTTTGGCTATTGAATAAAATAGAAAACTTTAGTGTGCTGGACCAAGGGTGCTTATGTAAATCCGAGTCATTTTTACACAGATTCAGGTATAATGCCTAGACTAATGCTTTCCATTCTCTTTTAGAAATGTATCATGTTATACTGTTTACTTAACTATCATTAAATCAAGATACTAGTATCATCCATAATATCAATAAAATGCGAGCTTCCCATTTCCGTAAGGCAGCATAGTTAGAACTGATACAGGAAGAAGTTACAGAAGCCACTAATTAATGTCTTCTGGAATGAAGACCTAAACTATAAGGTAAAAGTAACACTCTCAGTCCAACAAATGACATAAAAAGTACTGGGTTTCACTAGAGAATGCCATTAATGGCAGTCCTTTGACAATCATACAGAAGTAATAACACCTATTTAAATTAGGAAATACTTTTTTCAAACTTACACTAGAAAATACAGTAAAGCACATTAAGTTTCTTTATTAACATATTAAGTAAGCACTTTCTGGGAAATTAAGATGTGCGGGTGGTACCTGTGCAAGAAGAGACATCATCACAATGTAGAGAGGATTTGGAGGATTCAGGAAAAGAACAAAGAAGAAAAGATTAAGACACTATACCAAAATGAGCACATGTGCACTAAAGGGCCTCAAGCAACTTAAACAGAGTTGCAATCAGCTAGAAAATGATCCCAGGCAAGTCCCCACTTCTGCTGATAAGATTTTTTTTCAAACTTCATTAAAGAAACCCTCCCAAAGATTTAGCAAGTAGAAAGTATTCAGTACCAACTTATCTCAGTGCACAGCTCTCTCCAGTGGTGTTGCAGACACTTGCAGCTTCCACAAAATGTAAGTGACCAAACTAAGTTTCAGTATTTTTCCAGATGCTATAACTGTCATTTTTCTTTTAATAAAACTGCCTCATTTTTAGGCCATTTATGAAACAGTATTTTCACTGAAACACACTCAGTTGAAATAAATTTATCAGAAACTATATAAAAGAATTCAACATTAAATCATTCAACAACCTAAGGAAAAAGAAAACTGACTTATTATTGTGGGATCTCTGCTTTCACACTTCCACTCAAGACTAAGTAAAAGAAACTGTAGGAATTAAAATGGCATGTTTCTGTGCATGGCTGCAGGAAAAGAAATTACAAAGATATAAAAACTGGAAGGCGATAGTAAAATAATCTGACAGAGAAAGAAGAGTGTAGGCTGACTAAACATGATTTTAATAAAATAGACATCTGCGATGTATTTGTCAGTTAGCCAAATACTACGGAAAACATTCCTCAGGTGGTCACACTATGCAACCACACTATACAAAATCTTAAGAAAAGACAAACTATGTCCAGAGTGCTCAAACAGAAGTGATTTGGTGATATACACAGCTCCAACAGGGGTATCACAGGCAATGTCTGTGCCAAAGGAACAAAATTAAGCTTTAAGCTTTTGTACCCTTGACTGGGGTGCAAGAAAAGTTTTTATACTATTAACCAAGCTCCAACAACCACTTAGTGAGGTTCTAAGTAGTAATTAGAGTCCTCAAAACAGGACAGTTCTACCACAAAGACCAGGAAATTAAAAAAATAAAGATAGAATTGAAGCCAAACTGAGATATCCGCTGTAATAAGTTTTAAAAAAAAGGAAAAAAAAAAAAAAAGAAACTGCATCTCAGTAGCTAGAATCAAAAAGGAAAAAATACTGCGGTAGAGTAATGACTGTAAAGAAAGAAGTTATTACTGAAATAACCTATAGTCAGTTGAATACCCATTTGCAAAGAAATGACAGGTAAAACTTTCCAGTTACAACTGGTAACAGGTACCCTTAATCAGAAGCTATGCTCTTTGTCGACACTTACAAACTTCATATTTTCAAATCAAATCAACTACATGGGCATCACCTAAGAATTCATGAACCACTGTGGAATGTAAAGCTTTTTAAAGGTATTTAAAAATTAAGGTGCAGTACCCTTCAATTAAAAAAATTTTTATGAACTTTAAAAGTTAAGGTACATTGCAAGAAAATAAAAGCAGCACTCCTGTTAATAATGCAGAGCAAAAAAGTAATAATATTACTACTAGAGCTGCACTAGTTTGATATCAATAATATTTTAGCAGTTTAAGAAAAAAATCTGCATGCTGAAGTCAGAATTTCAAAGACAGGGATAAATGTAACTTCTAGCCTTATCATATTACCCTAGGACAATTTATGTTTGGTTCAACTGTGATAAAACAATTAGTACTTTCCTTGCACCAAGTATCATTTACTATGGAAGCATTAGATTAGAAATCATAGAGAGGCAGAGATGGATGAGATCGTCATTCAGTAAAACACTGAAAGTTCATATTTGCAAACATTTCTGTTTCTCTAAAAAGTGCATATGAACATTTAGACAAGAATATAGACTCTAACTCTGAAAACCAATCAGCTGTAAGGGGAAAACAATGGGGGTATCACAAAGGGTCCAATGCCTAGGTCCAAGTACAGTCTCATGATGATTTTTCTTCTCAGCATTAATTCTAGGACAAGGTACCTCAAGAACCTCCTCCCCACACTGAAGATAATCAAGCACTATCTGGACACAGTCCTGTGCAATGTGATCTAAGCAAAGAGGTCGGACCAGGTGACCCACTGTGGTCCCTTCCAAACCGACCCATTCTGTGATTCTGTGGAACAAAGAAACCAACCCACCCCACAAACCCAAAACTTCCGCAGCTAACACCTATTTTAAGGCACTTGCTTGGAATACTATGTGCAGCCAACAGTACCTATCATTCAGATAATATAAACTGAAGTCTCATGAGGACAGCACGTGCACAGAGGTGGCAAGAAGAGACTGCCAGGAGGGTAAGTTGAAAAGAGGTAGAAATCACCATAAATCACACAAATACCAGGAGATCCCACTCAAAGAATATCAACCACCATAAGATGAAAGGTCAAAGATAAATAGCTCAATGAATAAAAACTGATCAGGAGAAGCAGACTTCTAGTTTTTAAATTAAAATTTAAGAATTATTTTCTTGTCAATATCTGAAACAAAATATCCAAATAAAATACATGACAACTTGATCAATATGCAGAGATTAGCCCCTTGCTCTCATATGGTACATTCAAAGAGCAGACCATGCATTCCATAAAACCTTCTTTTTCCAGAATCACCAGAAACACTGGAAGTTCTTACACCAGTACTCTAAAATAAGAAAAGAACTGACAACCAGCCTAGGTATCAAAACTCCACAATATTACTGGTTTATGGTCATAATATTGACACAGCCATCTTTTACCAGGGAAGTTACTTTAAGATTTAGTAAGGCAGGAATTATTTGTTTCCTTCCTCCAACTGCTAGAAAAGAATGGGGGAAAAGAGGCAGGAATTATTATTTTCCATTAACTATTTTCAAAATGGAGTAACAAAAAGTAGACATAGGGACCTCAGATACCGTGCATTACAAGATTTCAAATGATTAAGAGCTGTAGTTAGAATGGCATGGAAGCCATGAGGAAAATAAGGGGAATGTAACAGGAAGCAAAAGACAAGCACAACACACAGACATCAGGCACAAATCAAGTTGTACCTCTGTGTTGACCCTTGGGAGGAAACAACACTTGGTATTACCTTAGTGTACCATTTATTTGGTTAAAAGTGCCTTATTGAGTCATACAATGAAACTTTGTTGGTTTTTTTGTTTTGGGAGTTTTTGGCAAGAATTAAAATTAAACAAATGTCCCCCCAAGGAAAAAAAGCTGCAACACCAAGAATAGTAAAAAAACAAAATAAAATACTGAAAAGAAATAAAATAAACAACTAAAAGATTTTTTAAAAAATTAAAAAAAAAAAAGAAAGAAGAATACTAGTATGCTACCAGAGAAGCAAAATGACATTATGTAAAATTACACAATGGTTAACCAATACAAAGTTGCTTCTGTACAAGTCAGAATTTATATACCTAAATGAGATGCACTTCCATTCCTAACTTTGCACACAACGTTATAAAATACAAAATTATACGCTTTACAACCTACTGCAAACTATTTGATACAGAATTACTAAAGATCAGACAAGGAATGCTAGTGGGATAGATTGAACTGTAAGACCTGAAAGAAAACAGAGGTATTCAACTGTAAAGTCGGATGCTGTTCTACACAACAGTGCATCCACTCCTGATCAATATGAATTATAAACAGACATTTATATTATAACTGCATATAGCCATCTTAGTACCAAAAACACATTCAGCTGGGTGTTTTACAAATAGAAGTTGTCTACCCAGATGGCTTCTATCAGTTCAGCTTTTCTTCCCAGCTTTTTTATTTTGTTTTTTGCGAAACTCTGGCAGAAAAGCAGACTGAAAAAAAAAAAAAAAAAACTGTCTCCAAAGACAGAGAAAGAACCCATAATTGATCACAATGCACAAATTAGATGTAGACATACTACAAACAGGTGAACTAAATTAATTATAAGACCACAAGGACCAGCAGCAGTTTCACAATCTAGTCACCTACTGTCATATATGGATCTATCAGTGAAATCACTATTTTAAAAAGCTGAAGATTCTTTTAATATTTAAGTCTTAACTTACCTTTGACACCTACCTCAACACTCAATCAATATGTAAGTTCTCTGCCAATAATACATTGACTCCTGTAAATTTTTCTACTACAGTTATTAATCCCTTACAACTATTTAGCCTATGAGGTTGAATTTTCACAGAATGGTTGAGGTTGGAAGGGAACTCCGGAAGTCACCTAGTCGAATCTCCCTGCTGAAGAAAGGACACCTAAAGCCAGTTTGCCAAGGAGTGCATCCAGATGGCATTTTGAGAATCTCCCAGGATAGTGACCTCGCAAAAGCCCAGAGCAACATGTGCCAGTTCTTGACCACCATCACGATGAAAACATTCAGAACAAACCTCTTGTGTTCCAGTTTGTGCACACTGCCTCTGGATCTATTACTGGATACCACTGAGTGGAGTCTGTCTCTTCTTTCTATGTCACTTTGAAAAATTTATATACACTAGTACATTTTAATCCTGGATTTTGTATAAACAGGAACATATGTACAGCTATGTCAACTTTCTTGACAGTAAATTTCCAAACTCTGATTTGTGTTCTGTTTTGAAATGCATGTTTAATATTTAGTCATCCTTCAGTTGCAGTTCATCACTCACATTAGGACACAAAGAGGTAGAATGAAGCTGCATCAGAGGAAGTTCAGATTGGACTTTAGGAAAAGGTTCCTCACTGACAGGTTCTTCACCTCAGGGATGTGACCGTGACACCAAACTTGTCAGAGTTCAAGAAGTGTCTGGAAAACACTCTTAATTATATGACTTAATTTTGGGTAGTCCAGTGTGGAGCAGGGATTTGGACTAAATGACTCTTATGAGTTCCCTTCCAGCTTGAGAATTTCTATGGTTCTATGCCACATTTGCTGCACAATGACAAACTCATGGGTGCATCAGTATGTGAGCTGTGCTTCCACCAGGCTCAGACCTGTGCTGATGTGCAGCAAGGACACAGACCTCATTTTACTAGACTGGATCACTGCCTTGCAGTACCCTGTAACCCACTCCCCAAGAAGACCTCTCCTCCTACCCAGGAGAGCATTAACAAAAAATCAAATCAAAAATAATGATGAAAAACTGCATATACGCCCCACTAGACTGTGTTCCATATATAGAAACCTCTAGGATGCAAGTAAGACCTATAGGAAACAAATATTTATTCATTTTAAAAGGACAAGGTTTTCAACTGAAACGAGGAAGCTTTAAATTATTAATAAATAAATATCGCTTCTTGCACTATGACTGTAAGCATACAATCATGATACAACAGTCCAGAGAGTTTCTACCTATTACTTAACGTAAGAACTGTTAACAAGAACTGTTCATGCACACACAAGAATTGCTCATTGCTCTCTCCTTATTCCCCTGAAGTTAGAAGGTTAACATAGCCAAACCAGACTAACAATCACATCTGGTAAATCCTGCTGACAGCTGAACCCATCACTAATCCACCTGTCTGCTTACAGCCAGATGTTGCTGTTTCTTTAGCACAAGAAGCTGGATTTGTTCACACCTCAGCAGATTCTCAGCTCAAGAGCAGTCTGTCTTAAGAAAAAAGCTCATCTTACCGTAGAAATAGCTCAGGTTTGGACATACTTCTACTAACTCAACTGATGAGACCAACAAGTTCTATCAGACAAAGTGACTAGAAAGTTTAGGGGTTACAGGAAAAGCATTCAACCTAGAAGCAAAGTTAATTGGAGACGGAAGGAGAAAAAAAAATACAAAAATACAAATAAAACCCTACCACAATACACCACAGGCAACATACTCTATCAGCCTAGAGGTTCCTAAAATACACAATGTACACAAGTATCTGAAGGGAGACCATCAAGGATTGGAGCCAGGCTCTTCATTAGGGTGCCGAGCAATAGGACAAGAGGCAACGGGCAGAAACTGCTGCACAAAGTTTCACCTGAACACAAGGAAGAACTCCTTTTCCATAGGGATGACTGAGCACTGAAACAGGCTTCCTAGAGAAGTTGTGAAGTCTCCTTCCCCAGAGACATTCAAAAGCCATCAGGACACAGTCCCAAGTAATGTGCTCTCGGGGACACTATTGGAGCCAGGGGGTTGGACTAGATTACCTCCAGTGGTCCCTCCAACTTTATCTATTCTATGATCCTGTAAAGCCTAAGACGTGTTAAAGAAGGTGAGAGAGGAAGCACATTGTACAATGAAGGACTGGAAGCCCAAGAGGTATGAGGACAAACTAGACAGAAAAGTCACTAAAGAGAGACCAGAGTACAGAGACCAGCTGCAGCTGGAAGAAGGGGAATGCAACCCCAGCAGATCTCCATCCTTTCCAGAGCATACAGTGTGCAAACACACATTACACTGCCCTTCTACCAATAACAAATACTTGTAAGAATCCACTGAAAAGTTCTCATACCTCACCCCACATTAAGCTGCTAAAAGAGAAAACTCTTTGCTACTAATAGCATTCCATCAGTTAGTCATAGATACAAAGCTAAAGGTTACAACCTGAAGACCGGTCAGAGCACATCCATACTGTGAATTTGTTTACCAAGTTTTATTAAAATGGAACAATGAAAATACAGAAATAGTTGCAAAATCACTTACTAAAAGTTAAGAAACAGAATTTAAGTTTCTTAAAAAATATTAAAGAAAATGCATACAAAGGAGCTGATATACCTAATCCTTCACCTTTTTTTCCATAACACAGGATTCCTTTTCCAATCAAAGCAAACAAGCTGTTCAACTTTTCTCCTTATAATTTTATGTGTGTACCTTATTAGACTCTATTTAAGCCATACTCTGAAGAGACTTCATTTCTTACTGGGCTTTTAAAAGGTTTCACGGCTGTATTATGCTAGCGTGCCATAAAAATTAACTTGTCTTTGCAACATTTTCACTAATTTTTCATAAAAATAAGTATTTGTCTCATTTCATAGATTAACTAACCCAAGATACAGACTGGAATTTAAGAACTGGTAATCAATTTTGCCTATACAGTCAGGAATTTAGGACACAACTTTTAGAGTATGCCAATTTATCCAGCGCTGCATGTAAAACTAAAGCATCTGTTGAGCCAAGCAGAAGTAGTCCGGGTCTAGAGCCTGTCTCCCAGGAAATCAATGCACTACTAATAAGCTCTTGTGGGAAGTTTGGTTTAAACAGATTTGCCTGGGATCACAAGAAACTAACAGAAGGAATGAATCCCAAAGTGACATTCAATCATTCAAGTTACTAGATACACTTCTCCCTTCCCACAGTCCCCTGTCAATTCATTTTACATTTTCTAGTTTTTCAAAAATGTGTACCGACTTTGATACGCAGCTCTAATTCCTAAATGTAGTGGGTTGAAAAAAACTCCAACACATTATAACTAGAGAGTACCATAACATATACTTACAAGGGTAAAAATTAATTTAAACTGTTTACTATCTTTAAAAAGAATTTGCAGTTTTAATATTCTTTTAAAGCTTTTTTGTAAGTAGTACAGAAGATTCAGGGGGCAATGGCCCATTAAGAAATAAAAAGTTACCTTAAATGTGCTTTCATATGTATATACAAAATGCAGTACAGACACTCTAATGGAGAACTTACTACAGGCAACATTTGTAACTTTGGGGAAAACTTTCAAAATGCTTCCCATTCTCAAAGCGCAGATCAGCCAGTCATAAAAAAGAGTGCAAAATATTTCTTTCCCTTAAACTTGTACATGCATCAAAATATTTTTTCATAACTCTTGGAAGCATTTCTGTAACTGAAGGAATTATGAACTGCATGATGCAAGTTAGGCAAATGGAAGACAAAATGCATCTCCTGTTGTCTCTTTGAAAAACTTCCTCACAACTCTTTTGAAGAGTTTAGTATTGGCTTTATCTATTCTTTCTTCCATTCTGTAAACCCAGTAAAATAAAAGTTATGGCCTTACTCTGATCATCTCATACTCGGAGGAAGAATAGCAAATGCAAACTCTATTTTGTACCATGAATTAAGTGAATTTGCCTCACTTAGACTTTTGAAAAGCCCTAGGTGGCACTTGGACTGTCCACAGACATTTTCCCTCACAAAAGTTTTCACCAAGTGATGACACAAAAAGCTACAGTTACTTCCATACACTTTGTTTCTATGTTCAGGAACCACACATAACACTTCATCCTGAACTGCCAAGTAACAAACTCAACAAAATTACCAGAGAAAATACCACACCTAATGGCAAGCTGCCTTGCATCTCTGTACATTTTCCCTGAGAAAAGTATCTGAAATTTTACATAGGCAGATGCAGGGGGGAAAAAAAATCCCTAAATGAAATTACAAGTTTCCATGAAGTGTCTTCTGCTCAATTTTCATAACTGACAATTCAATTCTTTTTTGTTAAGAACAAAACCGTAATGTATGCAGTGACAAAGATTTCCTAGAAATCTGATTGTCATCATTGGAATGTACATCTAAGTCACAAAGCAGTACTAACAGAAGTGAACAGTCAAACTCAAGGTGGCCCAAGGACTACATACAGGAAGTTTTGATGTAAATTTTTTTCAGGACTTCCTCACAAGCAGTATGTTTCTACTTATTGTAGGTAATTTACATTTTTGATAGATTGGTTTTTATCCTTTTGGTAGTTTTTTATTTCTTCCCTTTCTAAGATTTTCAGAATGACGGTTTCTGACATTGAAGTGAAGTACAGCCTGGATATACTGGGATGTCTCAGAAAGAACAAAAGGTTGCTTTGGAAGAAGTTGTGGACAAACAGCTTCTAAAGAGCCACTTCCTAAGTTATCATTTTAGCAGAATCAAATACTCTCTAAAAGAGCTACAGACTCCTATCCCCAGCACATGAAGGACAGACAGCAAGTCCAGAGGAGGGCCACAAAGTTGATTAAAGTAGCGTGGACCACCTCTCCTATGAGGAAAGGCTGAGAGAATTGGGATTGTTCAGCATGAAGACTTGAGGCTGACCTAACTGTGACTTTACAGTACATGATGGGAGCCACTGAGAAAGACGGATGGACTTTTCACAACAGCATGTAGTGACAGGATAAAAGGGATTGGCTTCAAAATGACAGTAGGTTTAGATTACATATTGGGGGAAAGTTCTTTACTCTGAGGGTAGGAAGATAGTGGAAAAGGCTGCCCACAGAAGTTGTGGATGCCCCATCCCTGGAAGTGTTTAAGGAAAGGTTGCATGGGGCCCTGAGCAACCTGGTCTAGTGGAAGGCTCCCTGTCCATGGCAGGGTAGTTGGAACGATATAATCTTTAAGGTCGCTTCCAACCCAGGTCATTCTACGTTCTATAAAATACAGTTTAGGTGACTACAATGGAAGCAATTAAGACAATATTTTTGACTGGTAACTTTATGTCTTTTTTTTTGTCCATTAAAAAACATGAAAATGAAGCACATAATTTCTGCAGCAGAAACATTCACCAGGATTCCTAATTAAGTCAGAGAAAAAGTACACACAGTATTGTCTGGAACTGATCTTTAAAGAACGGGGTCTGAATTAGGAAGCCCCAGATGGGGTCCTGATCCCTGGTTACGGTACTCCCATATAAATGGTGACAGACACAAGACAATTAGTACAAACATCCCCATCTGTTCCCAATGAGGTATGGCACTTTTTAAAGCATTATTTCTTGAAGCATATTAATACCAAAGTTTTTGTGAGCTGAAAAAACAGAATTGAAAATCAGGCAGTACTAAACAAGCAGAATATTTTTCCAGTGCTTGGGATGGGATGCAAAAGACTGAATTCCACAGATGAGGACAAAGTAATAGAGGTCTTAATCCTCAGAACCTACTTCAAGGACTTCTTCACACTTTAGAAAATGCTGAAAAGCAGTATACACGGTGACAGACAGTAATAACTTTGAACATTTTGATTCTCAGAAATGAAAATATTTACTTGCATTTCATTGAATTCTTTCAAATTGGATTTGTTACAGCAAATATTCACATAAACAGTTTTTTTTATTGTGGAATCCTTAATGTTCCAAAGAGGTTTTGAAACAAACCACTAACTTCCTAAAACAACAAAGTTAATTTTCATTCATACACTTCACTTTTCATGTATTTTTTCTTATTTTTTACTTTACAGAACTATGTTAAGCTCTTTTCTTAGTAACAGAGTAAAGCAGATAAAAAACACCTCAGCTTTTCTACAAGACTACATTTAACTGAAGAGGCTACCAATCAAAAAACAATAGGAATGTAATTTATATACATGCACAGTCTCAACTTTTAGATGTTCAATCTCTGAGGGAAAGAAAATATTATTTTTTTTAAAGCATATATTTTACAATTCTTTAAAAGCCTTGATTCCTTCCAGGATATGTCAGTGCTGTTCAGACAGTCCAGAGGGTCAAAAAATCTGAAAAATTAACACACTTCACCACTGAGGACTACTACACTAACACACCTTTTAAAAGTCTCCTCAGTTTTAGCTTACCACCTATTTTCATAATTGACTGAAAGCCTCCAATATTCTCTCAGTCTATCCAAAGATCATTTCAGGTTGCAGTATTGACATTTTGTGCCAAGAGTAAAAACACCATTACTTTAGATATCTGTTAAAAGGAAAATGATACTGACAAGTGGTAAGATAATGTTCCACACATCAGAACTACTTTTTGATTCTAAAAAGTAACTTCCCTGAAGGTAGCAGGAAAGACATTCCTTCCTCTTCCTTGGCATAATATTTGGGGCAAGCAATATAAAGGGATAAGGATATTAAGGTGAAACTGATAGGGAAAAATAACAAGTTGCAATATCACACTTTCCTTCCATCACCAATTTTGCACGCTTTTACTGTTCAGCTTCACATTTTCTTAATTGTTGCTCCCACAAAAAGTCTCCTTGTGCAACAAGTAGTCTTTATCACCTCTCCCAATTCAGGTTTAAAGAAAAGAAAAAAACATTAACTCCAAACACCTTTAAATGAAAATCCTTTACTAAACCAGAAGACTCATACCCATATATACATATATATATGGATACATCCTCTTACTCTTCTTTATGACTAGAAATTGTGTGACTGAAGAAAGAAAGAGAGGGAAAAGGTATAACCTGAAAGCCTGGTAGAGAGCAACATACCCCAAAAGAAAATGCATCTCTCCCAATCTACAGGAGGTAACAGAACCTCCTGTTCTACAGACAAGAGTGGATAATGCCTGAGGTTATGCCCATATTTCATTACTGTGCTTTTCCAAATGCTAGCGATGACTGTTGGCTTTTATATGGTTAATTACAGCTTAATAACAACTTAGGTGACTTGCTCAATTTCAGTCCATAAGTAAGCATGTTAGAAAAAGTCTAAATTAAATATTTACAAGAGAAAAGAAGTATCTGTATACAAGTGCTAAAAACATGATTTTCCATTTTAATTTATTTAGTTTTTAATCAAAAACTGAACTATACTTTATCTAGTCTGTATACTAACTAGTAAAGAGGATACAAGAAACGCATAGGAAAATACTCCAATATAGGAAGGATCTACATAAAAAAACACCACACCACACCCAGACACACCATACCCCCCCCAACCCTAGAGTAATGAAGTTCAACCTTACTTCAGGCATAGACACAAGATGTCATGCAAGTGCTAAAGTACTAAACTACTTTCTACAGCAGGGCACCCTTTCAAACGCTGTGATGAACACGATACACACACCTCTGCTAAACCACCTTACCTGATGGCCTTTCACTGTCATTCCTCTTTCAGGTGGTCTGAGCATGGCATACATTCAGCTCTTTCACTTCTTTTGGGGAAGTTACTTTACACAGTATAATATTATTTAGCATATCTATGGTACATACAAAACATACCAGGCAAAATTTCTACCACCTGAAAACTGAACAACTCCACTAGTTTTGAAGGGGAAAACCTGCAAGAATGCACGTCGTCTTACTCCACTCCCAAAACGTGATTTGACACTCGTTTTCAACTATAAAGCCGCTCAAATTTTCAACGCTCCTTCTACTCCATCCCCAGCGAAGAGAAATCAATTACAGCCAAAGCATCTACCCGGCAAGCACAAAACAAAGACCAACACGAGAACGCTTCAGCAGTTGTGTTAAATGGGAAAACACAACGCCTAACTAAATAATCACAGCTCTCAGAACGCAACCGCGCAGCAAGCAAGCATAAAAGTCAGAATAAGGCTGGCAAGACAAAATCCAGCTCTGTAGGAGCTGGTCTGCTGCAGTTTAATTTTCCAGGACTGTTCACCGTCATTAATTGTTGACTTGTTATGAAGAACAGATAGTGATTTATTTGCAGCGGGATGAAGTTACGGACCTAAATTCCTGACCGGAGGCTCTCAACGTAAACAATACATAACCTATAAATTAACCATTCTCCATCTGGCAATTCAGATGTAAAATTCATAGTTTTCAATCTACCAGGCGGCGGCAATGCCCCCCCCCCCCCCCCACAGCTTCCCCCCACCGTCCTCCCTTCTCGAGCGCTTTCTAACAGAGCCTGATGCAAAGTGGGAGGGAAAAAGAAAGAGGAGGAAAGGAAAGGGAGGAAGAAAAAAAGCTAAGCCAGTATGAAAGAACCGGGCTCGCACACAAGTAGGGACCCCCAAAGCACGGTCCCCAGCAGCTCTTCCCGCTGAGGAGCACTGCGAAGTGCGGCGCGGAGAGCCCGAGCCGGGCGGGGAGGGGACGGGGATGTCCCCGCGCTCAGCCCGGGCAGCAGCCGCGCGGGGCGGCGGGAGCCCCGCGCTGCCCCGCGGAGCGGGGACCAGGCCGGCCGCCCGGGGCAGCCGGGGAGGGAGGGGACGCCCGGGGCAGGAAGGAAAGGGACACCCGGGAAGCCGCGATCACTCACTCACTCACAGCCACGGGTGAGCAGCCTCCCCGCCCCCCCTCCCCGCCACTTCGCGCCGCGAGGAGCCACCGGCGCTGGGCGCGACACCGCCCGCCGGGCCACCGGGGCGAGGGCTGACCCCCGGGCCCCCGCGCACCCAGCCAAGGTCATCCCATCGCCCGGGGTGCTGGGCGGGAGGGGGGGGAAATTCAGTATTTGACGGCGGCCACGGAAAAGGGGGAGGGGAGCAGCCCCGCGGAGGGGCGAGGGGGATGGGAAGGGGGAGCTCCACCACGGGCCAAGGGGAGCTCTGCCCTCCCGCTCCCCTTCCACTCCCCGTCCTCCTCCAGCGCTGGCCATGGAGCTCGGTCCGGGCGGGCACCCCCCCACGCCCTCGGGAAGGGAAAATGGAGTGGGGACGGGGTGGGGGTACCCACGGCCGAGGTGCCGCGCTCCTTACCCCGCTGCAGCCGCCTCGCCTCGCTGGTCGCAGGCGGGTCCGCTCCGCGCTGCCGCCGCTCCGGGCTCGGAGAGGCGCTGCCGCCGCCGCCGCCGCAGCCAATCGCCGCCAGCCCCCTCCCCTTCCGCAGTTCGCCCCGGTCCCCCTGCCGGCTTCAAAATGGCGCCAACTCGTCTCCGGCTGCTCCAATGGAACCGCCGAGGGGAGCGAGCGCGGCCAGCGCGGGGCAGCAGCGCCCCCTGCCGGCCCGCGCGGGCAGCACCCACAGCCCGCGGCGCGGCCCGGCCCGGCCCGAGAGGGGCTGAGGGTGAGCCCGGGCCCGCTCCCGCCGCTCTGCGGGCCACTGAGGCAAGCACTTCCCCAAAACGATGAATTATTAAAGGATTGTTGTGGAAAAAATGAGGAATAAAGTCGCTTAACTGCGGAGAAAGAGCAGAAAAAGTAGCATAAGTCACTCATCCAGCCCTTTGCTCTTGCTCCGGAGACTGCAGGAGTTTGAGGGGTGCTCTCGCAGGAAAATACAAACATAAAAACACTGTGGTTTCTTCTCGCCGCTACAGCTAAAAGGCTTCATTTATTGTAGAATCATGGAATAAGCTGAAAGGGACCCATGGCCCTGCCCAGCACCATACCCTAGAGTCATACACCACGTTCCAGAGAGCGTTGTCCAAAGTTTTCCTGAAGTCTGTCCGGCTTGGCGCTGTGACCGCTTCCCTGGTGGCTTGTTCCATGGCCTGAGCCCTCTCTGGGAGAAGAACGTTCTCCTGATGCATCAGGACAGCATGTAAGTGTTTAGAGGATTATGATTTTAAAAACAAAAACCACACTTAACAGATCTGCTCAAATATACTCATGGCTTTGTCTAGTGCAAGAAACGCACTTCGACAGACTGTTAGCTAAGACATTGTAACTAGTGGTTTAAATCCTTCAGAAAGTCCCTTCAAGCTTTCTGAACTGTTAATACATTGTACCCAGTATGCCTTATCTTCATTCAGTGCTAAACTACCTCATTGTCTAATACACATTACATCAGCCCAACCAGAATTATTACATACAAATCACTCTCAGGCCCCAAAACTCCCCTTGTTTGTAGGTTTGGGTTTTTTCCCAGTGACTTATATTTGGTCAACTCCTTTTGGGAAGAAAAAAAAAGTAGAGACATAAAAGACAGAAAGACAGGAAGGTTTGTCTGACAATCCTTTATTGGGAAGGATCCTGAACTGAACTTGGAGCCCTTGAAGTCAAGATATAACTTTTCGATGCAGGTTGAACAATTTCCCCTCAGCTCCCCCATCGCTGTTTATCTGGGCTCACCGAGTAGAAAGCCTTAGGTTGGGGAATGCGTCCTTTCTCAGTGGAGCGCTTGCAGATGCGTGCAGTGTTACAAAGCAGCAGAAAACTGAAACACTCTTAGAACTCTCGTAAGACAGCTATTGAAACTGCAAAAGCCAGCGCATGACTGTGAAAGCAACCCGTGCGCTGAGATGCTCCGTAGCAAACATTTTGCACCCTTTTTCTGATGGAGCAGGTCACAGCAGCACCACTTCCAGCGCCTGATCAGGACGCCAGGAGCGGCGGACGCCCCTCGGAGTTGGACGAGGCGCTGAATAGCGGGACCTTTCCCGGGCACACTCCGCCCTGGTTTCCCGCCGGCACCGAGACACTTCAGGATTTTTTGGGAATCGGCATTTTAGAGGTGACTCTTGACTCGTCCTTCCCGGCTCCGCAGTAGCGCGCGCGGCCCTGAGGAGGGAGCCCGTCCGCCGCCGCTGCTCGCTCAGCCGCGCTCACCGCCTCGGAAAGCGCCGGGAACCAACGCTCTGCCCACGGGAGAGGGCAACACGCACCCGCTCCCTTCTCCACGCGGTCCCACCAGGAAAGAGCAGCACAGCGCACGCCGTGTCAGCCCTGGCTGTGCCCCGAGGGCAGGCTCAGCCTTCCCCACGAGAAATGTTGCGTCTTTCATGGAACTGGTGAGCTTTGAATGCTAAATTTTAGGGGATTTGCCACCTCCTGCCTGGAAGTGTGGGCAAATTGTGTTACTTACAGAAACTGTATACTTGAGAAAGATTAAAAATATTTGTGAAAAATAAATATTTTGCTTGCAGTAGGACGTACAGGGAATGTCAGTGCCACAGAACTTCCAAGATCATAGAATCATTTAAGGTTGAAGAAGACTTTTAGGCTCCCCGTGCCCAACCATTGACCCACCACTGCCAAGTCCACCACTAAACAATGTCCCCAAGTGCCATATTCACATGTCTTCTAAACACCTCTAGAGATGGTGATACCACCACTTCCCTGGACAGCCTGTTCCAGTGCTTGACCATCCTTTCAAGTGAAGAAATTTTTCCTAATATCCTAAATCTTCACTGGCACACAACTTGAAGCCATTTCCTCTTGCCCTGCCACTTGTTACTTGGAAGAACAGAGTGATCCCCTCCTTACTACAACCTCCTTTCACGCAATTGTAGAGAGCAACAAGACCCCTGCAGCCTCCTTTTGCCCATGCTAAACAACCCCAGCTCCCTCAGTCACTCCCCATAAGACTTGTGCTCCAGACTGTGTGTGCTGAAGACACTTTCTGCATCTCAGTGTTCGAGTGACAATGATGAACATAGTCAAAGAACACCCTTTTACAGCAGTATTCTTCTCACAGCTCTTTGTCTGTAAAAACATTGTGTGAAAACAGAAGACTGCAGTAACAAGGGCCTTTTAGTCCCTACTTTATCAGATTGACAATCTCTCCCCTTAGATAATTTTAGTTATCTTTCTCAATTAATTCTTTAAATTTGTTGTGTCCTTGCAGACCACAACTGTGCACTGTACTCAAGATAGGAATACATTGAGATTTCCCTCAGAGCAGTGAACTACGTTCTGTCTTGCTCTCAGTACTATTCCTGATGACACCTTACATCTCTGTTGTTTAGAGTCTGTGGGTTTTTTCAGGTTGGTTTTTTTTGTTTGTTTGTTTGTTTGTTTTGGTTGCTGTTGCAGTTTCAGTCAAAGATTTCAGAGAGCTGACATCAGCAACTTCAAAATTCCATGAACTTAGACTTCCAGGTTTGACAGGTAATTTTATGCTTTACCTTCCACTGACCTACTTCTCAAAGCCTATCTTTTTACCCATCCCCTTTTGTGAGGCCTTCTGAAGCTCTTTACCAGCACAGCACCTGATTAGCTGAAAGTGTTTAATATCATGCAAGTATCATTCTGTGTATGTTCCTTTTTCTGAGTCATTGATGAAAATTAAAGATTGTTGCATAAAGCAACATAAGTAAGGCCAAACTGACTTTTGCTGACTTTTCTCCATCCAAGAAAGTAACCAAAAGTACTTTCTGCTCCCGTCCTTCAACCATATTTCCAACTCAGCATAGGACATTTACTTCAATTCCATGACAATTTTGTTTGACAGCTTTTAGTAAGAAAGCTGCACAAATGCTCTTTGAAAGTACAAGTACGTTCCCTGTATTGTCCTTGCCCATGCACTTCCTGACTCACAAACCTGCTGGAAGTCCATGATTGTGTCACTATCTCCCTTCACAGAAATTACACTGGCCTTTCCCAACACACTGTCTTTATCCATTGGCGCTGTGATAACACTCTTTTATGGTGTTGGCCTCTCAGTGTAAGTAGGAACAACTGTCAAGGTAATGTCAGGTTTGTGAAAATGATACTTTTGTTTCCAGCATAGATAAAACACTTCCCTTTGTTTCTCTTTTAATTGTGACTCTAAAACAATTAATCAAAAGTATTTCACTAGCAAAACAATTCAGGTTAAATATATGTAATTTATATACTGAGCCCTTCACCCTGGAACGGGCTTTTGATACGTAGGAGGAAGACTTTCTACTTGCATGAGTAGTGACTTGTCTCAGAGAAAGAAAAAATTGTTCCTTTATTAGTGCTCCTCTTCAACTAAATAACTGATACTATTATGAACAAGAGTTAACTTTGCAACTAATTTTAGTATCTCATATGTCTCTTAAGTAATTTGCAAGGAAGCCACATGGAAACAGTGACTTTAGATGACTGGAATTTTCAGACTTACTGTCTCTGTGTGTGCTGTTTCCAACACTGTCTCCTTGCAAACAAAAATCAAACAGCTGAATAAGACAGAGATGCTCAGAATCTACTAGCTTCAATATATGTGCAATATAAATTCTGAAGTTTAAAAGTACCACTTTCATCTTAGTGCTAACAAGTCTGATTTTACCAGAAATACCTGTTTGTGACTGTCTTGTGGATGTTTTCTAATAGGAAGGCAAGCGTCATTAAGTACTATATGATATTTCACAAAAACAAGCAAACCAAACCAAACAAAAACCAACAAGAACAAAACTAGAGAGGATATGAGGATGTGATGTTATTCTTCAGGGCAAGGACTGCAGAAAGCCTTTCACTCCACCTACTCATCTGTTTTCTTCATTAAATAGTTAATAGCTACACTGGGACACCATTAAGATTAAATGACCTACTAAAGTAAGGCAGTCTATTAAAGCAAGAAGCATTACCCCTTCACAAAACATGTCCTCAGGAGTCCGTCATAGACTTATCTTTATCTCCGACTTTTTGCTAAAGAGGTCATTGCCTATTTGGAGACATGCATGGAAGAGAACAATAAAATGCTTAATGTTACAGTAATCACAGAAACAAAAACACAATTTAGATTTTTAATGTCCTAAAGCAGAGTCTGTCTCCTCACTGAAGTCAGGAAGTGATGGTACATATTTTGTGACCAACCAGAGCATTCTTTATGCCTTAACTCAACAAATCAAACTATCTTACTATCTCATAGGAATAGGTTAGAGAGCATTAATACACAAACCTTACATCTTCTAAAACAAGTTTGTTGTTGGGGTTTTTTTAATAGCTTTTTAAAAATTCCAGTATGACTTAACAGCTGCTTTGTTGCTAAATGTCACAGAATCTTCTTGCTGACCGTATTTGCGCAATGTATTCCTACAATTTAGCATTAACATAACCTATGGAAGTCAGCATGTAAAAAATCACACTAGTAAGGGGAAAATTTTTTTCTTGCCTTGGTGCCTTGCAGATAGGTATGACAGCAGTGAATACAGTAGTGAATTGGTATTTTGGGAGCCTGTACCAGTAGTCTTTCTTTCCCTGGTGATTAGCTCAGTTAGTCAGTGAATTAAATTAGTTTCTCCTCTGAGTTACCTATAATTGATTTAAGTGCTCTCCATCCTTAATTGAGATATAGGGATAGGAGGTGGGAGAGGATAGTACACAACTTGAATATTCTTAAGCAATGCCATTAGCATTACAAAATGGGGGGAAAAAAGAACTTTCTACTGTAAGTTGTATCTGTAAAGTGAGCATCTCAGTTGTTCAGCTTCAAGAAATAAAAGTAATTTAAGGTAAAAGCTGAGTGGCTAAAATGAACAAGTATTTGACCAAACAGAGGGGATGTCAATATGGACATAACTAAGCACGTTGCACTAAACTTTTGTAGTATTTGATCAGCTTTTTTCTTCTTGCTTAAACATTAGTATATTAAGCATTTAATACTTTAATATATTGTGCTTCATAAAATGCTGGGTATTTTTTAGTTGCTCTATCTAATGCTTTCTTTCTTCTACTCACACTTCTTGCTTTTACCATTCCACTGTCTGCCCTCTGTTTAAAGCTACTTACTTTAATGTCCCATTGAATTTCAGTCTACTGAAGGCACTGCACTCAGCCTCTTTCATTTTTATGTAAATGGGAGATGCTATTTAGAGAGTCCCGCAGACTAAGCAGTGACTGGACCCTCACCTTGAGTGTCAGCTTCCTAGAAACTCCCCATGCTCTACTTTGAAAGACATGAATTGTTTCGAATCCTGTTTCCTTGGCTGGCTTTCACAGCCCAAAAGCTCAGCTTTGTTGTGGGCCAGCAGTTGTTATATTGTCTAGAGTCTTAAAAGTTAAATCTCACCATTCTTTTACTTCTGTTTTGCTGTAGCACTTGAGACCTAAATAACAGAACAGGTGCCTTACTGCCAAGAAAAAAATCTATGTATCCTGCAGATTTCAGATTTTAAAAAATTATTAAATGAAAGATTTCAAGAACCTCCAAAATAAACTAACTTGGTATTACTTTTATTTTTGCCCCACTATTTTTATCTCTGAAAGTATTCATCCAGTACCAGAAGGGAATCAAATAACAATATTTAAATTACAAACTAGTTATATCATAGTCAAAAGAAATACTAACCTAGCCATGGCTTAAACATCACTTGCTACAATCTGTTGAATATATAAAATAACACTACTACCTCACATAATCAGCAGGCTACCTGGAACTATTTTTTTTTATTTGTCAAAATATATAACTTTATCAAAACTCTAATACTTGAGGTGATTTTCAAGTTGAAGTTTGAAAATAAAAGCCTCCATATTATCTGTAGAAAATAATAAGTAAAAAGCTCTTACCATATTTTTACCACTTTGATGTGACATTTACATACCAGAATTCCTCATTGCCATATAAAAGCTTCAGAAAAATGATTTGGCAAGCAACATTCCTGGTTTGTTGAGTGAATCAATTCTCTTAAAGTTCACCAGAATTTCTCCCTAGAGATAGTCTAAAGTCAAAGATTTAAAGTCAAAGAATTACACAAAAGAATATCTTCAGTCATCTTGAAGCCTCACATTTACAAACAAGATTTAGTAGAGTAACAAGACAAATTATGACCTAAGGCCCTTTAGAAAGAGGCATAATTAAATCTAAGTCTGTAACTAGTCCTCTTGAACTCAAATAGATGCTATATTTAAATGTTATTAGAACAGTGTTATGAGAAGAAGAAAGAACACTCTACTATGTCATCTGATAATGATATTACAAGATCTAAATAACTGAGCTATCATTCCATATTAACCCTTAAACAAAAAAGCCAATCTCAAATAGTGTCCATTGGATAATTTTATTTTTTCCCCTTTTAATAACAGATGGAGTGTCATCATTCTGTCTATCTTAAATTTGCCTGATCTTTTATATTAAAAGGCATAACACAGGCATTTATTGTTTCACTAACAAGTATTTAATTTTCTGAGTTAATATTTTCATGCCAGCTACCTTCTTTATGCTGAGTTATTTTGCAAAGTTTTATCTAAAATGTTTCTGAAAGCCAATTTAATAGAAACCTTTCCATACACAAAAGAACAGTATGATGTTTTTATTAAAAATACCTAGTTCTCAAACAGGAACAAAAGCCACCAGCTTAGAGGAGGCAGGACAGCAATTAGGCAACACAATGGGTGGGAAAGAGTAACAAAAGCACTTTCTCTGGCAGCAGTTTCATTTTAGTGTGGTTTACCTGTAATTTGAAATTGCACCTTAAAGCTTTTTTTTTTCCTACAGAACCTGAAATTGGGCCCATGCACAAGAAAGCAGTGCAACAACTTTGCTTGGCACAAGTACCAGAGATCTCTGCATTACATTTAAAGTATCAACTATATCAGTGAACCATAAAGGAATCAGGATGGTCCTCCAAAATGGTCAGTTGCCATCTTCCCTTTTTAATGTAGGAAAATCAAATGGAAAAACTACTCTAAGAAAATGCTCCATTTGCAAGTTTGAACACTCAAGTTATATAACTCAAAACTCTTTTTTTTTTTTTTAAATAATATTACTCATTTCCCATATACATATAAATTGATGTGATATGTAAGGTTTGAATCAACTTAAACTTACTTGGAAAAAGGAATCAAAATCTGATTACATAAGGTGGCAAATTTTCCTTTCACTCTTCTCTTAGATCAGTTAAAGCCTATAATTCATCAGCTAATATGAAGAACTAATAAATGTCTAGGTACACAGGATATTTTTTCATAACTTATTATCTATGCAATATCACTACCTCACTCTTAGATTTTTACCTCTGTGAGACACTTCCACCCCAATCATAGATGCATGTTACAGAAGCGTTGTTTGGGTGACCCATAGCAGTGCTACATGGTAGCATTCTGAGTAACTTTATAAACATAGATAAAAATGAAATTATAAAATTCAGACTCCTCTGAAAACAAAGAAAAAATGTGATCTCTTAATGCTTGTTTGTAAATATTTTCAGTATTACAGTGTTCACCCTCTTGGACATTGCGTTTTCCTACCCTATCAGCTTCTCCTTACGTTTCAATTTTTTTTTTTTATGATCTAGTGCAGGACAAGGAATATGTGGGAATTATTTGCAGCTTTGTCTCAAGCAAGAGACTTCCCATGCACTACATAATTCCCATGTAGGAGCTGTAGCAGCTGTAACAGGATCATCAGGGAAAGTGTATTTCATTATACTCAATGAGGTTGAAAAAATGACATTAGGATACTGCCAGTTGCAACACGTGGCTTATTTAATTAGGTACAAGTAACAGGAGAACTCCCCAAATTAAAAACATCTAAGACAATTACTACACACACAACATGAATGTTTGAGAGCTCTGATCTCCAGATATTACCTTCAAAATGTCCATGTACAGCACTCTTTCTCTAAATGGTTAGCTTGGGTGTTGCATAACATAGCCTGTGTAGGGAAGCACATAATTACTATTACAGATGAAAAATAGTGGCAAACTGGGAGATTCACTTCAACAGCTCACTTCTGATCTAGATTAAAATGCTACCAAAGACACATCCATACTTTCCAACAAAACAAGGCCATCATCTGACACAGGAAAGGAGATCACGATTCGGTTGCAGAGTTGGCAGGAAGGAATGCCTGGTCAGTGGATTTGGACAGTTTTCTTTCCACCATTTATAGTAAATAAACAAATTGCAGTGACTTTACAAATCATGTACTTTAAAATGTTCATAATCCATTCGGGTGACGTGAAAGAATAAATGTTGCAGGTATTTAGAATGGGCGCATCACTTACTGGGGCTCGTGTGTGCACTAATGAAATTTGGGGAATTATTATTACAAGACTGAGGGGGGTTTTTTGGGAAAAATGTGGTTTGCATTGCATAGATTCATAAGATTTGGAAAAAAAAAAAAAGTAGTTGCACTATATTAAACTTTTACTTTATACATGCAGGAGGGAAGTTGCAAATCCACGTTAAGTATACAACACGCGTCTGAGAAACTTTTTTCAGTTTTTTCACTAGTGACAATCCTCACCTGAGCTCTGTTGGCACACCCTCAGAAAGACCAGCACACGACCCAAAGCGAGCGCCCGACGGGCTGAGGGCAGAGCACCGTAAATCCCAACCCCAACCCCAGCGCTGGCGCCGAGCCCTTCCCGCCGGGCAGAGCGCGCGGCGCGGGGGGAAGGCTCCGCCCACTCCCGCCCCTCGCGGCGCCACGCGCGGGGTGAGGGGGCAGCGGGAGGCGGCGCCATCTTGGGAGCGGGGGTCGGCCGCGCTGCCCCTCCGGCGGCCTGGAGCCGCTGCCTTGAGGTTCGTGTCCTCCCCGGCGTGTGGCTGCGGCGGCTGCTGCTCGGCCGGGTCGGGAAGGGAAACGAAGCCGCTTCTCCTCCGCCACCGCCGCTGCTGCCATCGCCGCGTGCCACCGCCGGGCGCGGAAGGGGCAGCGTGGGGATGGCGGTGTCAGCGCGCAGGAGCCGGCGGCCGCTGAGGTTGTGTGGTGTGGGCGCCGCGCTGAGGGAAGTGTTTGTGTGTGGGAGAGAGGAGTGGGCTTTGCACCGTGGGGAAGGGAGGGACGGGGCGGCTGATGCACCTTCCTGAGGCTTGGGGCCGGCGGTCGGGCCTTCGCCTCGGACACGGCGCTGCGAGGCCGGTGCGGGAGCAGCGCCCGCTTCCCCGGCTCCCAGGTGTGTCCTGGCGCCATGTGAGGGGCGCTGGGCTGTGCGCCTTGTGACCGCCCTACGTTCCGTGCGAGGAAACCCAGCCAGTTCTCCTCTCTGCAGGTTCTGCCAAATAGGCCTTATTTTTCCGTTTGGGAAAGGTGTTGTACAGGTGGAGTTCAAGACCTTGAGTTAGTTAGTTGATTGAACCTTCTGGGTGTTTCACATGTCAGTTAAAGTGTGAATAAGTTCTGGCGTCGTTCGATGCTTACAACTAGTTCTTTACAGAAATGATACAGACCCGAACTTGCCCCATTCTAGAGGTGAGAGTGTCAAAGAGACTGCACTTTCCTTAAAGATGTTTGCTCTGTCCTCGCCAAGGACGCAGGTGGATGTGCTTTTGCATGCAGCTTCACTCTCTCCAAGGTTAGTGAGGGAAAGTCTTTTAGAGGTTAGCAAGAAAAGATTTTCATATGTGGGACAGTCACAGAGCAGCATTTTGTGTCATTGGAGATCTTGTCATGCAGCAAGTGTTCACACGGTTACTGTTTTAATGCCACATCAGGAAATGGGGTCTGCTTAAACACCATCCCAGAAGAAGATGAGGACATAGAAACAAATGAAGTAACTTCTTTTACCCCAGTACTGTATTTGAGGGGAGGCAAAGTAACTTTTTTTTTTAATAGATGGGGATAGATTTTATGATTAGTAGTAATGTCATACTTGCTTACTTATAGACAAAAATGAAGAGCTAAGAAGCTGGAGGTATACATAAAACACATAAATCTTGAGAGGAGGAGAACATTGTACCGGTTCTGGGGAAGAGAGAGAGTTGCATGGCTATGTTTCTTCCCCTTCTGACAGTAATGCTTTCTTCCAGGTACTAAAGTCAAGTGTGGACAGTAGAATCTCCTTGGTTTAGCCAGTTTGAGAATGAGAATGGCAGATTTCTCTTCTTTTGGACGGTAGGTGAGAAAATGCCTAGAGTAACAGCTTTTCTTGTCGGTTTTGCAAATGAATGTGATCGGGTAACGGTTACTTAAAAATCTTCACATAACACTACCTACAGATCCTTTTCAGATAAAGAAATTATTTTCTTATCCAGGATGGAGGATATGAGATACTTTGCTAATGTTTAGTTGTAGAAATTTGAAATGTTTCAGAAAACAGTAAAATAAACCTTCCAGTAGGAGAAATGTATTCTTTCTTGTTTGAATTTATTTTGAGGGGAAAAATTTGCTCTTTGTTGTATCCTGTGTAGGCTTCAAAATCCAAGAAATTCAGACTAAGGGATGGATAATAGTATACCATAGTGGTTAATGCAATCTTCCTTTCTAATAGCCTGTCTCTGAATCTGTCCGAAACTTAGTGGTTTAGTTCTTAGAATGCAATCTGTTTTGGACAGGTATTTTTTGTGTGTTTTATTTTAGAAGATATGCAAGCAAATGGTCTTGGTCCCTAACAAAAGTCTTTAGTAGTTCCAAAACCAGAACCATCCATAACAGGTTGCAGCTTTGATTTTTACTTGACTAGTTCAAAATTACAAATAGCAACCAGCACCTGTTTGATTGATGTTAAATGAGTTAGTTGATTTTGGTTCATGTCGCAGAAAACAGTGCTCATGGTTGTAGTATTTGCATTTTTGTTCATATTAGTAATGATGTCAGGCATCAGTTTGTGCATTGGAAAGGAGATTTTCAAATGCTTGTCAAATAACAACTGGTAGAGAACACTAGTAACATAGGTCAGAGATTGCTGATGTAATTAATTTTTCAAATAGTCACATTTTAAAAGCATGATTTCTAAATTATTTAAGGCATATCATAAAATGTGACTGCTGCACTGATACAGCACTCATGCTTTTTATTAAAGATGAGCGATAAGTCATGTAGCAATCTCTTTTAAACTATACTTGTGGTAGGTGATGTATGTTTTTCATGTGGATGAGTACATTCTAGTTGTGACCATGGAGAGTGTGATGTCATAGGCCTGAATAACTTCAGTTTTTTGATACTTTACTTTAAAAAAGTGCATGCTGATAAAGTATTCATTCTTTTTTCTAAGGTGCTTCATGCTGAAAATACAGTAAGGCTCTTGGAGTCTTAGGACGAAATCAGAATTGGACCATATTCCAAAAGAATGAAGTCAACAGAAGGGGCTTGTGAGAAATTCCCTGAGGATGATAACAAAGGTACTCAGAACAAAATGGATGTTGAGAGAAAATCAAATGATTGGATACCTACGTGTGCCTTAGGTAACCAAGGGCAAAATGAAATGCAGAAGCAAGAGAAAATACCTGCTGGTGCCTTGGGATCCTTGAATGAAGTTCTCCCTGAAAATAATCCAGTGCTTAGTCAGCCAGTTGATTTAGAAACTGTGCAGAATATACATCCTCCATTTGACTCTAAAGTTGAAGAAGAGAAGGACCCTTCTATTACAAATAATGCTGATGAAGATAATATTGAGAAAAGCGGTACATCATTCTTAGTAAATAGAAATGAATCAGATGAAGACTTTTTTACAAGCAAGGATTTTATAGGACCTATTTACAAACCTAGCAAAAGTAACGAAGAGGACAAATCTGGCAATTGCAATGAATGGAACACTGGAGGAGATGAGAGTGAGTTACATGAAAACAGATGTAAGAGAAAGGAGGTGAAGAAGCTACAGGCTGTTTCTGCCACTGTACCAGAAATAGATGATGAACTGAATCAGTTCTATAAAGAGATTCATGAGCTGGAAAAAGAAAATTTAGATACTAATGTTCAGGAAAAAGAAACTGAAATTTCTCAGGAGCAACACTCTCCATTTAACTCTAGTCAAAGCTCACAAGAGAATTATCAACCTGTGCTTTTGGGAACTCCACAGCCATTTTATGAGAATGGACAGTGTTGTTTGGGAGAACAGAACAGTCAGAAAACAAACAATGAGCAGCAGTTAGTTGTGGAAACAACTGAAAATACCTTTAATGATCAAGTAGATACTTGGAACTGCTCAGTGCCTGAATTCAGACCTGCTTGGCAGAATAGAGCATCTTTCAAAAAACCTCAGGGACCTTTTCCTCCTAGATTAAACCATCAATCCTGTTTTCACATATTTGATCCCCCACCACAAATCCCAAATGTTCCCCTTTCTCAGAATGGGGGACTTCCTTACCAAAGTTACTATCATTGCCATGGAAATACTGATACCAACAGTCATGGTCCATTGCTTGATCAAAATACCAACTATTCTGGTCCTACTGACATCCATACTACTCAGGTCTTCAGGAATGGGAATAATGATCAGATTGGACTCCAAAGCAGTGGTTTCTGTGAAACCAGAGAAGAGTGTTGGAAGGATCCGAAAGCTGACAGTACAGAAGGAATGCACAGCTTTTCTTCATTGCAGTTATCTGAAGAAAGATTCAGTTGTTCACAGAAATTGCTTCTAATCTTAAGAGGCCTCCCAGGTTCAGGGAAATCAACCCTTTCTCGGTAAGTAAAGAATTAAAGCTTGAGAAGCTTATTCAAGTAAAATTTTTAAAGAATTCAAGTATATCTGTAAGCACTAAGGAAACTTTTTCATTTGTAAATTAGACTCTTAAAATGCAGTACTTTAATGCTGTCATTTGTACTTAAAGAGTGCAAGTGACAGTACAGTAGTTTCACAACCATAACGTGCACCCCCCAGGAATCTGCAGAATTCACAACTTTGTAGATCATATAAGGTGCACCGGACTATAAGGCGCACTTTTTATTTGCCACGAAGATCCGTGCTGCACGCAACAAAGTAACGAATTAGTAATGGAAACTCGCGATCATGGAGTTTACTGGCAGGAGCACAATTTGGAAACATTTTTCACAGATCGGCGTAGGCTTTCAAAGGCAGCCCCAGGCACCCTCCCCGTGCAGTGGGCCCTGGCACTCCTGCCTGCCCCCGGTGCCGGCAGGCGTGGCTCAGCGCAGCTGCGGGGCCGTCTCCCCCTTGCGGCTCCGTGCTGCCGCGATGCTGTTCCCCCTTGTGGCTCCGCGGAGCCACTGTGCCGTTCCCTCGCTCGGCTCAGCGCTCCTGCCATGCCGTTCCCCCTCACGGCTCTGTTGTGCCATCATGCTGTTCCCCCTTGAGGCTCCGCGGAGCCGCCCTGACGCCCGTCCCTCGCTCCGTGGTTCGGCCGCCCTGACGCCCATCCTCACTCAGCGGCACGGCCACCCTGGCCCCCCTCCTCGCTTGGCGGCGTGGTAGCCCTGGCCCCTGTCCTCGCTCAGCTCGGCGGCTCGGCTGCCCTGGCACCTGTCCTCGCTCGGTGGCACGACCGCATTGGCACCCGTCCTTGCTCGGCTCGGCGGCTCGATTGCCCTGGCGCCCGTCCTCACTTGGCGGCTCGGCCACTCTGGTGCCCCTCCTCGCTCAGCTTGGCGGCATGGCCGCTCTGGCCGCTTCTCACCCCTTCCCCGCAGTTGGTGGCAGCACCACCGCTTCTCGCACCTTTCCGGCGGCTGCATGGGCAGCGCCGCCTCTTCTCGCCCCTTTCCCACGGCCGCAGGGGCTGCACCACCGCTTTCCCGCGCCTGGCAGCTCTTCGCTCCCCCCACAGCCGGCGGCTGCTCATTCCCTCTCCGCCAGGGCTGGGGCAGCTCCCTCCCTCCCTGCGCAGCTCCTGCCAGCTGTGGCTGCCCGCTCCCGCCCCTCCTCGTGACTCGGCGCTCCCGCAGCACCGCCCCCTGCTTGCGACTCACACTGCCGGGGTGGCAAATGTCGCAACTTTGTCCGTCATATAAGGCGCACCGGACTATAAGGTGCACTTCCAGGTTCGGGGGAAAATTTTAGTCAAAAGGGTGCATCTTATAGTCGTGAAATTACTGTAAACCCTAAAAAGGTTTATTTGGGGGTTTTGTCTCCCTCAGAGTTTTGATCAGCTGGAGCTCCTCTGTGTTAAATTTAAAATGTTGACCATCCGTTAAATTGCATAGTCTTACTCTGAAATTTTTATACTAGTATGTGATGGTCTGCTTCTTTTTTAATTTTTAAATTCCCTAATTTAAAAAAAATCCTCCATCAAATCTAACAATGTCAGTTTGACTGAACCAGAAGTCCTTTTTCATGCCCATGCAAAAATTTTCAAAGACCATTAGAAGAATGCTGCTACTCTGAAAATAATTGTTTGGGTGTATTGAAACTGAGCATTATCTCATTCTTTTTTTTCACAGTATGGTCTGTCAGTTGCTTTCTTATTTATGAACAACTCACAAGAAAAGTGTTACTTTTTCTTCAAAATATACTTGTTAGAGTCTGACAGGGTTAAAAGCAGGTACTGCCTCCAGCTTGGATTTTCCCTTTGTGTTTTTTTTTGACCTATTTTAATAAGCACGAAAAGGAAGTTGCTAAATCACTACTTACTGATTGAGATTCATCCAGAAACTACCTCACAGATGGCATGTCTTCTGTAGTTATCATCTGTTGTATGCAAGGAGTCTGTGAAATAGTTAAGGTGATCACCTTCTTACTTGTTTTTTATGTAAAAGAGTAATATTCTGTTAGTGGATTTAGGAGACAGTCATCTTCATATTACAGCTAGAAATCTCTAGTAGGTATTTGTCTTACATGTTTCAGTAATTTTTGCTATAACTTTTTATAGTTAATGATTGCTGTATTTTGCAAACCTGCATTTTTGAATCTTCCTATCTCCAGTTGGTATTACTGCAATAATTCCTTTAATATGTGAAGGCAACATAAACAATTTTTTAAATAACCCTGTGGAAAAAACTCCTGCCTCATTCAGTTCAGAGATTGGATAATACTTAATATGAAGATACCAGATATACTTGTTTTCCATGTTTAGTGTGCTAAATTATCTCTAAATCTTTCTCCAAATATGACTCATATTATCTGAAAAATTCTAAGTATTTTCAGGTTTTTAAGAACACATTTTTGTGCTTTTTTCATCTCTCATTAGTGAGATCAGTTACTAATTTTATTTAGCAGATGGAAAAGTGGGCACTATGAGATCAAGGTTAAGAATAGTTACCAAAAGTGAGTGCAGAATTTGAGTGGCATGGGGCTTGTTTTTCAGTGTATTCAATTACATGCAGTTTCATGTGTTTAATGCTTGCTTGCAATTGTTAGTTCCTATGAAATCATGGGTCTTGGATACCTTGGGGAAAAAACATCCCAGAATAAATAAATGGGTGCTGATGGGGAAAATACCTTTATTATTAGTTAAGTCTTAATAAACATGTTTTGAACCTGTTTTTCTATGTAACATGATAGAATTCTGCAGCATAGACTAGGAGAGCAGTGATGTTATATCTGAGGTCATGTTAGTACCTGCAGGTATCTTTGCAGATGCAGCATTTTTGGCAAACAAAACTACCATTTGTGCTGGTAAAATGACTGTATGAAGGAAAAGCAGAAAACGGACATTTTCTGTGTGGATCAGTGCTAGAGGGAAAGGAGGTGTATCTTGCAAGTGGGTTTCCCAAGCAGGAAACCCAGCAGAGCCAGTAGTGAGACCTTGGAATCTCAAATTTCTATTTATGTTTTGTGCTGAGTAAGGGTTCTTAAGTACAGCCACTTTTCTTCCCGCTCACAAACTTGGCTTGTGTATGTCTTGAATCCTCCACCGAAGTTTTTTTTTTTCATTTCTTTCATTTTTTTCATTTCTTCCATTACACCTAATCTGTTGGAATTTTGGGCACATTTTTTGGAAGAGAGTAGTGGATGTGAACCAATCCATTGTTCTGTTTGGTGGAGGTCTGTCACAGTCACTGGATCAGGTCAGGTATGCCTTTGTCAGGCCTGATCTTAAAAGCAGCACAGAAATTTCTGTGGCCTTACCAAACTTCTCCAGTTCAGTACAAACCACCTAAGTAAGGAAGTTCTTCCTGATCTCCAAACTGAAGTTCCCAAGCCATAATTTGCATGTCCTGTGTAATAAAATGTGTTGTTACATGGTAGAATATGGCTCATCTTATTTGCAGCTTCCCTTCTGATAAGGGAGAGCTTTATTCACTGTAGTGGGCTGACATCAGATCTTTTACTGTCTCCACTGCCAGACTAAACAAAGCTAGCTGCTATTAATCTCTCCTTGGAGGTCGTACGCCTGTAGCCATCTTGGTAGCCATCTGTTCAGCCCTCCGATTTTTTCAGCATGTCTTTTGAACTGGGAAGTCCCACACTGGACACAGTGTTTCAGAATTGACTGCACGAGAGTCAGGCAGAGTGTGGGTGATACCTTCTCAGGTGATCTGCTGGCCACACTTCCTCTACTAAAGCCCAGGTGGTAATTTGCGCCACCTTTGAGTCACTCATCTCGTTTGGTGTCCACTGTAATCCTCAGACTCTTCAGCATAGCTGCTTGACCACTCACTTTCCTGCCTGTGCTGAGGCTTAGGTTTCATCAGTTGTAGAACTTTACTCTTTCCTTGTTGAGCTTCCTGGTGTTTTGCTTAGCCCAGTTCTCAGGTTTCTCTGTGGCCTTCTGGATAGATACTTCACTGTTCAGCTCAGTGTTGAGCTTCACTGCTGATTTGATGTCATCTGCAAGTTCTTTGCCTCATTGTCTAGGTTAATGAAGATACCAAAAAAGTGGTCTTGCTATGTCCTTTGTTGTTCTCTGCTTGTTACTGGCTGGGAGATGATGTTGGAAGCTTTGATAATTTCTGAGTATGCTGCAGTCGTCACTCAGTCCTTATTGACATAGGCACTTGTTTCATCAGAGAGTGCATTCTGGTCAATAAAGAATGATTTGTTTGTTGCAAACCCCACATTGACTCTTCTTGGTTAATTTCCTTAATATGTTTGGAAACAGATGGATGCCTGCCATTGTTTCCAGAACAGAGCTTACGTGAGGTTGAGCAGCCATTAGTTCTTTGTCTTTACTTGCTTTAAATATAAGCATAACGTCAGCCATGTCTGGCTCACTGGGGAGCTCCCCTCATCTCATGGATTTATTTCCTGTGTCCACTTGACTTAGATAATCCTAACCCCTAAGGCTGATATGAAATCCTGTTTCTTAACCATCCATTTCCATTTTTGTTTTCCTGTTGATTTCCAGTCATGGCTTTTGGTCTGTCCTCACTAACTACATACCTGCTTCTAAATTCTAAGCTGATTTCTTCAATTCTGTCTCCATCCTGTTTCTTCCTGGGTTCATTTTCTCCCTGTTTCAGACAGTTGTATTATCTCCCTCCCAACTTCATTAGACCAAATGTCTTCCCTCTGCTTCACTCTTGGCCCTGTTTCCTAGCTCTACTGCCACTACCAAGTCACTTGTTCAGTGTTTATACCACGATGCTTCCTGTGTCCTCCTATTTTAGGCCAATTTTGTTCTTTCTGTTACCATTCTTGTGTTGGAAGAAATGTGTTCTTATAATGCAGTATTGATCCTGAATCAACTTCCTGCCACTGCCAGATCGCTCTGTTCAGGCTTGGGTTCACTGCAGTGAGAGTCATGAGTTCTTTTCAGTATATTTGCTGTGCACATGGCATTTTAAAGTTGTATGCATTGGGCAGATTTACAAAAAATTTTTGCAGGGCAAACAAACACATGTGCTTTGTCAGATTTCACTTCCTCAATCCAAAACTTCTCAGAGAAAAACTTGGAATAACAAAATGCTATACAAATACTTTGTTTTTTCCTTGATTTTTGTAAGAGATTGAGCATTTAGTTGAAAATGGTTGAAAACAGTTTGGCCAGACAGATACCCAGCAGTGTTAACTTTAGCCCAAGTAATCAAAGTCTGCTGCAATGAGAAGTAGATGGTAATGTGATCTTACAGTCCTGGAAAAGTTACAGGAAAAGAGACTTGTATTTTAAAAATATTTTGCTATTGAAGTTGGCAGCAATTGCAATTTGGCTTTTCTCCATAAATATCTAAGCATCAATTTGAATAAAAGGGAGCTTAATGAAATTGAAAGAACATATATTAGTGTAATTTAAGAAGTCCACTTTTAATTAAATCCAGGAATATTTAAAGACAGTTGTCTTTCTCGGGGCCATTCTTCCTCAGAGCAAAGTCTTCTGAACGGAAGAGTTAGAGTTGGTGTTTTATAGCTGCATGTAGAAGCAGTGGTGTACTGTTGTTTCTAATTATGTATTTATTAAACCATGTTTTTAGAGGAGCATTTACACAATTCAGTAATGTTGCACATGTTGAAACTATATTTAGTTACTGCCTATTTTTTTCCTCATCCACAATATGTTAGCAATTTTAAATAAGTGAATTATTAGATTGAGATACTTTTTTTATTATAAAATCATTTATCAAAGTAGGTTTAACAGGTTACAGATTAGGGGACCATTTTAGTTTTAAAGAAAAAAGATTGGCGTGTGTGCATGCATGCACACATGCATTGGAAAAAATGTATATTGGTTTGATGACTAGTTAATATTTTGGTTTCAACATGAGATTTTTGTATGTCAGGATAATAGCTTCTATTAGATCAGATAGCATTTCTGGAAAAAGTAGGTGAGCTGCTGTAATTTCAGTGTCCTACTGTGTTCAGAGGTGTGTGTTTGCTTGGAGGGAAGGTTTATAGTGGAGAAGATGTATTACAGCAGTTGGATAATATGCTGCTCATTTCAAGCATAGGCTCATGTGCATGCTGACTAATCTGTCATTTGACTCTCATTAGAAATACATTTATCTTTTTTTCTTTTTTCATCTCTTAAAAGTGGGTTTAGATAGTAATGATGCTTTCTTCCTTCCGTTTTGTTCTTTCTGTTCTCTAGTTCATGGGCCTGGGATAATTTTTTATTTCCAAACATGTGTTAGAGATAAATTAATTATTCCATAAGATGTCAACCAATAGTTTTCTGCTTTGAATTTTAGAAGTTTAAATACTGTGAATTCTGAAGGAGGTAATTGTCAGGCTTTTAAAGTTATGTTTTGTCATTTAATTTCACAATTTAGAAAGAGGTTCCAGTCATTACTGTAGTACTTGAAGTTTCAGTTCATAAACTAATGATTTTGTGATAGCTTGTGTGTTGTGTATGGGATACGGGCTCTGTTACCTTGGCCTCTTTGGTAACTACTTTGCCTTCTCAAATTTTATGGGTTTAGGATTATTGCAAATACAGTTTACTATATTAAATCTGTTATTTTGGTTATATTGGTTAATTAATAATTGTGGTGTGTTCTGAACTTCAAGGAATACTAACAAGCGATTTCAAGAATACACTTTATTGATGGGTGTGCAAGATTTCTGAACCCTTGTCACTGTATTTCTTTATTGCTACTAATGGTGTCTGGAAGATACAACAAAAGAATTCGAATAAGAGAGCTATTATTCAGAACATGAGGAAATAGTCAGTTCTTAGAAATAAAAATGAAAATCAGTGTCTCATTAGTGTTGATTTGTCATTTGATATATTCCTATAGAAACCCGATGCTCAGGCCACTAGGAACTGTAGGGGTGTGTCCCCCTACTCAGTCAATAGAAGAATCCCAGATAGTATTTGCTATCTTTTTATTAAGGTAGATGGTTCTATAGGTATGTGTATATACATTCAGCACACAAGGAGTGAGTGTGGAAGATGGATCCAGTTTTCCTAGCATTATTAGTTGGCAAATGTAGCATACTGTAAATAAGATAATTGAGCTGTGTGTGAAATCACAGCCAAGTAACTTAATGAGTATTCATTTGTTAAATATTTTATACCAGAGAGGAAGAGGGATAAAAAAATTGGTGCTGTGTGTGTGTGGTGTATGATTTACTGGTGCCATTTGATCTATTTAGAAAAAAAATAGATGATTAATCCTCTTACACTCTTCTAAACCAGTATAATACACACCCTATTGAAAGATCTAGGCTCTGACAAAGCCAGTTATTTATCAGTGTTCAAATAAAGTGGGCACACTTTTCAAACAGCATTGCTATTTGTCCTGAAGCAACCCTAAAGCTCTGGAAAAGGAAGAACAAGGAGGAAATAACAGTTTATATGCAGCTTTGATCACGTTACTTGACACTGCACCATTAGTAGTTTCTTCTGGTTTTTAGTAATCTGAATTTTGTTGTCCATATGTCTGTATCTGAAGAGCAGGAATAACCAGCAAGATAGTTGTGGTACAATAAACCTGTAGGAGTATAATCTAGCGTGTAATAGAGCGTCCCAGTCATTAAACTGTGATCCATAACGGGCTGTTGTTGGTGACAGGTGGCAAAACACAGCTAATTTCTTATGTAGGGATTACATTTAAGTAACTTTTCATGCAGATATGTGTGGGAAAGCTTGGTAACTTAGAACTAGCATATCTTTGTTCCCCTATTTGGGATCTGGCCAATTCTTTTTTCTTCCTGCCACCTCAGCAGTAGTGCAGTCCCACATACTGCTAGTGCAGTTGTGCTTTTGTAACCTGTGGGTAGGTTGCCTATTTCTGAGCTGGAATAGTTGCCTAAATTTCCATAGGACAGTGATATCTCAGTGTTGCAGTGAACTCTACATACTCTGTGTCACTAACTGGCTGATTTCTGTTTTCAGATTTAAATATGCCATGAAATTAAAAAGAGACAAGGCGGTTTGAAGTCCAATCTACACCTATTCTGCAGGCTGGATTTTAAACAGAATTGTACTGTTGTGTCCGTTATATAAGGTTTTCCTTTAAACACCAATTTCCAAGGACTTTCTGAAACTAGGTTTACATTTGAGGAATGAAGAGTTCTCATGACCAGATTGCTTTCTAGACATATTTCTGAGTGAGGATTGAGATGGAAAATGTTAGCAAATGTATTGAGTTATTACAAGGTACTTGGAACTTAATGTAGTGTAGTGGTAAAATTAGATGGATATTGTCTTGGGAGTGGAGAAGAAACAAGTACAGAAATAGTACAGAGAGGAAATATTGCTTTGATTTGGATTAGAATTATTGATAATATGAGTATGCTTTTTATAAATCTGTTAGAAGTTTGCAAGAAGTTCAGAAATAGGTCGCAGTTCATATTTCTTTAATGTATTAATCTATCTGAAAATTAAAAGTGAATGTATTTTTATCTTTTCTCTTAACAGTATTCTGCTTGGTCAAAGTTGTGATGGCGTTGTGCTCAGCACCGATGATTATTTTCGTCAGCAGTATGGATACACCTATAATGCTGCTCAGCTTGGTGATGCCCATGAGTGGAACCGGAAGAGAGGTTGGAATGAATAAAAGGCATCCTATTAAGCTGTGTTACATAGAGGAAATAGAAGTGTAGCATAACATGTATGAGTATTGAGAGTCTGTATGAAAAGGATTTTGTTTATTTTAGCAAAGCATATATAGGAGTATTTCAAATAGTTATTATAGTTTAATTCATGTATATATATGCCTTAAGTTTTGAACTTCTACAAGGTTCAGAGTTAAAAATAGATATCCTTGTTTCTTTGGGCATTAAGTTCTTATTTCTACTTCTTTTCATTCCTGCCTGTACCTTTTATTATTTCTCTTAGAACATAGTGTTTCAGTCAGAATAGATTAGTGAGAGAAAATCTGGGCCAGATTTTTTTTTTCAGTTGAACTACATGTGGTTTATTAACTTGACCAATTTTTCATTGCAGCAAAGCAAGCAATGGAGCAGGGAAAATCTCCAGTTATAATAGATAACACTAATACTCAAGCCTGGGAAATGAAGCCATACGTGGAAGTGGTAGGTTTTGTTGCATGATTGTCACCTGTAACAATTTTTCACATTACCCTGGCATGTGATAAGTTGATGTGTGTTTTTCAGAAACATTTTTACTCAAGTTTTTAAAGACAGAGACTGCTTATTGATAATGTTTAGTAATTGCTGTGGCAGTGGTTTAGATCAATTCAAGGATTGGCTCGGTTCAATTTGCTTAGCCTGCAACAAAAGCTAAGACAGATTGCGGGTAAGTGAAATTCAGCATAGTACCACAGCAGAGTAGGCTGCTGCATCTGTTTATTATTCTTGTCTTTTATTTTTTGTCTTATGTTCTATGTGATCATGATACACATCACACATATTTCTTTGCTTGCTGCAGGCTCTAGAAAAAGGATACAGAGTGGAATTCCATGAGCCAAATACTTGGTGGAAGTTTGATCCTGAAGAATTAGAAAAGTAAGGTTTCTCTTACTGTAGAGAAAGTTTTATGGATAAACAAGTAGACAAATAAATACCAGCTCCATCTTGTTGGCCCAAAATGTCAATATTAAAATTTTATTGGACATGTGTAGATGTGATTTAGAGTACTGTTGAGCATGGGTCATTGGACTTCTGGGTTCTTAGTGCTTGAGAAGCTGCTTATTCTTCCTGGCTAATGTCCTTTTGTCTCAGATATATCTGCTTTAGGAATCTGTAAGGTATCAAACCAGCTCGGGGATATTTCTTTGTTTGAAAATTAGTGTGATATTTTCACAGTTGATGAAGGCTGTCATCATGATGACAGCTCTGACTGGTTTTTGTTTTATATACATCCAGCTGACTTTGCCTCTAATTGTTTCAGCTCTGTAAAGTAGCCCCTGTAGTGCACAAAGTACAGTAATTTCACGACTATAAGGCACACCCTTTTGACTAAAATTTTCCCTTGAACCTGGAAGTGCGCCTTATAGTCTGGTGCGCCTTATCTGATGTACAAAGTTGCGAAATTTGCCAAACCGGAAGTGTGAGCTGTGAGCCGTGGGGGGAGCCGGAAGTGCCACAGCAGCCAGCTGGAGGCGGGCCCGGAGGCCCGTGGCACCACCCCTGCCGGGTGAAGGCAGGGCAGGGAGCCCGCAGCACCCCCCTTCCTGGGTCCAGGCAGTCCCGGGGGCCCATGGCTGCTGGGTCCAGGGGGGGCCCAGTGGCTTGCGGCACCACCCCTGCCAGGTGGAGGCGGGCCCGGGGGCCAATGGCTGCTGGGTTGAGGCGAGGCCTTGGCCAGCAACCACACGGGGTGAGCTGGGGGCGGAGCCTCGCTACAAAAAAAAGGGGCACCTTATAGTCCGGTGCGCCTTATATGATGTACAAAGTTGCGAATTTTGCCGACTCCCGGGGGGTGCGCCTTATAGTCCGGTGTGCCTTATGGTCGTGAAATTACTGTATATGCGTATAATGCTTGCATTACTGACTTGGACTTTATTGTGTTTATAAATGTTCTGAAGTTTTCATTTTTTGATCCTAAACCACCATTCACTTGTATCTAGAGATGAAGTTCTCTCTCTATAGAATAGTAGGCTTTTCTAGTTTGGCATGCTGCATAGCCAAGTTAGGAATCCTAGTGATCAGGCATGTCTGAGATACTCAGCATGAGATTTCCATTACATGAAACAGACTAATTTTCCAGGAAAATTCATGTTTCCTCATGATCTTAAAAAGTAACAGGATAAACTGGTGTGTTATTACTGTTGAATTTTATTGTTCAAGTATTAATTGTTGGAGTAAAGTTGATATCTTTCCCAGGGCAAAACCCTTGGACTGTGAAGTGCTGTTACCATTTTTTATAAGATTCCTAGAAATATTTTAGCAGTTCTTGTTGCTTTAAATATTTAAACAGAGGCCCATTGTCTGGAAACTTTATTTTTTGGGGAGTTTAAGAAAGGTGGTGATGTAAGTTTTCATGTTGTTCTTTAATGACTTTGGGAGTGGACCCCTCAGTTTTGTTTCATTAGCAAGCTTGCTGAAGGTGCAGTTGTGGAGAGTAGTATGGAAGCATTTGATAGTGGCAGAACTTTGCTTTTATCAGTATGTTCTGTGCTCCTCCACGCAAAACAGTCTTCCTTCCTCCCATCTGTTAGGAGCTTTTGCTGCCATGTCTGCCTTGCTTCAGATAGATGACTTTATGCTCTCTCAGCATAGCCAGGCTGCCAAAGAATGAGTGAAGACATGCCTGATGAGGAGATACCAGTATTAAATGACACTATACAGCAAATTGATTTCCTTTTTTAAATCAGTTTCTATGCTTAATGCAATTTTGCTGTGGGTGATTTTATTATCCTGCCTTATTCTGCAAGGAAAGGTACTTCCTCTTTTATAAAGTGATCATGCACAAGTCCATTCAATTGTGGACGAGTGTGCACTTTATGTCCAGAGCACTCGAGTTGTAATCTTTTTCCAGGAGTACCAAGAGAGGGAAAATATTGAATAACTTTCTGCTTCCAACATTTGCATTAAAAGACTTAGACTTGCTCTTCTCATTTTTTGTCTGTCATGAATGTCAAGTGCTTTGTAAAATCCACATATTTCTAGTGAGTTGACTTTTTTCTCTACCATTAACCTTGTTCACATTTGTGAATAAAATCAAAACTGCTAAGACTCACCAAGTGATTAGTTCAACATGCAGCTGCTCCTGGGCTGCTTTAGCACAATGTAGAAATTAGAAGCATTTAAACAATGAGCCACATGCGATGGTCACTCCAGCTTCTGGTGTTGTCTCAGGGAAGAGTGTGAGAGAAATGCTCTGCTTAATCATTTTCTTCACAGAAAAAGAGCTGATAAAATACACCTTTAAAGGAGGCAATGTAATTTTGAATAGTTCTGAGATCACCAGTTCTGCTTCCATTCTGAATATGAAACAAGTGTGCTACTGCAGTGTGCTTTGAGCCTTTGTCAACTTGATAGTTACTTCTTTCTTGTAGTAATACTCATAAAGTCCTGAGGGCACTAGGTGGTGAGGAATCAATCTTCTAAAATATTTCTGTATGGAATATCATCTTTCCGATATAGCCTGTTTGTTCCCAGTGTTGATTTCTCCTCTGTAGAACTGAACAAGTTGGTAAGGCCCATACCTCTTCTGTCCCTGGCAGAAGGCACAGAGGTGCTAAAGTGTATTCTCTGTTGGTTTGTTGATGACATAATTTAGTTTTGACGAGGTTTTTTGTCTACAATAAGTATTGGGTTATGATAAATGCTTGTTGATGCTATCAAAACCTTTGGTTCTGTTTTATGTCTCTTTTAGATTAATTTCTGTTACAGTTCTGTCAATTCTCCAACTTTCAGTTTGTGCATGAGGCTTATGGTTTTCTTCTGGCAGAGTCTGAAATTCTCTGCTAACATGGATTTTAAGGTTCAATTCCATAGATACCAAGGAGATACAGATACTCTAATGTCATGTGTAACAGCTCAGGTTCTTAATAGATCAAGTTGTCCCTGAAAGTAGCTGGTCACCAAGCACTGCAAGAATAGGACAACATTTCTGATACCTTTTCCCTTACATGTGTTCCAGTACATTCCTAAATTTACAAGTGTCAGTTACAGCTAGTAGAGGAAAGTATTGTGAGCATGTTGTTCTAGTTCAGAACTGAAGTTGCTTCTTATTCTGTGGAGAGGTTTCTTTATGAGAAAATAATCTGTCATTAAGTCTTGAAACAGTGTTAGTTGTATATATGACGCTAGGTTAAATATTTCTTTCATAAGGAGTAGTCTATGCTAGTATTCATCCCTCTGCTCATTAGCTGGTATACAGTGTAAAATCTGACTAATAAATAGTAAAATCCTTCTAGGGTAATTCAGGTGTATAGTTATAGTGAGTAACATCACATTTGTGTATGAAGAAGAATAACTGTATTGTTTACTGCTACTCAGTATATGCAACTGTGAATTGTTAAAATAAAAACGCAAGTTGAATACCAAGAGATGAGGTTATAGTGTAATAAAAGCAAGCAGGAAAAAAAAAGAGAATTTAGAGGGTATTTTTCTTAAAGACTGTAATAGGCAATTATATATGTTCTTACATATAACTATATATAACCATAAACATACCAGATGATTTATTGATTTTTTTTTTTAATAGGAGGAATAAGCATGGGGTCACTCGTGAGAAGATTGCTCAGATGTTGGAACGATACGAATATCAAATATCCATCCCTATTGTCATGAATTCAGTGGTACCTCCCCACAAACATACTCAAAGACCACCTCTGCAGAGAAGACCTAGGTGGGGAGACAATACAGACTCATGGAGTTCTTTCAGTGTTTCCAGTAGCCAGTAACACAGCTGCAGTCAGTTAATAAGAATCTCTTATTTGCCCTTTTAAAACACATCATCACCTCCAATGAAGTAGTGATCTTCTGTGTTTTAAATAGGACTATTTCAAGACCCATTTTCTTCTAGAGGTTGTTCTTCTTAATGGACTTGCATGTAAATAAAATTGTACATTTAATGCTTTTTAAAACTATATTTATTAAAGTTGTAAGACCTTGGATTTTAGTAAAATATTTAATATAGTATGGTATATAGCAGAGTCTTTCTTCATAAATCTAAGACAATGATGTTGTCATACATTAGGTAACTGTTGAACAGTTTTTTTTAAAAGAAGGGGTCATATTAAGGATCTTTTAGAAGTAAAGCCCACCAAGAAGAGTTTATTTACACAGTAGTTAATTTTAGTGATTGTTATTTAGTCTTCTTACCATTTTAGTTATTTTTTTGAAAGCAACTATGTTCTGGATTGTCCTTTAGTTCTGTTTGGCATGTATTGCCAATTGGCAACATTCTGGCATGTGTTGTTGGATTTCAATTAAGAGGTTTGATTTTCTTCTGGTTGTTGTTTTGTTGGTTTTGGGTGGTTTTTCCTTTTTTTTTTTTTTTTTTTTTTTATCTAAGAAGTTCATGTGGCAGTTGAAGCAACATTCTGCCAGTACAGTACGCACCAGCCATAAACTGTGCCATCTGGATAATTTTTTTATTTACTCTAATTGGTAGTATATAAACTATGATGTTGGAACACCACCAACTTCGGTGCTGACTGAAAAAACCCCTAAATTTTATCACTGATCCACTGAAATGTCACAACTGTATCTTTCTAAGTCAGTTTCTTTCATTTGTGATAAAAATGAAGTTTTGAAGAATTAGGCTGTCAATTCGCAGTCCACAGTTGGGATTAATCAATTCAGTATAAATAGTGGATATAATTCTGTAAAGCCATCTTGCATTCCTAATTTTGGCATAGCCAATGTAATCTGTTTAGCACATAACAAAGAATGAGCCAGAATGGAGACTAGCTTACTGCTCTTTTTCTCTTAAAAAATGATGAATTTGTAAGTGTTCACTTTGCCTTTTTTCTAACAACTTGCTGTATTAATAAAGTATATTTGTGTTCAGTAATGTTGAAGTAGTTCAATGCAACAGTTTCTATTTTCAGGCTTGTAGGATTTTATACAGATGAGCATTGTTGCTAACCTATTAGCTGAAATAACCTAACTACGCTTGACTTCCTTATACACTGAATGACCAAATGTTGCCTAGGAAATGGTCAAGAACATGAGTATGTAACTAAAAGAATTTTGATGGTTATCTATTACTCATTTCATATCACAGTATCAGAATTTTGAGAATTGCAAGGCCAGCTTAATTTTTTTAAAGCGTAGACAATTTTTGAATAGGCCCTAAAAATTACTTCGTCAATAAAGTTTGAATACCATGAGAACTGGAAGTCCAGGTATATAATGAAGTATCTTTCTGTGGTTTTCTACACCTATTGTGCAAATTTGTTTTAATTATTTGCAACAGAATTTAAAATGTTTCATTAGCACATGCGTTGTTAATATACTGAATTATGTGTCTGTGTAGAAAAGAGGCTCCCCAACTATATTATCTTCCTTCATTGTTTGTTATTCATATTAAATATCTTACTGCATTTTAGTTATCACTATCTTTTTCCATGTCTCATAAGAAACATGGATATTATTGTAAATGCTCAGTAATACTTTAATTATGCCAAAGTTTTTATATTTAAACTTGAAAGCACATTTCAAGTTTGGGGGAGATAAAAAGGTTTTAGACTCATTTAGTCTATTTTACTGTAAACTGTAACATGATAAAATTTATTGAGGCTTATGTAATATTCATACAGTGTGCTAAGGCATGACAAAGAGCTGATTGTTGAAGATTGAAATGAGGTTATTTAGCATTATTTATTTGAATAGGTACTAATTTCTTGCTATTTTAAGATGATGCAGCTTTTCTTGTGTTACCTTTTTAATTATTGGTGCATGGGAGTGTTTTTGCTGTGCAAGGCATGCTGATCAATAGGCCTGCAGTTTGAAAAGGACATTTAGGAAAGGGAAGCTTTGCAATTTGTGTATCAAACATTTGTAAATTGCTTAATCTGTACAGCTGTTTTCTAAGGTAAGTACAGTGACATGATAGGTGAAAACCCACTGGAATTACTGTCAGTGTAATGCTGCTCTGTTTCATGGTGTAATCATATTTTGTGAGGGTATGACAGTCACAGGCAGACCTATCTCAGAAGTTGATTTTATACTACACTATAGGTTAAAAAAAAAGAAATGTGAAGTACATGTTGCAGGTACTGAATTTCTCATGCCCTCAAAACCAAGGAAAATTAGTTTTTTGGTCAAAATGTATGTGCAAGAAATGTAAGAACTTGCTGCTCAGCTAGGCAGGGGATCTGAAAATTCTTACTGTCTGTACTTTCTATGCAGTACTTCTGTTGATTATGATAATGTACCCAGAACACAGTTTCCCATTGTTCACTTTTTAAATAAATTGCTAGTTCATCATATTTCGTGAATTAATAATGTCAGATTGGGTTTTTTTAAAATTTAACTAATGTACAGAACCATAATATAAATACAAATCCTAAGTTTCTCCTGCATACTTGAAACTAGTGGGATGTTTGGTAAGTAAATTTAAGACTTAACTTTTCTAAGCATGACATTTAAATGAAAATTACTTTGTAGAACATGCATAAATTGGTGCCTATAGCAGACTGCTTAGCATCAGCTGTATAGGGAAAAGTGGTTCTAGTTTTAATTTTTCATCTAAGTTACCATTCCCTGGTTTAATTCCCAAATTATCAAAAGTTATCATTGGCATTCATTGGGTGATTCAGTTTTCTTACTTTAATTTTGTATGGACGAGAAAAAAATCAGCACCCCAAGACGAAACCCTAAAAAATCTGGGTGCTGGTTTTGGATAGGGTAAAGTTAGTTGTGTTTAGAAAAGCTGGTCTGGGACTGTGTTTTAGATTTGCCCTGGAAACAGTATTGATAACACAGGGATGTTTTTGTTACTGCTGAGCGGTGCTTACACAACATCAAGGCCTTTCTGCTCCTCATGGGGAGTTGGGAGGGGACACAGCTGGGACAGCTGACCCCAGCTGACCAAAGGGAGATCCCAGACCTTATAGCATAAGGTACATAGAGCTGGAGGAAGGAGTGAGGGGGTTCAGTATTGTGGTGGTCGTCTTCTGAAGTAACATCCGTGTGATGGAGCCTGGCTTTCCTGGGACATGGCTGAACACCTGCCTGCCTGTGGGAAGTGGTGAATTAATTCCTTGTTTTGTTCTGCTTGCATGTGCAGCTCTTGCTTTACCTCTTGAAATGTCTTTATCCTAAACCACGAGTTTTCTCACTGTTACCCTTCTGATCCTCTTGTTCATTCCACCAGGACAGATTTTCTCTTGTCATCTGTCTCTTGAAACCTTTCGCAGAGATGGTTGTTTCTCTGCTGATAGATAACTGAAAACAAGGTTTTCTCTGAGATAGAACCCATAACATTTATATTTAATTTTTTGTGTGTCTTCCCTGTTGTAATTTAGACTGTTGGTATTTTCTTCTTTTAGCTGAACAGTAAGTTTCATTCTCAGTGAATTAGAGGAAATCTCACATTCATGTGTGACATGTAGTTTTAACTGCTGTTGTCTTCTAGCAATGATATTTTCTGGAGGAAATGTTTTTGCTCAGTGCTGGTACATCGTGGAGATGAGGTGACTAGATATATGTTGAGACTTCAAAAGAACAGACACATGTATTACAATTCCCTCTAAAGCATTAAAAAGAGTATTGAAATTAAATTGAAAGTAAGCCCTTGTTTTAAGTGATCAGATGTTTCATGTGGATCAGGTGTAGAAATATTTTGCTTTGGTGTTTCTAAAGTGATGATTGTCTCACTTTAATGTGTGTGTTCTCGTCCTTTTGGGAAAAAAAGCAAAAGCAGAGAATAAAGCTCTCTATTAATATCATAGGTGAAAAAAAAAATCTTGTACATGAATAAATTTGTTGAGGTTTATTTGTTTGGTTTTTTTTTGGTTGTGATTTTTTTTTAATAGGCTAATTGGTTGAAATTAGCTGTAAATCTGCATATTGAGTTCATAGAAAAATGTGTGAAAACATAATTGGTCTTATTTTGAAAAAAAAAGTAACAGTTTGATCATCTCAAATTTTTCTTAATTTATTTCTGTAGTGATGGAGAAGCTGCAAATGGTGGGTTTTGTTTGAGGTAGGTTGTCAGTGTAATTCTAGATCAAGGATAAAAAAAGCATTGAAGTATTTTGTCTAGAATTGGTCTTTGCAGCTTCCTTTTAGCTGATAATGCTACCAGTTCATTTCTCTGGTAGGCAGACAGTCCTTGACCGTGTCACGTGTACCTTACTGATTTATAGTGTTCTTGTAACAATATCATGTTGTGCCAAACCACAATATGCTATATCCATGGGAACCAAAAACAAAAATCAGTTGTACTTGCAGTCTTTTTAGTGTTGATTTTTTTTTTTTTAATTTTGTAATGGGTGTGTTAATCCAATCTTGAGTTTTCTTTTGGAGCATGTAGTTGCATGTTTTCTAACTACTGATTTTAACAAGGCTGAATTCTGTTGGTAATATTGTTTAACCTCTTTCTAAGTTGCTAACAGACTAAGAAGTGCAGCTTTAGCTTACTGAGTAAACATTTGCTTATTTCTGCGGGATGTATTGTATCATGTGCAAATTAGTCTTAGTCATAGGCCCATAATCCTGTGTGGCTGTTATATTATTCATTATACTTTTAATATTTTTTTCTTTATTCATTAGCTCTAGGTCTGTATTATAGGTTATAATAGTCTATGAGAAGTTACTGAACAGCTTATCCCACCCACATCTTGCTCTTAACCATTAATAGTTTCTGAAGGCTCAGGAGCCTGGCTTAGGAGTGGATTGACTGTATTGTTTTCCCCCATATAGCATTTTTCCTGATAGCTTCTAAGGTGGATACAGTGCTTTACAGGGACCGTGACAACCAAAGTATAGACATGGGATGGTCTCCCTGAAGCAGGTCAGGTCTATCTGTCTGAGCTGCATTTTTGGCTCTTTGTAGCCATTTGCTGGATGTGCTAAATACTCAGTGAACATTTAGCATTATTCTTCACTTTATGGAGACTGCTTATGGCAGTGCAGCAAAAATCCATTATATAGGATTATAAATGGAATTCTTCGTATACAATATGTGGATGGCAGAGTGTTGTGTTTCATTGTTACTGTAGTCTAGATTGAGTTCCTGGTTCTAATACGTACATAGGTGTCTTTCTTTGTCCTAGGTCTAGGTCCTCTTAGATGAGAAGCAACGGGTGGAGGTTGCAACATGGGAAATTTGTACTGTATAGTGGCTTGTGTAATCTCATCCTTAAAATATTCAAAACTTGTATGGGCAAGGCACTGAGCAACGAGGTCATGGTATTGCTTTGAGCAGAGGTTGGACCATATGATCTCCAGAGGCCCTTTCTGACAGAAACAGAAGTTATTATATTCGAAGTGATTGAGTGAGAGCAGAGTCCAGAACATCAGAAGAGTTAACCCTTACCTATCAGAGCAGAACTGTAAATCACTAATGGAAGTGCTGCCTGGTCTCAAGGTGTTGGATGCCGACTGTGATGCTGTTCTTATTCTCAGACGGACGCTAAATTTCTGACTTTAACTAGCAGCCAAACTGGCTGTACCCTTTATCTGGTTATGTTGTTTCATAGCTGTGTTGGCAGAGTTGCTCACAGGTTCCTGACAACACCTTTAGCTGCTCCCCTTTTCTGTTCCTCATTTGTTAGCAGTGTCCATTTGTTAGCAGTATTGTCTTTCCAGAACTAGAAAATAATAGCATATGCTGGCGCTTATCTAAAGTATTTTTCTATTTTCTGTCCAAAAGAAAATTTCTATTGATGCTCACTAAATTGCAGAATTGAAAGACGGTTTTCTGCATCTATTCATCCCCAACACTCTAGGAATAATACAGGACTGTTTTGTAAAAAGTAATCATCTTTAAGGAGGTAATTCATTATGTCTTTTGTGTATCTTCAGTCCTTTGGTAAAAGGTATTTGAAAATGGAAATGAGTGAATACCAAAGTGTAGTATGTGGAAATAGTAAGTAAAATTTGAATGCTAGCATGATGAAGTATGGAGATTTGTTGAAAAAGGTATAATAATGTCCATGGAATGTTCATTTTATCTGGATGCTCTGTAGTTCTCGGTATTTCATAGAGCATTTGAGATGCACAGAATGAGTGCAATGAATGAAGCAGATACTCTGTATAGTAACATTGTCTGCAGTTACCAGTATTTGAATTTTAATGTTGCTGTAATCTAGGTTAGAGGCTGGTTACTTAATAGTTGCTGATACTGTTTTCTTTTACTGTTTTCCTGTTGTAACTTCCCCCCTCTCTTTTTGGTTTATTCTTGAACTGCGTTTTTCTCATGTGACTCCTGTGTGTTTGTTATTACAGTTGTCTTTTTAGCTCTGGATCCATCTCCTTCCCTTTTCCCTTTATTATAAACTTGTGTGGAGAACAACACCTTATTCTCTAATTTTTTTTAATGCCTCAGTCCTAACCCTTGCTGAGCATATTGTACCCCATCCCCTAAGCTGTCCTTTTGAATTTTTTTCTTGTTCTGTTAAAAGTAGTATTTTGTGTCCTACAGTATATTTGTCTTCATACTTTTTTTTATTTCTAAGTTTACAGTATCTTCTTGTGTTTCTAAAACTCATGCTTTTGTTCCAGAATTATAGTCAGTGCTTTGGTGAATAGTTAGGTCTTTGCTATAATTTTGCTAATTGAAGTTATTTTAAGTACAGCTAAAATCTATCATTTTTCATTGACAGTTCCTAACAGGGAATAGTTTATTAATCTCCAGATATTTAATTCTGCTTTCATTATGCTTCCTTAGTCTCCAACCCATATTTTTCTTCAACTTGATTTTGCTTGTGTGTCATCTCAAATTTCATTTTACATTTGTTTTTGGTGTGAATGTGCATTGGTAAGAAAGGTCAACACTTCCCCCTATAAATTTTATTAGTACTTTTAAAACCCTTTTGTTGTACTTGCTTATCTTTTGCATCCTGTTATGATGTCTGTCATCTGTGTTCAGGTGCTAGGACAATGTATCACAGTAGGTGGGTCGTCTTATTCTGGTTAAAATATTTATTTATGTATTTGAACAGTAACTTTAGAGTGGATGACAAGATGATTGGTACTACTTGCAGTGCACTACATTGGCATTGATGCTCATCAGTTTCTCTTCAAAGGGCTAAACGTTGCCAAAATTTAAAATTGAACATCTGAGCCTTCATGGGGGAAAGGCTGATGATGAAACTGCAGGGTTTTTTCTGTGTATTGGAAGTACATCCCCTTAAGATGTAATCAGATCACTTCTGTTTTGTTGTTTTGGTTTTTTTGCCTTAACCTGCTTTTTAACACCAAGTCATACTTAATAGTGCAGAAAAAATTCAGTAAAAAAAAAAAATGGCACCTCCTCTCCATTTGTTGGTGTCCATCTATTGCTGGGGGACTTTGTTTCTCTTCTCAGTTTTGAATTGTCAAGTGAGATATTTATTGCATCTAGAGGAAGTTGAAACAGCTTTTTTTTGACTTGTTCAGAAAGTAGGTGTTTCATACTAGGCTCAAGTATATTCTGTACACATAAGCATAGGTATCAAACGGTATATTCAGGATTGATTTCTTTAATTTTGATCAGCATATTCCATTACTAAAGAGCCAAAACAGGACAGTTAAATAATGAGATATTAATGACTTTCATGAAGCAGGCAGGACGAAGATCAGTAAAGTCACCCCACCAGGACAAAGATCAGTAAAGTCACCCCACCTGAAATTTCTGTGGAGTGAATGGATTGTCATTTGAAACTGAATTGTTGTTACCTCAAGAACATGGGGGTTTTGGTGGGTGGGTTGTTTGGATTTTTGACCTTGGAAAGTAAAGTGCTTGCACTTTGTCATGTGTTTGATTAAATGTACAGCTTCTAAAGGTGTGCTTTAATCACACCAGTTGTGTGCTGTTCTCTGTGTACTCTCTAGATCAAGGTTTTTAGTGTCTGAACTATAACAGGGCAGCAGTCTGATGACTGATTATACATTACATAGAACTGTATATACATCACTCCTGTAGAAAATATGAAGATTGAACCAGCTCTTTGAGCATTGTGATAGATTAGTTTATTTTATAAAGGTACTTAAGTCTCACCACACTGGCGATGCTGTTGAGAGGCAAAAGAATAATACTGAGTTACTTCAGATTTAATTCAGCTAGTAGGATCTTCACTGGTTTCGAGCAGAGAGAATTAATTTGCAACACTGGAATGCGTAAACATTTTTTACAAATCATTTGTGGTGTATTTCCTTGCTGTGAGGCAACCTGATGTGTTACTGCTGAAGGTACTCACTTGTTCCCACCAACCACTTCTTTCTTAGCTAGACACTTTTTTTACTTCTTGCTTTGGAGAGTTAAATGAGCGTAACAATGAAGCATGTACTTCTTTTCTTTTGATGCAGGGTCAGGCAGGTGAATCCACCCACAAGGACAGTGGTAGACCCAGCAAAAGACCGTAGTGCAAGGGCGACATCTGGAGCAGAGTAGCAAAGGGTGACAAAGACTGTCTCTTCAGCAGCAAAGTGCTAAGTTGAATGCTCAGTTGTCTAATGGAATTTCAGCTTTCAGGAAACCCAGTAATGCTGGCAAGTTTTGTGGTTTTTTCCAGGTGCTTGATCACCTGATAATATAACCCAGTTTTCCATTTGGTGTTGTGGAACTAGTTCTTTATCACTCATTTCAGTGTTAAAGGCAAGATGTTTAACAAAGAGGCTGATACTTTGGCTTTTTTTTTTTAATTCCAAAATTATAACTTCAATTTTTAGTTGTTTCTGAAGCAAAATTAAGTCACAAGGAATTCAAGAATGTACTTGGACTTACCAGATGGGGAAAGTGAAGTATATCCCAGTAAATGCCATCTTAAGCACACTGCTCCTCTGTAATTTTTATGTTGAAAACACAGTCCAGAGACTTTGGAGATTAATTATGGCATACATTTCTGAAAGACCATGTACCTCATTGCTAAATGTCATATAGAATTGGATTTTAAATTTGTGTTCCTCTGTCTTGCCTGATGATTAGGAAACATTTTTTTACTAATGGTCAGGCATTGGAACAGACTGTCCAGGGAAGTGGTGGAGTCACCATCTGGAGGTATTTTAATAGACATGTAGCACTTGGGTACATGGTTTAGTGATGGACTTGGAAGTGCTGAGTTAACAGTTGGACTCAATGATCTCAGATCTCGTCCAACCTAAATGACTCTATGATTCTGTCCTGTATTTCAGTACAGCAGTGATTGCAGGCATTTTTCTATATCAAGCAGACATCAACTTAGACGCATGCAGAAGCTGAAGTCTGTACAACTGCAAATAAGTAACTCTTCTGGTTTTGCCATTTTCCAGCAAAATGTGACTAATTGCTTTAGATTAATTAGTTCATATGTTCTGCTTCACTGAAAGTGTATTTGTTTCTCCAGTTGAGTGTTGTCTGAGCACTGTCTCTCAATCAAGCTGGTCAGTGCTATTTTGAGTAGGGTAAACCTTAAAGTCACATGTAACAGAGTTATGGCAAAAACCTTTTATTATTGTCTAAACAGTAGGCTGAGAAATTTTGAAGTGTTGCAGAAGGGGAATTCCTATTTCAACAAAGATACAGTTGCATTTTTTCAGTTCTTTTTATTACTAACCAGGTTTCTAAATGCATAATATGTAGCAAAATTTAAATACCAGCTGAAATAGCACCTTTTTTTTTCTTTTCCCTTTTGCATGTGTTGTATGGGTTTAATAATAGCCCACTAGCAAATGTCCCTGTTAAGAAGAGAAGTCTGTCTCCATGCTGGTTCCTATGTTTTCCCAGCAGTTGTATGCCTTACAGTTTTACAGTAAGAGAAACTCTCAAAAGGCATGTAGGTGGACTACATGAGAAGGACTACAAGAGAAGGAACAAAGACAAATCTTACTAAAACTAGTAGGCAGGAACTTTTAGCTATGCCTTCACAGTGCATTAGAATATTTCCTTGGAGTTGTATTTTCTTAGAATCAATTGAAAAACAAAAGTTTCCTGGAACCATGAAGAATAATGCATTTTGTTATTCTACACTTAATAATCACTTTCCTTTTTACTTTAGTCCTTTCTTTAGGAAATTCAGATATTTCAAAAACTGATTTCCTTGGACTGTTATAAAACCTCCATATTTCCAACGCACAGAAATTATATAGTTATATTTATGATGAGCTGCTCAATGTCACTATTCATGGTCATATCTAGGTATGCTAAATCATCATCCTGGATCAACATTTTGATTTGTTATTTTTTTGATGTGCAACAATTTCAATGCAGTAATAACTGTTAGTTTTTCTGGATCATCTGGGGGATTCTTTTCCCATTATTTGGTGAAGGTAGTTTTTTCTGTTTTTGCATTCCAAAGTGAATCCCATCCAGTGTGATTTTCCTTCCTGATTCAGAAATAATAGTAAGGAGACTAAGAAAGTACACAGACCTTTAAGACTTCTTCCCTCATTTCTGCAACCTTTGATGCAACATCCCAGCCCAAGAAGGTTTCTGTCAGCATTGTCCTGAAAGTCTTGTCAGATGTGTAAGGGGTTAGACATCAGAAACATGCTTGCACCAGTATTAGGTAAGTTCATTTCCAGTAGCAGCAGTGCAAATACACATCTGGGAGAAGTGAGTGATAAGCCAAGTTTAGCTACAATAATATCAAGGCTTGGGAAGTTCATTCCTTTCCTGTGACAGTGCTGACATGGGGTAATTTGCTTGTCATTTCTGCAGTTGTTCTGGCAGCACAAGGACTTTTAGGTGCAACAATAAATTCTTCTTGGAATTGGTGCACAGGTCTGATGTTTTATTACCCACTACATTAAAAACAGTTAAAATTGGGACATTATTTCACTGGTAAGGGGGTTTTTAAATCTGAAAATTCCAGAAATTTCCTTGTCTAAAACCACTTTCAAGTTATCAATTTTATTCACTGAAGAAGAAAGTTATTGTCAAGATTTAAGGTATAATCTTGCTTTAGTATATGATTTCTGCATATGTGGGGTATATGTAAGCAAGTAATCTCTCCAGCTACTATTGCAGGTACTTCACTTTGATATCATTTATTTCAATAGACAAATAAGATCTATTCAGTCCTAAAACTTTGGCATCCTATGTCTCTTTGTCTGGAGAAGAGATAGGAGGCTCGTTGCTGACTATGGAGTGTATTGTGAGCAGAATTCAACATGTAACTTGTCTTGGCTAACTTCAGTCATCAGTGGTGTGGACATTCCCACTTAAACCATAGGGCACTGTATTGAAAATACACAGATCTCGAAAAGGAGAAGTCAGTTTTCATTACTTGGAGAAAAACACCATTTGGACTTAAATGCCAACATTTGAAGGAAATCCCCTTTCTTAGTAGGATTTCTTATCTGGACATGTATATGTCCCTCTTATAGGGAAATATATTTTGTGTGCTTTCCAACAAGATCACTATGAAGATCTGCAGTGCCTTTTGCAGCAGTATTTAAGGCACCAGGACTTTTGAATCCTGTCAACAAACTTCATTGCTGTGCTGAGAAGGCTGCTGCTGACCTTTGCAATCAGAGAATTAGGAGGGTTTACTTTGTATAGAGTTCAATTTAAGGAAGAACTTTTAAGAGACTAACAGTAAATAAATTTAAGAATCAATGAAGGGTAAGGATAGATTCCCATTAGTTCCCAGGCTGCCTCTTAGTGATCAGCTTTCCCTCTACATTGAAAGTCACCCTTTTATGATTTGTTTTGTATTGTTTCTCTCAAGAATTTCAGAATACAGCACTTTATAGAGCAGGTGATTTTGCATACGCATTCCCCAAAATCAGTCCCCAAGCTGTAATTCCAGCTGCTGCTTGGCCTTAGAGTGTTGTGTGAAGTACCATCCCAAACAGAGCGTTTCAGAAAAGTGAAGAATTACAGAAAAGGAGCAGGTCTTCAGTACAAAGATTTATCAATCAAATTTAGCTCTGAAAACCTCATTTCTCTGAAGAATTGTAAAGGGAGATATTAAGTTCCTGGGTAGAATGCTGGACTGAGTTTTTCTGGGTATTAATTTCAGGGTTAGCTGGCTGATGGGCCAATGTCAAGATTTCAGAAAAGTCAGGGCAGCTTTCTGTTAAATTTGGTGAGAAATGCAGACAAAATAAATAAATAAAATTAATTCTAATTAAATGTTCTTTTTCTTAATTTTAATTAAGCATCTTAATTTTTTCCACAGTGTATTATTTTGTTGGTAATAAAATATGAAATATTTCTTCCAAATATATATGAATTAACACTTAATATACTGAACAGTAAATATCAGAGTTGCTGTAGTCACTGTAACTTTACATTATTTGGATTTTGGTTAGTATATTTTGAATTTGAGTATTTGATCTTAATGGATGACACTGTCTTCTGCTTAGGACCTTTCTGCTCCACGTAGCATGTCATGAAATTTCAGAATAGAACCAGCTCTTCAGGATCTATTATTCAAACATCATGCTAGTAAGACATCCGCACACAATGTTTGGTCTAATGAGGATTTGTTTTTTGTTAAACAAAGTTATTGAAATGGTAGCTGGGTTTACTTAAATGGATTTAAACGTTCAGGATTGTTCTGAATTGTATTGATGAAGCATTTGTTTAATCAATAGAAGGTGTTATCTGAGATGTTATCTACTGAAAAAAGCAGATAGTCTGTGTTTGATCATCATAGTAACATAAAGTACCTATTCTTCAAATCGATCACCATGAATACAATATTGCTCCAATCTAGTGGGGGTTTGTTTATTTTGTTTGGGATTTTACATTTGATCTTCTTTGTTTTCACATAGGGACACAATTTTAAGCAAGAACCCTGGATACCTTTTAACAAAAGCAAAACAGAAGAAAAAGAGAAAAAGAAACAAAACAACGAAAAGTAATTGTACAGAAATTACAAAGAAAATGTTGTGTGGAGTAGCTCATCATCCAGTTCCAGGTGACCGTGATGGATCCGAAAGCGAAGAGGATGACTTGGAAGAAGAAAACAAAAAATCATTGTGTACATTCGGCAAAGGCCCAGAGGATCCAGTAACAGTTTGTGAAGAGCAGCCTAAGAGTGGTGATGAAAGCCTAAAAGAAGCTGCAGAGGTTTCAAGAGAGAGCTTACTGGTTGCTCTGCCTGAGGTCTCAGTGGTGTCAAATAGTGCATGGAAAAATGAATTTGCTGTAGAAAGTGACAATTTGCTTTTAAGAGACGTAAAACCTTTTTGTACCAAAAACCTAACCATAAATGCATTAGATGATGAGGAAGAAAAACAAAGGCACAAAGACAATCTCTGCAGTTTCCTAACAATAAGCAATGATAAAAATTCCATCCAAGAAACAGAAGGCATTTCTGAAGACTATGATACGTCATTGTTAAGCACAGAAAACAAACTGGGGTCATGTCAAATTACATGTGAACCTGACTTGGAAACCAAGCTGATAAGTTTAAACAGTGAAGAAAAAGAGATCTCTCAGTGTTACAATTCAAATGTACTTGATAATGTGCCTGATAACACAGAGGGCAAATGTCCATTAAAAACAGAAGAGACTAATTCCAATGCCTGGGCTTTTTTTTCAATTAATTTATCTACTGAGGTGTTGCAGATGGACTTCAATACTCAAGGTTCTCTCTCTCCTTGCTCTGAGGATAAATTTGTAAGTGAACAAAGGTCTCAAAAAGTGAGGAAACCTGAACAGTCTCACATGAACAGTTCAGCAGAGCTAAACTGCTATCAGTCAAATGAGGGATTGGTGAAGGAAAACCATCATGAAACAGAAAGAGAGGAAGTTGGCAATGTAATGAGCAATGGTCTGTCTGCATCTCCAACTGGTAAAGTGCACTTTGATTCCCTAGTGGAAGCCAGGGCTACCTTCATGCAGGCTTCAAGTGAAATAAATGTACCAATAATTGATGCTACACCAATTACGTTGAAGAGAAAGCGATACAGGAGAATTGTCAACTTAGCACCAAAGTTTAACCTACCAAGACAGATCTTTGGTCATACAGAGGGAGGGAAGGATATCCCGACAGGAGACGATATTCCTCAGAACAGTGTTTTGGAAGTGAGGCGAAAACACTTTCTAAGCAAGAACTGTGAAGAAGCATGTGAACAGGACCATGCATTGCAGGAATATTCCTTACCCACTCCAGATGCAGATGCTCTATTACATAGTATTTCTTACATTCATTCAGGACTATGTTCTCCTATATCAAAATATGCCTGCAGGGTTTGTGTAAATTCCAAAACAAAGGAGGAACAAGCTACAACCCTTCAGTCACAACAGGTAGTTAATAAAAAAGAGGACGAGGATGAACACGTTTGTTCAGAGGTTACAAATGGCCAACCAGATGTTTTGTCTTCTGCTCAAATTGTCTCTGAATATCTAGAAGATTCTAATACATTGGCAAGCTGCGGTGAAAATGCAAATGGTGCAGATGGCTCTGAGACAGCAAAGGCATCACAACTTGAAGATTATCAAGATGCAGATATGAAATGTAGTTTTCTGGGGCTTCCCTTATCATTAGGATTTGCCTTTCAACTTGTGCAGCTCTTTGGTTCTCCAGGCCTTCCACTGGGTATAACATTTTTCTTACTACTCCTATATAAAATAAAAAAACCCACAACCCCCTCAAAACCACAAAAAATAAAGTACTCTCTCCAAACCAAAAAAACAAAATAAAATACTGTGGTTACAAACTAATTTTTATTGCAGTTCTTAGTTAACTATTAGTGCTATTGAAAAAAGTCACTTCTGTTTTGGTGATAGCTTTTAGCTTTTCCTAAAAACCTCAGTCTCTTTCAGAATGGCTTTTGGTCTGGCCTTGCACTTGCAGTCTTTTTAGTAACAAAAATTGACGAAATCCAAATATGAAACGCTTGCTGACATTTTAATATATCCTAGTAAGACTTTGCTGTGTTGATTACAGAACTAAGTGATGTTTTAAAACATCCTACTGATGTGGTACAAAATGTGTGCTCTTATATAAAGGCTGCATGTTTGGTTCTATATTCCAGATAGTAACATTCTTTTTTTTTGTTTCTTTAGTAGTTTTCATACACTCTTACATGGCTTTAGATGCTGTTGAAAATCTTTCCCAAAATCTTATTTAGTTTGAAATTGAATATCAGATTTACAAGATGCCTTCTGATAGTGAATGTCTTCTTTTTAAGTGTGCCTGATTAATAAGTGTCCCAGTGTTGTATACTTTCCTTGCAGAGATCCAGATGTCTGATTTTTGTACTTTTATAATTTTAATAATTTTAAGTTAGCAGGTTAAAAATTATCAGTCCTCAAAGGAATTGAGTGTGCAACCATCACTTCCCAGTGTACTGCAGGCTAATGTAATCCCACAGACCTGTAACCAGTGACTACAACAGAATATTGCCTGGAAGTCACCCCAGAACACCTGCTGAAAGAGCCACATTCCCCATGCAGAATGTATTTCAGCTTATTGGGCCCAAATTTAGTGGAGAAACTGTAACTTTCAGTTAACCAACAAATAGGCTTAAAAAACACAGACCAGCTTTTCTGTATACCTTTACCTTGTTTGTTTCAGCAGAATTGAAAGCTAAGCATGAATTTTCATATGAAAATTTTAATCTGACAACTGAGGAGGAGCAGCTTATGTCTGTTTATCTGCTCAAACTGACCTCAGGATCCTTTGTTGTTTTTTAAAAGTCAATGGTAATGCCACCTGCCAGAACAATGATGCAAATCATAGGAAGCGTTACTTGGCTTGATCCCTAAAGGACCTGTAGTGCTGCTTTACATCAATCTGGCACCAAACACCAAAGAACTTGCCATATAGAGCTGATATCCAGCAAGGAAGCACTGTTGATGTCCCCAACTGTTACATATAAAACACTTTTCTTCTCTAACCTTGGTGAATCTTCATATTTGTGGTCTTAAATTTCATATAGAGGGAGTTGGCCATGACTTGAAAAAGGGCATCTTCCAAGAAAGAAAAAAATAACCAGGCATTCAGAAATATTCAGTAGGTAGTGAACCAAATGTCCTTCTCTCAGTCAGTAACAGGTGGCATACTCTGGAGTTTAGGTGAGTTTCCTTTGGAAATAATCTTTAAGAAATACAAATTCACCCTGAGATCTCTCTGAAGCTCTGCCAGCTTTTTTTTTTTTTTTTCCTGTGGCATACAGTTATATTGACAGGCAACTATTGATGCACACATTCAAGTGGTATTATTTTACAACAATGGGAATTTAAATCAATATTGCAGTAATTTTGGAGGGGAAATTTTTGGTAAATAAATGTCTTTAGTTATTTATAAATGAAATATTTAATTGCTTTTTGTATGGTTCTCATATAAGTGTAAACATATTTCACACAATTTTCCTATAAAGAACCTTTTTTCATCTTCTTAAACAGTGTTAGAATTAAAACATTTTAGGAGGCAGATTCTCTACTGATAGTGCACCAATTCTTGCAATCAAGCATTTTAAAATTTAAAGGTTGTTATTTAAGTTCCATTTCTTTTAATTTATTGGCTGAAAACTTTGTTTTTCTTCTGTGTGCCTATTTTTAGGGGAGTATGTGGGGGAAAGCTTTTGTCTAAATAAAGAAGCCAAACCCAGATCTCCTTCCCCCTCTTTCCCCTCTTGTGCACTGACCTTAGATTCTAGAAACTCTAAATACTGATTTTGCTGCTGGCTCATCTAAATATCTGCTTTTTAAAAAGTTATATATAAATAATGTTTGCAAAAATTGTAATTTAGTGTTTTGTTTTGGCTGTGGAGAGATCTGAACACTCAACTGCAAAAAATATTTTCTTCTGCAGACTCCTTGTTGCCAGATGATTATATAGTTCCCCTTGACTGGAAAGTCTCAAAGATGATCTATTTACTGTGGAAGACCTCTGTGGAGGTATGAATTTTAGGGGATTTTGGAAGGCTTTCCAATATTTCAGGTACAAAGGGGAATTCTTCAGTTCTTTGTTAGTAAATTTGCTTTAATATCCACAATGAGAAGATGGATGTTTTCTGGCCTCTTCTGAATATTTCTAAAACCAGCTCATTGGCATGGTAGGATTCAGGTTTTGAAAGATCAAATTCAGAAGTACTTTAAAAAGGGTGAAAAAACTTTGATACCTCACCTGACCTTTGTTGAGTACAAGCTACCATCATTCAGATGTTTTACTTTTTATAGTTTTCTCTCATCATCTGAGCAAATCTCCTATTCCATCACCTCTGCTAGAGCTGCAGCAGAGAAGTTATTCTGTGTGACTGTGGGCAAATTAATTCTCTTTGTATAGCTGGAAAGTGTTAACTTACAAATTACTTTTTTCCTTGTCTGGTAGTGGAAATCAGGAAAATTCTGATTTGAACTAATATGTTCAAACTATTACTACAATGAACTAGTAATTATGAAACAGAACACGGATTTTGTTCTTGCCCAAAATAACATCTTTTGTCACATACTTTCTTTTTGCTGGACTATTGTTATCTATTTTAGGAAAAACAGAAAACAAATGGATTGCAGAATGGAGATGGCTTGACTGGTAAGTCTATTCTGTGATACAAAAACTGTATAAAATTCTTATCAAAGGGTTTTTCATTACCAATGAGTGATAACACTCCTCTTTGTGCAAAAGCACGATCATGTGATAAATGAATTTGTGATGCCATTGATCGTGTTCGTGGTTCACAAACCTGTGGTTGCTATCATCATTTCACTTTTCTTCATCTAAGCGCTAAAACTGCCTTATAAAGTTTCCCACATGGAAATATTCCAGTAATTAGCTTAATTTTATCCATTCTATATCAAAATGGTGTTTAGCATGGCATAGTCTTTCTTGAGACTTTACTTCCCTGAAAGGTTGAGTATCTTCAAGTTAATTAAACTTCATTAGCACTAAATGTTGGCAGCATAATCATAGAATCATGGAATTATTTAGGTTGTAAAAGGCCTATAAGATCATTGAGTCCAACCATTAACCCAGCACTGCCCAAGTCCTCCACTAAGCCATGTCCCTCAGTGCCACATCTACCTGCTTTTTGAACACTTTCGGGGATGATGCTTTCACTACTTCCTGGGCAGCCTGTTCCAATGCCCAGCCTCCCTTTCAGTGAAGAAATTTTCCCTAATATCCAATCTAAACCTCCCCAGTGCAACTTGAGGCCATTTCCTCTTGTCCTGTGACTTGTTACATGGGAGAAGAGACCAACCCCCACCTGGCTACAGTCTCAGCCAGTTGTGGAGAGCAAGAAGTTCCCCCCTGAGCCTACTTTCCTTCAGGCTGAACACCCCCAACTCCCTCAGCTGCTTCTCATCACACCTGTCTCCAGACCCTTCCCCAGTTCAGTTGCCCTTCTCTGGACATGCTCCAGTGCCCCAGTGTCTTTTTTTATAGTGAGGGGCCAAAAACTGAGCCCAGAATTGAGGTGTGGCCTCGCCAGTGACGGGCACAAGGGGACAATCACTGCTCTGGTCCTGCTGGCCACACTACTGCTGACACAGGCCAGAATGCCTTCTTGGCCACCTGAGCACAGCTGGCTCATGTTCAGCTGCTGTCAAACAGCACTTGAGGTCACACATTTGAGCAGTAAGAGATATCAGGGTTCATGTGAGACTCTGGACTTCCGTATGCATTAATTCCTGCAGTGTGGAGGTTATGGGATAAGGTTGCTCGTTGCCTTTTCCCATGATTTCCATACTAATGCAGTACACTTTCACAGGTTCTGTAACGAATTTAAAAATACACAATAGTAGTTCCCTGAAAGCTGATAGAATTTGCTGTCTAAAATAGGAGAAGTTTCTCTGTTTTAGAAGAAAGGCTGCTTTTGGAGAGGCAGTGCTAAAGTGGGAATAGACACACACATGCATGGGTGTTGTCTCTGACTCTCTGCCCCCTATGAGAGACAAAACTGAAAGGTTTTATTTCTTTTATAGGCCATTTAGGAGGCAAAAATCAAGGCAATTCTGATAAAATAAAAGATTTGTCTAGAAATATTCTGTCCTGACACAACAGAAATGACAGATTTTGTAAGGCGATTTCAGGTGTTTTTTGCTACAGTTTGTAAGTTCTTTATTTTTTAGATGATATTATTAGTCTTGAAGATCTAAATAAAAATGACCAAGAGAATCAAGACTCTTCTGAAACACTATCAGACATGGAGCTGTGTCAAGATGTGATAGAGGAGAACATCATAACTTGTACTGACTGTCTGGATGCTGCATATCATCAATCATGACTGACTGTCTTAAACTCTGCATGAGCAAACAGGTAATCAGTCATCTTGTGAATATTTCACTCTTTTATTATATTTGACCAAATATATAAAGAATATTGCTTGTTAGAATTTTTAAGGTGCATTTAGTATCCCCCAATTTACTTGGGTTTTAATTGAGTTATGGTTGAGGGTTGTTCAGATTTTGTTTTGTTCAGATTTTGTTTCTTTCAAGCCTGAATGGGGAAAAAACAAGGCAGTATTTTGTTATTAAAGCCATATGATTTTATTTTTTCCTCAGAAATCTAGAAAATGCATGGTGAAGTGAAAGCAGCAGGGGAGGATGCCTAAGAGCTGGAATTTATTCCCATTTTGGTTGCTGTGGCAATCTGTTGTGAGTCATCACAGTTCTACTTTCCTTGTCTTTTCAGCATGGAGAGTAATGCTGGCTCCATTAAGGGTCTAATTATGAAAAGAACTCCATGAGTAATAAAACAGTATTTCACTGTGGCAGTGGAGAAACAGTAGCAGGAGGTTGCAGTAAGACTCCATATTTCCATTAATGTTTTCATTTGGTGTGGCAAAGTGTGCTATCATGTTCTTATTTGTCTCATGAATTTTTGAGCCCTTTGGTAATTTGGCAAAGTTTCTGTGGTTTGTTTATGAGAGATATTCTGGGAAGGTTGAGATATGAAGAAAGGATTATGAGTTCCAGCAGGAAAATGCTAGCTTAACTTCTCTATCATTTGCTGCCAGTTGTTCTTTCCAAAATGGAAAATGGATTTATCTGTAGTTTTTAAACAAATAAATTGAGGTACGTGGAAGTAGAATAACTTGCACTATGAGCAAACTGAGCCAGAAAAAGATTGCATATCCCGAGGCTTAAATTGTTCCCATCCAAACATCACAGGACTGCTGGAATATCATCCATATGGGGTCTGGTCAGGGGGTCTTTGTCACCTGGTGCCCTGTGCCTGACCTGCCTGTGCCTCCAGTCGATGGCTGGAGCAGGAGTCAAGGAGGTGGATGTGCACTGTGTTGGGATTGTTACAAACATGGTAGTTTTCACAGTGGATGTTCATGTCAGAGGGGAAGTAGTTTAATAGTTTTGGTTGGAATTGAAACATCTTGAATGGGGATTCATTTGATTGTATGTCATTGATGACAAAAATGACATTGCAGGCTGATTAGCTGGTACCAGCTACCAATGTAGGAGGATGAGGGAGATCTCTGTGCACCACATGGCCCAGAGGGCACTGGTCTCACAGGGTCCTCTCAGCACAGATCATTAATAACATCTGGTAACAGTATTTTCCTCTTATAGTATCAAATACTACAATATTGGATAAGCAAATGAAAAATTTTTTCACAAAACGCTTAGGCCTACACCTGTTACCAATTTTTAGAAGCTACTTGTTTATAATATTGTAAATACAAACATTCTAGAAGCATGATTTTGGCTTAGGGTCCTAATTAGATGTCTGTGCGGGTTTGTATCCTAAGCTATTATCCAGAAATGTCCAGGTTATTGATTAAATGTTTATATGCTAAAGAAAAAGATGTGAAGAACTTTGCCATCTTCCTTGGAGAAAATCGTGAAATATGAAACTTTTTCCTTTTGTACTTCAAGAAAGGAAAGACACATGCTAGCAGATTATCCTGCCTTATTGTCTGTACCTTTTTGTGGTTGCTGAATCCAACAAACTGTTTTTTCCCCATCAGATTTACTCCCTTTGTCTGTCTGCTCTGCTACTCCAAGAATTGTTTTAATCTTCCTCTCTGCTGGTCACAAGTGCAGCAGAAATGACCCAGAGCCCTGTGTGTTTGTGACCCAGCCACTGGCTGCTGCCAGGAAACCCCAGTTTGTTATGTTGTGGTGTTGCAGTCTAACACTCTACTGTGTCAGCCTGTGTTAGTTCTATGGAATGTAGAATAGGAGCAATGCAGACTTTGCCACAAAAGAAGACTCCCCATCAGTGTTTGGCTTAGCAAAAGCCTTGCGCTGTCTCTGCAGAGCTTGGTCATTGAGATCTATGTTGGAATGGGGTGATACAGCTGGAGTTTTATGTTGGGGGTTTTTTGTTTTGCTTTGTTTTAGTTCAGCATCTGAAATGAGTCAAAGAGAGTCCTGAAGGCTGTTCGAGGGAGAGGATGAGACACCAGAGGTCAGATGGGTTTAGGCTGCTCTGGAGTTGGGATCTACCATCTCAGACCAGGCTGTTGCAATGGGTAACTGCTGCCCAAAGTGCCCTCCCACACAGCCCTGCCCCAGATAGCAGCTCCAGCACTTGCTGGCTGATGTGAAGGCTATCATTTAACTCACCAACCCCACAGCAAACAAATCAATAATTTCTGCTGGACTCAGGCATTTAGATAAGCTGTAAGGTCCAGCTCAGTGCCAAGGCTGAGGCAAGGGAGCAGATGAGGTCGTGCTGCTGCAGATACGAGGAGATGACGTGCAGAGTGCCCTGTCTGGGCAGCAGTCAGCTCTGATACCAGGGGCCATGTATTCTGCAACCAAACCTTCAGGTGAAGGACTCTTTTAAGCTTTTACAAATGAAGAATGTTAAAGTAATTAAACCAAGAAAAGTATGTGGACAGGAAGAAGCATGTCTTAGGGTTTTCAACTGGCTCATACTGTCAGGCACAGGAGACTGGGTGAGTATTCCAGTGCTTCCACAATGTCTGCATGCAGGCATTGTATAAGACAGGTGAGTTTTCCTCATCGATAGTGCCCCTGGCTTTGAGGGATAAGGTTGTCTTGCCTCACCACAAAATAATTCCCCTCTGGTTGCTGATTAAAGCAGACTTGCCAAGAATGATGTCCTGGAGTGGTTGTGAAACTGCTCAAGTGAGCAACTGTAAATGTTGAAATGGATTTCATTCCTTCAAATGTCAGGGGCGAAATAAAAAACTAGGAAAATTGAGACATTCCCACCAAAAGATTTTAAAATAATAGGAAATCAAGGGAGAGCTAATATGATCACTTTGGTCCCTTTAGATTGGAAAGCAAACTGAGCATTACTGGCCAAGTGAACTTAATATGTTAGCCAAATGATCATGCTTCTGTATTCATGTTGTGAAGGAGTGTATTTATTCCAATGGGAGGATGAAGAGTGTTTCTCTGTGAAAACACAGGGTTAATCTCAAGTTTTAGTGAGAGCTCCTTATTGCAGCATTGGCAGCACATCAGTATTTGTTCTGGAGATTAAGCAAGAGTTCCCAGTTTGAGAAATGTTGAGATCAGTGAAAACAGCAGTATTTTGGTGCCTAGAAATTCTCCTTAGACCAGGATTCACAGATGCCAGTGCAATACAAATGTGTCTGTTCAAGCATTTATCTGCAGCACTATTGCAAAGCAGAAGCTGGCATATTTCTTTTTGAAGTACAGTAGTCAGTAACTCCCTGCAGGAATACTTCTTCCACAATAGCCTGAAGGGTGTGGTCTTGATGGGACAAATCTCTTCATAACCCTGTGTTATCACTCCTCCTTTCCCTGGCTGTGCTATTCCTAGCACTTCCCTTTGCTGGCTGTAATGCTTCTGAGCGAGGCAGTGCAGCTCTAACATCTAATGCATAAAGACATCCAAAATGTTTCTGGTCTGGACTAGGGAAATGAAACAAATTGTCCTAGAGCCCATGAGATCAGCAGGACATGGGCAAAAAAGCAAGAGTGTATAGCTGGGACAGGCAGGACTGGTTTTTGGCTAAAATTTAAAAAGGACAGTCTGATTTGTATCTGAAGAATACAAAGCAGACTAAAGCAGTCTTCCAGTATTGCCACATAAAATAGCATCCCATGGTCAAACCTCTTCCAGTTGCTACTTTGATACACAGATAATAGTGAAAAAACTTATCTGTCCTTTGATATTTAACCACTAATAAACAAAATGAAGCATGAAAAAGTGCACAGAATTGTGACCAGAAAACCTCACCTGCCTTTTACAGTGCTTACCAAGAAAACCTGGCTCAAAAAATCACTTAAGCAGAGAGGCTGATTACCCGGGGGACTAAGAGCTGCCCACAGCAGTTTCTGGAGCTCACAGGAAAGAGCAACAATTGGGTAGTGCAGGTGCCTTTCACAAGCTCTGTAACATGAGAGCCTGAGTTCCTGAGTGCATGTTAACAGGGGAAACTTAGCTGTACTATGGCGGTATTGGTTGAACAGCTTCTTATGTAGAGAAAAAAAAAATCCACTGTATTACTTTTCTCTTTATTTTTCAGCTTTGAGGTGATAAGCTGCTTACAGCCTCTAGTTTTGATATCCAAGTTTTTATCTTCCTTTTCTACTTTCCTTGCATTCTTTTATTCTTCCTTTGCTTTCCATTGTCTGCTTCCTCTCCATTCTTTTTAACTTTTTAAAGCAATAACCAACGACTGAGTATTAAAAACTGTAAAAAAGATTGGACAGACTCTTCTCATCTGAGGACTGGGTTATCAGTTAAGTCTTTTTGCTGCCTGTGCTGTTGTGGAACTTCAGTAGACTCTCTTTATTTTTTTATTTCAGAAACTTCTCGCTTTGATTCCACCATGGAAGGACTTCAGTTGACCATCAAGGCTTTTAAATGTGAGGGATGACCTGGAAGAAAGAAACCACTGTAGATTTTTTTGGTGTACATCTTTGGCCACCTCCCCCCAACACTGCCCCCTGATATCAACCTCTCTGTCCATGTAATAATGATCAAAATTGAGATAAATTTGTGTATGGCAAAAGGTAATTTTCTGAAGCTATTTGGGATTTGCACTTTCTCAGTATATCCTCAAGTGTGGTATGAAGAGATTGAGAGTGGAGACCAGAGGCATCTGTCACTATGGGCTGTGAGCTTCAGGCTGTGGAGTTTAGTTCACCTGTATCAGGATCCAGGATGTTGCCACAGGCAGTGATGCTCACCTGCAGGGAATGGTGCTTTTTATGTGTCTTAGCTTCCTTCTGCCTTTCACCCTCAGTCATAACTGCACCCAGTCCCTTTACAATCTCAAAAGGTAAAAATCTTCATTTGTCATTTCTATTCACTCATCCAGGGGTGCACAACTTCCCTTCTTTTCTCCTGAAACCAGGCTTCATGGTTTCCTTCATCTAGACTCATTTGGGAATTTGGGACTACTGAAACAAGAACATTTCACTACAGAACTCATTCAAACATGCTGGAGGAAGGGTGTGTATGGTTTGTGGTAGACTGAGAAGATGTATAACTAGCACTGGTAACCAGTGTTTTGATGTTTCTGTTAGTGGTGTTGGAAATATTTTTGTATGTAGAGATAGACAAATTATAATTAATTATAAACATCTGTAAAATATGAGGCATGCATAAGGCTGGACACTTGCCTGTAGGGAGTGGGAATGACAGGAAAGACAACTGTCACCTCACTTAACAATAAAAGTGTGAGAAAAGATTGAGGAGAAGCAGGAAACTTGGTTGTGTCTATTTGTCAGAAATAATATTTCCCACTTGTGCAGCTTGCAGATCCAGAATATTCCATTTTTTCTTTCATCTCTTCTTCCTCACCTTTCCCCACATACATGAGCTGAAGAGCCAGGATTTGACCGATCTCGTGCTGAAGCTCCACCATGGTTGAATTTGCCGATGTGTCTCCACTTAAATACTGCATCTACATGAAAGGAGTTAACAATGTATGTATTTCTAAATTAATGTTGTACCACTGGTAAAATGTTTCTGGCTACACTGTTTGAATGCATCTCCCATGTACCTGTGTGTGTCTTCCTTGGCTGGAAATGTTCTACTCTCCCACCAGCAGATTATACAAAATGTGAACGGGAGGAGGAAGGGAGTTCATACCTGCTATAACCATGGCTTTAGACTTCTGTGTTTTACTAGTGGCAGCAGACAAGTTAGTTTGATTTCAGGAAAATGTCACTCAAGGATTAATACTGTCTTCCTACTTCTATTTATTGAGCAAGAAATCTGAATGCCTCTATTTTCTGTTAATGAATCCTGGCCTTCCAGAATGCTTGAAATAAAAACAGTTTTCAAAATCTCACAGTACTCTTGCACGGGCAAGTCATGTTTCATCTCTTAGTAGGGTGTTGCCAGTTTGAGTATATTTTAACCCCCTTCCCAGTATCTATGCATTTCAAATTTTCTGTCACTTCTTTCCTGCCACATTTACCCCACTTGCTTCAGTTAGCATTGGTGTGCCACGTCCCTGGGGAGCTAAGCTTTCTCCCTGGGTGTGGACACTCTCCTTAGCACTGTTTAGGACCTCAGAACCTTAAGCTCCAGCATTGAGGTTTGGTGGTGGTGTGTGCTTGGGGCATACCTGGGACTGGCTCCTAACCAAGCAGGGCATGATGCTGTGTGTAGCTCTGAGAGGGAGGGTGTGATACCACCCCAACTATTTTTGGTTTTACTGAAAACTGTAATTTCTTTGACTTCTTTGGTGATCAAGTTAATGGAAATCAGGTTTTCTTTAGAGGACAGAAATCTTTAAAACTTCCTTTACTTTCTCTTATGATAATATGTTTGAAGAAAAAAAAAAATAGGATGGTGTAGCGAGCGTGATGCCCGGGGTCATTTGTTCCGTGCTGGGCGGTTGTTTAGCTACATCCCCTTGGTATCCTTGTTGCTCCTGTGGCTGAAGAGGATTCCCATAGCTCGTTGCTAGCGAAGGGACGGGCGGCGAAGAAGTCTCCGTGCATTCCTGGTGGGTGTCCTGAAACCAGCCCCACTTCTCTTTCGGGCTTTGATGATTCATTCCCTTTCGAGCCTGCCCCGTAGGTCGCAATACAGAGAGGCAGCACATGTGACTGGAACGCTGTCAGCGCTACCAGCCTTTGAGAATTTGGGGAATAATCCTGACTTTAAATAAGTGGAGATGGTATCTCGGGCCAGAGTTCCGGGTCAGCAGCGAGTGCCGTAGCCGAGCGCTGTGGCTGTGCAGCCGCCCGTCCTTGCCCGTGTCTCTGCTGCCGGCAGCTTTCGCTTTCGCGGGGCAAAGTCTCGGCCCGAGGCTCGGGACATGGAGGGACGCGCGTTCCCGCCGGGCCCCGCCCGCGGCGGCCGAGGGACGCGGGGCCGAGGGACGCGGGGTCGGGGCCGGGCTGCGGAGCGGCTCCCCCGGGTCCCCCATCCCGGGCCGGTTCCGACCCCGCGCCCCGCCGGGCCCGGCCCCGCGGCCGGGGAGGAGCGGCTGCTGCAGGCGCTGGGGGGGCTGAGCCTGGGCCCCCCGCGGGCCGGCGGGAGCCTGGTGCTGCTGCGGGGGCTGCCGGGCGCCGGCAAGAGCACCCTGGCCAGGTAAGCCGGGGGCAGGCGGGGCAGTGCTTCGGGAGCCCGTGTGCCCGGCCGGCACTGGCTGCAGCCCCGCCGGGCAGCGCTGGGATGGGGGCCGGGGGGAAGCGGGACCCTCGGGGGAGCCTTGGCTGATCGCAGCCGCCCGGAATTCCCCCGGCTCCAGCCCGCTCCAGGCTGCGCTGTCCCGGGCACCTGTGGCCGTGTCTGGGTGTCCTGCCCGTGGGGCTGTGCGAGCTCCTGTTCCGAGCGATCGGTACCTGCGGGGATGCTCCTGGTGAGATGGACTGATCACCCCGACTAAGGCGGTACTTGTTCCTTGTCTCGAAGGTGCCAGAGTGGTGATGTTTTTCTTTTTTCTTTTCTTTTAATTTTATTTTCTTTTAATTTTATTTTTTAATTAATTGTTTTGGTTGTTTGGTTAGGTGTGGTTTTGTTGAGTTGGTTTTTTTTTTGGTGTTTTGGGAGTTTTTTGTTGTTAATCACGAACACGGTAAAACGCTTCCTCTCTCTGGCTGAGAATTGACAACTCTGACTTCTGTTTTCATAATGTCCTGCACTCCTGGTGAGAGCTTTAGTGGTGTATAAAATGAGCAGAGACCACGCCACTCTCCCACATCTCAAAGGCTGATTGTAAATAGGTGGAAAAACACGGTGGGGAGCGCTGGGAAGCAGCACCGCAGTCGGTGTGACCATGCAGCCGTAGTTTGGTATCACAAAATTTCACAGTCTGGTATTGTGCAGCTTCCAGTGCCACCCACTCTATCGAAAGAGGAACGTTCCCTGTCTTCGTGCTCTGCTGGGCTGAGGAGCCCATGCGGGGATCATGGGCTGCCGCAGGAAGGGCTCTGCTGTGAGAGCTGGCTGCACGAAGCTGTGATACCCTTGTTTCATCTCCAGTTTCCTCTTCTCAGTGCAACACTTCCCTGTCCCACTGGGCCTTCTGCCTCACTTTGGCAGACGAAATTCTTTTAGGAATTGCCAAATGCTGTGTTTTGCTCACACCCAAAATACACAACCTCTTAAGGGAGAGGTGGGTAAGTGTGGGCCTGCTCCTTCAGGGGGATTTGTGCCTTCTTGTAGCGCAGGAAGAACAGAAAGGTTTGGGGGCATATTCTCAGGCCGTGCAAGTGACTACTTACCTGTACTATTTAGGTCAAAACACAAGGTTAATTGTTAATGACATATTTACAAAATCAGTTGTTAAGTATTGTTGTAGTAGTCCTCTGTGAGATGAACATTTGCGTATCTTACTGTTTCTAGCCCCTGTTAATTGCATAATTGTGTTTAGCTGTTCAGCAGCACACAGATAAAAAAGCAGCATTTAGTACCTCTTTTTAATCCAGATAGGGAAAGACTGTGCCAATTTGTTTGCTGTTCTTACATGGCATACCTTTTGGTATTGGTAAATGCTACGTGCTGCACAAGGAAAAGCTTGCAAAAAATAACTGCAGCAGATCTCAGTGCAAGACCCACTGGAGGAGGAAGGTGGTTGTTTATTTGCAAAAACACTCCGTAACCTCATTTTATAAATTCAGGTTTATTTTCTCAGATTTTATTCACTCACAGTATCACAGCTTAATAATTGCAAGCATCAAGATGCGTGTACACAGGTTGTCTGCCCAAAATCAGAGCAGACAAGGACCATCAGCTGTCCCACCCTCGCTTTCTCTGCTGGGTTGCTCTCAGTGGTGATGACAGAGTGAGTTTTGTCCAGGCCTGCTGTGCCATCTCCAGCCAACAGCTTCTATAGGGCAATTTTTTTTGCCTATGAATTCTGCTTACTTGGTGCTTTATGTATGCTTAGGTGGCTTTTTCCCCCCGTTATATGCATTTTCCCATTTTGGGTGTCTTCGTCCTCTGCCTCTCTTGGAACAAGGGGAAGGAGGCAGGTGTGGAGGGGCTGGTGTGACTAGTGGCCATCCTCCAGCTCTCAGAGCATGGGTTTTCCTGTGGCAGGTCACCAGTGCTGGGCCTCAGCTGAGTGCTGGCCTGGAGGGGTGTAAACAGCACCTGTCCCAGTTTCATTGCTGTTAATGATCTTGGCTACCATTGTTTTAACCTTTGCTCTGTTCTTTCTTCTCATGCTTTCACACACACCTACATTCATTCATTCTGCATATCAGCCAGTATTTCTGTCACAACCTCTACATCTTTACAATGCTCATGGGTCTCGAACCATGAATGTTATCTACAGCAACCCAGTGATAACTCCAGTCAAAAGGCCCCTTTTCCATTCATCACATAGTCTCAGAAACAGCCTTGGATCCATGGCTTGTTTCCCTGACCTTTCAGTGTCACTCAGCAGAGTTTGGACACAGCTTTGTAAGCTTTAGTTATGGCATTTTTGTTAAAGTTATTTCCTCATCCTGGTTGCTCTCAGCTCAGAGCAGCCCTACATTAAATGGACCAGTTCAGATCTGGTTTTTGGAATTCAAAAATGCGCTGGCACTGTGGCATCACAGCTTGGCACAATCTGTGTCTTCTCCAGTTCTCTCTGCTGCTGTTGCCCAGTTTATCCCAGCACCTTTGGTCCTGGGCCAGCTGTTCCCAGCGTTATCAGCACCTGACCCCACTGCAGAACTCTGATGGGTTCATGGACTTCAGCTCTGCAGCTGCTGCCTCCAGGCAGCATTGCACTGTAAACATTTACCTTTGTGTGAAACCACTTCAGGTGAGTCTCCCAAGTGCTTTGATCGAATACCACATGAGCCTGGTGCTTTACATGGTTGGACCCCCGCAAAGAGACACAAAGGCACGGCTGTGTTCTGCCAGCAGCACCTGGCAGCTCGGCCAGGCAAAGTCCTCAGGGCACCAGGAGTTGTCCAAACACAGTAGACAGGGGCAAGTGCTGGGTATGAGCTCCAGATCTCACTGCCCCACTTTCCTGCTGAAACAGAATGGCTTTAGACACCTTTTAAAAGCCACAGAACACTCAGCTATTTGGAAGAGTGGCCAGAGCAAGTGGTTGCATGTGGTGCAGGTACATCCATGTTCTGGTCTTTTCTCCTTGCCCCTCTACGAGGTGAAGGAGATACCATATCCTCTGCAATGTGAAGAGATGTAGAACTGTGCAATTATGTGTCCAAATCAAATTGATACTGAACCTTTCATGGATGCTGCCTGTCACAATGCAGTGCTTCTAGTTCACAGGCTCTTTAAAAAATGCAAACATACACGCTATGTATCCTTTAATCTTGTAAAGAGATTGCATTTTTCTTTTCCTCCTTAGCAAGCTTTGCACTTGCTGATCTACCAGCAGGGGGTAATTTTCTTTTTACAGGGCAGTTCAAGATTTATTCATAAATAGCCATGGTCACAAGCCCTCCCATTTTGCATAGCTGGTGCGTATTTTTCTAAAACACAGGCATTTTAATTGCTTACAGTGATTAAGAGCCTGATGTGATGATGCAGGACCTTTCTTCTAAACCAACCTGAGGTCCTGTGAAGATTGTGGAAGGCTCATTTCATAAAGAACACACAAAAGGGTTCTTGATGCCCTTTGGAATGATAAGGGATAGAAGAAATAGGAGTTTTGTCAGCTTTGTAGGCAATATGGAAAGGATTACAGAAAACAGCTGTAAACTTCAGTCACAGTTTGGTTGTTTTGCTAAAAGTTAAAACTAGCAAAATAAACAGAAGGTAAACCATCTTTTTCCCACTTCATGTTTTCTTATGTTGCTGTTAGCAGGAGCTCATTTGATATGAATATAGCAAATGTGACAGTATTTCATGGCTCTTAGCCCATTTTGTCCCATATTTTTCCTCCTTTGAAATACAAGTTTTATCTAATTTAATTGTTGCTGTGAGGACCAGAGACTGAGCTTACAACTATTCACCTACAGTTTAGATTGCTTAAGGGTAGTATCAAAGCTCTTAAAAGTGTTGAAAATTCAGTAAGGTAAGTGCTTAAGAAAATGGATTTTTAAATTTTCTCTGGTTAAGAACATTTATAAAGAAATACTGAAGAGGGAAAAAAAGTATTGAGATCTTTTATTAATGTGCACAATTTTATGTGCCTATTAGTAGCTAAAGGGAGAACACATATTTTAGCAGTCAATTTTTTAGAGAAGAAATTGCAATAAGTAAAGCAGTGGCAAAGGTGAGGTGCTGAATCATAGTGAGACCTGAATATATCAGGTTATCCACAGCAATAACCAGATAAGCATTAGGTGTTGCTGTGATTTTCATTTATAAGAATTTTTTGCCTGAGGCCAAAATTAAAGCAACAAAATTTTACTGTTTGCTAACAGTTTGAAACATTATTTTTCTTAAATCAGTTTACCCAGCAGTAATTTTGTGAATAAAGCATCCATTTGGGGCTGGACAGGTAGGTGCTGACTGATGCAGGGCAGGGGGTGCAGTCCAGTCCTGGCCCCATCAGCACCGAGTCACTGCTCACTGGGGTGGACCCCACCACAAAATAATATTACTTAATCAGCAGGTGGTGGAAGTTACAGTGGAGACAGAGCAAAGTCAGAAGCTGACCTTTATTCAGCTAAATGCACGCTGCAGACCGGGGTACAACTGGTAAGTAAATGGTTGGAACAGAACTGGACAGAATTAAGGTTGTTCTATCTGTGTGCCTGTTCTTCTGCTGATAACCTGGAGATACCTTTTCCCTTGCTCTTGCCCACAAAGACAAGACACGGAGAAATTGTTGTGTTGCAACCTGTGGGGATGGAAGAAGTGTTTTATTAGGAAAGCTGAAATGAGTCACAGGGGCTGGAGACCATGTGTGGTGTGAGACAGCAGGGCAGCAGCATTCATGTCTGAGAAACACAGGGTTTCTTGATTGACCTTTCTTTTTTTCCCCAAGACATTCCAGGCCTTAGGAAGACAGGAAATAGAGGGATGACGCCATGGGCTTTCCCTGACTTCTTGCAGACTCCCCCCTCCCCTCACTCTTCTCTGAGTGAAAAAAAAAAAAGAAAATTCTGTCTATTTTTAAAAAATTTATGGGTTATACACAAATGGGCACAAAATCATACATTAAGATGTTTGTTTGTTGGTTTTGTTTTGTTTTGTTTTGTTTTTGGTCTCTAAAGTCTGGCAGAGGAGTGTTTCATATTTAAAACTCCACACAAGGCAGCACTTCCTTCCACCTCCAAGAGCCAGTGGCTGCCTGTGGTTTGTGTCCAGCAGGACACACATCTGCTCCCATGGCATCCCCAGCCTGCAGGAGCATTGCTGGGGGACATGCACCCCTGTGAAGGGAAGTGGGATTGCCCAGAGCCACTCACCACAGCAGCCTGCTTTATGGATCTGCAAATTTGTCTATAAAATATTTCTTATAAACTCAGATTTGTTTATAAAATTTGTTTAAAAGCTGAAGATATAAAAATTACTCAACTTTACAAGAGGAGGGTTAAGTGGAACAGGGACAAAATTACATAAAATAATAGAAAATATAGAAATTATCACATAGATACTTTTTGTGAATTCAAGTTCCATTCCTTTCTTCCTATGTGTCCATCTACTGATTGCAGTAATTCCATATCCTTTAAACAGGGATTTTTCAAATGAAGCACTGTGTGTACTTGCAGAGCACTCAAATAGCTCATGATGTAATGCTCTCTGTTGAAGGATGTTACCAGGTACTAATCCTTCTTTAATCTTTATTTTTCTTTCCTGCAGGCAGCTGAAACGTGACCACCCCAGTGCTGTAGTCCTTAGTACTGATGACTTCTTTGTTGAAAATGGTGTCTACATCTTTGAGCCTGACTTCCTAGAAGATGCACACAAGTGGAACCAGAAAAGAGGTGACCAGACTTGATCCAGGGGCTGAGGAAAATAGTTTTGCATTTCAGCAGCATTTCAGGGTGTCTTTAAACTTAGTCTCCAGAATAAAATATCTCAAGGTGGTGTCATACACTGCAGTTCATGGGGTGTTGGCTGAAAAAATGCATTTACCACTTTTCATTTTATTTCTTCTGAGTTATGAAAGGGAAATTTGTAAAGGAAAACATTTTGGAGGTTTGTTAATGTTATTTTAGAGGAAGCACTACTGAATCTTGATAGCCCTCAGACACCAGCCCAGATGCTGCTCCCTGCAGTACATTGCCTCTAATTTCTTAGGTGTCTGTCCTGATCTGAAGGGTGTGGGAATGTAATGATAAACAGGAAGAAAACTTACAGGCTGAGTTTGAGAATTAAACAACTCAGGTCTCTACTCAATGCACCATGCTTTTGTGGCTGTGCTCTGAAGAAATTTGTAATGATTGTGAACATGCTTTGAGGTCATGTAACAGGGATCTCTTGCAAATGACAGTAATTTTTGGCTGTTGTGTGTTCTAGCTTCAGATCAGCCAGAGGCTGCACCACCTCTTCCATGAGAGCTGCTGGGCACTGACCTTGGCTCCCTTTTGGGTGGTAGCTGCAAACCCAGGTCTGGTGGGGAACCAAGTGTGTGAGCAGTGGGCAAAGAAAGGACACTTTAGGGTTAGTAAGGCCTGGCTCTGTAATTTAATATATTTTAGCTTTAATATGTTACATTGCAGCACACAAAGCAATGAAGAATGGGAAAAGCCCGGTTATTATTGATAATACCAACATCCATGCTTGGGAAATGAAGCCGTATGTGATGATGGTAGGGAAAGCTCTGATTTATTGCTTTTATATGCCTGGCTATGACATTTACAAGGTGATCTGACTGAAAAGGTTCTTTACATGGCTAAAAACATTTACCTCAGTTTTCCCATTGTTCTCTAATTATAGTTCAGGATGGATATTTTGATGAAGTAGGGGCAGAGGTGCTGATGTAGTTTTTTAGCTGGTCAACTTTGTAATTCAGTGAAAGCAAAACAACTTGAAGAGATTCAATGGCCTTTGAACTTCCACTGCTACTTCTTGGTGATGAGGGCATCATACCCTTCCCCAGTAGTGACATGAATTGAACAGTTCCCAAGCTATTTGTTGACAAGATATGATTTATAATTGTAGTTCATGACTTGTGAAAAACACACTATACAATCTTTGACGACACACTGGTGTCTCTTGTGGGAGTTCTGGCAGAGGTGGGAATTCTTTTAGTGCAGTTTCATGATATCACCTTTGTGTCCTTTAGGCACGTGAAAATAGGTATGAAGTTACATTCCAAGAGCCGGACACACCCTGGAAGTTCAATGTTCAAGAACTAACAAGGTACATAGCTTTCTCTTTGCTAGAGCAGACAGCTTCTCATTTTGTTGACATGCTCTGAGAAAGCCTTCTTTCTCTTCATTTAAGGAAGAATGTAGCCTGGTAAATGACAATAGAAGGATTGTTGTGGAAAATTTCCATTACTGAGTATCTGGTCTGTAGTGAATTCACCCTGAAAGAGCTTGAAGTGAGTCGGGCAGTAGAAAAAGCAACAAGCCCTGAAGCATGTTTTTTGTGCTGCAGGCTTGATGGGGCAGAAGCCCTGATTTTCATTTTGTATTTTGAGCAGCAGTCTCTTTTGCTTGGGCACAGACACGAATCTAAGCACTACAGACAATATTCAGGCTTCTGTCCTTTAAGACTCTAACCATAACAGATGCTGTCCTGCTGCATCATGGAGGGATGGTACATCAAGTGTAGGTAAGAAATGGGGTTCTAGAGGATCTTTGTAAAGATCTTAACACACACACACACACAAGGGATATAAAGATTGTATCCACTCTGCACATATAGAGGCAGCTGAATGTGGTTCTAAAAATGTTATGTTGAACAGTGGCTGCAGGGTTAATGGCTGTAGTCACTGAAAAAAATTAAGCAGGCTGACTTCCTAGCCTTTAGCCAGCCTGATGTGAAGTGAGTTACAGGGGACAGTGCTCTCCCAGCTACCAAATCCAGAAGATAGCAAATGCTAACTTATTAGTACAAGGAAACAAGGCATGGGTACTTCATTGCAATGGATGGATTTGTTTTCTACCAGCCAGGAGCTCTCGTCAGAAATTAATGCTGCTCCTGTCTGTGTGTGATGGACACGAATGGCAGAGGGCCAAGCCCAGAGCACTCATGGTTGCAGGGGGAGGCAGGACATGGCAGATGATGGCTCAGGGCTGGGGACAGGTGAGGACACCACCAGCCTGAGCTGTCAACCAGCCCTGGCCTCAGCAGCACCAGCCATTGGTAGGGGAGCACTGCACGGGCACAATCTGATCATTGGTTGTAGCAACTTGCAATTTGTTTTATTAAATATTTGACACACATTGACTTTTCACAGCAGCATTGTAAAGCTAATTCACATACACTCACTAGGGCACAAGTTGTACCTTAATAGCACTACATGGCAAACCCAAAGGTATTCAGGGCTTGCAAACTTACAAACAGAAATTCCTGGTGGTCTTTGGGAAGACAATTCCCACTAAATTATGGAGGGATTGTGACTGGTGCTACTCTGGCTACTCTATCCAGGAAACCCTGCATGTTTGAGCATTGTGTTCCCCTCCTTCTCAAACCTGTCATTTACCAGTCCACCCTGCAGCCTGAGCCACATTACGTGTGGTGCTCCCCTACTTGCTCTCAGAGCAACTGTAGTTTGTGACCTCTGTCCTTGCTGCTATGTCAGTGTCTGGGCTGGCTGCAGCCCTTGGCTGCATCTCCAGCTGTACAAAAGCTCATTGAGGCCAATAAGTTGTTAGTGCTAAAACACAGCAACATTTGTATAAAATACCACACAGGTCAGTTCTACACAACTCTTATTTTGGACGTTTGTCAACTTCCTATGTTCTGTCTGCCTCCCAAAAATAATGGTGTTATGTTTTTCAGCAGTCACAGTAATATTCCTAAAGAAGTAGGTGGAAGTAAACAGAAATTTGAAAGAAAAGGCCATAAAGAGATCAGTGGAGACTTGAAGCATTATGCTGATTTAGCAAACCGAAGATAACCTCTCATACACAGGCAGCTAAATACTTGTATTTTCTGTTACTGTTGACTCTACAGAAGAAATATTCATCATGTCCCCCGGGAAAAGATACAACGGATGAAAGAACAATACGAGCACAATGTTACCTTCCACAGTGTTCTCCGGTCTGAAAAACCAAGCAGGGATGAAGGAAGCTACAGTGGAGCAAGTGCAGCTTGTGGCAGGGGTCCCCATCCCACCCACCCTTCCGCCTTGCCAAGGAGGAGACCTGGCACGGCACGCACAAATGTGACATTTAACTGAAGATGTGCATTCCTTGGTGTTTCGATTATCAGGGTACAAGAGTCTCTAGTTTTACATTTTTCTCTAAACTGTTTTTTATTCTTGTGTTTTTCTACTACATTTCTAAATGACTTTTATTTCTTACAAGCCTTTAAAAGGCATGGGACTGTGATCTCACAGCTCTACAGGACACTGTAAGAGCACTGTATCCAGTACAAATGTACTCTCTAACATCCCTCTTCCTCCAGGAAAATCCATTGAGGCAGATGTCAAATGTACTGGATCTAGCACATGCCACATTTTGGATGTTTTTCTCTGCATCACAGTCTGACACTAGCAATAAACATTCCTAACTTATTTCTGTCTTAAGGCCTTTGTGGCCAATTCTTTCCCCACACAATTGGCATTTCTTGCCATTTTTATGCTTTATATCTGACTGTATAAATTTTTTGTATCTACTGTCTTGCCTACAGCATTATTGTAACTTTCAGAGGCAAAGTGAACGATGGCAAAAGTAGTTCAACAGATTGTAGCAAGATTTGACGCTGTTCCCTTTTCACTAACTGGATTCATGCTGGTCTTGCCTCATACACAAACAGCTTCTCCAGCCTGGAAGCAAAACACTTCAACAAAGCAAACTTAGCTCTTCATCTCGCCAAGACACAGGAGCTCACTGATCCCAAGTGAGAGGCTCCAAAAATGAAACATTACTGTTAGGCTTGTGCATGTTATCTCCTAAGTGGGAACAGGGCTACAGGAGCAGCTCTGAACAGCGGAAGCAGAAACACAGACCAAGGAACTATTGAATAACTCTGCATAGCATTTTGCTCTGAATCCTCATTCTGCTCTGAAAGCTGTTCTTTAAAGCTCTTTTAGTGCTATATGAAAGTGAGGAGAAAAGTACAAGAACTGTACCAGAATAGCAGAGCAACTTTCAGAATTAAAGTGCTCTGATTGGTGAAAATAAGAGAACTTTTTATTATGCCCTGTGTCCCTTTGGGCAGCCAAACAACTATACTAATGTTTCAGAGGGTAACAAAACTGATGACTTTAGACTGAAACAAAGATCCTGCTGTAATATAAGAACACAGAATCAATGGCTTACAAAATGTCATCAAACCTTCAGCCACACTGAAGCTATTATACAATACATCTTTGTGAGAAGCGTTTACGTACTAAACTTCAAACTATTTTGCAAATGAAGTGGTATTTAATGAGTCTGTTTTTGTAATAGAACTTTATTAAATACAATCAAATTTTAATGTACAAAGTGCAAAAATAATTTGAATTTGAAATATATACAATACTGTACATGTACATTAGCAGCATTTTCGGGATTTTGGGCTTTGTAGATTCTGTTGGGTGATAATGAGTCTTCAGGTTCCTTTGGGTTCTTCTGAAGAGCCTCAGCTACTTCAGAACTGCTTTTGATGAGTTATTTGCTTCTCCAGTAGACCTGCAACTATTTCTGGATGAAAGATCATCAGATAAAGTAGTAGCTCTTGCATTGCTGTTTTCATTTACACAATCCATCTTCTTTTCTTCTGCTAAATTATTCACGAGTGCTTGTGTATTAATCATTGCCAGTTCTTCATCAGCAACCAGGTCATTCTCAGGAAGATGGACAGTTTCTCTCACTTTTCTGCAAGGGGTGACACGGCCAATATTCTGATCTGTCTCTTTAGGTGACTTGCTGTGCTGCAAACCCAAACTTCGTGGAGGCTGAAATGCTCTTTTAACAGATGGAGAAATTACTGAACATATTGGTGTCAGTGGTGGAGGGGCAGGTATGCAACTGAGGAAGTCCATAGCTTTTCTCTTTTTGCTGGTTTTGAGATGGTCTTCATTAACTGTAGTGGGTGAAGGTGTTTTTGCTGACCATGGTGTGACAATTTTTATATGTGGTGTGCTAGTTGACAAAGGGCTTGGATGCTTCATTTCAATTCTAGAAGAGATCTGGGTAAAAAGAGAAGTTTTATGTTGAATCAAATGTTCTGTTTCATGAACTTCCTCAATGACTTCCAAAAAATAGGGGACTGTGTGCCCCACCCCCACCCCCGATGTAAAACCACTACATCATCATTGATATCCCATTTAAGGTTAGTTTGATATCTCCCGATGGTGATTAATATTATTCCTTCAAGTGCTAGTGATTGATAAATCACTGTTCACCTGTACATTTACATTTTGTTTCTAAGAGCTAAGCAAAATGTATGGGAATTTTTCTATGCCAGATTGTAAGAAATCAAAGCACTCATAAATCTTCTACTGCCTTGGCTATGTCCTCCACATGTGATTGGTTAAATAAGTAAAAAGGAGAAAAAAATTTGAAGAAAAACCAGGATAGAACATAGACCAAACAATTTGAAGATAACAACACACACAAGACTGATGCTGCATAGCAAATTCTTCAAACACAAGCTTGAGAATACACTTAATGTCTCATTTTTTAAAGAAGATTAATGTATTTAATAAACCATAAAAATATAAACTAGTTAGTCTATAAAATATATAAACTAAACCTTCAGAATTAAAAACTAGCTCTCCCTCTGAAATGGAAGAGAATGCCTTATAAGCTTAAACTTAGTCCCCAGGAACTGGTATCACACCAGGGTCTTTCCACCTTCCTTGCAACTCATGCCAGGAAAAATTTTTGTTCTGACTGTGCTCAGTACTCCACATCAGAAGCACCACCACAAAGAACTCACCACCAGCAGCTTTCATGGGAAACTTAAGTACTATTTAAATAAATTTTTGTCAAGACTGCTAAAATACATTTATTAGGTGATACCTCTTCCCTTTTAAATCCTAGAAATATCTAGGAAAAGACCAGGAAGTAAATTCTCTCAACAAGGTGTGAACTGCAAAATGCCTTGAAATAAAAATGTATACAGATCAAGATTTTCCCTTCTGTGACATTCACATTGGATAATTTTCACAGTGGGACCAAAGAAGCCCTAAATCATTTATAAAGAAAGGATGATTCATTTTACTCCCATCAAATTCAAAATACTTAAAGTATGTTGTGGAAACACAGGCCACAAGGGGAAGTTTTTATATACTGTTTGGAGAAAGGATAATCTCATGGCTCCTCCTGGGGAATAATCCTAAACCCACACACAGAGAAAGCTTCTAATCAGCTTGCATTGCCCAGAAAAGATGGGATGAAGTGGACTGAGAAGTGAGACTATTCACCCCAGCTTTAACACTTGCTTAAATCCTTACTGCATGTACAGCCAGTACAAACACAGCATTAATTACCAGAAGCTTACCAAACTTTTATCCTCTGCAAAGCCGCAGGAAGGAGAGGGGCTTTCCAAGCCACATCTTTTTGTTAAACTGGGCGTAAGCAAGAGATTTCTTCGTAGCAAATTCATCAATTTACTTTCTGCATCAGAGCAAAAGGAGGCCATGTTCTGTAAGGGAGAACAGAGTTTGCAATGCAGAATGGCTTTCAAACTATGTAAGGACTATACACACTACATTTAAGACTTTTTTTCTCATCATTATCCAACTGGATTTTTATTTTTTATCCAACCAAAAACATAAGATTGCTGCACTTTCTGTCCACGGCAGATTCCCTATTGACAGGTACAAGATCTTTTGCCAGCCAGAGATTCTGTGGCACGCCCTAAAGATAGTGCTGGATGAGTTGGGAAAAAATAAAAAAATCCAGACATTCAATCTACCAGGAAAATTGCATTAACATCTTAGTCCATTACCCAGAAAATCACCCTCAAATTCAGCATTATGTGCATTACTTGTTTTAAGGATTTATCAGTACTAACAGACTTTTTGGTGAAGTATGTAACACAGCAGTAACTAAAATTAACCATCAAAGACATTTCTACAGGTTTACCTCTATCACACTTCTTAGTTCATTAATCTTCTCTTGAAGATAGTATTCCTTTGGACTGGCTGAGAATAAAGAAAGATCTCCAGCCAACAGCACGGGAATTTCTGATCTGAATTCAGACTGCCACTGAAGGTTGCTTGCAGAAATGAGTGAGCAGCGGACAACTACATCTTCAATAGCCAAGTGTCTAAGATCTGTCCAGATCTTTATTGCCACTAAATTATAGCTTTCATCAGATAAGTACACCACAGTAGTGAAACCTAAAAGCAGGAAAAAAGTCTGAATTAAGCCTTTACATCTCTTTAAGTAAAGATACTGTGATTTGGATCTACTAAAAAAAAAAGTCACACACATCTTGAAAGAGCTACATGGCAGCCCATCTGCATGGTGACAGGTTTCTCATCCTTCTTTCATATTCTATACCAGCTCCCTACTGATTACAGAAAACAACTCAAAATCTGTGTCTTTAGAAACAACACTGCTATGGAACTTTTCCTTTTTATCCAGAAGGTTATCCACCTCTCCCCATCCATGAGCTCCAGTGCCTGAATTCCACTCATTTTGTGACACTGTACGCCAAAGAGGGAGTTCATGTACATGCATGATGGTGTTTCTGCAGATGCTGAACACAGATGTGAGATATTATGCCCACCATTTATGGAAAACAATAGAAATATAAAAATATTGAAATATAAGCTGCTTTTGAACTTAGATCCTACCTTACTAACTTCCTGAGCTAATAAGCAGAGACAGTTTTTCTTCAGAAATATAGATTTATCTTCCAGCATGTTACTATGATGGGCTAGCAGGTTTTACAAGCCTGAGATGCAAGTACAACACCAAGATAACTCTGACTTTTGAAATAAAATTTTCAGTGCTTACTCAATGGGAGGACATGAATGTGGTCTACAACGTACCTGTTCTGCTAACAGAAATTACAACTCCGACTAAATCCACTTCAGCACATGGTGGCTGAAAAGAAGGATCCAACAAACTGGTGAATTCTAGAGCTCTTCTTGGAAAGAAAATCTGTACCAGCATCTCCTCTGATACCTGATGAAACACAAAAATTCAGTATTTATCACACTTTCAGAGTGTGAAGTATTTTAATGATGCACCTTTATGCATGTAAAACACTTACTGGTAGCTGTAGATACTGAGTTTTCTTGGTGGTTGTTAACTGGATGTTGGTGGAGTCTGCCCTGCCCCTGGACTGGGATGCTGACAGCTGGAAGATCCTGTAGCGAGCGCCTTCCTTCAGCAAGGAACACACGTCGGGCAGCGGGCGCCAGATACTCAGTATTGCTCCTGGCAACAGCACAGTAAGCTCAGTTACCTGCTCAGTAATAACTTGAAGGTTTTTAAACAAAATAAATCTACAACACTCCCTCCTACCCAAAAGCCCTAAACCAAGAATCAAACTGGAAATATTAACATGCAAGCTAAAATACTGTTGGGAAGTTTCAAATCTTCCTATGCTGGCCAGTTCCCACATTTAGTTAAAGGTTATTTATACTTTTTCAAGAACTAACCTTTATGTTTTTCTTGCTTTCTGTAGTCTACCACATATAATCTCCATACTGCAGACACGTCCCTTTTGTAACAACCATTTTCTTCCTGTTCTGCTGCCTCTAAAGCCTTCTTGAATTGTTCCTGCATCTGAGTTTGTTTTTTGTCATTCATCAGCTGCCTGTAAGCCTTCAGGGCTTTTAATTGGTCATCACTGAGATATCCCTGCAACCAAGAGAAAATGAACTCAGTATCTTTTTTATTAATCAATAAAAACACTGTCAAGATTTTTAGACAGCCTCCTTCTTGAGTGTTCATCTGTTAGAAGCAATTTATTTCCAGCTGATACACTACTAGGACTTGAAATGAGGTATAATAAAACAACAGGAGGCAGCAGTCTCACCTGGTACTCAGCCAGTGCTCTCTGGTCTGTGCAGAGCATTACACTTACACACTGTCTTTATGTGACAATTAGTGAGAAGCCTGCTTGAGAGTGCATAACTAAGGTGAATATTTAATATAACAGGCAGGCTTGCCTGTTTCATATGAAGATATACTAGGAAAAATTTCTGTAAGAATAAAGGAAGAGTTGCACTTCTCCTCAGGCTGCTGTCTCTGAGCTGACGCAATGATTTACACTAAAATGTATCAAACCCATCACTTTTCTGACCAAGCCTTCAAGACCCAGACATCTGTACATGCAGCTCCAGAGACATGGACACCATTTTATCAAATAAAGACACAGATCATATGGCTTTACGACAGACAAGGATCCTCACTTGCAAAAGGCAAGGCATGTATTTAATTTTTAACAACTGGCAGGGACTAATCACCTGCATCTTTATTAGTAAAGGCATGAACACTTAAAAGTTGTGATTTAACTGGAACAGGGAATGAAGACAACAAAGACAATATAATTATTCACACAATTCAGTGAACAGCATGCAAGAGTATGTGCATAAAACTCGAGACTGATGAGATGCATTGTTTTCATATATGCAAGACAAAGCAAAGTAATAAAATTACAAATAACATTAACTTTTAATTGTGCTATATCCTGGATTTTTATTCCAAGACAAAATTGCCATCTGAGATAATATTAATCAGTTACAACAAGCCTTCATTAAGTATTTTTCAAAAATTTTTATGCTAGTTTATTTAGCAATAAGCATGCTGTAGAAAATATCAAAAGGCAGCAAAACCAAAGAGTAATTTAATGGTCAATTTTAGCAGGAGTTATTAAATTTTAATTTATTTCACAAGCTTTTCAAAATTAGCCCTGTAGGATCTACAAGTTACCTCCATATAACCAGGATCAGATGCATTCTGAATTGCTTCATAAAGTTCTGCACCATCTTGCAAATTATGGATTTGCTGTCTTGTGACTATCCGTGATTTTGGTGTTCTTCTACTGGTTCTCTCTGTTGAGAAAAAGCCTTTATGTAGAGTACAACCAATACACTTTAAAGTGAAGGAAGAAATAATTATGTAAGAAGCACAGTAGTACTTGGGCCTTGCCAGAATAAAAATACATGTACAGGAAATGATGTATATATATGTGTATGTGTGTGTGTGTGTGTATACATATAAGGAAAATACAAGCAGAACAGAAAATCTCATTCCTTTAAACACAACTACGATTAGAATATTATACAAACTTTGGGAAGCCAGTATCAGTGTCTGCACTTAGGAGAGGGTGGGAGATTTGATGGGCTACCAAGAACCTTCACAGATAACTTGACTACATTTTCTTTATGTCCATCACTTCCTCTTCCTCTTATGCAGCAGAAAAGTCTTAAAGACAGTAAGATGTGGGACAGCAAGTGACCACAGGCCTGTACACAAAGCCTCCTGAGGACATCAGCTAAATGCCAAGTTAACTTACCTTAAACTATTACCCTCTCCTTAGGTAACTCACTTTGCTGCCAGAATTTTGATGAATTCCTTCAGCATAGTAGACTCTTGTGTACACAAGTTTACCAAACATAAAACAACTTCACTGCCATGACATTTTGTGTTAAGAATTACAAGGTCATCTCTGATTTCAACTAAGAATTCCATGCTAGAACTACTATTAGAAATCACTGGCAGAGGTGGACAGTGTCAGCCATCACAGAATTAGAATATATTTAAAGTGGAAGGGACTTCTGCAGGTCATTGGGCCACCCTACAGAAGGCTGACCAAGACCATGTCCATAAAGCTTTTTATTATCTCCAAGGATGAAGATTTCACAGTCTCTCTAGCCAACATAGTGAAAAAGTGTTTCCTGATGTCCAGAGGGAACTTCTTGTGTTCCAGTTTGTGCCCATTTGGCTCTGGACCTGTCACTGGACATCACTGACAGAAGCCTAGCTCCATCTTCTCTGCACTACTATCCTTTCAGGTATTTAAGTACATTATCAGATGTCCCTGAGCCTTCTCCAAACTCAATGGTCCCAAGTTTCTCAGCATTTCCTGTGTCAGATGTTCCAATCCCTTAAATACATTCATGGCCCTTTATTGTAATATCTCCAGTCTGTATCTCTTTTGTAATGGAGCCAGAATTGGACACGGCATTCCACATGTGGCCTTACCAGTGCTAAACAGAAGGGAAGGATCACCTTTCTTAGTCCTTCCCGCAACAATCCTCAACTTGTCCTCCAGGACCCCTAGGGCTCTTTCTTCCAAGCTGCTTTCCAGATGGGTGGCCCCCAGCACGTACTGGTGCATGGCACTGCTCCTCCCCAGGCGCAAGATTTGCAATTTGCTTTGTTGAACTTCATGAGGTTTCTGTCAGCCTATTTCTCCAGCTGCCGAAATCCCTCTGGATGGCAGCATAATCCTCTAGTGTACCCATCACTTATGCTAATTTTCAGCATCAAACCTGCTGTAAGCACACCACCCCATTCTCCAGATCATTAAAGAATTTGTTAAAACAGGACTAGGTCCAGTACTCATCCTTGGCATACACCAGGAGTTATTGGCCTCCAAGAGACTTTGTGCCACTGATCACCACCCTCTGGGCCCTACTGTTCAGAGAGTTTTCAATCCAACTGCCGGCCTGCTCATCCAGCCCATCCATCAGCTTCTCTCTGCAGATATTAAGGGACACAGTGTCAAAAGACTTTCTGAAGTCCAGGTACACAACAGCATTGCTCTCACCTCAACTGCCCAAGCCAGTGATTTCATCACAGAATGTCGTCAGGTTGGTCAAACATGACTTCCCCTGAGTGAATGCCTGCTGAATACTGCAAATCACATATTTTTCCTTCCTGTGCCTATTAAGAGCTCCCAGGATTATTTGTTCCATCATCTTCTGATAAGGGTAAGGCTGACTGGCCTGTAGTTTTTTGGGCGCTCCTCCCTATCTTTTCTGAATACAGCAGACACATTTGCTTTCTTTCAGTCTCCAGGCACCTCTACCAATCAACTAATGATCATTCAAAGAGGATCAAAAGCAGCCCCACAGACATCAGTCAGCTCCTTCAGCACTTCTGAGTTAATCCCATCATCAGCCATGGACTTACATATGTCCAGTTTGCCTGAGTGTTCTCTAACTTGATCCTCTTCCACCGAGGGTATGTCTTCCTTGCTTCAGAATTTCCCCTGGTCTCTGTGGCCTGGGATTGCCAGCCAAGGGCACTCAGTAACTGAGCATTCTCAGCCTGTGTCACCAGAGTGCCTGTCCCACTGAGCAGCTCCACTGACCTCAGTATCTGCAGAGTCATGCAATTATTCATGAAGAAAGATGCTTAGTGCTCAGTCTTGGTGTTAAGGTCTACTGAGATACATCCTAGTAGTGCCCACCTCTGGGTGAAATCTTACAGTGTCACGTCCCTGAAGGGAATGAAGTTATGAATTCTACAATTTTATGGCATTTCCCTGAGAATCCTCTCAAGGATAATTTTTTAGTGGCCTGGCTACCAATATGTTCAAGATGTGTTTCCTAGATAGCTGCAAAGCCATGTAGATAAGCACGTAACCATTCTGTACACAGGAAGCAAAAAACTGAAACAATACAAACCAAAAACAACAACGAAGAAAGCAACCCGAAATCTCATTCTCTGCTTCTCTATCACCAGAGAAGATTTTTGACAATTTCTTTAGACTTTTCTGAAAACATCAAAATGTTTTCCTGTTCTTAATATGTGTTCTGAAAGAATGAAAGCTTTACCTTCATGCTTTTCATATTCTGCTTGGATTTTTGCAAACAGAGCTTCCAGTTTCTTTTGCTGATCCTCTGCATGCTTGGCAGCTTCCCTTTCTTCAGCTCGGCTGTTACGAAAAACGTAGGAACCAGCTGAAGTCTTTTCCATCCACTGAAATTAAAAAGATTAAAACTAAACCCAGACTTCTAAAAATTTTTTTTAACATTATCTAGCTTCTCCTTCATACTCACTGTTAAGCAAAAATGCCTTAAAAATGAACAGGTAGCAGACCTTAAGTTCTTCCAGTATAACAGATAAATGGCAAAACTCCACAGCATTGGTTGGTAACTTGTCAAAGACACACAGAATGGAGAAGTATCCAAGACCAGATGATTTAACAGCTGAAGAAAACATAGCTTCATGTAGTGGGTATCAGTGTGATAATTTAGATGATAAATGGATCCCATTAGATACATTAAGATACAAACCATCAAACTCTATGCTTAAAAATATACCAGACTGCATTCTACTAACTTGTCTTTCCACATCTACTGTACTGTCTGTTTTAACATCCTAGATTAGATGCTGTAGAAGAACTTTGATGTAGTTCTGCAGATGTTCCTAAACCTTTTCTGCCTGAGATGGTTCCATAGGACTAGAGCTTTGTCCACAACCCTGCCAGAACTAGCTTGCCTGATGTTAAGAGGCCAGTGAGCTAAACAAGCAGATCCACAGCTGCCAGAAGTGGTCCCTTCCCTTCCCATTTTCTGCACAGTTCTGTCTTCTGCCTTGCTCTGGCTCCAGCAGTTCATTGTGTGTTTTTAATATTATTACTAGTTACTTTTTCCTGGTTTAATGAATTCAGTTACCTATGTAACCAGACCAGGTGAGCTCCAGGTTTAGAGCCTCCAGAGAAGCAGGAGCATATAGTGAAAGCAAGATAAGGAAAGGTTGCAGACTAATCCTTATGAGGCAGTGAATTGTTGAAATAGGCTCTGCCTACCTCATTAATTGCACACCATGTATTTCCTGCATTACTCACAGTTTGACACATTTAATTAAGGTTACTGTGATTCCTACACTCGACTCTTGAGGTAAAAGGAGACAGACAGCCCAAATCTTCTTTTTGGTAGTCCATATCTACTTTTGGTATGTTTGAGCAAGAGTCTCAGTGTTTAAAAAAGAAAAGGGTACATCAATCTCTTTACACAGCCAGATACGAAGAAGCACTTTTGTCCCCAGTCTGGAAACCATTTACTCTGATACAGATACAGATTACAGTCCCCTTTCTGAGATCTAAATAAATGTTTGTTCTACCAGACAGCTCACATAAGTACTGCAATTTCCTCCATTAAAATAATGATCTAAATAGAAAAGTAATGATCCAAACCAAATGTTGCTAGTACCTTTGCAGAATTCATTCCACATCCACCAACAATAAAATACTTTAGAAAAAAGGCAATGAAGAAAGAATCCTAGATCTATGTACCAAGTATAACCTGTCCCGAGAAAAGTTAATAAAATATGAAAGTTGTGTCCTGGTTAAACTGTTCATATTAAAAGAATTGATTCCTAACAGAAATATTGTTTCTTTTTGTGTCTGGTATTGTTATAAAACCGAGTAGTTGCAGAGAAGTCTGATATTATTTAAAAAGTCTAGATATCAAGTGGTATTTAAAAGATCTTAACTCTACTTTACACCATAATTATACACTGTATTTTCAGTAATATTACACAATACAGTCAGCTACATGTAAGAAAAAAGAAATCCTACCAATGCTTAGAAATATGTAACTTTTTGTTAATATGTTAGTAATAAAACAAGTGCTGTACTTTTTAGAGTACGGAATTGGAATTCAATTATTTCTGGGTTTTGATGCTGAAAGCAAAGCCAACCAAAAGATACTGAACAGAAACCCAAATTCTTCTTATAGCAGGATACTCCAGTCCTGAAATACTAAATACATGCACAGTGCAGGAACTACTCCTGTTTATTTTACACATGATGGTATCTTAAAAAAAAAATTAGTTCTCTATATTGTGTCTGATTTGAGGAATGATATATCAATAAATATAATTGAGATCTTATAGAAAGCTGTTAGATTCATAAAATATTTACACCATACCTGAACAGGGTAAGTTCTTTGAATAACCACATCAATACACCCCACAGCACCACCCTCACTGTAGAGCGATGACAAAGGCAAAGGAAATGGTCTGGGATCCCGATGAAATCCTAGTTTTGTGTGCCATCGCGCACGGCGAGTGCTGTTTGCTGAGATCTGAGCAAGGGAAATGCTGAATGAGAAACTGTCACTGCTAAGTCAAAGTTAGATATAACTTATTTTATCTATAGGAATATCTACATATCTATTTTCACACTGACCTCACTAAGAATAAATCACTTTTGCACTTGAGCTGATCACATTTTAATTTGAAGGTTTCCTTTCAAGAAGAAGATATATATTTAATTTAATAATTTAATTTAATATATTTAATATATTTTAAACATAATATAAAAATCTGTTAAGTTAAAATTCTCTGGGAAATGAGAATCTATGGAACAAACCATTGCTTTGTACTGGACAAGCAATTTCAGTATTATGCTGAAAGTCCTCTTTAAAGTTAAAGCTCTTTAACTAACCTCAAATGAGCCAAGGCCCTCTTCCACCATTTTACCGTCTCATGACTTGGTTTCCCACCCCCCTTCCCTGATTCCTCCTCTGAGTTCCATATTGTCTGAGATGGATAAATACTTTTTTGCAACTTGGTGTTTAACCAAAGGAAGGAGCTGGAACTGCCAATACACACAGCAAAACTTGGCAGAATTTTATACTACAAACTTCTCTTCCAACTGTATTGAATAACACACTTGTATCATGTCTAACAAATCTGGTTATTAAACTTCAGCAAAGCTCCATCTGTTTGTAAAGCCTCAATATCTTTTTCTGTTTACAAAATGTGGCTCAACTAAGTAGCATTTATCAAATCTCTCAGTCACATTCAATCAAGCTGAACTAATATTTTATTTACCTTTAACATAAGGGAATCTGGGGCTTCCAGTGGTGTACATGCGTTTTGAGGACCAACAAGTTCTGCTCCGTGCACTATGATCTTCTGACCAACAGTCAGCCTTCTGCTATCTAAGAAAGCTTTGAGAGGTGGATCCAGAAGAGCTCTGATCCCATACCAGCCATCAGTAACTTCAATTAAAGCTGCTGCTTTTTTACTTTCCATGTTCTTATTGCTACTGCTAGGAGATACAGCTGTGTTCAGTGATATGATTTTGGAAATACACAGTACAAGTGTTTTACCTGCTGCATCATCTCTTTCCATTATTTTTTTGATTGCTGATCGTTTACTTTTATCAACTTCCAAATCATACCTACAATAAAGAATTTTTTTCTTTGTTACAGCAAACAAAATCCATCATACTGTTTTTCTTTAAACACAATTGTAGCAAACTGTTGGTTACTCAATCTATATGATTAAGACCACTTAATCATTAAGTAATAATTAAGCACTGCACCACTGTAGCAAAGCAAATGTTTTCTACATTTTTGCAAGTAACACACACTTTGTTTTTAATACTGCTATGTCTAAGTTCAACAATACAACCATTCTGCTAAGTAATGAATGCAAGATAGATGTGCTTATTTTGTAATATTGACAAACCAGAAAGCACACAGTAACACAAATTACAGCTCCCAACACATTGCTACACACATACCTATATTTCAACTGCAACAGGACCATTTCTGGTGTCAAACATCTGTTAGCAAATTCATGTGGGAAAGACACTTCCATGGCTGCCAATTTCCATACAATCCATCTGTAGTGATTGTAAACCCAGGCCTCCGTTACTAGATTGGGATCCACACCAGGAGTGTCACAGAGGGCTCTGCAGATAAATTGTTAATAAATTAACCTGAAATCCACAAATCCACTGCAAATTTTAACTTGCCTATTTTTTAGGCTATTTACACCATTTAAGAATTTCCAGAAATTTTCCAAATTGACTTTTCTTTCTTTAGGAGTCAGTGAATATCAGTCACTAGCAACATTAATCTACATATCAAATTTACAATCCTATAATATCTTTCATTACACTAACAGAGGTGTTAAAAATTTATAGTAAAAAAACAGTAGTCAGAGGCTTTAAAATACCACTGTGTTGGATTTATTCTAGGAGACAAGAGAATTGCTAACTAATAAATAACATAGTTGTCCCAAGTTCATAAGTAACAGTACCTGTAAAACTCCTTTTTTCCAGCTTTTCCCTCATCTGTAGGTATTAGCCATCCTCCATCAGCAAGCTGCATTCCATTTCCAGCTAACAAATACTCCTTACTGAAAAAGTCTTTGATGAGAAACTGGAAAGATTCTGCATTTGTGCTGTTAACTTGTACACACTGTTTTGAAACACCGTATGTGTATAGCTGAAAAAAATCAGATGGAAAAAACAAAATAATGACAATACAGTAAGAATTCAACAGAGAGTTTAGATATCCAATCTTACAAATTCAGATTAACTATTTCCTAAAGGCTGAGACAGTTTTTGTCTGACTTTGCCATTTCATATGTAAACCATGGAGAATGGAAGATTCCCAACAACTGTTTTAGCAGAACAGCATCACCGTGTTCTTTGAAAGAATTTAAAAAAATTCAATAGGTTTTGTCCTTTCACTGTACTTGAAAGCAAGAGCAATTTCATATAGATTTACCTAAGCTTATTTTTAACTGTTCTTTTAAACCAGTTCTTCATATGCATTATAATTGGTGGGGTTTTTTTTTCTGTTTGATTATAACATGAGAGATTTATGACCTTTACTATTTGGAATAGCCTTAAAAACTGCATATATGCTTCTTATGTACTGTAGCAACTGGTGCAATAGTTACTGTAAATACCTAAAAACTGAAGAGCGTATCTATTCAAAAGCTACTGAGTTTTTATTTGCTAGACTTGAGAAACAGATGTGCGACAGAAAATAGAAATATATCAATATACCTCTTCTGTAGAATAAAAGCTAGGAGATTTTTCTTCTACTGCAGATTTCAGAGAGATTCTATTGCTTGCAGATGTTTTAAGGACATAAAGAGTGCCTGGCTGTGAACGAATATTTTGCCTACACTTCTTTTTAATTCTCATTTCCTGCAGATCTCTAGCACAGCGGAGATTTGTCACCATCCAGGCCACAGCTGCAAATTAAAAAAACCCAAAATATCAAAACTTTTTAAAAGCATTGTCAAATAAAGATACACAGTCACACTGTAGCAGATTCAGAGTAGCCTTTTTTCTGAGTCACTTTGCAGACTTTTAGAAACTGCAAGTCTAAATATTAAAAGATTAATGCATTTAGAAAGCACTGTTTACTGAAGGCATTCGAATATTTATATGAAACCAAGCATATATCCATATTAATTTTATACAAGTCCCTGAACTAAACTTCTATCCACATATTTTTCTCATCAGACTGAACCCAGTCTTTGTTGAAAACTCTAAATGGAAAATAATTAGTTGATAACTACAGAATTCATAATCCTGAAATTTTGGCCTATTACTGCAGGATCTAATTCTGTAAATGTTCATATGCAAATGTTCATACACCTGTTCAAATATACACAAGTCCTTCTGAAAAAATCCAAATTATTTGATTGTAAATTGTAGAATTAACACACACCAAAGCATGCAAGAGAGCTCAGAAGGCATAAGCCCACATTCTCAAGTTGAACAGTCAAGTATTTAAAGTCTGCCTCTTTGAAAATGATACAATCAACAATTTATATGGCTAAGTCTACATTTTAATTAGAGAACAGAATGAAAACAAGCTTCTGTAAAAGAGAATGAAGTACAGCAAGGCTAATCTAAGGTTCCTAGATTATTTTACCTATGAGGTATATAAGAAGACTCAAATAGCAAATGAAACATAAGCTATCTTGTTTCTAAGCACTGTGAAATACTTTTCACACACTTCAACAACCTTCTCAATTAACTTCGGAGAGAAACAATATTGGTCTTCTAGGAGTGTAATATAAAATATTAGGAAAGTAGTAATTTCCTAGTTTTTCTGCCAAAATTAAAAAAGCCTTAAAAAGAAGCTTCTTTTTATAAAAAAAAAAAGTTGATAAATGATGCAAAAACTCCTTTAAGAATCAACTCTGACAGTTAGTATTTACAATAAGAGAGTAAAATCTGAAAATACCTAAATTGCCATTTTCTAGGTCAGTGTCTGCTGCCTGCTGGATATCAGACTGGTGATCCTGAGGGTCAGTAGTATTTTGTTCAATTCTGATCTGATTTAGTTCCATCTCCTTGGTCATATTTTTGCTGATGGGCGAGTCACATCTTTTGCTGTTGCCTTGTTCACATGTAGGAAATGTCAGCTTGGTTTTGAAGGGTGGAATAAAAGTTTTAGCAGCTTTTCCAGGTTTGTACAAACTTCTTGCTTCTTCACTCTCTTTTGTTGAGGTCTTACAGGGAGTGGAAACCTCTGCAGCACTGTCTGAAGAGTGCCTGTGAGCACAGTGCTGAAAAATGGCAGGTTTAGACTGGAATCCTCTGAAGTCTTGATCTGGCAGAGTAAGGGTAGGATTCTTGATTTCTTGTCGTTCTTTAGTCAACCTACAGAAATGAAAACATTTAAGCATACAGTTTTCATTTTCCTGACAAAAATCTTTGTCAGGAGTTTTGTATTCTTAATTTAGTAATACAAATTTCTATTCCGAATCAATAAAAAGACAAAGTCTCTGATATGTTAAAACTAGAATACTTAACTTCTATCTATTGAGAAGAGTGCAACAGGGTATAGTTTGTTTCGCATCTCACTGGTCTACTGCAGCAGCATGTGTTATATGTGGTAACTTAATATTTATACTGTCATAAAATTACTAGTCTTTTATAAAGTTGGGTAGTAAATTATTACTGTATATTTTTAGACAGTTACAAAGAAGAACTCTAAAATTTCTCACCCAAAAGGTTGACAAGTTATGGGTTTTAAAGGCACATGGTACATAAATTTTCTTCTGTCTTTAAAAATGCCTGTAAAATAATTAGGAAAAAAAGTTTGAAATGGCAAATTTCATAGAAAATAGAAATTTACAGCACATTTTTTATCTATTAACCATATACAGGAAATTTTTGGAGTGTATTTAAACAGTTTTATTCTTTCTTGCCCCCAAAAATGTTTATTTAAACATCTTTCCAGAGAGATCCAAAGGGTAAGTGTTCACAATGTTGAGCTCTCAAGAGTTTGTGTTTGTGAACCAGCAGGATACTTTTAGGCTCCTGAAAGGGAAATGTTTATTATATATTTAACTCCAGGTAGGCTCACCATTCCATTCAGAACTCTTTCAGCAACTTCTATTCTTTTATTTGAAGTTACAACAGAAAAAGGCACATTTGAACAAACTCCTTCTTCCATTATTGAAGGACATCTTGGAATTATTGACACAACTAAATCATATCTACCTGGAATGTAAACCCATTTGTGCTATGCCCTTAGGCTGCAAAGAGGAAGTTTTCAAAGTGAAGTAATTATATAGTAATTATATTACCAGTAAGTATTTACAAAAGTTAATAAATTAAATACATTCTGTAGATTACTCAATAAAATACATTCTTCCTATTGAGACTAGAATTTGTGAGATTTAGCGTTTTGAGAGAGCGGGTAAATTCCTTCTGAACTGGAAATTCAACCACAGTTCTTGCAGAAGGAATATATTTGTAGTCTATGCAATAAAGCATATCATTAATCATGTGATTTCAAGTCTGCAGAGACATTACCACAGCAGCTTTCCTGAATTTCCATTACTATATTGATAAATGCAGTAGTTAAGCAAACTTATTATATGTTAGGTTATTGGAAATTAAAGACTTCTCAAGGTAACAACTGACATTGGATTACTGCTTAGAACACAAGATGACTAAAATTACCATCAGGGGTGCTTTTTGAAGCTTGCAAAGACCTGGGGGAATTCTTTGTTCTGTTAAATTCAAGCAGAAGCTGTCTCTTAATTGGAGGTTCACCTAGAATAAATACACAGAGTTTTAAAAGTGACGTTCCTTTCAAGCTCAGTTTCTTATCAATTGGTACAACGTAACTGTAATTTCTAAATAGAACACTGAAGCCAGAGCAAGCAGAATTAGCAAATTTTCAGGTTACATGTCTTAAATTTCAAACACAGCCACCTCACCACAAATTGCAGAAGTTTTTGCTGTACAGAATGACTGCATATTGTGCTACCAAGAGTGACAACAAAACCCCACATAATGAAGTTACTAAACTTTCATGACCAGTAATTCTCTTCCACCCAAAATTAAAGTCTGTAAGTCTGAAGTTACCAAACGTGCTCAGTTTGCCTCAGTAAGTGCATCACAGTGCACTCTGGCAGAACAGCTCTCACAGTGCACTTCACTTGCATCTCTCTTTGAACTTCCAGTAACTAAAGACCTCCAAACTTTTAAGAGCAGCTCATCTTTTACAGAAGCTGTAACTGAGGTCAGGATTCAGCTGTGGCACAGCTGCTTCAAGCTGGATTGATAAGAGTCCTTCCCTGGCTTTTGCCACCTAGCCAAACTTTCCAGCACTGGCCTTTGCACCTGAACCCGTGCAGCCAGGCAGGGACTCCGCTGCAATCTCCCCTTCCACAAGGAGTTTCCAGGTAGTCCAGGTCCCTGAACTGGTCTGGGTGTCTGTGCAAGCACCAAGTACCAACACTTCAGCTCTAGACAGATCAGTTTCAGAGGGCAAGAAACTGCTTTTAGACCAACAACTATTTTTCATACCAGACTAGCAATCTTGATACAAGCAAAACATTGGCCTTGCCTACAATGCACAAAAAGGAGAAAATGAAAATACTACTTATTTTTCAATGAAAGAAACCACTAAATTTGTACAGAAAGGAAAAAAAAGAAGGAAGTCTGCTCAGGGAGAAAATGAGCAGCAGCTTTCTTCTGTAAGTTTATGGTAAAACAGCAAACCAGTACATCTTCAAAATTACTAACCACAAATTTAGCTTCTACTGTGCATACTCAAGCCTGGAAAGAATAGATAAACTACCCTGTAGCAAGAAGAGCTTTTGTCACTGACACCTAGACAAAGAACCTGAATGTCTCTATGACCTAAAAATCAACGTGATCTGCAAAAAAATCCCCCAAAACGTAAACCAATCCTATGCAGAAATATGGAGTTGAACATATGTAAGATAAAACACCTACCAAGTGAGTTGTTTTCTTCAAAGTGCCTCTTCCCAAAGGTTTTATTTTGGAAATTTTTATCCAGTCTGCCACTGAAGGTCTGTGCAGCATTAATTTGTACTCCAGAACTGGAAAAACTGTCTTGCATAAAAGCTCTTGCACTTTCCACAGCCTCTGCTTCCAAGTAATTTTTTGGACTTTGGAGATTAGTATTAATTTCTGCTTTAGCAGTAGCACTGCATGAAATTGCTTCAGGTTTTGACCCCAGATTCAGCTGCCCTTTTCCAAAAAACTCAGTTTCCTCTCGTTCAAAGTCACTTTTAAATGGTGTTAACTGCTTGCTTTTCTGATTGTATGGTGTGTGCTCAGGCATTTTGACATGGTAAGTGCTTGGAAAATATTTTATTTCCTGAGGACAGATGTTTTCAAAGTCAGAGTCTTGATTGCAGCTTTTTTCAGTTTTGAATTCTGAGATCACCTTATCTGTTAAAGATTTTACATGTTGACCACTGTCTTTAACTGAACTAAGCTGATCTGTAGTGCAAAGCCCACTATTCAAAAAATAATCAGATTCTTCTAAAATTGCCTTTGCTTTTTGATAGGCATCTTTAGAAACTTTTACTTGCTTTCCACTAGCAGTGCTGAAGCCAAAAGCAGAACCTGAAATCAATTCAGGGCTGGTATTTTCTTCCCCTTTTGAGGATACTACCTGCATTTTCCTAGGAAGTACATCAGTGTGCATTTTAGACTTTTCAACATCTTCCTCAATTAAAAATGCTTCTTGTACATGTGGTGAATGATTACCTTCCATTTCAGAAAAGAGTTGTCTAGCTTTCCTGAGTGACTCTTCTGAAAGCTGTACAGACTTTCCACTTGCTGTACTAAAAAATCCAAAATTGCTTGTAGAAGCATCTGATGGCTTTATCTGCTTATTTGGAACAAAGTGCCCTAAAAGCTTAACATTCTGCTCAAAGGATTGCTTCTGAGACTTTGAAATAGACTTTTCATCTGCAGATGTGTTTCTTTCTTGGTGACAGTCTTCATCAGCACTTGCATTTACTTTAATAAATTGGGATGTGGCTGAATTAACCTCTTTACTTGTTGTAGAATTAAAAAATTCAGCAGAATTAGGACACTCAGAGTGAAGGACTACAGATGAATTTCTAGCAATTTCTGTATGATTAATTCTTGAGTTAGGCTCAATTTCATATTTTAACGCTTCACTGCAGTCTTGAAATATTTGTCTGACTCTTGCTAATGCACTTTCTGAAACAGACACAGCTCTCCCTTTTGCTGTGCTAAACACAGTTTGTTTCAGATCACCTCTTCGCTTTTCAACTTTAAGTGTTGTTTCTTTTAATCTGTTAAAATTAGTTTCCTCTTCAGGAAGACTGACTAGTGATTGGTTTTGGTAAGCACTAGCTATGGAGTCTGTGAAGCAATTTTTATCAGCAGCAGATTCATTTAAATGTTCCACGTTGGATTCCTTACTGTCATCATTCATGTAAGAGCAGCTACTTTTTGAATCTAAGAGGAGTAACTGATCAGCTTTATTTTTGCTCTCCTCAACAAATAAAGTTATTTTTGTATCTCCAGGCACACAGTTATCTTCGAGGTCATGTGGCACCTTCATTAAATGCACAGATGCAGCAGAGTGCACAGGAAAGTCATCCGTGTTTTCTAAATCATCCCTCTTTCTTGGTGAGTAGTCCACCTTTTTCTCTGCAAGGAATTTTCCATCTTCAGACAAATGAGTTCTACTTAAGGTATCACATTTCTTTCCTGTAAAGGATTCCAGTGCTGACTTTCCAGGTCTGACATCAGCTTTTTTATGTGCATGCGAAGTTACCAAACTCCCTTCACAAGCCTCACCTAGATCAACAAATGCATCTACTTTAGCAGGATCAAGAATAACAGCATGTTTAACAGGACTGCTCTCTATTGCCTGATTAAACTGATCTCCAAGCTCTTCAGGAACAAGCTTTTCATTAAAATCGAGTTTTTCTGAGTCGCACTGAGCAATGCTTTCAATACCTAAATCGCAGTCTTTAACAAAGTTCTTGCCACATTTCCTTTTCTTGATGAGGTTCTCAAAATTGTCATTATGTTCCTTTCCTGCATCAACATCTGCAAAAAACTGTTCTGCTTTAGCCAAAAATCCATCAGCAATTGCTATCTTCTTGCCACTAGCAGTATGAAAACCAGTCAGATAACTCCCTTCCACTTTATTTTCCCCCACATTTACCTCTTGTTCAAGATGAATTTGATAATGATGGTAGGAACCTATTTCTATCCTGCTTTCATTCACTAGCAGGTCCTTACCATGAGTGGTGTCTTCCATATTTTTACAATTTGTTTTTTCTTTATCAGAATTCTCCAAAACATTTACATCTCCTTCTCCGCACTGTACACTGAACAAGGGCAGAGAATGATCCAAAGCTGCACCAGGAATGGAAGTATCACCACCAGCTGGAGTCTGAAGCTTTGGTGACAAACAATTATCTTCCTTTCTGTCTTCTTGTTTCTGCTTAGGAGACTGGTTTTCCATTTCATATGATGTACTTAAACTGTGTTCTTCTGCAGTCATAACAGCATCTTCTAGACACATTACATCCAATGAGTGGTCTTGCAAATTGCCTTCATCATCTCCTTGATTTAAAATTTGTTTGGAAATTTTATAATTCTGCTTATGATTTTTAGTGGATAATAGGCTGTTGAGAATACTACTGAAGCTAACATTTTCAGTATTGTTTACTGATATTTTTGTCATATTTTCCATATTTTCCTTGAACGCTGAACTAGTATTTTCCTCATTTTTATTCTGTGCATGGTAGGAAACAGAACCTGTGTGGGAAACAACATTCACACTTTTGAAATCTGAAACACAAACAGTTTTTTCTTTGTTTTCTTTTGTCAGGCATCTGGAAAAATTACTGTTAGAAGACATAGATCTAGTACCAGTTTCAGAAGATTTGAACAAATAGTTGTCATCATCCAAATCTCGGAAGAGCTCTGCAGACCTACTCAAAGCTGCCTTTGAAATATTTATTTTTTTACCTCCAGCTGAAGTAAAGCCTATGAAATTAGAAAAGCCGTCCTGCTTAGGTATAGGAAAGCTCTCATCAGATCTTCTACTTTGATTTATGTCTAAGTTAGTAAAAGTAACCTTTTTGCCATTTCTGTGGGAGAACACTGGATTTTCTTTTTCATTTTCCACCAGTTCAGAGTCCTCATTTGTGTTCTCCTCTTGAGTACAATACTTGTCATTTTTCACTTGATTTTCTGATTTGAAAGTGCTACAAACCTCCACATCTTTCCTTGTTTCAGAAATATTTTCTACATTTTTTATTCCATGTGCTTCTACAGTTCCTAATTTTTGCAGGCTGTGACTTTGTACTGTGTTATTTTGCTTTCTAAACTGTGTAAATTCAAACTGACTACCAGTTTCTTCCAAGATACTGGAAAGTTCAGCAATTTCAGCTTCTTGACTTGCTGTCAAGGTTTGATTTGCTTCTTGCGAGGCTTGTGGAGTTTTAGGAAAACTTTTGCACAAGCCAACTTTATGTGGAGTAAACTCTGTATGCCTGGATTCAAGAAAACTTGCCTGTGAAACTGAAGAAGCAGATAAATTACTGTGCAACTTGCTTTTTGAACCTGAGAACAACGTATTTTCCTTTTTAACTTGATGTGGAAAGTTACTGACTCCTTCCATGGAAGAGGCTTCAAAGCATTCATTTTCAATATCCTTGAACAGCAATCTGCCTTTTGTTATACTGGCTTCAGAGAATTTAATCTGCTTATTGGAAGCAGTCTGAAAGCCACTGAAGCCCAGATTCAAACTGCATGCATCAAGATTCACTGATGACTCCCCTTGACACTTTAGGTTCTTGTTTGGCTTTTTGCTGGAATACATGGGTGGTGCTTGTTTCTCTTCCGCAGAAATTACTTCATTTAAAGAATTACTATCTACACAATCTATTAATTCTTTAGAAATGTCTACAGCTACATTACTGAATGCAGCTGCTTGAGGGCTTTTACTGTTTTCATCTGGCTTTGGGTCTTCATTGTTGGCTGCATCCTCTGAAAAGGAACCTGCATCTGTTTTCTCCCCTTGTTTTAATCCAGTACTGTCATATTCTGAGCAGTTTATTCCCAAGGGTCTGTGTACTCCTCTACAGTCAACTCCTGACCTCTGATCTGTAGCATGCCTTTTATGGGGTGATAATTTATTGCAACAGTCACTGCTGACTCCAGTTATGCCCAAGTTGGTCTGACACAATGCATCATGGGAACTGCTGTTTGTCACAGATGTAGAGTCACCCTGCATATCAACCAAGACTTCCCTGTCCCTGTGAGAAGACCCAAGTTCTTTCAGGCTCTGTGGTACAGCAGCTCCATCGTTCACCTTAGCACTCATGTCATCTTCTTTACCTTTCTCTAAAGCACAGGCTGTTTTAGGGAGAAATCTGGAACGCTTTCTTGCCATTAGGCATGCCGAAGTCAGAACTTTACGTTTTATATTTGAAATAATCTCACTATTTAAATAATTAGTTGTGTCTTCTTTTAGCATATTAGATACTTCTAAGCATTTTATTGATGTAGCAGGTTGATCCTCTCCTGCATTTTGCCCCAAGTCTCTCAGGTCTTGTTGTTTCAGCCTGCCACTGAAGGAGTTATCGGATGAGTTATCCATTATATCCATTTTTAAAGTAGAAGTGCTGAAGTTCTTTGTCCTGGTATCTGATTCCAAATGATTTCTCTCATCAGGAAGAAAGTGGTCTACAAGACAAGACATTACAGAGAAAAAGTGAATAAATTTATTCAAATAAATGTAGGTTTCGATTTTAATAAACTTTTGGCTGATTGAATAATTTCTACACAAGTTTAACAGCAGAACCCAAAGCATCACTTTTGTTTTCAAATGCAAATACCTTAACAAGGCTGGAGGTCTGTTTGACCTAATTATATTCTAACAGCCAGAAATGAGAGATTTGGCTGCAGTTAATGCTACCAAGTAAAAAACAGTAAATAAATTTTTAGTTGTAATGAAATTTCAAAAGATGGGCTTCAACTCCTTGCGTCTCAACATGACGACTTGGTTCAAACTTAAAGTAGTTAAACTCCTAATATGAAGTAATTTCACGATTATAAGCTGCACCATTTTGACTAAAATTTTGCTCCCAAACCAGAAGTGCGGTTTTCATTCAGGAGCGGCCAATATATGAACAAATTTTGGAAATTTCCCAACCCAGAAGTCCAAGACAGCAGCAGCCCCGAGCTGAGCCGGAGCCGCCCGGGCCCGGAGCAGGGGAGGCACAGCGGCTGCACTGCCCAGCCCCGGAGGGCGCAGCAGCGGTAGTGGCCAGGCATGCCGCTCTCCTGCTTCCCAGTGGCACTGGCCAGGCACGCCCCTCTCCCTCTTCCCGGTGGCACTGGTCGGGCACGCCCCTCCCCTGCCTCCCAGCAGCAACAGCAAGCGAGGCCGGAGCCGCTCCCTGGCGGCCGTCCCAAGCAGGGCTGAGCCAGTAAACCCCGTGATCCTGCAATTCTGTTACTAATTGGCAACTTTGTGAAAGTTGCACGCGGATCCTCGCTGCGAACAAAAGTGCGGCTAATAATGCGGTGCGACTTATTTATGGACAAAGAAAGAAATGTTGCCAACACCCAGACCTGTGGCTTATAATCAGGTGTGGTTTGTAATCAAGAAATTACTGTAATTCTTCTAGCAAGAACAACAGTTTCTAAAAACAGAAGCATGTGCTTGCTTTCATTATATTGTTTTTTAAAATATTTTGTTTTTTGAAGAAGCAGATGTACCTCTTTAAAGCACCTAATTCTAGAAAAATAACTATACAACTTTAACATTCTTTATGATCGCTTGGAAGTAACCAACTCAGACAAAATGGCCCTTGACACTATGGATCTAAAATCAACAAAGGTAATTAAACTTGTCAATTAGAGTAATGGTTCCGGGTGGAAGTTTCTATTCCAGAAACTAACCTGTCAGGAAAAAAGTTAGTACAAGATTACTTGAAAATTATGGTATCCTTATCAGTGTATAACAGACCAATCCCATATGTTGATTCCCAATTGCCCAGTTACTTTTCCACAAATACAAGATTTCACATGATTTTATCTGAAACATTTACATGAAGGGCTCATAACAAATAATTAATCCTCCACAAATGATGAAAAGTTTAACAATATACCTTGCTCAACATCACTGGCCAGCAGACACCCTCTAAATTCGTATGAATCGGATTCCAAATGTGGCAATACAGTATGAATAGGTAATTCAGAGGTTATTTCTTTTTGTATTTTTTCTTCTTGATACGGTAAAGTATTATTTATTCTATAAATAAATTTCTTGGATCTCTTTCTCAAGTTGGGTAACATCTTCAGGTTTTTAAAGTCAGACTTTGTAAGAGTATTTTCACTATTTATTGAATGTAGGTCATCACAGTTATCTGGAGATGTGCCACTATGCACAAGCGGGTGAGAGGGAACATCAGTTACAACAGATTTAGAAGCTGCTTTTAAATGCTTGTAAAAGTTGCCACTGCAGACTAAAGAATACTCCGTGACATTTGCATGTTCAATTGAAAAAGAATTACAGTTTAAGAAGCTCATTTTGGAAACCTCAGCTGCACATTCTTTTACTAACTCTGGATCTTGAACACCCAATGACACAGATTTTACTGGAGTTATTTCCGATGTTGGGTTGCTTTCAGTGTTTTTCATTTTACAGCATTTTTCTGACAAATCGACACTGAACAGCTTTTGTGCTTTTATCAAGCCTGAAGAGTTCAGTAAAGATGTTTCCACAGCATCATCCTCAGCTGTTAGTAATGACTTTTCTTCTGAATTTTCCTCCCTATGTAAGTCAGAGGGCGGAGAGCTACATACAGACATCTCCTGGTGAGTTACATCAAGATCAGAGAAGTTCAGTTGAGACCACTGGTTTGATGGAGACTGCACACCTTCTTTCATAGGTCTCTCGTTCTCAAAGGACTTGTGTGCTCTATAATCATGCACATCTCCTGCCTTTCTAAGAGACTCCAACTCTTTTTTGTGTCCTATTAAACAGCCATCTTTACCATCCCCTGTATCTTCACTGGTGTTTTGCAGTAAAGAACCGTTCACCTGAGTACAGTGGCTGTTTTCAGTCCAGCTATTTGTTTTGACTTCCTGTGAAATGCCATTTTTTCTTCCATTAGGCTGCTGAGAGGGAACATCCCCCTTTTCTTGTGTTTTATCTGTATTTATCTCGTATTTCTCTACTGCATCCAGAGCATGTGGCATCGGCAGAAGAGTTCCACTGGACTCAGCTGGTATGCTGAATGTGTCCTCAAAGCTATCCATGTCACACAGTAAGCCATCTAACACCTCCGACTCTAAAGAGTTTAGAGAAGATGGAGAGAGGAAAAGAAGTAAGAAAATAACCTTTAGGAAATAACTTGGGAACAGTACTGGTAAATAGAACTTTTAGTTTTATAGGCATTACCTTTACTCAGGAGTGAGTTGGTAAAGAGATATGTAAGCAGCTGTTAGAGGAAACAGGAGGCAAAGGAAATACATGTAAATGTCCTGGCCTCCTGAGCTCTGTAGTGGTTAAGGCTGCCAAGATACAACCTGGCTATCTTAAAAGAGGATTTTTTCACTCTACAGGCAGAGAATGGGTAGTTAATTTGACAAGAAAAATATATTGATTTTTTTCTTCCAAAACTTATACCTGATGGTAGACACATTAAGAAGCTGCCTATTTTCATAGGCATGTAGCACCAAACGTTATTTTTAGGGCAGGCCATTCAATTCAGATAAAGTTACAGTAATTTCACGATTACAAGCCGCACCTGATTATAAGCTGCAGCTCTGGGTGTCAGCAACGTTTAGGTCTTTGTTCATAAATAAGCCGCACCGGATTATTAGTCGCACTTTCATTCACAGCGAGGATCTGTGTGCAACCTTCACAAAGTTGCCAATTAGTAACAGAATCGTGGGATCACAGGGTTTACTGGCTCGGCTCTGCTCGGGGCGGCCGCCAGGGAGCGGCCCCGGCCCCGCTCGCCGCTGCCACAGGGAAGCGGGGGTGCAGCGTGCCCGGCTGCTGCCGTGCCCCCCTGGGCCAGGCAGTGCTGCCGCTGCGCTGCCACTGCCCCGCTGCCCGGGGCCGGGCGGGCTCTGGCTGGGCTCGGGGCTGCTGAGGGCTTGGATTTCCAGGTTGGGAAATTTCCAAAATTTGTTCATATATTGGCCGGTCCTGAGTGTAAGCCGCATTTCCGGTTTGGGAGCAAAATTTTAGTCAAAATGGTGCGGCTTATAATCGTCAAATTACTGTACATAAAATCCTAACTATATACTATCCTGTCTAGCCAGAGTGAATCCATACAGCACCCTTTTACATCAATGTATGCTGAACAAACTTCTGGTAATAATGTCCCCTTCTGCCATCATTTCTCAACTAAAATCAAAAAACCTTCCACTGGAATTTACACTTTTGTTTGTTCACTAACATGATCTAAGAATGCAGAATGAAAACATTTTTTCTCTTGTCTTGTCTATTTTTCTGCATTCATTAAAAAAAAATCCAAAACACTCTTTTTCCAAAAGGATTTGTCACATTTTGAACTACCTATTTTGAACAAGTGAAAGAAATGAGGAAATGATACAGCAAGATCAAAAAACAAGCTCACCACAGAATAGTGAATGCTGCGATGAAACTTCCTGATAAAGTTAGATCAATAGCTAGAAGCAGTAGTCTTGCTCCCCCTTGAGCCTGTACCATTTTTCTGTCTCAGCTCTCACACAGTCTAACCTCTCCAACTGCAGTGAGTACACTTCACAGTACTAATCTGGTTCTTGTCCAGTGGCACCATAACCTGACTTTCCTGGCTTAACCAGGACACTGATTTAATTCACTGACTCAACAGACACTCTCTTTTTAAGGCTAGATTAATTTTACAAAGTTGAATCAATTCAGAAACTGGGAGTACACAGCTGGCAGAACAAACCAGCCATAACAACAGCCCAAAACACTGAATGTTGTTTTACCCTCAGTCTTGCTTCACTGAATACTCATTAGGTAAAGCACCAATGCATACCCAAATCTTTGATGTCATCTTCAGCATTTAGCTTTACTGTCTCTGGTATAGACAGTATACTTGCATCCATTATTCCAGGACACTTATCATGCTTGGAAAAACAGTTGTGCAAAATCTGTAAACCAAAGACAAAAGCTGTTATATCATGTACTAGTAAGTGTCATTTTTAACAGTCAAGGACAGAACTGCATTTACTGCAGCACCTGACTAATGCTCCATCTTTTAAAATGAAAGGTACCATTTCCACAGGTTCCAGTGAAAAACAAGCAAGCAGATAACCCCTGTTTTTGATGCAAATCAGGTTCCATTCTCAAGTCACCTTAAGGGCAGTGAATGAGTTCAGCAGTTCACTGTAATCCTCCCAAAAAGGGAACAAAGGAAATATGAGGAAGGAGAGAGACATTTTGCTTATTTTCACTTGTAACAGTTTATTAACTGTGAAGTTTCAGGTCGTTAAGGATCAAACTTAAATTTGTAACTGAATGCTTCTAGTGCCATCCTTGGTTTTCAGTCTCAATAATGTTTCAGCTTTCATGTACACAGAGTCAAATTCCAATCATGCAAGAACTCTCCCTACCACTATCAAAGGACTGAAATTAATACTCAGTCTCAATTCTTAATTGTAGTGGTTGAGAGCAAGAAGTTATTCCCAAAGAATAGTTTTCAACAATTTGATGGAAGTGGGGAAAAACAAAACAAGCCATAATTTCTAGGTTTGATTTCTCTCTGAGTAATACTGAGTGCTGCTGAAGCCAAGTGGCTTGGGGGGGTGGAGGTGCTTTGGTTTTTTTAGTAACCCTCAGAGAGAACACATTCTACAACCATATACTGCAAATTCAGGCATGTGATCGGTAACTTTTTAAAAAACAGTCAGGAGAGCTTAAAATGAAAAGGACAGAATTTTTTATTCCTGGGTCAAGGAATGTAAACATGTAACCAAACAGCGTAACTGAAATTAAAGAACAACACAGCTCTTAAAACTACTTACTGTATCAGCCCTTCCATCCTGCTGCTTTGCTTCAGAAATAGAATAATTTTCTCTAGCTTTAGAAGAAAGACAGACAAGTCAATTTATTTTTTTCCTGAGTGTTCTGCTGAGTGTGTTCAAATACAGCTGTGTTTTGGGAGGGTTTTCATTGGATTATTTTAAATTCCACTCAAATATGTAAATAAACTACTAAAAAATTAAAAGTTCTAAACAAAAAGTCATACAGATGAGGCTGAAAGACAGTGTACAAAAGCAGTTCTGTAATAGCACAAACCGCCCCAAATCACAGGTTATGGTTTCTGTTGTTTCCAGTTATCTCCACCTTGAAACAGCACTGCCATTCCCCTTTCAAGCAGTTATTCGTGGCACTACTCCCCATTTTCTTCTGTCCAAAGATCTGGATGAGATCTTCAAGCCTTTCAGGAATTTGGGGTTTTTCCCCACTTCCTCCCCAAACAGCAATACTATCTTCACTTTTGTTAAAAAAGGAGAAAATAAACCCTATTTTTAAAATGTCTGAAGAGCAGTATACTTAAATGTTTTATAGATGTGGCATCTAGGTTCTGTATAGCAGCTCTTTCTTTTCACAGGTGTCAGAAGGCACAGAGTATAATATCACTATTATAAAATACTAGGCTTATCCAGGACATGGGAGAATGAGAGCTCAAACCACAGCTCATCTCCCAGAACACCATCATTAAGGTATGGATACTTCCCTTGCGTTCCTTTTCAGCTCACACCTTTCTGGACCAAAGAACATCCAAAATGGCACAACTCAATAGCCCTGAATTGTACCACCCCCTACATCTCGAAAGAGATTCCTACTCCTAGAATCTGTTCTTAATATCCCTTATATGCTCTATGTAGTGATAGTTTAACAACATGAAAAAGAGCAATAGCAGAAGCTAAGGAGACACACCCAGGTCTTCCCATTTTCTCAAGAATTTTCATCAATAAATTGATTCTCATCTTAAATCATACATTCAGATTTCATTTTGCTTACCATATGCTAATGAAATCTCACTTGCACCAACACCTTAGGTTGAGGCTTGATGTTTATCATCACTGTTGATTACCACTGCAGCAATTATCACCCACTCATTCTCATTCACAGCTCTGCTGACACAGCTGTTTGTGCAGCTGTACAGTAAATGAGCTCCAGGAATCGCCCTGTCCAAACAACCCAGGAAATACGAACCCAGGAGCTCGGGTCTTAAATTGGACGAGTATCCCAGTCAGTCTCATTGGATTGCTATGATGGCAGGCACAGTGAGAGCGGTTAAAAATGCTGAAGACAACACAGCTGTTGGGAGGTTTAGTCAGCAGGCCACCTTTTTACACTTCATAAACAAATCAATTTAACTTAGCCCAATAGTTTCTAGTTTTGTGATAAGGCAAGCCAATGTATCTAATCCTCCTTCTATGCTTTGCTATGCTACTTCTAAATTTATATTCCCTAACCCCTCAGAAAAAGAGAAGAAAACTTCTGAAAAGTTTTCTGTTTAGGGCTGCATATCTAAAGGCACCCACTAATAATCACTCTAAGAATTTTGTCTTTTTTTAGTTGAAAAGCAAACCGTTCATATTGAGTGAACTTCCAGTGTCAAAACCAAAAGCTTTAAACCCTTAGCAATTGCTCATTTTTAGAAATACCTATTATCACTGTTTCACCAAGGGTAGGAGGTGTGGCTAATGAACTTGACCAGGACATATCTGGATCCACTTCTGCTCCCAGACTTTCAGAAATACATTTTGGAGTTCTGACCTAGAAACACATTTAATAATCATATATATAATTTCTATGCCAAATTCTAAATGTACAACTCAGGAAAAGGAAACAAAATGCATGAATAAAATACGTACCTCGGAAAGTTTTGGTGTGCAAAACAAGTTTCCATATGGTCCTAAAAAACATGTAAAAAGAACATTAAACAGTAAAAAATGAGCATTTTTATCTAGAGGTAAAATATTTTGTAGAACCAAAAAGCAAAAATACAAACCAGGGATATTATTTCTCTGAGGTGTTCTGTAAATATTCCTTAAAATAGCTGGACTGCAAAATAAAAGTAAAACCAAAATATTAATTTAATGTCTCAATTTCTTAAAATAATTGAATATTTCAAACATTACATATATTGCCATCTACATCATTTCTTTTCTTTGCACCATGGTTACTTTCCTGACTAGATAAAATGCAGATTCCTCCCAACCATGTCAGTATTGTAAACATTACCGTAAGTCCACTATAAACTGTAAAATATTTCTTTCAAGAAATATTTTCAGTGATGAATTGTCTGAGAAGCAATAAATGCCAGTGTAACCACACATTTTATAATATGCTGTATGAAATTAGGGAAACTGGCTTAACTACTTTAACTCTTCTTATAATCAACATGAGTACTTTGATAAAATCTATCTGAAATACAGACATTTAAGTGTCAAAATCAAGGCTATTATTAAGCACATAATACATGAAGCAAAGATCCTCTTTCTTTGAATGTTTGGACTTGGAAAGCTAAAATCATGTTAAAGATTGTGTATTCCAGCTGTGAAAGACCAGAAAAATAGGAAGAAAGATCACCTGAAAGCAAGGACATTTACAGATTGAGCAAGTGTTTTATTTTCAACTCACTTAGCAACCTACAAGTATCATAAACATACCAGACATACAAGATTATTCACTGCTTTTAAAGTTCAAATATGGTGGGTTAAATATTGCTTTTTGCTTAAGGTCCAGCTTATTTTCTATATGTGTTGACATATTTAGCATACCTAGCAGCAAAGCAGTTGTGGAAGGTACCAGGAGGAGAAGAAAGTATTTCATTTTCTTGGTCTGTTTTCTTTCTTATGTTACTTGGACTTATCAAAGTCTCTTTATCTGCAACATAGAATATAATAATCAGCAAAACTTTGCAGAACTCCAGGTAACAGTTTCAATTTTGAAGCTTAAAGCCAAGCTTCAAAAAAACCCTAAACAAAAATAAAACAACAAACAAACAAAACAACAAAAACCCAACCAACAACAAAAAACAAGAACAAAAACCCCAATCCTAATTTCTCTTCTAGCATTTTAAGTATGTTCAAATTTTATATCCAAACAATGGTAAACATGTTTCAAATGCACAGCCAAGAAGACCCCTCATTATGTTACTTTATTCACTTGGTATTAATCAAGTAATATATTCTATTTCAGTTTTAATGTACTGCATTGTGCCTTTCTTGTAATTGCAGAAGTTATTCTTAGCAAATATGCAATACATGGAAACACAGGTTTGTGCAGCTTCCCCTCAAATTTACCAAGTCATACACTTAATTGATTCAAGTAAGCACCAAAAAGCAAAAATTATTTCCAGAACTGTTGTTGGACTCACTGTCAGCAGCACCCATTTATTTGCAAAGCATCTCCAGGCAAAAGAGAGAATTCCCACCAAAAGCTGCAGAATCCTCTGAACGGTGAGACCCTTACATGGACAATAATCTACTAAAGGGAATTTCTACTCTGAAGTTTCCAAACAACCTTAGTACCAGAAATCACACTTTAATTTCTGCATTTCTTTCTGCTTCTGAGTTCCTGAGTTCACATGCACAGCACAGGTGCATCTCAGTACCATACCAAAGTATGAAATCCATGAGCTCCCATCCAGGCTCCATTTGAAAGAAAATAGAATATTTCAGGCAGTCTCATGTGAACTTTGCATATATGCAGAGCAAAACTGATAATTTTGAAATAAACAATCATAAGGTTCCTTTCTTTGCCATTTGTGAAACTGCCAGATGAAACTCCTGAAACCAAGAATTCCCTAGGGACTTAACACTGTAAAATACAAATAGCAACATTTAAGTTCAGCAGCAAACTTCAGGGAAACAAAGAGAGTTACAATATTCTATGGAAGTAGCGCTATAAAGTATACTTGGACTGCAGCACAGCTCTAACCCTTCACAGAATTTGCTCAGGATCTAAGAACAATTCTGGTAATAAAGGGAGTCTTTAGTTCGTCTGTAACCTGGTTAGAAAAGCTTATCAGAAGGACACAGACACAGCAGAAGTACCAATCACATACTTCAGGAATGGGATTAAATACTCTTCCATAGAAGAGATTCTTACATACAATCTTGCATACATTCTCCATAGAAAAGATTCTTCTCGCTGTCCAGGGAGGCTGGGTACATCAGAAAGGAGCAGAATGACATGTACTTCCATGACATACTTGGGATTATAATGTATGAGAAGTACCTCATAAATTCATTTTTTTTTTCCAAATGGAAGACTGTAATTTTTTCTATAACTTACAATCTTAGTAACTCAAAGAGATGGTGCGTCTAAAACTTTCCAAGTAAGGTTGAGTGCCCTACAGATTGCCTCATGCTTCATCATGATAAGGATGATTCTCCCCCTTGAAAAGCTTCAAAACTTTTGCATGAAACAAAAACGAGACTGCTAAAAAACTTCACTCTGATTTGCAGTCAACAGGTTACACTAGTAAGTTCATATCCCCTCATATTAACAGTATTTAGAATGTCTGGACCACAACAGTATCTTTTATAAACAGAATTTTGCTTACATATTACCAGTTTATCACAAGCTGAATTCACTATAAAGATTAGTTTTTATAGATGATCTTCAGAAGACTACTAAAATAAGCTTCTTAGTCACACTATTCCTGCAGTAGCGTTATCTATTACATTAACGACCACCAGCTGCAACAAAAGGTCAAAAGAAAGAAAAGAAGTTACTCACTTGCTCCTATTTTTTTCTGATCTGGCTCTTTTTCAGGAGAAGGTGGCAATATTGCATTTTGTTCTTTAAAGAGTAGTGGGGTTGATGCCAGCTGACTGTATGTAGAGGGTTTTGTCCTTGGAGTTTTAAAAGCTGTTTGATCAGGCCAGCCAGAGGGCCCATCAACCTCTCCAAACGATTTGGGCTCATATGGGGGTGCTTCTGCACTGAGTTCTTCAAACCAATTAAGACTGATAGGCCCTAAATCTACGAAGGAAAACATACACATGAAAAGGAAAAAGGTTCCTCCATGGAGGATGTGAAAATGCACCTGGCATTTAAATGCTAACAGCAAAACACATTGCTCCTTTCACTGCCATACTTCTGGCTTCTACATGGCTTTGAACTCTGATAACCACAAAATATAAAGGGATGTCTTCCCAGATTCTCAGACTATTAATAAAATAACCAAAGGACCAGAAAAAAATGTCCAATTTGTTTAAAATTACAAGTATACTCTGACTTTTAGAGTCTCTCTTGGTTTTGCTCAGACTGGCAAGTTAAACAGGTTCCCTTTAAAATTACTGACCACCACAGGTGCCTTTAGCAAAAGACTAAGCCTGGTCTGCATGTGGATATGTATAGAGGTGACAACTCTAAAAAAGCAAGTACAAAAAGTAACTAAGCATACATCATAGAAGAAAACTACAAATACAAACTTGAAGAAATCTAGGTATTAGGAAATACAGGTTTGGGGCAAGAACAGCAGCTAACAACTTGTATAAAGCTTTCTGTGGAACATACAGCAAATGTGTATAAAAAATTGGTGCCCAGAAAGCAATCCTAATAAGAATTATTTACTTTAGATAAGCTGTACCTGATTCACTGCAGTGTGCCTTAAATATTTCAAAGAAACTTGGTCTTTCCACAGGTTTGCAAGCCATTTTCTTATCCATTACATTATTGGAACAGTCGAAAAGCCTGAGAAGCAATAAGAAAACACTTTCACACACTTCTGCTTGAATGTCTTAGGCCTGCTTTCCTGCATTTCGTGGTGTGCCACAGCCCAGCTTGTTCAGCTTTGAATGTGATGTGAGCATTCAAACACCACAATAATGAACATGGTAGGAAAACAACAGACAAGAGCATAGGGAATTATACCAGAGATAATGAAAACACTCAGCAAACACAGGAGAAAACCGAGATGGAATTGGCAGAACACTTCTGAGGTGTTTTAAACACAAATCAAAACCCCACACTCACTACGACATGTTAGGTTGGAATATGTACTATCACATATTTACTCTTACAACCACTACAACTTACACCTCAAGAATTTGATTCAAAGTTGCTTTCAAGTGAAGCAGACACTGCCAGTTTCACAGTTCTATTAAAAACATGTATAAATAAGCCCACGGTGAGACTTCACCGTATAACACGTTTATGCCTTCCACACTAATAGCTGTTTCCCACACGATGGCCGTGTCACACACGTTGTCTTACCAAAACCATGGGGAAAACGGGGGCTTTAAAATATGGTACGGGCTGCATTACGACAAAACACGGAGGAACTCAGCATTGCCTCAGCAGCACATTTTTAAGAGTGCGATTTGAGCAGTCCGCGCTGCTTTGCGTGAGGGGAAGCTCCTCCCGGGCAATGACCCCGCACGGAGCGCGGCCTGCGCAGCCCCGCCGGGTCAGCGCGGGGTCTCCGGGGACAGGCCCAAACCCCCCATTCCCACACCCGGTGACTGCAGAGCCTCGGCCGGCTCTGACAAGAGTGAGGGTCCCCCGAGGGGCGGCCGGGACACCCCCAGAGCACAGCGCAGCCCCGGCGCAGGGCCGAGCCCCACGCGGCGCCGTTACCTGCCGGCGGCGCCTCGGGCGGGGCGGCGGCCGCAGCATCGCCTCACGCAGGGGAGGGGGCGGGCGGGGCGGGCAGGGAAGGCGGCGGGGGATGAGGAGGCAGCGCAGACCCCCGGCCCGGCCGCCCCGTTCGAAGCTTGGCGCCAACGCAGCCCCGCGCCTGCGCAGCCGGAGCATCCGCCGCTCCCGCCCTCCGCCCTCCTCCCGGCACGGAGGCGGCGAACCGGGAACCGGCCCCGCCCCGGCCCGCCCTGCCCGGGGCCCGGCGGTGCAGCCGGGACAGGCGTGGTGCCCGCCGTAAGGGATGTCCCCCGTGGCTGACTCCGCACAGGACGGAAAGGGAGCGTGCTCCGAGCCGGGATGGCCGCCAGCAGCTTCCCTCACGCGTGTAGGGGCGAGGGGATGAAGCACCACATCCACGGCTGACATGACCCGTGTTGCTGGGCAACAGCAAACACCGACCTTCCCGGGAAAGGCTCTGGAAGGCTCCCAGCGGGCAAGTGCCACGGCCGGTGCAAGCCTCAGCCTCTGCTTCTCAGGGGGTTTTGTAGGCCTTGACATGAAATGGTTGCTGGCGTGCCAATAAAGGGAATGTTACTATCCTCCACATACACGTCCATTCCCGCTTTGTCTCTTGATTAAATTCTTGGCTTTGGCGATGCGACATCTTCAAGATGGGTGGAACACTCATCACCACCAACTTTCAGTTCACCATCTTCATTTTAGTGGGATGTTCATCTATTCTTGTGCCATAGAGAGGTTTCTTCTTACCTGTCCACACCAGTCCCTATGTTGCACAGTTTTACTACCTGTCACTTTCATCAGTTTCTTGTCATAAAATAATTTTCCATATTCCTCATCCTTTCAGGAAACTTTAACTTCTAAACCTGCAGTGTTCTGGGGAGCAGCACTAACCTTCCCAAGGCATTTTAGAGGAACTCAAACTGTTGGTTTAAATGATGGCATGTAGTTTCCAATTAGATTTCCATCTCCATTCCCAAAGCACCTTAAAAACTTCCTCTTTTTGCTGCCAAACTGTAATCATTAAGTTTTAACTTGGCTATCTCGATACCCCATTTTTGCTTTGAGTTGATACCAACAGTTCTTTGAAAACCCAAGCACAACATGGAGCTTTGAGACATGTTTCTTTTAATTATGATGAATGGGGTTCCTGAATCTGAACCTCCTTGTGCCCTGTAAAAGTGCTGTTTCCTACTGATTTATCTCAGATACTTGGAAGTGTCAGATACACTATGAATGTTTTAAGACATCATTCCTATCAGGTTTCCACTAGCCCTCCTCTTGCTGACCCATTGAATTTTATAAAGTGATGCATTTATAAAGATGGTGTGGAGCCAAACAAAGAAAGGATTTCACATCACAGCAGTTCCAGGGAGTTAAGGTTTCTCCAGTCTCTAAAGGCTTACACACACAGTTCGGATGATTTCATTACCTTATTTTAACTGTATTACCTTAAAATTGAACTGAATTGGTGTAATAATGGAAGGACTATTAGTCTAATACAAACGTGCTTCTATTACTTGCTTGTATTACTAACACTTATTTCATTATACAGGAATCAAGCCACTGCTTTCCCCTATGTCAGTTTGTATACACAAGTATATTCCATCTTTTCCTAAAGCAGTTCAGTTGACAGAAAAGGTTTCAGGTAGATAATGCCCAAGTAATGGAACAGTGGGGATGCTCTGACCTTTTTAACACTGGTAAAGACTTCTTTTCAGAGACGTAATTTCCTGAATTCTCTGCTCAACTCCAGAGGACACCCAGTTTATCTGGGCTTTGTTAGTTTCCCAAACCCCCTTTTCCTTCAAGACCATGAGCAGAAGGAACTGCGAGCAAGCAGGCTTCTCGCTATGCAGGCCGTGGTTTTCCCAGCTGTGGCTGAATGACATCTCTTCACCATTAGAGCGTGGCAGAGAGGGAAGGCAGGCCGGCCGGCCTTCCCCTGCCATCAGCACACCCCAGCACCCCCAGCTGGCCCCACTTTCCCCATCAATTAGCTCCCCAGGTAAGATAAAAGCAGAGCAGGGGGACAGGTAGGGCTGACCCTTCAGCGGCGATAACCATGGACAGCTTTGTCTGTTCCCCCTTCAGCACGTACCAGAACTTCAGGAGCAGCCCCCCGCTCGGCCGCGGCTGGGACGCTGCGGCCAAGCAGCCCAGCTGGAAGCAGAATAAGAGCGGCAGCATCAGCCCATTCCTCGGGGGCCCCTTCACGCCGCTGCCCTCCGATTACCTGGACAGCTACCGGCGGGTGCAGCTGCAGGCGCTGCTGTCGCAGGTGGGCCCCGCGCTGGCGCCGCGGCCGCGCCGGGCCAGCACCAAGGAGGCGGCGGTGCAGGTGAGCCTGCGGGCCGACGCGGCCGTGCAGTGCTCGCTGGGGCCGCGCACGCTGCCGCCCGCCCGCCCCTTCAGCCCCGCCGCCCTGCGCTCCCCGGGACGCCTCGCCCTCTACTCACCCGCGCCCGACCGCCGCTTCTTCGCGCTGCCCGACGCCGCGCCGCTCCCGGAGAAGGCGGCGTCGACCGACGAGACCCCGACGGCGGACGGTGGCCCGGCCGGGACCACGCTGCCGCCACGCCAGGAGCCCGTGGGGACGCCGCGGGACGAGACCGCGGCTCCCAAGCAGAGAGCTACCTTCCAGGTGCGCTGGGATGGGGCGAGCCCTCAAGCAGGGCGGCCAGAAATCACCTCGTGAGCAGCACGGTGGTCCCTGTCCTGCCCTGGGCTGGCTCTGTCTCACCTAGAGCAAAAGGGCCTCCAGCCTGTGAAAACCCACGTGTGGATCAAAGCTTGGCAGTGTGGTTTGGGTTGGAAGTGACCTTAAAGATCCTCCAGTTGCAACCTCCCTTCCATGGGCAGAGATGCCACCCACTAGACCATACCGATCAGAGCCCCATTTAATACACTTCAAATATTTCCATGTGGCCTCCTGGGCAGCCTTTTTCAGTGTCTCACCATCCTCGGGGACTAGTAGTGTGAGGGAAGCTGGGCTGGGTGTTCTCTGGGTGTTGGAGGATGCTCAGTGAACTCTGTCTCTGCAGTTCTTGGAGCAGAAGTATGGCTATTTCCACTGCAAGGACTGCAAGACCAGATGGGAGAGTGCTTACGTGTGGTGCATTTCTGGAAGCAACAAGGTAGTTAACAAGTAATTTCTTTTTTCCTGAGGCTTGTAAGAATGGCATAAAATCTCTGATAAATCAGGTGTTTTGACACAAGTTTGGATACTTGTACAGAACACTTCGAATAAGTCTCTATACTAACAGAACTTGCCTTTTTTTTCAGGTGTACTTCAAGCAGCTCTGTCGCAAATGCCAAAAGGGCTTCAATCCCTATCGAGTGGAAGCAATCCAGTGCCAGGTAGGTTAACTGTACTCCAATTAGATTGTCAGATGTTATCATATACACTTACACTGTTGTTGAACTTGATATTGACTTTATCTGAAAGTAAACTTCATTTCTTCAAAATACCAGGAAATGTTATTTGGGGATTGTGTGTTGGGGTAGGCCTCCCTCCTCCCATGGATGGCTCGAACAGTTTTCATACAGCATTGTGGCTTGCTGCATGTATGCTGCTAGGGTTTTGTGCTTCTAGGTGAGAAGACTCTTAAGCCTTAAATCCACCAGGTTTTTACTACAAGAGCTCTTAACTGTATCAGCCCCAATGTGTTGCTGTGATTAAGGAAAACCAAATGTTAGTCTAACATGAAGTGCATCCTCTTTGATCTACTACTACTAACATGTCTTTGTTTCTTAAGATCTGTTCCAAGAATCGTTGTTCTTGCCCTCAGAGGAAGAGACGCATTGATCTCAAGAGACCCCATCGCCAAGAACTCTGTGGCCGCTGCAGAGGCAAAAGGCTGTCCTGTGATAGCACTTACAGCTTCAAATACATTGTCTGATCCACCAGCCCTCTTCTGTTTTGTGCTTTGCACTTTGTCTATTGCAATGTTTTGACTTAAGGCTTTTGACCTGGCATTGGATAATGGATGAAGACTTCAGTATTATTGTAAAGTATAATAACCTAAAGTATGTAATTTCACTGTATATATTCTGTAAATAAAGTTCAATAAAAGTTTGCACTAGTTTGATACCCCTTAGTTTCATCTTCCTTGGATGAAAGAAGAAAGTATATCTGTAAGGAAGCAAGCAATTTGATTTCCTGAAGATAGTAGACTTTGTTTTGAAGTCTTCAGAGAATGCTAAGATGCAAGCTACACTAGCAAGGTTTTCCTTCAGTCACTCACGCTGAACTAGGGTGGAAGATGCAAGTGTTCTGGAGCATAAAGTCTGGTGTAAATGCAAATGTCTTCCCCCTGCCTCTGTCAAATGTCCATATATAAAACCATGGCTGCTTGGTAATAAAGTCAGTCTGACAGAAAAAGACTGTGGCTGTAAAAGAGGAGGGAAAAGGGTGTTAAGCTGCCCAAATTTGAAATGAGGAGGGGGAAAAACCTTTTGAAGGGCAGTATCTGTTCCAGTGTAAAAAAAAAAAAAAAAACAAAAAAAAAAAACAAACCACCTCTTTAGGGTAGAGGGAAGGTGGAAGGTTTTCACTGAATGGAACTATTTTTGCTGTTGTAGTCTTCCACACTGAAGTGTAAGGATATTTTTTTTGTCAGGCTGTAGTTAGGTTTCTCACATTTTTTATGAATGGCTTCAGCATAAACCAGGAGATAAGTATCTTTGAGGGACGGCTGCTCATGGGTACTACATGCAATAGTACTGAGTTAGTAAAAAACACAATTTTCAGAACAAGCATGTACTGTGTTGTGACTATATATGACTTTTATACTTTAGTTAAATGGATGTACTAATCCAAATTTCAAAGTTACTTCACAAAAACAATTAAGTGTATTTACATTGTGAATAAGTTACATAGTTGTCAGAATAAAAGTGTCTCAGATGTGCAACAGATTTACATGCATACATTTAACACTGGACAGCAGTTAAATGTAAGAAAAAAACATAGTTATGACTTTTATATATACATTACAAATAAAATAAGACATCTTTGAAGAAACTTAACATGAGAACTCGCGTTTCACGTTCATATTTTTACTTTTTATGCTCAAAATTTATATTAAATAAAAATATGCATGCTTAACAGTTCAAAAGATTTGACTCTGTGATGGGACTTTCTCCTACAAAATGGCAAGTTAAATTAGATCAACTATCCTTTAATAGTATAAATATATTCATAAAAGCAAACCTCTAGTAAAAAGCAGCCAAGGTCCTTAATAAAAAAAAAAAAAGAAAATCTGCCAAGACCTTTCATGATCCTTGGGGGGGCCTAAGAACAGACCTCTGCAATATGATCCAGTACCTTCAGAGACAGTAGCCTAGTAACATTAGGAAATGTACTTCATAGCAGCTCATTCTTTTAAGATACAGTAATCATATTTGAATTACAGTGTACATTAAATTATAGTCTGTTTACAGTTTGTTTCATATACACAGGCTCTCAGCTTTTGACCAACAAGTTTGTGAGATTCCGTGGCCAGCTTCATTCTGCCCATCTTTCACTCGACTAAATAAGAAAAAAAAAGGAAAAAATGTACAAGGCTTGTTTTTTTAACAAAAAATACTATTTTGTGAAGGAAACATTGCACTTTTGCCAACCAAAAATTAATTTGCTATAAAGGAAGTATTGTTCAGTGTAGTAGGCTTTGGTATGCAATGGAAGTCACTTCTTCAGTAGTGAGTTGCAGTTGCTCAGTGAAATGCTAACTGTTTTTTGTGCAACACAGACCAAAGGACGTTGTCCCAGGTGCTCTATGCTACCTCTGTCCTTACAGTATTGCTACGTGTTTGAAGTTCAGCCCATCGCTTTTTAGAAGAAATCCTAAATGTAACAAGAGTGAGTACAGTTTGACCAAACCTTTGTAAGGCTGAGAAGACATCGAGCCACCTCACTCCCACAGGGCAGCACTCCCAGCTTGAAAGGGGGCCCAAAGGTCCTGTCAGAGACTTGTGCCGGAAACGCTGGAGTCTGGAAGAAAAGTATTGATGACCCGGTAGCTCTGAGCCCTGCGAATCATATCACGGATCTCTATGTTCAGTTCCATTAATTTGGTGCAGATTTCAGTCAGGCTCTGGTTGGAGCCCACCAGTGCATAGGTGCCTGTCTGACCCAGGGTTTGGTGGCGGAAGTAAATATTCAGTAGTGTCTGGACTTCATCATCAGAGCTGCTTCCAAAGATATCATTGGGCCACAAAATCCTGCAATGAAACAGGGAAAGAACAGGCATTTCATTATGGGTTTATTAGCAGAGACAGAGGCTATATGACAGAGATCTCTAAAAGAATAGACTTGCACATGCTTATAAGCCTAAAGCAACTCACTGTTTTACACCTCATTTGTTACTCATATTCTGGTATCAGGTACTGAAAACACATAAAAGTGCAATTTCCATTATCTAAAAAAAAAAAAAACCTTAAGAAAACTCATTCAAATAGGTGTAAGTGAAATTGGGCTGAATGTTAGCTCATGGCAATGACATGCACCTGTATGGAATTAACTCAATAAAAACATTCTTAAGAGCCTCACAGGACTTTTGATCTACAGAATGTAATTAAACATATTAATTGTTGCAAGCATATGTTTGATAGTTACTTGTGGCACACTTCTCCAAAAGTCAGTATCAATGCCCCCACCATGAGCCTTGCTGAAACAATTAATTAATTATGCTGATCCTGTGCATTACGTTTCATTAGGAAGATAATAAATGCATATTTTTCTAATAACATGAAAGTCTAATATGAACCACGAAGCAAAACTTGCCTGCATTCTCTTATTTGTCTGACAGCTTTAACAAGTTCATTGTTTTTTAAACACTCCAGCATGGACTGAATAGCTGCTTCAGTAGAGTTGAATGTGGGCTCAGATTCTGTTGTCAGAGGCTCAGCTGCGATTGCAGCAGTAGCATCCTTCAGATTTTTCTTCAGCTCACTCAGTTCTCGTGACATATTTAACAGCTGTTCCAAGGAGAAAAATAGGAGATGGGTATTTTCATTCTCCATAAGCTCCACATGGAGTAGGTACTTCAAGTTTTTCCTTACTACTACATTGGATGTACACATTATGGAAAAGACCCCAGTTTAATACAAGGACATTTCTTGATCTCTCTACAATATAGACAAAATGCAAACTACAGGGTTTTTTACCTCTGTGCATCCTTTAACATTATGTAGTTTTGGCTTGCTAAAATGCAGGAGTATATCTAAACAAGCTTTTATTTTTCACCCTTGCTACTTTTTCCACATCATAGTTGAAGAGCTGAAGAAAGCACGTACTTCTCCTAGCAAGATGTTGATATTTATTTATAAAACACATGCAGCATCTGACATGACTAACAGATGGACAGGAAATGTATAACCCTTTCTCAGGTTGAAAAGTTAATATGGCACAAGATTAATAAATACTTAGCAAGTTAATAATTTCCAAGTATCTCCTTTTTCATGGTTGTACATGCTAAAAATAACCACTGTCACATGAACTAACAATGGAATTTCCTTCAAGTACAGTAATTTCATGATTACAAGCCACACTGACTATAAGCCACATCTCCGGGTGTTGGCAAGATTTCGTTCTTTGTCCATAAATAAGCCGCACCTGATTATAAGCCACTCTGTCGTTTGCAGTGAGGACCCGCGTGCAACAAAGTTGCCAATTAGTAACAGAATCGCGGGATGATGGGGTTTACTGGCTCGGGTCGGGCTGTGCGGGCACGGGGCTGCCGACGGGGCAAGGTGGCCCAGCTCAGCGGGGCCGCTTGGGGACAGCCGCTGCTGCGCCGGGCTCGCTCGCCCCGGCCTGGCGCTGCCCTGCGGCAGCAGGCGGGGACGGAGCCCGCCGGCACCCGCGGCGGCAGGCGGGGGTGGAGCCTGTCTGCTCCTGCGGCGGCAGGCGGGGGCAGGAGCCCCCTCGCTTATTCCCTGGGCCACGGGGATGGCAGCACAGAGCCCCCTGCCTCCCTCCCCCCCCGCGCTGCCAGCACGGAGCCCGCTTGCACCCGCCACGCAACAGAGTAACAAATTTGTAACAATCGCGCAATTCCGGGTTTTACTGGCAGGTGCTTGGCTCAGCACCTCAGCTGCACTTCCGGGGTTGATAATTTCAGAATATTTTTCACATATTAGCCGCTCCTGAGTGTAAGCCACATTTCCGGGGTGGGAGCAAAATTTTAGTCAAAATGGTGCGGCTTATAATCGTGAAATTACTGTAATAACTTATGGCTCCAGCAAAATATGCAAATGTCATGGTGAAATAGCTATTCTTTGTACAATTGTTTCTCAGTTCCATGGGCTGCATTATTTATAACAATTTAACAAAGTCATAACTGTGAAATATACTTACAGAAATTGATTATAAAGAATACAAAACAGTTCTAAAACTTAGACTGCTCCAGTAATAAATGTCTATTCTCCCATCTTCTCTTAAAAGTGAACAGCCCAGTCACATTGTGAGCCGGCCTTCACAACATACCATTTATTGTATTCTTAAGATACAATAAATATTCAAACTCTTTTTACTCTGACAGCACATCTGGTAAAACAATTTCTGTTTATAGGCCACCTCTAAAGTACTATAATATGTCATAAAATACAGATAGTAGCTTCAAATTTTATTTTACAAAGCAGAGTGCAACAACCTCTTCTCATCAATAACTTAAAACATATACATTTTTCTCCTTTCCAGGAGAAAAATACGCATTGAATGGTAAATTAAATCTATCCTTAAAAGATAATTATACAGCTGAAAGCGATCACCTCAAAGATGTTTCAAAGTATTACATATTTTAAGCAACTGCTGAAAATAAACTTGACTAACAGTACTGTTCTTGTGAAGTTTTTTTAAAGTAAGATGCATGGATTTATTTAAAAACAAAAAGCTGTTTTAGGTAAAAAGTGAGTGTGCCATTTCAAAAATATTTCAAGAAAAAGGCTTGTAAACATTACAGAATTAAAAATACGGGACATTAAGGTATTTAGTTATATATGCTTTCAGGTTTATAGTCACGGTGAAATAATGTGATCCTTGTTGTTAAGTCCATAGAAAGAAAAAATAAGAACATTAAAATAAAGTGGAATTTTTCAGTACAGGACTTTGTAGCTTGTTACATACCTCTGGCATAGAACTCACTTCGTGCACTTGTCCAATAAGTTTACAGTAGGACTGAAAAAGTAACAGCAGCTGGAAGTGCAGTTTATATAATCTCTGACAGAGTTCCAATTGCTAGGGAAAGATTTGTAAGAGATGAAATAATTAATAAATATTAGTGAGTTCAGATAATTTTTGATAACTAACAAAACACAATGAGATCATTTGTTCTCAAAAACATTTTTTTACTGAAGTATGATCATATACTATTTCAGATAATAAGTAATGATTTTTCTTCTACAGCTAAGTCATCTATGACATTGAAAGTAAAACTATGATGTCTAGCTCTCACACAGCACATGTCAGCATCAGCCTCAAAACATTCTAATTTGGCTAGCTTCACTGTCTCCAGTTTGCAGCAGGAAAGCAGAGACAGAATATGAGGGAAGTGACTTTCCTGTACAGAATATGAACTTCTGAATTTCAGATATGGTTGAAGACCTCTTCTAAGGGATGGAAATCTAAGAAAAAAGCCTTGAAATAGTTGTCCAAAATGGTCAAATCTCCTGCCTGCTCCTCTGAGGAGAGAGAAACAGAGGTGATAAATCTGTCTAGGAGCGAGAAGGAGGAAATGCCAGCCCTGGAACTTAAAACACTGCTCGTGGATTTTCCACTGTCTTAAAGACACTATAGAACAGATGGAAGGAGTTTAATGTATAACATGGTATTTGACTTCTATGAAGTATTCTCCCAGATTAAGTAGATACTGCTGTATGAATATTCACTTGTTTCTTCCACTGTGAAGTGCAGCATGACATAAAAGATGTCAGACATTTTGAAATAATGGGTGATGAGCACAGCTGCTAGAGAGGTTCAAGTTAATATGCCTATGGTTCCTGGTATTCTTGTGTCTAACAGGAGAGGAATCTCATAGTTCCACAGCTGGATCATGGTGAAGAAGGGAGGAACATTTAATCTTCAGCTAATTATATAAAAAGTGAAAATTCTGCAAGTACAAGTCCTGACCTTGTACTGACCCTTTGGCAGGAAGACCTTACAGACTTCCAACCGTATTTGATTTGCCTACTGTGACAGACACCGTGACCAAGGGTGGGCTCAACGATCTTTCCATCTGCTTGGAGGAACTAAAGCAGAGTTTCACGCCAAAGTTGTCAGAAAAGAAGCTACTCATGTTTGCTTCTTTAAAGCAAACATACATGCTCAGTTACCAGCACATGCTGCAGCTCTTTGCTGAATTTGAGACTGTGCAAATGTCAGCACAAACACTAATAGAAGGTAGTTTAATTACATTATAAGTGTTAATTTGACTGAAGTGTTTTATTTACATATGGTTCAACATTTAACTGCTACATTTTTTATTAACAAGCCAAAATTAGAACCACAGTTTGGTGTTCCCAGTTCCCCAGATTTCTGTACCAGCCTCACAAGGCTGAGGGGCTAAGGTCAAAAGCAAATTTCATCTCTGTTCATCAGGGTGAGGTGGGCACCAACTACCCATCTATGAACAGACAGCCAAGGGCACTGCCAAGATGAAGCAGAGCTAGTCCCCTTCTAAAGGGGGTTTATGGAGGAAAGTGGGAGCAGGAGGATAGTGGCAAACCAGCTGGTGTCAGCCTAGCAGGGTTTGTCCTGCTGAAGGCCAGGCAGATGAGGCTGCTCACACCTCAGCACCACCACAGCAGCAGAGCTCAGCACTGTGAGCTTCCCTGGTCTGAGCTCTGTGCCATTCTGGATCTGGTATCTACATTGTTATGTTTAATCTCTGTTACTGGTGGGCAGCTCCTGTCCCAAATGGAAAGGAGGAATTTCAGCAAGGAGGAGTCCTTCAGCAAGTTTGCAGATGAGACAGAAGGATGGGATGCTCTCTAGGGGACATGGACAAACCTGGGAAGTGGACCCATGAGAACCTAATGAGGTTCAACAAGCCCAGGTGCAGGGGGCTGGACTTGCATTAGGGCAATCCCAGACATGAGCACAGACTGATTGAGGTAAGAACTCATTGGGATAAGAACTCATTGGGAGCATCCGTGTGGAATAGTTGGGGAACATGAACTGAACATGAGCCAGCAGTGTGTGCTCACAGCCCAGAAGACAAACCACATCCTATGCAGCATCAGGAGCACCTCTCCTGTGAAGACAGACTGAGAGGGTTTAGCCTGGGAAGGCTAAAGAGAAGGCTCCAGGAAGGTCTTATAATAATCTTCCAGTACATAAAGGGGCATATAAAAACATGGAGAGCAATGTTTTAAAAAAACAGATCATGGCAGGAAAGGGGCAAGAGCTTTAAACAAAAAGAGGAGAGATTTAGATTAGGTGTTAGGAAGAATTTATTTGCATGGAGGGTAGTGAGGCACTAGATTGTCTAGAGAAGTTGTGGATGCGCTACCCCTGTAAGTGTTCAAGACCAGGTTGGATGAGGTTTTCAGCAACCTGGTCTGGTGGAAGGTGTCCCTGCCTATGGCAGGGGGATTGGAACTATATGATCTTTAAGGTACCTTCCAACTCAAACCATTCTATGACCCCACCAGACTGGGTATGACAGCAAAGATCCACAAATGTAGAAAGAAGGCCCAGCAGATCCACAGTGGGGAGCAGATGTGCTAGGGCAGAACTGACTTGTGGACAGGGACAAAACCTATCAGAACAAAGAGGCAGGGCATGAGGAACACTGCCAGGGAAATAAACCTGCCCAGGGGCTGTTCTCTGTAACCAAGGTCACAGAGCACTGCCAAATTTTCAATTGGGTGGCTAACCATTCTCTTCCCAAAATTAAGATTGACGGTTTAGATACAGCCTCCTGGAGATGTCTCTGGCTTCTGTCTTCTCTCAAACCATGCTTGGGCATGCCAGGGGCTGGCTGGTTGCCCAGCCAGGGAAGGTGCTGACTGCTTATCCGAGCGAGCACCAGCCCAGGAACATTCTCTTCCTCCTTGGTCCTGTTCAGCTCACAAGTAAGGACACAGCCTGAGGTTCCCCACAGGGATCAAATTCACTCTATTCAAATTTTGGAGACCTGGCAACACTACATAGCAATTATACACACATATAGTTGGAGCACTCAGGGAGTTAATAATTAATTGAAAACAAGCATAACATCATTAAAAAAAAACCCCAAAACATCTCATGATAGCTTGGCATGTAATACTGGATTTTTTTTAGTCCTTAGAGAACAATAATTCAGTTTCACCCTTCTGGCTGCTAACCTGAATGAAAACAAACTAAGGTCAAACTAATTGTTCTAGTTTGACTCACTTAATATTTAGCTATTTGTATCAAGTAACTAAATTTTTTTTCTTCCTGAGTAAGTATTAGAAACCAATAATGGTGAAACTGTTCATCAACATATACACAAAACCCATTTGAAACGTAACTGCCAATTATAAATTGTAGTTTTTCACTAGGACAAATGGAAAACTATTAATTATAAAATATCAAAAAATGTTTCCTGCCCCGGCCTATTGCATCCATTCAAAAGCTTGTTTTGTAAAAATGTATGTAAATGACCATTTGAAACAGCATATGAAAGTGTCAAAATTTTGTCACAGTATTTTTTGACTTCACAAAACATACATTAGTAAATTATTTTAGTCACCACATTTAGAACCACCTATTGTATAGGAAAATTATAACAAAAAAAAGAAAACATGCTTAGAAGTAAAACAGTAGAATTGGGGTGTATTAGCCCATCCACAGATGGACAAAAAATATGAAAGAACTTCAACTTACTGCAAGAGATTCCATTTGCTACACAGCAAGCATGGCACAGGAGAAAAGGAAAGGAAAGAAAGTATAGTGTCAGTGTAATGCATGCAGTAGGAAGCACAGCCCATCTGTAATAGCATAACTTGTCAGCAGTATTAGCAATGCTTGCCTCAACCTGATAAGTGGTTGGAATATCACATTCAACATGCACAGCATTCTTAATAAAATCAAGCTTTAATTCTAATGGTAAATTCCAGTCTAAATATCCTTTGTTAGATCTTCAGATTTATTAGTTTAGATTTATCCCACCCAGTAGCTCAAGAACTTACAGTGAAATAGTGTTAGATAACTCTTGAAGTAATACTTTTATTTAAATTACCTTTCTTTCTTATTAAAAAGAGCTTATATTGCAAAGTACTAAAACAATTAGAAAGGATTTCCAAGAGAACAAAACTGAACTGTGCTATTTCTAAATATTTTCTTGTTTAAAAATACTTCTCTTTTTTGATGAAGAGATCTAATGAAATTGGCAGGATAAGTTTTATAGCTGCTGGGCTTATTACTTGGCACATTACAATGGAAACGTTTTGCATACAACTTTCAAGTTACGAATATCATAAAGAAAAAAATGCATTAAAAATGCCAGTTTTGTTTAACTCCATGGCAATGCCACAAGTTGAGGCAGCCTTGTATCCCTTCCTCTGACCAGTAATGATTCACTGGTTTATAATTCTGAAGCCATTAAAATGTCAGTTTAAATCCTGTTGCAACAGTAATAAAAATTCTAATTGACTTACATTAGCATTTCAAAGATTAGGGGACTAAGTGCTGTCTTCAAAACATAAGTGTTCCTCTTCTCTTTGCCAAGAACTAACATTTGTACTCTGTGTTTGCTCAATGCAGCTTTTCTTATTTTATAAATATTACCATCTCATTACATTTTACATGAAGAGAGTCATCATGTAAATTCTGTAAGTAACAAACACAACCACATCTGCCCGGTTATAGCCTGATGTCCGTGCATATGCACACAGTGTTAATAAGCACATGGAATTCTTATTAAAATTATTTACCTTACCATCAATACAAAACAAAGAAATGTGAAATAATATTAACTTTGATGAATCTAACAAAGTATTTCAGTCTGTTTTCTTTACATTTGCCTTAGTATTAAAATCCTGCACTACTTTTCTATAAAACCATGACAAACTAAGCTTTGAGCTCTTGTGATGCTTATTTTTTTGCCTTTAACATTGCTTGAATAGTTTCTTCTTCTATTTAGTACTCTTAAAAAAAAATCCTTTATATTTTGGCTTCCATGCAGTTTACATAAATGAAGCTTTATAAAGCTAAATTCAAGATAGGAGGACAAGAGCAGGAGCAGACAGATCATTGTGTTCCAGTAAACTCACAGGTGTGCTAGCTCATGTTTTTCAAATCTTGCTGTCTCAAGCTACTCTGAAGTTTAGCATGCCACCAAGTTTGACTTGGACTTTCAGAAATACTGGAATCCATATATAATTTCTAATTTGCCATGGAATTTACTTTAAAGGAGGGGGGAAGAGGGAGGCAAAAGCAGCAAATAAGTGAATTCCATGGTCTTTTTTTGCCAGAAAATACTGTCTCCTCTGTACTATTTCCAAAACCAGGGCAAGCAAAAAAAAAAAAAAAAAAAAAAAAAAAGGATGAGGAAGGGGTTTCACATTACATGAAAAACCCTTCTTCACTGGAAGAAAATATACTGGATACAAAATTTCCCTGAGCCACCGATGCTCAGCTCCATACTGGTCTCCAATATCATGATTATAACGTCCTCTCTCCTTCAGCATAAAATGAAAGATTCCTTGGAAGTTGAGAAGAGATTAATTACTGGCTCGAGTGATATTTCTTTTATTCCAGAGCATCAAGGGCTCAGGTGGAATCATCACAGCCTTCACACTTTTCAATTTCTGGTTCAATTCTTAGAGTAAGGGAAGTGTTTTAGATTAGTTGATAGATACTACACAAACAGTGATTTTGGCAGCTGAAAATACCAAATATTTAGAGTACTTGGACCATTTGCACTATTCTTTAAAGCAGCCAGTAAATGCAACATCTAAGAAGGACACAGTACCTAGGAGCAACACTTCTAGTTTTTTATTCCTAGAATTACTGTTTTGTACTGTTAGCAGACCAGAAAGACAGCAAGGCACTAATTTTTAGATCTCAGATTTTCTTGCTTTTTTAAGGAATAATTTTTACATACTGAAAAGAGATGACAGTTACATAATTACTTCAGTGATTTACTGGCACAGGAGAGTCCCAGCAGAACAAAATAACCACTGCATGCAATGTTTTATAAAATGCAAGAGCATTTTATTAAGGTATTCTATTTGCCTTAATATGCCAGCAGACAGAACCTTTTCCCATGATCTAGGAAGTTGAGTATATACACAAACTTGTATATATACCAGAGATACAGAGAGAACAGCATATGCTGTGCATTCTTGAATATCCACTGGTCTTGAAGGATAGTAGAAACTTCCCTGCATGGGGAAATCTACACACAGCTGTGTCCCTCCTTTAGGGAAGTTTCCTACCTGGGGCAATTTTACCTCATTGTCAAACCATGGATCTTTCAAGCAACAATCAGATAATTGACTGTTAAGAATTTGTAGCGTAACAGTGGTCTCACTGTGCCTTGAGCTTTACTGTATCTCAACTCAGCTCCAGATGACTGTGGTACTAATGGGCACACCTCCAGCCTTATTGGTGGCCTAGAGTGATTGTACCTTTAGCCACAGGGAAACTCACAGCAGCAGGTATATTCTGATTTTTGGGGGCAAATTTTTATGGGGTGCAGCATGTTTTAAATATCCATTAACATTTTGAGTTTGCAAAGTTCACATCCATTAGCTTGTGGTGAGGAAGGTTTGAGAAAGGTGCATACTGACTTTAGACTTCTAGAGTAAATGGAATATCTCATTGGGAAATAAATATTTATTTGAATTAGCAGGGTTAATTGACAAGAAAAAGAGGATTTTCCAAATACAGTTTTTCCAGAAGAGCAAACAAAGAAACAAACCAATCCAGTCTTTGACCAGATTTAAAAAACTCCTTTCTTAGTAAGGCTGAAGAATGCACTGATAGCTGTACTTAGATAAGACTATCACCTGGACAGACAGCACAATGGCATGTACAGTTATCTTTTGTCTATAAATTGGCTCCTATGTCATTGTGTTTGTTGCTCAAAGTAGCATCAAAGCTTATAAATCACACACATTCAAATAATGTAATTTGTTGCAATAATAAGGCTGGGAAAAGGCATTCTGGGACATGAAGCTTTTACCCGATTTCAGAAAAGCTGCTAGCTCTAGCAGCTGACCTAGACAACTTCTATTTCAAGCTTCTTTAATGTCAGAATAAACAATTTTTGCCTTTGCCCATTTTCAGTAACAGTAACAATAGTCAACAAATCATGTGCAATTATTCAGAAATAAGATCTGATTAGAGAAACTGTGCCAAATTAGTTACCAGTATCAGGAGGCATTTGTGACACAACCACTTGTGACAATGCTGAATTTGGTCTCACATCTGTCTCATCTGTAAAGGGGTCTGTTTTCCCCTCAAGCTTTTTACCAGGTAGGGAGTTCTAAGAATCTAAGATTTCTGCCTTCTGCAGAGCAAGCTGTTGCTTTCTCTTCCTTACAATCAATTCTGAACCTTTTCCAGAAGTAAGTAGCCTGATTTTGTGCTTGGCTAAACAATTTTTTTGTAGGACAGATGTTTTCAGCAGGATTTATGGCCCTAGACTATGAGTTTGAGAGTTTAGGCAGGTTCCCTTGTGACTACCACTGTAAGACAGACTTTTCCCCCCTACAATTATTAGATTATTTACCCTTTCGTGTTGAGGGAGAAGTGGAGAGGAAAGATAAGAAAACAAATACTTGCCAGTCTAGAAGTAATTTTTCCTTGTCCCTTCCTAATTGCATTTCCTCAGTTTTCCCTTGTCTTTTCCTCCCATTACACTTTCATTGAATAAACAGATTGTTCCTTTGGGAAAAGCTGCTTCAATTGAGGTGAAGAAGAAGAAAAGGAATATGCCTGATCATCCTGTCGACTTCCAAGGAATAATGCATTTTTGCCTGAATGAATACTGCTGGGGAGAAACCAAGGACTCCTGAAGGAATGAGAAACCCTTCTTTTCAGTCTGTCTGATAAGAAGTATAAATACCAACCCTGGCTTCACAAAACCCACATTTAATTCCGAAACAGAGAACACCTAGTTATAAAAACCCACACAAGTGGAATATGACATTTACTAACTTTCAGAAGTGTTTAGGCCAGCTATATGAGTTCAGTTCACAAGTTATTCCTTCTCCTTAGCATTATTTCTTTATTTAAAAAAAAAAAAAAAAGAAACAATGCAGTTGATCAGCAAGATGTATCATTCTCCATCCCATTCTGTGCATTTCCAAAAGAGAGATGCAGAGGATAAATTAAGCTAGTCTACAGCAAGGTATGTAACATCACAGTCTGAAGTCACTGTTCAGGATGTTTGTACATCAGAGGGAATGGAATGCCCATGCACATCCCTGTAGTGCCATGTACTCTGCCATGTACTCACAGGAGAGGCAGTGGTATGTATTCTAGGTCTCTCTTTTTAGACTTAAGAATAGCTCACTTGTAACTTCCTTGCACACCATCAAAATTACAGAAGAGAGAGTATCTTATTTAAATGCACTAACTTATGCTGGTGCCAGTGCTAGGGGAGGGAAGATCGAACAATTTTGCCACTGCCTGTGATTGCAGCCAGAGGATTTATTAGAAAATCAGATTTGCTAATAAGGTCAAGGAAGCCAAAATGCAGGGATGGCAAGGACTTGGGAGTCTTGGAAAATGGCATAAGAAAACAAAAATCAAGGGAGTTCAAAGACAAGAAGGCAAATACATAGAGATGAGAAAGAGAGGTTAAGATAAAGACAGAAGAAAATAAAGTGACTTGGAGGAGGAGACAAACTGAAACCAACATAAGAATAAAACAAGGTATTTGAAAAAAACAGCTACAACAGACAAGTATGTGTTCTGAATATGTCACAATTTTCTTTTATAAGTTAAAATACATGGGAAGAGGAAACATCACTTTTTTCTACGTGCTGTTTGCCTGCTTCCCAATTTTGGCTAATTCTGTCCAGCTCCCTCTTTTCCCATCACTCTGCTGTTTTTCTTCCAAAAGGAAACAGCCCAACAACATAACAGTCCTTAACTCATTATAAATCACCAAGATACCATCTGTTTCCTACACTTTAGTATATCAAATAACATATACTTAGTATATCAAATAACAGTATTAACTGCTGATGGTATTGATATGTGAAAATATGATTCCTTAACCGGAATCAAGAAATACATGTACATGTGTGTATGAATTTTTTCTTAAAAATTTATAAAGAGATATTTTGTCTTAGCTCTAAATACTTAACTACAGCATAAATAATTTTGCAGTCATTGTTTTGTAGCTACTGGTCTAATTGTATTTCAACCAGGCCATTTTTGCTGTTGGGCAGACAGAGACTGCAACAGCTGAAGATAAAATGGTAGTAACATGGAAGGAGAGTACAGCAGGAATGACTTTCAGAGACACTGTGGAAAACTGCTGCTGCAACATCTTTCTAAAGGGGAGAGCACAGGGTTAGGGTCATCTCTGCTTCTTTGTCTGGAGTAGGACAGCAGAAGTGCCTCCTGTGAATATTTCCCTTTTCCTGTGGCCAGGACTGAGGCAACAACAATAGCTTCAAGCCTAAAGTGTGAAAACTGGATTATGCCCAAGCCCAGCAGAGAATCAAGGAGGAAGTAGAGCAGGCTCTTGTGGGTTCAAGAACAAGATATATCACACACATGTGACTTTATGGGAGAGAAATAGTACTGGCTATTCATTACCTTCTCTTCAGAGTCCCCTGGCTGGCAGGTAATAACTCCATCTCGTGAGCCCCCAGCAAATGTTGCTTTGCAGTTTGCAAGCCACTGTTTTCAGAAAGAAATTAAAGAAAATATGAAAAAGATCTGTGGTTTGATTCAAAGAAAGATAAGCAGTATTTTAGTTTTACAGCACATCATGTAAATAAAAATATGCAATTGCATTTTTATTACCACAGACTGTGACAATTTCCTTTGACTGTAATTTAAAAAAGTGTAGTCTTGATTTCTATTAGTATTTCAATTGCATGAACTAAGAAAATTAATTAATGAATAAGTAGGAGAGAGACCAGGGGTATTAAAGATACCATCGTTTCTAACATTAAGAGACACAACAGCTACTTTTTAGTTCTGGTTCATATGTCCAAGAAGAAACATTCGATGAATCCAGCATCTGAAACATGTTTTTCTACTGAATGTTAGTTTAAACAGATCTCAGTGGCTGTGCAGTTTCCTGACATAGCCTAAGTATACAGACAAGACCAAGAGCACAATTCAGCATACCGAGAGTGTTGCCTCTTTTCTGTTGTTGTATGTGTCCAGGTACTCCTGCAGCTCTAGAACACTGAACTTCAGCTTCTCAAGAAGGCCACAAGAGAGCAGCTGGAGAAATGAAATCAAAGGGTCTGTAAATGTCACTATAAAAGAACGCAAATATTGGTAGACAGTATAAAAAAGATATTGCAAAAGGATACTTAGATTTACATATACTAATACTGAAAAATATTTACATTTATGCAAAAATCTACATAACTAGGATACTATACTGAAAAGTAAAAGTTGCACCTATGATAATGTGGAATTGAAATTGTGCTCTGTGTTTAATGATTTAGCAGAGGACTTCTCTAAAATGAAACAGTACACAAAGCTTAACCAGCTTCTCTCCACATCTCTCTGATGATGTAAGGCACAGCTCTTCCACAGTCACAGCAGTGGGCCCAAGATTACACTTGGCCAGTTTCTACCGCTAGACTTCAGTGTGGGAAGTCACACTCTCCTGATGCTGCTGGATAAACATGAGCCAGAATGAAGATAATGGGAAGGGCCATCTCATTAATTCCCTAACATATATTTTCATAGAATTGCAGAATAATTGAGGTTGAAAAATACTTTCAAGATCAAGTCCAATTTTGACAAATACCATCATGCCCACTAAACCATATCACAAAGTACCACATCCTCTTGTTTTTTAAACATTTCCAGGGACGGTGACTCTACTGCTTCCCTGGGCATCCCGTTCCAAAACTTAACACTCTTTCAGGGAAGAAACTTTTCGCAATATCTAACCTAGACCTCCTTTGGCACAACCAGGGGAGTTGTTGGCATAACAACTGTTCCCTCTTGTCCTGTCGCTGGTTGCAAGGCAGAAAAGCCTGCCCACCACCCTGGCTACCCCCTCCTTTTGGCAGTTGTAGGGGGATGAGGTTTCTCCTGAGCCTCCTTTTCTCCAGGCTGAACACCCCCAGCTCCCTCAGCTGCTCCTCACAGGACTTGTGATCCAGACCTTTCCCCAGCCCCGTTGCTCTTCTCTGGACACGCTCCAGCCCCTCAATGTCCTCCTTGTAGTGAGGGGCCCAGAACTGAGCACAGGATTGGAGCTGTGGCCTCACCAGTGCCGAGGACAGGGGGACTGTCACTGCTTTGGTCCTGTTCGCCATTGGCCTTCTTGGCCACCTGGGCACAGCTGGTTCATCTTCAGCCAGCATCATCCAGCTCACATCACAGTTGACTCAAATGAAACCTCCACACATATTACCATCTTTCCTGATGAACTATGTAAAATATAGCTGCTTCTTTTTCATTTATGGAGCCAGCTGGGTCCAGTGGGCGTCTGCTTTATACTGGGGTTTGGCACACAGGCTCAACACATTGTAACTGTTGTATGAGTCTAAGATTTTATACTGCCCACCTGTCACTACTTACCTAGTAAAATAATACAGAAGATGAATGGAAATATGGTTATGAACAGCAGATAAAAAATACAAGATAGGAGGAGAATTCCTTTTTGACATATTTGTTCAGGAGTTGCTCAAAAGTGAACAGCCAGTAAAATAACAGACTGCAATGAAGTACATGACTTTTGAAAGGAATATACTCACTGTTTCTGCATCTACAAAGAGGGTGGGACATTCTGAACATGTTGTTAACATCTGAGAAGACCTCACAAACTTGGAGCCTATTCCTCTCAAGTTGTCTCCCAAGTAACTAGCTGCATCACAGGTTAGGAAGCAGAATCTTTTCTGAATATTCTGGAAGGTAAAATACAGTTTATTACATTATTTACTCAAGCATGAGCTGCTCTGCTTTGTTAACAAATGGCATGTTATTTTTCTTTGCACAATAAAGTGCAAAAAAAGTGTAAAAAAGAGACCATTTCCCTGTGGAGAACTGAATGTCTGCTCTAGGATAATGAATAAGAGTCATTATGCTGGAGACAGTGTACAGCTGGGCAGCTGTGAAAGTAATTACAGAGTTCATCACAACCTACTACTGAAATGCATTCTTTACATCCTGTAAAGACAAATCAATCTTTACAAGCCTTTTAGCTATAGGTAGCTTTGTTTTCTTGTGTCTGTAGGGTTAACAGAGTTGATCAGCACATTACTTTTTCTGCCCATTCCGGGCATTGTTTTGTTAATATTCCTGTCAAATGGCTAATCACATAATATAATGGACATACTAATGCCAAACAGCAGCACGGAAAAATCAGAAAAAACCCTTTTGTTTTCCCCTGTGGGAAGAACCTTCTTACTAAAACTTTACTGCTGCTTGGGAAGATTCCAGAAATACTGCACTGCATCCAGGAATTATTCTTCTCAGCAGATTTTTTTAATGTTTTGAGTCCTAAACCAGTCTAGTCTTCCAGAAACATTCTAGTGCTTTTCAGTGACTAATATATGAAGTGAATAATGAATAAAAATAATTTATTAAACTTGCACTAACTGAAACAATGATTTTGATGAATACCCATCAGTTTTCACTGCCCAAATATATCTCATTAAAGCCTAGTGCTCAGCAGATAGGAGCAATATGAGAATATTTTTAAAAATAAATGTATGCAACATTTATTTGCTACCAAAGGCATTTCTCGGAGGAAGGTAGGTTAGGACCTGCACCATAAGTACTCTCTCACTGGAGTGAAGCACTTCCCAAATGCAGTCTAGATGATAGACATAGAAGCAGCCTGTTGCTGCTCCTGCACTGGTGCATGGAAGTTAAGTAACTAAAGCCAGGCAACTGATTAGTGAGATACACTATCAATGATTTACAAAATGGTCAGAGTTCCTGTACCAATCTATTTCATTACTACTTATTTGTGAATCTCTCTTGAAAGCATCTCAACAGCCCATCTGAGCACAGACAGGGAGAAGGCAGACTGCTGCTGGTCTTACTGTTTCTACCATCTTACTTCAACACAGAAACAAAGTGCTACACACCTCACTCAGCACATGGTACAGATTTTCTGCTGCACTGAGTCTGTTAGAGGCAAGGGGTTATCACTAATTACCACTAAACCAGATAAATTATTATTTTTATAAGCAACTAGCAGAATCATCTGAATCATAGGGCTTGGTGACCACTGGAGATTTACTACTGTGATGTCTTCCGGAAAGAAAGATTCAGCCAAGTCTTCATGAAACTGCTGCTGATAACTCTCCTGGCAAAGCAAAGAGATCTAGATTTGATCTTAATCAACAGAAAAGACCCAGCTGAGAACAAAGAAGTGGAAGGAAATTTAAAACAACAGATTAGGAAAGAGAATCTAAGAGACCTTGGTTGAAAAGGACCTCTGGAGAACATCTGATGCAACCTTCAACTCCAAGTGGGACTATTGCTGACCCCAGATTGTGTCAGACTTGCTTTTAACTCGCTGAGCCTTAATATCTCCAACATTTCTCAAGGCTTTGGGTAACCTGTTTAGTTGCTGCAATGCCCTCCTGGGGAACAACAACTGAGTTTGTAAATCTGAGGCAGTGAGGAGACAGATTAGAGAAAAAGTAAGAGATATTCTTTCTTTACTCCTTTCCTTTTCAGATATTCATAAAAGCAACAATCAATCTACAGCTAAGATGATAATGGTTCTTGAAGAGTGTTTTAAATTATTAAGTGTGAAACAGTGAGAGACTATACTTTGCTATCAATGTATAATACTTCAGTAAATATATTCATTGTGCGATTACATGGGCTAACAGCTCTACAATAAATTATCATCTCGGCTATGTCCTTTTAGGTGCAGACTAGGAGCTGAAATCTATCAAGCAAAGTCTGAATGCAGACCTTGAATGAAATGAGGTTACTGTGAATAGTAATGCCAGCTGTCAGCATATTATGAATAAATATATACCTGCATATAGTCACTGTCCATGTAAATAATAAAAAAATATTCTCAGAAAGCTTTCTTCTTAACCTCATGTTTCCTCTCCTGGGAAGAGGACTATACATAACTAAAGAGTTTGATTGTGGAAAGTACTTGCTAAATCTGAAATCTACTTGACTTGCAGCTGTCTGATCTGCTGAAAGACATTAAATTTGAGGCAAGATGAAGAGGCAGCAGTAAAGATAATCCAGACATCTCTGACTTGTTTACAGGAAAAGTGCTTCAATAATTCCAGGAATTTTAAACAAGTTTAGTATGTTGTGGGCAAACATCCAAGATACCATTAACTTAATACAGGACTGAAATGTAGGTGCCCTGGAAAATGCACTTCTTTCACTTCACCAAGTATTTAGTTGACAAGCTCCTCCAAACAAGGATTTTGTTTCACAGTCAAATATTTTGGCAGTACTTTGCATTGCAAGCTTAGCACATACAGGATTTGTTTCTGAAATTTCCTGTTAATGAGGGTCTAAAGTCAAAGTTGGGAGATGAGTAGTAAAGTTTAATAGTGCAAACAAAATACAATTCCAGACAAGCCGGGATCTTATGAAAAAATAAGGGAAAATAATACTAAAGTAAAAACAAAGTTAATTTTATAAACTAAAAAGATGGCAGTGACGCCAGCTAAAAATTGTAAGTTGTTGATACTATTAATGCCTTTTTCTTTCTCCTCCAATATCAACTGAAGAAAATGAGTAGGGTATCTTCTGAATACAGGGCATGCACAACAGCAAATGTAGTGTGTGCATACTGGGATTTGGAGTTAAACAGGTACTTTACAAGTGATGTTTATGTCTTTCATTACACAGTATTATTTATTTAGTCTTCAGAAGTGCAACACCAGTTCCTTTTCACCTCTTCAAAGAGGACAATCAAGGGCAAATAAGTCTCTAAACAGATAGGCCTATTAACCTCTAGCACTGAGATTAAGACAGAAAAGCCGACATAATGAATAAACACAGGATTAACACTCAAGTCAGCACTGCGGGTTTTTTCCCCTTCCAAATGGTTATTTATGAGTGTTTAAAAGAATGCTTATAAGAAACCCATATTTACAGTGGCATAATGTTTAAAGGAGGACAATGTGTAGGTAAATAAGACACAAAACTCCAGTGGAGCACAGAGAAAACATGATGAAGAAGAGTTTCTTACTGTAGGATGCGTCTTTCATAGTTTTAGGTTAGTTTTAGAAGGAAGAAAAGATCCTGTGAATTTATTAACAGGGTATTCCTTGTTAATAAAACGTTGTGTACTCTGAGATCATAGGTACTGAAGTTACCTGGCTACTGCTTTCACTGCTGGAGCATGCTAACCATCCTGCAGCTGCAGGAGAAACAATTAAAAAAGGTTTTAAAACTAGCTACAGGTAAAACCAGACAATCATTCCTTAGAACAACGTGCACATTTGACTCCTTCTTTTCTTATCTTTTTGCAAGATTCTTATCTTTGCAAGCATAAAGTTTTAGAAAAGAGAAATGTATTTCTAGTCTGCAGACTCAGTCTCTGGAATTTATGTTACATGGTAGCACCTGGGTATTTCTATGCAGATGAGTAGGTACAAACCATTTAATTATGCTGACATTTATATGAACACGCTCAGATTTCAAGAGTTTGAGATAAAAGAACAGATTAACAACAGTTTAAAAAGGTTAGTTCCTTGTCTTTTGAAGTTACTGTTCCTGCAGTCTGTTTGTAAAGTACTGAAGGAAACACTCTTTAAAGTGGATGTGTATTTTGCAACATGACCTCCAAACCTGCAAGTATGAGATACATAGTATTTTCATGACAAAACTGGTCACAGAAGACAGTGCTGAATCAAAATGTAGCACAGCAATTCTGCTGTATGCAAAATTACAAGACTTATATATATAGTAATTCATTACTGGGGCTGCTATCAAGAAATACTAATTGCCACACAACAGAAATTATGATTTTGCATCTTAAACTTATTTTCTCACCTTAAACAGGGAAGAGAACACATGAAATGTATAAACTGCACAGGAACCATCAGAGTCACACATGAGCTGGTTGATATGACTACGCCAGGCTTCTTCTGCATCATCACATGCTGCTGGCTGAAATGCAGCAAGGATGGCGGAAAAAAAGGGTGAGGGAGGAGGGGAGGCATTTCGATCAACATCCCCAAAACTGAAAGAGAAAACAGAAAAAGGTGATGAAAGGAAAATACCAAGAAGGTGGCGGATAAAATATGCTATAACAGGGAAATAAAATTACAGGACCAATTACAGCTCCTTCCTAATTAATGAATTTTCAAATTACTTCTGAAGGATGACAAGATGTTGGCTGCAATGAGATAAACTTCCAAATCATATTCCCTATCTTCAGGTCATTATCATCTATCTTTCTCCATTCCAGAACACTTGAATTGTTTCCTTGTACTATCATTTCACTGAAGAAGGCTGTAATTTTACAGGGGAATAAAGCTCTCTCTCTCTCTCCCCCTCCCCAGGCTAACTGCAGTCTAACTCAGCATACAAAACCTGGAAGAGCTCCCAATGGCATGTAAAAATATCTTACAGCCTTTTTATAACATATACTGGGGTCCAGCCACACTCACAAGCAGCCTTAAGAGCATATAGCTGGGATTTTTAACAATACTGAGACTTTGTTTCATGAGAAATCAGAAGGATGAATACATATCTGATCTGTTGAACAGGTACCTAGGTAATATCTCCATTACTGCAAATAAAAAATAAATCTTTTTATTTTAATTAAGCATATTATATACATAATGCCTAGCTGCATAAATGTACGTAACTTTTATATCTTATTTTTCCTAGAATTAAAAGCTTGGTTTTGTTTTGCTTTTTTTTTTTCAGTTGTGTGATAATTGTGCAGGTAATCAGGGCATTGTCTTCTCATTGCTCCAAACTCATGAGAATTTTATAACTCCTGTGGCTAAAACATCCATTCCATTAACTACCACCTTGTTGTTGTTTTGTTGTACATTGTAAAAGAACTTGTGTGAATAATAGTGCATCAAAGTACCTAGCAAGAGCAAATTGTTCCAGCCTGTCAGCTTTCTCTTCAGTTTCTGTCATGTCCAGACTAAGGCTATCACTGCATTCAAATGCTCCAGGGAGTTCATTTGTAGACCCTGAAAGGTCATCCTCATGGACTGCTATATCTTGTTCTTCAGGTACAGCTTCAGCCTAGGGGAGTGAATGATGATGTCTTAGAAAACAGCAAATTAGTAAGTTAATTCCTCTAATAAATATAAAGCATTTAATGAAAAAACCCACTTGACAACATGTTAAACTGCACAGATATAAAACCACCTATAAATGACATGAATCAACTTACACTTCTTCAAAAATACTGCATTTGCTCAACTTACTGCCTTGGATAAATATTATTTTTAAGGTATTTTTTCAACTTGTCTAGCAAAGAATTTCAGATTCCAACGCATGTGGAAACAAAGCAAGGAAGTAATTTTTCAGGAAAAACAATAGGGTTCCTGTTACTGTCAGTCCATCCTTGTCTCTTAACACTTTATAGTGCCCAAGACTGTACTAAAGCCTCTCAGAATATATTGAAAACAATCACTGTCTGGAAACCTATATGCCTATTTAGAACTGGGAATTAATTTTAACATGTCATTTACATTCAAGAGGAATCAAAGCACTGTAACAGGCCATTAAAAGGATTATGCTTAATTTCCTTCCTTTTTCATCTATCAGCACTTAAAGCTCATGATTTCTTTTTGAAACATTCCAATTTCTCTCACATTTTTACTCTGAACAAGTTTTGTTTCAGCTTTAATCTTTTTACTTTTGTCTGCCTCATCGATGGCAGTCAAAGCAGTTCCTGTAGGGATGACTGCAGTGGGTTGCTGAAACCTTTGTGCACATATGCCCATGTGCAGGTACATACATGTGTTGGAAATGAATAGGGAGGGAAATCCATGGCAAGTGGAATTAAATGAGGAAAGTGGCCCTCTGCAGTTTATCAAAGCTGCTTGGATCCTACAGATAAATTATGGCAATTTGTATTTGTAAAAATTAAACAAGACTTGTAAAAGAGGGAACAGGATCAGAAATTAAGTAGAATAATCTTTTGGTTTGCTTTGTTTTCTAAACAAAAGTGATAGGAATATTCCTGAGTTCATGGTGAATGAAATGAAATAGAGCCCAAACCACCTTGAAAAGAGAAATGCAAGCTATATGGCTGAATTATCAGAATAGGAACCAAAGCACCTGGTAAAAAGTGTAAAGGTTTCATGCTTATAATTAGTAGTAACCACCTTCAAATATTAAATATTAGCTTGAAAGAACCACTGAAGTTTCTTCACTGCAATGACAGAGTTTGTAGGAGGAAAACACATTTTGATGGGATAGAGTATGGGAGGAAGGAAGAGGAAGCAAACACCTCCCACCCACTGGAGTCTAATATGATGCCCCAAAAGCAAAAGAGAAATGTGAACTTTAAATATTCATGGAGGACTGTAGTACACTTCCAGAAATATGTCAGTTTAGGTAACTTGAAAAACTACATAACAAAGCATCATCTGAATTTTTGTAATCCTCACAGAATTATCCCACTATCTTTAACAGAAAATAAGCTTAACTAATTTAGTGCTGTTAACAATAATAACTGGATTTTGGCATTGAAACATCTAGGAAGAGGCTGCATAATCAGTCTGTTTCTCTCAATTGCTGTATATCTATTTAAAGGTTGATATATTTTTTGGTTTTGCTTATAATGCAACAAGTAAACATTTTGTAAATCACTAAAGAAGCAGAAGAAACTTTGCATTGATGACACCTCATCAGCTCTCTGAAAAGAAGAATTCAGAGAAAAGAGAAACAGTAAAGAGCTCAGATTTTCTGATATGAAACTAAGTAAAAATTACTTAGGTTAAAGTTTCAAGATTTCTGACTAAAACCTGGATAACTTCTTGTCTACATTGACTCCTAATTATTTTGAGTAAATATACAGAAGTATGCACACTAGAAGAAAATAGCTTTGAGGCAAAACCCCCACCAATTAAGCATTCTGTGCTTACGAAATCAATCATCTTTGTAACAGTGGTAACATGGGTTATGTTTTACACCAATATCAAACCTCTACCAGGACTAGCTGAATTTGCCTGTCAATTCCACAAGAAACTGCTCTGATTTTACATTCTTCACTTACTTATTTATTCCAAAGCTTTTCATTTTTGATGAATATTGGCACATGGGACATTAAAGAGATTTTCACAATAAAGATTTCAAACCTCCAGACATACACTGAACTCCTAAGCTGTGATTTTCAGTTCTTAATGTACACATCAACAGCTACTGCAGCTGGATGCATGAGATCAGCTGCAGTTACCACCTGCAAATGTGTCTGTTCTGACTGCTGCTTCCTGAACTGAAATTCTGCCAGCTTCTGCTGTTTACCATTGTTATGTGGTTACTTGTCTACCAACAGTTGTCTTGACAAATGATAATGAGTTTACCTTCTCCACAGCCACTGTTTGGAGAGGCTCCCCTCCTTTCCTATCCTTACAAACACTTCCCTCCTCCTATCCTTTTTTCCTACTGCAGCAGTTTCTGACACAAACAATTTGTTCAATATTCAGCATAATTCCAAACTCCTTTTCGATGACCTCTTCAGCAGAAGTTTCCATTACTTCTGAAACATGCAGTGCTAGCAGGATCAATTTTTTGTGTGGCTGCATTTAGAGGGGGCAAGGGCAAGAAGGAAAGCCAATGATTACAGAGGATGCATTCCTCCTCTACCCCAGTCACATACACTGCACTTTCTGCAGAAGTCACATAATTTAGACATGATAGAGAAGCTTTACTGACAGAAGTCAACAGTATCATCAAGCCACTAATTCACACACACCCTGAAAACCAGATTATATTTCTGGAAAGACACTCAAAGGAGTAGGCTCACCTCATCTCTCATGAGCAAGTACTGTCGAACAGAAAATTAAAGAAACCATCCCCATTACTAATAATGATTTTCCAACCTTGCTCTGTCTTCATCTTCTCACACAGTTCTCTGAAATATGCTGTGCTGGACATGGTTGTTGTATCCTTGCAAATCCTGCCTCCCCACCCCCAGGATGGTTTAATATTGTGGTCATGAATTTAAAATTTCTGTGTGTCTGCCAAAAGGCAAGTACTGAATCCAGGGCACACAACTGTACAATAAGTCCCCACATACAAAAATATGAGAATACACGCATACACCCACCACATGAGCTGGCATATTGTTCTTTAATTCAGCATGAAGAGCAAAAGAATATTGCCTTGGAGTTATAACTTGTAGTCAGTTCATGAACTTGTCTTCTGACAAGCTTGTAGTATTTTGGTGCATATGTAGTGCAACATATTTAAGAAACAATAAATAAAACCTCTTAATAAAGAAAGTATAAGTAGAAAGGAAATGGTATGAAAGTGCAGTAGTGCATGAATGTATTGTACTATGCCATTAGACAGAGGAAGCCAGAATGTATTTGATTTCACAGATCAAACCCTTTATGAAAGTGCAAGCAAAAAAAATTGTAACAGTGCTACATAGAATACAGTCCAGTTGAAAAAGAAAAAAAAATGTATTCACCTTGGTTCCTTCAGATACCTGGAGATTATTCATACCAGGCAAAGACACATCAAAACTGGATGTTCCCATGTTAAAATGATGAGGGTCTGCTGAAGTTGTGTCACATGATGTAGAAAGTGAGTCAATATGATTTGCATCCTCAGATGGGGAAAGATTTATAATCTGTTTAAAAGACAATAAAAGTGTAAAAGAACTGAGTATACAGCTGTATATTTCAATATTTCAGTCATAAAAATTTTATTAAAAGCATCCCAGAAGTGAACAATGAAAATCTGACACCATTTACCAACCCAGAGTCTCGTTCTATTTCTCTAAACATTAAATATATCAGAAAAAATCTGCCATTGGCCAATTGTCAAAAATTGTCCCATAGTAAAAAAGGCAAATAGTAAGATCTGATGATTCCCGTGTTTCAAACTTTGCATTAAAATTCCTGTTTACCTTTGCAAATAAGGGAAAATGCACCCACCAATATCAGCTCATTAGATTGCACCAATTGGGCAGACCAAACTAAAAGCCCAGCTTATTTAAACCCACCACCCTATCTTTACCTAAATTTTAAGTTTGCAACTTACTAGATCTGAGTTCTCCAAGATTTGGCTGGTGGTCAGGTCCTCCTCCTCTGATGACTCATCTGAGTCCTCATGGTTCATTTTGTTCAAGCTGGGTGTGCTCCCTGAGAGCTGGTTCTCTTCCATCAGCTGCATGTCACACTTGTCCAGGCTGTCCAGGGACCGTCTGCGCACCCCCCAGTTGAAGTTGTCCATGCTCTCACCCTGAAATCAGACAGAGGTCAGCTTGCTTGATGTATAACCAACCATATGCTAGCATCCGATCAAAGTTAGCTCCAGAAATATTTTTATGTAAAAGTATAGTAAAAACTTGAAATAAGCATTATCTTGCTTGTTCACCTGGAGATAAGAGCAGAAGCATGGAAATGGCAGTTAAATGAACACTCATTCTTTTCAGTATTAGGTATTTTTCATGCATTTGCTAATTTAAGAATTTGTTTTTGTAAGTCCACATATACACACTCCTCGATACCAGTAGAGCAGTGACACGCAAAGAAAAAGTTTGAAAGCAATTTCAAAGGATTTTTTCACGATGTTTAAAAGTATTAGAAGCACAGTTCATACCAATGGTTCAATTGCAAAACTTGTGTTAAAGAATTTAGATTCTTTGCTTTATATACATAACCATAATGGTGATTAGATTTGAACAAACCATTGCTTTACACAAAAAATGTAACACCTTAAGCAGCACACCTTTTAAACTTTTATTCTAGGCCCATATTGTTTATTTTTGAATCTACTTGAATTATTTGAAACTATATTTTGGGAATAGCCTGATAAGCATTGCCTGTGATCTCACACTATAAAAAAGGACACAGTCAAATGGACCAAACATTTTATATTTATCAGACTTTCAGTTCCAATCCCACACTTAGTTACATAAAAGCTGAGTGCATTAAGCAAATCATGTAACCATTTGTTAGGCTGGTAAACTGATAAAAAGATCACTTTATTTCTTTCATGTATAAAAATGACAATAAGCTTCCCACCCTTTTTCCATTTATTTACTGTATGTATTTTCCAGTGGACTGTATGCCTTTTCCCTGTTTGCAATAATCTCTTGCTCCCTTCCTATGTCTAGCCAGGTTCCTCTCTGGCAAATGCAGGACCACAACTGCTCCTGCCATGGACCTCCAGAGGCAAAAGGGGCCTTACACAGCAAGAAAGATCTTCCCAGAAGTATTCAGATGCAGTTTTGGGTACTTTAGCTAGGTGAAAGCCCTCAATCCTGCATCAACATGGGAAGGAAATTTATAGAGAAAAATGTTTCCTTTCAAGGTTCAGGGCTTTCTGTTTTAAACAAGACTCTTTTTTGCAATACTCTTTGACAAGCAAGTCAATCACTGAAAATTCAAGCTAACAGTGATATTTTAAATATTAATTTAAAAAATAGTTCTGCCTAAAAAATAATATGATTATCAAATAACTAATTATGATTATTTCCTGGGTGCAGCCATTGAGAAAGAGGTCTCAGTTCAGTAAGGTCCCTTAAGCAGACTCGGGATTTTAAACACTTGGGTGATGCCCTTTTGGGACTACTCAGACATTTACTGAATGGGGACCAAATTGCATAAAGTGCAAAGAATTAAATTGCAATCTTACCACCTTAATAATCAACAAATTGTTCTATTTTGCATCATTACCATTTAATGCAATGGACTGTGGAATTTGAATAGGAGGGAAAGCTCAGTTTCATGACATTAAGCTCACCATTTCATGAAAAAATAGGATGAAAATAGAAAAAAATATTTTTAAGGAAAAAGACAACCCTTGCAATTCACAAGGACATTTAGAACTAAGGAATGCACTATAATGAAGAGAAAATAAAGATGACATTTTTATGAAGCCTGGCACATTATTGGAAGAACCCTGTGTTTTCATCCTGGGACTGGTATGATATAGTAGTTTTGTGTGGAAAGACAACAGAACACATCTAACTTAAGAAGTCAGGTCTCTTTAAATCATAAAAATGACTGTTCAGTTCCAAGCTATTTATTTTAACAAATTCTTTGGTTGTCCATCCTCCCCCTCAAAGGCACATGCAGCAATGAGACATCCTCCACAAACATATCAATTACTGAACTAACAAATGACAAAATGACATAAATAAGCAAGCAAAGATGACTGCCATCACACCCTTATCCTCATGATGCCTAGTAAAGCCATCAGTAAATTTAGCAGTCCATGTCTATGGGAATGCTTCCTGTTGCAGTTTTATTCTGCAAGCCTTAAAGAAGGAAGCCAGCAAAAAAGAAAAATAAAAGGGACACTTTCAGGGCATGCAGTTAGAAGGGGTAGTGAATTAAAAGTCAGGGAAAAGGGTAAAAGAGATGAAACACTGTAACGCAAATACCCATAGCATTTGGATTAGAGTAAGTTTACTACAGGGGCACCCAGAACCATATCGAGTTTAAACAAGAGGTCAGCACGTCTATGAAGATGGAGTTGTTGCTTTTGTAGTCTATTTAGCAATCTTTCTTTCACAGTTAAGAAGAAAGAGCAAAGATGTGTTTGAGAGGCTGTTCATTTTTATCTACAGCAGGAGCAAAGCCATCTCCTTTCTGAAAAGTCACCAGTGATAAACATCAATTCAGAGGAATACAGTCATGTTATAAGCGTGTCTGGTGAGCAGGTACCACACAGAACTTCCTACAGTCACCACCCTCTGGTGAAGGAGCAGATGTGCCCTTGCAGCTACTTCAAACTTTACAACAGCCCAGGGGAAAGTAGAGACAGAAGGGAAGGTAATCCTGTGTGGGGGAGAGCAGTAAAGCTCCTCCACAGAGGCAGTAAGAATCATGCAAAACCTCTTTCACACAAGTTTTCATCCTTACTGTATTGACAAAGCACACAAAGTTAATGGAAACGCTCAACTATTGTAGGGTATGGGCAGAAGTATTTTGGAACTACATAGTAAGGTACTGTTCCCATATGGATGTATCTCTTACAGCACAGGCATTTTGAGACAAAGATTCCTGGGGGTTGTGTTTGCATACTAACTGATGTACAAATGATCAGAAACAGATATGCAAAATTCCGTGGTTGCTGATTGTATTGTTTGTACAACCCATAAAAATCTCTATCATTTCAGTTCTCTCCATACATCGACAAACTTAAAATTTAGGCACCAAACTGCCAATGACTGATGTGTCTTTTCAGCTTTCCTCACAGGGTAAATGAGTCAGCAAAATCGGTAGGACCATACAGCTGTATTAAATTAGGCTGCAGAAATTAATTTATTTATTCAATTAAATTCAGTCTGATAGCAATAATGTAAACTGTCCTAAGAGGTCTCAGACATCAGCTTTAGCAAGGTGCGAACAGGAGACAATATGACATAACAGAAAAGGTAGAAATTACTATAATTTTCCCCTACAAACAAATGGCCCAAACTGTATAAATAATGAAGTTTCTACATATTAACCATGCACAAGGATATCTCAAGGAGAAAGGGCTCAGTTTGAAAAACATTGACACTAGAATTAAGATATTTTAAAATTTGTGAAGACTGTTGAACATGTCAAAAACAAACTTAAAGTGAATCAAAATTTTTGAAAAATACCTCAGGAATATTTCTAACACAAGACAAAAAATGAAGCACCTGTCTAAAATGCAAGCGCACACACACACTCACCTACGCACACACTGAAGGGGGGGAGGCAACAGCAAAACTATGATGTTATTCTACAATATAAATTTGCAAGAAGGCATAACATATGCTGGCACATCTGAATTCAAGTAGCATTCTTACCTGAAGTTCCTGGGTAGCAGATATAACAGATAGAAAAACAAATAGAAAGAATCTATGTAAAATCACTGCATGAAAGACATCATCGACAAACATTTGCCTACAATTTTATCAAATATTATCACAGAAACTTCAACTCTACCTTTCAAATCTGAAAATAATTATTTCTTGCTTTCACATCTTTAGGAAACTTCAAACAAGTATACCTTGTGTCTGAGGTTGATCCAAGCATCACTGGCTTGTTAAAATCATATGCATTCTTTTGGACTGATGTTGCTCTTGCTAGCTTAAATTTTCTAACACTGGTTTTTCATTTTTATGAATATAACACACTCAGATATGATGTAAATGTTACAGTTTCAACTCAGTCATTAGAGAACGAGCCTTTTCCACCAGGTCTGAATTTATTTTTAAAATAGTAGTAAGTCAAGGCTGAACTAAACTTTGGAACATAATCCAGGGCAATTTAAAACCACTAAGTGAAACTCAACATTTTAAATTTTACTTCACATAAAACTAGAGAAGCTTGGTATCTGTTTCATGGCCAACTTAAGACTAGTAGGATACCAATTAATTTAGGCCTCAGTCTTGAAGTTTGCCACATGTATAAAAAAAGTCAGTGCAGAATCAGAGTCCATGAAAGCAAATTTATTTTAAAAAGAATTGTTCTGCACAATTATATATACTCTCTATATGGTTTTAACTGGTGAAGAGAAAGAAATTCCTGAATTTCAGGTCAAAAAATTATCAAATGATCTTCAGTCAAAATTGCAGTCCTGCATCCTTGTAGGATTTAAGACACAGCATTTAAGACACAGAAATTACTGCAGCCAGTATATTTTTGCCAAACAACCTGGCATTATTGTTTTATCATTCATCCTTGTTTGGAACCTTGAAGCTCCTTCAATATTTGTCTAATGTATTTTCAACCATTGCTGCCAACTACCCTTTCAGGTTCTTTTTGCTGTTGTTGTTTTTTTTTTTTTTTCTCCTTAGCAAAGTCATGGGCAGCTGTGAGCCAAGATTACTATTATTTTGATACAGAAATTCCTGATTTGGAAAAATAAGGACTTTGGAACAGTTTTTTTTCCCCATTCCTTCATCCTTTGTCTTCATTGGAAAAAAAAATCAGATGTACAAGAGTTCACATCTGAGTGCTCTGTTTACCTTAAAATTATTTTACGACTGTAGTAAAATTAGATAGAAAAATGAATATTTCTTCCTGTACACATGTTCTTCTCAGGGCTAGGAGTGATGACCGAATTTATGTTAAAAACAAGTCCAGATTATGACAAGTTATTAAATTCTAAGTTTGCTGAATGTCTGAGTCTTAAGTCCTTCAAAAGAACTAAAAGTTTCTGAACTTTTAAACAGCAACAAAGTTGTTTGACTTGTTTGGCAACGGATATTAATTTTTGGTTTTTCCTGATCAAACAGAAAGAAATACCCCAAGTTTGATATTAGCAAGGTTAAAGGGTGTAGCCCCCACAAATTTATCCGTTCTTCAAATTTTTCCCTTCAGCAATTTCAGCTCAAGGTGAGCTGACAGGCTCCACCTGTCAAGACTTGATCTGGGTGCTCAGGATTTTGCGTAGTTCCTGCTTGAAATGACAAAATCACAGACACCTCAGCAGAGTGGAAGGTACATCTCCAAGTGATTTCATCGGCACTTGCAGGAATAACAGCAGCCTGAAGGCCTGAATTAATGTTTCAGAGGGTTCCTATGAACCAACAGATTTGTAACAATTTCGTTTTATATGTTTTTAATTAGCAAATATATATATTTTCTTAAAAACTTAGATCTTTATAAACTGTATTTTAAAAAGTTCACTTAAAAGTAAATTCACCAAAAAGGTACTAGAACAGAGGCTTTATTTTCCACCACCAGTTTTGCAGTGTTTCCTAAAGTAGATTCAGAAAGGAAGGGTGTGGTAGTCTTTTTACTGCTACACTACTGAAATAAACACTAAGCGAAGATCATAAATAATCTGAACTTAAAAGTACGTTTATAGTTACGCAGTTAAAGTTTTATGTTACAAGAAGAGAAGTGTTTAGCAGAAGGAGCATAAAAGTGTTTTAATATAAGAAGTGGTTTCAGAGAAAATATACTGTACCTCCCCATCTTCCAGCTCAACATCTAGGAAATCAAAGTCCCTAAAGACTCTGAATTGTTGTTCACTGTTTGAATCATCCATGTTCTCCTGCTCCCTTGTTCCGTCTTCTGAAGAGACCAAGCTCGTCTGGTGCTCAATCAGATCCAAATCACCACAGGAAGAAAAAATCACCTACAGTTCAAAGGATTGCTTTTGTTACAAACTGTTCCCTCTGGTTGTTTCTTCCTAAAAGCTGTAATTGGTTATTCAGAAGACTGTATTTCCAGTACACACCTAATTCCTTCACTGAGTATTTTTAGAACACTCTTTATTATTTATGTTGGACAGGTGCCTTCAGATTAAACTCGTACAAAGAAACAACTTCATACTGTGGGAACACGTCCAAGAATATTACAGCTACCGCCTAATGGCTGCAGATTGATGTTGCCTGGATGTTTGTATACATATATAGGAACAAAATTCAGAGAACTTAGCAGAGAAAATACTGTCAAGGGGATGATATAGTAAGTTCATTTAAAAAAACCCTCCAGTTAACAAGTTGTTAAAAAATATGTCAGGATTAGAAAATACAACAAGCTATAATTTTTTTCTTTCCCACTGTGGATACTTGTGTCTGCAATTCAGTTGCAAAAATTAAACAGTTCCCATCTTGCAGAAACAAAGGACCTGTGCTCCGTAATACACGACATATGCCACGTTCACAAACATTCAGAATTTTTTCTTTTTTCTGTAGAAAATATTTCAGAAATATTTTAAGAGCTTCCCACCCTGAATGATCAATCATCCTTTTCCTGGCACCAGATAACACTTTTTAAAGAGTAACATCAGAACTAGTGCCTAATGGAAAAATCAGACCCACACACCCTTTCCCCTCCCATTTTATTTCTGTAATTTAATTTTTTACTTTATAAAGGTTCTGGATTGGTAATATGTCATTACTCTCTACCCACTGAGATGGCATAAATAAAACCTACTGCATCACAGATTCTCACATGAAAACCACACACAGCTCTCAAAGTGAATCCACTTTAAGTGAAAGGGCCATTCGCTCCCTGGTCCATATGCTGAGAAACACAGCCTGGGCCAGTACAAAGGATAATGACAGTAGTGACTTCAGAACTATGCAGATCTGGTCAGCAACTCTGGGAAACACAGTTCTTTGCTTTCAACACTTAGGACACAATGAAACAAAAATCTGGTCAATACAAGGCTACTTACTGAAGGGTTTTTACTCAGCCCAACTTCCTGACCGCATAGGGAAAGGACATGCACCAGCTTTTCCTTTGTTCTTTTCTAGAAAACAAGATATTTCTCAAGTGAGCATGTTTTTAACCACCCATTCTCCTTGTGGCTAGAAACATACATTAGCAATTTTTAATTAGGAGGAACCAACAAAGAATTAGTGATTAAATGCTCAAAGGATTGTTGCTTTCAGAGCAACTATGCATCAAGAAAACATAAAAATAGCTGTTAATGATTTTGCTGTTTATTATATTTAAATTAGTCTATAAATTCCATTGAGTATATTAAGGAAACATTGTATCATCCGCATCACTTAAAAAAGACAGTTCTGAAGCATAAAATTAAGCACATGCTTTTTTTTTTTTGCAGAATTGGGCCTGAGGCACTGCTATACAACCTGCTATATCAAAAAAGAGAAAAGAACAAAAAATAAGTTTATTCCGCATGGCTTTATTTTAACTGCCAAATAAGTAAAATCATTAAGGTAATCAAATATCACTTCTAGGAAAATTGTTATTTTTACTGAATTTCCCAAGAAAACAACTTTAAAAGTTGCGCAAGCTATCCACCTGCTCCCCTTGCTAATATCTGAATTCACCTGTTGTGTTTACTTAAATCTGGCCTAGACTTAAGAGGTCTTAAAGAGATGCATTTCCTGCAGGTTGAAAGATAAACAGCTTTGGGACATAAGGTGACATAACTCAGTCCATTTTTGAGTCCATGAAAGACTCAGCACATAGGGTTGGATGTTGTGCTGCCACTGCTCCAGACAGCCAGGAGCACTTCACAGGGCACAGAGGGCACAAGCATTTAAGGATCCAAATGTGTTAATTCAGTTGCTCTGACTGCAACTTGCTAATGAATAGTGGGGCAACCTACCTGAGAGTACTGGGGTCTCTTCCAGCTCACAGGAACAAGGACATTGGAGTTAGATCCTGACGAGGTTGAAGAAGTGCTTCTGGTGACAGCCATGGCCCTGGGTTTACCATCTCGCCCAGAAGAACTCTGCAGCTCATCGTATCGTCTCCCAATAATTGGAGTCTTAAACAGACAATAATTATTCAGTAGCACCCTGCTTCAGGATGGACTTAGAAGAGCCATATTGCTTCAGTTGAAGGAAAAGATTATTTTGAAGATTGTATACAGGGGTAAAACAAGGAGTGCAGCAAATTTCACATCACTTGGTAGGTTTCTTATTTTCCACTGTGAATATCTCAGTAGCAACAGCCATACTTAGTAGCCAGAACTTATGTTCATGGATAGATAATACTGAAAGCAACTGCCAGACAAGTTCCTGACATAAGAACCAGCAAAACCCCAAGAAAGCTTATAAAGTTAATGCCAAATCTGCACTTCTTGCATATTTTTAATTTTTTTCCTCAGAGTGCTGAATATTTTGGCCCTTTTCCAACAGGTATTGAAATGCTTTCCTGGATTGACAATAGGATGCTCAGCATTTTCTATAACTGACAGGAAAGCCAAAAGTACCATATGCCTTTTTATGTTTGTATTTCCTTTTAACCTCAACATATGAATATGAAATAATCTATAATGATGCAAAAAATTCTGCAGCTTCTAAAAATAAAGTGAGTTGCCCTTTAAAGTCACTAGGACCATTCGGTTCTATAAAGTTACAAGGGTTTGCAGGATAAAGACTGCTGTAAGAGAGTCCAGTCAGAAGTCAGAATCAAAGTGTTAAGTAGCAAATCTACAAAAAATACCTCTGAAATATCAAAATGAAACTCCAAAGTCTTCCCTGGTAACTCCTTGGAGGCACTGTTCCACACTCGATGTATTTCCATTTTTGAAAGATCACTATGTTGATAGGAAGGTAGAACTAAACTGGCAGAACGAGAAACTACCAATTTCAGGATATTCAAGGCTTCTCTCCAGTGAATGCTCTAGAAATAACATATTTACTCAGCAAACAGAAATTCACACACATTCAAGATTATTTACACTTACAGTTGTTTTCTTTCACCACATAATTAAAATGTAGAATTGGAAGATCCATATTCTTTGTCTCTCTGGGCCAGTGACAAGGTGTGTAATTGCAAAATAATTTCAACCAAGAAACCAGACTTGCCTAAGACCAAAACTTGCCTAAGGTGCCACTGTTAGGGAACTGGCCCATAAGCAGGGAAACCCGTGGACAAAGCCAACTTGGCAGAGGATTTAAAATCTCCTACCTGAATGTCTTAATCAGTATGAATAAATATAAGGGCCATAGCAGAATCCCCATTTAACAAAAAAGGTGACTTGTCACAGGTTTTTACCTCTGTGAATTCCTAGTATTCCCAGGTATTTTTCACTTGTCAAGAATTAGGTACAGAGGTCTCTGAAGAGAAGTGCTTATGCCACATCTCTCTTGCGCTGACAATTAAAGAATGGTCACTCAATCTCTGAGTGGTATTAAGATTGCTCTGAGGTAAGAAGTGGTAATTCTTCCACACTAGACACTTGCAGCCCTCCCTGCTAATCTAGTCTTAAATTCTTACATAGAAAATCAACTTATGATAGTAAATGTTGCCAAGTTCCTACATTAATATAAAAACAGTATGGTATTTACCTGTACATATTTTTCAATGGTTTTTAGCACTTCCATGTTAAACTGTTTCACAGGAATAGCTGACAAGTCCATATAACTAAGAAGACTGTAGATCATCTGTAAGAGGGACTGTTGCATACTAGGAAGGCCCTTTTCTAGAAGCTGTTAAAAGAAAAGTGAATATAACAAAATTTTGAGACATTTCTTCTTAAGTAAAAAGCTACCAGTTTCACAAACAGCAATTGTACTCTTCATCACTCTGCACTCACTGATTTTGCAATGCCATTTTACAATAATTTCACAACTGATGATGATATAGGAATGAAGTAAAAAAGAGTTTAAGTTTGAAGCCAAATGCCAGCCTGTTTAATTTTATATATGCCTGCCCTAACTTATCCAGAGAACACACTCAGCAACTGAGTAAACTGGTAGGCAAAATTTACACTGTAATTGGGTAAGCACGTCCAATAAAAACAGGGGTGGATCTTTTCATGTCTACATTTGCTGGAAGTCAGTGAGAAAAAAGAAAACTTGCTGAAGAAACAAAACTACTACTATTCAGACATCAATAAATATTTATCAAATATATTTCACTGCCAGTGCTCACTGGCTGTAAGTGCCAAAGAAACATTTCTATTTAGGAGGAGGTGGAGTCCCTGGGCTCTCTTACTGTAGAGAGTAATACAAAGAAGGGCTTGATCTAAATCCTGGAATTTTCAGACACCTGAGTGTAGATCCTGGAATATCACGGTGAACCTTAGAAATGCAAGTAATTCCAGAGGCATATAGACAACCATGATTTGTTTGTGTATGTGTGAAATATCCCAGCTGAAAATTTCCTGGCAGGCAGCATGTTCTTTCACTGGTGACAGGCACTGTTCCACTCCACAAATTTCAGAGGCAATCAAATATTTTTGCTGGAGGTTATCAGAGCCTCAGTACTAGACACCATTCTCCCAATTCAGGCTGGCAGAAAAGTTCAATCACTGGCTGTTAGACTTATTTGATTCTAGAAAAAAATTGCCTATAAAAACTCTAAGATGCCTCCTGCCTTCTATCAGAGAAAAATTTTAATTCCTATCCAAGTAGACTTTAGTAATTTTTTAGATATCTTTCTAAGGATATAGAAGGATAGGGTTTCTCCTTTTATTGAATGAGAATGTTTCATGCCAGTGCAAATGGAACCTATTTTATCCCACTAAATATCCTCTGATTTCTCTCATCAGCAGAAGTGAGCAGCCATTAGGGATTCATAAAAGAAAGCAAGCAAATTCCATTAAGAGCACAATAAAGGGAACTCATTATACTTATCCATTCCTCCACAAATAGACAGGAGGAATTTTAAATTAAAGGTACTACATGGCAACCTGCTTCTGACCTTAGATGCCTTCAACCTATCAGATACCTTTATTGAGAGAGAAAATGTGCTTAGCAATTCCTCTTCAAAATCGGGTTACAGAGGGGTTTTTTGCCTTCTGTTAGGATCTTGCAATGGAAAGTTTGACTCCTTGTTTGCAAATAGTTTGTGTGATGCAGCACATCAGCCAGCATACCATTTCAATGTAGGATTAGAAAAAACTATCTGGATGACAGAAAGAAATGCTTTTGTTCTCTGATAGAGGCTACTGCATCAGACAATCCCTTTTGGGATAGGAAAAGGAATTATTGGGAAATAATGGGAGTTTTGTCTCAACTGCTGTTTAGAAAGCTGTTATAGGAACCTTACCTCTGAAAGTTTGTCATTTCCATTACAGTTTGTATAAATTTGTTGTCAAAATAATTTGTTGACTGAAACAGTTCTTGGTTCTTAAATCTGACATATTTGAGGACTGTATCAGTTTTCATCTGCTCAGATGAAAATATGTGGCAGTTGGTAGTTCAAGGGTGTCCTTAAATACATAATGAATTTGAAAGAGTATTTCTGTTTCAAAAAAGAATAGCAACCTTAACATGCCTTTAGTGCAATATGAATTCTGTTGCTGCCAGAAGTAACAAAAATAGCAGCAAGATGGAGTTGTGGTAACACATCATTTGGATAAGAGAATTCCAGGACAATGAGTTTCCACTGTATATGTAAAAAGAAATAATTCTGTTCCCAGAATTATTTCTTTTTTTTTTTTTTTTTGACTCTTGTACATATGACCTGCTTTGGAGAATTGTGGATTCCTCTTTTGTTCTGTGTGGTAACTATTGGGGGTCTTATTTGGGGTCAGGAATTCACACTCTATTAGCAACATTTGCCCCCTTCACGAAGCAACATCTAGCCCAGAACTACGTGAAGAAGCCTTCTCTTTCAAGGGCTGTCTGGGCTGTTACCAAAGGAGACAGTTCCCTTTGCCCCTCCCAGTCTGGCAGGAAGTGTGAAGAGATACTTGGCTCTGAGGCAATGCCATGAAGTCAAACAAATGTTTTGAGGAAACACAGAGGGCATTTCAAAAGCCATGTCTGATAGACAAGCTATTACTCAGGTTAATGCCTTATCTAGGGTGTGCTTCCCCTTGCAATACAGATGGTTTAGTTTCTACCGATTCTTTGGTTTTGAACAGGTTATAAATGCTTATGTTTTTATCACAAGCAATCCTCCTCCATCTAACAGGGAGGAGGTGGAAAAATCTACCATAAGCATATTACTATGCACTACGGATTCTTGTCCCTTCTTGTCTATTAATAGCATGAGCTACTTAAGTTTGAGCATGACCCTGGACTTAATGAGTCACCAGTTTAATATGATCCATGCCAATTCAGATATACTCCCAGAATGAGTATGCTGTCATGACTAAAGTTTAAATATTTAAAAATTAATCTGCAAAAATCTAGCATAAAACCACAGTAAGCCTTCAGTAATATGTTTGTATACTAATCTGATTTTGGTTGTGGAGTTCTACTGCACAACTGCACAACTGAATAGTGATTTTTCCTCATCTGTAGATTGAGATCTCCCAGTATTTTTCTAGAAGAAATTATAATCTTTCTTTAATGGAGCATATGTAAAAGTAAGTAAGGAGCACTACTTGTCACTGTAAGATTTGGATAATAACAGAGCTCAAATATTTTATTTTGTGCTAGAATCATATCCCTTGGTGACAAGCAATGACCTGCCACTGAATAAGTTAGAAATAAAATTTATCTGAATGCCAGTAATTGAAACTTCTACTTTGTGCTGAGAGCATTTGTTTTCACAGTCTTGATTTGTGGTACAGTGTCTCCTTCTGAAGCTATACCTGTGTTTGGAAGGGTCACTGTTGCAGTTCGATTTCCTTTGATATTCTTAAACTCTGCCTGTCTCACAATTTCCCTCTGTCCGAGCCTGGGGACTGAACCAGGATTGTGAAAGCTCAAGGCTGTGTAAGGCTTAAACATTCAAGTGCAGGTTGCCCAGTAGGGCTGTTAACCTCTCTGGCTTTACCAATTGACAGTATATCCTACAGCTGGTTTACAGGAGACAGGGGCACATTGCTTATCCTGGCTGGGGGATTAACTAAGAAGTAAAGAGGAAACATTCTGAAAGCCGGGGAAAAAAATATTCAAAGCCACAGTGCGCTGAATAAGATGGTTTCTTGTCTTTTGATACACCACCAGAGTGGTAGCTACTCTATGCCCATATAAATATTCTCCAGACATGACTCAACAGAGCTGTACTCAATGTAAATACAGAGAAAGGAAGTCAGTGCTTACAACTCTGCCATCCTGTTGCTGGTGGTGCTATGTGAGGAATGTGTCTTAATTACAGTAAAAAGCCTGCCTGGCTTGCTGTTGATACAGTAGGTGGTGCCAATCTACAGCAAGGGGGAACTGTGCAGGAAGGAGGCTCCACATGCACGTCTCAACTGGTTTCAAGGGGAGCAGGATCACGAGCAATGGCCTTTGTGGGACCAGTGACTGTACAGGGAGCACTGAAGGGAAAACAGAAGGGCAACTGCTTTCCTAAGGCTGGGAAAGCAAAGGAGAAAGAATCTGAACACTTACATTTTTATAGCATTTCCTTACTACAAATATAGTTTTAATAGCATTTTTTTATTAGGAATACAAGCTTCCAGTGTGAAGAAGACACTTGACTATGGAGGGTTCAATGCCATGAAGAACTCTTCATTGGAAGAGCTAATAATTCTCCAGAGTAATTGGACTTGAAAAGAGACTGAAAAACCTCAAGGTCCTGTTTAAGGCTCCCACAGGAGTCAATGGCTTTCACCATCACTTAAGATCACATACGATTGTTTACTTAGAGCCTCTATGTGCAAGCAAGGTGAGGAATTGCAGCCCGGTGTAGCAGGGCTTAGCTTGCTCTGAAGCCTTAAGTGAGTGTGGGAGCAGCACCTGGCTTTTCAGGCTCTTGAAAATTTGTGAATAGCCAGTATCAGAGATGCCTGAGGGCTTTTTATAGATCCTTTGGCAGGCACTAGTTAATTTATGTAGAGAGGTGGGTGTCAACCTCTTCTCCAGAGTAGCAATTGATAGTGTAAGAGGAAATGGTCTCAAGTCGGGCCAGGGAAAGTTTAGATTGAGTGTTTGGAAAAATACCTTCATGAAAACAGTTGCCCAGCATTGGAACAGGCTGCCCAGGAAAAGGGTGGACTCATTATCCCTGGAGATATTTAAAAGATGTATAAATGTGGCAGTGAGGGAAATGGTTTAGTGGTGGACTTGGCAATGTTAGATTTGGGGCTGGACTTGATGATCTCAAAGGTCTTTTCCAGCCTAAAAATGATTCTGTGAACACAGAACTGTCTTCTCTCTGGATGAGAGGGGAGACTGAAGACAACTCAGCAGGGAAGGGATAAACCTGAGAACCCTGTAAGAAAATGTTGTTGTGAAAGTGATCTGACAATGGAGAGGACAGAATACCAAGCAGCCTCATGCTAAAGAGCAGAACTGAACCTTGGACGCCCAGTACTGTATCAGCACTATACTCCACATGTGAAAAGTGTTAGGAGTAAACAATGAACATGGGAAAACCTTTGCAGCAAGATTATACCATTCAGTATTAGAGGAATGCATACAAATTTGTATAAAGAACCAGATCCTTATATAGCAAATGGTATCTTACTATGCTGGAAAACCCATTGTGGAATTAGTCTTCTGATCTTCCTCAATGAGATCTAAATAACTATCCAGTTTCCTCTCACTTTCACACTGGAAAATCCAACTGGCTGATGAAGGATTCTGCTTTAAGATGTATCAGCTTTTGTTTTAGTGTTCAATATTGTTGCATTTTAAAAGTAATTCTACTTTTTTCCTGCCAATTTCTGCTTTTATTTTCTAATTATAAGTAATAGATGCAGAGCTCTCAGTAATTTGCTGGCATACTTCATCTCTTTGGGCTGTTGGGCAACAGAAGAGTTAGAGAACCAAAAAGTTTTTGAAAACTTACCTCAGCCAAATATGTAACCATACTCAAAGTAATATCAGCAAATGCTTCATGAAGGTAACGGCAAACCACATTTACCCAGGTAGCACAGTCCCTTGTATAGCTGTGTGTTTTATAAAGGGTCATGACATGTGCAAGATTTGATAGCTTGGGATTCTTCTCCTCCAAACAAACCTAATTAAATATAAACATCAAAATATATCAAGAACAAGGCAACTGCATTTACAGGGTTTGAGGATGTACAAAACAGTAAATGATTTTGATACCTGAGCAATCCTTTCGGCTATATCTTTACAAAACTGGTTTGGGCTGTCAAAATGCTGAATTAAATGGGGCAGGAGACACAAAACATTCAGTGGAAATCCTAGAACAAAAACACAGAACAAAACATACATTCTGGACAGCAAGAGCCACAGTGATCTTTATATTGGCATTTCACGGTTTCAATATTACAGCAGCCATAAACTCACACAGGCCCTGTCAAGCTGGCCACACCACTGGCCACAGCACATTTGTCTTAAAGGGGCCTCAATTTGAAAATCCAGTATGTCATTTAGGCAACAACAGTTTTGTAAAGCATGAGCCCATTTCTGCAAACACTACTGCACATTCCTATTAGAGATAATTTTTATCTTTTCCACTTAACTGGTTTATTGACAGTCTTAGCCAGTGGCATTTTCACTACAGCTGCTAAAACACAAGAAATTCAGTAAGTATTGATTAATAAACAACTGTTTTGGTCAGCTGCCAGGCACAGCTTCCATTGTTTTATACTGTTCAAGATAATAATAATGCACCAGATTCTGGGTGCTGTAATTAGCTTAAGTGCTGTCTGGAACTGGGATTCAGCTCTTCTGCACCAATTCATAGCTCAAGGTAATTGATGAAATACCTGCAGCAGCTGCAACAGAGAGCTCTAACAAATGCTGTTCTAGTTTAGGTGGGAGCTCAGAAGTCAACTAAATTGTATCTGGACAGAATCTGCTTTTTGAAAGGAAAGAATTTGTTCTATGAAAATAATTTTTTAACTGTTCATTCCCTCTCACTCTACACAATTAAACGAGTTGCTGAAATTAGAATCATGGTTTCCCTATTCTCCCTCTGTATTCAGGGAAAAAGAAAGATACCTCCAGATGGTACTGTCCCAGCAATTCAGTGTGTGAATTGCCCAAGCAAAACTGGAATACAGGCACCACACAGGTGCTTAGAGATGTACAGGCTGTTCATGGCATTCATCACTCTATGTCTAGCATTTACTCTGTGTCTAGGCTTGTTACGACTTAGTTGTAAAGCCTGGACATTTGTCTTAGTATCTGTGTTTCTGACCAAAAGAGAGGAGTAAAAATCTGGAACAATGCAGAAAGCCTCTTAAAGAAATATAATTTAGAAGCGGCAGCAACCTCAGCTAAATAATGGGGAATTTCAAAATCTTATTAAGGAAATCTTATTTCCTTACCACCCAGGCCTCTCTCCTCACTCACCATTGCGCTATTGTAGTTTATCTAGAATGTATAAGAGTTTTTGATATTTATTTTTTTTGAGAAAATACCACAAAACACTAATTTAAAATCAAGCAGTTGGACATAGTTTTAAGTCAATTGAACAGAAAAACTGACCAAAATAGCTAAAAGAAGCTTTGACAGTATGTCCTTACATGCTCAGAAACTTTATATGCTGCTAAAGCCCTAGAAATGAAATGCTAAACAATACGCGATTTCTCTCCTCCAAAACCTTATTGTGCAATAGACTCACTTTCTAGAAACAGGTCATTACTTCTATGAAATTTCAAAAAAGCTCACCCAGCTCAAAGCAATAGTACATTATGCTATATTCAAAGAGAAAGAAAAATTACTATTTTTGGTTTTGTTCAGATAGCTGAGTGAGGTCTCTCAGCAAATGTCAATGCAACAGAAACAGAAAGAGAGGAAAAGATAATGGTTTTACCTATAGCTTGAGAGGAATCCACCATGGATATTCGAGACACTGGTGTCAGCAAACTGAAGAGCTGGAGTGTGAGGTCAGTGGTAGTAAGGGAAGTGAATCCTTTCAGGAGTAGCTGCTGAAGTCCTGAGAAGTCTGCCCATTTCAGCTGCCCTTGCAGCTTCTCTAACTTCTCCCGGTTTTCAGCTTTATCTAGTGGCAGATGAGCCAGAAGTTTATTCAGCAACCGCAGTGCCATTAGGTACTCAAACTCAAAATCTGATTCCATCAAAGCTACAGCAACCCAGAAGATGGTGGCCAGGAGGTTGGTTGGATTGTTAATATGGGATGGATCGGTGAGGCTGTCCTTTAGAGAGGATGAACTTCTTGTTTTAGAGGACAGGCCTTGCTGGGTGCATGCTTGAATTCTGTCTAGTGTGGCACTGCGCGGTGGGTCCGAGGACTTGTCCACATCTCCAAACTTTTTGGGTACAGAGAAGCTTCTCTGGTGTCTGCTCCGCTCAGCAGTGGCTGTGTTGCCACTTGCAGGATTCATATTCAGCTGCCCTGTGCTCTTCCGGTTTGCTGTCAGTTTGGTGTTTGATGTCAAATCTGGTGAAGATGAACTGAAACCAAGATTTGTAACATCCATTACTTGTGTGAATGCACAGCTTGAAAGGGTACATATTAGATGCGAGCTAAGTATTTATCAGACTGTAAAAAAATATTTAAATGGTAGAAGTAGAACACCAAACCACCTATTGCAGCCTGTCTTCTTTTTTCCAGAAGACAGATTCAGGCATAAAGAGATGAGATTCACGTGGCACCGCACCAAACCACAGCAGGATAGCCTACAGTCTACATAGGCAAGAATGACATGAGGAAGAAGGACATAGGCAAGAAATACAGAACTGTGAAGTGACTTATGGCAATTCCCAATGGGACACTGGCAGAACTGAAAACAACTTTGCTCTTTAAAATGTCCTCATCAATGGAGCAAGCCCTGAACTTGGCACAGCTGGCAGGCAAATGCACAATTGCTTGCTGGGTAATGTGAGAACTGTGGGCAGAAAAAATAGCCTTAAGCAGAACAACAAATATTCCCCATTATCCTCAAGAAACCTGTCATGCAATTGTCCAGGCTCTTGCAAATACAGGTCCTTCTGAAAATTAGTTGTCATTGTATCCTATCCTCCCTGTATTCTAAGATCTCTTCAAGATGTTTTACGGAAAGTGTAGACGTTTCCATTTCAATGACTAATGCCTCCTCATGGACTACCATGCAATGATCCAGACAATACCTATCAATTATGTGCACAGAGGAACATGCTGTGTTGATACATGCAAGGGAAGTTTGTTCTGGAGAACAGCTAATTCCTGACTCTGATCCCATTCCTACCTCATACACTATGAGTCTGTACTGTCTGTAACACTTGAAGAGAATCTTATCCTAGAATCAAGTGTCAAGGTAAAGTATGTTGCATCCTACTGCTTTCTGGAGTGTGTCCTACTCTTTGTTCCATCTTGCTCTTTGCTGAAATGTGCACTAAAGAAAGATAAACAGCTCTTAGTTTAGAAAGTAGAAGTGTATTTACCGTACTCTACTCTGTCCCAAGGCACTCCTTGGGTTCTGCCATGGCACAGCACCCTGTCTGCTAGCTTCAGAAAGGACTGGTATTTTTGTGCAGCAGGTAAAGCATAGTAATTTATGGATATTTTATAAAAAATATTTACGTATTCTGTTGTTACTATTAGGAGTCAGATAGACATTCACCTCCCTCAGTATTATCAATAGCCATGTTATAGAGGGAGCTTGTGACTTCCCTCCATGTACAAAGGTCTACTTTCAGGCCAAGGGTTTCACAAAGATGGTCAACACATCAAGTAAAATCCATGTCTACATGGGACAAAATTCTCCCTACTTTTATTGAGAACAAGCCATGATCATTTATTTCTGGGGAATATTTCACCTGAGAATGACATGCTGTATGAAACCCGTACTAGAAAACCCATGATCCTTCCCAGATATATTTTCAAGTTTATGACACAAAGGTGCAAAAATACAGTATTTTTAAAGGACGTTAAAGTAGATTACAGCCAAATGGCAGCAAGGTAGAATTTACAATACATTTTAAGGTTTTATTAGTTCTATCAACATTATTTCAACTATGGCAAATTTTGGCTGAAATATGCTCATAGTCTGGTTCTTGGAAGGTTACAAATGTGCTCAATCTTATCAAAATTATTTTTTGCTGTTAGACTGCAGAACTGCACACTCAATGTCATGAAACATTGAAAAAATACAGTTAGGAGAACCGATTCTTACCGCGATAACACTGTCAAAAGATCACTGTTCTTCAAACAGTCAGAGAGATTATCCACTGCAGCTTCCAAAGTAAGTAGTGCCTCCATTACATACCCCTATCAATGCAGGAGGTTAAGCATTTTAGCAAAGACATTCAAAATAGCAACATTTAAAAATTTTCAGCTCATAAAAGGAACAGGCACCTACTGAAAACCTATAATTTCTCCTGATAAAAACCCCAACATTCACATCAAAGCCACTGCCCATAACATTAAAATGTCACCACAAGTGTGTTTTATCTTCTGCCTCTGAATGATCTATGAAGGTGTGCAAGAAGAGCACATATCTCATCAAGGGGTTGGTAATGACACACTGAACCTTTGACTTGCAGGTCGCTGATTTAAATTCAACAAGCAGATGTGACAGAGTATTACTGTCATCTTGTGGCAGTTTCATTACCTAAGTAAAAATATGGAGGTGATGTCAGTCTATTTCTTACTGAGAGCCAGTATTTCTCTTTATTAAGCCTTGAATCTTGCAATAAATAGTCTCTGATTGTAAAATTTCAACAGACTGAACATCATAATGCTGTGAAAGGTCTGTATCGAATTAAATCAATGTAAGCTTTGTATTATTATGGATGGTGCAGATTTCTTTACTCGTAAACATGATAACTTTTGAGGAATGAGATAGTGTCTACTTCATGTTGTGAGATTACATCACCAGATAGATGATTGATTCCTTAAGCCCAAATTAATGAAGTTGGAAAAAATGGTCATCACAAAGATTTAAGTTTGAGTGACAATTCCTAAAATTTTCTAATTGTTCTCTTAAGAGCTATTTAAGATTGTAACAGCCTGATGAAGGCTTGGACAAGGTACATAAGAATTCAGCAAACTCAGAAGTAACCTTCTCCAAGGCCACATTCTACCCTTCACCACGTGACTCCAGAACACCTTGTTAAAATGGTAACTTTAAATTAACTATGCATTGAATCAACAGTTCTAAAAGTATTATTTACACGTGCATACCTGAATCTCATCTCCATGCTCTCCAATAACTTCCACCAATCTTGACAGGAGGTCAGACAATGCGTGTGCAGAAAGGGGCTGCTTTAGGGCCCTGAATATCTGGAAAGAGCGACCAGCGTAATGTCTGGAAGAGCTTGAAAGAGCTGTTTGTAAAGCAACTTCACTCAGATGCTGCTCCAAATGAAAACCTAAGCAAAAGAATAGGATATCAGGTTTTTTGCCCCCATTTTTATTGCAGACTTTACTGTGGGTCATAAATCTGAATCTGCTCTGAGGAGGATATGCTCGTTAAGATATGCTGCAAACACTGAGAAATGGGGTGCAGAAATGTGTGTGCTTTGGAGAATTTTACATTTATTTTGCACAGAATGTAAGAAAATTAACTGCAGAACAAAATTCTGAGTCTGAAATTGATAATCTGATTTTTTTTTTTTTACAATTCCTGGACAAACTTTCAAGCCATCCACTATTCTTGCTGGCAGCAAGAGTAACTTCTGAAAACTCCCAAACCTAAAGCCAAATTGAATTAGGAGTCTTTCTATTAGCTTCACGAGGCTTTGGATAAGATCTTTAATATAAATACTGATGCTGCATTCTACTTTGATCTTGGAAATTATTTAATTAGTGACTGTGCTGGTTTTCAAAATGCAATCATCACATTCCTTATGTTCTAAAAACCATAATAAATGAAAACTAAACTCCTATTGCCAGAAGAAATTTAACAAAGTATATTTACTTGGTAGCTGTGATTACTAACAGGACACAGAGGAGATTTTATCTGGCAGAATCAATCAAAAGGCTTTCTAACAACAGCTTTGAAGAAATATGCAATTCAATATTTAGCCCCAGTTTAATCTAATATGACTGTTTTAAAGCAATTCTTTCATTTGTCATACATCCTTTTTAAGACACATTTACTGTGCTTCTGCATAAGCAAATCTACTAACTCACAGGATAAACATTAAGTGGGAGCGTGAGGGAATATTTTTTTAGTTGTGAAAGGAAAATATTTACTACCTGACTTGGAATCTTTAAATACAGATACAACATGGCGCAGAAAATTAGTGAGCTGCTCAGCACTCTTGGTGTTCTGATTTTTGGGAGTGATATCTTCATGGCACCAAAGTGGACCAAATGCCCTTAAAGAAATACATAACAAAGTGAAAAATTTCTTTGAGTTATCTGAAATAAATGTGATCAGTTTAAATATATCATCTGTACAGGCATTTAGGTATTTACAGGGCCATGACCTGGTAAAGATGCAACCAAACAGAATTTTAAACAAAAGTAAATAAATATTCCTATGCTGTATTTTAAAATATAAGCTATGCTGTGGAAAGAGCAGCCTAAACAAATTCTTGTTTTTCATTTAACATTGTGCCTAGAATCTGCTGGCTGTAGTTGGTAGCTAATATTTGTTTCACTATGGCCTTTTACTATGCACTGTACACTTTGTATCTTATTTTATAATAAAGAAACTGGCTTCTTTTATTAGTTCATTTCGTAACATAAAACTGTCAGTCAAATAAATATTTTATTTCTGCCAGGCAATATTTTTTTCTGTTTTTTCTGACACTGTAGTGCTTTTAAGCACCTACCTAGTACTGTAAGTATCAATAAAAGAGGAGTGGGGTCTGTAATTACTACTAAAGCTCAGTCATTTTCCTTTAAGTGACTTCATGAAAGTATTGGAGTACAAATGTATCCTCTGCTTATCTGCATTACCTGGTTGTCAGAAACTCAATTAATTTGTTTGCTTTCTCATCTGATTCAGCAGCAGTGTCCATGTCCTCAACTTCTTGTGTAATCTGTGGGAGATTTCCACTGCTGCCTCCCAGGCTGATACTGGAGGAGGTGGAGCTGGAGCTCAAGCCGGAGTCTGGCACTGGAGATGACTGGTATTCCCGCAGAAAGTCAAAGCCACCTGCCAGCCAAAAGGGGGGAGATAAAGATGGAATGCACTGCTGGGCCAGCTTTGCAGATGAAAGTGTCTGCCAAGCAGCTCCTTCAGAGTCAGCAGCAGCTGAAACCTTCCACTGGGAATCGTGGAAAACCTGCAGAACACAGCCACCCTCAAATACTGATGGGGGTGAAAATGGTACTTTGTTTCTAAATGTGTAGAATCCAGAATAAAATGAAAACTGTCCAAGTCAAGATTTCTTTTTTTACTGCACAAGGACAATAGTAGTTGGAAAGCAAATATTCTACGGCATTTTAAATTCAGAAGTAGGAATTTTGAAAAGTGAATTTAGAAGTTGGCCAAGTGCACGCAAAGTTCACTTCTCTGGACTTGTCTGATGTGAAAAAAAACTGCAGGGTGGAATTTTTAGAGCAATTGTGCTGATCCAATTTTACTAATGTAATGGAAATCAAGACACAAATGTTTAAGGCTTCTGTTCAACACCTTTAGTAATTGTACCTACTGGACTAGTCATGCAAAATATTTTCAGCATTAGGATGAAACACCTGAGTAAGACTTCTGCTAAATCAAAAGTTTGCCACAGTTTCAGAGGTAAGATTAGGAATCAAGACCTGTTTTCTTAAGGTTAGACTTCTAGTCATGTTTAGGCTGTATCTACAACAGAAAAAAAATGGCCTTGAGAGAAAAATGGGAGCAAGACAAAACCCCTTGCAAGCCAGAAGACTCTTAATTTAGTTGCCTGACATTATGTGGAACAAACCTGAGCTGAAGCACTTTCAGGTAGGATTTTTGCTATAGCTACTCACCCACACTCCCATTCTTTATATTAGCTTCTCAAAAACCAGTCCAAAATATCAAGTCTTGGTAACTTCTTGAACTCCAGAGGGCCAGACTCAGGGTACGAATTACATTTTTTAGATGCAAGAATGAAAACAGTTTTGCATTTTGGCAGAAAAGCAGTACTGTAATTTTAATGTAAGAATTTTATTCTGTATTTAATAATTCATAGATGCACATTGGGAAAGAAATTCACCCAACTCAATACAGGAAATTCATGTGAGATAATTTTTCACAGAAGTTATTCAGAATGAAATTTCTTTGGCCAAAATAATTCATGAATCTAAAATACCCATCTCTTCTGCTCATTACTTTAAAATAATTTTGTTGTGTCTCAGAAAAAATAGTAAGTTATCATGCAATATTTTTTATAAAGACAAATTACTTATTATTTCCTAAAGAACCATGGGAATGCCACTGATTTGAGAATCTTTACTTTTCATTTTTCACTGTATGGTAAAGTTCCTCACCCTGTTCCTCATGATCAATCCTACATCCACAACCCTATATTGGTTCTGTAATTCCTTCAAAACTGAAGAGTACACCTCCTTTTGGTAATATTATATGACAACAGTAAATCTAACAAGTAGCTTTCTACAAATTGGTTCCAACCAACTCCTTAAGAACAGGTAAATTGCTAAAAGTAATAGAACACTGACCTCAGCAGAGGTCTGAAATAAGACTCCTAATGTAGAAACAGATTTCAGGACAGAAATGCAATGTATCAGTGATATAAAGGAGGGTGTGTATCAAGAGAAACTTAATTTAATAATGGAAAATCTGAGCTGCACATTCTTGCTGCTCTGTGTCAGAATTATTTATTCATTTCTTTTAAGGTTGAGGAATGATTGCCTTCATTTAAAGCAGCTCTGGATCCATGAGGGGGGAATCAAGAAATTATTAATATTAACCCTATGAATTTTAAAGTACTACGTTACATATCTTGCCTTACACTAGATAACTTTCTCACTATCATGAAAAGTTGTCTAATAATAAATTGCATGCATCCCTAGGGTAGTTCATGTGGAATTACTATTAATGGGAACTGTTCATATTTGCCCCTTTATTACTTTGACCTATCCAAACCTGACAGTATGATACAGTGTTCTTCTTTTGCTTCATTACCTGTGTAAAGATATTCAGGTAAGTATGCAGGTTGTACTGTCAGAGTCTTGGTCTCATTCATCTCTCTGGTCTGAAGAAGTACAGATGCAATGGCTTGATAGTTGTTATTGCAAGATAATGCAATCAAAAGGTGAAGCAGTAACTTTTTACTGTGTTCAAAGACCTCCGGGCGGTAATGGTCAAGACCTAAAAAGAAAAGGTTACAGCAATCTCTGAATATGAAGTAATAATAAACAAGTTCACATTCCAGAAATAGCAAAAATTCCAAGGCAGTTCATGACAACAGTGCAAATAAACAAAAGATGTAGTATATCCAGACACAGTTACCCGTGCTGTTACTTAAATGTATGTGGATATTCAGTTTCCAGATTGAGGTCCCACACAGGAGCTACAAAGAATGAGTGGCAATACAGATTTATGCATTCTGTCTCACTGCACCTAATTTGACAGATGTGGAAAACCTTTAAAGATGAGGTATTTTCTGTGGTGGTTGTAATTACATTGCTTACCACAGTATCTGGCCTTCTAGCACAGACATCAGTTTTAGAACGAGTGTAAACTGTAAGAGGCAGGTACTGATTTATTAAAAAGGAAGTGGCAGACAAATCACTTGAAAAAGAACTTCTACTACCAGTAAGCAGCATGAGAAATTAGCCCCTAACTCAGGATGCAGAACTCAAACTGAAAGTCTAGCACTGACAGGTTGATTTGGTTTACACTACTGCTGTCTGTAAGATTTTAAAACAGCCAGAATAGTTCACAAATTACAAATACGAAGGAAACAGATATTTCTACACTCTGTTTTAGTAATCTCGCATTGATTCTCTTTCAGTACCTTGCAGTATATTTAAACATACTTTCTTCTGTTTAAGAGTAGTTTCAGTGCTGAAAAACTTAAATATTTTCTTCTTCAACTCCTCTCCTTTCAGGATATATTCCTTTTCAAAAAAGCAGCTACTTCATTACTCTGTGTGGCAGCAGCCAACAGATCTTTCAAGTCAGGTGTTTTCTAATACTCTCTAGTCATGCTGGTTCTTGTTTGGCCTGCAGTAATGAAGCTGCCCATTATTGGCACAGATCTGCTAACTAGGAACTGAGAAGGACAGTTCAGTCTTTGTGCTTTCCCAGTACTGGTCCCTTCTTTAACCTGTAAGAGTTCCAAGGAGGGGAAGCTTCTGTGACATGGACACATTTCCATGGGAAAGGAGTTTAGCTGCTCAACTAATTTCACACTGGTTGCAAAAGAGATTTCAAACAGCAGTGATTTTCATGCACCAGAGATAGGCAAGTTCAAAACTGCAGCCAGCCTGCCTGCTTCACCAACAGTGCTACAAACCATGCAATAGCCTATTAGACACACAGACATTGCAAAATCCTTTCATTTTAATATTTTTTCACTCCTTTCGATAAATGAAAGGATACCAGCTCTTCAGGTAGCCAACATACTAATTTCTAGTCTGCTTTTCAGTCAGATGCATCTGCCTGCTCACATTCCAACAGGATAATACTTTATTAATTACATTCATACCTTTAGCTAATGTGTGGCATAACTTCTTTACATCATCACAAGAGCTCTACTACAGAACAGAAAAATTGTCTACAGGAGGTATAACAACTCTAGACAAACTGACCTTGAAGCCTGAAAGCTGTGATCTCACTTTAGTTACCACTAAACCACTTACGTTTAGTTACCAGTTACATTTAATTTTAATTTCACAATTCAGAATTGACAGTTTTTAGCCAAGGGATTGTCTCATATGGTATTAATAAATTTCTACTTATTCCTTATTAAAAATCTGTAATGTTGAAACCTTATTGCACAAACAAACAACTAAAGATATTTTCTGAACGGATTACTAGTATCATAACTCTGTTTCTGCATATGTTTATTTTCATGGCTCCCTGACGGATCCTTAAAGCCATCTTAACTGAAATGGTCACATTGCTCTACTCCTTCTTAAGTTCTTGATTTATTCTTGTGACAATTTCTAACTGTAAGCACTGGTTTTCTCACACTTGTTACAAATTATAATAAAGATGTTGTTTGATCAGTTAATCGTTATTGATTTGATCCATAAAATTACTCAGTTCTCTTTCAGCTCCCTCTTACACTTAGAAAGATCAGAGAAATAGACACAAAAAATGAGAAAATTGTTATAGGCAGCCACAAAATAAATTTTAAGCAAATATATGTGAAATATCATAAAAAATTACTCTGGAAGTCCCATCCAACACAATCCTAGTTTGTTAGTCCTGTGTTTCATTAGAAGTCTGTGAAATCAATGTACTGATATACGAAACCTTACTTCACCAAAAACTTTTGAGCAGAACAGTTGGTAACAGAGTAGCAGTAAAGGAGAACAAGTACTTTCTTCAACACATACTTCATTTTCCCACTGTGCTATAACATCCCAATTTAATCTCTTTTTGCCTGCTGATCAGCAGACTCTTCCCAGACTGACCATGAATACTTAGTGGTAACTATGGTGACTGAATGAGAAGGGAACTGTGATCTCAGCTATAATAAATTTATTTCACAACTGGGTTTATTTGTGAACACTATTATTAATCAACCACAGAAGTCGGGGAATGGCTTTATAATGCTAAATACTCTTGTGTGCTAAAAAATTAGGCCACTCACTTTTGGTAATGTTGAATGGCAGGACAAGGAAGGTAACAGCCTCCAGATGAACTGTGTGACAGTCAGGAACAGACACAGCAGTGGGGAAAAAGCTCAGTGCTCAGGTACATAAGGGAACACAGTGATGATAAAGTATTCCATCAGCACTGAAATTAATGAAGCTTTGCTTTCCAGCGGTCTGTGTCCTACCTCCACTACCTCTGCAGTGCAGCTGTCCTGGCTCTCTCACAGATTATTTTTGTGAAGACAAGAGACAGCACAGGTGTGTGTAGTCCAGGTCCAAGGTACATGCAGACTGTCATCACTAACCAAGCAGGACAAAAGCATGAGTTTCATCTTCTTTTCTTACAGGGGCGATGCCACACATTTTTATAGAGCTATTTTAGGACGTCATTCATCTTCAAGTTTCAACACACCTCTCAAATTAAGGTGAAATTTATCAAAACATTCAAAAAAGTTTTGAGATATTTTGAGATAAAATATTCAGAGTTTTGAGACTAATTACATGCTGCAACTACCTTGGGCTTTTTTTTTTAGGGTGCAGGGAGGAAATCATAAAATATGTAAGAAACACAGTTCTATAGCTTCAGCAAAACTAAAGTAAAAGGAGTGAGTAAATTTATACTTTCTTTCTTGTTCTGTTGGTCTTACCTAAAAAGAGAGCATGTAGCAATAAAGGGAGGTGAAGAGCCCAATCTTCTCTCACACTGTGATCCACTACCATCTCCGTCATGAAGATAACAGCAATATTGCACCTGGAAGTTAAACCACAGCATCAGTTTCAAACCTCTTGGAAACAGGAAAGCACAAACAGGCTGCCTATTCTGAAGAGATACAAAATCTATAGTTTTGTAGCATTTCTTCTCAATACAATTAATGCTGGAGCACTCTAGTTACAGTATCAAGCAAACAAGTACCCATTACTGAAAAAGACCCTATTATTGTCAATATAAATTATGTAAAAGAGGAATTTCAGAATATGCATGGCCTAGTTAGAATAAAAGATCAAAGTGCTATGAATAACAGTCATAGAGGCCCGGGAAAAAGAAATTTTCCTTTTCTGTTTCAGTTGTTTCATCAGTCTTATTCTTATCAGTGATGTCCTACATTGTAAATAGGCTTTCTGGTAAAAATGTGGTAGAATTGTGAGCTTTCACTTCATGTTGATTTTTGCACTGGGAATCAGCAGAAATTGAATGTATGATTTTCAGATGTTCTGAATGGTGGGACAGTTGGATTGGTGTCGGTCAGCTACTAAGAGGAAGCATCTCACTGTCTGAAATGTCAGAATGAGAAGCTGCTCACCTGTGAAGGGGTCCCCGGGGTGTGATGGTTTCTGGGAGATAGTCCACAAGTGGTGCCCAGCATCCTCCACTGTAAGGCATGGGCAGGGGATGTGGCTGTTTGGTTTCAACAATATTCAATAACCAGCTTGTATACGGGGAAACAGGATCATCTGCATGGAAAAACATTCAAAAAAAGTGCATAAAACTCAAGGCTGGTTACCTATTTTTGTGAAATACTAGAATAGATTTTACCCTAACATATGAGTTCAGCTGTTTGGAACAATGTGATAAGACGCCATGAGGTTTGCAAATTCCTGTGTTCAATAACAAGTGATGCATTTTTAATCCCTCTTTCATGCTGCTGGAAATTAAAGAGATTCCAGGCAGACAGCACTGAATGGTAGGAGCGGCAGCTGAATCCCTGCTGTCACTTAGTTGCTTTGGATCCAGATCACAAAGCACCAAGCAACAGACTTTCTCTTCAAAAATGAGGGAAAAGTTCAGCCAACAGAGCCGCTGTCAGAAGCCATCTGCTGCAAGGAGCCGAGTACCAGGGACACATTCTTGCAACTCCTCACCAGTGCCCTGCTGAGCAATGCTACAAAGGCAGAAGTGAAATGTCCTGAATTAACAAGGAGACATAAGGAATGAAAAAAAAGTCTTCAGGGTAATTTTCTTTCAACAGGGATAAATTATATCTTGAATTTCTCAAAGATGTATTTAATTTTGCTTTAGTGTGACAGCTGCTGTTTGTTAATGAGTGTTAGGATTTTTCCTTCCACCTGTTTATCTGCAATGATGTGGGTCAAATAATTTATTTCCACCACTTTCTGTCTTATCTCAACTGCACAGTTTCATTCATCTCTCCTGTATTTTGTTCCCTCTCATTTCTCTTGGTTTTCTCACTGTTCAGTTTTTATTTCTGAGGTCTGGCAGTCTGTGATACCTGCCATGGAAAGTATCCTTTCTAGGTCTGTTTTTGACATACATTCAAACGTTGCCCTTAATGAATTTTTAATGAGTGTTATTTTTTAATGAGTTCCTTCTTTTTGTGCTTTCATTTGTTTGTTTTGTTTTGGTTTTGTTTTGTTACACTTCTGTATTTTAGGTAAGCTTGAAACCCTCAGCATTTTCCTTTTCTTTTTTTTTTTAACAGCATGTATCTGATGCTTGTCAGCTTTCCCACGGGAAACAAATCTGTTTTGATGCCTACAAAAGTATCTGAGCTGGATTCTTCTAATGCATATCACTTCTTAGTTTTAGAAAAACATCTTCAGATTTCCAGATCTTCAGGAGACTTTCAATGAAGTAGCTGCTTCTCCAATTACTTCTAAAATGTCAGCTTTATAACTCCCATTTTTAAGTGCTGTTTTTTTAAGGAACACTTTATATCTTTATGATTTAGATCTCTACTTAGATTCTCTGGAGGATGATTGATTAGTTACAGATAAAGAAGAATAAAATAACTTAATAATGTAGCAAAGTATTGCATTTTCAAATACTCTTCTTCTAAGAATTAACCAGATAATGTTTACCAGATGCTTTTCACAGAGAAAGCACTGCACAGGAACTACTTATCTCTATCAGTTTAAGTGTTTCATAGAAAAGGGCTTCATGAAGTTCACACCTAGACCTAGATCCTCACTTCTGTTTGCACAGGTTTATGCTTAGACTGAGAAAAAAACAAAAGAAGGACCTTGAAGGAAAACAGAACAGAAAAGTTTGAGTGCTGCCCCTATTTATATCCTCAGCAATAAATGAGTGTCAAATTAGACTGGAGAGAGGGGAGAAGCCATGCCACCAAATCCTTCCTAGCCTGGGCTGCCTGTCTGAGGGAGTAAGTTGTTTTCTTAATGGAAGTTGCATTATGTTTCTTGTAGAATGACAAGAGGTATAAAAATTCCTTTATCTTATTAGCATTCTATATAAATGTCAGTAGCTAAGAAAAGTACATTTTATTTTCCTTCTAGGTATTTATATATTTGCTAAAGGAACCCCTGTGAGAAGCACACTTTGCATAAATACTCACAGTACTACAAAGCTTGCAGGTATAGGCAGGAAAAAACATTTGGGCACTGGCTGGAGGAGACATTCCAAAAGAGCAAAGAAAATGTCAGTATTTTTTAACCTTTTATCACTCTAAGCTCATGTCAAAACCAGGTATTTGTGAAGGCTGTTCTTATAATATAAACACTGTTCTGCCTTGAATGAAAGTTCATGCAAATCAGATTAGCACCAGGGCTTCAATTAACATCTGGTGAAGCATTTTAAGTAGCTGCAGCACTGGAAAGCCATAAAAAATCCAAGACAAATATAATAAACCCCACTGAGTTTAAGATGTTGCCCACTTTCTTATGCATTTAAACACTGGAATTTGTACATACACATTATTTTGTCAATACTGTGCTTCATAATTGTGAATAATAGTTGTTGGTGTACATTAAATTATCCTACTGTATTGTATTTTAATCTTTGCATATTTTGCAGAAGAGTAATGCCAAAAATTACTTGGATTGAAAAATATATGAAATCTTTACTTTTTATGTCAAAATATTGTTCCAAAATGGTGTCTGTAATATCACACCATGACATTATGGCTAATACAGTACTTGACTTGGCTTTAATAAGCCAGTGATGAAAGTAAATAACAAGATGTTGCCTTTTTTATGTTTGGTTAGGGCCTAGACAAAATCTGTAAATTGAATTCACTCCAGAAATAAAGTCAAACGGTCCAACTCCTCAGTTTTGCACTATTGTTTAATAGTTAACTGGTTTTCTTTGGAATCTCTGCTGAGCACCACCATCCATTTACAGCCCATTTAGCAGAAATACATAAAGAACAAGAAGTATGCTCAGGAGCCCATCTCCCCTCTAACACAGTTTCTGGCACAGCACAGCCAGAAAACGGTTGCAGAAGAAGATAAAAGTTAATGAGGAGATAAGATCTCATATTTGGAAGCTTCTGAGCCTCTTTTCATGATCATATAACAGCACTTGATCTGGAGAGATATACTGCCAAATGGCACAACTCAAAGTACTTGCTCTAATGCTCTTACAAGTCTTTTGCCTTGCCAGGTATGAAAGGCCCAATGTGTTACCCTCTGGAGGATTCTCAGCTGCTGCTTTCTGTGAAGTTCTCTGGCCTTCAAATAGGTTTGACTGAACCCAGATTAAACAAAGTAAATTACTTAAATGAGGAATGGAGGTAAAATAAGGACACTCCTGCATAGCGATGCTACATTACTGTTTATACAGAACTTAAACAGAGAGGCTCTTCTGGTCATTAGAATGTTTTCCTCTCCAACCAAAACACCAGAAATTTCATCAAATATAACTTACTTTTGTCATCATCATAAGATCCTCCAGAGCTGTTACTGTACCTCGATTCTAGTCGGGTATGTGCTCTAGTGACATTACTGAACCTTCAAATACAAGAAAAAAACATCTTCATTAGCAACACAGACTGACATTAAACATCTGGCCATTATGTTTACCCAAAAAAAAAAAAGAACATTTCCTTAAGCATTCATTTTCACACAGGCGTAGAAGCAAATGAATGTAATGCTGATTCTTTCCACAAAACATTTTTGAGCCAGTTTTTGAGAAGTTCTGACGGTGTGCTCCTGTGTCGCAAGCCTTTAAAATTTAGCAAAGGGAAACTCATGCTGCAAATGTGTGATTTTTTTAAGGAAGAAACTGCTAAGGATGAACTGAGATATAAACTGTTCACAGCTAGTATTTGTCACAGATCATGTTCATGGGTAAAATCCTGCCAAACTGATAAAACATTCCAAGCATGGTGCTAATAACACCAAGGCTGTGGGTTCAATCCCCATATGGACCATTCACTTGAGAGTTGAACTCCATGATCCTTGTGGGTCTCTTCCAGCTCAGAATATTTTGTGATTCTGTGACTGACTGGATAGTCCAAAACCAAGCCCACACAGGTACCAAGTAGGAAAAACTACAGTAGATTACCCTTCAAGAGCAGAACCCAGCAAATGCCAGAGCAGACCTAACAGAAAAGTGAAGGGAAATGAGAGCCAGAGCAAACTGCTCACAGCTGTCCTCAAATCTGCCACACATTCATGGTAAGCTGATTTTTCCTGGTGATCTCCTTTTACTTCCTCCACCTTGTGTTCTCAGGGTAATCAGGACTGAAGTGGAATGAGAGGAGCCATACTCACAGCTCACACACTAGTCATGATCTAAAAAATCACCATTCCTGCAAAGCTAGGAAACTAATTACAAATAAACATGGATCAAACAAGACAAGACTCAAGATTTTCTAGACAAAATTCAATTCAATTTTTTACTGATGTCCACACACCTTAGTGTAGGGTATTACACTATACATCAATATATTGCACTGTTTCCAAAGCACATGTCTCATAAGCATGCAATAAATTCCTTGTACAGTTGACAAAAAGGCATTGTGAGCCATCCAATTCACGGTATTCTATCGATGACCCTCATTATTTCATATGTCCTGGCATATGAAGTCAATATTAATGAGCATTCTAAGATTGACACACTGGTTTTGAAGTGCAGGTGCACTTACAGCTGGCTTCGGTAACATCAATGCAATGAGTTCAGGCAAATTGTTTTCCATTTGCTTCTGAGGTGTCTTTTAGCAGGATCCTAAATACCAATATCAGAACTTTGTAATTTTTCTTTCATTTTTATCATAAAGTCTCTGGCAGATCTGAATTCTAAAAATCTTTCTGGAGTCACATTTAAAACTTAAATGAGACAAGAAATCCTGACTTGAACTACTATAAGTGACATTTGTTCAACTTGGCTGTAAAACAACTGATAAAAATTTATTTTAAAGCTATGCAGCCATAAACATTCATGTAAAGAATAATAAAACAATTCAGAGGAGAAATTTGTTTTATTATCCTTTGATGCATATTTCTAGTGCGTATGTTGAAAAACATCACTTAGAGTCAAATCTGTTTTACTATCAATTTGAAACTTAGCACTGAGGGCCATTTTTTACTTATATTTAAATTAGCAGACACATATAACTAACCTGACAAAATGCTATTCTTGTTTGTAACATGGAGAGAGCAAGTAATTAAAAAGTTTTGAAGTACAGAAAGGTTTGCTCGCATAATTATCTCTGTACCTCTAAGCCCTGCACCTTAGAGAAGGAAGGCTGGACTACTGAAGTGATACTACTGACTACCAGTGATTAATGTAATACACTAACTGACAAATGCCATTGCAAATTGTCCAAAGTTGTCTTGCAAAACTAAGAATGTTTCTGTGAGAGAAATAATCTATATGTCTGTGCTCTAGGGTCTAATGCCCCTAGACTTTGCATTGGTTCATTCATCAGTTGTCAGTACGTACCGTAAGTAGCAGAAGTCTAAATGGAATATATCATTTATAAGCAAGTTATTTTCCATAGCTCTCCTCTATAAAACATTTCATCCAGATAAAGGAAGTGTCCTTACAATCAATGATATAAATCTGCAAACTAAATTTTACTCACTGTCCATGAAATCGAAAGATGTACAGTAATTTCACGAATACAAGCTGCACCAATTTGACCAAAATTTTGGTGGAAACCCGGAAGTGCGGCCAATATTCCGGGGCGGCTAATACATTAACAAAATTCTAAAAGCTGCCAACACGGAAGTGAGAGCCCGCGGCAGCCCCAAGCCAAGCTGGAGCCCGGCCGGCCCCGGCAGAGGTGGGAAAGCCTGGCAGAGGCGGGGCCAGCAGTGTGGGGGGCGGGCGGCTGAGCCTGAGCCAGCAGGGCGGGGCAGGGAGGGCGGCAGAGCCTGAGCCAGCAGGGCGGGGGAGCCCGGGAGAACTGGGGCTAGCAGTGCAGGGGAGCATGGCAGAAGCAGGAAGGCCGACGGGTGGAGCTGCCTGGCAGCGGGGGAAGCCCAGCAGAATCGGGGCCAGCAGCGTGGGGGAGCCTGGCGGTGTGGGGGCCTGCAGTGCCAGCCAGGGCGAGGAAACGCGGCGGTGGTGCAGACGGGAGGGGGTGGCCGGCGAGCCCGGCGGCGGGGCTAGGGAACGCGGCGCGCCGCGGCCGGCGAGCCCGGCGGCGGGGCTAGGGAACGCGGCGCGCCGCGGCCGGCGAGCCCGCCGGCGGGGCTAGGGAACGCGCCGCGGCCGGCGAGCCCGGCGGTGGGGCTAGGGAACGCGGCGCGCTGCGGCCGGCGAGCCCGCCGGCAGGGCTAGGGAACGCGGCGCGCCGCGGCCGGCGAGCCCGCCGGCGGGGCTAGGGAACGCGGCAGCGGGGCGGTGCTGACGGGAGAGGGGGGCCAGCGAGCCCGGCGGCGGCGGCAGTACCACCCGGCCAGCCCCGCCGAGCCGTGGCGCTGAGCTGGGCCACCCGGCCCCGTCGGCAACCATGAGCGGGCCGAGCCTGCCTGGCCCCGCCCCGAGCCAGTAAAGCCCGCTATGCCGCGATCCTGTTACTAATTGGCCAATTTGTGAAAGCTGCGCACGGATTCTCGCTACGAACGAAAGTGCGGCTAATATTCGGGGTGCGGCTTATCTATTGACAAAGACAGCAACATTGTCGAGGCACCGGGGGTGCGGCTTATAATCCGTGCGGCTTGTATTCGTGAAACTACTGTAATCAAATCTGATTTTTTGTAAAGATTTTAGTAGTCATTATTTGGTGCACATTCCTGTTTTTTCTTTCACCTTTGTGGGTAATTCCTACAAAACCATGACCACTGAATGGCACAATTCACTGAATGCATGTTTAACAGTTGTTCCTTTACAATTAAACAAGAGTCAGGAACTAGAATAATGAGAATAGGTTTATTTTTTTTTTTTAATTATATATACTGGGATAATGCCACTTGGGATCGATCTTAGCACCAGAATTCCTCACAGTACAATGCAGAACTTTGTCCAGCATCTCACCCTCAGCCTAGGAAAACACCTATATTTTGGACTAAAAAACCCCAAACCACAAACCTTTCATCAGTCTCTTTCACCACTCTGTTCTCCTCTGCGTCAGGAAAACTATCTTGGCCAGCTACAACAGTGTTACTGCTGGAGGTGGTTCCTGTATAGGAAATGAGAATAAGAACACCTGTTACACGCAGCAGAGAGCATCTGCAAAGCAATAAAACCCCATAACTTGCAGGGTTTTTTAGCAGCTACAGTCAAAGTGATCATCCTGCAAGTACTTCACATATGAATAAATGAACAGTGTTACTTCTACAAACGAGGACCTGCTTCCACAGCTGGATGGTGTAAAGTTTACATGCTTTGAGAGGCAGATTAACAGAATAATGGTCTTCTACTCCTTAAACTAAGCTCATGCTCAAGAGACACAGTTCATTGTTTTTTTCAAGGACTTGGCAAAACATTGACAAGGTTAAATGTGGGGTTGGTCTTAAGTATATTCGACTGCTGCAGCTTGGAACATGGCATTAGGCCTTTCAAAACAGAACTTTCACACCACTGAGGCTTTCAGTTTTCAGGAAACTCTGCTTGATGCATCTGGTGTACAGCATTGATGATGACTTCTTGTTCTGAGTGAAACAACCACTAGAGTGTGGAATTTTCTAAACAGTGGCAGAATTCTGAACAGCATCAAATATTGGTAATATGCTATTAAAATAGCTAAGAGAATTAAGCACATGTTAACAAAGCATACACATCAGTAGGAATTAAAAAGAACTGTAATTTAGACATGCAACAAGGCCCCGAAACTCATACTTTATGTACCCCGGTCTGAATGAATGCAAAAGTAAGAGATTGTTTTTTGCAAAGAGATGAAGACTCAAAAGAGCAGGAGAGCATAAAGTAAACACATTCAGGTCATACCAGAAGCTGCAGCTGAGGCTTTGTTACTGGCAGCAAAACGGTAGAATGGAGGATTATCACAATGTTGGACTATGGGATTCACTGGGTCAGTTTGTTGCAGCTCAAAAAGAAGTTCTTCCATTGTCTGAATAGTGTTATTGCGACATAGATATATTGCAACCTTCTTTATCTGGGGAAGAAAGTAACAGTTGTTAAACTCTGACTAAACTGAATTTCCAAAGGAATGAATGAATGTTACACCGCAGTACTGAAATGATCTAGAGTGCAAGTGTTGCTCCTGGGCAGACACCACAACCATATACAGTTCATACAGAAATAAAATTTCTCACTTTGACATCAAGATAATTTCCCCAGCAGACTGAATCTATGATATGATTACTTCAATTTTTTTGCTTACCATTCACAATGAATTGTTTATGTATCTAGCTATATAACATGCACATGTACAAAACTGTAGCTGGGGCCACAAAGACTAAGCCAGGCTTTGAGTTGCTACCTGTGTCTGCAAGCAAAGTAATAGCAAATGGAAGAAAGTCACAGCAATTATGTACACAGACTTAATGTATCCTGATTAGAAAAATCTGAGAGTATAATTTATAGAAACTCTGGAAATATCTATAAATCTTTGAACAAGATCTCAAACTTGCACTGCAGCAATGAAGACTGTTGAGATACTGAGACCAAATTCAGCTGAACTCTTGAGGAAAAAAAAACCTTTGATCACTATTAAAAGCAAAGACTCTCTCCAGCTCAAAATCACTTGATTCATAAACTGCTGGAGCTGGGAGACCATATGGGGAATATCTCTCTGTGCTTGCCTGCTTGTTTTTAAAGATGTCCCTAAACGGATGCTTATAGGGGAGCTAATATATTAGACTGAACTGCCTGTTGGCCTCATCAGCAATACTTATTGCTGTTCTTATACTTTTAAACACTTCCATTAAAATAACTTCCTTCCTGCTTCTCTTTCCTTCTTTTTTTTTTTTTTTTTTTTTTTTTTTTTTTTTTGGTAGAGAAAATGCACATATGCAAGGTCTCTTTAACTCTACTGTGCTAAAAATTTCCCAGGGACTTTCCAGAGGCAAAACCATCTCCTTCCTGAGCTCATTTCTGGTTGAGCTCACAGTGCCACTTCCAGCTTCTCTCACTGCAGAAGAGGTCACGCTCCTGACACCGAGTCTTTGCTGAAGAGATTTCTGAACTGTAAATACCCTAAGAAATCTTTCAGTGCATAATGTTAAAGAATGGACAGCTCAGCAATTTGTACTGGGGCACTGGGAAAAAATGTTTAAAGGAAACATAAGAGACAAAGCTATTAGTTTAGATGATATAAAAAAAATTCAAAAAATGTGAGTCAGGCATGCTTTTGGCTTGGACCCACACAGGGAGAACAGATGGCTGAAGGCACAAAGCAGCTGGTGACTGCCTCAGGGCACAGGGGGCTTCCACAGGAGATGGGTAAACTGGCAATCTTGCAGCTCTGTGGTCTTTTATGCCCAGGTGACCTGGAACACTGCTGATAAACTGTCCAAATGATCTATTTGCTAAAGTGTATCTGTTATCTACATGATAATGGAAGACACATGTTTATGGTATCAGCAGTCTTGTGTAGTTAACAGAGTTAGGTAGGATTTCTTATCTGTAAACTCCAGGGCATTAGCAAAACACTGAGCAGATGCATGCGATAAGACCAGTGTGTTTTCCTACTCCAGACAAAGCTAGCAGTGAAGGAGTGACTCATAAGCACAGTCAGGCTTCCTACAGAAGCCAAGAACTTTTTCAAATTTTGCAAAATCTGAGAATTAGGCTTTTACCTCAACATTACAAAACATTACAGACTAACTGAGTGGTAGAAAACACGGAAACCTTGTCAGCTGCTGCTGCCACCAGCCACGAGAAGCCTGGGAGGGAGACCAGAAAAGTCCCACAGGCAAAATAGGAGATGCTGAGCAGATGAAGCTGGAGATGTCAGAACAGATTGCTCTCTTCCTGAAGTAAGAGTGCTGTACTGTCCTGGAGGAGGACAGGACTGTGAAAAGCCAAGGCTTTGAGGCAAAAAAAGAATATGAAGAGAGAAGTGAACTGGGTGGAGGGGGTTGGAGGAAAAGCTGCTCAGAGCTATGGGATGGCAACAGTTATGGAAAAAGGAGGTGCTGAAAGCTTTGGTTCAGCAAGTGTCTGGATGGGGGATAAGGTATGTGAGGGGCTGCTGGGCAAGGGGTGAGAGGGTTATCAGGCTCAGGCTTTTCCAGTCAGGCTACAATAGGAGTCAGACATACTCGGCACAGGACTACTTCCTCTCAGAAAATGCCCCTGTTCCTTTTGTAAGCTGCCAGAAATGAGGGCAACAGCCCTATTTTCTGTCTTATCTCTAAGAAGTGATTTCCACTTGTCTGCTGCCAACAGAGATGAAGAGCACCTTTGGGCCTAATCCCAAATCTGTCACAGATGTAGGATGAGGCAGGTTGGAAAGGAGCTGGGTCATGGTCAACACTGAATGGAAAGGCTCTGAGCAACTGAGGGAGCAGTCTTATTTCAGATCAACCCCCTTGTCTTCCTCCCACATAAACATTGAGCTTTGTTCTTGTATGCTTTGTTCTTATACCAATTCCACTTTTAAATTTTTCTACTTTTGACTAGCTAGGCATATATATACATTGATTTGAAAATGTAGAATAGTAAACCCTACAAATGAAAGGAAACAAACAGGATGCCTATAGTACAACAATGACATTCTGAAGATTTTTACAGGCTTCTTTATTTTCTTTATTCTAATATGCATAACATAAACACTTTGGCCAAACCATTATTTCAGCAAATGTAAATAAAGTATGCTCATGAGGCTTTTTAGATAAATTTCATCACATTAACAGTAATTTCAGATTTATTTCAGGGAAATAAATGGAAAGAGGCTAAGTAATAAAACAATATTTTAATTGGGCTGGAAAACTCACTAAATTTAGATTCTGTTTCACTCAGCAACTGAGCAATAAGGAACATGGGAATGTAAGTAGCCTGGTTTTCTCAGACTGCCCTGATTTTATTTTAACTTGAATAATAACAATATCCAGCACAGTTTGAGTTGCACACTGCAGCAAATGTTAGATAATTTATGACAGTCATGCAGAGGCAGGAGCTGAAATGGTAAGGAGCTTATAAAGGTTAGCTATCTTCAGTCTCTTAAGATGTCCCACAGAAAGCTCTAGTCTGCTGAAGAAGAGGATGTAGCATTTTCTGGCAATTTATGGCCAGTCTCTGTTACTGTCCCCATTCACAGACATGAAAAGTTTCTCTTTGCTTGAGAGAAACCCACCTCTCACTTGCAATGGAGTGTGCTCTGCTGGTGCAGGCTGAGATTTGAACTATTCAATTTCTTTTTTTAAATTTCAGTTTCCTGGTACTTTTATTCCTGCCCTTTAATTTTGTACAGTTATGTTGGTATTTCTTGGTTTTGATACAGAAATTAATTTTCTGTAAGTAATAGATGTTTTCTTCACTACAACCTGTGTAATCAGCATTAAATAAAATAAAGCACCAAGACTTACATAGGGTAAAAGGATGGTATCACTGCTAACACCACACAGACTAATAAGGAACTGCAATGTTATCCTAAGGTTGTTACTCCATTTTTCATTGTTGGCCAAAGCATTCCAGACATTTTCCATCTCTGGTCCAGGAATTTCATCTCCATACTGCAAAGAAACATAGGCATACATTTGTTGAAATATGCAGCCTTCTAGACTAAAGAAGGTTCTTTTAGAACATTTTCTCATGCAAAAGAACGCCAGAGAAATGCTGTAAAAAGTTGCAAACCAGTATTTTAAAAAGTTACCTGAGAGATTTCAGACCATGAACTCCATTTAAAAATATTTAGGTTCTGAAGTCCACAGAAGGACTTAAATCATAAGAGAAAAAATAAGTCTTGAGGACTGTAAATTCAAAAAGTAATCCTAAAATTAAGCAGGTTTTGTTTGATTGGTACAGACTGTTTCAGTGTAAATTTGTGGTACTGGAGGAAAGAAACAAAAGTTTTACAGGTTTCTTTGATTTGTATTTTTACCTTGGCTGTCATATACATGAGATTATTAAGAACCAGGGAGGTGGCCTCCGGTGAGCCCCAGCCATTGCCTTTTAGTCCACTTGTGACTGCTATTTCCCCGTCCTTGTCCTTCAGCTCATCTTCTGGAGTGGTAGGGCTTGAGCCAGGGAGGAGCAGTCTGTTGTCTACCAGTTCAATATTATGAAGCCATGGTAGCAGGTAGGTAAGCATGATCTGTCTTCCATTTGGATGTGTTGTTGGAAATCGCTGGCTTACCTCTAAAATAGTAAGAGTTGAAAAGAATGACATATGAATATATGATGAAAATCCTAAATATACTGTTTCAATCACATTTCTGACATTTGTTAAACTACTTTATGGTTTTTACCTTGCACACCACAAACATAAAAAAACACATTCTTGAGTTTCTTGAAGAGAAACCTGGAATTAATGTTCAATAATAGCAAACAATTGGTCATGTCTTTTGTCTAAATAACTCAGTCTGGGCTTAGAAACAGAAAGTCAATTCTTGTTACTATTCCATGTTATGTATTAAGTGAGGTGGATGTCAATAAAGAGAAAAAAGGATAATTCAGTTACTGGTGGTTACTCTAGAATGCCAAGAGCTTCTGGAGAGCATACAAAAGTGTTCTGCAGATTACAAATGCCTCACTGGCCCCCAGGTTTCTAAGCTATCATTTAAATAATAAGGCACTTATTATACTGAATTTACAAAAAAATATCTTGCATATATTGGGATCCTACTTCCTGTGGGAATGTCTATAAAATTCATAGCTGGCTGTCAGTTCAGGAATGCTTGCATACAGCACTTTATATAGTTTACAAAAAAAGAACTGGCACTGTAAGGCAAAGGGATTTGGAAAATCTGGGATAGAAATACAACTTCCTGCCAAAGTGAACAACTTTATCTCTCTTCACCAGAATTCTTCTGTAAAATCAGTAGAGCAAACATTTCCTTTTTTCACTCACTGCCTGGTTTTTAAAAATCATGAAGACACACACTGTTCCCTCCTCCTTATGATTCTAGATGTACAGAAAGAATGTCTCACTTGGACTGTAATATCCTGTATATCTGAGATTTTTTTTAAACAACACAGTTGTCACAGCAACATGAGTAGACGGTAACAGAGATAGCGAACAGCATTTGCTTAATGACAAATGAGCCATCAGAATTTCCCTACACCAGTTATTTATAACTCATGGTATCTTGGGCACTGAGAAATGTAAGGGTGATGTATTGTTCCTTTACCCTCCCTCCAGCCCCTACAGACTGAGTAAGAACAACAGAAAGGGATTTTAAGAGCCAGTAAAAATTCCTATGGTTACAGACATTTGCATTTTGTTATTTAAAAACTAGAGCAACACATAAGATTGATTAAACTGGATAGACGTGTCTCAAAACATCACTGTTCCCAGGAATGGCCTCACAGTTGGCATATTCTGAATTGTGCTCCTGCAGGTCTCATTCTTTAACACTTTTTTCAGTAATTCTGAAAATACATATTTCTGACAAAATTTAAAAATTCTGAGACATGCAGATGTGGCAAATAACAGGAAGAGAGATCACTCAGAGGCAATCAATCTGCCCAAGGTTAAAATCATGTTTATACAAAATGAAGAAACATATCCTCACAAGTATGATCTGTGTAAATCCATGTGTAAGAAGAATAACTTGAGAACGCATCATAGTAGAGTTTGCCAATGTCATTGTAACTCATTCAGAGCACTTGTAATTTCAAAGTTACTCTAAGATCACGTAAGTGGCACAGAGTCCCCACAGAGGGACTTCGTGTGAGTACCTCTAGGAAATATATATTGAATTCCTAAATCTCATTTGACCTGAACTAGAATGAAAACAGGTCAAGCTAAATTTATGAAACAGAACTATGGTTCAAAATGGTAGCAGCCTAGCATTTGTACAAAAATGTAAAGGAGATAATAAGTGAAATAAATATAGGTACCTGAAAAAAGTGGAAGGGTAAGTTCAGGATACATCCTTGCTAGTTCACATGAAAGAAGGGCGAGGGAGACACTGTAAAGAGGTGGCAATGGACCATGTGTTCCATACAGGATACTGCCTGGTCTTTGCTCAGCTACCTTTTTTGAATAAACAAAAAGCTTTGATTCAAGGATCTATAGAAGACAAAAGAAAAAAAAAAAAGGAATGAGACAATAAAAAATCATTAAATCAGAAAATACTAGCACTTGAACTTTAGCTGCCAAAGAATGCTCTATGTTCCAGGGTATATGCTCCAAATATGAAAGACACTATAACATTTATTTTAATATAAATATTTGTTGAAGTTTTTATAGCCAAGACAAAACAGACTGCTTATTTTGAAAACAAGACTAATGTACAAATAAGAGTACTTTATAAGAAGTTCACCAAAAAAGTCTCCAACGATAGGAGGAAAAATTAAGTAGCTAATACATGCCTGCATAAGTTGCATGGAAATTTCATAAATCTCTCTGTTGGTGTCAGATGCCTTGAACAGCACCAAATTTAAAAGCGTCACGATATCAAAAGGATAGTTCCTAGAAGAATAAAAAGAACATTTTTGTGAATGCTGGTGAGGAATGCAGATTATATTCACTCTGATTTACTCTGTAATATGGTCTAAAAAGAATTAAAAGAAATCTTTCTTTTTTCTCTTCTACCATCAGAATATGGGAAAGGGAGCTCTTATGAATACACACTGCTTGATCAAAGGACCATCTGGTGAATGGGAAGAAAGAAAGGATTATTTATAATTACTTTAGACTAATGCTTAGGAATGCACTGAGTTACCCACAATGAGAAATGAAATACCTATGTCTATGACTGTCAATTCATTTTAATTTATAGCATAAACTGTTTATAGTAGGCAGGCTGACACCCATGAAAGAAAATGGGGAGTATGAAAATTTCCAGGGATAAAGAAATTTTTAAGCCAAGCTGCAATTAAAACAGTCCCTTTGGACAAAAGACACTATCTCTGACATGAGGTATTAGATAATTCTATGAAACTTGTTTTCAAAGAGTAAATATGAAAGAGTAAACTGCTTCAAAAAGTCTGCTATCTATAAAGTCAGCATCAATTGTAAGGTTAAACATATCAAAGTGTTAACAAGAATATTGTTAGAGGAGTAAATCCCACATCACAATATTTGGATTTGCACTAAATAGGTTTCTGTTTTCTCATGATGATTTGTAAATGAACTGATTGAATTGTGAACTATCAATTTATCACCCCAGATGTCAGCTACAGTGCTCCTGGATGGTTGCAGGATGCCTGTATGGACTTTTTAATACGGCAGATACAAGTGTGGCATGGGACCTTTTCGGTAATTCCATCTACTAGCTGCAAGCCAAGCTCTGTAACTGGCTCTTTGCCCTTCCACTGCTTAAAAAATAAATACAAAGAGAAAAGAAGTGAAGGGAAGTGGTTTCTCTGTAGAAAGCTGGATGGACCTTATCAATTGCTGCTCATTTTACAGGTAGTTTAAACAGTGGCCTTCTGATACATTTTGATAGATGATAGAGGAAAAACTATTAACAGCTTTCAAATATTAATAAAAATTCCCAACTTGCCATAAAGAGGACTTTCCCTTCAAAATAAATCACAAAGATCATACTGTCAATTTTTACTGTAAGAATGGAAGAGATTAATTTTTATGTCACAGTGGTGCAGGTAACACAATTTGAGGAAAAAAGACTGGCTGAAACTGTGTTTCTGTGTTCATTAAAATAAAACCACTGTTAACATAACTGAATTTGCAAACACAAAATTACATTGATATTTTAAAAATCTCCATATAACGCAGTCTCTAGTCTAGTTGTTCCTGCAAGAACAAAACAGTTTTGCACTATGAAAACTATGAAATACATGACTTATTTTGATTTTCCAAATCCCAATTATTTCTCTACTGCTTATTTCTCTATGCTCATCAGACATCTTGCCATATTATTTTTGTGAAGAGTAAATTTTCACATTTATTTTAATAAAATGCAAATTACTGCATTATTGTATTTTTCTATAAATTTTGTCTTTGAAAATAAAGAAGGGGATAGAGTTTTATGAAGGCCTGACACAAAAGTAATATTTGTATTCATGTCTTCATGTAGCTTGTGCTTGCTCAGCATTAGCAGTAATGATGATACCAGTTGACAGGAAAGGAACTAAACAAATCAAATGAAAGCCAGTTTAAAAAAAGAACATGACTTTCAAGATAATGATAAGTAAAAGCAATGATTTTCAAGCTATTGGCATTTAAAACATTTTTCCTTTTATAAATTAAATTAAAAACTATGCCTAATCTTTTGAAACCAGATTAATGACCTACATTCCAATAAAACTGTTGTAGCTTTTTTTGGTATATTTCTTAGCAAAATAGCATCAAAATTCCCCAGATTTCAAATACAGTAAGAACATCTTCTACCAAGCACATCACTTTGCTTTCAGAATCACAAAAATCAAGCAATACTGTTCCAAGAACTGTTTGAGATGAGTGTGACCAACAACTCCTATCAGTACAGCAAGCTGAACCTTCAGTCTTCTTTACATTTGAAAGTGTAGAATAATAAATTAAATTATACCTGCTTCCACACACAGTGGCAATGGCTTTGAAACACCCAGAGGCAAGCTGGTATGATCCTGTGTAACATCGATCTATAGCCCAGTTGAAGAGATTGATTTGATCAGGATTCAGTTCTAGCAACAGGACTACAACTTCACAGCCAAGCTGGTGAACCTGAGCAAACATCAAAACACGATTAATGGGGTCAGATATGTTCATTCCCTAAAATTCTCAGAGTGACATAGGCAAAACAGGGCAAAAATGGACAACTCAAATATGTAAGAAGAAATCAGAATATTTGTAATAAATATATTTTAGGGACAGTAGAGTTGGAATGTGATTCAGGTTTCAATACTCATCACTTGAAAAAATGGTATGTATAAAGACTACACAAATGAAATAAATTTTCCAAAATTGGGCGCAACAAAAAAGTAGAATCGTTGTAAAATCTAAGATACTTGATACGCGTTCTTGGGCAACTTTCTTTTATATCAATTAACGGACTTGTTAAGTGGTTTCCTACTTCATGTGAATTTCACAGACTGACAAACTTTCATGTTTATCCTTCTTTTGCCTAACATACAAGCAAGGCAGACAAAGAAAAATACCTTTTACAAGACTGAAAACTTGTATGTTTAATCCAACTACATCAAGCAATGTAATGACTCTCCCTACAGAGCATGAATCACTTAACCCTGGTACCACCACTGCTACAAACACTTCACAGCTAAGGCTTGGACATCGTGTCCTTTCAGTACAGGATAGTGCTGGTGCACCAAACACTAAGGCCTATTAATATTCTGTCACCAAGTGCAGATGACTGCTTGTAGAGCCTGCATATCACTTGCACATATCTTTACAGCTCTGTCCCTACCAATATTCCAAAATCCTATGCAATCTCTGAAGGATTTTCTCTGAAGCTATTAATTCTTTCTTTAAATTGTTCAACCTCTTTTTTTTTTTTTTCCTAATCAATTACAATTTCCACAACCTCTATACTCCAGCTGCTTCACATGCATTTATTTAGCTTCTGCTATCTACCTTTCCTTAGCAGAGTTATGTGTGCTGGTACGAGAGTTTTAGGAAGAACAGCAGGACAAAGTGCAAGATATCAAAAGGGAAAGATTGTTTTCCCTCTCTCCACTTGATTAAAATCACCAGCCTACTCCTCCTTAATCAAAGAGGCAGTCCAGCAATCAGCTACAAACACAGAACTATGACTGTGTAGGTACAAAGTCAAAGTTCATCTTCACAAAAATGGAAAATGGCAAGAATAATCTATTACATGTTCTTTAAGAAGAAAAAAAACCAACACTTTACAAACTTTTTCCTCACCCAGTACAGAGTAATTGTCCATCAGTGTAGTGTTTTGGTCAGTACTTACACGTAAGTCTTGACAAGCCAGAATATTATCAAGCCATTTGTAAAGATATCCATCGGGGGAGAGACCAACATTATCAAACACAGGTCCACAGCAGAGCACAGCTGACATGGCCTAGAAACAGGTGAAACTTCAGTTACATAAAAAATAACACAAGGAGTCTTTCAGAATGATCTGAGTCCAGGCTAACAGGACTGCCACTTGCTTTCTGTTTGGAGGGAACTATGGTGAAAATGGCAATTCCAGCTGACTGCTTGAATTCAAGAATTATTTTGCTATAGATTTTACTGGATTCCACATCATGCTCAAAGCATTTCAGAGGGAGTACTATATTCAAGTTACATTTTGTCATTTTACTCAGTTTTCACAAATCAAGCTACAAAAACAATTAAAATATACTCAGATGTTTCAACAGTACACTACTAAAAATTCAAACTGTCTTACAGCAGGTGGTGCAGCTTATGTAAGTACATAAGTTATTACTTTCCCAGCTTACTCATGCAGGGGAATTGGAACTAGTTTTGCCAGAGAAGTACATTATAACTCAGTATGTCTCCAAGTGTGGGAGGCATTCCTGAGGTGTACATTGGTACAGATTTGGTATCCTGAGGTACTGAATTGGAGCTACACCTAATTTCAGAGCCTAACATCTCCTTGCTGAATCTGCTAACTCATTAATGAACAGCTAAGTAGAATTTCAGAATGCACTCTGGTTTTTAAAATGGTTAGCCTTGAAAAATGTCAACAAAGAAAAAAAAGTAACTTCAGAGCTACATTCTGTGACATCACAGTACCATTACATATGAGCATACAAGTTTACATCAAGTATGCCCATTCAAATTTCTTTGAAATAAAAAGAAATAGACCCCACAACTACTTGTATTTTCACTGAAAAATTGCTGTTACTGGTTACAGGGAAACTTCAGTACCTTTAATGCACAATACTGGTATCTTGTAATCTGGTGATTTCTATCACTGTAACGGTCCAGTGGTGTGAACATAATGCTGAAAGGTCCTGCCCACTGACTGAATAAGATGAACAGGTGATGCCTCAAGCTCTGCTGAGGGAAGAGAAACCTCCTGTGGTGAACTAAGTGAACAGAAATAGAAATAGTTGTGATTTGCTAATATTAAATACACATTCATGTGGCACAATGATGCCATGATTTTCCAATTTCTACAAAAAGAGAAGGGTTTTTAATATGTTTAAAATACACTTCCTCAGAAGTATCTAAGTTACTTTAAAAAATCTAACCAAGTGAGTAACATGCATCTTATTTCTAAGAAGCTTCAGCTCTGAATAAATGTGTAGTTATACAAACATGTACATCTGACTACAGAAAAACATTTGAGAATCTAATTATAAAATCAGGATTTTTCACTGTCTCCTGCATTCCTTTAGTGGCAAATATTTACTTGGCTCTTCCAATTAGTTAAATTTGAGCCTGAAAAACACATGTGTCTTACTCTAATACAGTTATAGGTAGGAACAATAAATAAAAGAAATTTGGTGACTCTTTGTTTATGAAAAATACATGGTATATATTCTAAACAGTTGAATTACCCGAGCAAATGAAAAAAAAGCCTCAGACCACATCTTCCAGTAATTGCATTCAGGCCTTTAAAGCAGAGTCTTTTTTTTCCTTTTTTTTGCTAATGTAATTATTTACATTTCTGAAGTGATATTGCAATATATAAAAAGCATGAAATAAGTTGGATAAATCTTTGTGATACAGCTGGACTCAGGTAATGTGAGATACTGTCTCAACACCTTGGGCAAGTTTTTCACTGCATTTAATATCGCACATTGTCTGTACCCACTTGTATTTTTCAAGGCCTGTCTGAGTTTATGAATAGTCTGGCAATCAAGTCAGATGTGAGAAAATAAAGCCTTGTGCCAAAGAAATCTGGAGTCCCTGGAGGTCACAGACAATTTCTTTGCTAGGCTTTTAAAGAGGTGATTCTTAGACATGACTATTACAAGCTTCATCAAGCTTTATAGGTATTTTTATTTCAACCTTAGTAGACTTCTGAACACCTTTTTCCTACATTGCACTTTACATTCATTATATGAAAATTCACAAGCAATGAAGAAAGCACAGACAAAAAAAAGAAACAAAAAATTACTTTTACAATACCTATATAAATGCACAATTTAACTCCGTACCTGGAACACACTGAATCAAGTTGGCAATCATTGCACTGAAATGTGCTCTCATATCCTTAAGGATCTCGACTTCTTTATCATTTTCAGCCTCCAAAAGCATGCGAGTTAGATCAACATACTCTAAGAACAAGGCTCCAAGGGCTAGTGTGTCTCTTTCTAAGGCTCCATTTGTGCTAGCATAAAGGAAAGTTGCACATTAATATAGAATAACAGAGTAGTTATACTACAGTTTTCTTCAGAAGTGCATGCAAATGTCTCCATATCTGACAGACCACACAATTCTTCAAAGAACATACTGACATAATCTCAGTGTGGCAAACACTGAAAATTGTTTCATCTAAAAATCAGTATTTATGAAGAATGATAGTCCTACCTGTCACTTATAACACCAGCATCAGCAAGGAGTTCAAAAATTCTCAGGAGCTGCAGTCTTAGTAGATCTCGTCGTTCTCGACGTTTCTTGTTCTTGGAATTTAAAATAACAAGCATGTTTATATGCATAGGTGTACACATTAAAAACTGTAGCTTCAGAAATGCCAGTATTGTAGTGAGATTTAAGAATTACAGTTCAAGAATTTCTTTGAAATTTCCTTGAAAAGAAACCCAAGTACTTTTGGATATTGCACTTGGACATTGAGTTTATACATCAACAAAGAACTGAATATGATAAATTTTTTTGTCTTTGTAACTATTCTTGAAAAAATTCTTAACAACTGCCTTTCCACTTGAAAATGTGGAAACAAAACAATGAAATACTGGATAAAAATAACTAATATTCAAGGTTCCTGTACCAAAATCCCATGCTATCTTCAGGGATATTCATGTTAGTTTAATGTCATATAGTTTGGGTGCTGGAGGCACTCATAATGCAGAATGTATATCCAAACCAAGGAAGGTATCTTAGTGATTAGCCTGATTCCTGAACTTGGCAATACACATCAACACTCACATTCAAATGAGCTCCTAGCACACACTACTCCAGTCCAATGCTGCAGTGTTGACTGCAGGAGTTTTGCCCACAGTGATGTACTCCTCCCACAGAACAGGACTGCACGGCTGTTAACTGGCTCATTGTATTTCCCTGTCTTCTAGAAAGCTGTCCTTTCTGTCTTCTAACTTTCCTGGAAAGATGTGAATGCAACAAGGCCTGTTCTTTGCTGAAAGGCTAAATTGACTTGTTTGTATTCTGGCTCTTGTCTACACAAGAAAAACATGAGAAGGTAAAAAAAAACTGCTGTTGCACTCAAAGAAACAAGAAAAGCTCAGAGAAAATGCAGATTTTGCTCTTCAAAACTGAGTAATACTGAGATCAAAGGCTTATCTCTTCTAGGACTCTGGCTCTGTCCATGGCCAGTATTAGATGTGTGGGAGAACAAAATGATGCTTTGTCTGGTATTCTGACCAAGAAATGGCAGAATTGCAGCATCCCAGCCAAAGATTTTATTCAAATAATTATGCCATTTGATTTGTTCTATTCAGAGCCCTGTTTTTCTCCTGTTGCACCTTTAAGGCTCCAGGAAGCACATGTAGAGAAAAAAGCAGTTTTATTGTAATACAGTATTTGCCAGACACAGCTGCCTCCTGCAGCAGTGTCAGAGGTGGTCTGGCAAGCTCCGTGCCAGTGCCCACAGGGCGGATCTTGTGTAATGTCCATTTTGGCTTATCCCTGCAGCTCTTGGCCATGCTGGGAATTCTCTTCCTAGTCACAGCATATGTTCAAGGACCTTGTTTCTGGTGTGTTGGATACCTGCCTGCTGACATGGAGGCCTGCCATGCTCTCTACAGCCACACAGCCCATACAGTCACTCTTGGGTTTCCAGGTGGCACTGCTTGCAGGAGGGTGTCCCATTTATTCATATCAGGAAAAATACAGCAATTAACATTGCAGTCTCTTGTTCTCATACTCCTCTACTGAAAATTCCATGTGCTAAATTTGCTTTTACTGCATACAGTAAACCTCTGAATCCTTGAAATTCCTTGCCCAAGGGTACACTAGATATGTACATCTCCAGAAAAGGCTTTTCAAGTCTAAGTTGTCATTTTGCACAGACAAAATGCAGAGGCAAGCGGCTGCACCAAGGTGTATTAATCCACTTCTGCACAGTATCAAAACAAGTGACCTTCAAATGAGTGACTTCATAGGGATGGACGCCACACTACTGAACTGAGGTGTGAAGTAACACAGAATGGAAATGATTGTGGACATTTACCAGACACAGAATTATTAAGAATTGTCCATGAGCCATCTCAGATTTCTATCTTGGAGCCAGATGGAATGGTCTAAAACTGAGTCAAGGAGGGAAAACAGCAGAACTTGAGTCCAGTATTGAAGCTCTCCCCATGACTTTTCTGGTTAGCTGCATAGACACATCCTGAAACTAAACTGCTTACTGAGGCTACAGATTTTATCACCAGAGGTTTTTAAGAACACAGAATTCTCTCTTGTGTGGATTGAAGATCTGTTGGTAACCCTTCCAGCACTACTTTCATTTGTAACAAAAGAGAGTACAGTAATTTCACGACCATAAGACGCACCAGACTATAAGGCGCACCCCCCGGGAGTTGGCAAAATTCGCAACTTTGTAGATCATATAAGGCGCCCCGGACTATAAGGCGCACTTTTTTTTTGCAGAGAGGCTCCGCCCCCAGCTCCGCCCACGCGGTTGCTGGCTGAGGCCCCGCCTCAACCCGGAAGCCATGGGCCCAGGCCTGCCTGTACCCGGCAGGAGGGACGCCGCGGGCCCGCCTGTACCCAGGACCCGTGGCTCCGCTGGCCCCCTGCACCCAGCAGCCATGGCTCCGCCTCCACTCGGGCATGCCTGTACCCAGGAGCCGTGGCGCCGCGGGCCCCCGTGCACCCGGTAGTCGCGGGCCCCCGGCCCCCCTGCACCCAGCAGCTGCGGCGCCGCGGGCCCCTGGACTCGCCTCCACCCAGTAGCCACGGCCCCGCCTCCACCCCGCTCCCGCAGCCCTGCCGGCTCCCCCCGCGGCTCGCGGCTCACACTTCCGAGTAGGCAAATTTCCGAACTTTTGCCCACATATAAGGTGCACCGGACTATAAGGCGCACTTCTGGGTTCGAGCAAAAATTTTAGTCAAAAGGGTGCGCCTTATAGTCGTGAAATTACTGTACTACAATGAAGGTTAAAACTCTGATGAATTTGTCAGTAAACTGATCTTATTTAGAATGAATCTTGTGCCATGTGATTCAGGATGACCCTGCCTGAGCAGGGAGGTTGGACCATTCTGGTCCCTTCCAGCCATTCTGTGATTCTGTGATTCCATGAAGTTGAAATATGTGACCCTGCTTGCCCTGAAAATAAAAGCACATCTAAACTCTGCTAAAAAATGTGCTTGTAGCCCAGCTGTGTTAAAGATTTTTTTTTTCCAGATACTGAAAATGAATTTCCAATATATCGAAGTTCTCTATCGGGACATTCCATATTGGATGGGAAATTTTTCTCCTCAGAATGGAATTCTATATTGTACATTTCAGATCACTGATAGAATTTAAATTAAACTAGGTTTTAATGGAATTATTTTAAATTATGTAATTAATAAAATTCTTGTTGCACAGAGAGTTTAATTTGCTAGTTAGTACAAAACAATATATATACATTTCAAAACAACAGAATTACTATTTTAAAAATAATTTTTCATTTAAAAAGCTAGTACATTTGGTTTTTGCAACTAACCTCTGGTCTTCTTTCTAGGGCCTCTTTCATTAGTGGGTGGAGTTCTTCTACTAATTCCCTAAATCAAAAAAACATAAATACTTGTACACAAAATCTAATGACCTTTGAAAAGCATAAATATTTTATCCAACATATAAAAACAAAGCTCTGAAGTGCAAATAAAAATTTAAATATATATTTAAGTTACAACAAAAATAAAGCAGTTGTATTAGAGGCAAATAACTGAGAATATATGATAAGTGGAAAAGTACCTGAAAACAAGGGAATTTGTTCTTCCAAATCCCAATACAAGTGATTCTGTTATTTCTATGCTTTCAAGTCTCATCAAAGGAACTAGCTGCTTTAGTAAGACTCCAACAGATGGAGTTCCAATAGCCTAAAATATATTAAAATATTGTTGAATTTATTTGTCAGAATATCAATATTAAGTAAACACAATTTTTTTTACAAACTGTCTGAGAATTAATACATATTTTAAAAACATGCTGGAATGATTTTGCTATTATGGATATCAATCCACCAGTCTAACTGGATGTCTGTTACCTGACAGTCATCTCAATAATACCTAACATATAAATACATCTGGGAAATCTCTTTGCTTTAGTTCAGATTATTGTAATTTACTTAATTAATTGCTTCATTAAAATATTCCAGTAACTGCATTTTGGAGCTACTTTTCCTCACAGGTTGCTACTACTTGAAAGTGTATTTTATATATTATTGCTTCTGACAGGCACATATCCAACAGGAATACAGTTTGCATTTGGAAATCTGCTTCATTGCTTAACGCTTCAAATTTACAAGTTGGAGTGCTCTACAAGGAAAGAAAGGGGGTGACAAACTAAATTTAACTTAAACACATATCCAGACCTTCTATATTTTGAATGCACATCACCCAGAATGCAAAAATACCCCAAACAATATATTGAAAACACTATGGCTTTTGCCAAATATTTATCAACACACCATATCATAAAGATGTTTTAATTGTTAATTATATGTGTTACGTAGTTTGCATATATCAAATATTCCCTAACTGAAATATTTTCATCAGGACATGATTTTGCATGTGGATGCAGCTTAAAATTCTCCTAAACAAAATTACAGTTTGCTTGCAACAGGTTGCATCACCTTATTATCATAGTTCGTGGTTCCATCAGGAGTGGTAGCCATGATCTCTGGTGTTGAAGCACGCAGGTGTCCTGGGCTCATAATACTGGGCTTTGCTACTCCAAAACACAGAATAAGGTAGTTTCTCCACAAAGTAACATAGTTGTCTCCACTGCTTGCTGTACTTGTTTTCTTTGCATTAACAGGAATACTAGAATTTACAAATAAATTATAATTATTAAAGTGATCTTCCAGTCTTAATTACAGTATTTAAAAACATTTAAGAGAGAATAAAACATGGTATGCATCTACCAACTGCAATTCAACATGACATGATACACAGGAAAAATCAATAAATAAAAATTTACAAGTTGTAATTATGAAACTCAAACCCATGTGGCACCGATTTCTGTATGGCACCTTGCAGGATGTGTGGACTGATACTCAAACACGAGACCAAAGGAAAGTTTATACTAAAATCACACAGCCCATACAAAATAAAGTGAAATGCAGATGGCCACTTACTTTGGATCCACAAGAGGCATTATCAGCTGCAGCCTCGTGAAGGCATATGGCCAAGCATAGCTGAGAGCTGTAGGACAGTGTTTTGGTAAATTCTCCTGCCTAAGAAAACTGAAGAGGCAGAGAACCCATGGGTCTTTAACAGACTGCGCAAAAATCCAGACATGGGAAGGACTTTTCACATCATAATGGCTATTTACTAGGACAGCATTCCACTCCACCAGCCACTGCAAATCCACGCTGTGTGTTAACGGGATTGTTGTCTACAGAGAGAAAAGATAAATTAACACTCCTTGCTGTACTAGTCAGAAACCAGGCACAGAGGCAACACATTTGGTTTGCTTTATTATTAATGAACAGAATGAACACAAAAATTCAAATATTGGTCTCTAGAAAATGAAACACCCAAACCCAGGTGTTGTTATTTCAGACAAATTTCCTAATTCCTGTATTATGAAGTCAGAATGTCTCTTTCTTGCTCAGTTTCTGTTTTCAGATGCAGAGGGGCCCAACCTCCCCACCAGTTTAATGTCCCTTTCAGTGCTGGTTTTGGCTGGGGTAGAGTTTATTTTCTTCGCAGTGACTGGTATGGGGCTGTGTTTTGATTTGTGCTGAACACAGGGTAGATAATACAGAGATGTTTTTGTTATTGCTGAGCTGGGCTTGCAGAGAGCCAAGGGTTTTTCTGTTTCTTGTAGTGCCACACTGGTGAGGATGCTGGGGAGGCTGGGAGGAAACACAGCCAGGACAGGTGACCCCACCTGCCCAAAGGGAGATTCCAGACCATATGACATCATGCTCAGTGTATGAAGTGGGAGAAGAAGATGGAAGAGGGGCATTTGGAGTGAATATCTTTGCCTTCCCAATTCACTGTTATATGTGATGGGACCCTGCTCTCCTGGAGATGGCTGAATAGCTGCCTGCCCATGGAAAGTGGTGAATTAATTCCTTGTTTTGCTTTGCTTGTGTGCACAACTTTTGCTTTCCCAGTTAAACTGTCCATATCTCAACCCATGAGTTTTCCAGCTTTTGCCCTCCTGATTCTCTCCCCGATCCCACTGGCAGGGAAGTGAGTGAGTGGGTATGTGAGGCTTGACTGCTAGCTGGGGTAACCTTTTTAAGCACCCAACATGTGGCACAAACCCACAGCCCTGGAAAGGGCACTCAATGTGGCAAGGACCATTTGTTGGTTTAAACTTACTCAGGCTGAAAAGTGTCCCAAACTGATTGTTCCTGCCCTCTGGAAATGGGCCTTTCATTAATCTCTAGGACAGCGTGTAAAATCAGTTGTCTTATGTCTACTGACACTTTTTTTATTTAAAATGCTCAATCTCGGCTTCCTCTGATGCGTGTCAGACACATCAGGCCCCTGAGAGAGCGAAATGAGAGACTGACCCCAGCTGTGAATTACTGTGGAGCTTATGCTCAGGTGTGTAGGCACGGCCACTTTCTGAGGACACAAGGGAGCTAAAGCTTAATATTCCCTTCTCAGATGATAGCAGTGAGTTCCTCCAGCATTAGGTGGTGCTAGCGATAAGACTTTCTCAACTGCTCTATTTTCTGTGTGCAGTATCTTCCATATCCATATATGATTTCTTTCATGGAACAGATTGTCTGGGACATTGTGGAGCCTTGGAGCTCTTGGGTTGGAGCCTGAAAACTGTATGATTTCTTTGAATTCTAGCAGTATTATTTTTAGTATTTCATGTCTGATATTTGTTATATAAACACAAGCAGTAACAGTAAAGTAGTACTTACTGAATCTGAAACAGCCACATGAATAAAGCTTTCAAGAATAGAAGAACTCAACTGATCCATAACATCAATCATAGGTCTGTCATCATCCTGCATAACACAGAGAATACAAGTTTATTGCTCTCCTGACCAAATTATTTCCTTTCTTATGTCTCTGGGATATGCAACAGAAACATCTAAAAATTAGGACATGAATCTGAAGTAGCTAAAAATATTCATTGTTAATGATGGGTACATTTTGTCTATTTCAAATTAATCTCAGAAGTAAGTCCAAGCTGTGGTTTGAAATGAAGTTAATTTGTGGCTATAGCTCACTGCTTAGCGAACAAAAGCACATATCAGAAAATCCCAAATGACTTTGGATAGCTGGTATCAAAAGACTGAAAAATTAGCTTACTGTTTATTGAAGCATTCCTTTGCCATGAACACACATATTTGTGTTCTTAGGCATTTAGATGGCTCACTGAGCTGTGACCGCCAGTACACAACATCACTCTCCAGATTTCTATATCCATAAAAAAGACTTAGACATCTTTACTATAGAAGGAAAATACATGTGAATGATCTAAAGGTGTCTTATGCTGGGAGCTTTTTCATCCACAATGGTATGCCACAGGAATGGGTTTCATTTCCAATATAAATTCATAACCTTGACAATACAAAAATGACCATGCAGCAAAAAAGGTTTTACAGTGTATTTTACATTCACATCATTCCAAGAGAAAATAGAAGTTGCTGTACATTTCCCTTCAAATTATTATATAGGACATTTGCCATTCATGTTACATTGTTGAGTCCACAGAAAGGTTTGCAGTGTTAAGGCAAACAGAAATAATAAGCTGAGATCAAAAGCCTTTTCATAAACTAAGTGCATACATGCTACACTGCAGCAATTACGTTAAAAGCAACTGTAAGAGCAGTTTTGAGCTTTATCTTTGGGAAATTTTAACCCAAAGTTCCAGAAGAGAAAAATCCTACCTCTGGCTGGCCAAGGACCAAGAACAAAGACCGGATTTCTCTGAGGATTAAAACAGCCAGCTTCCGTGTTGCAACCTGGAAACTGCACAGCAGAACCAGCGCGAATCCTTCGACGGCGTGCAGGACGTTAGAGTAGGGGCTTCTCTCAGACTGGATCCTGTGGCTGGATCCATTTGGTATCAGCTGGAGAACAGTGCAAGGGGGAGAAAATGCAGTGGTGGTTTTGCAAGCCACATCTCCAAGAAATGTTCTACTTAACTAGGACATGTAAAGAATCAAAATGCAGAGGCCATGTAGATGCCAGACTGGGAAACCTGACATTTTCTCTCAGACAATCAAGTTTTGTTGCTTTAGGTTACCTTGTTCCACATAAGCAATGTATGAGCAGAGTCCTTTGAACAAATCCTTCCCTCTAATTTTCAGTTAATCTACCCACTTTTTTCCATCCTCCACTAAAACATGAATGAATCATCAGATGGTGAACACCACACTTTTTCTACTCCAGAGAGCCTGTCCTCAGGTGCTTCTTTGGTCCTGTAGCAGCCAACACCTTAGGTAGGTGGCCTCTAGAATCCAACTCCACCAGTAAAGCACAATAATATTCAATGAAAAATATGCAAGGATCTCTCTTTTCTACATTTTAATGTACTCCTATTATTACCTATTAATTACTGGTCCTCTGTGACATAAAACACACATCTTGTTTGCCCAAACGAAAACATACTCAGTGTGATTAGTGCAGGAGATAAGCCTAAAATAATTTTTCATAATGAAAATATCTGTGGGACAGTGCAGATGGGAGGAGCAGGAGAAAAGCTGTTCAGTTCCCAGAAATGTTTGCTATACGTGGAGACAGCAGGCTATGGTAACAATCAGGTTCTTTGATGTTTCTGAATCAACCAAGGGAAAAGAACATCTACCTCACTCTTTACAGCATTCCCACTAGCATTATCAATCTGTTTCAGCCCTGGGAAAATGTCCTTCTGCCACATCTACATACACATATTTCACTTTATGTGCTTTTGTTGATGTGCATATTTTAGTTTGACATGCATTCTCTTATGTTGCTCAACAACAACATCTGCTGTATTACACAAGGACATGGCTGTCCTCAAAAGACACGTGAACTAATTACCTAAAAAAATTTTGCATGGTGAATTCTTCTCAGGTGAGTAAATACAAAACACACAAACCACAGCAGTACCAAGGAACATAATTTCTGCCTTCAATGAGTAAAAATGTTAGGACACAGATAATTTGATTCCATACCTCTGCAGATCTGGTTTTGGCCTGCTCAGAAGCTTTTCCTGGAGTGTGTATTACAAGCTTCCATTGCGTCAGCAATTGTAGCAGCAACTTGAGTGAAGTATCAAGAAGGGTATGATGCATGTCATTCACTTCACGGAGCAGAAAATTGGTGAAACCAAAGAGTACATCCTCCCGCCAGTCAACAAAGTCAACAAGTAGGCCCTGAAGAGAATTCTGTGCAATGTGTCGAAGTTCATCATCCATATGGATGGACAGCCTGTAAGTAAAAGTAAAAGTCAGATAATAAAAGATATAAGGCGTGTTTATCAGTACATGACAGGCACGGAAAATCCTCACTGACAGTGGCGGATGATGCTATCTTGGTTCATTATTGCTGACCACAATTAACATCCTTGACCTGTTTTCTATATTGTAGTTCTTGCTATAGCAGAAGATATTCAAGGATTCAAAAGAAGTGTACTCCCTTCCTGAAACAGGAAAGTACATAAAATCTCTAAAATACATAATTAGGCAACTTTTCTCAAGCTAAGTATATTTTTAATTCACTCATAACTCAATAACTTCCATATAGGTATGATAATAAAAGGCTTACAAATAAATACATAATTTCAGGACTTATATATTTATTTTTTAGCAATAAATATAAAAATAAAAGAATCACAACAGGTCAGCTAACAGTTAAAACAAAACTTTAGCCAAGATGCAAATCACAATTAATGAAAGCAAATCTTCAAAAGAATTCAAATGAGGCAGTTGAATTAAAAAACATGTTATGTTTTAAATAACTTAGGATGAGGAAGTGGGGAAAACAGCCTCAGAACTTTCTATACTTTCAGAAATACATTGAACATCCTCAAAGTCATTCTGAAAGATGGTGACATTTGAGATCTCATATTCAAATTTTATTTTCTTCTTTATTTGTATCATGTTGAAGTCCTTCTCGACATTAAAAAAAAAATCATACTTTCTTTTGACACAGAAATCATCAAACCACTTCTGTGTTAGAAGTTGGCAGGATGAAGTAAATTCAGATTAGTGTGTTCTGCAATTTTTGGTTCATTGCCTTTATGATGCATTTTGTTTTAATTACCCATGAGACTGTAATTTTCTGTAGTGTGTTAGAACTCATTTTCAAAGTATTTTATCTACATTTAATCTACACAGTTGAAAAGGAGGACTCATTATAATGAAATGGACAGAAAGCTAGGAGAAAAAAAACCCAAAATAGCAAATGGAGTGGAACCAAAGTCCATTCAGTTGGAAGTGTATGATAAGATGTGGTTCATAAAAAATCTGGTTCATTATAGCTGCCTAATTTGGAGGCAGGGGACATTTTATTTAAGCGAAAAGAAAACAACTGCCATGAAAATTCACCCCTGGCGAGTAGGACTCCAAAAATAACTTATGCTTTAATAATCATGTGACTTCCCATATATATTTAGAAACACAGTATTTTGTTGTGCTAAGAAATGATCATTTTTGTCTCCCTTTTGGAATGCCAAAACCAGATAAACAAGCGAAACCTTTCGAGACCACAATTAAGTCACCCATGAAATGACATTCACAATGACACAGAACAATAGCAGAGGAGAGGATACCAAAGACATCTCCTAAGCCAAAGTTACTGCCCAGTGGTTTTATCTAATGAAACGAAATTAAAATTGAGCATAAGAATGCATCTATGTATTATCACCGTATGACAGGCAGTGCAGGAAGCAAGTACAAGTTTGTTTGCACTTGAGTCAGTTAAATTTAAGACCAACTCAGGAATTCCTAATGAATGGTTGCAGTGGGCAGTGAAAGGGCAAAAAGTACAGTGTATACTTGACATCTGCTTCATGGTTTATAATTTGAATACAGCTGTCCTGGCAAAAAGTCTAGCTGCTGACTTACAGACTCCTTCTGAAAACGACTAAATGACACATCTGTTGTGAGGATGAAAAACTCAAACCAAACGGTGAATAAAAGAAGCAATTAACTCAAAGTCGTAACTTCATCTCTTGTGAAAAGAAAATATTTAAGTTTTCCATCTCAACAGCACAGGCCCACAGAAATCCCCGGTGGAACAGCTTCTAGGATTCTTTTAAAAAACAGGGAGAAATGGAAACTTTACCTCTTCTGAATTTCTTATCCCTATATTGAGTCTAGTTTCTGACCAAGAACACACAATACTGTAATGTAGAGTTCTCTAGAACTGCAGATGCTTACCTTCTGGGCCTACACTTTCAGAATTGGGAGTAGTCAGTCTGGTCCCAAATAAACATGGGACAGTATACAGAATGCAGAAGCAGTTCTGATACTGGGGCATTCTGATGATTTACATTAAGTTTAGGCGAGGTATTAATTCTTTAAACAGTTTATTACTTTCTTCTCTGAAGGTACAGTAATGTCACGATTATAAGCCGCACTGAGTATAAGCCGCACTTCCGGATGCCAGCAACTTTTCATTCCTTGTCCATACATAAGCCGCACCTGATTATAAGCCGCACATTACAATACAGAGTGTGATAAAAGGTATCTATTCTATCACCATCTGTTGAGGGTGGGGGCAGTGATCCTTACCTCAACGGCAGATATTCTGCTAATGGGCCATCCATTGAAACAAGGTTGGGCATTGTTCTTTATCTTTTCACAACCCGTCCTTCCTCCAGAGAGTCATTTTCTGCTAATGCCCATTGAGTCTCACTGTGGGACTGATAAAATTACTTCATCCCATTGGAAGTTGCTCCAGCCAGGGGGAAGAGCCCAACATTTCTTACCAAGATAAAAACAGAGGCTTTGGGACACTAAGGGAGCCCCTTTCTCTACTGGACTCCAGAGGAAAACCAGATTTCTCCACATCACTGCTGGACCTCTGGAGGGAAACTGCACCTTGTACAGGAGCACTGCTTCAACTGAATCACATCTGTCACTGGAAGAGGATGCAGCCACCATTTAATGGGACTGCTACCAACACCCTGCCTGATGGGGTGTCAGGTTGTACTCTGACTCTGTCAGGGTTTGGAGTTTGTTTCTTTGTAGTACTGTATTTCTATTTTAATTTCCCTAGAAAAGAACTGTTATTCCTAATTCCCGTATTTTTGCCTGAAAGCCCCTTGATTTAAAAATTATAATAATTTGGAGGGAGGGGTTTACATTCTCCATTTCAAAGAGAAGTTCCTGCCTTTCTCAGCAGACACCTGTCCTCCAAACTAAAACAGCAACTTTTCATTCTTTGTCCATATATAAGCCGCACCTGATTATAAGCCTCACTTTGGGTTCGGACCAAAATTTTAGTCAAAATGGTGTGGCTTATAATCGTGAAATTACTGTATGTTTCTGAAGACAGTTTTCAGTTCGTGCTGTCCCAGGCTAAATAGACTCATTTTTTTCAATTCACTTATCTTTTTTTCCCTTGTTCTCTGGTGAGTCTCTTCTTCAACTACAATGCCCCAGTTTGCATGTTCCTTCTCCAAATCAGGCATTCTTGATATTGATATGACCAGAAGCAGTTTTTTGAAAACCTTCTAGACCTATACATGTGAATAAGGTTTGTCTTTTCATAGGAACATCACTTCTTTGTATCTGCTCAGTTTGTGATCCTGCTCTGCAATACTGAGACCATACCCAGTTGTTTCAACATCACTCTGTACAGCTTCCAAACCCTAAACAGTTTGTTAACTGCTTTCCAACCTATTGTGTACCTACCTCTTTTAAGTTATTTGTTTTTCCCTTGCTTATACTTAGGGATACGACTTAAAACACAACCAAAGTCTCAAAGATGCTGTAGCATGAGTACATGAAGGATAGAACAGATTTCCAGAGTTTGTCTTCTTTGGGGAAAGGCTGAGCATGTATTTGTTTCTGAAGTTGCTCTAGAGAAGCTTCCCTCAGGCCCTCTTGTATCTCACTTCTTTTCACAGAGTCAGACAACTCAGCAAACTTAGGGCTTGCACTGTCCCAGCAGGGCAATTACCCAAGAAATACTTAGAATCACAGCTGACCTTTTCTGAATGAAGTTTGATGACAGAATAAAAATAGGCCAGTGGTTATATTGACAGTTGTGAGACTTAAGGAGGATAGCATTAATTTAGGAAGAAACTCACACCAGTCTCCAAATTTTCTTAAGGGTAGTGACAGGTCTGACCTGGACAATACTGTGATTGAAGAGCTGTGACCAGAATAGATATGTGTTTTTTAGCAATTCAGTTAAGGCCATTAATAAGGATAGAACTCTAGTTAAAATATTGGATTAAAGGAAAACATGTCCTTTTAAATTTCCCTTAAGCAGAATTGATGCAACTGTTTAATAAGGTATCTGTATAATTTAATAATGTAATGATTTAAAACAACCTACAAGTGATTTATAGCAGACAATGTGCACACAAGGAAATCAAGCTGGTCATGCACTACAGCACACCTACTGCTGGTTGATGATTTGGCTTATTTGGCTGTTTGCACTCTCCACTACTGCCAGAATCAATTGTTTCACTGTTTCGGCACATCACTGGGAATTAGTTGTTCATAGAGGAGAAAAGACTGTATTTGTATGTAGCCTTCGGGCTCCCACATCTGCCATTCCCACATTTGTGATGTTTGAAAAGCAAGAACAGGGTGGCAAAGTTTGCTTTGCAATACGCTGCAAAATTCTCTTGGTTCAATTTACTACCATAATCCACTTACATACTGAAATGTAATAGACTTTTCTGTACTGACCAGAACCTTTTATTATAATTATTTGCCACAAGTCACTGATTTGATGTCCTGAAACTTAAGTGGTGTAGCAGTCATGTCACAGACTACCTTGTTCAGTGAAGTCTACTCAGACAAATTAAATGGAGGGATATAATATTTTTCTAACTTATATTTTCTTTATTTTACGGCTTAAAAAATAATAATAACAATAATAATAAAAATGTAAAAAGTTTTTTGTAATATACTACATTTGGCACATTCTGTTTTACCAGCGACATGTGGAATCATAAATCAAAACTAAACAAGTATCTCCATGTTTTTCCACTTCACAGAAAAGATGTTTTCTCCTGTTAATCAGAATGCTGTGATGGATAGAAAACAGTAATATGTTGTGACTTTCCTGTGTAATAGCGAATATCATGTAACCTACATACTGATAGGAAAGTTCTGGAGGACATCCCCACTTTTTCATAAAATAATGAACCATAATAAAACCGCAAAAACCGTATTAAGTTGCTATGACATCTCTAATTCACTAAGAACAATTTACTTTTATAAAGCATATATAAAAAGAAACAGTTTCATATTCTGTAGCTCAGCTTTTCACAGTGTTCCCCTGGAGCAATCATTCAATTCTCACCTTGCCAGCAAGTCGATCAACTCAAGTTTTGACATTCCATCAGGAAGTAATCGAGGAATAGCAGCAACACATGTTCTGAACAGATCAATTTTTGGTTTTCTTTCACCACTGAAAAATTAAAACAGAATTTTGACTAAACTTAAGAAGGAATTGTTTTAAATGATCCACCTCTAAAGTGCCAGAGGCCTACTACAAGCATCAGAATGGACAGCTAGACACTAAAATGAAATAAGAAGGAAACATAATTACATTTTCCCACTGAATAAATGGTTTTGATTTTTACACTTCTCATGCATCATATTGCTTGAAAAAACAATTATTAAGGATTCATTTGTTTCTCTCTGAGAGGAATTGGCATATATATAAAAAATGAAGGTATAATGTAGGAGGATTCCGCCATCAAGATCCTCCATCAGCACTTATATGATGCAAGCTTTGGATGAGGCAATGAGGAAAGAGTTGGGGTGTTCTCCATCACAGTGCAGTTTTATTTTACCAGTTGTATAAAGCAAATAGGATGTGTGTAACAAGTTCAAATAACATGACTGTAGACCCAGAGATTTGCCCCAACAGAGGACAAGCCTATGGAAAACCATCATGATACATTTTTATACTGAAAAAGGTGTGTAATTTAGAGGTAGCCATGGTCAGAGAGTTTCTGTTGATCACTGCCAGAGATAACAGCATTTTGGCAACTCTTATCAGCTACAACATGTTTTAGCAGCCCTAAGGTTGTTCTGATCTGTGGAATGGCACAACTGTTCCCTAATAGCCTGTGAAAGTCATTAAGCCCAAAGTTCAGCATGAACCAAACATTAGGTTGGAAGTCCACGAGTCTTCTATAAGTAGCTCAAGTTTCAGCTGTTGATTATTTTCAAAACAGATGCAGTTGTTTTCTGACTTGTTTTCAACATTTTTGATAAGTCTGCAGATTAAATAAGTCCTTCAGATAAACCTCAAAGTGTGGATTTTTAAAAATTTGCTCATTTTTATCTCAGTCATCTATTATCTGATGGTGGAAAGTAGAGGAAATTACCAAAGCATAACAGCATTTCAAACTGTGCAGTCTTTCCCACAATATTAGTAATTATTAGCCTGTAATACGCTTTGGAAGAATCAAAAAAGTAAGGTCCTATTTAGAGGCCATATTATAAACATGCAGAGAAAGATTGTTCCTCTTTTAATATGCTTCCAATAAAACTAGAAAAGAATAAGGGGAGAAAAAGAGACACCAAGAAGCATTGTAAGCTACTTAAATTAACACCACACTGAAATGGAGTGACAAAACAAAAAATGAATTTAGTTATCCTGCACCCCAGTCCGTTGCCCTGGTTACTACATTACCCTGTCTCTCCACCCAACAGACGACATTGCATTTGGGTATCTTACTTTTGTGTTCAGTCACAGAAAAAGCCTGGATGCAATGCAGTCTGAAAGAAGATTTTCTGTATTCATTATTTCTGTGAGTAACACTGAGTACAGTTCAGTGAGTACAGAAAAGACATAAACTGGTATTAGACTTACTTAATTCTAAGATTAAAGACAGTTTTGTAGTGAATATCGTACTGTCTCTTAAAACCCTACTTATCAGCTTAGACATATATTACATGAATAAAATCTTGACATATTTTTAATTAACTGTCTTAATGGTACAGTTAGGAGGAAACTATATTCATGATTAATTACCTCTGTCTCATTGTGTCTGTATTCTAACAGATAGAACTTGAAAAGTGTCAGCAATTGACTGGAAAAGGAGTACAATACAACATCTCACTTAGAATTTGTTTATAAACAAATCCCTTTCAACTATTACCACTAAAGCAAATACTAGTACAGTAATTTCACGATTATAAGCCGCATCATTTTGACTAAAATTTTGCTCCCACCCCGGAAATGCGGCCTACACTCAGGAGTAGCTAATATGTGAAAAATTTTCTGAAATTTCCAACCCCGAAAGTGTGAGCCGAGGTGCTGAGCTGAGCACCTGCCAGCAGCGCAGGGTGGGGGGAAGGCAGGGGGCTCCCTCCTTCAGGCAGCGCAGCCCAGGGCAGAGGCGAGGGGCTCCGTGCTACCATCCCTGCGGCCCAGGGGGGAGGCGGGGGCTCCCTCCTGCCGCCCCGTGGCTCGGGGGGGAGGTGGGCGCCTGCCGCCTAGCCTGCTGCCGCAGGAGTAGGCAGGCTCCTTCCCCTCCCGCCGCCGCAGGAGCGGGGGGGCTCCTTCCCCTCCTGCCGCTGCAAGTGCCGGCGGGCTCCGACCCCGCCTGCCACCACGGGGCAGCGCCGGGCCGGGGCGAGCGCGCCCAGCGGCAGCGGTGGCCAGCCCCAAGTGACCCTGCCGAGCGGCAGCGCCGGGCTGGGCCACCTGGCCCTGTCGGCAGCGCCGAGCGGGCCGACCCCTCACGGCCCGAGTCAAACCAGTAAACCCCGTCATCCCACGATTCTGTTACTATTTGGCAACTTTGTTCCATGCGGGTCCTCGCTGCGAACGACAGAGCGGCTTATAATTGGGTGTGGCTTGTGTATGGACAAAGAACGAAATGTTGCCAACACCCGGAGATGCGGCTTATAGTCAGTGCGGCTTGTAATTGTGAAATTACTGTAGATGGATTAATAACTAGCACAAAATGCTGTATTTTTACAGTTATTAACGTTAAAGTGCCATTGGGAATTTCATGTGCAGGCAAAACAAGTCTTCCTTCATGACTTGAAATGGAAAATGAACTTTGCTGAGTTTCCTTATGCTCAGACCCTAGCAAGGGCAAAGTTTGTGCATTTCAAATGGAGATTTGTAAAATAATAGTCTGAGAGGAAACTCTTCTGAAGGCAAATGAGTAATTATTTATAAATATAAAATCTGTGGGTGTTCCGTGGTTTATCAGCTGCTCAGAAGAGTAGCAGGAGAAGATTCAAACCTCAGGCTCAAGTACCCAGTTCACCATCTGAGCTACCAGGCACAGCACACAAGGGAGGAAAGGAAAGCCTTTGAAGTGCTTGCAAGGACAGGTTTGTGTTTTAGAAAAATGGGTGCCCTATTCTAACTAAATGTTGGAAAGTAATTATAACCACTATTGAAATTCATATCCCAGTGCAGGATGCAAAGGATGCTTCTTACTCAGGATTTTAATAAGACCCTCCATACTGGCATTCATTATTTCAACAATAAATGCTTAAAGGATCACTAATTAAATATTGTCAAGAAGCAAGCCTAACACTGCCAAAGAAAATTCCAGAATCTGCATACTTTACAATGTTTTGTCTGCTCACTGTTTAGCTACTTCCCTTTGATTCTTATTTTATTGGTTAATAAAAATACCACAGTGCTATTCATTTTGTACAGTTTGCACATAAACTTTACATATGACAAAAGCAATAACTTTAAAATCTACATAAATATAGTGTGATATCTACCAATTAAAGCTCATAAGAATTCAAATAAATATGTAACTCTAGTGAAGCACAGAATTCTGTGAATAAAATGGGAAGCAATTACATAAAAACAATGTTGGCTTTTCACATATCCACAATGCAGTTTTTTAAAGGATCATTTTCAATCCTGATAGTAATAGCCACTGATGTTTCTTGTGAGTTCACAGGATTTGAGATCAACTGATAATTAAGTATCCCAGATACTTTCCCTTGAAAGAACAAGTAAAAATGTGTTATAATCTGTTTTGCCTTTCAAGTGTATATATTAGAGCTCATCTGGATATAAAGTACAACACAAAAGGCAGTACCTAAATATTCCAATCTTCATGTTACTACCAAATCTTAAGACTTCCTGAAATTTAAAATTCTTTTGAGTCTATTTGTTTGCTGACTCTAAAAACAAACAACATTTTGGTGATGCTGAGAAACCACCAAAGGATATTTATTGCAAAGATTAAGTACACTTCTTATCTTAGTGCCCAAGGTTTCACTGTACAATTATCTCTAAGAATAAAATGTGAGTTTCAAAACTTGCTTTCCCTACCACAAAAGCCTGAACACCCAAAATGGTTACGAAAACTGTGAGTGGGAACTGAACAGGATGCGGGGTAGGACTGCAAGAAAAAAATGAAATATTATTGGATAGTAATATTAGCTACGAATATAAATAAAGTAAGAGTGCTGGTGACACAGCTTACAGTCTCACCTAGAGGCACTGCAACAATATACGGGCAGAGATACAAAAACATAAAGATTGAATCAGTTGTAGAAGGTAGTTCAATTTTGGCCAGTCATTGCAGTCAGTCTATTACCCACAGCATTCCTTGGAAGTTGACTTTTTTGAGCAGTAAATAAAAAAATCTCAAAGAGACGAGTGTCCTTTTCATTACATCTCAGAATTTTTCCAGGGGTTGTTTCTTTTCTAGAATAATGACCATGTCCGCTGCTCTAACAAGAGAAGTATGCAAGGTCTCCTTACAGTTGAGATCTCCACAATCTCTGCTCTGCATGTTCAGATGATGTCTCTGTGTCTCTAACCTCTGCTTGATGTTCACCTCACCAGAACTCTCCAGGAAACTTCCACCTCTAATCATTTTGGATGAAAGTGAAAAATGGTGCTGTTCAAGGCAGCTTGTAGCACACTGGTTTGATTCTGTTCCAGCGGGATATTGCTCAAATCCAAGCCTTACCACAAGATTACTTGTTTTTTAATTAAGATTTGATTTTGATTACAGGTATGAAAAGCAAAGCGGATTTTTGAATATTATTATTAATAGGGATTAACAGAATTCATTGCATTCATTTTGAAGTTCAGTGATGCAAATATACCCTAAGACAGTGTTCTGAGACTAGGCTGCCATGTTTTCTACTTTAGCATTCTACTTCTACCATCTAAACAGCCATGGGATTCACACATGATTCTACCTACATCATGAACATCTTCACTTCCAAACAGTGCAGCATTCAAAGAAGCACAGTCGACTTGTCTTACACATTTTTTCAAAGTATATACTAATTAAGCTAAATATTCCTGTTTCTTGCTGTTTCTCTGATGACTCGTGATGGACAGAAATAGAGAAAAAGTTCCAAAATTACATCTCCATGTTTCATGGGAATTAGTGTTCTTTAGCACTCACGTAATCATGTCTTCAGGTTCTTTGTTAAGCATCTGTATGTTGGTTAGCATCATGCACCGACCCACTTCCTTGTCAAGGTGTCTGAGTATGTTGTCCACAGCTTTCCTTACTTGAGAATAATATAATGACATACCTGCAAAAATATGTTTTTTGTATAATTTGGGATATCTATAGATACATATATATATATATATATATATATTCTGGAAAAGAAAATTGCTTAGTCATGCTGTGGTTCATGAAGTAAGAAAAATGCTTTCCTCATGAGATAGAATGTTCCACTAGTAATGATATCCTGATCCAGAACCAGAATATGTTGCCTTCTCCAAAAGGAATGCTTACATACTACACATGGAACCTGGAATACTGGATCATAAGACAGCAATAAAATGGCTAATACAAAAATTTAATACTGCAAACATTATACTGTACAAAATAGTATCTTCGAATACTTCAACAGCAGTGGGTCCTACACTGCTTATTTTCTTGATATTACTACAGTGATCTAGCACAGTACAATACAGGTCTTTACCACTGCTGTAGACTTCATTTCATTCATGTAACTTGGGGACTTAATGAAATGTGAAGGTGAGCAGCCAGATTTTATCTCTTTGCCAACAAAACCAGGCACCTTCAGGACATGATAGACAGGCTCTTCTACAGCACAAGATTCTTGCTCTACATTGAAGGCCATGACAGTAGTGTTAATAACTTAGGCACTTCAGTACAACATTATATTACATGTAAAAGTTTTGCCATTTTGAAAGTTTAAGATATTGCAATTAAAATGAGGCTATCAATGGAATCTTCGATGGTTTTCAAAGCTGGCACGTCTTTGAGCACAGGTACTGCTTCTAATAGGATGAATATCCATGAATAAACACAGCTATCAGCATTGAAAGATTAAAGGCTACTACTGAAAGATTAAAGTCTTTAAACCCTTGCAGAATACAGGGTGACTACCTCTTGTGAAGCATGACTGAGGACTTTTCAGAATAACCTACAAAAAGCAGCATTTGTCAAACTGAACCATACATTTCATTAGAACACACAACAAATTAAATGCTTACAACAGAAAAATAAATCAAATACTTAACAATAATAAACTATTCTGATCAGGTGCTGAAAACGCTCACATCCATTCTCACACAAGTTTCTATGTTGTCCATTCTCTTACTGACCTATCATTTTAGCTTCCTCCTCTGTAAGAGTTTTGCTCAAATAAGTTTTCTTCACTCTGAGAGTGTTTCCAGAGGGCAGAACAGCTCCAGTCACTGGCATTGGCGGTTCACCATCTTTTTGCTGCAAGCTATCAGCAATTACCAAGAAAGCTCTCAGGCCAATATTCATTCTCTGTGAAGTTTAGAAGATGGATGAGTACCATAATCAAATAATCATATTCTACTCATATTCTTCATTCACTTTGAAATTTTGAGAATGCACTTGCTGGCATTTTTTCCTGTATCTTCACTAAATTAACTAGTCTGATATATTTCACAAAAAGTGCCCATGAAATAAATAGTGAATTCTTATCTCCACTGTGAGCAGTGCTCTCCTCCCTCAGAACTTTAAGTATTTGCATTAGCACATAATCTTTTTATCTTCAGGATAAAATACCTGGATATGATCCACAGTGTAGTGTAGCAATGCATCTTAAATGGACCTTCAGTTACACATAAATCACCTACATCTGTTATGAAAAAAAGATCAATAACTGTCTTGAAAGGCCCCAGGGTTTATCATACTGACAAAGTCTGGAATGTTCAATGCAAAAACTACAATGTGAAAATATAAGGAAGCTGAATCTAAGTGACCTGAATGCCTTCTGGGAATGCACCAGAGGAAAACTTGCAAGCTTCACACTGCAGTGATTGAAAGACTAAAATGTTTTCAGTTTCTCTGGAATGTGTTCCAAAAACTAAGCCAGAGATACATTTATACAGATTATGTTTTTTTGGTTTTTTTTAGAATGCTAAAGTCTATGTACATTAAAAAGCGGTGCTGTAATTTTGTTTTTCAGACTTGCAATGCTGTTGAGAAACAGTAAAATTTCAGATGTTGATTTGACAAGAAGCTATGGATTATGTCCACCCCCTCTCAGCTGGGCTAACACAAAATGCCCTTTGTAGGGCTCTTCTTAGTCAATGCTGCAGGTGGCTGACCCAGAGCATGGTGTGGACTGCCCGCGCAAAAATTCTGTTTCATTCTTTTTCACTATGCTACAGAAAGATGAAAGCCGTGTTCAAAGTAAAGCTTGCCTTTCATTTTTCCTGCCTTTGTCAGTAGAAAGTTTAATCTACTTTTCCACATTTTTTGTAGCAAATATAATTTGTGCAAGGCAATCACTCTATTTTAACATCTTAGTGAAAAGATACACCAGTTTAATTCTGCAAGATTAACAGACATGTTTTATAAGAGGATCACAAACTATTTTGTATTTTTTCTTAATTTTCAAATGAAAATAGTTTCAAAATTTCAAGAAATGATATATTTTTAAGAGAAATTTTTATTATTTTAGTATTTATTTATATTTTAATTTTCTTGAAAAGTTTTTCAAGTTTCTGATTGTTTTCTCTAGGAAAAGCACTAGGAAGTTGACTCATGACACCAACACCAGTGGAGCTTTGCTTGTCAGAGTGGTAAAATTTTATTAGAGTGTTTTCTTCTTCAAGTTTTCTTGCATCATGTATTCTCAGTAAAACTGTTTGGAAAAACATTGACACTGTTGCAGAAAAACTATTGTTATATTAAAATTGTTTAAGGTGTTACATACAACAATAGCAGAATGATAAGTTCATACTGTGACCAATAGTTTCATTTATACTTCACTTTTTGTTCTATACATTTGCACTAGTTCACATTTGATATTCGTCACTGAGAAAACATCAGAAAGGCATAAACAATGTGACATTTTACAGACAGAAATTCACAGATATATTTTACCAATAAATCAGATTCAAGATTTGACCTGAAAAGTGCACAAAGGTGAAAGCATGCCTAGAATGTAACCAGGAAGTAAAAGTAGCCCAATGCAATACATACAACTAAACAAAAAAGAAGAAGCAGATGTAAATCATACCTCAGGGTTGAGACTGAAAGCTTTTGCTGGTTTTCCAACACAAAGGAAGTCAAAGATAATTTCTTTCATTGCAAAATCTAAACGTTCCTAAAATAGCAAAAATGCTGCAAATCATTAAGATGCTCACTTCTGGTAGTTATTTTCATTAAGGCTACAGAACACTGAAAACCACTTTAATCAGGGTTTATTTAAATATATGGAAAAACAGATTTTCAGAAGTATGTAGAACATATTATCAGATCTAGGCTTTTTACAATGCTTTTTGTTGACAAAATCAAAAATGTATAGCATTTAAATACAAAATGATCCATTTTGGAAATAAAGCTTTTAATTATTTCTTTTAAAGCACAGTAATTATGTCACTAACACAGTATTTTACATAAAGAGAGCTTATTCACAGATGGCACAGTTAAGGAAAGATTTTAAGCATCTGTTTGCTTCATTCCTATTCACAGACTTTAAGTACGTGCTTAAGTGCTTTGCTCAATGGGAAAATTTTCTGAATTTAAGTCATAAAAGAGATGCAACTTCCAGTGCTGTAGGTTAGTCTATTTTAGTAGTTCCCATTTGAACTGAAAACCACATGCATCAACTCCATGCTGAACTTGGCTGACATCTGACTTACTGCTTTGAAAGCAGTGCAACTTACTGTCCTGTACAGCAGGGATGACTCTGTATCGGGATAAAACACGGTCTATTATTTCGAAATTTATTGACAGAGTGTGCCAACAAATGCATTTTTTGACTTGCTGGAAATTTTAAAAACTTACAAAAATTACGTGTGAGTTGAAGTGAGCACATTTTAATCTATTTTCAGTGGAATGAGGCTAATCAAAACCTGCTGTTCAAAAGAAGTTTGCCTGAGCTCAGTCTACAATTTCTTAATTCCCTGGATGAAAGATAATGTCAACAGGGTTGCAAAAAATTCAGTCATTAGAAATTTATATATTTGTTAATTTGTTTTGGGGAAAATGAGTTGTTCTTTATATGGAAAGATACATGCATTGTTCTCCCATACCTGTGCAATAAACTGTATTATCTTCACAAAGATGTTTAGAGGCATATCTCTTGGCACAACACCACGGGACCCTTTTGGGAAAAGGGTTGTGACAATAGTAATGAGTCGACTGTAAAAGAAAAAGAGACATTAGATATTTTTGGATCTCACAGACCTTTATTTAGCATGACACTCCATTTAGGAAGACCAGAAAAAACTTCCTTTGAAATGAAAATGCAATGGAGTATCTTGTTCTGATCCTTTGCTACAAATCCAGTGTAATTCTTTTATTTCATTACTACATTACAAGTAAATTAACTAGTCAATGGCCACTACAAAAGTATTTCTAACTTACACTGAACAAGGAGTGACTTCTAATTTTTCCAAAAGCAGAAACACTTTATACAGTAATTTTCATAGGTGACAGAATAACTGACAGTGCCACAAGAGGGAATATTTTGTTGTGTACAGTTGAGTTTCTTGTTTTACAGCAAAAATAGGTTCAATTTGATGGAATTCAGGAGAACTATAAAACCTCTTCACTGGCAACATCCACTCTACAATGGATTTTCATTACAAATAAAGCATATTACCTTTGGGTAGCTGTGTTGCTTTCACATTTAATTCTGATCATGTAAACCCACAGTAGTCTGTACAGAGATTCCAGTGCAACTCGAGCCATTTTTGGGTCCTTATTCTAGAGAAATATATCACATAAGAAAAAACTTCAGGCACAAATTAGAAGGAAGTTCTACACTTAATGGATGCCAAGGTTCAGCATTTTGATAATGAAACTATAAAAAGACAGAGAGTCATAACTGCTCAGTGCACCATTCCTGTAGCTGTAGGATGCTCATGCATTCGACCCTGCTTCTGTTATTACTTAAGTTGTTGAAAAACCCAAGTGTCAAGTTAGTTAAATTAGATACATGTTAGAATTTAAAATCTCTGTTTGAAAACCCCCATAATTTGACTATGAAAAGAAAATCTCCTATTCAGTAAATTACATCAATTCAAAAGTTGTTGCCCTATGGTGGAGGTTGGTACATAGAACAGATAAGGGAATGTACCACACATACTCAAAAGTGAAAGGACAAAAAATCTGTGGATGCTCAGGTTGTCCTAATTAACATGGCATCTGTGATTAGCTGGACTGAATTGGTTTATCTGTCTGGATTGCTGCTTATTTTTAGAAACTAGTACAGGATCTTCTTTGGGTCTCCAGTCAAATGCAGTTTTCTGTTTCTACGGCAGTGGTAAGGGCTGTCTGAGTAAAAAACAAGTAAGTGCAGTCCAATCAGATGGTCTCCCACATGTTGAGCCATCTGCTGGGTTAAACTTTGAAGGAGTCCAGTACACTTTGACCTGAGATAAGGTTTGCCTGGCCCACAGGGCAAATCTCCATGGCAAAAATCTGAGATATTTTCAACAGACAAATGTTGAGTCACGGATCAAAGACTGCGGTTTGATCAAAGAAACTGCAACTGATGCCATCAGTAATTCCTGAATGTGCATTGCTCTGGGTCCTGCAAAATGATGGGAAGACAATTTACCAGTGATGTGGGAGAGGATTTTAACTTTCAACGTGGCACCTGTCACAAGCATAGGAACAGAAACACTGTTTTTGGGCAACAATTTTCAACTCCTTGACAATTTTATGCAATAAAGTTTTATACGGACGAAATTGGAATGTAATTTTTTTATTATAGCAGCATACAATGGTTGTTGCACATGTTTAGAATAAATAGTAAAAGGAATGCCAAAGTTTACTTGGCACATTAATCAAATTAGCAAATGTCCAAATATCCCAGTGATGAGACAGCTGTGAGGCCCACTGAGAAAGAGGGAGGAGAAAGGGGCTGACACCAGTACCATTGCAGTTTTCAAAAAATAGTGGACCAGTTTTTTGTTAGAACAGCAAGCTGCACGGCAGAAACAGGATTAAGAGGAAGATGACAAAAAGCCTAAGATACATCCAGGGACACTATGAGCATGTCCATGAGCAAGATCTGTCCAAGCTCGTGGTGTTGATATGCACAATTCTCCCTCTAACAGATGAATTTCCAGCTTTTCCTCCAGCAATGTGAGTTCAGCTTGGGTTTTGAGGTGCCAACCTGTCTGGTGAAAATATTATTTCAATGGTTGAGGCATCTCCTGCTCTGTACTGAGAAGGAGTGGACAACCACTTTCTTACTTTAGCCATGTATTCAGCTACCTTACTTTCTCCCCAGAGAGAGATCTTTCTGAGAGCCCTATAAATTGAAGTATATATCAATGAATTACAGTTTGCAAGATAAATCTCAATTTTATTTTCAATCAGTAAGATAGGACCAAATTTTTCTTATATTTTCTCTGATGGTTTCAAATAATTTGTCAGGATCTCCTTAATTTTTAGAGAAATATATATTCCCAGCTGGCTTTGCCTTTTCTGAAGCTTGTACAACTGCATAAAACCCCATAAAACTAATTTCAGTAACAACATGCTTATTTTCTGAATCTCTTCACAAGTAAGATTATAAGGCATCGTCACCAAAAGTAAGGTATTTAGGTACTGGCAGAAAAAATCTTCAGGCAGATGGAACACTCTGAAGAGCTATTCTAACAATAGGATCCATATGAAGAGAGTCCGAACAAATCAGAAAACAAGAGCAAAAAAGAATGTAATATATGCCTTCTTGATAAGCTTGAGAACTCAACTTTTGGAGAACAGGTATTTGCCTCTGAGCTGAGCAAGTGGCTGAAATGTGAAGTTTGTGTGAAGTTTGAAGTTTGCTGTTAGCAGAAGCCTCCTAACCACTGGTTCATCAAGACACAGTTGGGAGGCCCTTCACTTGCTCTAATCACTTCACTGTGTTTCTTACATTGCCCTTTACAGATGGGCACAGGAAAATCCTTTCACAGGGATGCAGTTTTAGCATGGCATGGGACATGAGTTATTGCAAAAGTAAAAGGCAAGTCAAGGAGCAGTAATGATAACCAGCACATGTGCGTTGAACGGTGCGTGCAGCCTGGGAACCACAGCAGATTGCAGTGGAAAGCTAACCTTAAATCTCAAAGATATAACAAATGGCAAGGGAATGAGAATGGAGGAAAAAACTTGAAACTGTTTGGGGTTTTTGCAATGCAAACCCTTAACATGAGTGAAAAAAGTCATGGAATCAGTGTCCTACAAGTAGTTCCATTTTGAAAAAGTACTAACAAGTTCTTTGTTTCCAATGCTTTTGTGGAAAAAGCAGGTTACTACGTACTAGGTCAGTTTTGGTATGTCACTCAACCTAAAAACTTTCATCAGCAATTTTTTTCTGTTTCACAGGTATTTGACTCAAGCTTGGCTTGAGTTAGAGAAACAGTAGAAATTTAAAATAGGCCCAAGAATACATTTTTACTATTGAAAAAAACCTGCACAGCTAAAGAACTTGTACTATCAGGAATAAAATTATGTATGGAATCAGATAATAGCAATAACTCAGCATATTTACCTAAAAAGGCTATCCAACAGATCAACAGTGCATACCGAAGTCTGAATAGAATATTAAAACCAGGAGATACTAACCTTGAGATTAGAAAGGCAGTTGTTGAGGAAAATATGCCATCTGTTTAGAAAGAACTGCTTCTGACTGACACAAAGCAGGCATGTTACCAAGGGGTACAAAGCCTAAACAGGAAATGGATGTCAATACAGTGTTATTTGCACATCTACACAACGCAAAACTAACTTAATACAGCTACTGTAAACCTGAAGTTCTAACTCCTCCATTTTGTGCAATACAAGCTAGCCAACATAAACACATTAGTAAGTAGTACTATTTAAAAGGAGCCTTCTCTAAAGCTGTTACAGATACATTTCATGGATGAACTAAAACCAAACATATATGTACTCACAGCAGTGTAAGACAGGGCACAATTTTACACACTCTCAGGGCTAAGTTCTGCCATTTGCTGAGAAATAAAAGCATGGAAATAACTAAACCTTATTATTTTAACAACAGGACCCACAGAGCTTGTTGGAACTTATGAATCAGATGACTATTACTCCTCAAAATCTACAGTCACAATATTTACCGTGAGACACGTCAAACACCCAAAAGAATTGTGTGAAAATACAGGGAATGCCTGGATCTGCTGGGAGTTACAGCTTGTGAAGTGAAAAAAAAAAAAAGAAGCAAAACAGAACATAGAATTTGAAACACCAGAACGCAGCCTCTTTGTCGACACTTACTTTAACACTTGTAAATGTTACACTAAAAAAGAAGCTAAAATGCACCTAATGATTTTGAAACTGACTCCACTACTTCAAGAAGACTAAGGTTTCAGTTGTAATGCTGATAAACCCAGTCAGGACTCACAAGGTGTAAGTCAAAAATAAGGCAATGTCCACTTTAAGACGAATGATTCTTAAAATTATCTCTAATTCTAACTTCAGTCACAGCTCAAAGTACAAACATATAATAAATCTCAGCTTCTGTTCCATTAACTCATAACATAAACTGTCCATAGCTATAGGTTAAATTCTTGAGGAAATGGCAAATGTAAATTAATTTTTATTTTTATAATCTTCACGTCCAAAACACATATAGGGCAGGATAACTGAAGACTTCTCATAGAAGACTTTCTTAGTACACCACTGCGTACTTGATTGGATCGTGGAGTTTAGTAACACTCCAAGAGCATTTCAAACCATCCTAAGGAAGATCCCTAGAAGGGAAGATAAACCATCTCCCAGAATTTCCTAATTCTCTCCATTCACTACCAAGAGAACCTTAATGACTAGCTCATAAGAGGTACTTTTAGATAGAAAATGAAACAAGATAATTCCCCCATCCTGTCTGTACAGTGAGTGCATGGATTCACCAAACATCAATCTTGGTCCCGTTCAGACTTTAAGGAGGGTGCTTTCTTCCTGGAAGCCTGGAAATATGCACTGCAGCTATTTCTGTCTACTGTTTGCCTTTCCCCTCCTCCTCCTCCTTGCAATGTTTGTATTTCTAATCACACCCTCACAAGAATCTATTCTATTTTGTCACTTTTAACTATGTAGCCTCCAGTGTGGTATGTGTAGACAAGCAATCAAATGCAAAGGCCCAGCTGTGCAATCCTTTCTCAAGAATGTAGTATTGACTTTGGCAAGTATGGCCACAGTTTGGGAAGTTCTATTTAATGTAAAAACTGTGCAGAAAAGCTCTACCCTGCTGAAGTTCCAACAATGTTTTATTAACTCGGTAGAGTGGAACAGAGCCACACAGACGCAAGCAGAGTGAAATCAGAAATCCATCTCAAGCCTCCCACTAATTCAAACTGGATCAGGACTGCGCCCCAGGGGATTCTCTGACTGTCCCCTGGGAATGCTGTAACAGGCAGAGAGCTCAGGCACACTCCTGCAGTCCTCCCAGCAGTTTCACTAGAGCCAGTGACCAGCATTTGCCGAAAGAACTGGAAACAGGGAAGTCTTTTTGACTTTCCCCTGGAATGAGGGAGGACAAATGACAAACTTTCTTTACTTAAAAGGTCCAAGACTTCAAAATGAATTAGCTAATGCCACACTGCTGACGGGCGCTGACCCAGTTGGAGAGACAGACTGCTTAAGGCAGCCAGCATCAAACTGACTCAGATCCTCATTTAATTCAGATCAACTCATGATTCCAAAAATATACTGCAGTGCCACTGTTCATCTCACATGAAAAAAAATGAAATAGGGAGCTACACAGTAGCCAAGTTATGGATTTAAAAGGGCATTTTTTCCTTCCTAAAATGTATTATTTAAACCCCGTGAAAGAGTTGTTCCCACATGCCTCATTTGTTCTCGCTTGACAAGAAGTGAACTCTATTCTTTCTCTTCTCCTAATGTTTACACATAACAACCGTGAGACAACCTAACCATTTAATAATCACAGAACCAGAAGCTGACAACATAATTGATTCAAACTAATTTATATCATAAAATGGGTAAAATAAGTACAGTTATTTTCTTCAAACAAAATAATCTTCCCTGCAAATAGAAATGTATTGGTTATAGCAAAATGCAAATAAAATGTTTTGCAATTTCCCAAGAATCTTGCTCAGAAATATTTGTGACAAAGAATTTTAACCTCTGCTTCTTAGGGTTACTAACCAGTGAGTGTTTCTTTCGTGATGAAAGTTCAAGAGTTGTATCATACAGGCTTTCAACAAAGTTCCTCAGACAGGGGACATTCACTTCATTTTTAACAGCCTGAAAGAAAATTTCATGTTAGTAAAACACTATTTCACAAGCTGGTTTATCCAATTTTAAAAAAAATTATGCAAACAACATCAAAAATAAACTCACAGCAGCTACGGGGACAAGAATTTCAACAAACAGTCCTGCCAGTGCATGCTTGATATCTTTGTCTTTAACTTCAAGGAAATAATGTGCACATTCCTAAATAAAAAAAACAAAAACAAGAAACATAAATTGCATATCAGCTGGAATAAAGACCTTTGAACGTTTGCTGGATGCGTATCATGTGTCAGTGACTATTTTTATCGCGCAAATCCCACTGAAAACATTTGCCTCTTAACTTCTAAATCTGCATTTTGCAGCAAGCACAAAGCAGGACATAAGTCAAGATCAAGGAGCTGTTACTCTAATCCAGAAAGTCTCTACTGACTCCAGCTGTGCCTGGTGGTGTTTTGGACTGGAAAAGGAGTTGGACTCAGTTGTCTCCCCTGTCTGTATCTTCAGGAGCAAAACAAATAGTCAACATGGACTGCTTTACACAATGCTTTGAGAGGCCAAAAAAGGAATGTAATTCTCTGTTAAGATACACAGGGCAATGAACAATCTTACTGTAAATATTTTTGGATGAATTTAATTGCTAGGATTCATTGCATATTGAGGGCCAATATAGAATTGTGCTATGTGAGGACAATTTCCAGCCTGCAAGTGGGGATTAAGAAAAAAATAAAAGCAGACTTTGTCCTAAACATGCAGCAAACTACTCTCCAGACAGCTGTGTTTCTCAGGAAGTGAGGGAGGGGAGATAAGCATCCACCCACTTGTGTGTACAGCTTCTCTGAAGATGACAAATCCTATTGCTCCAGTTACTTTTTCTCCAGGTCCAAGGCCCAAACAGTCCCCGACTGTGTGAGGAAGGTCCCCACCGACCACAGTCATGCAGAGCAGTTTACACCTCACATCATGAGGGTTTTTTTCCTGTGTGCTAACAGGATTATCCAGCACACGGCTTCAGGCACTCCAACCAGCCTTCCCGAGGTGCTTCTGCACACTTTGCAGGAAGACAGGCTTTTCTGGACCTCACTCCTGAAATTATCTCACCTTTTAAAAGTGCCTCTCTCTCCTACAGCAGCACTGGTGTGACAGAGGTTTTAGTTGAAACGCTGCATGGAGATACTCAGACAGACAAACTACCCAAAGAGTTGAAATGTACTTCACTGAACTGAGCAAACAAGGTTTTCCCACATGCACTGTGCATCTTATGATGCAGAGTAGTAAATACAAGAATTCATTTAGTACTGAGATATTCTAGCAGGGGAAGGTAGAGATCTAAACTTCAGTTTTACTATATAGGAGTTTTACCACAGATTTTAATAGTAGGGAACACTGGATAAAGCTAAGCCACAACCCCATTCACTCATCAAGTCTAGTGCACTGAACACACATTACTTTGATATTTTGCCAGCTCTGGATGACTTAAACTAAGTTGACACATACTAGCATGTGTCTACATAGTTAAGAATAAGGTAAGAAGAAAAACTACCTTTTTCTGAGTTGTTAAAAATGCTTAAATATGTCTTAAATATGCTATTAAATATGGTTTAGAACATATTGCAAAGCTGAAATATAATGTGCTTTCAGTTCAGGACTTAAAAGAAAAAGCTCAATGTGTCAGTATGCCTGTATATTTGTATTCCAATGTCAAATCCTTACTTGTGGGGATCTAATATAGATTTTTTTCCTCCATTTACACCACCAATACACTAATCTTTACATGGAGGTTTATATGAAACATTTATTTTACCGGATAAGAGACTACAAACCATGTAGCCATGTGGGTGATCCCAAGATAAAACAGGGGAATAAAAAGATTAAGCTAAAGAAACTTGCTGGTGGGAACAAAACCAATTGTACATTACCAGCAAGAATGCTGAAACATGAAATGTTTTCTTGCGTTTTGTAAAATTATGTAATCTATTGATTTAAAGCATTCATTGTAATAGAACTACGCTCTGTACTAGTGACTTTTAAACCAGGAGGGTAGAGACTGCACTCTACAGCAAGCAGGGTGAAGGTGTGGTGGAAGGAGACAACACATCCAAAGGAAATTCTGTCCAGCTTTTGCCTTAATTCTCTGTCTTTTCCTCAGTGTTTTCCTCCATCAGAAGTTTCTCTCTTTTCTGGAAATGTGTCAGTATTGGAAGGCTCACTTTGGAAGCAGTGAGCAGCTAGGCACAGACACAGGGCAAGGGACAGCTGTGGGATAGTGGCTAGAAGGGCTGGGGTCTACAGAACAAAACCTCTTCTAGCTGGAGGGTGAGGTGTAGAGACTAGAGGTAAGTGACTGATGAAAAGTTGGAATGGGAGGGCACACTGCAGAGACCAGAGCACTGAGGGGTTCAGAAAAAGCAGAAAGTAGCAGCATGTAGGTTTATGCTTCAATGATACATGGAAAATCTCCTAGAATATTACATGGAAAATAAAGGCTAGCCCATTCAAAAAGGTCTGGGAAACCTCAGCTATGTACCTAAGAATTTTACCTGCATAAACTGAAGAGAAGCTTCAAAGTCCTCCACAGGATACATCTTAATGCGAAAGAATTTCATTCCCATTATAAGACTGATAATGCTTTGAACTACATACGGGCTTTGTTCTTTATGCCGCAGCTCTTTTAGTTCTGCCATAAATTTCTTCTTTACAGCAGGAAATCTAAGAATTCAGATTGGTTAGTTTCAAAAAGTTCAAAATCAATATTTGAAATAAGTTGTAAAGTATATAAATCAGGACATTCTTACAGAAGATAAAACTTAGGTTGTATAAAAGTATCATTTCACTCAGTATTTGAATTTCTTTTTTTTTTTGGTTTAGCTTTCTTTCACTTCTAATAAACTGAGAAAAGGAAGTACACAGCCTGATTTTAGCCCTTCTAGATAACCACATCTTTCAAATTATTTTATTACCATGCACCTCTTTTACATAGGAGCTAACAATATCATTTAAATAACCTCTTCAAATATTTTTCAAAAATCCATAATGAAAGATAGCTATCTTGCAAGTACATGTAATATTTTAAAAAAATTTTTTTAATATTATAATCCTAAAAATATTCATTTAGGCAGTTTCTCCTTTTTTTTTTTTTTTTTTCCTAATAGCCATTACAGTAATACTTAAGCCTTAACTACAATAATTTGGAGTTCTGTGATCATTTCTGGTCTCCCACACAAAATGGAAAGATTTTAATTGTCGGGGAAGGCATAGCATTTAACAACTTTTTGTTACCCCCTTTAAGAGACAACCCAAGTGAACTGAAACAAACAGGTGAGTGGGAAGAAGCCCTTCAGTGATAGAAACATCTTAGCAGGGCCCTTCAGAACTTTGACAGTCAAATTGAAGCTTTGGATCCAGATGCAACTTCTCCTTTTGCATCGGACCCAGCCAACTTGGAGGCCCAGGTAAGATCTTAGCTGAATTGATAAGATTTCCAGAATCTCAAACTGTTTTAGCCACATCAAGCTAAACTGATTGGTTTTGTAGAGCTGAGACTCACCCCCAGCAAAACCTAAGTGTCAAGAGACAGACAGCATTACATCAGGGCAGCAAAATTCATCCTCTGATTAGTTTGTGGTTTAAGTGTACAATGAGATGCTATATTGGATACCTGGGATCCTGAGTTTGACTGTTTTCAGATTCAAAATTTAAGATCTGACCCACAATGTGTTTTACGTCATCCGCTCTAAGAAGGATGAAGGGTTCAGAAGCACATGCATTAAGTTCTGATCTGAAATAGCTGCAGAGAGCCTTAATATTGTTGCTATGTAGGAGGATAGCCATTTATAGGTTTGCCCAGCTAAAGAAAAAAATAGCATCTACCAAAAAAAAATAGTTAAAACAGCTCTCTTCACCCCTTTGGGCTTTCTACAGACGTCATTGCTGAGATAGGAAAAATAATGCTGCTGTAGTTGAGTTGAATTTATTCAGTATCACTGGACTAAATGCAGAAAGCCTGTGATTCCCTAGAGGCCTATGTTCTAGAACATCTGGATAAATAGAAGGCCAATGAACTGAAATGACTTATTCCTACAGAATACTTAAAGAAAGTGAGAAAATCAGAATATTCACATGCTAAGCAAGTAGACTTTGTCATATTTATAGAGGAAATAATATAGTGAATTTTGCTTACTTTGCTTGAGCTAGAACACCTATTACTTCTGCATACAAATCTGCAACAATGTGCATATTTCCAGTGTTAGGACCAAGGTACCTAGCAAGAGACAAGAAAGAATTCTCAGCTGAGAAAACATACTGTTTAAACCACAACTATTAAAAAAATTAGAATATATCTTTTATATAGAATTCTTGCATGAAAAAGAGCCTTACCCTTCTTTGTACTTAAAGTGCTTGAAAGCCAAGTTAATAACATCATTTACCAAACTGTCTATTACAGGGTGAAGTGGAATCTGAAAGCACAAAATAAAATATAACAAGTACACATATATTACACTGGTGCAAGTATTAGTCATGGATATCATCCATTCAAAAATATATCAGTTAAAATAGCATGTAGCTAATAAAATGGTTAAAATGAGCCAGACATTTAATGTTTATTTCATTTTGAAGAGAAATACTTTAGCTCCAAAGACTTGAAAAAGTAAGGTCTGTATGAGCACAGAATGCTATGCATCATACAAGTGTAAGAAAGACAGCAATGAAGAAGCATGCAGGATGTACTCCATGTTTTTTATTATAATCTTAAAGATGCAAACAGAAAGAAGAATCCCAGAATTCACTTGCATTGGTTATTTCCATCATTTATTAGTTAATGAATAATTTAAGAAATCCTACCTGTTTCAAAACTTCTATTAATACTAAAGAAAAAATAAAATCAATAGCCAGATCTCTTCTCTCCATTAAATAGTCCCTCTGCTGTTCATCGCTGCAAAATCAAACCAAGAAACACAATATTTTGGAGAAGTGTCACAATTCATATTATATACCTTCTTCAATTATACAAATACAGAAAACAATGAACTGTGTTCTACCTTTTAAACTGCAGGCCAGCATTTCAGAAAATAATGTACTGTTATGCTCTTAAAATTTGAGATAAACAGACCAAATCTAACTTGTTACTGTGACGTTTTTTCTAATGGCTAAATATCACGTATCCATTTCCCCTCTCTTTTTTTCCCAGTTAAAGATACAGAACAATAAAAAAACCAAAACAAAACCAAGGGAACTTGTGGATTTTGTATTCTGAAAAATGGACTTAACTTCAAATTCCTTGCTGATGACACCATTTAGACTATTCTTAATTACACTTTGGAGGCAAATGTAACCTTGTGCTATCAAATTCATATTTAGACTTGTCATGAACTTTTGAAAAATGCCTTAAAAGCACCAATGGAGACTTCACAACCAAACTATATTATCTCTTAAAAACTGTTCCAGTGTTATTTTTTTTAACTTTGACAACACCTGTCAAACTTTTCAAACATATTTCTTGTACAGAACAACACAGATGAATAAAAGTCTGAAATGAATAGCTTCCAATAAAAATACCAAAAAATACCTAATTGAATAAACTGACCAAAGTTTCAAAGTGTACTGAAATGATAACATGAAATAGACAGTACTTTTTGTAAAATTAAACATTAAAGAAACAGTTCTGCAGTCCATTTGAAGCATTTAACGTTGAAATGTTAAATGTTCAAATTATTTCAGTGAGATTTTTGTGTAAATTCAGCACAATTTTTATAAACATTGAGAGTTTTAGTGATTTCAATTGTACTTCTGTGTTTGTAATAAAACAGGCATTTAAGAGTACACCTTGATCAGATGAAGCAAGTTATTTGCATTTTGGTTTCCTTTGGTTTTACATTAACTGGAGAAAGGACTTGTTACACATTCTTTCTGTAACACTAGTGGTCTGTTTCACTGCTATACTGACTTTCAACTAAATTTTGGGTGGAGTTCTCGAAGACAGCTATTTATGAGCAGGTAGATGTGGAACAAGTTGAGAGAAAGAAGCAATTCAAGGCAGGGATTCATCTCACCCAAAAGCAGACATCTAATGACCTGTGTCTTCATACTGCCTACTTCTACGGACATAAATAATCTAATTCAGGTTCATTTATACCTTGGTATCTAAACCTAGCCCCTACCCCTCTGTTCCAGCAACTAATGCTCTTTGTAGTTACTGGGTTATCATACAATCCCAGTGTGAAGATCTGCCTATGCATTTCAGAACACCAGGTCTGACAGTGTTGATTCTGCTGCTGTTTCATTGAAGTGTGCAAATGTAGTACTGAAGTATTCAGAAAAACTCAAAGTTTGAAGAATATATCTGAATCACACTGCCAGACCTCAATATAACCAAGATCAGTCTGCTGCCTTATCACTGAGAAACTACTGATACCATTATTTTTGTGTGCTTGCTACTTTTAAGAAGTATGCTGCTAAAACTCTCTGACTGATTCTCAAGGTTTCCGATTGAGGGTAGGTATGTGTGAATTTTTGTCTGTGTAAGCAGAACTCTATGTAAGAAAAATTCTTCCAAGTGGCATAGAATTATTGCCCGATCACTTGAGTAAATACAGTTTATACAAACTGGTATTTAAATGATGTGAAAGCATCCAAAACATCATTAAGACAATTACAACATCACAGTTATGTTTGAACTATGAGGAGTGTAACATGAAAGACACAATTATTCCATCCATCAAGAAGCCAAGAGAAGAATTCCAGGAACAAGTAGAAAAAAAAAAAAAACTTTCAAGCAACTGTTACCTCACAAGAGCTGATGGGTGAAATGTAACACAGTTTACCTTAGAATTTATCAATAATGCATTTTCAAAATCATACCTTTTGGATTTAGTGCTTGTTCTTGGTCTGTACTCATGAGATTCATCTTCTATGCCATTCTGCCTTTTATACCAATCAAACAAAGTGCGCAGGATAGAGGGTAGACAATATTCGGAGAGTGAGCTCATTGAGCTTATAACCTATTGGGAAAATACAAGTCAACAAATGAAATGCTGTTCAAGTTTTCTCTCCTCCTTAAAGAAGTACTAATTCAATGGTTCTTTCTTGTTTTCATCCTTTTTTGAGAACCATGGCCCAAGCAGTGACTTAGTATTCTGCATTTCCTGTCTTTAAAAGATGTGTGGACACAGCACATAGGAACATGGTTTAGTGTTTAGACTTGGAAGTGTTGGGTTTGTGGTTGAACTTGATGGTCTCAAGTCTTTTCCAACCTAAGTGAATCTATGATTATATAAAACATAAAGAGAAATGCAACACTGAAATGTATGTCGATACAGTCTTTATATTGATGATATGAAAATGCATTAAAATAGTGTATAACATCTTCCAACATACGAGTAAGCCATCTAGTTCTTCAAGAAGGTTACTTTGATTTGTTACACAACATTGATTTGAGTTGAAATAGATTGCAAGAAAATAAAAAGTCATGGATCAGAGGTCTGTCTTCAGGGGTTATACCTGACTGCTGGATGCTCCCCTGAAACTCAGAATATATTGAGAAACACCACAAGTTCTGCAATAATTTTAATCAACTGAATATGCATATGCATATATCTTACTCTTATGGAGTAAGTTTCTTATGAAAATCTGAAAACTTCTCTTTTATATACAGAAAAGTGTTTAGAGTTTCTTGTGGGCACAAATAAACAAAACATAGTTTAGAATTATTCCTTAGAGGTTGATGATTAAACAGCTCTAGTGGCATACTGGATAAGAAGATTATTGCTCACTCAGTATTAACTGTGTCACCAATTACAGAAATGTTACTGAGCATGTTGGACTGAACTGTGACTTAAACATCCTATTACAGGAAACCATAAAGGTACAAAAACAAAAAGACCAAAAAGCACGGTTAAAAAAACCCCCATTATTATACAAGAGGATAATATATGTATTGGAACTGAATGTTCACAGCTACAGCATTTGTGAATATTCTAAGAAGATAAAAAACAACTGCTTAAAATAGGGAAGAAATTAGTGATATGGAGATTTTTGACAACCTCATGATCATGCAGGACTTGATCCTGCAAAGTGCTGAGTATCAGGAGTGAAGAGCTGAAGTGTATACTACATGCCAAGTACACTGATCCTGTAATTAACTGTCAGGTTTATTCACCTGCTTAAACTTAAACCAGCATGTTTCAATGCTTGTGGAAAAACAATAGAGTTTAATGTCTCATGTAACACCACACTTGTGTGAATGTTGTGACTACGTCACGAGCAAAATTGGCAGACCAAGCATTCACAAATATTACTATAGCCTTAACTGAGAACTTTTGTGGATGACCCTTAGTCTAGATGAGCAACTCTGAATCTCCCTTGTAGTTTTCAGCCTCAGGATTTAACTAATTCACAGTGATGTTGTGGGCTAAAGTTAATGAGACACTTGGAGGATGAAGCATTATTATATAATATTATATAATAATATTATTATTAGGTATTAAATTAAAATTAAACATGCTGCATTAGAAAGATTTAAAAATTGCCCCAGTTAAATTAAAAATTTCAATAAAAGTAATATTTTTGGAAAACTTTCAATCTAGTCTTTGCAATAGATTTTATTATCTGAAATATGAAACAAGTTGCTGTGGAAGAGATGGTGAAGCAATTGCTTGCAGCCCTGACAGGAGGTCTTTCATAAAGAATTACTTTAGGAGTTCAGGCTCAATTAACCAAAGCCTTCTAGTGTTAAGGCTTCAGATAAACACTCAGAAAAAGTCAATCACCTGGTGTCAGGGCAAACTACACACTAACAACCCACTTCTTTACTGTTTTCCAAAACTTTTTATGAAGTTAGCACAACACTGATTATTAATGATGAAATACAATGAAAATGGATTTCCTAGGGAAGACCAGAAAAGAATAATAAAATCATAGAATCACAGAATGGTTTGGGTTGGAAGGCGCCTTAAAGGTCATCTAATTCCAACCTCCCTAACATTGACAGGGAAACCTTCCACTGGACCAGGCTCATCAAAGCTTCAACCAACGTGGTTTCGAACACTTCTAGGGATGGGGCATCCACAGCTTCTCTGGGCAACCTGCTCCAGCCTCACAGTAAGAACTAGCTTCCTTCTAGTTAGTAAAAATTGACCCTCTTATAGTTTAAAATCCTTAGCCTTTGTTCTACGTGCAGGGGCCCTACTAAAAAGTCTGTCCTCAAACAGACCCAAATATCTTTTCAGAAATCACAGTATCTAACTATAAATGAAAAGTTGTTTCAATCAGATCTTCCTGCATGTTCACTGACATACTTATCACAGCTGTTCTCTAAATTTCACCTACACAATTTCACCAGAAAAAGTCAAGGTGATTCCTGTTAAATATTCTCATGCTATACTTTCTCTGCTGACTTTACAGCGTCTGACTTCTTTTGGGATAAAAGGTCAATATAGCTTTTTACTTTTTCCTTTTTTTTTTTTTTAATCTTTCTGTCATTGCACTTTTAAGACAGGAAGGAAGGGTGGACTGGGAAAAGACCTGGCTCTCAGGGAACAGGAAGGGAGGGAAGTCTAGCCAGCATGCCAGTTACTCAACCCTTTCATTTACTGGAAGTAAATCCAGGAGTGAGATGAATTCTAGCTCTGTGCTGCTCCTGAAAGGGAGTGCACAGATGTACAAATATGTCCTTGTTGGACAAGTGATCATATTCTTCCATCATAAATGAACTACCTACTGTATAGCTTAAGGATAAGAAAGCTGCACAAGTAGGGAGCTGTTTAAAACCTGAGTTCACAGAGCACTAAATATACTTTATGTAAATGTTTAGTATTTATTTTGGATTAAAATGCAAGAGTAGATTTAATGAAATTCTGCTCAGACAGCTCACTACAAATTATATACTTTCATAAAAGTCTCGCTATACTGTCAAAATTCAAACATAAGAAATGTTTCCACTAGCAGCAAATTGATATGATTACCTTTTTTATTTCACTAATGAATTTATATGTGCTTTAACACTAAATATATTCAAAACTGCACCCAATTTCCAGCAGTATCATTAATTTTTTGGCTGGGCATTTTTTTTCTATACCACATATGTCAATATATATGTTGAATGGGCATTTTATAGCCATTTTAATAAAGCAGAATTGCAGTACTTCATTTTTGCACTTGGTTTATTTCTTGTGACTCTATTTTTTGTACAGTGTATGCATATTTTATCTTTAAATTGTTGTTGTGCAGATTCTAAATTATGGACAAGCACAAGTAAGGTTCTACACTTTCTAACAACGCTTCTGAATGCATTTGTGATTGTGGCAATCTCCTTTCATTCACATCTTTGTTCTAAGTATTTTTTTGGACTGTGCTGTGAAGTTAAATCTCCCTGGAAATGGTTAAAACTGATAACTATTCAAGTGGAACTCACTAGATTTCATTAATGGCCTTGGCTTTGTGAGACAAAAAAAGAAAGTAGGACTTTTTTAGTACCATAATTTTGTGGATGGGTAATTTCAGTTAGCATACTTATACACTACCAATGTTTAGTTATTTTACTGCCAGTATAACAGTTTACAAGAAAACCCATTTATTTTTAGTGGACAGCAAATTCAGTTCTGTAGGTGTTACCTTTAATTTGCCTTCAGATGTACTTTTTTACGCACTGCTTGAACCCAAATCTCTGACCAGGAGTCAAAGGTTATTTTATGACCCCATGACCACCATTTCTTATACTTTCTCTACCCTGTGCCTTTTTCTTGTGATGAGGGACAATGTGTGAAACTTAGGGAAAGGGAAAACACAAAAGCATCCAACTGCAGTGCTACTGCAGTGACAATGATATTAGTATTCACTAACTACATCTAAAAAATAATAAAGGAATCATTATCAGCATATCATTAAAAACATTTAGGCTGTCATGAAAAATGACATTTTATCACCAGTATGCTGCTTAGTGCCTTATTTATTTATTGCATTTTCCAATTTTTTTATGATTGTTATTATATTATTCATTTTAGTTTAATTTCTTTACCTTGGCTGATTTCTTTTTAAAATCTTCTTAAAATATAAAAAATATTAAATGTTTTTGCTCTCCAATCTGCAGTCTCCAACCTAGTGCACTTCTAAGAAGAGAGTAGCAAAATAAAACTGTAGCAAGAGCTGAAACTTCTGCAACAGGCACCCTGGATAGATAGCTTTATATGAAAAGTAAGCCTTCCTGTTACATTTTCACTTCCGTGGCCAAAACATTACATTCATTTTGTGTTTTTATACGGAAAACAGTCTGTAACTCAGTCTCAGATTACACAGCACCCTTCTGCTACCTCCAGCGTTGCCAGTTCGTGGAACACTCATACACCGTGGTAAGAACAAATGATACATTAGTAGAGGCGGAGAAAAGAGTAATAAAAATGTTTCCTTAGGTGAGGATAACCCTCTTGGAGAATTATGGGTTTTTGCTAGCTTTTGATCTTTTCATGTACTGCAACTTTATGGTTTCCTGTAATAGGAAGTTTAAGTCATAGTTCACTAGTACAATGTTTAATAACATTTCTGTAACTGGGGACACTGAGCATGCTAATGCTGGAGCTGTAATGCTCTTTGCCAGTAGGCAACGAGAGCTGTCTAATCTAGGACTTTCAAAACATAATTTTAAATATACTATAAAAATATTTTGAAACCGTATGAAAAAGCCTACATAATTTCCTGTATATATTTTCTTTACACACATGCACACCTAGAAAGGAAAACGCAGTCAGCCTAAGGAATGCAGTTTGTTAGGGCAACGGTGAGACATTTGGCAAGTCAGGATAAGTATCATCACTTCATACATTGCTCAAGATCCTATTATTTGTTCGAGGAGGGTGATGCAATTGGCAGCCAGACATGCTGTCTGCCCAACAGGAGACAATGACTACACCTATGTGGAAAGAAATAGCCAGGTTTCCAGACACTGGATCCATCACCACCATCATAACCAGTGTTCCTAAAACGGTGTTTAAGAACAGGCAGGGAAAATGCTGGTTCTCAAGGAGCCAGATATAGAACTATTCAGGGGTAGTAAGCAATTCTTTCACAGCCATCTCAAATGGTTTGGGGTTTCAATGTTAAAATTGATGATGATTGCTTTGGTTAGCGCCCAAAGTGCCATTCTGCTCATTGTTAAGCTACTTTTGGACTGTTTTTTCCACCTCTGAAGCTGACTTGCAAAAAGCAAATTTTAAATCAGGTCATGCCTTATTTTTGTTGCTTTTTAATGTACCATTAGAAGATTGAGCTCAGACATTTCAAAGTAAATAGTGACCTACTCACTTCAGCATTACTTATTAATTTCACTCAAATTGAGTAATTTTGATTATGAGAAAAGAGAGAAAAATAGGTTCCTTTGACAATCTGTCACTTATATGCCCTAAAACTGAAAGCAAAAATTGTTAGACACTTCTTGAAGTTTGTTCACAAGGATTGTCCCTCTTTTCCCACTTAATAGCAAAAATATCAGGAATGTCATGGCTGGCCTTTTTTGTTTTTGCTAGATGACTTTATGGGTTTCAGAAATAAACACCAAAGCTTTCTGCACCCTAACTGGAAAAGGGAAGTAAGGGATTACCCTCCTGGTCTTCCCTCACCCCATAGATTCTTTAAATACTTGAGGTAACTTCAAAAATAAAACTTAAGTGCTTTCACTTAAAAGCACATGCCTTCTTACTTGGGTTTTGGTACCATGTCATATCATTATCTTTAGGCAGTCCATACCTTAATTTTATTATCCTTATTTCATGACAAATTTATACCGACATGTTATCATTTGAAAAACAGCTTAATAATGTGATGTACTCATATAATCTAGTGACTGAAACATGCCAGGTAAAGAAAGATTTTTTTGCTCTGTCTTCCTGTCTCTACTCTAGCTCAGTTCTATCAAATCCGTATTGTGCACTACAAAATTTTGAATGCAAACTATTTGAATGCAATTAAAACCATTCTATGATTGCATGGATTTAGCTGAACTAAAATAATTTTGGTAAGTATGAACCATGTTCTTGAAAATGGGCTTGTAAGCCAGGTTCAGGCTTCCATCTGCTGATCACGGGCCTACATCAACCCAGAAGCACCAGAACATCTCAAAATTATAATGTTGTTTAAGTAGAAAACAATGTGAAAACCGAAGAGGGAAACATTGCCAGCAACCTGGTCTGAGGCTGAAAAATTCTGAAAATTTCAGCTTAAATAGTTTGTTCTAAAAATTTCAAGCAACTGAAAGCCAGGTTTTCTGACAAGACATCTGAGTCAGTCTCACCACTGTACTTTTCTATCAACTCTGCACCTAGGTAGGACTTCAGATATGTGGATAGAAAGATATATGAATGTCACATATAAGAAAATTTACAGTAATTTCACGATTATAAGCCGCACTGAGTATAAGCCGCACTTCCAGGTGCCAGCAACTTTTCATTCTTTGTCCATACATAAGCCTCACCTGATTATAAGCCGCACGTTACAATACAGAGTGTGATAAAAGGTATCCGTTCTATCAGCATCTGTTGAGGGTGGGGGCAGTGATCCTTATCTCCGTGGGAGACATTCTGCTAATGGGCCATCCATTGAAACCAGGTGGGGCATTGTTATTATCTTTTCACAACCCATCCTTCCTCCAGCGAGTCATTTTCTGCTAATGACCCATTGAGTCCCACTGTGGGACTGATAAAATTACTTCATCCCATTGGAAGTTGCTCCAGCCAGCAGGAAGAGCTCAACATTTCTTACCAAGATAAAAACAGAGGTTTTGGGACACTAAGGGAGCCCCTTTCTCTACTGGACTCCAGAGGAAAACCGGATTTCTCCACATCACCATTGGACCTTTAGAGAGAAACTGCACCTTGTACAGGAGCACTGCTCCAACTGAATCACATCTGTCACTGCAGGAGGATGCAGCCATCATTTAATGGGACTGCTACCAACACCCTACCTGACAGGGTGTCAGGTTGTACTCTGACTTTGTCAGGGTTTGGAGTTTGTTTCTTTGTAGTACTGTATTTCTATTTTAATTTCCCTAGAAAATAACTGTTATTCTTAATTCCCATATTTTTGCCTGAAAGCCCCTTGACTTCAAAATTATAATAATTTGGAGGGAGGGGGTTTACATTCTCCATTTCAAAGAGAAGTTTCTGCCTTTCTCAGCAGACACCTGTCCTCCAAACTAAAACAGCAACTTTTCGTTCTTTGTCCGTATACAAGCCGCACCTGATTATAAGCCGCACTTTGGATTCAGACCAAAATTTTAGTCAAAATGGTGTGGCTTATAATTGTGAAATTACTGTACCTTGGTGTTTGGTCTGCATCTGTTTTTTCCCTTCTGCCTGCATTCAGAGTAAATTGCTATGGCAGTAAACACACAGTTGCTTCACTCTAGGAAGCTTTTGCTGTTCTCATTAAATGATCTTGACTTAATTACTCAATTTTCTGTCTACTTACCAATAACTAGGAGAAGTATCAGTCTTCCAATTCTTCCTTTTAAAGGGCCAGATTTGCTAAACCATAAATATTTAATCAAATCACAGCCACCCATTCTGAGGTTGCTTTATGCACTGCAGGAACAGTATCACAAGGTTTGCATCTGGGCGGCTTAATTTGTTTTACTTTCCCATTTGAGTGCAACATTCTTCCCACAGGAAGGAAAAGAGTATGTATGTAAAATTAAGGTAAGAATACCACAAAGAATTTCATGAGGCAGGTAGGGAGAACTCAGAAAGAACGTCCTTTAGCCTGCAGTGGCTGGTTTCCCTGCGGGGACTCTGTGGTCAGTGAGGCAGACAGGGAGCTCCCCAGGATAAAGCAGAAGTCTCACCTCCTCTGCTCATCTCCTGCAGCCCTCCAAACAGGCTCTCTCTGCCCAAAAAGCAGTTACAGAATAATCTAGAGCTACTTTGTCAAGCTAAAACTACAAAAGGAACCTTAGTTAATGCCAGTGGAGTCTCACAAGGTATCTTTACTTCTGGCGAAATGTCTCAGAAAACTCAATAAATGTTCAGCTGAGGTTCTGAAATGGTACTTATACCTATCTCCTCTCCCAAACTTAATCAATATGGTACCTGCATCTAATGGCATTGGTCACAACTTCCTTTTGAATTGTTTCTGTTGGTGGTACTTCTGCTCTGCCTTTCTGTCCTGTGTTTCTAGCCCTGCTGGCAGCACAGTGGTGTGGGCAGATGTGGGGTGGGTAGCAATGGTGACAGCAATGGCACAACTAGATTTTATCATTCCTCTTCATGGGGAGTGAGATTTGCCAGTTCTGGCATCCTTTATGTAACTTAAACTCTTTAGAATCTATTTGCCTTTATTTCACAAGTTATTCTAGATGTTGCTGACAAAAAGAAAGACTGCTGACGAAAATAAATTGCTTTATGTAATCAATTAGAAGTGCGTATATTGCCCTTGTTTTTATTTTTATACTTGTTCTATTTCCCGTACATAATAAATGAATCTAATGCCAGATATAAATCTCATTTTATTAATTACAATTTTATTGTTCTACTAAATCAAATCAGACCAACTACATAAACTCTACTTAGTTTTTAATACTTTTCCCCTGCCCAATATTTTCCTAATAATTATTTACCTTGTCATATACAGGCATTTATCATGACAATTGAACTTAATTTTAAATACAACAGGTTGGCTTAGCCTATCAGAAGTGCAACACACACACAAGTCATGCTGCCACAGCTACAGAGATAGACCAGACTGATGAGACTGATGGCAACAACCATGATTTTATAGGCCCTCATATTAACTGTAAAAGAAACCTCATAAAAGAAAGACTGGGGGCCACACACCTGTTTCAAAAACCACATAATTTGAAAAAGCACAAATTTTGCTTCAAGATCCCCATCAGGGGAAACAGACAAGAAACAATACACGTGTCTAATACACTAGAAAAAGTAACAAATTCTATGGTAGAAAAATATTGACCTTGGAAACAGAGGAAAAATTCTTCCAATTTATATCCAAGAATGGTTAGGCAACCACTTATCATGCTACCAAAGCACATCAAGAAATACTACTTTCGCAGTATGCAACAACAGTATAAGGACACTAGAATGCCTTCCAATGCACTCCTCTTCTAGCCTGAGGAATGGAAATTATGTAATTTCAAGTGTCTTACTTGATCAAACTGGGGATCTTCTCCTCGTTGCAGAGATTTGGTCAGTGGCTTCTCCTGAAAGAAAGTATATTAAATATGTATTACTTAAGATCAATACCACGATATTCTACTACTATTTTTCTGGTAGAGTTTTTACTCACATAATGTGCCTCCTGATCTGATCCTGGAGATACCAGGATAATTGTTGCAAAGGAGGCCTCTGCATATGCACAAGCCAATATTGACAGAGTGTTTTGAGTGATTTTGGTGTCTTTTCACAAAAGAATATTGGGCATTCATTACATCTGAGTTGGTGCTCACACTAATGATAAATTGTTTCAACATCCTCAAAAGCACCTAGTGTTTCCTCTAACACATAAACACGAGGCTCTATTTAGGCTAAAAGGAGGCTCAGAGGTGACTTTATCACTCTGCAACTCCCTGAAAGGTGTTTGTAATCAGGTGAGGGTTGGTCTCTTCCTCCAGGCAGCTAGAGGACACAGTCTGAAGCTTCACCAAGGAAAAGACAGGTTGGATGTTAGGAAAAAGTTTTTAACAGAAAGAGTGATAAAGTACTGGAATGGTCTGCCCAGAGAGGTGGTGGAGTCACCATCCCTGTATGTGTTTAAAAAAAGACTGGATGTGACACTCAGTGCCATGGTCTAGTTCAGTTGTTAGGGCATGGGTTGGCCTCGATGATCTTGGAGGTCTCTTCCAACCCAGTGATTCTGTGATTCTGTTACATGATGTACATTCTTGTTATAAAACTACCAGGCAATACAAACATGTCCATAGATATAACACATCATGCAGGGCATACTGAAAGAAAGGTAGTCCTAGAAGAATCAAAGACCATAGAGTTCATTTTTAAGGAAGACAGTTGTGGGGAAAATTGTTACTAAAAAAAATTTAAAAAGGTATTTTCAGAATGGAAGCAAATTTTCAGGTCATATTCTCAGAGTAATTGGAAAAGGCAAAGAGAACTGCCCAACTCAGAGAAACAACGTGTGAACGTCCATTCACCTGCATGGCTTTGTCAAGCAGGTAGAACTACTGAGACATGGAGAAGTACACAGGCCTATATTCTAGATGCATGCAACAGTATCCAAAACATGAATCTCCCACATCACAATGAAAATAAACAACACATGAGGGCAGATGACAGTCTGAAAAACACATCACTTGTCACCATCACAATTCTGCTGTGAATTACACTACTGTTTTTGGTTTCTGCAATGTGCCAGTGCCTTATTCTTCTATAAATCATGACTCTTTCTTCTCCTACAGCTGCAAGACTGGGGCTCTCCCACAAGCCCAGAATGAGATTTTGTGTTCAGCTTTTGATAAACTATTACACTCATCAGCATCTGTTAATGTAGCAGACAAAATACCATCCCTGCCAGGGGATATTAGATATAAAATAAGGAAATCTGTACAGCTGATTAGATAAGGAAATGGAGAGACTTTAGATGGACCAAAGACTTCTATTATTTCATTTTTTTTTTTCAGAAGCAAATGTTACCCAGTATAATATGCTGACTGATTTTGAAATTAATTATGCTGATCCACTTGTAATGCCAGCTGGCAAGGAGGCCAACTGGGGGGTGACCGCAGTATCCCCTGACTACCTACCAAATACAAAAATCAACAAAATGCTTTCTACTGAGTCACTGATTTACCCGAACAGCGATCATTCTTTTTCATTGTTTTCTCCCATATCTGAAGTGACTCCTCCAGGTTACATTACGGGCACAACAGGCTATTAATTATAACTTTATCACAGATTATTGGTGATGAACATCTGCAGTAAAAAACCTTGTAACCTTGAGAAAAACACGGACACTGCCCCACCCACAGTCCTCCTCCTCCTCAATCAGTAAGTCGGTGCTATCCTGTCGAGTTCTGTCTCACAGGAGGACGATACTTCTTTTGTCTATTGCTGCTCACTGAAAAGGACAGTAAATGAACTTCTAAAAGTAGTGTTCAACTTATTTAAAGGAAAAGGATTCTTAAGTTTTCATGGATCCTGGACAAATCAGCATATTAAGAATTACTGCAGTATAGGAAAAAAAAGAAACACCCCCTTTTTTTCTTTTTAATTGTGAAATTTCTGATTCTGTTACAAAAGACTTGTGTTACCACAGCTTCTTAAAGTCTGTTTCAACAAAAAGGGCATCAGCATGCAGAAGCTTTGTGTTTCCATGGTCAACACTGTAGTACTTGGCTTTCAGAGAGCAGAGTTTCAGGCAGAAATGAGGTGTGGGATTCCTCATCACATGCTGTCTCTAAGGGGGACACAATTAAACAAGACAAACCCCAGTCAGGAATTGCAATGTTGAGCATGTCCTCACCACCTGAAACCTATCTGGAGAAGCACATACACCTCCCGGAGAGTTTAGTTTCTGATGATGACACTCCCCAGGGGGTGCACCCCTAAGTTAAAGAAGATGCCTCCATTTGACAATGCAGTACAAGTCATCACAGGTGCTACACCAGGGTTTCCCCAGCCATGGAGCATTGACCTAAAGAAACCACTCCCAGGCCATGCAGCAGCCTTGGTGGCAGCAGAAGGCAGCTGGGATGAACTACCAAAAGCCAGGAAGGTTTCTGCTGCCATGACTTCTCAATGTCTCCAGTTCAGGTCTTCAGTTCAGGCCTTTTTCCTCCCTTCATCCCATCCTGCACCTACCGCTGTTCCTGCTGTTCCCTGCCCCGCACGCTCTTGCCAGGCAGCAGCTGCTGCTGCAGCTGTCTCTGCCTCTTTGTCATGCCCCTGTTTGGGTTGCTGCTGCTGCTTCTGCTTCTTCCTTGACTCTTTCCAAGGACAGTGCTGCCACTGGTGCTGCCTGCAGCCACTGCAGGACCCGACCTGACCCCATGGAGACCACGATCTTTGCACACACCCTTGCAGTTCTGGGAGCCACCAGAGCCACCCACTGTATCCCTGCCATGTAAGATTGTATTGGGGTTTGGAGGTTTGAGAGAACTCAGTGTAGAACTCAGTACTACTTATTACTAATGCTGAGTGCTGAATGTGTAAAGAACTGATTAAAGATGAAGGGCCAGATAGAAATGTGGGGTTTTGTTGTCTAAGCACTCCCAAAATTAAAAAGTGTGAATACATTCATGGTAAGAGTAACAACTCACCGTGTCAGGGAGACATTACTGAGTAAATTCAAAGGCAAATCAATTATATGCAGATACTCAAGTGTCCTTTGAAAACAGCAATTTTTCTTTATTCAATAAATATTTTCTTTTCATCGACTGTAAACAACTTGCCTATTCTATTTGCTTAGTTCTAATATCCTTACAAATCTTACAATTTCATTGTAATACATCGCAGTATTTTCAACACTGTTGCTATGGCAGATACTATATAGAATACATTTATACTCATGGTAGGTGTCTTTACTGCATACCACAGGTTCAGGACTTGCAAAGAAAGGTTAAAATGCGTAATAATATGAAACTGTCTCTGGGCAATAGATTCCATAGTAGTCTACTCACCCTGGAGATACACTTAATTAGTTTTCAAAAAATCCCAAAACTGTTTTCTAGCCCCATGGCACAATTTTACTTCAATTTATTATCTTGCCCACCCAACTCAGGAATGGCAAAGAGGCCTTTTTATATAATAAGCTGACTTATTCAAGTCTCTGTTGATAATACATTTTACAGAAATGTCATCCAAATCTTAGATGAATAGTTTGGCTGAATTTGGAGCCAAAGCCTACAACAAAATATTAATAAAGAAAGTTTTGATTAGTATGGAAGGGCCCATAGCTTACTGAACTATCAAAAACATCAGAAAATTTCAGAAGAATGGACTCTCAATAGCAACATTTCTATTTTTAATCACTAAACTAAACATCCTTATTTCATGTTTGAAGTGTTGCCTTCAATTGCGTACTCTGTATTTGTTCACACTGGGAACTCCCATGATATAAACACGTTAGAGATAAATAGAAAAGGCAATTTAATATTTGAAATGATTGTTTTTCAATAAAACCAGCCAAATGTATTGTGTCACCAATGCCTACAAAACAAAATGCTCAACTAAAACTTAACCTCCTTCCTCTCTCTCATTGCTCTTGGGAAAACATAAATAGAATATGATAAAACAGAATATGTTAACTATGCAATGGAAAATACATATTTTATCATATTTGCATGCATCAACTAAATATAATATTTATAAATTACATAAAAACCAACATATTATTCAAACCTGCTACTCACACAGGCACACTGAAATATTTCTCCAAAGACTGTCGGCGACTTTTAATGGTTAATATATTTAGGCTTTTTCAGGGCTGCTACACAAATATAATTGGGTAAATTTACACAGAAATAGCCACCTGTCACAGAACTGAGTGTTCAGGGAAACACAAAAACAAAAGGATGTTGTAGTGGCTATTAAGCTTCACTATGTCACCGTGTTATAATGATATATAATGCCCCTTAAAGCTATTTTTAATCTCAGCAACCATTAGGCCTGCTTTTCCTACTGAATTGTGACAGGCTACTGTATTACTGATTGAGATAAAAACCCATTTTTTGTTGTTGTTGTTTCTGCCACCCCCCCCCCCCCCCCCCCCCAAAAAAGCATGGTGAAAGGATATTTTCACACAATTTTTAACTTTTGCACCACACACTAAAAAGCAGCCAGACATACTCTACTGAGAGCTCTGCTCTGCTGAGGTGGAAGACTCACCTAACAGAAAGAATGGTCTTTTTCATGTAAAATGGAGTAGACATAGAACACATTCAACTACTGTCGCTACAATCTATGCAAAATGCATGTAAGAACAATCTTAAGAGACCAAAAACCGCAAGTGTAATTCTTTCTTCTCATGATGAATCACCCCTCTCCCAAATGAACATCTCTGTCTTACATACTTTTCAGCAGGAAGAGCATTGTTGTTTGTAGGAAAAGGTCTGCTCCCAAGCATACCAGTAACTTTTTTTGGCCTTGATTATTTTGTACATACAAAACCCAGGAAAATGCAGCACTGTCAATCCTGCACTCGTGTGATGGGTAACCCATGTCCTCCACTCCAGCTGTGTGCTCCTGCCTCCTCCCTCCCAGAATGCATCCTGCTTTTACATCTGTTTAGCCCTTTCAAAATTGGATATGGAACACTGTATGGTCCCATTAAAAGCTCTTGTATGGAAAATAGCTCTGAACTTCTCAGGAAGTGTTTTTTGTTGCTTATATACCTTATTACTATTTGGAAATTCCCATCACCACCCCAAGGAGTCTAATTAACTTATACCTAAGCAATTAAGAGGGCAGAGATTTTTGACTGAAAAGGATAATCTGTTTACTCTGATAGTCTCCCAACTGTCTCCCACCTGCAAGTTCTATGAAACAGGCAAATTAGTGTCCTGTTTTCATTAACCATCCTTTGCAAGTCAGCAGGTCCTCATGCATAAACACATAAATTGCCTGTTCGGTGGTTGACAACAGAATCTTTGACTTCTCTTAGCATCAATTAGATGCTAGACACTTCTTTTAAGAAACTGTGTCAGTGACCACGATACACAGAGAGTAAAATAAGATGAAATTCCAAGCATACAGCAACTGGAAATTCTAAAGACAAACATAATAAAAAAGATATGACAATACAGCTTCAAGGAAAAACCACAACTTTGCACAAGACAAAATTACAGAATGTTAACAAAACCTGTGATGGACTTCATTTAACAGTTGAAAATTGAGTAAAAAAGCAATGCTAATTATGCATAGTACATCATCTGGTGGAAATAAGCATATTTCAAGTGGCCATGAAATATATGTAAAAATATGCTACATCTCGGAAAGAAAATTATTTAACAAGCTCAAGTTAAAAACCTACTTGTCATTACAGTTAATGTGCAAAAATAATGAAAGGCGCATGTTCAAAAGACAAGCTCAGTATTACCGAATCTCTCCTTTCCTCACGTAATTGCTTTGGGGATTTTTTTGTAACAGTTCCTGTTTTGTTCATGTGAAAAACGATGTGCATGTATGCTGCTGTATATTAAAAAACCCAGGAAAATATCAGTTCAGCTTCAAATACACATTTTCAATCCCTGGCTTTGACTCTTTGGCATCCCCGTCATGTACTGTTTTGATTCAATAATAGACTGTGCCATCACATCAGGTATTGCAGGTTAATTTTTGTCTGATTGCCACATTCTCTGCAAAAGGCATCTTTTACCTAGGCTGTCTACCAAGGAAACTAAAATGTGGACACATAAATTTTGATTATACAAATGTTTAGTCTGAAGTAACTGGTATGCCATTAAAAAATGGCCATACAGGCCAAAAAAATACCAAAATGATTTTCAGAAGTAATATTCCGTGGAAGTAAATTTCAAGCATCCAGAAGAAAGAAGCAAATCCATTGAACTATAGATTGTTATTGGATGCACAGTACAAAAATTACATTCCTGAGACAACAAGAATGTATAAAAAACCCAAACAAAACAACTCCCAACAAACAAACCCAATTTTCTTCAACTCGCCTTTAGCAAGCAACCCAAGAACTCTACCATTCTCACCTGAACAGTACAAAATTTCCCAGATATTCCCTCAACTGTTGGCAATAAACTATTACAAAAGTTAAATGCTGTTACAGTTATGCAGGCAACAGCAAAAAAACCCCAGAAAACCAAACCAAACCAAACAAACAAACAAAACAAAACAATCCCCCAAACCAACCCAAACAAAAAAAAACCCCGCAACAAATCAAAACAACAAACCTACTACTCTCACAGTTTCTATTTTCCATTGCAAAGTAAGATGATTTTAGGCAGAAAGTAAAACATTTCTTTTACTACCATATTTTAAGCCCAATAAATCTGACAACTACCAGTGGACAAGTTCTGAAATAAATATTTTAAAGACATGTAAAACCTGAAGGAAATATTTCAAATGCATGCTTTTGTGAAGCCTGTAAGTTGAAAAGAGTACTAAGGATAACTTTATAGATATTTGAGGTACACTCTAGTACAAGTGAGAAAGGAAATTTTTTGGCTGTTTTCAGAGTTCGTTTTAATAGAAATGCCTTTTTGAAATTGTAACTTAATGAACACATCAAAATCCTCTGTCTATTAGGATCCTCCTGGTTAGTACTATAACACTGTCCCTTAGTTTTCCCTGATTTTATTTATTCCAACACTACAATGTATAGAAAAAGAGGTAGATTTTACAACCTGTAAGTATGATAAATTTTAGAAGACCATCTGTAGACAAAATGTGGGCACTTAATGTTGACACTGTAAGTCCATCACAGCCCTGTGTTAGCAGACTGTGTGATTCTAACCTAAAATATTTCAATATAAGAATATAAAATTTTATTGATTGGAATCTAATTTGCTAGGGTAGGGAATGTATAGGGCCGTAGTCAGGAGTGGTGTCATAGGATGGATGAAGTATGAGAGTCCAAGATCTTTCACTTATGAGCCTTTGGACTGGAATAAGCATGATTCTCTAAAAAAAATCTTTGATACAGTGATTTCCATGTAACAATAAGAATGATAGATGATAGAGATGAAAACTTCCAAGTCTATGTTAAGACCTTTGCATGAAACTACTATTCAAGGTATTGTTTCAACTGTTTATTGAAGTTTTTAAAGGTTTTTTAGCTATGTGACCTGGCTTACGGGGGGCAGGGCTGTGGGAGCAGGAGACTAGTCCTGTTGTGGCAGGGACTGATGGCTCCAAAACATGGGAATGAGCCCTGGCCTATGGGCAGGTGTGGGAGAGACTCAGAGGAGGCCATTAAGGCTTATTAGTGCCCTTAGGGCCCTGACCATTGGTTACCCACTCAGAATAATGTGACCTAATTCAATAAAGCCTATGGGAAACCCTTATCAGTTGATTTGAATAAATTTAGGGTTGTAATTGCAGGGCTGCTCCAAGCACAGTAGAGATCTCTGCAAACAGGAACCACATTCTCTCATGATCCAAACAATCAGGGGTAATAAAGGACAGCAAATGCCCCTGCCCTTGGTGTGCTGTCTGACGTCCACTACTGCTTCAACATCAAGTAGATACTTATTGTCACCAACTGCACCTGTTTTCACAGAACAGAAAAACAGATGGGGAAAGTGTATTTTTAAAGTGACCTTGAGAATTACTGCCAGTAGTTTTCTTTAAAATTCTGTTACTTGGAGCTCTCTTGGCTATGTGTCTATTTAAAAGGCTGTAACTGTGCCATATGAGAGGTGTTCCCAGGTGATTTGATCTGAAACCTTTTCTTCCTGGTTACTGGTACTGATTTGACAGACTTTCAAGGAGGAAGCCAGATGCCCTTGCAGAGCAAATGTAAACCTTCACTGTTCTTTTGCTACAAATATGTTGGCCCTAGAAGCCATAGGTTCCACACCTATTGCATGCCCAGCTGGTGAAACAATTGGGTGGAAAAATTGGGTGGATCTCCAATTTAGGAAGGTAGTTATGTGAAGTATTTCGAGTTTTCTCACATTTGTCATGCCACCAGATAGGCAGGGTCAAATATGGTATAATTAAAGCTGTCTGATGTATAAATGGTGTCATGCCAGAATCAGTCCCAGAAAAGAGCACATAAATTAAGCAGTACCTCACTGACTTCAAATGTAACTGTGAAAGCATGCAAAGGATGAAGCTGTTGTGAAGCTATGGGAAGATACCTCTTTACTGAATTGCTACTTATCTGGCAAGAATGCTACCAAGTGTATGCTTGATTTTCTTCTGTCCTTCATGATGGCATACCAGTGATGAGATTGGCCTGAAATTACTGTAGTAGGTCTTTCATTTTCTGGAGAGTGGTAAGAGCACCCAGATATATGGATATATTTCCCTGAAACTTAAATGACACAAAAATGTGATTAAGGGCATATGGTAGGTTCTCTGCTTTCCTTCTGCTGGAGAAAAGAACACACTGGCTGAGCTTGGACTTCGTTATCACTGGACTATACTTGAAAAGGCAGTGAACTCCCAAGGAAAGCTGATTAGTGAAGGAGGGGAGAGATGACTGAACCATTGTTCTGCTTAACTGATTCTTGAAACAGATAAATTAGCTGCTGGAAAATCTGAGTAAAAGGAAACAGAAATGAGGAGAGAGTCGACACTGAAACTAAACTCAGAATCATAGAATCATGGAATGGTATGGGTTGGAAGGACTTTAAAGATCATTAAACTCCAACCCTCCTGGCATGGGCAGGGACACCTTACCCTAGATTTCTCTATTCTGGTCTTGAATACTTCCAGGGATTCAGCACTTACAGCCTCTCTGGGCAACAAGAAGTCCTTAGATGGGGCTAGATGTTAAATAAAATGCTAAGACCAGCTACTAGTCTAAAAAGTTGACCCAGGATCCAGCCAATGACTTTAAGGAAAGGAACTCTGCTGAGCTGACACTTTCTGGGAGGACTAGGAAACAGATCCTTTCCTGAGGTGAATGACTGTTCTTGGGGCTCCAGACTGTCCTCCAATTGACAGACATAAATTTACACATTCAATTAACATATGCACTGTCACAGATCTGTGGGGCTCCCTACAATGAAAGGATCATACATGTTCAGGTTACATATTGAGTACCTAAAGTAATATGTTGTGGAGATGTTTCCCTTTCTTATGAAGAGGTGAGAGAACAGTCCTCAGCACAGTATAATAAAGTGAGGCAGAATTTCATAAAGAAGTATCTTCAGAGACAATTATTGAAAGAATAATTACGAATAATTATTCTTAATGACCTACACATTATTTGTTGCAACTAGGTCTATAAATGCTACTATAATAATATTTATTTCTATAATTTAAATGCTAAATAAATAAATAATAAATACAGTATGAGACATTAGTTACAGAGTTATGGTATTATGGATGATGAGGTCCGTAGAGCTGGGATTGACTACTCACAAAATTTTGAGTAGCACAAACACTCGTGGAATAAAAGAATTAGATTAATGATAAGTGGCATAATCCTTCAGTGACACAGAGGTGGATGGGGACAGATGACAATGGGAAGCAAGCATGCTTGTAGCATTTATACAGGAAAGGTCCTAGGGAGATAGGTTTTGTATGAGAAAAGATAACAGAATTTTCAATATATATTTGCAAAAAGATATTCAAATAAAGTTGTGCAATTGTGAATTTGTCTGGGCATACATATACTGAGTGAATAGCTAGAACAGAGCAAGGCAGCTCGCATTTCCTCTTTTCCAGGAAATTACTTGTCCCTTACAGTAACTACTATCTATTCACTGTGAACAAACAGGGGTCCAAAGTCCCTGTACATGCCAAACTATTAATGAGGACTTCAAATATAAAATATGTGCAATAGTAATGTGTTCCAATACAGGTGACAACCAAGGAGTTGTCACCTTGTGTGATGCAGCTGAAGTTTTAGTCCATGTAAACCAGAAAATTCTACATTACAGCTGTGGGATAAAACTGCTTGGAATTATCATAGCCTACATAAATCTTACTAGTTATCACAGTCCTCTGAAAACAAAAAACCTACTTCCTTTTCTTCCTTTTCCCCATTCTTAGCATATTCTTCTCTTGCCTAGAGAAAGTAAAACCTAGACTGAAGCTAATCAGAAACCAGTCCCATTATATCTATTTGTTGGTCAGTCTCTGCACTTTCCATTATTCTTTCCTTTTTTTCAAAGTTGTCTGAACCATCTGCTAGGTTGTTATCACCAGCCCTGTCTTGAAATAGATCTCTACTTTAATGTCTTCAAGCTTCTAATGAAATGGGCGTAATAAAGACACTAGTATCAACCACATCAGTCCTTTCAGCGTTTTTTCCTAATGGTGAGATGAAACCTGCTGAATAAAAGGAAAGAGCTACATGCAGAATACATGAATATGCTTATAGTCCCAATCCTATAATGAGTAAATTCTGTCCCTGACTTCAGTATTCAGAGAGATCCTGAATTTAGACAAGCTCACTAAAAGAAGATGCTTGCAGGAGAAGAGCATAATGAAAGTTTACCAACAGCTAAATTAACCATTAACAACTGTCAATGCCTGTAGCTCCCTATGTTTTATCAATGTCTACAGCTGTGTGTAAGTACTGCTGAAAGCCGTATTTAAAGATTAGCCTGCTCTGTATGCACAGGATGAATTATTACCCAAAGTGATAATCAACAGTCCTAAAAAAGGAAAACTGTTTTCTGGGCTTCCTCTTTACAGAGCTATGAAACATATTCTTTCATTTGAACTGGTAAGAATATTTCCCTCACTTCCTCTTTCTAGCTTCATTTCAAGGTCACCTCTACTTGAAAAAAATCAGCAGTAATAAAATATCAAATTGTGTTTATATGTGAAGCAATGCAGAGAAGATTTAGAATAAAAATTGATAAAAATTAATATGAATTAAATGAGCTGTGAAAAAAGGTCTGCGGGATAAAATCTTTAATATTTGTTACAAATAAGAACAAATTATCTACAGAAAAGAACCAAGAAATTGTTAAAGATTATCAAGGAAAAATTATTTACATTTCATTTATGGGAATTTAATTTTATAAACTGGACAATCCACTTCAATCAAGTCTGCCATCAAATACTTTGAAATAATACAATTTGACAATCTGGGTACAGTAGTTAATCATTAAAAATTAGCCACATGATTGTGAACTTCAAATTACTGAATTATTATTTTATAAATAAGAGATCCTAAAAATGGGAAAAACTGACCTGAATAAAATAGTCTGCAGACAAAGTTAAAAAATGTCAAATCTGGAAACAAAAGTTTTCTGTTTTGACTTGTTAAAGACATAGCAGTGGATAGTTGACATTATATTCATGTCTAGGAAATATATTAACTGGGAAGTGTGTTTTTTATGATGATCACTGCCAGATCCAGTAACCAAAATTTCAAATTATAATCAGTTGCCAGCCAAGGCAGCAGAAGTAGGTGACATTGCCCTCTGCTTTCTCTCCCACTGGAATATTGCTATCCCAGATGAAGCTTCATGGAAGGGGTGCGGTTTGCTCTGTCCTTCACTGACACCCTAGAAGACAGCAAAGATTTCTAGTCCTTTCTAGCATCTGCAACTCATGGTGTGACACAAACACGGTTTTCCAACACAGTTGTCAGAACACTTAATTTACACTTTGGCTCTGTGTGCATCAGAAAAGAAAGAAACCTATATATCACATGGGCATAGAGAACCCAACAAAACAGAGAGAAATGATAAATAGAAAAATGATAATGATAAATAGATAAATAGAATGATAAACAGAAAATATAAGCAGGCAGAATAGGTGCATGAAAAGAATAATCTAGGTAAAAAAGGTGTCAGTAAATATTTAATTTAACCATAGTAACTTCAGGGCTTCACTGTGAGTTAGACTATGTGATAAAAGAGATGCAAAGGCAACAATATTATAAACAGATAATTTTATCTTCTCTAGAAGATATCCCAAATATTCCTCATTCATTATAAAATTAAACTGTCATATCTTGTAATGACTTGGAGAAATCAAACTAGAAACATCTCAGTGTTGAGCACTGTGCAAGTTTGACTTTCTTTGAAGTGCACTTGAGTTTAATTAGAACATAAACTTCAAAGAGTTCACCATCTGACTGCCTATTGTGAAAACAGGCCAAAAGGCTTTTCACCATCAATTTATAAACTTCATCTCCCAAATCCCTGGGACTTCGTGGTCACATTTCTAATCAGTAGAGTAAAATGTGGGAACAAATCTGCTAAACATCCAGCAGCTACATCACAAAAAGGGTAGACTTAAATTCTTAGCTGTTATTCGAGAATAATTTTTGCCATTTTCCCTTGTCACTTCTTTCATTACAACTTAATTATTTCAAGATCATTTTGACTGCATGTCTACAGAATCCTGCTGACTCATTGGTCACAACCAGCCTCAAATAGCAGCATGCCATGACTTGTAAGTTTTATTAGTACTAATGAGATGTGAGTATGTAATTGAATTATTGTTAGTGTCTCATGGTCAGACCCCTGTAAAAAATACATTCTGAAAATGATGACAAGAAGGTGACATTCCAGTCTGTTGTAGTATTTCTACATTCTACATTTACCAAATAAATGTCCAGAATTTACCAAATAAAATTCCATTGAACCAGAATAAGATCAACATTCAGATAATAATAGTTTCAAGTGAAAAAACCCAACATATTACCACACAGTAACTTAAAATCATTTTAACACAAGGTGAAATGGGAATAAATCCATGCCTGAAATCTTATATGAAAATGCAGAGTTTCATGTTTAATACTAACAAATGTGCTGCAAGGAAATTATGTATTCAGTACTGGTTGTCTTGCTGTTTTCCTGATCTTGTCAAGTAATTTTATGCACATTTTGTTTTAAAATTTTAAAGATGTTCTCTGAGCATCACATGAAGACTGGATGGTAATAAATAGTTGCTGGTATTTTATTTTTTAAAAGAACCTACACTATGACTGTCAATTTATTCTACTTTTTGTGATTTGGAGGGAACTCATCAAAGAAGAAAAAAATAGATTTTTGTCATAATATTCTTTACTGTAAGCTTTTTTTGGTGTTACTTCCAAATTATGTAAGATAGTTCTGTCATCTTGCATCTAAGCTAATGTTTCAGAAGAAAGCCTGGTAAAACTTTCCAAGCATCAAATGCTTCTGAATCTAAATCAAAGCTAAACAGATGCCATCAGAACAAAGAAAATTTTAATTCTGCTCTTCAAAATATCCTGAATATGGGGAACCAAACTAAGTATTCTACATTGGACTTTATAACAAAAACATTCTACGATTTTGTTAAAATTCTCTTATTGTACAGAAGTAGAGATTTCAGTCAGGTTTTTTGCCTCATCAGAACTAAAATATAAATTATAGAAATATTCTACCTTAATCAAAATAACAAGAATATATATGAAATGTAATCTCAAGTTAAATGAGCAGAGTCCTGGAAGTTCAGTTACATAAGTCAAATTGTAACAGACATACTTGTATGCTAAATTTGCCTAAAAATACAAATAACAATGGCTCTCTCACTGTGCAAGACCTTGTAATGTAACTCCTTTTTCAAGTTGCTGCATGTTTTTCCTATCTGAAAAATAGGTGCCATAGTCCTCTGTTAGACTATGAAATCTACTACTGTCAGAAATAAAAGAGAGACCAGCAGTTGTAGCCATTTCCATGTTTTGGGTGAAAACCTGTAATGTTCAAAAATACTATTTTTATCATAGTTCATTATTTTCTAATACATCTTGACTCAAGTGACTGCTCTCCCAGCTGTGAAATCTATGCTGGCTGACACCTCTTCTGCCTCTCAATCCCATTAGCACGTGCCCATATTGCAAACAGAAATTAAATATTAATTCCTTTTCATGTCACCCCTTTGGCATATCTTGCATACCTCTGCCCTCTCCCACAACATTCTAATTGCCATAGCAGCATATCTTACACTTTGGGAAACACTATCAAACTCCAACGCAGATTGCAGCAAAATATTCTTCACTGCAGAGCAAGTAAGCCTGTTTTTTAAAAAAAGCACAGTACATATATATAAATGCATGGAGTTTCTTTTTACTCACAAGAGGCTCTGCCATGATGATGCGAATCTTGCGTTCAGCCAGAGTAGTGAAGTTAACAAACAAGCTCTTCAGGACATATTCTCCTGGTTTACTGTCGGGGTCAATGCTGATGGGCAGCATGGTTGGAGGTCCTTTTTCTCTCTGTGTACCAGAAACCGGAGGGACAGGTGGCTTGATATATCCGTTACCAACTGGAGAAGCTGAAAGGGAGAAGAGACACATTTACTTCTGGGTAATTCAACATGGTTTAACTTTCATAGAGCACCTCAACAGCTCACTACACTGCCAAAGCAAAATGGGAGACTAACTGCTAATCAAAGAAATATATAATACATTGATATAACTCCCATGGAACCATAGGTAAAATACACATTACCTAACTGGAAGAAGAAATCAAAGACCAAATCTTTTATGCTAAAATTGAGTGGTGTTTACTATGCTGTGCATACTCAATCCTCTTTTTTTTTTTTTTACATGGTAAGACTTGCTGACACCTAACTGAAAAACATCCTCAGTTTTTATCTTTTGCATGCAAGTCAGACCTGTAACTCAGTTGCCAAGTAGCAAAAATTTATTCTTAATTGCTATTCAAACTTAAACCGTTTTGCAAGGTTTAGCTTTGCAAAAGTTAGGAGTCTGGTCTTTTGACTATGCTGATTTGTAAAGGGTCTTATTCTTCCTGTAATCTATACTGAGGTCCATCAAGAATGACTCAAGAAACAACATACATGTTACCAGTCTAAATCTTACATGAAGAGTCAGACATGGAATGTTTTCCATGGCCAAAAAATACAGTAATTTCACGAGTATAAGCTGCACCCTTTTGACTAAAATTTTGGTCCAAACCTGGAAGTGTAGCTTATACTCCGGAGTGATCAATATATGAATGAAGTTCAGAAATTTGCCAACCCGGAAGTGTGAGCCCACAGCAGCCCTGAGCCGAGTCGGAGTCCGCCTGGCTCTGGCAGCGGTAGGGCAGCACTGAGTGGCAGCTGCCTGGCCCCAGCGGTGCCAGGGCAGCCCCGCGCCAAGCGGCAGCCAGCCGGCCCTGGTGGTGGGGCAGCGCCAAGCCGAGCCCACACGGCCCCGGTGGTGGTGGGGCAGCACCGAGCCGAGTTCGCCCAGCCCTGAGTCGAGCCAGTAAACCCACAATCCCGTGATTCTGTTACTAATTGGCAACTTTGTGAAAGTTGCACGTGGATCCTCACTGCGAATGAAAGTGTGGCTAATAATCCGGTGTGGCTTATATATGGACAAAGAACGAAAAGTCGCCGACACCCGGACATGCGGCTTATATTAATGAAATTACTAATTACACATTAGCTTTCCTGAAGGTACCAAACCCTACAGTTTCATCTGGCACTTTTGAGATTACACCTGGTGTGTTTCGTTCAGTTTTGTGCTCTCCCATACAAGAATGACATTGCTCTTCTGAAGCAAGGCCAAGAGAGGACCATAAAGATGGTCAGGGGTTTGCTAGATTAGTAAAGGCTGAGAGTGCTGGACTCTTTAGCACTCTTTAGCTACCTAATCGAGTATTGCAAAGATGCCGAGGAACTAGATTCTTCTTTGAGCTGAGGATGACAGAACAAGAGGCAACAGACACTAGTCTGAATGTGGGAAATTTCTATTAGATATATAGAAATAATTTCCACTGTAAGAGGGTGATCAAACATGGATACATGTTTTCCAGATATACAGCAGAAACTCCACTTTTGGAGACACTTGAAAGTTGACCAGACAAGGTCGTGAGAAACATTCCCTAACTCATGAGCAACCTGGGGTTGGACTAATCAACCACTAGGGTGATCTACCACCAATCTAAATTATCCTGTGATTGAATTCCCCATAATGAGTATCAAGATATTGTATGCTAGACTGAACTCTACTTGCTGTTTTTCTGTGAATGAAGGAAAAATAGACGGAAGCACTTCAAATGCTACCATTTCACACATAAAATTTACAACCCCAGATCCTCAGGGCTCATCTCTTATTGGCAATGAAAGTCATGTTTGGTTTTCAGGGAGGTACTGGTAGCATCCTCTCTCTGTTAGTTTTGCCAGCGACTTTAAAAATAGCAAATTCAGAAACACTGGCAAGACCAGCCATTATCCACTCTGAATGTAATAAAAGTGTCGCAATGCCCATGAGTGCTACTGGTGATTGGGACAGAGATGCTTTAATGCAATACAAACCATGGAAACACTGTGAACTAAAACCATTACAGCACTTCCCTATAGCACTGCACTCCAGAGTGTTACATTTTGTGTCTCATCCAAGTTGCAAAGAAAGAAAGAAAGAGAGAAAGAAAAATGAACTACAATGATGGTTGTCTCACATCTAACACCTTTAGTCTGTTCCTTTGAGGAACAGAATTGCAAGTGTTACTGAAATTAATTGTCAATTATTAGTGATATATGATTGTTTTAAGGATAAATTAGATTTTTGATCCTTCCTGTGGACTTTAAGACTTCATTGCTGAACAGAAAAAAATAAAAATTTAAAAGAAGAAACTTTATGGTTTGAGAGTATTTAAATCAGAACTCAAAGTTACACACTGAAAAACAAAAAGGATCTGCTAGAGAAAAGAGAACGTTTTCCTTTAGAAAAATCAGTTTAGAATTTCCTATATGACAATAATAGAAGACAAAAATGCTCCTCTTCATGTAGCTATTATTCTGCAAGCATAACAAAGCTATACTTTTCTTTGAAAATAACCCCTCACTGGCGAGGTGCAGCATCACTCTTCAGCACAGCAGCAGCACTTCTCCCACTGCAACAGATGTTTCCTGCTAGATTTGTTTCCTGCAGTTTCACTTGATTTTTGAGGGCAAAAGCATTATAATGGAATCTTCCTGGCATTAGGACTCTTTGCATAATACAAAGTATATAAAACAGCCCTACATTTATATTACATAAAATTGTTCTAAAAATGCACTTTTGTTCTCAATAATAATCTACTTCAAAGTACTGAAAAAAGTGCCACCAGAGAAGAGTGTAAATGCTACTGCTCTTCTGTCATCACCTAGGCTCTCTTAAAACTTAAACATGAAGACAGTGGGATGCAAAGGATCAGATGCAAATTTTTATGGGCTATCAAATACACCCAGCAACGGAAATCTCTCCACAAATAGTTTTAGGATGGAGTCAGACAATATTTTTACAATTAGGAATATATTTGCCAAATGTGTGGTTTTGACCGGTTCACATCTACCCATGAAATCATCTTGATCTCCAAGTGCTCAGTCAGGAGAATTTTTTGGCAAGCAGGATTGAAGGGAGGCAGGCAGGTCGTGTGTGAGAGCAGGTACGCTCCACGTCCTGGTCAAATTAAGTTTAAAAAGCCTTAGCCATGCTACCTGGGAGCTGCCACCCTAATCTTCAATCACCGTAGCATTCAGCCAGGATTCTGAGACTGGAATTTAAATCCACATAGTCATTGTTAGCAGGAAGCCTTTTAACAATGATTCTGTTACGTCTGTGACACAGGTGGATTTAAATTTTTTTTCAGACATCTAACTGAAAAATCACATATTTGCACACTGTAATAGTGGAATGTAATTGTCTGTGAGATTTGCCAGTGCAGCAAAAAGTTTTATTCTAGTTCTTCTCGGAAATAAAGAACTTTTCAGCCTTACCCCAAATACAGAAAAAAAGCACATCCTGGGGGTTAACATCTATCATTACTACAGCAATTACAGCAGTTAAGAGAAATGACTGACATATGACATTGATTTAGTTCAATTTTTTAAAATACCATTTTGTAGCTGTTAACTCCATTTAAGCATCTTTAGTCCAAAAGCTAACACTGCCAATACTCTGAAGGTCTGGGGTTGATCATGAACTATTATATTTAGGTTTGGCTTTCTAAGGCATCTTTCCAGCTTCATTAGCTCCAGCATTTGCATATGTTTGATATTTGCATTGCAAAAATCTGGCCCAGTGACAAGACTGTCACTGATACCTATACTGATAACGCATGAGCTCTAACAATATGGCTTTTATGCCTAGACCGACAGCCTTATAAAGATCACCAAAAAAAAGTTGCCTCTGAGACATAAAATTAGAAATCAAGAACTCAAAATTTAAGAAGTAGCTGCATTCAAGTCATCCCTGGTTGGTCGCTTTGTGTTGACACATTATAATGGGAACCTTAGAAACAGCAATAAAAAAGATGTGCTCAGTTTTGTCATCTACACCAGTGAAACACTCCCTCATAATTTTAATATGAGAAATCACCATGTATAGCTTTTGTGGGTTCATGCAGTTCATGGAGAAGATATATGGAGGGAGGTAGGTGGAAGGAAGGAGTTATACTTGAGACACTGATTTCCTTAACAAATTTAGTTTTTTCTGCCTGATTTCAAAATAGTAAATGCTATACAAAGAGAAGTACCAGAAGTGACCACAGAAGCATTTAGTTTGAATGTCTACATATTGTAAGGTATTACACAAGTACTGAATTAAGCTAAACCCTTTACCTAGAGAAAAGTAGCTCATCCCCAAAGAGAATGAATGGTGATGCACATGGAGGAGACCATGGTAACCCTGGTGCCCAAGGACTCTGCCATAGCAGAGAATCTACAGATCAAGTTTAGAAAGTTGTATACATATTTAAAGCTCCTGTATTATGAAAATCTGTAACAAAGTTTAACCATGTTAGATCAACTATAAAATGTCTGTACCATTTGGGGGTGTAATTCTGTCTGAAGCATCTTTTCTTGTTTCTAACATGGTCCTTTATTTTTCTACTAAATGTGCAATAAGCTGTATTTCAAATTATACTCTTATCCCACAGAGCATTTTCGTTTAGCGCAGGCTATAACCATATTATTTTCTCAATTTTATGTATTTTTAAAATAATTAAAGACAAGGAATAAATATGGAAGTATCAGTGAAATATCACACATGGTTGTCACCACAACCATACCCTACAGCTACAGAAAGGCCTCCTGACGTAAAATCACTGCTAGATTTTTCCATGTATTGATCATTTCCCTGATCAGAAAAACAGCTGTAAAAAAGCATAGTAGTTCTAGTGCAACACACGATCAAAAGCTGATACTGGGGATGAGTACAAAATTAAATGATCATAAGAGAGCCCCTGCTACGATCTGCACTGAAGGTATGTTTCTTAGAGCTGCAAGATTAATCAAAACAACTGAACGATCATAATGCACAAGCCAAGAATCTGTGCTACACTGAATATAACTTCAGCCATACAGTTACTGAATTTTCAGTATCTTTAAGCAGAAAAGCAGAGGTTGCATTTTTTTAGTAAACTGTGTCAAATTTACACTTTAGCAACAATGAACAAACCAGTAAGACAAACGCAAACATCTATTTACAGTATTTTCATACCTACCGAGCCCCTTTATAAAGCCGATCACGCTGGATTTTCTCCAACATGCTACTGTAATATCCATGAGCCTGTGAATACCTGAAATGTTCCACTCCTTCAGTTAGAAAAGTTAGAATCCTTTTCTAACTAAAATTGAAAGATAAATTAGTTGTTTCATAATCCTGTTTCACACTTCCTCACTGCTTGTGAGGAAGACATTTCCTCCAGTTTCTTGGTATTGTTTCTCAATAGACAAATGCTGAAGACCTGCAATGTGTGAGCTAGAGCAGGCCTGCAGATCAGCTCAGCCTTTCCATAACCAAAGGGGTAATTTTTAGCTTCAGCATATGATGATGACCACTCACAGAGTGGCTGCACGTCTATATTTATCCACAAGTACATACTATGCTGACAGATTAGTGAAACTACTTCAGGCACTCCAAGAACATGAGACAGGATAATGGAGTTCGACAAAAACAAACCACACATATCAAACACATGTATTATCATACAATCCAAGCTAAAAGCAATTAGCATAGAAATGTGAAGCACAGTGACAACACAGGATGGGTTTTTGTTTTGTAACTGAAGTCTTTTGGCCAAAAGTACATACAGTCTAAATGCCTTACGATAACGCCAACTCAGTATCTCTTCTTTTCCCATGCCAAGAAACAGTGAGGAACCACATATCCTTAAGAATAACTGTACATTTGCTGTAGTCTTGAAAAATTTGCTTTGCTTTAAAAGAGTAATTATAATATTAAAAGGAAAATATTAAATAAAGCATGAAGAATTTAATTTACAAGGTTGCCACAAAAGGCTGTTTTTTCACCTTCTGAAGGAGAACTTTCCAAATTTATTCAAGTTTGATAGACAGAGAATAAAAAAAAGAAACTTTTGCTGAAAGAAACAAACTAAAGCAGATCCATTTTTATCTCGGTGAAATAAATTGCAAGATTCCCAAGGAAAATATTATTCCAGTGTGTTAGTAAGATGCACCAATAGCACTATTTTAATGTAAACATTATTTTCATAATTAATTTGCGTGTGTCCAGTTCTGAGCCCCTCAGTTTAGGAAGGACGTTGAGATTCTCGAGTGAATCTAGAGAAGTAAACAAGGCTGGTGAGTGGATTGGAACACAAGCCCTGTGAGGAACGGCTGAGAGTGCTGGGATTGTTTAGTCTGGAGAAAAGGAGACTCAGAGGTGACCTTAGCACTCTCCACAACTTCCTGAAAGGTGGCTGTGGTCAGCTGGGAGGTGTGACTATTCTCCCACACAGCAACTGACAGAATGAGAGGACACAGTCCTAAGCTGCACCAAGGGAAATTTAGGTTGGATGTTAGAAAGAAGTTCTTCATCAAAAGAGTGACTGGGCAATGGAATCGTTGGCCCAGGAAGGTGCTGGAGTCACCGTCCCTGGATGTATTTAAAAAAGGACTGGATGTGGCACTCAGTGCCTTGGTTTAGTTGATGAGGAGGTGTCAGGTCATTGGTTAGACTTGATGATCTTAAAGGTCTTTTCCAACCTAGTTAATTCTGTGATGCAGTGAAATCTCAGCAAACATGTATTCTAAAATTCTAGACTCTGAAGACTGTCTAAAACTGTTCAGGCAACTACTGGAGAAGACAATCAGTCATTTTGTACAGTTGCTCAACACAAGAACATGACATAAAATTATCCCAACTCATCCTGACATTCAAAAGCCTGTTTAACCCAAATACAGGATTCTTCAGCAAGAGCTTCTTTCGTTGACCAATTACATAGACAGTCTGTGATGCAACAAAGATAAAAACCAAACAATTACATGCAAAACAAAAGTCTGGAAATCCTTATGCCAGAGCAAGTACTAGTCTAGAAGATAAAATAGAGAAGAGACAGTAGGTTCAGCAGGGAAAAGTACAACAGAAATTCAAGATTCTGGAGCAAAACAGTTCATCTGGAAAACAAGTTTAAAGAGAATAGATTTGGGAGGATATCCAATAAGGCGTTGAGATGACCTCAGATCTCCAAAATGGATATCATCAAATACTTGATTATGCTGAAACTATAAGGGAGAAAAGGCTAATTTATACATCTCAGATTCCTTAATTTCTTTAAAGAGACATGCCTCAGGAGATTCATTTGTGTAAACCGGCATGGGGAAGAGAAAGGAAGAAAGCTTCCATAATAAAGGCACTCCAGGACTTGGTTACTGATTTACCCAAGATAAGATCAATATTTTAAATTATTTCTGACTGAGTACTTAGCGAAAAAAATGCTATTGCCAGGTTTAGATATGATTATCCCACTCCTTTCACAGTACTTGTGGAGCTACAAAAGACCAGTTCCAAATCCTGTAGACTTGGTTAGGCAATTTTTGTCCAAACCTCCTATTCCTTTCACTGTAATAGGAGAATTCACAAATTTCATGTGAACTCAAGGAACAGCAAAGACAGAAAACAGGAGACAAATTAATTATTACATCCACTAAGAAGTGGAAGAATTGACAATAATGCGTAAGCTTTGGCCAATCCAACTACTTTACCCAAGGAAAAGGAGACTTGAATGTTGTATGTGTGTGTGTGTCTGTGTGTGCATATGTTTGCCATTCTTGAATTTATTTTCAGTATCTTATTAAAAAAAGGCCTGAAACAGACCATGTGGTATTCTCAGTGACACTGAACATCTTGGGACATAAGGCTAATTCCTTGTAGCAAACTCATTCAGCCCTTCCCTCAATCCAAGAGTGGACAACAATTTGCAGAAATGAAGTCTAAGAACCTGCCCCAGATGTGATCATTTTTTAACAATCAGATCTAATCCTCCACAGGATAGAAACAAAATGCAACCTGGAAATAAATATATGGTCACTCAGTAGGCCTTATGGATGCTAAAATAGCACGTGTGGGAAATGCTCTTCTCTGCACATCTACAAAGAGCACATACATTCATTCCACTCAGAGATGCTTATGAAGCAGCCATCTTCTGTGATGGACCCCACCAGGAAATAAGTTTAATATAGATCCCTTTTCCCAAACTTGGGGAAAACATTAAAACAGTCCTTACATGACTGTAAGATATAGACAGGTCTTATTTGAGATTGATCTGGTGAAGTGCCTGTTAGCTTTGAAGCCAAAGGTTCTTGTTTAACCTAGAACCTTGGAAAGAATAAAACTCTTGGTTTGGCTTTATTAGCCTCTAGCAACCTTCTGGTCCAGTTGATGGCAGGTAAGTGTTAAGCTTTGTAATCCTCAGAGGAGTACTGCAATTCCCTGCAAGAGAGGGGTAATTGATGTGAGAGCCTGTAGAGGAAAGCAGTGAGTGGAACACATTTTCTTCCCTTGCATGTGCAGAGGATTCAAGAACGATGACTACCAAAACAAATAAACAAACAGGAAATCCTGTCACATGTGTCCATTGACTTTTTAAGGGTCTTTTCACTGACTTGGATAAGTATCCTGTTAAATATAGACTTTCCCCTCTCTTTCTCCTAACTGGCAGGTCAGGGGGTTGAGTAGCTTAACAGAGCTCTCTAGGTTCTTATCTCAGATTCTTGCAAGACATGTGAGTGAGGCAGGAAAGCAATTCTCCTTCCCTCTCATTCTCTTTGCTCACCATCTATTTTTCTGCTTCTTTTTCTTTAAATCATTTTCTTGTTTACATATACCACTGTGCTGGAGATAAGTGGGAATGTATACATGTAACACAAAGATTTTTGACTGCACCAATTCTAGAAATTGCTTGGTTTATTATGAGATTAAAGACTGAAAACACTAAATGACATGGAAAATCTTGCGGAAAATCTAAAATTTTCACATTTGTGTGTTTTATTTAGGGGTGACTTCTCACTAAAGGAAATACCTTTCTTGCTTCTGATAGGACCCAAATCAAACAAAAATACTTCTCAGTTTCTGTGTTTTATATGGTATTGACATGCTGCCTCTTTGAAGGCTGACTTGAGAATAACAATATACTTTCAAAAGATTTCAAAATCTTGGTATCTTTTCTACGTAACTTCACAAGGTTGTTTTTTACCTTTTCCAGTTATTCAAACAGAAAAAAAAAACCTCCAAAGACGGGTGAAAAGATATTTTCAGAGGAGTAATTGTTGGGTTTATTTCTAAAAAAATTAAAACAGAGACAAGGTTTATTTCTGAAGCGACACTAGAATTTCCTTGAGCTCAAACAGAACTTAAAAAGAATTTGATTTTTGAATAAAGACATTCATACTCTTTTACACTTTTTTCAGGTACTAGGGCAAAGAGGCTAAGCTCCACTTTGGTTTTGTTGGAGAAGAAAATAGTCTCCTATGAGATTTTCAGACAGACATTTTGTTGCATTTGCTTTCCTTTTCAGAGACAAGGAGATGAAGATATTCCTGTCATTTTGTGGCTGATGGGTGTTAGCAGAAGAATTATTTTTAGGGAACTTGGGAAAAGGCCAAGGAAGTACAAGGCTAAAAGAGCCAAAAGAGAAGGAATTGTTAATTCCAGAAGAGGGACTGACTTGCAAGCAGGGAGGATGTGAACTATATCTTCTTTCCCTATTGTGCAGATTTCGGTCAGGGTAGAGTTAATTTACTTTTCCTTTTCTACTTAAATGTTCTGTAATACAACTGAGAGTCTGGATAAAATAGAATTTTGAAAATATATTTAAACCATTTATTTTTTACCAGAGAGAGACATTAAATGCCTGCATCTCAGTCCTCTTCCAATTTCAGTAGCTACCTCAGATGTTAGAATTGGAACCATCCCTGAATTTTTGTTGTCTGTTCACACTTGCTCTTCCAAACTACTGGCATGTTGGATCATGCTGTTAAAAACTCCTTTCACTGGAATGAAACAGCATATTGCTTGTGGATGACGTGTCTTCTGTGCAATGTACACATGTGTATGAAAACCTGAGTGTTGTGATGCAAACAAGCAGTACTTTATTACCAATGTCTAAGGGTTGGTTTCCTCCAGCTTTGTTTATTTCATTCCATAATAAAGATGTCATGTCTAGTTATGTTTCAAAGTGTAGTACTACTAAGGAAAATTTTTAAAACTATACTTGCTTTCTTATATCTTCTGGTGCACTTCATCTACTATATGGGTGCCTTTTAGGGAAAGTTACAAATTTAGCCACCCACCAACCAAATATCAAACTTAATCTAGCCATCCAGACTCTGGGCAAATTGAGACCGACATTTCTAGGTGATCCATCAAACCTTTCTTAGATCCTTATCTTAAGACAGAATAAATCACTTTCTAGAGGTGCCTATCATTCATTCAGTGACTACTGAAAGAGAACTGACAATGAAGATACCCAAAGTTATTAAGTGATGATTCTCACTCTTAAATCTGTAGACTCTTCAAGAGCACCTTGTATAGACTAAACTGCACTGTGGTGCATTTTAGCTGCTGCTGGCTCAAATTCTTGTCCTTGCTTGTGTGGGTGGAAAATGGCATAACACCAGCAGTAAACCAAGCCACAAGCTGGATCTGTGGACTGGCAAGTTAAACCATCACAAACCAAGAATTTCACAAAATTTTGAGAAGCTTTCTGTGATGACACCCTAGGAGGGATTTTTCTGAATAAAGACTAACATGAGAGAGACTTCAATTCATGTTTCCCTCTACAGTGGAGCACACAAAGTAATATTTATACAAAGAAAAAAATTTGCAGCCAAAATCTGGATTAATATTTGCTATCAATCCCCTACTGTATGTCTGATTGAATCACTACTATCATTACTTAACACTGACAGCAGCAGCACACTCATAACATTTTCTATCTTCCATATTCAGTGCTACCTGGTCTCTTTGCTTACAGCCATCTTTTATTAGCCACAGACCATTGTGATGCCATTGTATCTAATAACCCTTTATTACATACATTAGCAATTCTTTGAAAGTGGGTTCATTTACTCCTTAGCCACAAACCTAAATGCAAATGCAAATACAAATGTTTGCTGCTTTGGTAGACTGTGGCTCCAGGATATAAATACTTTTTATGGTGACTGAAATACAAGATAATGTATTCTACCATCCACATGAGCTCAGTTAAGGCTTCTGAAAATTTGGCTCGAGTGCAGCTGCCCACTGAGAAACTTTCACTTGAAAAGCTAAGTGGAGTGCATGGAATTTAGTTGCTGTCCCAGGGACCTTCTGCATGACCAGTCAGTTGCAAATTCCTAATGCAACATGGACAGGACATTGCTCTCATGCTGGGCCATGACTGAAAACTCCTTCCATGCATTGAAATGTCTAAATGTTTTGGAATGCCATAATTTTGTTATTAAATTTAGAGAGGAACAGGCACCTATAGAGATGAACTCTGTGTAATTTAATTACAAAAATAAAGAAAGAATCCTAGGGTTCACATAGGATTTTTCAAATAAACAGCTTAAACTCTGGAAAAACATAGTAATTCATTAGGAAAACCAAAGAGCCTGATGAAATCTGAAAACAATAAAAATATGCTTTTTATAGTATATTCAAAGAGAAATTCAGTATTCCTGAGGGCTGGGACAAAATCAATGTTGTATCAGATTTTCTCAAGTGTGAGCAAGGGCAATCCAGGCAAACCACAGCACAGTTGGCTTGAGACTCATCCTGGAGTGGCTGCATTTGATTAATAAAGAACCAAAGTATGATAATACAATGCCATAACCATAGGTTTATCGAAAATAAATTTTATTAAATTAACTATATCTTTTAATGATATTATAAATTTGGTTAGCAAGGTTGAAAGTGTAGTCCTACATTTCTGCTTGGCAATTGGATTGATATTTTACCAAACTGTAAAATCAACATTTATAACCAATATAGATTAAAAGATAGGTAACATCTATAAACTAAGGAAGAATCATACTGTAATGAATGTACTTCTAGTGGTTCTGTACTATTTATCATTACTGTAAATGACATAAAAGAAAAACTTCTCTATAAAGTTTACAAGCAAAATAAAAATTAAAAGTGGCAGACAGAAAAAAATAGCAAAAAAAAGAGTCTTTCTACTCTGAATACCATTTGAAACTTAAATGAGCAAATAATACATGAGATATTAATTTTAACCTATGGAGGATTGCATAGCCAGAAACAAGGCCACACAGACAGAAGGCAGCTTTCTCTTCCTGGGAAACACTGATGATGAAAAAAGGCCTGAGACCAGGATGACTAATATGTTGGAAACAGGCAGCTATTCTTGTGACCTGAAGAGCTATGGAGAGCCTTTTCAAGCAGTATGAAAAAAAGCAAAAGCAGGAAAGCCCTACTGTTTCATTGTCAGGGGCTCTGCCACCACTGCTGGATGCCCAGTCCTGCGCTGGTGTCTGCAGCTTGAGAAAAGGCACTGGTGAAGCAGAGAACATTCGGGAAAGGTGAAAAATAACCCACACTGCAAAAGTTGCCTTGAAGTTTAGTTTAGTTGGATCATGAGAAAGTGACATCATCATATCCTCTGATGGCAGAAATTTGCACTTATTGTTCCTACAATGGCACTTATTTGCAAAACTTATTTAATGGAACCACTTACCACCAAATGCCTTTTATAGACAGCACAGACACTCAAAGCAGCTCATCTGAACTGTACCCCCCAACCTCTTCACTAGCTATCCAGAAAACCAGGCTTGATTGTGTAAGATTTAAAATATAAATAGTAAGGATCCCTGAAAAGTAGATGAGATGATTTCTGTGCCCATTAAGCATGAATATCAGGAATAGAAATTTGCTAAGAGACAGCATTTTGTTCATTAACATCCAATGTCTGGAATTTTAGACTAGACAAATGTATTAAAGAAGTTAAACACAAAGAGAGGAAAATTAACTGCCAGAATGCTATTAAGTCTGGTGCTGATTCTTCCATTACTGTGAATTTTAAATTAAGATTTTTTTAAGATGTGCTTTGTCTCAAACAGAAATTAATTCAGAGAAGCCATAAAGCCTGTTCTATGCAGAGCACAGATTGGATGACACAATGTTTTTTCTGATTGTATAATTTATGACTTGTTGAATATATTAGTAGAAAACATAGTTCTGAGAACAATCTCTCATTGGTAAAGCTAGGATACAGATGTTATAAAAGGATTCTTCTTTCTCTAATCATGATAACATCAAGAAGCAGAAGTCTGAATTCCTATCAGTACTTGATTTCTCTTTGTACATCCAGGTACAAATATAAATTGTATGATCAGGGTATCAAAGTTGCGACTCCTAAAGGGGCAGGAGAGCTCAGAAGAAAAACACACATTTCTAGCATTAAGCAAATAGGACAGAATTGTTCTGTTAGAAACCTCTAATTTTCACTGTAGAAGGACATTAAAACCAGAAGAATACTGACCTAAAAAGGCACAAATGATTTTGCTAATAGGTATGCAACCAGAGAATTCAAAGTGAAGAGTGCAGGCAATTTTGCCAAGACTGCTCCATGACCTGTGATCTTACCATAAATTCCATTAGTTACAAGCATCAGATGTTGTTATGGGACATCACTTCGCATCAAAAACAATGACAAGCTATATTAGCATAATGGGTTATTATTCCCAGATCCATGTGATCAGTACTCCATGGCAACCCAACGATAATGAACGCCTTTGTCAGTAAGAATGTAGAAAACTATACAAAGCATGAACCTCAGGCACCTGAAATGGTACATAAGGCTGTTAACACATTAAGAATTTAAACACCAGCACTGACACTTCTTTCTGGATATACAAGGAAATTTTCCCCATGTTGTCAGCCAATCATTGCCTTGGTGGGGACGTGGCATTTCCAAGACACTTCTTCTCAGGTCTTACCAATTGGGAAAGCTGAGTGCTTAAAATCAGCCTGTGGAACTGAAGCCATAAAAAAATTACCCAAATGGTGAATCACTTGGATAAATCTAGGTAAAACTTGCTGGTAAATTTACTGGGTAAAGTAGCATCTCAGAAGATGATCCACAACAGACAACACTGCCTTAGATACATTCCCACAGCGACCTCACATTATTGGGTCACCTCAAATGTTCAAAGCAGAACACAGAAGCAGCTTCTCTCCTTTTCAGTTGGCTGTAATCGCTTTTTATATAACAACTTAATGGCTAAAAAACTCACCCAGAATGTGACAGTTTGGGGTTAAATGCTTAATTAGACTTCAAGGCTTTAAAAAAGCCTTCATGTGGAATAACTAAAACAGTAATTTTAAAATAAAGTTTGTGATGGTTTTGTTTTGTGTTTGTTTTCCTTTTAATGAAATCAATCTAGTTCCAATTCCACTGATGTAAACAGATAAATACTCTCTAGTTTTCCTTGAAAACCCTTAGGACAATATTCAGCTTTCTGAAAATGCTATTCAGTATATCGTACTTAAATTATCAATGCAGATACTTATTAGATTTTCAGGACACAGTGCCAGTTCTTCTACAGTTTATGGAAAATCATAGCTATAATTTGAATCCAAAATGCATATGACTGCATGATTCAAAACAGAAAAAAGAGATTGAAAAAGATTGCCATTGATCACACTGATCAGTTGCGTTTAATGATATAAAATGTTCACTAGTAACTTGTGTTTAGGAAGTTCAATGACTAAAGATAATTTTCTGTATTCATCATAATTACAGTAGTTTCACGAATACAAGCCGCACGGATTATAAGCCGCACCCCCGGTGCCTCGACAATGTTGCTGTCTTTGTCAATAGATAAGCCGCACCCCGAATATTAGCCGCACTTTCGTTCGTCGCGAGAATCCGTGCGCAGCTTTCACAAATTGGCCAATTAGTAAGAGGATCGCGGCATAGCGGGCTTTACTGGCTCGGGGCGGGGCCAGGCAGGCTCGGCCCGCTCATGGTTGCCGACGGGGCCGGGTGGCCCAGCTCAGCGCCACGGCTCGGCGGGGCTGGCCGGGTGGTGCTGCCGCCGCCGCCGGGCTCGCTGGCCCCCCTCTCCCGTCAGCACCGCCCCGCTGCCGCGTTCGCTCGCCCGGCTGGCAGGGCTGCCGCCGCCGCCGCCGGGCTCGCCGTCCGCCCCGCTGCCGCTTTCGCTCGCCCCGCGCCGCGCCTCGCGAGCGCCGCGCCCGCCCCGCGCCGCGCCCGACCCGCGGCGCTTTCGCGGCTCGCGGTTCGCGGCTCGCGGCGGCGCTTTCGCGGCTCGCGGTTCGCGGTTCGCGGCGGCGCTTTCGCGGTTCGCGGCTCGCGGTTCGCGGCTCGCGGCTCGCGGCTCGCGGCTCGCGGCTCGCGGTTCGCGGCTCGCGGTTCGCGGCGGCGCTTTCGCGGCTCGCGGCTCGCGGCTCGCGGTTCGCGGCTCGCGGTTCGCGGCTCGCGGCTCGCGGCTCGCGGCTCGCGGCTCGCGGCACGCGGCTCGCGGCTCGCGGCTCGCGGCTCGCGGCGGCGCTTTCGCGGCTCGCGGTTCGCGGCTCGCGGCTCGCGGTTCGCGGCTCGCGGCGGCGCTTTCGCGGCTCGCGGTTCGCGGCTCGCGGCTCGCGGCTCGCGGCTCGCGGTTCGCGGCTCGCGGTTCGCGGCTCACGGCTCGCGGCGGCGCTTTCGCGAGCGGCGCTTTCGCGGCTCGCGGTTCGCGGCGAGCGGCGGCGCTTTCGCTCGCCCCGCCGGCAGGGCTGCCGCCGCCGCCACCACGCTCGCCGGCCGCCCCCTCCCGTCTGCACCGCCGCCGCGTTTCCTCGCCCTGGCCGGCACTGCAGGCCCCCGCACCGCCGGGCTCCCCCACGCTGCTGGCCCCGATTATGCTGGGCTTCCCCCGCTGCCAGGCAGCCCCACCCGCCGGCCTTCCTGCTTCTGCCATGCTCCCCTGCACTGCTAGCCCCAGTTCTCCCGGGCTCCTCCGCCCTGCTGGCTCAGGCTCTGCCGCCCGCCCCCGACACTGCTGGCCCCGCCTCTGCCAGGCTTTCCCACCTCTGCCGGGGCCGGCCGGGCTCCAGCTTGGCTTGGGGCTGCCGCGGGCTCTCACTTCCGTGTTGGCAGCTTTTAGAATTTTGTTAATAGATTAGCCGCCCCGGAATATTAGCCGCACTTCCGGGTTTCCACCAAAATTTTGGTCAAATTGGTGCGGCTTGTATTCGTGAAATTACTGTATATAATTTGTTATTCATATTTACACACACACATACAGGTAACAGTAATGTAGATATTAGAATCTTCTAGGCAAATATTTCGAACTGTGCTCCCTATAAAGCAGGTAATCATATCCAACCCAATAAATGTAAACAATACCAATTTGAAACATCTTTTCTGGATTTAATATTATAAAACTGAACATTTTGTAACAAAAATTCATGCCCCGAGGACATTGTCATAATACAAATGGAATTGTTAAAATGCATGACATCTCAGTCAGGCTTTAGGAAAATTTACCAATTAAAAAAAAATTTGGCAAGTAAGTGTGCTAGCTGTTCAAGAGGTTCTGAAAAGTATTATGTACCTTTTTGTACTTGATTGAGAAAAATGTTTTATTAAAATCAGTGGTAGCACGTTTGAAAAAACTGTTTCATTACCTTCCACGGATAGATTCCTTAATGCAACAAGGAAATTACTGCAGAAATTAGTAACAGACTTTATGGTGATCTAGAAACAATGGTATTAATATTAGGCAGATAGTCCTTCTAAGTATCTATTAATATCAAAACATATGATAAATTTAAATAAATATCTAACTTGCCAGCAGTGTGACACTTCCATTTTACTCCTTGAAGGACTACTGCTTGTCCTCAAATAAATGAAAACCCCTTACTTGTAAATGCCATTCTCAGAGCTCCATTGTAGCAGTCACCTGGAATTCCCACTTCGGGCAAAACAGAGCTGGGAATTTGCCCAGGAGCATCTATGCATATACATGCACCTTCTGTCACTACAGCTGCAGTGAGAAATCCTGTTTTTCCCCTTTCAGTGAAGAGCTGGCCCTTACACTGCAGTTTAAGGATGTAGTCAGTCTTTTTTTATCATGTTTTAAAAATAAATTCTATCTTGAAAGACATTTACAGGTTGAGATGGTAAATAAGTTTCCAGATTTCTACTCTAAACAATTCCAATAAATAATTTATTTCACTTGATTATTTTTTCTCTTTTTTCATTACTAATACTTAGATACTCAAATGTATATACATATACTTAAATGTCACAACATGCCATTTACCTTCTTTCAAATCCCTGATGAGGAGATAAAGTAAAGCCGAGAGCCCATCCCTGCAGTACACAACTTCTTAGCTCAATCTAATGTGATAACAAACCATCCACGAGGATACTTTTAATATTTACAGTGCCTCATGCCAGTTTTTAACACATTGCTCATAAAACTATTATGCCTGAATGTATACTGAGTGACACTCAAATATTCCCTAATGCCCAAAAACATGGTTTGTTTCTTCATTCAGCTGAGAACTGTCAAAAGTGCCCAGATCTGTCTGACACCCTCCCCTGGGAGATGCTACTACAGAATAGTTTTTATTATTAGCTTAGACATTACCTCCTGTATTGGAGGAGAAGTCCATTAGGAAGTTACCTGCTACTGAACTACAAATAATAATAAATAGAATGGTGAGCTGAGAGGACATTTCTTTGTACACCTGTGTGCTTTCCACTGTGCTGCATTACCTCATTGGACTCAGGCTTTCAGAAGTGAGGTAATACAGAGGATGTATGATTAATCTGATGCCAAATGAACCAACTGTTGACCCAGTTACCTTAACAGCATGTGCAAGGCACTTGCTGTTCTCCTCACCTGGTAACATTTAACACTTTATGTCCCCCCCAGCACTGAGGCAAAGGAAGGCAGACCCTCTGCTGGAAGGATGTGCTATAAAGCAAGGATGTAGGATGGAAATCAGGTTTCCTGCACTGCATTCTGCTCTTGGGAGGGAATTTCTCTGTCTCTCACCTCCCCCATCTTCCCAGCTGCTCTCTTCTTACTCCATCTCTACAATCTGGTCTCATGGCTGTGTCTTCCCCACTTCAGGCTCCCTATTCCAGTTCTGGACTCCCAGGCACTGTTCACTCATCTAAACTTTGCTCATCTCACCCTTCCAGCACTCTTAACCCCATCCCATTCCTCCTCCCATCCCTATCTTTTCACCTACCCCTCTCCAGCACGCCCTTGGTTCCATCTCATGCCAGGCACTCTCAATTTCCACTCCCACTGTCTGGGAAGTATCAGTTCCTCTGCTTCTGATTCCTTCCCCATAATGATTCCCCTGCGTCTTCTCCTTTCATTCCCACAGGCTCTTTGCTGGGCTTTTATTGCAGATTCACTCCCCTCTGTCCCTACTTTCTTTGTGCAGTCACTGTGCAGAGGCAGCTGGCTGTAAGGTCTCTGTCCCCCACCCATCCCAACAAGAGAATTTTGAATATGAACTAACAACAGGGTTTATTTTGCATTTTCTCATTCCTAGAGAGGGTAGAACCATTTTGGCAGAAAATTCTAAAGTTCACTTGTGGGGACGTTAAGTTTAGAAGTGCTTTAGCCCAAACTGCAGAGCTCAGGAAAAGAGGGGATTTGCATTTTAAAAGTAGGCACAACAATAACAACAACAATATTAAATTTAAAAAAAATATATAAAATATTCCAACTTCTCTGTATTAACAACTTTTAAAAGTTCATTAAAACTACAATTCAAATTATTTCAGTTGCCATGGAGGTCTGCAGCTCCCTATAACACTCACTTCTACCTGTCCTATCCTTTACTGCTTAAATACATTACAGACAAATGAGTAAAAAAAACCCCAGTATTTTTAACCTCACATACCCTTGGAAAATATTTTCATCTTCCATGACATATTTGTTAAAGATTCACCAAGGACACACTGAGACTTTGCTTAATTTACTACAAACACTGATGACTTGTGTATTTCAAGACGTGATACATTCCAACTTCAGATTCCCAGAGAATCAGAAATGCTTTTGATCAAACACTCATCCCAGTAAAGAATACATAGTCTATTCTGTCCCATTTTCCTGCCTATGAACAGTACAACAAAAATCAAAATGACCACCTAGCTTCAGTTCAGATGGCACACAGATAAAGGGTGGAGTGAGGTTATTTTTTTCAAATATCTGCCTTCATAGAAAAAGAAATACAGCTAAGTAATTTTCTCATCATTTAAGACATCAGTAGCAACAAATATGCATGCTGTGGAATTTTAAAACAATCCAATGATATTTCCATATGAAAATTACTACTTACTGTCAATTAAAAATCTCATTCTATATATTAACTGGCTGAGTTCCAATTTACAATGTGTCACTTGGCTACCAAGAATGTGAAGGAAAAAAGGTTCTTCCAGTTCAAAAATAGAAGACAGGGCGTCATTTCCAGATCCAGCACAGGATATGTGTTTCTCAGTTAATTTCTCTGTTTTGATTTGCCCAGGAATAGCAATACAGCAATCCTTCATATTCAGGTAATAATGCTGGAAGAATTTAAGTCTGTAAAGCTTCCAGATGGGAAGCACTGTGAGAATATTATTATAATGGAGACCATAGCAATGAAGTTATTTGCAGTGGTTTCCCTGCACCTGAATTAATGAATGTCAATTTGCATCTTGTGAATGTAGTTTAAAACAGGCAACACAATGAGTTTTGTGTGCAGTCCTCTCAAAGGTGTGACTGAAGCTTGTTTCACAGCTGGGGTACTAATGAAGGCTGTCACAGCAAGGATTTCCCTGCATCTAAGAAGGCCGGAGGCTCATGCAGTCATTTTCCAACATCTGAGATTCCCTCTTCTCTGACAAACAGCCTCAACTTGCAAATTCATAGAAACTTAAGTATCTTTATGAATTCTACCCTTCTATGAATTGTTCTGAATTTGATTAAGATGTCAAAAAAACGGTAGGCAGGCAGACTGAATAAGTTTTGCTTCCACAGGAAAGCTATCTAAAACATTTCCAGCTACAAGGGAATGGCTACTTTTGGCACTTGGTATCTCAGTAATGTGCAAAGAATAAACCTCCTTATGAAAACATACAACTAGGCATTGTTGTGAATATATGCAGAAATCCATTCTGCAAACCTCTCAAGGAAGAACTTTGACAAGAACTCGATCCAGGTAACCTTCTGATTAAAAAAAGAAATTAACGGACACATTTAAAGGCATTCATAAATAACAATCAGAAATGCAGTAAGAAAGATAATTCTGTATATTATCTTGTTCAAGGAAAACAGTATCTAAACAAACCAATTTATAAATGGACATCCTTTGAAGTTTAGTTTACTCCACACACAAGTTGAGACTCTTCAAAGTTACAGAGAGAGAGGAGATAGCTTGAGATTAGGAAAAAATGTTAGCATAATGACCACCCAATTACAGGATAATTCCTTCAAACCAATATCTTTGTCAGACTTCTGTGCTGAGCCACATACTACTTAAGAACTCAAGGGAATATAAATTAGTCTTCCAAACTCAAGCTTTTCAAAATAAAACTAAAACCTGTAATTTCTGTAATTTCATTATTACAAATAAAATCAAGATCTGATGCATTCTGTTGATCAACCCTTGTCTGATACTAATTCATCTAACATCTTCACATTTTAGCCATACACGAACTGTGATTTCTCACTCCCTCACTGACTAGAGAAAAACCACAGCAGTCTCTCAACTTGTATGCATTAGCACTACATGTGATGACTGCAAATTTCTGAAAGAATAGAAAGTATCCAGGATAAAGATTGTATAGCATGTCTCCCAAAAGGGCCTCCCTTTTTTATTTTAATGTGTGAAACTTCTCTCCTAAGGTTCCAATCACATAATTAAACCCTTTATCAGCAATGTATTCCCCTAGAAAAACACGATACTGTCACTATAGTGATCCCACAGTATTTACAAAACAACACCTGGATTTCTCTTCTTCCTGAAAAGAGCCCCAAAATCTCTCTTCTGAGACAGGACAAAGATGAATCTCTCATGCACCTCTAATACCAATTGTATCAGTGATCTTATATTATGCACAAACATCAATATTTTGAGGGTGTTTCTGTATTTGTGATCTCTTTTTCACACAGATGAGGAAGCAAGTGGCATTCAGTAACTCAGTGAAACTACTGCTAGTTGGCTGAGAGAAAACCAGGAAGTCATTGTTTCTCAGACGTGTTTTATTCAGTGCCTTGTTTTAGTAAGTTCTGCTGTCTACCTTGAAAAGAAAAACTCTGCCATCCTTCGGTTTTGAATGTGAATTTGCCAATATATAGAAGATCATAAATGTGTAAGGAATTGCCAGGCTTCTCTGTAGTTCCTGTGAAGAAGAGAGTCTGGGCTTCTGAACTCTGAACTTGAACAAGTTCTACGTTTCCCCCTTTGAGATGCGCCATGTCAAAGGGAACACCAGAATCTGGAAGACAGAGGCCAGAGAGACCATCTTACTGAAGAAGGAGACAGAAGTTTCGCTCAGTACTTCACTCCACTATCACTAAATTCCCTTCCTCATTCAGGGTCCACATTGCCCTTGCTCAGCCTTTTGCCACTAAGGAAGCAAGAGTAACTCTCCCTCTTGACTTTGATATTCCTTGCAAAGCCCACCTCCAGCTGTGTTTTGAATTTCCAAGCACTGTCCCTGCATGCCCAGGCAATGTCTATAAATTCCTTCTTTGCAGCCAAATCACACTTCTGCCTTGGATGTATTGCCTTTTTCACAGTGGAGCTCAGCCAAGAGGTCCCTGATAAGTCAAGTCAGTCTCCCCATACTCCTGTTTGTTCCCTTAAGCATGGGGAGTCCATTCTTGTTCTTGGAAGATGCTGACCTCAAAGACCTGCCAGCTTTCCGAAGTTCCTTTGCTTTCTAGAGCTGTCCCTCATGAGATCCCCACTAATAGCTTCTGAAATCTCAAAAACTGAAATCTACTCTCCCTATCTGCAGGGTCTGTACATAACCACTCTTTCCCCACTTTTTTCAGGATTTTGAGCTCCAGTCAGGTTTTCCATGTTAATGGGTAACAGACCCAGTTGCACTTCACCTATTTCGTCCACTGTAATTCAGGAAGCTATTTCCAATACTCTCAAGAAATCTTGTCTGCTTGCATCCTACTATTTCACACTTGCAGCAGACATCAGGAAGTCTCTCATGTGAACCAATATCAACAATTCATGAACTTCCTCAAGTTGTTCAAAGAAGAATTCTACACTTCATCTGATCAATGCCCTGTAACATATTCCCATCATCACCCTGTAACACTTCAAGCCATCTGTTGTAATCCTGACCCACAAACTCTCCATCATACTGTCACCCATTCATCCCATAGAAGAGTTCCAGATCCACAAGGAGTTCCTTCACAAAGACAGCATCTTTCACTCCTTAGTTCCCTGAAGGCCCTCCCTCAAGAGCTTGTATCCATCCATCCATCACATCCATCCCAGCATTCCAACAGCGAGAGCCGTTAACACCCAGCTTGCTACTGCTGTGACATTGTAACTTGTGCCTGCATGCAGCACCTGATTTCTTCATGAATGTTTTCCAGAATGCATGCTATTTGTGTACATACATTTAATATATATAAAAGGTTGTCTCTTCATCCTGTTCTGCAGTTCCTACTATGTTTCTCTTATTCCCTTTGCCCTGCATCCTTTGCTTTCCACCCCTGTTCACTGCCAGCTAACTGAACTATGGGTCATAATCCCCCCTCTACTGGCACCCCTAGTTTCCAGCTCTCAGTAGGATGATGAGCCAGGCAGCAGGTGTTTTGTCCTGCTTTCTCATACTGTTGAACACCTTTCTACTTGCATTCTTAAAAATATAAACCATGCAAGAACTTAAAATATCTCGCTGATAGAGCTACTGCAAAGTTTGATGTTTAGTATTCCTTTTAGCTAGTGCAATAGACAAAGGATTGGATGATTCAGAAGAAAATATTTGAGGAGAAGCAATTTTCTTTCCATGAACAATTGATTTTAATCTAGTTTAGGTAACTGCAGAGACTGAAAAATTACTGACTCACAAATAACTCAGCTACTTATCTCTGTGAAATTATTCTGCATTCCAAATTTATCATGGAAACAATGGCAACAACATCGCTGCTGATGGTCTGAAAAGAGAGGGATGCAAAAGCTAGACTTGTCTTCCTCCTGGGAAAGGAACTATTACCAATATTTAGAAGTGGGCATAGGTACAGGAGTCACTATTAAAGTAAATATGATTTACCATACAGTTCCACCAGCCTAATAGCATGGATCAGCCAAAAGTGCTTCCCATTCCTAGCAGTGTACCCTCATCCCCTTTCTCATGCTGACACCAGCATCTACACCATTTTAGGAAGTTTAGCATTCAGGATATTACAGTAATTTCATGATTATAAGCCGCACCTGATTACAAGCTGCGCTTTGGGTTTGGACCAAAATTTTAGTCAAAATGTTGTGGCTTATAATTGCGAAATTACTGTAACTCTGTGGGTAACTAGGGTGGCAGAGAAGGGGCAGGAGGCAAGGGGACAGGAGTAAGAGACTGGGATGAGATTGTCCCTCCCAGTCACAGCTACTGCAGTGCCATATGTACCATTCATGGTTTCAACACCCACAGGAATTCAGTCTCTAGAGCTACCAACTCTTAGCAAGGGTCTATAGTTTCTGCTTGTTTAGAAACTCAGGAAAAGAATACAGAAAATAAAGTTGGGCAAGCACATGCAACTGTAATTCTGTAGGTGTGGAGCCTGCTTCCTACTGCCCCCAAGTCAATACACAGAAAAGAGTTAAACTGTCAATGCAATGAGTGTATCAAAAGTGGAGAAAATACAAAATGATTATTAAGTAGCAATTTAACATATTAATACAATAACTTATATTCTCCAGTATTAAATTTTAAACACTATTGTACATTTTCTACTCCTAAGGTATTCTGTTTATCACTTTCCTTATACATATATATACTCCCTTTTTCATAATTAGAGTTTTTGTAATTATATAGACATATAAAAATAAAAGATACCACAGCTTATTCAATGGTATATTACATGAATAGAAGAAACAACAATTGTTAGTTTTTTCCTGGATCCTTCTGAATAATAACTAGCAACACTAGAAAAAAACAAACTGCTGGTATTTTGATAACATCAAGGATATAACAAATACGTATTCACTCAAAGTGAATACATACAGTATAACAGAATAGTTTTATTTTTACCACAGGTAAAATAGAACATTGATGGAATATCTACTAGTAATTAACAAAGCCTAGTTTCCAGGTCATCTTATATTTTGGTGTTTTGAGGTTTTACCACAAAAATTTATGTATACCATATTACAGTCAAAGCATTTGTAGATTTTTACTGCAGCAATTCAAACTTTTTAATGACAAGGCAACTCATTCTACAAATCAACTGAATCTTGCAATAAAGTATTTATGATTTTCTCATCCCTGTTTTCCCTCCCGTATGGTAAAAATGCTTCTGGAATGTCCTCAACTGAGTAGCAAATACCAAAATAAACAAAAAAAAAATTTTTTTAAAGAGTTCTCATGTTTCCAAAGTAATAAAATTTTCATTTTCCCTTACTTCTGAGAATAACCATGTCAAAATGCAAGTTCTAAAATGGGAACCACCAGAACATAAACAGTCTAAACGTTGTGGTTTACTACCTTTTCCTTCGGATCAGACCAAATACAAAGGAAGTTCCTGGGAGATAGCAGTCACCATTATCAAGCAAGACACTTCACTGCTGACAATCACAGACTACTTAGAGCTGAAGAATACACTAAGCACCCTCCCTTCAGGTTCAATGGACAGAGTAATCAATCCCCTACACATAGCACAACAGCTTGAATTAATGGCATCCCCTGTCCCAGGCAGGCTCAGATGCCAAGACAGGAGCAGATGCTAAACCTTGTGCCGAGGGCTGCCCAAAGGAAGGTGTGCACTCTGCAGGTGTATCGGAGTGAGACATCAGGAGCCAGCAGAACACACAAATCCCAGTTTCTCGGTCTACTCAGCACTGGCCCCATCCCTTCCCCAGCTGCTTCAGGCAAGAACTGATCCTCTCCCTGTAGGGTGAGTTTGCAGCACATCAGCTTCTGGAATCAGGTTATTTGGGCCTGCAAGAGTACAGATGCCAGAGCAACAGATAGGGAAAGGAAGGATAGGTTCTCCTTGTTCAGTGAATGTATTTATCTAAGTGGGCACTGGGACACACGATGGAGCCCTCTTTCCAAGAGTGGTATCTTGCTAGAAATCTCTGATAGCATGGTGTGCTCAGGGTATTCAGCCTTAAACAGGCCTGTGTTTGACTGCAGATAAGGGAACCCTACAAAACAGCTGTTATCACCCTTATGCACAATAAAATCTTATTAGAAGCTCAAACAAGTGCATCACAGACTTGGACATAACAGAGACTTTCAGCTAAGAATGTGTCTGTGGCCTTCCCTTTCCTCTTGCTCATCGACACAGGACTTCATGAATATTCTCTGTAAAAAGGCTGAGTTTTATTGCCATGTTCATTTATTGAAGGACTAAACGTTCCTCATTAATTTCTTTTCCTGACATGGTAGAAACATATCTTCAAGAGAAGAACAGAAAATGGCTGACCACATGGCAGCTAGGAACCCTTCAGCTTCATGTTGGCCCCTGGAAAGTCTCTGACACCTGATGCTCTTTTGAGCACAGAACTTGTTTTGATGCTAGCCCTGTGTTCGGTATGTGACCTGCAAGTTGTGGAGGAGCCAGAGATCCTACTGGGAGTGCTGTGGGATGTGAGCTGATGTGGGTGTCTGTGTGGTCCCAGCCCTGGCTGTCTCTGATGCTACCACCACTAGTAAACAAGAAGTAGCTTTTGACAACTGCTACAGGGACTGGGCACACAGGGGCACAGGGAAGAGAACACTCTGCTGTAGGACTGAGCAATGGGCTCTGTACAGCACAAAGGGGAAGGGGATGATGATATGAGGATTTTGGTGTGAATGTTGGCTGCTATGGAAGAAGGCAAGGAAGTATGGCCATGGGAAAGAGACCTGATAAGAAGTCCTTATTCTGAGGCTGCATGAAATGCAAGTCCGCAAAAAACCCTTTTGCTATTGAAAGGTAGATAAACAAGAATTTCAATCCTTAAAATCAGGCCCTGCAGGTAACTCTGTTCTGTGAGTGCCAAATATAATATTCCCTATGCAAAATATGCAGTTTCATTTCATTACAAAGAAAGAAACCTTAAAACCTATCTCTAGTGAGACAAAGAAATGCAGCTTCTACAAGCCCACACAGAAGCTGACTTGTGAGAGCATGAGTGAGCCATCTACCTGTGCCATTTAGATTCTTCTACCTGAGCCATTTAGAATCCTTTCCTCCAATAAACTTAATTGCTGATCAGATCTAGGAACTGCAAAAGGCAGAATTTATTACAGACTTTTCTGCAGTTCATAATGACGGTACTCTAGGCGCTTGTAGCTAGATTTCAAAATTTCTGTTCAGATAGCTTTGTAAACTATGAATTTGAAAAATACCTTTGGAAATTAAATTCAGAATAAATCTACCTTATTCATTAAAAAAAATCTTAGGAAAGATCAGGCTTCAAGTTCTTAACATTTATATTTATGTATTATTCCTTGAATAAATTACAAATGTTTATTTTCAAAAATGCATTTTGCAGTATTTCCTCAACACATCTGAGGAAAAGACTCTTAATTGTCCTAGTTTTGGTAAACCCTATTTTATTCTTGTCAGCTTATTGACCTCAGTTGGCCAAGTGAGCACCACTCACCTTGTGCAGTCCTAGGCATTTTAGCAGTACTTTCAAAACTAAGTAATGCAAATTATTAATGAAGTTGTTGATTAATGTAGCAGATCAAAAACACTCAATATTTAAGAAAATATAAGAACACACATGAGATGGTTAATAAAATCCCGTTGTTCTTATTTTCGAACCAGAGAATTGAGGTTCTGATTCCATCTCCAACACAACACAGGAATATTTTACAGACAGCATGACTTGCAGAGTATCTTATAGACGCATGCAGAGCAAAAGTCTGTCTTGGGAACTGCACAAAGGAGTATTTTGAGATTGCTCAGTTTGATGGGATGATTCGAAGGCCAGACTGTGACTTGGCTTTTTTACCAGCCAGGAGGAAGAGCGCAGGCTCTCTGAGAACACACCACGGACTGTGTTGGACTGTATCACCCTGACTGCAACAGTTAAAGTGAACCGACCCCATTGTCCATAAATCACCTGCCTCCTTAACTGGACGATGAACATGCAAGCAGCATGCTAGGGGAACACCTCAGGGAGTGCTATGTGACACTGAACTGAAATCCTGCCTGGCATGTCAAGAACACTAGTTTGCTAAACTCCTTAGCGAAATCAGGGGAAAACGTCATTCCAAGTAGAATAATTGAGTATATTTCAGGGTATGGGCAACAGACATGGATGGCAATCTGCTAGCAAGTGCTGATGTTCTATGTAAGCCAAAACACAAATCAGTGGAAAGACCTGGCTTAGTCCCACCTGGTTTTGGTGGGACTAAAAAGCCTGGGAAGGATAAATGCTGTTTAAACCGATGTTTTAAAGTGCCAGTTTGCAGAAACATATATGGACAGCACCTCTAGGCTATTAACACTGCAGCAAAACATACACTGTAGGAACCAAAGTTATTTTTCTTTTAAAAATGTTAGACCTCTTGCTGCTATATAAATGCCCCGGCATAATTTATGGCTTACTTCTGGTCTTGGGTGTGCAGACAGAGCACCAATTCTCTGAAAAACATGCTCCTGTGCATGCATGTGCAGGCTTCCCAGCAGTTTCTCAAGCAAGGGAAGTGTTTTCCTCTGCTCCACCCATCACATAGCAGAGCTGAAGAAAGCCCTAGGTTTTTTTTTAACTCCCTACTGTCTTCTTATCAAATCGTTTGTTTTTCAGCTAGAAAGGATACATTCAGATTTATGAACATACCCTTCCAGTATGAAAGCAAAAAAAACCCCAGTAGGCAACAAGTTTAAGGCCACTTGGGTTAATTTACTCTATTTCTTCTTACTGTTCCTTCAGATACAGCAGAAGAGGTGTTTATCCACTAAAAGAATGTCAGAAATATCAATTATCCTTATACTGTTTCCATTTCCCCAAACTAGAACTGAAGGACTTCTAATTTCAGACTAGAAATACTTCTCCTATATTGAACTACCTTCAATATACTTCAAGACAAAGGAAGAAGAAAAAACCAACATTTTATATTTAATTCTATAATGTAGTTGGTTTTATATTCTTAGGTGCTGGTTTTACTTCAAGACACAGTAGGCTATTACAAAATTAATGCCAGAACTGATTTGATTTCTGCACCATAAACTGACTTGTTTTTCTTCTGTCATAAGCTGTGCCTAGCTTGTTATAAAATATGTGCTGTCACAATACACACTTATGCTCTCAGTATTTGATTAATATTAGTCCAAGAAGGTAACTGAGTCATAAAATTCTCTCCTAGTCCTTGTGGGATCACTTATTTGAATGAATATGCACTAAATATTTTTTTGTAGGAGGGCAGATAAGCAATGTTATTTAGGTAATACTATTATTCCCTGGTGACTTCACACTTGTGGTAGAAAAACAGATTCAAACAAGCACTACAGTGCTACTGAGGTTACAAATGACCTGGAAAAAACAGTTTCTATGGATATAATTTAATGAATACAAGTCTTGCATGTCACACATCTAATATAGTTTTTGTTTATTTCTTTGCACGTATAAGGTACTCTTCTTGTATTGAGCACATTTTGCAATTCTTTTATACCATAGAATTTTTAAACACTAGACTTTTATGCAGAAATTATTAAATTATAGCTAGTAGGATGATCAGAACCTTATTTCACACGTAGCCAAGTTGGATTTTTCCAGAGACATTGTGTCCTATCTTTTAAAAACAGTTAAATAGGGAGATTCAGCACTGTTAATAAAAGCTTCTACAGAGAAGGAATATACTGTTCATGTACTTTAACTTAAAAAGCAAATTTCTGCCAGTGTTATCTCATCACCTTACCTAATCTGAATATATTTGCAAGCACTAAATTTTATTCAGACATCTTCATTACATAATATAGCTAAAACGTCTATAGAGTAATTGATTTAAAAAGCAATGGAAATCAGGAACAGCAGTACTGAAAATACTAAGGCAGACTAAAATGCTATTTGTTTACATTCTGCAAAACCCAGCCTGGATCAGATAAACAGATGGATTCTTTCTGGCCAGAAATATTGCATAAGATTCTGAAATTAAGCATAGAGGGTGGGAAGTGCAGCTATAAGCAATTGATGTTTTGCTTCCCATCACACCAGAATGACTTTCAGACCTGAAGCAGAATAATTACATTTTGTCCTTGGTGCACAATTAATAAAAACCAACTTCCGAGCAATGCCACACCCTTGTGATTAAACATAATTTAAAAAGAAAAAGAATTAGATAAAGTCTGAACAAATCAAACAAACATGTAGGCAGGAAATGTTGTTTGGAATGCACTCCCTGCAATGTACTGTTAGACCCAGAAAGCAGCCTAACTTCAGAATTCAATCAAGCAAAATCTAGTATAATCTCATTACAGCCTTTGCAGTTAATGAAACCTATTTAAATCTCTGACATTTTGATTTTTAGAGCCGACAAAAACAAGAATTACTTGGTTTATAATAACACAAACATACAGAAAGGTAAGATTCTATCCTTTAGGTTATCCTAGCTGTTTACCAAGCAATGCGTAATATGAAAAGATTACTCTTCTGCTACTCACTATTGCTCCAGGATTTCAGTAAATATTTGATACTGATTTCAAAGAAGCCTGAATCCTGCTGGCTAGCCATGTCTGCTGCATACAAAGAGGCTTCTATAATTCTGAGCAGCTGAAGTGGCAGGTACTATGTATGTAGATGTGACTGTCACCAGTCAGTGATGTAAACGAGGGGTCAGAGGAGGAAATGAAGTCTCCGCAGATCCACTTCTTCCGTTCATGGTAGGTAAGCTCATTAAAAAAAAAAAAATAAAAAAAAGCTCAACAACAACAACAACAAAAACACACCATGAGATTTTTGTCCTTTGCTCTTCCTTCGGGGCTTGTTCTTAATTCTATCTGAGGAGTGTTTTACTCCCTCGCCCCCTCAGTACTCAGTATTTTCATTTATTCCATTCCGCAAGCGGGCACATCTCGTCTGCTCGGTGAAGGCACACGCAGCAGCAGAGCACTTGTTCCATGGGCACAGCTGGAGCGTGTTCCCGAGGGCTGGCAGAGCCGTGCCTTAGCCCCGAGCCTGGCTGGAGGTCTCTCCCAGCAGAAGCTCCAGCCCGATGGACGCGCCTCCTCTCGCCAGCCCAGGAGCAGCTCGGAGCCTCGCCGAAACCTTCCCTGTGCAGCTGCAGGGATCTCACACGCACTGCTTAGCTTTAGGGGGAAAAAAGCACCCTCTAATGAACATCCTCCGCCTGCTCTGGTCAGCTGCTCTCCTTCCGCCTGCTTCCAAGAAGAGCGCGCTGAACTCTACACAACTGCATCATGCTGCGGTAAAGCAGAGCTGCACCCATAGATCTGATTGCAGTGACGCCGGGAAGGAAAAAAGGCTCTGCCTCACTTGCACAAGAGAAGCGCTTCCAGAGTACTAAACCCACGGCATTCAGGCTGGCTGCTTCTGCTTTTCTTTCACTGCTACAGAAAAACGTGTTGTTATTTTTTTCTTGACACTTTTGCTGCCCCCCCCAACAAAGATGAGAGACAGCAAGCTGAATTCATAAGGGCAAATAAGCCAGAGAGCTCACTGCTTTGTATTCACCCCTGAAAGAGCCACAGAAAACTCAGTTTGATATCTTTTTTTATCTTGAATAATGGTTTCTAAAAGGAACTGAATTCACATAAGAAAAATAAGGCAGAAGCAATTCACTGCTTGTTAATCTCTCTGTATTTTCTACAAAATACTTAATTGCTAGGTACGATTTCCATATTCCTGAGGTTTTATTTCATATAATCACACTACATCACTATGCGTATTTCAATGGTAATTAAGAAAAAGAAGAATCAGTTTCCAAAATACTTTTTGTTTCACATATTCTTGATATCATCCTTCCAGATATTATTTCCTGGGAATAACAGTACTTTTTTTTTCTCACTTAGTGAAATAAATTTCCTGCAGCATTTCATAATTACAGTATCTGAGACAAAATAGAGCTTGTCTGCTGCTGATTCTTCTAAAAACGTTGCCAGCAATTGTATTCACACATTACTTTTAGTTTCAGTATGCAGAATATTTGATGTTTGGACTGGAAACTGAGGAAACCAAGGGTTACTGAGACCAAGCTCCTGTGGTTCTCACTGAAAATATGCTAAATGTCTTCTGCAAACATACCTCATCTAGAGATAAGGTTTTGTGTCCTCACTAATGACAGGCTGTTGTTTAAATTCACTTTGTAAACCTTTCAGTTCCTAAATGAACTTCACTCAAAACCTGTTTACACCCTTTCATGGACTTGAACAACCAGAAATGTTCAGAGTAACTCAGGTTTGATCTCACCACCCATGTCAATGAGAGCTGAACAGTTCTTCCTCTCTATGCTGTTATCATCCCACTGCTGTCACTCTGCATCCCCAATTTATATTGAGACCCTGCTATCCCATTTGTACCTCCTTCCTTACCTCTCCACTAACAGTCTCCTCTTTGTGCCATCCTGTTTTAGCCAGCACAATCCAGTGTTTTACAGTTAAAGTTAAATTTAGCACCAAATAAGGGAAGTCCTAAGATCTAAGACTGATGACTTTCCACCATCCTGCTAACTGATTTTTCATCAGACGCAATGCAAAGTAGGTTTGGAAGTCCTTATTCACCCTCACAAATACTGCATCAATTCCTATGTTCAAGGATATAAGTAATAATTTCCCTTGTGGCACTATAACATATGCTTTTCTGGAGATGACTGATAAATTAATTTTTTTGCAACTATCTTGTTGAAAATAAACACAGGAGATTAATTTGCAAGTAGTTGTATTTCCTAAATCCATATTAGATTTTATCCAATTTGAAGTGAAATTCACACTTTTAAATATAATCTCCCACCAAATTTTGTTTCAGTCTTGAGTATCAAGCAACCTTTCTGTTGATGCAGATGGTTTCCCTCCAATAAACCTGTGGTTTATATTTACAGGGCAGAATCTCTCTTTTCATATGCTCAACAAAAATGTTACTACGCAAGTTGCAACGTCATATGCCTGCTCTTCCTTGAGTGAATGAATGGGAAGCTAATTGGTTTTTGTAATACGAATTTGAAGATCTTTGAGGGTTTTTTTACACCTCACAATTGACTTTTTTGTTCTATTACTTCTCCTACCTCTGTTCTTCTACAAGGCAAAAATGAAAACTAAAGGTATTCATGTATTTAGCACTCAGATCTTATTCTTGCACCATCTCTCAACCTCACTGGATACTGGAGTCTTTAAAATCAATGTTCTTGTTTTGAAGTTGTAAAGGAGTAAGGATGTTTAACCATTTGCTTTTTATTCCTTCACATAGTCTTACTCAGCTTATCTTTTGTACTGCTGCTATCAGGAGAATACCAGCTGACATGGGTGACCTGTTAGCTCCATGGGATGCTCTGAGGGTCCCAAGTGTCCCTCAAAGGCAGAATGAAAAATTCAGGGTTTGGTTGGTTGGTTTTGGTGCTTGCGAGTAAAAGAAATTTCAGACATCCCACACAGGCAGTTTTCTTAACTGTCACTATCCAGCTCCCTTTTAGTTCTAAAGTTTGTATTTTCAAATCTGCAGATCTATCCTTGTTTATTTTGAGTCACCTTGTATGAACAGGATTCAGTAATGTTCCTGCCACTTGGTCTTCACCAGTTATCAAGTCTAACCAGTCTAACAGTCTTTCCTTGACTTTGTGATCATTTGGTGAAGAAATAAATGGGCTATTGCATCCAAGTCAAATCAATGTATTTGACTACCATAGGTAGAGTTTTTGTCTGGTATGTTAAAGTATCACCTAATGCCTATTTGCACTTCCTTATGGAATAACATTAAAAAGGCTACAGCTACATTCAGCTGTCTGCCTAGGAGAGGCAGATTCCCAGCACCTTTCTTACTGACTTCCTCCAAAGTGATATGAAGCCATAGTAATCCAATTTCATGTATATTCCAGGTCTTTTTCAAGCATTGCGTCATAACGTGAATGCAGAATCTCACTGCTCTCACCATTTAGTATTCTTTCTGAAGAACTGCCTATTGTGTGCTTCCACTGACAGTATGAAACTGTACTAAAATACTGAAAAGCTTAATGGGTATATTAAGACAAAGTATATTAGGGAAAAATGCCACCTCTCTAAGAGTCTATATTTTTGGCATCATATGAGTGAGTTCATACAGAATGGTAGTTGTTAAGTTTAATTCAAGTGTGACACTCCTCCATTACTGGTTCTGCTTTCAAAAGTATCATTCATAACATAAATGCCTCAGAATTTAACTTTTATTCTAACAGCTTCTTTAAAATTAAAAGTATAATCAACTAAAATCTTTCTAGTTTCTATGATTAGTCATAAAATATTTTTGAAAAAATTTGAATGCTAAATTGAATTTAAATATTTGCAAGTCAAAATTTGCATGTACAACATCTTCCATATGTAATGACTTTACTCATATTTTGGAAACACTCCTAAAGCAGGAATAACACACTGAAATGGTAGAAACATCAGCACTCTAATTTAGTGTTCTGAACTTATTTTTGGTAGGCTCACAAGACTAAGCAATTTTGAAGTTCCACTTTCATTTTTGTTGACTTTGCGATATTCACAATTTAGTTATATGTTCTAGGCTGTGAAAGAGACAGGCATGAGCATATGAAATCTGTGAGTGAAAGTAAATTATTTGATGAAGGCTATTACAGAATTACAGTGGGCTCCTTCTTTATGATATTGCTACATGGGAATTGACAATAAGTCGCCTTTTTTTTTTTCACCATACAAAATCATAGATTCAAAATGTAAGGATTTTCATTTGTCTGCCATGATAAACCTGCTGATTACCGTAAGCATTGTTTAAATTATAAACATTTGTGTGTAACTCACACTCCACATTTGTGACACACTGAGCACCTTCTGTTCTCTCACTGTTTTCTGAGATCAGAGGTAACAAATATCCAGGAGCCTTTGTTACCTGGCTAATACCCTTCTCTGTCTGAACAGACTCTGGAGCTGTGGAGTTTCCATACCCCAATTTTGGGGAAGAGACCTGGGAGATACTGTTCGTCAGCAGGGTCAGAACTGTTCTTGTGAGCAGAATGCTGCATGAACATCTATTGTCAATGCAAAACATCTGAAAAATAGACTTCCAAAGCTTTCACTCAGTAAAGGAACAAGAATAACAAAACCACATACTGCTGGAGGTATTCACAATATCTATCTTGAGGCATCCAGCTCAGATGCCTACACTGGGAGGTGAGTGCCTTCAGCATGACACAATAGTTCCAAAGAGTTCCAGTAAAGAGCACAATTATTTGTTCAAAGCAGCCTGTTTCTCCTTGCTGTATATACATGATACTTAGGGTAAGTACTTTTGTATACTGGATTTTTAGATACTTAATATTTAGTAGCATAGGTACCAATTTTGTTTACAGTTTTAGTGACTGCTGTTTATTACAGTCATTCAGGCAATTTAGTCCTCTATGTTTTCAGCAATGCTTGCAGGAATCCTTAAAAAAGCACATGGAGATTTGAATATAGCACAGTCTTGCACAATCTTCTAGGGCTCATTTTAGCTTGGAATGAAAGGGCCTATGTGGATTTTGCAATCTTAACTCTTCAGAATCTGAGGCTAAATGCAAAGAGTAGCCGAAAGCCTTTAAGCGATGACAACAGTAACAAAGCAAATATAGATGCAAATTTTGTCTTTCAAGCAGTGATGTGGACACATCTCAAAGCCAAAAGTAGCCCTGCTGAATTACTGAAGGTTTTAACATACCTTATTATGATTATGATTAATAATTTCTGTGGCTTCATTTAGCTTTTCCTCCTTATTTTGAGTCAAATACTATGTCCTTTTAGCCAAGTAATACTATATATTGAATTACATCTTTGTCTCTGATTTCCATGGAATCAGATTGGATTCACAGCGGTACACTTTGTATAAAAATTTGGCTGCCTTGAGTTTTTCACCTCAGGAATAAGTGAGGGCTGCTTATTAGCATCTCTGTGGTTTTGATACAGTCTAGTCCTCCTGGGCAAAATAAAGCAACCCTACAAAGAGTGATCCCCAGATTTATTTGATGCCAGTGCAGAACACACCTAACAGAGGAAAACAAAAAATATATTGTCCTGTTCTGGGATAGGCTGCATTGCATTCATGGTTTCACATTCCCTTCTCTGGGAACCTCTCTCTGCCCTGCTCTTGAAAGACTGTGCTAGCTTTCAGAGGGATGCTGGTCATAACTCAATGGTATTCCAGTGCCTAAATATAGGCGTCTAGGACAATTATAGATAGCCCAAGGTATGGGAGCTATTCACAGAGACTGGCAGATATGACATAACACATACATTAGATCCACAGCTTTACTAACGTCCTCTGCTGGATCACAGATCAAAACTGTAGTATCTAAATCAACCAAGTTTTATGTACTATGATGTCCCATGTTTTACCAAGGTAAAACAAACATCTTGCTATGATCCAAACTAAAACTATAGAGTGACTGAAAGCACTCCACAAAATAAGATTTCATCAAGGAAATCTCATTTAATATAATAATTGCTAAATAAAGTAATAGAAATCCTTCTTAGTTTATGTATCATTAATTTCGCTGCACCATTTTGTTTTGCCTCCTGTTTGCAAGTGGCTGTTCAGCTATTGCCACCTAGTGACGGGAAGCAAAACAGGCAGCAACAAGAGAACGGTAAACAATGCATAAGGAATGCATGTTTACATCACAAACTGTGTCAAAATGGAAGACAGCAGCATTGAAATGAAGCACGTGTTTGTATTTCCGAAGCAAGGGCATCAGACAATTTGGGTACAGTTATATAAAATATTTAGACAGAAACCTACTGAATGGTATTTAATAGAATAAAATAACATATTTTCTGAGATACATTATAGATTTATACATTACCCAGCTCTCAACCTCAGGTTGTTTAGTGAATTCATTAGAGTAATTAAATAGGCTGTAAGGAGTTTGTACTTAATCTATAAATAACAAATGATAACTAGGCATGTTGCAGAGGATTAATTGGTTAACGTTGGAATTGTGCCTTCAAGATTCAAGGTACTATTATTCTTCCCTTGAAATTTCTTTGGAGCTGTCAAACTGACATGTCCTCTTAGGACTCTGTCATTCACCTCTGAGTTTCTCCCTAGCTGAACAGTGCCTGGAAGCATAGGCCAGCCAGGAACAGATTTTGTTTGCCCAGATTTACCAAACACATGCTAAAAATATACCATCCTGAAAGCCATTAGGAAATCTGCACCACTACCACTGGGACACAGGCAACACTGATGCAAGAAATACTGCTGTGCATGTCAAAATGCAGCCTGTGTCCCACAAGCACAGACCACAGGCATCAGCAGGCACAAAGAATAACTTAAGCAGTATTTTCTTCCTGCTCTTCATCTGAAGTTTCCAGGAACCATCCCTAAACAAGCTGTTTTTCATTACTGAAATCCTATAAACTTCTTCCCTTCTCAGTTTTGAAGCAAACCCTTACCTGTATTTTAGAGACAAGATTATATATCATACTCTCCAAACATCCTCGCATCAGGTGTCAGAACTTCCTCATGGCAGGAAGTTTCCAAACCACCACTGAAGGTGACTGATTCTGGGTGCTTGTTTCAGAGATGAGATGGAGTAACTGAACCCCACCCACACATTCAAAGTATAATTTGTATTTGCTAATTTACTCTTAAGAGATTGGTACCAGGTCCAGCACAGAAGGAATCCAGACTTTGGCTGTCCCTCTTTTTCTCAAGTTATTACACATATTTCCTCATTACACAATGCATAGACTGAACCCTCAAATACTGCAAAATTTAGGGCCAAATAAGTCATAAACTCCCTTTTCCACTTCCCTTCTGTCAGGCAGTTGTATGTCTTCTACCCTCCAGGAAACTCTATGGGAAGGCAGAGAGGTGGAAGCCAGGAAGGGGAAGGGCTGGAGCATGCCCATTGCTAGATGTTAACAGAGTCATGGAAAGGTTTGGGTTGGATGGGACCTTTGAAGATTGACTATTCCAAACCCCTGCCATGGCCAGGGACACCTTCGATTACACGGCATTGTTCTAAGCAACCTGTTTGTTCCTACAGGATCTCTGGGGATGGCTCACAAATTACTGCAGCTGAGATCATAAGAGTTCTCAGCTTCATTTCTCCTCAATCTTGTGCTCAGACACACCCTGAGATTCCAAGCACAGCTTCCCTGGCCCTGTTCTGCCAGGGCCATGGAGCTGGGGAAAATTCCCCTTTCCCTTTCCTCCCCAGGCACAGAACCTGGAAAGGAAAAGCTCCCACCTTTTCAGAGAGGTGCCTGAGATGGGATGGAAAGCACAGCAAGACACACAAGGAGAGGGGTTACCCACTTGGAATGGTGAGCTGATGCCAAAAGGAAGGCACCCCGACCCAAACTATATCACACACCTTGGTTTTGTCTCCCTCGTAGATAACATGTTCAAAATGCCCATTTTCCACAAGACACCTCCCTGTAATATGTTGCACATGTATAATGTTTTCATTGATTATCTAATTAGAAGGTGGAATTTTCAGTGCAGTAGCTCCAATTTGTTCTCTAATACTAAACCATCCCTTAGACAGATCTTACCTCAGTGCACTTCCTGAATGTGATTTTTAACAATCTCAAATACATTTACATATATTTTAGATATATTTTCTTTCTCTTAATTCTGCCAGAGCAGTTCCTCAAGTTTTTGCTGACTTTAAATACAATGGTCCAGTGACAGGCTACTTGCTTACTTGTTCTTTTTTTAAACTTTCCTTTCCATTCTCTCATTCTGTCTTTAATTATTAACACTTCTTCCTTTCTGGCTGACCTATTTGATACTCACACCTCAATGTTTACATTATTCTGCAGAAAGGCATCCTTCTGCTTATGTCCCTTTGCTCCATTAGAAACATCAACCGTAGAAGAGAAGTAAATTTTTTACTTCTCTCATAAAATGAGAACAAAAATGTTGGATTTCAACCAGCTTCCATCTTCTATAGATCAAGATGAGATGGACATAGGATCAGATTGTACCACATTTGCTGCCTCCTACACCCTCCTATCAGGTATCAGGCTCTGCCCACGATCAGAGAGGGTCAGACCAGCCAGGCTTTGGATCTGAGCTGGCACACATGCCCCTGTAATGCAAACACCTCCAGTGTCCTCAGGTGGGCCTTGTGCATACAGTGTCCACTCTAAATGATTCCAAAAAATGCTACCTCTTGCAACAGCTGCATCAGAATTATGTGGCTGAAACAAGGAAACTGAGCACCATCACATTTAGCTGACCATAGGTTATCTACCAGTCTTTCAAACTATGAAGTATCAATTTGTTTGTATCACTGCCATCAATTGTCCTTCCTTGACGTGTACTTCCCTGGCATGCACCACCACAAACAAGACTGTACATCCTCCAGGACTCAGGCCCCTGCTGTGAGGGAAGTGCCTGGAATAGCTGGAGCCTGGCTCATTATAGTATAAGAGCTTTTTTCTCATTTTACTCAGAGGTGCTAATAGAAAGTTCAGGTGCAGGGAGCTCAAGAACAGAGCTACCTCCCATTAGACCAGGAACTTAATGACTAAGCTACACAACATCAGCAATTTTTAAAACTTTTTTGCTTCAAGGTGGGAAGAACTCACATTTCAAAAATCAGAATTACCCCAGATGTCATGCCAGGTGGTAGACCGAAAAAAAAAATGTTTCTTTCCCTCACTGTAGGTTATAAACAGTACATGCACATACACTTCTTAGCTCACTTGATACCTTTAATAGTTAGGCTGTCGCCATCCCCTTCATCCCTTTGAAAATATTTCTGAATATCCAAAGTAAACATAAATAGCTGTCAGCAAAAATCTTCATGACTCAAGCCACTGGCTACTTTACAGCAACTTTACATAAATGACAACAGTGCTGTGAGGTGCTGTCAGCAAAAATCAGGCCAAATGATTTTACAGTGAAATTTCTGTTTCTCATTACATGCATATCTTTCAGTTACAACTTCTGCCTCAGCGCTCTCCTGTTACTATTCAAAATTATTTTTCCCATTCTTTCAAGAATTGATTTCAATCCTAAACAGTTGTTGAAGAGAATGTCTTGTTTTATGCAGTTTTGAATTCACTTTTCATACAACCCTCCTAGACAAGCACTGGTGAAACACAGCATCTGGAATTTCCTATGTGACACCCTTAACTAGCACAACAGTGTGTTTAGTTGCTGGCTAGATAGGAGACAATAATTTGGATTAAAAAAATCTCACTGATCTTACATAAGAATGCTTGCTCGGACTTGCAAAATATTTTTTATATTTTTTTTTTAGTACTGGGAAGCAAAACATTTTTTTTTTTAAATTAGAACATCATCTGTAAGTGTGTATTGTTTGACCCTTTGGAGTAATCTGTGCCAGGAGAGACATCAATTTGAGAGGTAGAATCTTTCTTTCCTGATTTTTCCCCCCTGTACTTTCTAACTGATGAGCACTTGTTCAAGGGCTCTCCCTTGCAGTGGTGAAGGTTTTGCAACAGCAATGCTTTGATCTGGGCACAGGCAATAGAAGAGCTCCAGCATTCTCCAACTTGCTGCTGTTCTACAGAAGGACAAGTGTCCTCACTGAGGCCAAGTTAAATATATGTGCAGCCTTTGTAACTGGGCCTTTTCTATCCTTCAGAGTCCATCCCTTCCTGCTAAACCAGAAAATGTCTTGGGTCTCCCGGAGACATGAGGTCTAATACCACTGCCTGCTTATGTTGAAAAAAGGTAAATTGTCTTCCTGTTTAAGAGGGTTATGTTACTCAAAGTTTCTTACATGCTACATTTGAATGGAAGATGTCATTTAGCAAAAAAATGTACAGAACAAAATATACAATCTGCTTTTTATTAACTAAAAGACAAAAGAAAGTACTTTAGGTTCAGTACACCAGGAAGAAAGCACAAAAAGATACCACATTTTAAATTGAATGGTTTCCTAGAAAAGGCAGTAGTAATTACAGCTGCCTTTAATACACTTAAAATGATTAATGATTTTGAGTCACCACAGCCTAGATTTTCAAAGGCATTTAGCTTCTGAAACATCTAACAAATGCTTTGTATATTATTAAGTGTCTAATCTGGGTAAGTATCAAACTCCCATGTACTTGTTTGTCCACTGCATCATTAAAGGCTTTGAAAATCTAAACTTTTTTTTTTTTTTTAAACTTATTAAAATGAGCAGATCTTATTCTTTCCCTTTTTTTATTTTCCCAGATCAGAAGAGGAAAATAGTTCTTTCTTTTTCATCTCTGGTTTGGCTTCTCAGCTGTGAAGTGAGATCTGAAATATAGGATATATAACTGAAAACAATCCACTGAGACAGAATTCTTTTATCTGAATACGGTGCGTAGATCTGGAAAAAATCCAGTTAACTATTATTGCAACCTAATTCAAAAGGAAATGGTGACCATAAAAAAATACTAACTGGGATTCACCTGCTTTGAAATCTTTCAGTGTAGCTGCAGGCAGTGCTGGGTGTGGAACCTGAGCTGATGCTCAGTCGGGTACCAGCACTCAGTGACACCATATCCTCCCAACTCACACTGGGCTCCAATGCACAAACCTTGCCTGACCTCTTCCACAGATCAAGGGAGGTCATCACCAGCTACTGACTAATTCAGTGAACTAAAAACGTAGCATCAGCACAGGCAGAACCCTTTATAAAATGGAAACTTCTCCAAGAACAGAAGGAACTTCCCACCCAAAGGATAATATGACAGATTTCACCCAGAGTGTGTTTTCTCGTTTGATTAAGCAACCTCAGCTAACCTGAGGTTGTGCTACTGTTGAAAGAGCTGTGAAATTCTTCCATCCCCTCCCTTTCCCCCAAAATTTCCACCAGGTCTCCTTGTGCCAGTACTAGTTAGAAGCAGAAATTTGATTTGAGGAGCAGGTGTGTCTTGGGGTTACAGTGTTACCTTCATCACCTTCAGTTGCCCCCACAGGTCAATGCAATGGAGGCTCATGGGTGTTCAGGTGAGGGAAAGAAGCAAAAGAAAATTATGCTTCTAAATTGAAAAAAAACCCAATAAACAACCCAACCTGTTTAAAAAAACCCAGAGACATGCTTTTCATAGGTATTACGTGGTTAAATAGCTTTCCCAACTGCTCATATGCATTTACAAACACCTGTAAGAGGCACTTTTACCTATAAGAGGCACTGCTTTTTATAGTAAGAACATTCTTCCAAGCCATTTTTTCTGGCTCAGCCCTTATTAAACTTTGGCTGTCAGGAACAGATACATTTTAGCTCTAATTGCAAGGAGCATGGTCAGAAAATGAGCTTGAAAAAGCCAGTATGGACAGTGAAAACCAGTCTTTATAGGATGATAACTCTGTTAAAGCTACTAATAGATTTCCCTTTCATACCAACATGCTGCCAGTCGTCTACTTTTCTTATGTTTGGAAATGGATTAGAGGATTATTTGCCCCATCACTTTCCCAGGGATTATGGTGAGGATTACCAGCCAGCAGCTCCCAGATCCTCCTTCTTGCCTTTTTTGGAGAAAGGAGTCACATTTGGTCTCGTTCAGTCCTCAGGAACCTCCCCCAGTAGCCATGAGCTTTCCAAAACTCTCAGGACTGGTCAGACCATGATACCAGCCAGCTTCCTCAGCACTGGGGTTACATTCTACAAGGTCCCATGGATGTCCAGCTTGTTTCAAATGTTCCCTAACCTGTTATCCCTGTACCAAGGGCAAAGCCTTAGTTCAGGCCTTCCCACTGGTCTCTGTCCCTTGGGATTCCTGAAGATCTCCTGAACGTAAAGACTGAGGCAAAGGCAGCACTGACTACCTGGGCCTTTTCCATCTCCATCACCATCATTGTCTTTGCTCTTGAGGGAAGTTTACACAGTCACTGCGACCTCTTTTAGGATGGGCTTTCAAGTGGGAAGAATAAAAATATAACAATAGATTATACAGATACATTCTTAACCCTGAAAACAGATAAAGGACAAACTGTGACTACTCTTACTTAAGAGTAAAACAACATTTAGTATGACAAATCTAAACTTAAATTACATTATTACTGGCTTCTGAAGGGAGAACTGCTGATTTTCTAGTTCCAGAATAGATTTTAAATTGGACTTGTACACATATGTTTTGTTTATCCTCAATTCACTGGGCAGAAAATTACATTTCAGACCTTGAAATTCCAACTTGTGAGCTTAATTTAGTCTGTGGTATTCTGCTTTTCTTGTCATCCTTCTTTCACCTTGGCATCTTTGTGTAATAGTAAAACCTCTGCTGCAGATAAGACTTTATGCTTCGGAGCAGAGCCTCAGCAACTAGTGGAAATTTAATACTTGAATGATTCTTTACAGAGGAGTCAGTAACTGTCCATGATAAACATAAACAAGTCTGATCAGAAGTACTTTATTGTGACTCACTGAACAAACTGGTGCTGAGTTTTAATGACCCCTATGGTAATTAAAGTTACAGTAGTTTCACGAATACAAGCCGCACGGATTATAAGCCGCACTTCCGGTGCCTCGACAATGTTGCTGTCTTTGTCAATAGATAAGCCGCACCCCGAATATTAGCCGCACTTTCGTTCGTCGCGAGAATCCGTGCGCAGCTTTCACAAATTGGCCAATTAGTAACAGGATCGCGGCATAGCGGGCTTTACTGGCTAGGGGCGGGGCCAGGCAGGCTCGGCCCGCTCATAGTTGCCGACGGGGCCGGGTAGCCCAGCTCAGCGCCACGGCTCGGCGGGGCTGGCCGGGTGGTGCTGCCGCTGCCGCCGGGCTCGCTGGCCCCCCTCTCCCGTCAGCACCGCCCCGCTGCCGCGTTCCCTAGCCCTGCCGGCGGCCTGCCGCCGCCCGGCTCGGCGGCCGCGCCGCGTTCCCTAGCCCTGCCGGCGGGCTGCCGCCGCCCGGCTCGGCGGCCACGCCGCGTTCCCTAGCCCTGCCGGCGGTCTGCCGCCGCCTCCGCCCGGCTCGGCGGCCGCGCCGCGTTCCCTAGCCCTGCCGGCGGGCCAGCCACTGCCGCCGCTGGCAGGCATGCCGGCCGCGTCGCCGCTGCGTTCACGTACTCGCCCTGCCGGCGGGCCAGCCACTGCCGCCGCTGGCAGGCATGCCGGCCGCCTCGCCGCTGCGTTCACGTACTCACCCTGCCGGCGGGCCACCCGCTGCCGCCGCTGCCAGGTTCGCCGGCCGCCCCCTCCCATCTGCACCGCCGCCGCGTTTCCTCGTCCTGGCCGGCACTGCAGGCCCCCGCACCGCCGGGTTCCCCCACGCTGCTGGCCCCGATTCTGCTGGGCTTCCCCCGCTGCCAGGCAGCCCCACCCGTCGGCCTTCCTGCTTCTGCCATGCTCCCCTGCACTGCTAGCCCCAGTTCTCCCGGGCTCCCCCGCCCTGCTGGCCCGGGCTCTGCCGCCCCCCCTGCCCCGCCCTGCTGGCTCAGGCTCTGCCGCCCGCCCCCCACACTGCTGGCCCCGCCTCTGCCAGGCTTTCCCACCTCAGCCGGGGCCGGCCGGGCTCCAGCTTGGCTTGGGGCTGCCGCGGGCTCTCACTTCCGTGTTGACAGCTTTTAGAATTTTGTTAATGTATTAGCCGCCCCGGAATATTAGCCGCACTTCCGGGTTTCCACCAAAATTTTGGTCAAATTGGTGCGGCTTGTATTCGTGAAATTACTGTATGTCTTGCTGGACAGACTGGTGAGGCCAGGTACCATGAAGCAGCCTATAAGTGTACAGAAAAACACCATCTAAATTCTGGTGGCAAATCCAGTTCTCTCTCAATTCCTCAGCTCTTGCCAACTTCTGAACTGGGTCTGAGAATTGCCAGGAGAGCCATCCAGGCAAAATGCAGAAGAAATGGAGCATAAGAAGAACAGGAGAGGACAGGTCAGCAAGAGACTGCCTGCCTCAAAGATCCTAAAGGAAGCAGGAAATACAGGACAAATGAGATTACAGTCAGAAAGATGGCACTTATGAACTGTCCCTCTCCTTACCAAAACACAGACTTAAGATTAGACTTAAAAATTATTGTGCCAGCCTTATATTGTTTGCAGCATAAATTACCCCAGAAAAGGTTTACTCTGATAGCAGATAATTCACAACAAATCGAGCATACAGATAAGTATAGATAAACTCTAACACATTCTGCAACTAAAGCATGTTGCCATTACAGCCAACATGAAACAGTAACTCCAAAGGCGAAGAGCAAAACCCCACAGAAAGCCACGTCAATACCCTCAGGCAGTTCTAAACCAACTAAATAAATAAAAAGCCCACTACACAACAGGTCCTTGTAAGAGGAGCCACGGGATTGTGTCACACACAATATACATTGCATAAGTACAGACCTTTTTACCTTGAAACAGAGGGGTTTCACCGGTCTCTCAGCACAAATGAAGTCTACAAATCCTTAGACATTTAAGATTTGAGGTATATTTGAGGTATATACTGTGTAATACAATGAGATTCATTCACTTGAACACTGGAGTCTTTGCTTTCAAGAAGAGTCTTAACATCTATAACAACTTATGGTGGCAATTTAAATCTAGGAGACAACTAAACAGTTTTTAAAAGAAACAAACAATAAATCAAAACACAAAATCCAAGACATAACAGCAGAAGAAGCCTTCCTTATCTTAACCTCACCTTCCTCCCTACCTCCTCTCTCATTGCCATGTTCAGGTTACAGTAATTTCACGAATACAAGCCGCACCAATTTGACCAAAATTTTGGTGGAAACCCGGAAGTGCGGCTAATATTCCGGGGCGGTTAATCTATTAACAAAATTCTAAAAGCTGCCAACACGGAAGTGAGAGCCCGCGGCAGCCCCAAGCCAAGCTGGAGCCCGGCCGGCCCCGGCAGAGGTGGGAAAGCCTGGCAGAGGCGGGGCCAGCAGTGTGGGGGGCGGGCGGCAGAGCCTGAGCCAGCAGGGCGGGGCAGGGAGGGCGGCAGAGCCTGAGCCAGCATGGCGGGGGAGCCCGGGAGAACTGGGGCTAGCAGTGCAGGGGAGCATGGCAGAAGCAGGAAGGCCGGCGGCTGGGGCTGCGTGGCAGCGGGGGAAGCCCAGCAGAATCGGGGCCAGCAGCGTGGGGGAGCCCGGCGGTGCGGGGGCCTGCAGTGCCGGCCAGGGCGAGGAAACGCGGCGGCGGTGCAGACGGGAGGGGGCGGCCGGCGAGCCTGGTGGCGGCGGCGGCAGCCCTGCCGGCGGCGCTCGCGAAAGCGGCGCTCGGTGAGCGAAAGCGCCGCGCTCGCGAAAGCGCCGCGCTCGCGAAAGCGCCGCTCGGCGAGCGAAAGCGCCGCACTCGCGAAAGCGCTGTGCTCGCGAAAGCGCCGCTCGGCGAGCGAAAGCGCCGCGCTCGCGAAAGCGCCGCTCGGCGAGCGAAAGCGCCGCACTCGCGAAAGCGCTGTGCTCGCGAAAGCGCCGCTCGGCGAGCGAAAGCGCCGCGCTCGCGAAAGCGCCGCTCGGCGAGCGAAAGCGCCGCGCTCGCGAAAGCGGCGCGGGGCAGGGCGGGCGCGGCGCGGGGCGGGCGCGGCGCAGGGCGAGCGAAAGCGGCAGCGGGGCGAGCGAAAGCGGCAGCGGGGCGGGCGGCGAGCCCGGCGGCGGCAGCCCTGCCAGCCGGGCGAGCGAACGCGGCAGCGGGGCGGTGCTGACGGGAGAGGGGGGCCAGCGAGCCCGGCGGCGGCGGCAGCACCACCCGGCCAGCCCCGCCGAGCCGTGGCGCTGAGCTGGGCCACCCGGCCCCGTCGGCAACCATGAGCGGGCCGAGCCAGTAAAGCCCGCTATGCCGCGATCCTGTTACTAATTGGCCAATTTGTGAAAGCTGCGCACGGATTCTCGCGACGAACGAAAGTGCGGCTAATATTCGGGGTGTGGCTTAGCTATTGACAAAGACAGCAACATTGTCGAGGCACCGGGGGTGCGGCTTATAATCCGTGCGGCTTGTATTCGTGAAACTACTGTACTCTGCAATGGACATAGAGAACCTCAATTAAGTCCTAAATATAACTTAAAGATGAGGCAGCATTTTCATCACTTGCTTAGAAGATGATTTGGAAATCATTCTCCCCAGTCCATAAAATGCCAGTGAACCCAAGAAGAAAACGAGTCTGACAACATATATCTATTACATCAGACTTCATGAGAAATCCAGAGCTTTTCTCTGAGTCATCAACCAACCCATCCTTCCTAAAGAATATGTCACTTTAATAGAATTATGCATTAACTAAAATGCTGAATAGTATATTAAGTAATATATATGCAAATATGTATGAGACCACAAAAATGCAGAAGGCTAGATCAAAGCAAGATAATATCAGTAATATAATTTCTGTTAATGAAGCAGTGGCCACTCACCCAGATCAATGGGTGGACACACAATCAGCAATGTACCAATGGCATATCTTAGCATAAGGCTCAATAAAAAAACAGTACAGCAGAACTAATGCCAGCTTACAACACGAACAGCAAACAACAAAAAATGCTACCCTTCCCTCCTCCTGCATTTTCAGTCAACAGAAGGTCTTGGTAACAGTGGGTAATTAGTGGGAAACCAAGCCAATATTTTCAAGTAAGGTATGGAGGAGAAAAACTTCGGGACAAGTCAGACTTGCCTTCCATTCCGTCTACTGGATGATACTTGTAAAATGCAGCACCAACACAGGCCAATCTCCCAAATGTCAACAGGGAATAAGTGAACAGCAATTATCATATGCAGATCACAAGCATACATTATTTCCATGCAGTACAATTTATTCACAGAGGAGGTAGGATATTCAAATCTTCACCAAATTAAAATACTGAACACAGATCATTATTACTCATTTGAATCAAGACACATACTGTACCCATGACTTTAAGCATCCTTATTAAAAGTAATTAGATTTTGGCAAGTCTTTCCCAATTAACACAGCCAGTCAAAAGTAAAAAGTAAGTCTTACATACTGGCTGTCTTAGCTGCATGACTCATGGGAAATTAAATAATTTATTCATGTCACTGTTGAACAACTTGAATTTTTCATATATATAAAACTTTTTCTTTTTTTCATTATTTTTCTTTATTACAATTTACATGCAAATATGACGTCAAATCAACTTACTTATTTTAGAAAGTGACTTTGCTAGACTGTATGCTGGCTTGAACTCCAGAAATGCTTTGAGAGAGTACCTCAAGACTTCTAACTGCGACAATATTTTCACTGGAAAAAAAAAAGGCAGTGAATTTGTTAAAAAATACTAGCTATTCAGTTGTAAAATAACAGACTAGCAACCTATATTGTTATTTTGAGTAGGTCTGTAAAGTACTGTCAACCAGTGACCTTTGTTACATTAACTCAGAGCAACACCACACTGCTTTTACCAAAGTAGTGATCATATGCTGTCCCACAGAATACACAGGGCTTATTTTGGTTGGGAAGACAACACCTGAGGCACAGGCATACAGCCATGAAATGGAGGTGTGCCTGGTCCTGGGAAAGGTGGAAAATCCCAAGTATTTTTCTCACTTTCCCTGACACATCAGTGAGCAAGCATCATTAAACAATAATATGGACTACCTACATAAGCAAGGGATGAAGGAGAAGAAAAGAAAGCCTATGAGATACTAATAACAGTACTGTAAGAGGACTTTTAATGGTACTTAGTTAAACAAACATCCCTAGCCCACAATACAAGGGGCTTCCAAGTAGAATTTGACCATTACAATTTTTTTAGCACTGTGACCTTTGCTATTTCTGTCTTACCCTATTTTCTATAGAAAATTAACATTCCCAGCCAAAATCTCTTGTCTTTTCCATACATAAAGAGAAAACCCAAACAACATCAGCAAACTTCTTTCAAAAAGAAACAGGAGTGAAAACTCACCCTTCACTTCCCTAGATTAAAATTTAAAAATACAGACTAATTTTCTAAAGGCTATTATGCTTTTGAACATAAGTCAGCATACACGTTTAATGATGTTTAGCTAACCTCTTTTGATTTTATGCTGCTTCAGTTAGTCCAATTTACTTGTCCTAGGTAGCTCTGTCAAGACATGGTCTCCTAAGGTCCTTTCATTGCCCACCCTTTATACAATTCTTTCTTGTCTCTTTAAGAAGTGAGGAGTTTATCTCCAGGTTAAAACAAGACACTATTCAATTTTGCATGGTCCTGCCAGAGCAAGGTTCAGTCATTGACATAAGAGTATGCTGAACTGAGAGTATATCAGCAGATCTGAACAAAATCCACTAATTAAGGTGATGAACCTCTCTTTTGGCAATAAATGGCCCTATAACGTTGACTATGGTCCCTTGTGCCTGTGTCTTTTTTTTATTCTTACTTTTATTTTAAAGAGTAACCATGTAACAGTAAAAATCAAAATTTATGTATAAATATATAAATAGCAGTTGATGTTCACCAAGTCCTGAAGTACATGGCAGCTCTAAACATTTCAAATTTCAAGAAAAAGAAGAAATTAAGTGCTTTGTGAAAGAAGAGAAAGGCATCTCTCTGCAGTGTATCCCTTGGGCAATGCCATGGTTTCTCAGAACACAGGTTCTGTCTTCCCCTTGCCACAAATGGATGAACACAATAACCCAACGATACCATTGGGTGGACATCCCTGCCTAGACATACATGAACTACTAACTTCTGTAAGGTAGAATAAAAGAGAAGAAAACAAGTCCATGACTTCAGCCTAAATTGTTCTAAATGCAAGACCAGCTAACAGTGTTATAACAGACTTGGCAGACACACTAAGTCATACTAAGCAGGGATTAGAAGAATGTGGAAGAGTCAATATGATATAAATTTAAAATACCTATTTTAATAGGTGACTAGGCTGAAACGAGGACATAGGAATTACCACATTCTTCAAATTTTTCATTCATCCAAAAGACTGCAGAGCAAGCCTGTCTATTTATTTACATTTACATTTAAGATAGATCTATCTATCTATCTATCTATCTATCTATCTATCTATCTATCTATCTATCTATCTATCTGTCTATCTATCTATCTATCTATCTATCCATCCATCCATCTATTCAAGGTTGGACAGGACCTTGAGCAATCTGATAATGGTGGAACATGTCCTTGCTCACAGGAGGGTGGCTGTACAACATGGATTTTAGAAGTCCCTTCAACCCAGACCATTCCCTGATTCTATGATACAGTTTTTTTCCCACTCTAACCTACATTTACTGTGTGAAACACAATGGTCTGGAGGACTTCAAGCGTACTTTGTTAACCTGTTTTCAAAAGCAAATCAAGTAAAGCTTCTCCCATGTATACTGCTGACCTACCACATGAAAGGCTACACCCATCTTTCCATCATGCTCCATCAGTTGCTTATAGGAATCAATTTGCATTACCTTTGAGTTAAGTGCCCTTGAGTGTACAGTAACACATCTGCAGTGGATTTCATAAGCATAATGGCAGTGTTCCAGACACACAAAAGGCATTAAAGTGCTCATGTCTGACACAGCACAAAGAATGGAGTACTCCTCCTAATGTGGTAATTTAGGAGTGTGGAAAAAGAGCAGAGAGAAAGAACTGTGTTAAAAAAAAAAAATCACAGAATAAAGGTGAAATCTGGGTAAGCACAACAAAGCGTGGGTTTTGAAGACCAAACACAAGGCCAAAAACATATTTAATAAGTTTGTTTCCTAACAAAAATCTTGATGTACAGGAAAAAACCTGAAAAGTTACAGGAGGGAAAAAACCACAGACACAAGTAATTAAGAAGCAGAAAATGTAAGTGAAACATAAAAAGTGGCAACTGAGATAAAGATAAGATACAAAGTCAGGTAAGATACAGAGGGTCTATTCTGTCCAAAATAATGTGATTTGAGAGGCACCAACAGACCACATCACTGTAGTTCAGGCACTGGGAAGCCCAGGAGCCTTGGGCATGTCTGAGTCATCTGGCTCAAAATCTGCTAAGGCTTTTTTGCATTTTTTTTAAGCTAGAGAAGTAGAATAGGAAGGAGGAAAAAAAGCTTTATTTCCTGAGGTGTTGAAATATTTCAACTGCCTTAACAAAGTTTCAATAGAGGATCTAAATCCCACACAAACAATGCTGCTGCTGCCTTGTGCTGTCTCTGAACATTGTACTCCCATTCCTTCACCAGTGTTTCAGCTCTTGAAAAGGTACCCATGTAAGCTTAGCTGTCTCTAATATAAATTAATATTTAAATAATTTGATATACTTCACAACTCTTCTAAGATCTGTATGATTGTACTAATTCCCCCAGAAATGTGAAAATCCTGATTTTCATCTAAAAAGGGAGATACTTTAATTTAAAGAAGTTTTGTTTCTATAAAGGATTTCATTTCCTCTGATCACCTCACACAAATACATTTTCAGTTTCAGCAGGGATGAGCTGGTATTGATTTCTCCCCCTAGAACCTTTTAAGTCCTTCTCATAAAGATGACCTGAATGTTTTTCAACAAATCCTTTGTCCTCATAATAATCTGTTGCCTATTTTTAGGCCACATTTAAAATTATTGAAAAGCACAACGCAACAAAATATTCCAGACTTGCCATAAGTTTGACTGAAATCCACTCACACCTTGTTCCTACTTCTTAACAACTACAGAGTTAAACTAAATTATTAACTCCTGACATTACAGGCTTCAGTTCAAACCAGGAATTTAAAGCATGCATTTGATTATTTAGTGATGTTAATTTCTGGCTACACAAAAAAAATCTGCCAGACTGAAGAACTCCCCAAAGCACTCTCCTCCAGAAAAGCAATGAGATACAGCATTAGAGCAGCAAGAGAGATTCTTACACTGCTACTGTTTACTGTATTACTTGTACGTGGGGTTAAGGAAAATGCAGTTTAAAGCTCTGGAGAAACAACTGGCTTTCTTTAAATGCTAAGCTTTAAAAAAAAAAAACAACCCTCAAGCAAGTAAAATGAAATCAAAAGCATGAAGTCTCTTTTTGGTTCCATCATTTTAACTCTAATGACTGACATAATTTAATATAAATGGCACTTGATTAAATCTATCCATGAAATCTGTTTTAGGTTTTAAAACAGACTAAATTCTGACTGTAATCCACTGCTGAATCATTGTATTACCAAAAAGGTTAAAAGATACTGCACTAACATACCACTGAAATAGCATTTCCTACCTGAAAATATAGAAGGTCTTTTCTTAGTGCGCCTTGGGAGTATAGGGTCTATATTCCTAATATTCTTTTGCAACTTTCCTTTAAAGTCATTTTCTAGCAGGATGTCTGGTGGCAGGCTTCTCCGTCTTGTTGATTTATAGCGAGTCTGATGGGGATTAAGTTTACTCTTAGTCCTGGAGTACAAGCTGCTGTCATCGAGTGCCATGATGGAGGCGCGAGCGCTAAAGCCACCCCAGCACAAAGCCAGCCCCAGCACCCAGAGGTGTGGGGACCCGTGGGCACAGACCGAGCAATCTCGGACGTTCTCATGCTCAACTCACTCGTTGGGGAAGCTGAGCAGGTTGAGAGGCGTGTGCTGGGCCAGGTGTAGAGTTACTGCATCGCCCCTCCTTGCATCAGTGAAACAGCGCAGGGAGGAGGCAGGCTGAAATAATGCCTTTGGAAGTTTTGAGGTAATTAGGAAGTTCAGCAAACCTGAGCTCAGCAGCACAATCTCTGCAAAGTGGAAGATACAATTGAATATCAAGCACTGTCTAGGGTTAGTATGGTTTATATCATACCCAAAGCATTCTCACATCAGTTCATTAATAGTTCATTAACTTGGCAAGTTAAACAGGTGTTGCTTAACCTTACAAAAAGAAAACAATGTGAGAGAAAAACAAACAAACCAAAATTCAAAAACCCCAACCCACAAACAAATAAAAATAACACACAAACAATGACAAGCCAACAACCAAACAAACAACCCAATTCCAGAAGCCAGCCTGGGGAGTTGTCTGGGGAAAGGCACTACCCAATCAATATGTTTGGGTTTTTAGTCCTGTTGTTTTACAAACTTACATTTTGAAGAGTGATAAACAGTCCAAATCACGAAGGGTTTTATGGACACAACTATCAGTTTGGGGTTTCTTTCCTCAAGGAGCAATAATGTTATTTCCTACTGAAGAAATCAAAATGCGGTAGTGTGACAAGTTTCTCTATGTAACTGCTGACTGGAAAAATAAGACATTTAAATACATGTATGATAAAGATGGTCAATAAATTATCCATTTAAATAAAACTCCAGGTATTTTTCTTGTATTGTTTCAGTTATCCCAATGAAATCTTTTGAGCCCCCCAAGGATGTGATCTTCCTTTTTCAAATGTTCAGAAAGAAGACAAATAGAAACATCTTCTATGAACCAGGTAATTTTCTTATTGAATTCTACCATAAATGAGGCAAAATGAAATAGTAAATTAAAACTAACAAATCTTCTGACTATATGTATTTTGCTTTTAAAAAACAGCGCTTAATATGGCAAAGTGAAGAAGCAGAGAGATTTATTTACTTTCCTCCTAATTCAAAGGAGGAGAGTAAATAATGTTTCAACTGTGGACACCTAAGGAAAAGTGATTTTAACACCTGAAGATAGAACTTGATTTCTTTAATTTTTAAATAACAATTAAAAAACAAATGCTTTAACTCTTTCCTAAAGATAGGGACACTGTAAGATTGGTACAATGATCACAAGGTTGGCTGTTCCAAATATAGTTTTTGTTTGAAGTTCATTACAACCTTTCACAGTTTTATGGCTGAAAAAAGTAAATGGTTCATCTACATGCTTTTGGAATGGAAGAGGAGAAATTTTATATATGAACACACACATATATATAAAGTGTGCAGCTTTTAAAGTATTTTATTGTGCTAGAAATGCAGAAGGATGCAAATAGTCTGCTAGATTCTGTCTTGTTCCTCTGGGAATTATATCACATTAGGCTGAAAATTGAAATTAGAAATGGAAGGATCCAATCTTAAATACATTGGACTCAGAAATCATACCGTGCATTCAGCACAAACTGATCATTTAAACCAAATGAACATTAAATGTAGATAGAAAACAGACTATTTCTGATCTTGCTGAGTATTCTAGGGATCATGAACTCTTTTCACATGTGGAAAAAAGCTTTTGAAAATTCCACTGGATTCCAAAAGAGGTTAGGTGGTGAGAATTAGGTTATAACCAAAGGGAATTGTGTCTAAATCGGTCGATTACATTCTAAAAACTTCTCTACACTCTGGTCTTCATAATTCAACACCAAAATATTTAATGTCCTTCAAACCTGTATAATCTCTGGATCTCATCCTGCTTTTCCCAGTTAATTAAAAAAACCCACAAAAAATAGGTCCAAGAAGTTTTCCTTGCTTCCTCTTCTCTTCCAACTCCATTTGTTTTTTCAGCTTAGGTTGAATCAGCAAAACAATATTTAGTCCATTCCTAATAGCCCAAATAAATCAAAGTAAATTCATCAAATGCTTTTCAAAACAACAGAAAATGCTTAAATCTGAGCAAATGAATATATTTGAACCAGGAGTGAGGACTGAGAAATAAATAATGCAGGAATTAACTTTTGAGGAGCTATAAACTGAATTTGAAGGAAACTTTAAATAATATTTCAACATCTCCAGTAAGTAATCTAAGCTCCAGGCTACAGGATATTATGAAAACAGCTCTGAACTTTTCCTGCTTAAAAAACTCTAACACATATAAATAATTAAATACTCATTTGAAGAGTGAGTGTCCCATATTCTCACTGAGTGATACAATTGCTGCACCATACAATCTTACCTTCTCCAGCCCAATGAATATTCATGCCGAGTGGAACATTTCTAACGGGAGAAATTGCTGCTGGGACACTCAAATTTGTGTAGTGGTCATACTCTTTCAGATGGGGAAAATCTGTCAGGGACACAAACCTCTCATCCAGTCAGAGTACACCAGAATCTAAGAACAGTTTAATTCTGAGGGGCTTCCAAATTGCCTTTTACAGGATCTACTCTAGAACACATTCTTGAAAATGCATTCAGAACTGAAAATCAAAAAAGGCAAACATTTGTTCTGAAAAGTGAAAACCCTGAGTAGGTAAAGCAAAGGAATATGCAGTGGTGAGACAGAAACTGAGAATTCTAGTGACGTCTGCAAGTTGTTGAGAATGAGATGCCCAAGTGTCATTTTAGTAGCTTAACTCTGTTATTTATCTTGTCAAAGGTTTACACAAGATCCTTCAGAAAAGAATACTACAAGAAAGTAACCACTGTGTTACATTCAGAACTGAATCATGAAAGTGCTCAAATTATGAAAAACAAATACTAGGCTACATTTTCAGGCTGGCAAAAGTTTATTAGGCTTCAGTTTTCTCTGGTAGGTTTGGTGTAGTTCAGTACTTTCCTATGATTTTAAAAGGTCAGTATAATAACCATTTGGTTTGTCCATTACAGTCAAAGGCTAAATCAGAACATCTTACCCCTTGCCTCCAGCAAATTACCCAGTTGCAGTGTCTACAGTTTCTATTGCTGTAAGTAAGTGCTGAAGGTAACTGATGTTTGATTTCTGTTTGGATGGTGCCCTGTACTGCAGTAATACAGACTGGAAGTTACAAAATTAGCCTGGTCCAAAAAATAATTTAAAAAATTCTCACATGGGAATTATCATTAGCTTTTTAAAAAATAATGCAGCAGGAAACCCTGTTATATTTCATGTGCAGTAAGCCAGTTGTTATTATGACTGCATTAGAGCTGACTTTTCAGCTGAGGAAATATTTGGGCTTATCAACAGCAGAAGCAATAAAAGGTTTTTAGAAAAAGTGTTATCAATGTGTCACCTTCTGAAGGCTGACTCAGAAAATTTGTACTATGGAAAAGGAAAACCAGCTCTGCAGTGAGCTCCTGTCTGGTTGAGTAAAGTAACTTCTGTATCAGTGTACAGGGATTCATGGCCCTTGACAGCACACCAGAACAGAATAGTACCTCAAGGGAGGACGAGGCCTCTAAGCCATGTATGTTGGAGGAACTGCAAAGGCATGAAGGGAAAGTTTGAGCTTTACTAATATTTTAAACCAGAAAACTTTTATCAACCAAACCTCATCCTTCTTGCCTGTGGCCCATAGAGCTTCCCCCCTTGTTGCATTAACACCTATTTTGTGATGTTGCACAGCAAACTACGGCACAAACCTAGGTCACCTTTAGTTTATTTGTTTATTTATTTGTAGTCATGCTGCCCCAAAGGACAGAAAGACAAGAGTAAGCATCCAGGACAGGGATATATGAATTACTTCTTTTAGTGACTGTGCCAGGTTAGAAAATTTTAAGTGTTACCCTTTAAAATATTTGTAAAAATAAGGTTATAAAGGCAACGCTCAAGCTACTTAATTAATTAGAGTACATTTTACAGGACTCAGATATTTAAAGAAATTAAGTTGTTACCAATTGAGCTGAATATTCCTGGGTACCTGCTTGTTGAGAAGACTGTTAAAATGTACACACCAATTTAGCAAACCAATCTTCTTTTATTCCCTGTAAGCACTTATTACCCAGGTCTCACACCCTGTACACAGCAGTACAGTCACAGACCTCAGAAGTTATCTGTGCCATGAAGTCTCTAATTCCTTTTGCTTTGCATTTTAAATAGAAAAGCTAAACAACAAAGAGGGAGAAAACAGGGTATCAAAAATAAGGAAGGAGGGAAATATCACCTGTTCAAATCCTCCAACTGTTGTTCAAAAAAGTATTTGTTTAATTTTCTGGAATATCCTGGTTGTCTTAATCCATAGGATGTGAACATCTGATGTTCTCTGCTTCAATTAACCTATTTCTTCTGGTTTAATGCTGTTAGAAGCAGAGTCTGGACAAGGAGAGCCTTAGCATCCAAAAAATTAATCTTCAGTCAAGCATCATTTCTCAGAAGTGAGTATAAGAGGAAAAGGTCAGCAAATAATCAGTCATGGTCGCAGTCTTAAAGTGCAAAAATCAGTCTAAAAGAAAGCAAAGAGATCACTTCAGATTCACATTAATTTCTACCCTGTAGCAAACACTGGCTCATAGAATTTTGCAAATAGGACTTAGTTGCCAAGCTACACCTGGCCTTTGAGGAGCTAAATAAGAGTATTAGATTCATCATATCATGCACTGCATTTATGGTTTTAACTTGTGGTAGATAACTTAACACTGAATTATGAAAAGAGAAGTAGGCTTTCAGCCAAGATGATACGAATTATCAAATACTAATAGATAAAACATGAAGAAAAGAACAGAGGTTTTACAGAGTTGCTTTCTCTGCTGGAATGTTGGTTTCAATAGATGAATATTGAGAAGAGATTTGGCAAAGTATTTCAAATGCATTGTCCTTCAGCTGAAAGAAGATAAACACCTTTAATTTGAAGTCATATTCTTGCCTGTTAACAACAAAAAAAAACATATAGCTAAAGCTGTAATCTGTTTCTAAGATACTATTAGTCCTTTACGGTTTGATCTATAATGTGCACGTCCCCTATTAAAACAGAAAGCTGATTAAAATCACAGCATTTCATAGGCAGAACAATTCATATGCAAATGTCCATTTGTAATAATTTCACTTCATGCTGATATTCCCATCACATGATGGCTGTCGCAGCCTTCTTTTCATGAGGACTCGAAAGTCAATCCTTCTCCAACAGAAAAGCAGTGCAAACCCAGGAAATAGGCATTTTCTGGCAGGGTGGAGAGGCACAGGACAAGCACCCAGCTAGCTGACAGGGCTCCTTGCAGATGGCCCCAGAGCTGTCAGTACACGTGGCTCTGCCCAAGTGGCAGTGGCTGGACATCTTCCAAAGACCAAAGGCAGAATCGGCACAATGGTAACACTTGCAATCACAAAATCATGCTTGATATGATTCCACTGCAACCTGGGACATTGAGCCTATGCCCTGGGTACAGTGGTAAGAGAAAGGCCTGAGGCTCTCAGGGAATTTTACTCAGTATGAGGTAGTATTAGTCCTGAATAAACATGGCAGATGGTTTTCCTCTTGCCTCCTATGTTGAAAGTGAATACTGCCAGCAAACTATGCATATGAAGGTTACAGATTTCAGAGACAATTTTCTATTTAAAACTACTTCTGAGCATTCAGTATTCTACATAAAATAAATTCTGTTAGCACATATGTGTGAGATTATAACAGCATTTGAGCTTCTGTTAAAAAAAAAAAGTGATACAGCTATAGAGCAAAAAAATCACCATGTATGGAACTTGAAAGTACTTCTTAGAGGGGATCACCATCTCAAGCGCAAGAGCAATCAATATAAAATGAAGGTGCTCCACCTAAGGCCAGACCTCTAGAAACACCAGAACACATCCCAAACAACTATAAATGTCTGACTGATGCACAACCCCCGCCTGGATTTCAGCTTTTGCTACAGAAGTCAGCAGCATACAAGAATCTCTGTGACACTGCTACAGCATCATAAAGCAGGATGTGTAAATGACCTTTAAACCTCCAGTTACAGAAACAAAATCCCACAGCTGAACATTTGTCCATGTTTAATTTTACAATATTAAAAAAAATGACAACCAGTCTGCATGTGAGAAGGATGGGGAAATAGAAAGGATGTGAGGAAACTCAGGGTCTCCAAACCACAGGAAGCAGTGGCCAACAGCAAGTAACAGAGTGTTGTGACAGAGCAACAGTGAGCCCTGCCTGGCAAGCACAAGCAGGGCCTGAACCCTAAAGCAAGCTTTATGGTAAGTGAAAACATTTCAAATGCTTAAAGACTGAAAAAGAGAGAAAAATCCACAAAACATGAAAAGAAGAATAAGAGATGCTGTACAGATTTATTTGAAGCCAGAGATATTTTCAGGTACACTTTCATCCACCTTGTTTACTAGAGAGGTTTGAGAACCTAACTAGGTAAAGAGCATCACCATTTTAAACAACAACATTAAAATTCCCGATTTTACTGATTATTTTCCTCTGACTTCTTGAAGAATCAGCTGCATGACAAAGATTGTTTCCAAATCATGCCTGAAACATTATTCCTAGACTGGACTGGAAAAATACCATATTCTATTACTCTGCCATAAATATGACACAATTTGTATAGCCTGTATGACAACGCTAAATTTAAAGCAGTGTGCTTGTGCATTTCATATATAAATATGTAGATATTTAACATGTCTAGTACTATTAACATTCATATTAAGACACAGAAAAAGAACAGAAAAAGAACAAATTAGAAGAACATTTTAGAATTTGGATGGGATTGTTTGTGACTTTGTACAGGCCTGAGATAACAATTTAGACTAATTTGACAATTAATTTGCAAGAATGACAGTGAATGCATTCAAAACAGTATTAGCAGAAGTGGGTAGTTGTGTCCCCTTCAAAAGCCCCCTAAACACAGTCAAAATGGTAAGAGAGATCATGTGCTGAACAGATGCTCCCTTAGGGGTTGTGCTGCTCCAAGTGCTGCACTGGCCCAAGGCTTTCAGGATAAACACCAAATACACACACATATATATGTACACACAGACTGTTGTACGCCACGGAAATCAGAAACAAAGATCACTCTTGCATCAACACAATAGAAAAGGAGAGTTACTTTTCTGAATGTCAGCTGTGCAACCAGGAAATTTTAAACTAAGACAACACAACCCTATTTTGAGTAGTAATACAAATGAAAACAGCTGAGAAAAACACAGCATTGGTGTAAAATGAAACTCTGCAATAACCTAGCTCAAGTCAGACACTCACTGCAGCAAATATGAATTTTGAGACAACTGTTTGCCCACCGACTGTGAACATTTAATCCATGCTAGTATCAGTGCTGTCAAGAAAAGGAAACGCCCTTCACTCCTTAATGCCCTCTACTGTTGTCTTTATACAGGGCTCCAGAAACAGGGAATTTATTTCACCCAAAGTTAATTAAGAGCTTAGTCAGCGAGAAAAAAAGCTTGCCAAAAGAGATAAACCCTGAAATGCTCCCAAACCTTAGTGAGACTCCCACTGAACTTTTCCAGTCATTCATTCCACTGTCCAGGGAGGTGCATGAAACACCACCATCATCATGCTTCTTCCAAGTTCAGCTTCAGGCTTATAACCCTGGAATGAAGATGGGCAGCCAAATATCGAGAAGCAATACATTTTTCAGCTGGACTGTTGGCTAATTAATTAAGGGCTTCTAGACTCAGGATGACAATCCTGAAATTAATCCAGATTCAAAGATACGCAAACATACAGCTTGGATAAACAATAATTTCCTGACATTTCAGATCAGTTTCAAGAGGAATTTGAAGAACTAATGTATATGATAGCATAGAACACCACAATTTGGCTTATCTCTGGGAAGTTGTTACCAGTCTCTAGAACAGGCAAACACATGCTTGGAGCCTTCTGCAATTACGCAAACATCCAATAAAAAGCTGTCATACTGTAGAAAGGAATTCTGTTCAGAGAGACATATGTCAGTAAAGTAAGTCCTTCAATCAGTTTGTGTTAGGAGACACTACCCCTACCTTTCTGCAGTTAAGCACTACTGTTAGCACTTATAAATTTAGCTAAGTGACTCTGCACTGAGAACATATTACAGGTATGGGAGTGAAAAAGTACTAGAGTAAGGGTCAGACCTACCCATGGCACTTTGCACTGCTGGTGCAGTATAATTCCTATCTTTCTTAGAGAGGGAATTATTATTATGGAAAGAATTACTTGGAGGCTATCTCTACAAGTCTTGACTCCAAACAGCAAGTATTAGGGAAACAGCTCTTTCAACACAGTGTGCAAACATAACAAATAATTTTGGGAAGGGTGAAAAATATAAGAAGCCCAAGGGGACCTAAATAACCAGAGATTCCCTTGGTTCTTACACAGATTGGAAGCATGTGGAGAAATGGGTGAAGTTCAGATCACACTTCAGCAGAAATGAGATTTTCAGATATGTTTCTTTAGTCTAACAAGCAGGACACATCTTGCATGGGGAAGAATAGAGCACAGGAATACAAAACCCAAGAGGCAAGTGTAAACGAGGCTCTGACCAACCACATACAGAAGGCTGCAGAGTTTTTCCTGCTAGCTAAGAACAGGTTTTTGGAAAGTACTGGGGACTCATATGAATTAACTCACAAAGCCTAATTTCAGCCTGAGAGGCTATTCTCCCATACCTGTTTTACCATGGATAGACCCATTGATTCAGGGCTGGGAATAACCTTTGCCTCTTCACTAACTATACTGAATAGTGGCAGGGGTAAAATTAGCTTTTGGGAGTGCCTGTCCCACAGTCATAGGATTATCCCTCTGTCTTTGGCAGAAGATATGACAACTCATCTATTTCAGTATTAGTATTTCCTTCTTGTGAGAAAAATTGGGTTTGTATGAAGCTAGTTCAGCTTCAACATTCAGGCTGAGAAACCTAAGGCTGAGAAATTACTTGCTTTGAGATGGCTTTTTAAAATACAAGAATTTGTTTATGATGATCAACTCATTGTGCAAAATTCTGTTCTATAAATCAATTCAACTGAACTCCTGAAGCCTCACAATATAAAAGTTTTCCTTTTTTTTTTTCTTCTCCCAACATTCAAAGATTCCACAGGCTTCTTTTTTTGAGCTCTCTCCCTTATTTATGCCTCTTTGTTAAGTGGAAATATTAAGGCAGTGGATACAATATTTTGGTACCACCATATTGTAGCATCACAACAACAGCCCAGATGAAGAAGCTTCTTAAATTGCCCCTTGGTTTTTCTTTAGGTTACTACCCAGAATAGTTTTGTATTTGCAACCTGTCTATCTATGCCAGTTACCTTCCATGTAACAGCATTAAGAACTTGCTTTGTTCCACCATGAGCACTTAACTACACAATTCACATATGACTATCAGGCTGTTACATTGATTTAACTTGATTATTACCTAGTACCTCACCAATTTTAGACACCCTGCAAAATAGTAGAACTGTTGAGGATACTTACCAAGTGAAAATTTTACATCACTCAAATGCTTAAAAAAAATACAAAAAAGCCTTTAAACTGTAGAATTCTAAACTGTCATGTAGAGCTAAAACTCATCTCAATTATTAACTATAAGTGAAGACCTGTAAGACAGGTTTTTTAAAATACTGTATATAGTCTTCAAGGTATACAGTGTAAATTTAAAGAAGGGAAGTAGAAATTCAAATGTCTTAGAATAATACAACATATCCACAGCTAGCTTAAGGAGGCCATAATATTTTCCAGAGAAGTAAGATGCCCGTCAGTCACAGAAAGACTCAGATCTACCACTCATGATATTCTGAGGTCTCATTTACACTGTCTTACCTTTCCCTGCAGTACATCAGGACACTGTGGTGTATACAAAGAAAGGAGACTGCATTTCCCACACCTAGCTGCACACATTCAAAGATTAAGTTGCCAAAGTCTAAATCCCATCTGTAGTTAACAGAGACATAGAAATGCACCTTTGCAAGGCAGAATTCATCTCCTCTACCTGAGGAGAGGGGAAATTGTATTTTCCCCCAACTGCAGCCTTTTACTGAGACTTACAGATGCTTACCCTTTGAATTCTCACACAGGTTAGATGAGAGGAAAGCCACACCAAGACCTTCAGCACTACAGTAATTGTAAGTGAAGTACATTAAATACAATTTACACTAAAAACAATTTTCTTCCACCACTCTGCTGGGGAAAACTCAGAAGTGAGCACAGAGTTGCCAAAACTGATAAATTTTTTCTGCCCTAAGCAGAGGACAGAGCAGGGCTTCATCTCTCATTACTTGTTTTCTCCTAATTTGCTCGTACAATTCCAAAGTTTTATGTATCATTATTTTAATTGGGACTGGCAAACTAATGGGCTGAACTTTCTTTGATGGTCAGAGTGCAGCATAAAAAGATGCATGGAGTGAAAGTAAATGATTCAAAGGGATTTTATCTTCTAGTGTCTAAGAAAATGTGGAAGAAATAGCAAAAAATGTAATAATGAAATTCTTACAGCATTTTTCACTGCAATTTTGGATGATTCTATTTAGGTATCAAATTTATTTGAAGTTGGGAACTGAAAACTTTCTATCTTATGATGTAACTCTAAATAATGGCACCACTAGATTGAAAATATCCTCCTGTCAAATCCTCTTAAGGAAGATGTCTAGCAGCAGATTTCTGCTGTGAGTGGTTTGAAATTGCACCAAAATTGGCAATCTTGATTTGCTATTGTACATCAACCCCCACATTAGCCAATGTGTGTGTGTGCATATCTATGTGAAAGTATGTACAAAAATACACTGAAAAATAAACCCATGTCTGCAGCCTAAGCTAGAATTTTTCAGCTTATTTTCTGGAAACACAGAAAGTAGGTCAGCACATATTCCAAAATAGCACATCAGCACTGAAAGAAAAAGTAGTATATCTGCACCTTTGGACTTTTTAGCTCATCTCTCTGTAGGGGGAAATGAAGGATGAAAGCCTATTTCTTATTCTACTGTATGCACAAGAAAAAATTGCTTATACTTAAAAAAGCCCCCAAATAAACCACCTACATGGGTAAAATATTTTCTGTTTTAATCAAAGCAAAACAACATTGAGTGAAACCATTTAAGCTTTATCTAAATATAACCAAAGGAAACGCCAGGATGTTTAAAATGTGTTTAAAATGTTGTACTGGATATGTATCACATCCTGTTCCTTGCACATCTTGTTCCTCGTATCACAAACCTATTTGGTAAAATATTTACTTTGGAAATAACAGCATACTGTCTATGATTTTGTTGTTCTTCTTGTGGGGATTTTTTTGGTTGTTTGTTTTGTATTTTTTTTTTTAGTATCTGATGCTGCAGTAAGAATTGCTGCCTATTTTGTTATATCTTTTATGCTAGGCACACTCTTCAAGAAAAATATTTTCTTTTATTTATTCCCATATTTTCTTTTATTTATTCACCCATCCCCATTTTTAAGAAATTAAAAAAGCTAAAGCAAAAACTGAATTACTTAAGCACTCACACATCTTATAGCTATAGAGATTCTTAAGAATTCTTCTGGAACTAATATTGACAAACTTCTTTCCTGAACTATTAACTTATTCCTTAACATGAAAAGAAAACCAAAATCCACTCTTAGACAATATTAAATAATGCTCATTAGCTCTAAAATATCACCTGACTCAAGTCAGTATCAATACTGCTGGCTTCAACATGATGTATGATGCTGATCTCCTTCCCAGAACAGGTTTCAAGCTAGAACACTGATATATTTAATTAGGAAAAATTTATATTGCCTCCCTCAAATTCCAAGTGTCAGTCTTCATTTGGATCTCTGCACTAGATTAAAATGAATGTTTGAAAGGTACTGAGCATTGGTAGGATGACCTTTTAAGTTCAGTGATTTCTATGCAACCAGTAGGAATTCCTAAAAATAACAAACCAAGTCTATTTTTAGCTCTTCATTCTCTGGGGCTTTTTTTCTTGCTTTATTTTTTTTGAACTACTGTTATATTGGTGTCCCATCTCAATTCTTGGACACTTAGCTCTCATTTATTTTCCTGTATCAATCAGACCTGTTTAAACATTTCATACTCCAGTTTGTGAAGTACTATAATCCACATATAGATGTACATATTTTAGGCAGTTAGAGAATTGGATCTTCCACAGAGCCAGGCCTTCCAAGAAGGGAAACCAAAATGGAGAACAACTCCCTGAACCTACAGCTGGTGGTTCTGCACTTTTCTTTGACAGCAAACTGTCAAAGATGTTTGCTATTGAACTTAAGCAAAAATTAGAAACTTCCAAGGTAACACAGGCTGCACAATTAACTGAGTGAAGAAATTATGGAGTTTTTCAAACTCTGAAAAATGAAGTCAAAGTAATAAAAAAAAATAAAACGGTTGAACTTTTATGTCCTGTGTCCACCTTGCAAAATTATAAAACTCTAGCCTAGCAAAGAAAGTGCATAATTAAACACGATTAATTGCATTCCTAGATTACTGCCAGATAGCTTGTCACATGCCTTGCTGGGTTGAAATACACAGTTTTAATTTGTTAATTCTAAAAGCCAAAGGCACAGAACTAATTGACTTCAATCTACAGCTGGACAAATATACTATTAAAATATCATCAGATGAAATAAAACAAATAGCATAAATTCACCCTGAAGCATTAAAATAAATAAGGGAAAATAAGGCAGTTGTGTTTATGAGAAGCAACAGATATGATCTCCCCTCTTTCTAGCACTCTCTTGTTGAGGCCAGCACTGGCATCCTCCAAAACCTGAAAGATCTATGGGAATATAATAGGTCACACATCCATCAGACTTCAGTACTGCTAATTTTTCTGACATGAAACCAGTGTGATTAAAAAACCCCACTGCTCTAGTTAAATGGAACTAAATCAGTCCCTCAGTTCCCTGGAAGTTTTTCTAAACTGTAGAAGAAATTCACAATAGTTCATTATGCCATTTGGTCTCATCTCCCTTTAGAAAATAAAAGCCCACAAATATGTTTGCATATTCACATAGTTCTGTCTCTGAGTTTAAGGATGCTTACAAGACATCTGCTATTATGCCAAATTTGTATTCATTGGAGTGGGAAGTTTGCTGCCATGAGAGACCATTTCCACTCAGAAGCCATTAGCTTAACTGCTGAGATGTTGTATCTTCTCAAATTGCTTCATGAAGGAGAACCATTAGTATAATCAGTTTTTTGAAGGCACAGTAAAACAGGCAAAAAACCAAAGTGGCCAGATCTAGTATTTCCTGAGCTTGCTTAAACCTGGAGGTCTTACAATTACAGTTGCAAGGTAGTATAGGAAACAGCTCCTGCATTTCCCAGCTTACCAGCCTGTTATTCCAACAGCTGTACTTTTCCAGACCAGAGTCATCAGGCACTCATTCCCTCCTGGCTCACGTGGTGCAATGATTCGTGCTCAGTCTCGTGTCTGGAGCACAGGGGATCGTGCTCTGGACTCCTGGGGCTGCACTGCTCTACAAGAGCCAAGGTGTGAGGTCCCCCTTACACCCTCCCGTGACTGTCATGGGAATTTCCTCTTGTTCCAACGATGCACCAGGTTGAAACTGGACATTCTGCTGTGAAGATGTGTCCTAGAGCCCCATGTCAAGCCAAAGCAAACTTCCAGAGTCAGTCAAATGGAGCTCTTTTCATGTCAGCTGTAAGATACACATCTGTGGTGTACACAACAGCTTCTCTCTAGGCAATGAAAATCACCATCTTCACAGGGGTCATAAAGGTCCAGAATACATATCACACATTTACAAATCTCTATGCTCTACAGCATAAATGCATCCTTTCTCTTCTTTTGATCTGCACTGTCTGCACTACATCAAAATAAAATAAGCACTGAATAATAAATGGCTTTATAATAATTGTCCAATGTACTTAAAACCATCACTCAAAAATCTAGGAAAACTAAAACAGAAATATCTGTATTTAAGCAATCAACAAAAAAAATAACATAACTATTTGACTGAAAAGGCTGTGACCCTGTCAAGAGTCTTTATAGTACTGCTCTTTAAAAGCAAAAGAAAATATTTCACTTCCCTTTGGAGTAGAATTGGGAGCACTATAGAAGCCAGCACTCTGGGAGAAATTATGCTAACAATATAATTTCATGTGGCTTATAGCTGATTACACAGCAATATTAATTCTCTCCAATAAATTTTATTTTTATGACAGAAGGACTAAATACAGCCTAACAGTAGTTTGAAACCAATACAACCCTCTTTCTAGCAGGAAAAGAAAGGCTTTGTTTTGTTCAAGAGGACACTGATGTACTTATGTTGCTGTATATTTTTCCCCTGGCTCCTTGATATGAATGCATGGCAGCAATTGCAGCTATTTTATATCCTTTAATTAGTACACTTGCAATATGCTTGTTCATCTGCTTTCCAGCAACGTATCAGCATTTACAAAAACAAATACAGCCAACTCTTTGCTATAAGGAATTTCAGCCCCAGGAAGACTTTAACTAAACACTTGCACTGTATCAGATTAGTTAAAAGCCACAGGTTTCTTCAGCTCCTGTTAATGGTTTGGCAGCTTTCAACAACATTAAGACAAAGAATCCACAAACATCCGTAGTAAAGTATGCACAGTCTCATGTCACATGTGAAGGTCTCAAATATATCTTTGCAATTCATGTTTAAAGTCAGGTCATAAGAACCCAAAACTTGTCATTACCAATATTTAAATTTATGCTCACAATTTTTTCGGTAAGAAGCACGTATACAAGAGCTTCCAAATTCCAATCTGTTTTATATTCTTCATAGCTATGCAAAATATTTTTAACTATTTACTCAAAATTTTAGAATAGTTATATTCAATAAAGAAATGCATTAATACCTAGAATTTATTATCAGTCTTACCAAAAAAATCTCATGTAAATCCATAATGACAGGATAATTAATGCAAAGTCTTACCTTTCCCCAAAGAAACAGTTTCCAGCAGTGATCTTTCTTAATGCTTTAATTCTGCAATGTGCTGTTCATAAATGGTTTTCTAGTTCAGGCAGAGGTGGGTTAACTGCAAGCAGTCTGGATGCTATCTTGCTTGCTTCCTGGAGATCACTGTTTTGCTTTGTGAGCCATCACAACTACCTAGGAAAAATAACAGCCAACCCTCAGTCACCTGGACAATGTGATATATTACTGCTCCCAGATTAAACAAAACGTTTAAAAGAAATCCATGGCTTAAAACATGATGTTAAAATTTGTATTTATCTACCAAACATTTCATAACAGATGCTGTTAGAAGAATTATTGCATGCTTTCTTACCAGGAGTTCATGTTCTTGGAAAGAGACATAAAACAAGTGAGAAAAAATTATATACAAATGTCATATTTTTAAAAAATTACAATTTGCCTTTACACTGACAATATGAACTATAAACTAGACTTTAAACTAGACTTTTTTGGGGTAGATTTTTGGTCAGAAGCTATAAGCAACAGCAAAAACTGACTTATAATGTAATTCCTTAAGCAGAAGTAAACAGAATGGTGCCTGTGGGAGGAAAAAAGTGCTGAAAGTAGGAATGTGCTTTGCTATCTATTTGGGTATAACTGCAAGGGCCCTACTAGAACAGGAAACATTATACTCCTGTTTGGTGCAAACACAGGCATCTGGCTGCCAAAAGGCTCTGAAGCCAAGACTACCACCTGCAAAAGCACTGGCAGCAGATGCAGGTACACTTTGGAGGGAGAGCACCAACCCCTGATTGGTATGCCCAGAGTCCCATAATGCGGAATTACCAAGTCCAAGTTGAATCTTGTTACTGCAAAGGCAGTTTGAATATTCTCTGAGAGCTGAAGGAATGATGATGCTATGTAGATCTGTGACGTGTAAGACACCTTGTTTGCTAACTTGAAGTGCAGTTAGCAGGGCTTTGTCCAACCAAAGCATTGAATACCTCCAAGGACAGAGAGACACTTCTCTGGACAGTCACAGTGCTGTCAGAGCAGCCTCTTGGGCAGTGTGTCTCCACCTGAATACTCCAGATCCATGCCAGCAAGCAGGACAGTCCATCTCCCCCTCGACTTGTTCAGCCCCATGAAATGTTTGACAAGAGCATATAATTAAAAGATCTCCTGAGTTGATATTAACAAATGATACTGAGTAGTTGTAGTCACCTATCTCATAAGGGGGTATTTTTCAACCTGTCTCCTCTCCCCACCCTTCCCGTGACAACAGAACCACCCTTGCCACTTCAGCATGCATTATTAAAGGGGTTATACAGCTTGATTTCTCTTTTCGCTGCCTTTATCCTTCTGCATAGTCCTTGCAGCTGATGTTTACAAAAACACAATAGTACCTCTGTCCACACTTAAAGCAGCACTACTCTAAGTCTGAATAATTCTCTTCTATTATGTTTATCAGGTTTCCTGAATATTAAGAGTATCAAACTGTGGCATCTGAGTAAAGTCACTCAGAGATACAGGGCAGTCACAGGTCAGATCTGCTCCTTCAATATTTCTGCAGATTTGGGTATTTTTTTCTATGTTATACTCCAGATACATTTTAAAGATGCATCCATTGTTTAGATGCTTTTTGGTTTTGTAATATAAGAAATGACAGACAGTAAATCTGACAGGTTACTGAAACCACCCTATTTTATCTCCCTGCTGAGAAGTCTGCTAATGCCTGGGAGATGCTGTCAGAGACATACAAGATTTCTGGACAAAAATGGGTTATCAAGTTTTAAAATCATGAAAGGAAATCCCAATTACATGGAATGCTTCAGGTTATCATCATCAGTACAAGAGAGCAGATTTAGGCATCTTACATCACATCTGTGCAGTAAGGAGAGACTGAATGTTAGAAGTAATCACCTACTTTTGCATTTCCCTGTGACAAATTGCACTTTTCAGTCTCTGGTAACGTGAAGCCACTGTCCTGTGCTCTGGGGAAGGAGGATGGTGAGGAGGAGAGGGAGGAAGAGCTTTCCATACCAGACTGTGTAATACAGTGTAATTACTGACTTTCATGGACATTACTTCTAAGAACAGGCACAACCTGAAACAAGCAGTTTCAAGTCAAATATTACAACCCTTTGCAGACACATCACCTTTTCAGTTCAGTATACAAAGGGCACAGGGTCCTCAACAAAGTGAGGAAAACCAGACCCTGAACAAGGATAAAAATGAGGAACCTGAAATAAAGTACAGTGTGGAAATAATTTGTTTAACGGTGAAGTGTTGCACAATGATATGCCATATGCTATCTAACTTTTTATTATCCTCCTTGAACGATTCCATTGAAAGCATGCTATCTCTATCCAGGTATTATTTACACCAAACCACAACTTTCATAGATCTGTGGTTTGCTACATCAGCCTCATTATATAATATATATGCAATAATACATGTACACAAGTCACAGAAATAATTGATACTCCCACTGTGCTCAACAAGAATAATTTTTATTTGTATCTTTTTTAGCAGTAAAGAAAATTTTAAAATGCCTTAAGTATGTACACATTCTTCTTGTAAATATTACTGTTAAACATGCATTCCTGAAATAACCTTTGTAACATGTAATAATCTTTAGAAGTATCAAAATTATGATATTAAATCCACAAAAAATGCAGTAACTTCATAGATGTAGAGTAAGACATCCCAAATAAGAGATTTGTCAAAATGCACCTTGTTCTCCAGAAACCAATAAAAACGAGTGAAGTTAAGAGCTGCATCACTCCAGCACCCTCTGTTGGCCTTCAGGCAGCATGGTACTTTGTGCACTCAATAAAGTCAGTTGTTGGACCCCGAAGCTATGACAAAGATTCTTTTACAGAAAAAAACCACATAAAAAGTGAACAGAAACCTACTGTGCAATGCAGTTCTATGTATAAAATCTTCAGCTATATACCACAACATATTTTAATATCAGATAACTCAGTATTGCTGGTTCTGTCATGCATTAGACAATCTTTACAGATATTTGTACTTCATCTAATTTCAAGGGCAAAATGTTCTTTACAAGCCTTGTCTGTGTCTGATATTTCTGACAAGCACCAATAATAAATGGCACCTTGCATGCAGATCTCACCAATAGAAACACCAGCTCTACAGAATGAACAACTCTCTTTATGGAACATTATTCACCGTGGCTGCTGAGAACTAACAATGCATACATTATACAGAATATCGTCCACAAAAGAAAATGCTGCAACCAGGTCTCATCAAGCACACAGAATAAAGTCCAGATGCCAGACACAAGGTGATCTAAATATAAACTCCCTACACAGTGCACAGCCAGATGGTGTAATTTCCAGAAGCAAGGGCCCTTAGCCCAGTGAGCCTGGCAGCTGCTTCGCAAAGCCGGCTCAGAGCTTTGCAAAGACAGATGTGAAGTTGCAGTGGGGAGCAGAGAGGAAGAGGAAGGAGGAAGCAGGAGGGCTGAGATGGAGAGGCGGGTGTGCTCCCATGGTGCTGGGGGAGGTATGGGTGGTAAGAGCTGCTTCTGAGAAAAACCACGCAGGGTGGTTATCGGGGCTGCCTGGTCCTTTCTGGCCCCTCAGTGTGTGACAACAAGGGAAAGCAGCTTGTGCCTGGCTGTGCAGCAAGAGGCAAAGACCTGCAGCCTGGCCACCTCACAGTCCTTGGACCACCACTCAAGAGGAGCCACAAACAAAGGGGAGGCAGGACACAAGCAGATCTTATGGAGCTGTCTGTCTGCTTCCACCAGCCGAGCGGTTGAGAAACTGACTACTTTATCTGCCTGTGGCTAAGCCAGCACTGGCCAGAGCCCAAAAAAACAACAAAAGAGCTTTTCTTTGCTGATCTTAACAACAGGGGAAAATTTATTCTCAAAAATGTCATCAGCTATTGCAAACCTGCTCCTCTCACTGCCTCCTAACTTTGCACCTTTAACCTCTCTACAGTTGTGTATCTCCTTAGTTTTGTTTTCACAGCATCCTGTCTGCTCACCTGAAATTCATACCCACTGTCTCACCACCCTCCCAGGCTCTGGTCTCTGCTTCTCTTCTTTCCCACATGCAGCTTCACATGATTATCTCCTAATATTTCAATGTTTATCAACTTTAAGATGGTGCTAATAAACAATGATCCATTTGATAACAATCTCCAGAACATGCAGAAATGCATACAAACATTTTACCAAACAAATCTGTGGTACTATTTGTCAGAAAGCATTACTACCCTATTTCAAATATTTACACACATGCTTCTACTTTGGGTAATTTATATTATACCACTTAACTGGGATGAAGAAATCAGTTTGATTTGGAATGTCAAGATCTGAATTATTAGAGTCAAATATTTTTTACACCAAACAAAGTAGAAACTACCTCACAAAATCCATGCGGTTCATTTGAGGTCACTGACTAACCAATCCAAGAAGCCAGAGGTGGACCCAAATTGCATCCACATCCCCAAACCTCAAAACCGAAAAAAAAAAAACCCCAACAGACCACTTGCATTTTCCCTTTCAGGGGTTATCATTGTGACAGTTATTTTCAGATATTTATATTTTTGCTTTATACTAGTTCCTGCTGGTAGATTTCTTTATCTGTTTTGTTATTTTAAAACAAACTCAACACTTAATTTTTTCCATGTTTAAAAGGTCTGGATCCAAACAGTAAATGGTAGGAGTTATTTCCTTTAGGTCTTGGCTGTCATTAGGTGGCTGATTAGGGCTGCAGTAGCCTGTTCAGTAACAGGTTACTTATGCAACCACATTCCTCTGCTTAGTAACCCCAAGGGAGGGGTCCAAACCAGCAACTGCACCAGTCACATTCTGCAACTAATGGCAGAGGAGAAAAAAGAGACAGGAATGGGATGTGCAAGGAGAAATACCACTTTTCTTCATGAGAAATGTAACTGTCTAAGAAAATAAGGCAACAAACAACATAGAAGAATGAATCAAAAGCAGCTAAACTATTTCTCACTCAGAGTGGTAATTAGTTCTGAGATCATAATATGATAATGATTCTTAAGAGAAATAATTAATGCAGAGAACATGTTAATCTCTGCAAAAGATCATGAAAATACTTTGCTATTCTTGCACTAATCTTCCCTTACCACCGAAACCTGAAAAAAATCTTCACTTACAACAAAATCCTGTAAAAATGTTCCTGGTTAAATAGCCGAATATGTTGAAAACTTACAGAGAAAAGTTCAGTACTAGTATCTTCGTATCAAGATGTTACTTTTTTTTTAAACAGTGAAGGCAAACATTAAAGATACTGTTGACAATTTTAGGAATAAAATTAACTATTAATTTACTAAGTTTGTGCTGGTTAACAATAGGCATAATTATGGGATAAAACACATGACTTCAAAGATTTATAAATAAACATTCTGTGAAAGAACCAATTAAACCAGTACGTCAAACAGTAATGTATAAAAAAACCTCCAAATTAAAAACCCCACAAAACTACCCAAAACTATTTTGGTACACAAAATAGTGTCACTTCTGTGTTCATAAAAAAATTGTTCCCGTTAACAATTTTTCCACCCTCCAAAATTCAAAGAATTCTCTATTTGGCCAGGAACTTATTATATACCACAGAGACAACAAGCTTAGCTGGGGATGCTGACCACTTATGTTCATACAGAAGTGACACTGTTAATTTTTTTAAGTATTTCATGCAGGAGAGAGGAGCACACCTTCTGAGCTGCAGGGATGCTCTTGGCCAGCCCACGGAGTGCAATGCCCCCCTAGGAACATCTGTGCTTGCTTCAGAGCAGCTACACAATATGAAGCCTTTGGTCTGGGGGCTGGAAGGAGCAGAGCCCTATCAGTTGTCCACATCCACCCAAAGAACTGCTCATTTGAGTGTTTGGTTTTCCCTGGCCAGGCCTGGACAACCTGCAGCTCTGAATTGGTGCAAGAAGCTCAGGAAGGCAGCATGAGCATTTCTGCTGGTCCAGCTCACACTGTGCATGCAGCTCACAGACAAGTGCTACTGCTCCTCACTTACACTTCAACTCTCATCCCAGTACACTGGCTCTTACACAGGAGCCTTCTCAGTAACTATGTTGCTTCACACACTAAGTAAATGCTTATTTAGTATGAACTACTCATTTAGTAAATACCCTAAATGAAGAGTTGAGATACATCATTCATGCTGTGGAACACATTGATAAACATACCAGCAGGAAGGCACTATTCCCTGATGTGTTATTACACAGTGTCTAGAGCTCAACTTGGCAGTGTCTCTTACCCATCACACACAAGATGATGTGCCTCTTTAAGATTTACCTAATTAATGACAAAATGCTCGCCTTACTGATACACTGTACATCGTATGACCTGACTGCTATTAGCAAAGGCAGTTTGCTAAAAAGCATTCTGTGGCCCTGAAGATTACTTAATTCACTGGTAGAAAAGAAGATAGAGTGAAAAATAAAACACCTTAACTATGAAAAATTGCTAAGTGAAGGCTAGGATCAACCTTGATTACCAGCAGGCTGACAGTACCTGGATTATTGTCCCCACTGTGGTCACTGACAGCTCCAAGCCAGCTCTCTGGAGAGCTCCACGTTGATAAATACTTTGAGAGTTAGCATCAATAAATGCCATCCCATTCTAGTTTTAAACTCTCATGACTATTTCATAAGAGAACATTTCAAAACCCAACAGTTCTAGACACATTTCACCTCAAAATTGCCTTTCAGTCCTGAATAACTTGCATTTGTCAAGGAACTCAGAAGTGAAAAGGACAAAAAGAGACTGTATTCTAAAAAGGTCTTAATGTCTATGGTAGGGAATTAAACAAACCACAAAAAATCCCCCAAACAACCCAACCCTCCTACTATTTCACATTAACTTTCATTGGGAAAACTTGAGCACAGCCAACACAAAAGAGTTAGTGGGATGGAGAAGAATGTAGGAAGACAGAATCTGATTTTCCAGCATCAGGCCTGATTTCCTCCTGGTGGAAGTGATCACATAACCCATGGCCTCAAATTGGGACTCAAAGCAATAAAAAGAAAGCGCTTAATTGCTCAAAAGGTAAGGAATTTTCTACCTGTGACTAAAAGGCTTCCTACTGCAAGCATCTCTAATGCTGCATCAGGTGTTGGTTTGGTGACTACAGCAAGAGTGAGAGTCCATTTGAATAAAAATATGTAAAATAATCCCCTTATTTAAAAACCTCAAATTTTTATTTGGAGACGAAAATCTGATCTTTATTTTACTAGTCTTCTTTGATGTGGCTGGCAGCAATAGTATTCAGATAGGAACTACTACTTTTGTCGTGCTAGTTTTAATTAAACTCAACCTCTAAAATGGCATTTCATTTAATAACTTTCCTTTTTCTGAACTTCCTCCCCATTCTGTTTTGATTAATCAGATATGGAAGCAACTTCAGTGACCCAGACAATAGGTCATGCAACTTTCAGTAAATAAACTCTGGATGAAACTCTTACACTGTCTGTACAACATCCTGAACAAGATTAAATCCTGAACAAGAATAAGACCTGAACTTTTTCAGCTTTACTTGGAGGCACAAGCATGAAGAACAGCTTGAAACATGGGTACCAAAAAGTGTAGAACAGAAACTTGTTTTACAGAGACCCTTTCATGATCTGCAAATATTTTGCCAGCAGCTAAATAGTTTAAGAAAAGAAACAAAACACCCACCTCAGCCAGTACTTTCCCTTCATGTCATAAAATTAGCCATCTCTTTAGTTTAAATTTCCTTTTGTCTAACTAATAGGCAACTTCTTCAGTATAGCATTACTTTTTGCTTTTTCCATCTCAAGTAACTCTTTAGCATTTTAGATATGGAAGAGTACAATAATAAATTGAATAATAAATATATACAACAACCAAACAAGGCCTCCCCTTGACTTAGAACTGACTTATCCATCTGTTATGTCTTTACACTTAAAGTACACTCCTTCGGAGTGAATAATTAAGAAAGGCTAACAAAGATAGCATAAGTCACTTTCAGTTGTAATACCAATCAGTTTACAGCCCACTTACTTACTAAAATACTTAAAGCCAAAAAAGAGACAGGAACAGAAATACAAAACCAGGTGTCTAGACTTGATAATACGAGTGCTCTGATTAATTCTTTTAGTATGTGCACTTTCTAGATGTCACGCAACTGGCAATCTCAAAAATGAAATCAGGAATCAGAATCATAAAGATTTCCAGAACAATAGATAAATTTAAAAGAGCATTTAGTTGTAACATTATTTTAAAAATTACTTCATTTAGGAAAACTAAACAATTCAGAAAGTATCTGTAAGGATGCCTTTTATATTTGCAATCAGTATTGCTTTTTTTGGTAGTACAATATACCACTATTAATCATGCTGCCAGCAAACTGCTTCAGAATAAAGCAGATGATACCTTATTCAAAACTAAGACCAACAAAACGAGATGAACACGTATCTTAGCTACCTTTTCTCAAAAGTATAACAGTGAGTCCTTAATGTGTTTCTCGTCTCCACCATGCTCAGAAGATTCAGATCTGTTTGTTTCTGACAGCGAAGCCTCTGATAAATGTTTACCACTCTATCATAAAAAAGGTGGGAAAACTACATGATACAGTTCCAAGTTTTAACAGGAAAACTTGAGAACATCTTGCAAACTTGGGAATATCTTGCAAACTTGAGAATTGCAAATACTGATTTGCAATACTAAGTACTATCTGCTATTCTGAAAAATAACCCAACCCAAACCAAACCAAACCAAACCAAACCACCACTTATAAAGAAATGATGGAAACAAATATTAACAAATGCACGCAACTTCTGTGATAATGTCCCCCCGTATGCAAATCACAGACAGCAATATATATAGAATTCATTTATTGATGTTTAGCAACCTATATGGGAAATAAGGCATAGGAAAAAACATCTAAGTTCTATGGAAATGTCTAATAGAAAAACAGCAAGTACCAGGTAGGATAAATACAGGCATAACCCTTCACTCATCTATTAAAAGGAAGATACCCCCTTTGCCTTGTAGGAGGTGTGCACACAAAACCAGACAGACTTCAATGCTTTTTCCAAGATGTTACTTTGAAACTTCTGAAGAGCTAATTAGGGAAAATAATGATGTCTAGATTTTATGGAATTACACAGATTTTTGTAATTGTGTGTAATTTTGAAATGCAATTTTAACTGAGCAGTAGACCTGAAAACCCAGCCCACATCAACTCCATCCAGCAGTGCCTCACAGGACAGTATGGGACTGGTCACACAAAGTGCACCTCTGCTGCCAACACTGTGACCCTGGCTCAGTGCAGCACATGAAGAGTTGCTGACTGCAACATCTGGAAGGGAACCTTTGCAGCCCTCAGACTTCCATTTCAAAGGGATGAACAGGAAGGCACAGACCAGACAACAGCTGCCATTCACTCAAGTCTCCCATTAATGATGAGGCCATGCTAAAAGACAAGTGCTTTTTAATTTTGAGGATAATTACAGTTATTAGCTTTTGATCTGTATCATTTTCACTTCTATTTTAATTGCTGAGTTAGAACTCCCTTCTTGCAAAAAGTAACCTTCACCAGTCTGCTATCAAAGGTATATTTATCAAGTCCACATTCCCTAATGACATGTTTATCCAAGACCTTCAAGGTACTGGAAAATCCTACCCTTGCTTTGCAATTAATAAGGATGTTTTCAAATATCAAGTATAACACTGACTGAAGAACACAGGGGGAAACACAACCATTCTACATGAAGATCTTTTTGAAGAGGACCTCACAAAGTATTATTATTACATCTACATGGATTGCTTCTTCAGACACAAAGACTCTTTCCTTTTCTGTATAAATCCATTTTTAAAGCATTGTGCAGGGAAGTATGCACACAAGTATGAAAAACATAAAAGTTTGGACTAGTTTCTTCTATACAGACCATGGCTGATCTGTATAAAACATTCAATATATGAAACACCAATGCACTTGATTCAGTTCTGGGACAGGCAACAAAAGTCCAGTCTGAAACCACAATCTTTAAATACACTGGTCTGTGGAAAATAAGAATATTTAGGCATACTACAAACCAGCAGACAAAAAAACCACCTAATTACGTTTATATGTATCAAGTACCTCAATGATCCTCTATCCATACTGTGTTTAAGAAATCCAAACTCCCTTTCATTTTAGCTTTTATGTCTTGATTCCTATGTAATCATTAGCCCCAGATTGTCTATTTTTCAACAGATAAAAGCACAGGAAGGCTGTGCAGCTTTGTAAGTTAATGAAAGAAATCAAGTGCCTCATCATGTAATATAAATCCAAACTTTTTGTTATGTGCTGCATGCTACTCCTTACTTATTCTAGGCAGTAAATGAACTAAAATTGAACCTGATACTGACATTTGCCATCATTCTTTAAAATATCTCTCAATTCTATCCTTTGACAATTGCCACCACTATTTCACAGAAACTATTGAACTAGTATGTGGGCACAACCAGAGATTAACCTAACTTGTAACTCACACTAGTGAACATGCAGATGTTTCCTTTAATGATTACTATAAAATGCCCTGCAAACTTGAGGCATCAAAAAAGTGAAAAAAAAATTATAAAAATTGATCATGCAGTATTTATACAGAGATTAATCCATACAGGTCATTTTTTCCCCCATAAGTAATTTCATTCCGCTTGCAAACAAAAAACCACAACACCCTCAGCCTCAGGATAGTTCTACACAAGCCAACTTCATGCATTTTATTTATTTTAAGGGCCTAACTAATAAGGAAAAATAGACCTTGCTACTGAGATTTCTAAAAGGGAATTTATGAGAAGTTTGCTACAGGGCAGATAGACTATATTTAGAATTATTGTGCATGTTCACTGATTTCCATCATATATTTATAAAACTAAATCACAGATTCATTAAGCAAACCTGTTTATAAAAGCATGATGCCTGCAATTCTTTGCTCTAGCAGATCTACAGGTTTATCCTGGCAAAATGTTCTCCATTATTTTACTCAGATCCCTTTGTAACAGCAGTCAAATTTTTATCTGTTTGAAAAATGGTTTTTTTTTAAATTTTGCCAGGACTTGTAAACACTGTTCCTTAATTCAAGATGGTCTAGGATATCTTACTAAATTACTTCTAAACTAAAGATTTTAAAAATACATGGCTAAACCCAGAAGGAGATATGGACACAGGCACAAAGTTATAAATTATCGTACTGAATTTTATGACAAACATTCTTATTCATTTGTGTTCTGTGTTAAAGAAATATAGTAATACATGCAGGCTGGCCAAATATATCCTATGTTAATAGCTTTCAATTTTGGAACATTTTGGCTTATGCCCGAATTTTGAACCTTAGCACTGCAGTAATTGTATATTTGTGTGTTCTTTCACACACAAGCCAATGGTACTTCACCTAAAAGTTTATGCAAAAATCTGTCACAGTCTGTGCTAATGTGTTTCTCTGAGCTTTTTTAAAATAAAAAGCATGCATGAACATCAAAGCACACAGTGCAAATGATCGTTTCTAATCTTAGACATGTATCAATTATTCACTAGCTTGTTCTTCTTGTGCTTTATCATATAGACTTCACCATGGCAACACTATTCTTCCCTTGTTAGCCTTAATCAGTGAATCTGTAAACTAATATTAGACCTAGCTGCTGCATTACTTAATATTCCACTTATTGCACCATGAACATAGGCATGTCTCTCTTATTACATCATGAACCCTATACAGTTTCCAAGATACAAATAAATTTTCATTTGCTTAGCAATATTGAGATGGTAACTGTCTAAGAACCAGCCGGTTCCTCTCTTACTGCTAAATATAAATACGTAGCTTTGAATTACCACTAGCACAATTCAGAATGGATTTTAGTGTCTGGATGCAATACTTCTATGGTTTTTTTCACAAACTGGGAAATGGCTGACCTTCCAAAACCCATAAATTTTAGTCACTCTTCAGTTTTAGAAAAATTTCGCTTGTTTTCAGCAAGTACAGTAATTTCACGAATACAAGCCGCACCAATTTGACCAAAATTTTGGTGGAAACCCGGAAGTGCGGCTAATATTCCGGGGCGGCTAATCTATTAACAAAATTCTAAAAGCTGCCAACACGGAAGTGAGAGCCCGCGGCAGCCCCAAGCCAAGCTGGAGCCCGGCCGGCCCCGGCAGAGGTGGGAAAGCCTGGCAGAGGCGGGGCCAGCAGTGTCGGGGGCGGGCGGCAGAGCCTGAGCCAGCAGGGTGGGGGAGCCCGGGAGAACTGGGGCTAGCAGTGCAGGGGAGCATGGCAGAAGCAGGAAGGCCGGCGGGTGGGGCTGCCTGGCAGCGGGGGAAGCCCAGCAGAATCGGGGCCAGCAGCGTGGGGGAGCCCGGCGGTGCGGGGGCCTGCAGTGCCAGCCAGGGCGAGGAAACGCGGCGGCGGTGCAGACGGGAGGGGGCGGCCGGCGAGCCTGGTGGCGGCGGCGGCAGCCCTGCCGGCGGGGCGAGCGAAAGCGCCGCCGCTCGCGAAAGCGCCGCCGCTCGCCGCGAAAGCGCCGCCGCTCGCCGCGAACCGCTCGCCGCGAACCGCTCGCCGCGAACCGCTCGCCGCGAGCCGCGAAAGCGCCGCCGCGAGCCGCGAACCGCGAGCCGCGAAAGCGCCGCCGCGAGCCGCGAACCGCGAGCCGCGAAAGCGCCGCGGGGCGGGCGCGGCGCGGGGCGGGCGCGGCGCTCGCGAGGCGCGGGGCGAGCGAAAGCGGCAGCGGGGCGGACGGCGAGCCCGGCGGCGGCAGCCCTGCCAGCCGGGCGAGCGAACGTGGCAGCGGGGCGGTGCTGACGGGAGAGGGGGGCCAGCGAGCCCGGCGGCGGCGGCAGCACCACCCGGCCAGCCCCGCCGAGCCGTGGCGCTGAGCTGGGCCACCCGGCCCCGTCGGCAACCATGAGCGGGCTGAGCCTGCCTGGCCCCGCCCCGAGCCAGTAAAGCCCGCTATGCCGCGATCCTCTTACTAATTGGCCAATTTGTGAAAGCTGCGCACGGATTCTCGCGACGAATGAAAGTGCGGCTAATATTCGGGGTGCGGCTTATCTATTGACAAAGACAGCAACATTGTCGAGGCACCGGGGGTGCGGCTTATAATCCGTGTGGCTTGTATTCGTGAAACTACTGTACCTTAATTTAAATATGTGATATCTGACAGTCTTCTTGGTATTATACAATTTCAATGTTTTCTTTCTGCTTTTTTATGTTTTCCAGCATTATTAAACATATATACACACCCACATAAATGCATATTTTTCTAGTTCATTTGAGTTATTTTGTCCCTTTCAGTGATTTTTTTCTAATTTCTCTCTTCTTTTTGTCTTCTCTTTGTCTTTTTGTCTTTTTCTTCACCCATTTCCCCTGCGTTTCTCCAACACTCTTGATCCTATTAATTCTTGCCTTCTTTTAGCTGCTCCATCACACAATCATGCTTCCTTTCCTCTCCAGATTGTGAAAATTGTTTATGTAGCTCATTAATCCAGAAGAGACATCTTGAATGCTTTTTTATTCATTTAATGCAAGGTTTCTCCCCTCGCCTTGTAAAGCAGAACAGCCAACATTTCTTGTTTCCCAACCCTTGCTTTTTCACAAAGGTGTTCGACATGTGATACTTCTGCTGGGATCTCTAGGGAGCACTGATTAAAGTTATGCTCCTGAGCATCTCATTATCATCCTGGCATCAATTTCAAAGGTTTTAATAATATATAAAAATCTTAATATGTCTCTAATATGTAAAAATCTAACTACAGTGTTAACAGCACAGAAACTGTGATATGCACAGAAAGTTCATGCCCCTTCCCAGTAAATCCTTAATATTTTTCCTATATTGTTCTTAGTTAAAATTATGAACTGTGAGATATTTCCCTTAAACATTCATTATCTTCACCACAGTTACAAGGAAGTTGCTTCACGATCACAAGACTGTCTGGCAAAGGGGGCTGTTCTTTGGCTGAAGCTGGATAGTGTCAAGACTGCTCCACTCTTCTTGTTTGGGAAGTGTGGGACTACACTGTGCCACCTTTGAGAGTAGGCAGCCTCCCTCTGGTTTCAGCTGACATGGAATTCTTAGTAGCTGGTACAGTGCTGTGTTTTGGATTCAGTATGGGAATCATGTTGATAATGCTGTGATGTTTTGATTGTTGCTAAGTAGTGCACACTCTAAGTCAAGGACTTTTCAGCTTCCCATACTTTGCCAGTGAGTAGGTGCACAAAAAGCTGGGACAGAGTGTGACTGGGAGAGCTGACTCAAACTGGTTAAAGAGATATTCCATACTATAGAACACCATGACCAGTATATAAACTGGGGGGAGTTGACTGTGGGGGGAAGACTCAAAATACCACTGAAAAATGCATGTAGTTAGGATTTTTAAAATATTTTTCCTATGCATCAGTAACAAGATCACCACATCTCCATATTTTGAGCCAGCCAGTGATGCACACATTCCCAATAGTTAACCATAAGGGTCCATATGTGAATATAAACCACTACATTGTACATTTTTCAGAGAGTAGAAGCTGGTCCACCAGCAACAGAGGGCCCTAGGATTACACTTATAGCTCAGCTCTTTATTTAAGTAGTAAAACTTCCATCACGAATATTAAACAAGACTATGGTGGAAAGTGTTATTTTCTTATTTAACATAGCTTTCCATCTGACCAGCAGTGAAATCCACAGGGCTTTCTGAATCATATGTAGCCTGATGATGGAGACTTAGTATGGGGATTTTTTAAATTTGGATTGTAGAGCAATATTCCACAGCTGATATTCAGAAGTGTAAGGTTATATAAGGCAAGTTAGAGTGGATTTATTTTCAATCTTAAAAAAAAAAAAAGATTAGCAATGCACCCACCACAATCTGCACTATACACACTAATTAAAACTTAACTGAGTTTTCAGATCTTTTAGAAAAGAAAAGGCCAGACAATTACTGGATGCAGTACATTCTGGTTATGACTGATAGGTTTAAGTGGAAATGAAATAAAAATAAACCAGCTCCAACTTAATTAAAAATAGCAACACTATCTATTCAAAGATATATATGACTACACTCCAAATTTTAAAATGGTTTTGATCTGAAAGATCATTTGTAATGATAACTGCACCCGGCCCAAATTGCTGTTAGTGGGATTGATCCTTCCAGCAGAGCAAGAATACAGACAAATTTAAAAGTTACAGTACAGTAGCACACATCTTAAAAGTTCATTAAATGATGCCCCTTTCCTCCTTAAGAGCATCAGATGCCATAAAATTTCTGACCTTAGTATTTTTCCTCAAGACATTTCAAAGGACACATCAGCAATTATTAGGATATTGTAGCTATGGGATACTGTAACAGTTTTATGTCTTTTATATGGCTTTAGGGTCTTGATTTAGTTTCACACACACACAAATGTCCAGTGCTGCTTGAGAGGAGGATACAGATCTCAGATGGGTGAAATTAGTTACCCTTTCATGGCCTTGCTTAGGACAAACAAAACTAAGAGACAGACCCTGAAATCTGTTCTCCACTCCCTCAAACACTGGAGAAATTTGAATATGCTTCAGGAAACAACAATGGCTGTTTTAAAGCATTTATGCTGGTAAATAAACAGGCAGAGAGAGAGAAAGAGAAAAGGAATTCTAACTGATCAGTCTAAGGTCATTTAGCTATATCCTGTGTAAAAATCAAGGAGACTTGCTACAAATTGCATTACACAATATCATGCCCTAGTTGGTCACCAGAATGCCAATGATTAGCAACTTTAGCTTCTCACTGACATCGCTACATATTAAATAATAAAAGTAAGTGTTTACACAGAGATGTCAGAGCCTTTTCAGGTATGAAATGGAGATCACAACCCAGTTACATTAACTACAGAAAGTCCTCAAATCTACTTTTAACTTCCATGGATTTATGTTCAGCTGGGGGAGATGAGGAATGACAAATGAACTGCAATGACTCTTGCCCTCTTTGGTGGTTGCATAAACTAAACTGGTCAGTTTATTGCAAGTAGGCACACTGAGAGCAGGAAGTCACTCTAGTTATGCTAGGACAGAACTCATGAAAGAGGTTGATCTATCAGTCATGTCCACAGCGTTTTTCTTGGTTTGTGCACTATCTACATACAACTTATTGTATTAGGAGAGTTCATTAAATACATCAAAGATAACACGCTGTATATCAGATTGAGCAAAAAAATCAATTAGTTCCAGTGATTGGTTATTAACACAACGCACGCAGGCACAACACACAGACTGTTCCAATATGACCATAATAGTTTTTCACTTTATGGATCTTCTTGCAATGGCATCATTAAGTCATAGCTGATTTAGCAAAACTTTTAAGCCATCAGAATTTCTGCAAGCAGAGAAGCACCTGTGGTGCTGAGGAACACCTGAACATGCTCACCCTTCAACACTTTATAAAAAAACAACAAACAAAAGAAAAAAATTGCATTGTTGATCTACATGCGAAATCCCAGTAATGATGAGCCAAATATTATTGTATGGAGAGCAAATGTAGTATGGCAAAAGCTTCCAGCAAGAATTCTTAACAGTCCAACACAGATTTAGTCTAGATTCAGGAAGACTGGTTTAGTAGGCAAAAAGGATGTTCTTCCTGCAGCTACCACACCGTAGGAAGAGCCTCCTTTGGTTCACTGCTCCTTAGTCCTTAGAGCAGCCCACCTGTGTTCAGTGATGTGCTTCTGCTTTGATCATGAGCAGGTTTAGAGACTGGAAATCCAGCAGCAGCTTTGATGGTAATGCCAGTCACTTCCACCTACTGTTGTTGGTACTGGATCTTTGATGTTTATGAGCAGCTCTCACTTCAACAGTCATCATAACAATCACTGAAGAGTGACCAAAAAGCATCATTAACCTTTTTTAAATCCTGAAAAATGCAAGAATGATTGACTTAAAGTAGAACTGGATCCTTCACAAGTACATCTATGAAGTATATCTAAGAATACTTCAAAAGAGCATATGCTGGAATTAATTAAATAAGTGAATACTTTCTCTGGCAGTCTGTATAGAAAGAGTTTCAAATACAAGATCTGTGTCTGCTACTGGAAAAAATACTTGTGTGTGTTGGGAGGAATGTGTTAAAAAGTCAAAGATTGGTGAGAAGGACTGTAAATCACTCAAATGACCTTGCAGCTAGAATAGCCCTTGATTAACCTATGTGAACTGCAGGCCAGTGATTTTCTAGCATTGGACCAAAACTTAATAGTGCCTGTCTCTCCACTTGTGTGCCTCTCCTTGGTTATTGCTGGGGGATCCCCCAGTTAGTGAGGTAATAGAAATAAATTTATTTTTTGTGTCCTAGCTGCTAATTTGTGCTTGTTGCATGGCCTGCCAGCGTCAGCTCCTGCAGTGTGGTATCTAGCCCAGATAGCAGGAAGAAACTCTAAGAGAGCATGCTTCTGATTCCTCAGAGACAGAGGTCTGAAATGAAGCTGCTATTTGTTCTAGCTAGGCTGTAGCTCCAGCTCTGGTATCTGCTTTGTATTACAGAGTATGTTTGGTGCCTGGAATTATGAAATCCCCCAGCCCAAAACAGGCACAACTCCACGCTCCTCTCAACTCAGTCATTGCTTCCCATGGGCATGTGACACAGGTTACTGAGATGTTCTTTTGCTAAATAAAAGCCTATAAGAAAACATTGAAACGTGCTTCAAAAACAGTGATGCGGGTTTGTCACTCCTCTCCGTCAACGGCATCCTGCAGTGCGGAAGCTCAAAGAAAGAACACTTTGCCACCCCTGGCCTCAAAAATTTAACTCTAAGCTTCATTAATCACAGAGTTCCCACTGAAAGGAGCACAGGAGCTATCAAAATAGCTCATACAAGTGCTACATCTAATCCAGCACGCTGTCTGTTCATTAGCCTGTGGCAGATGGTTTGACAGAAGGTGCAAGAAATTTGTCAGCGGACAATTCTGGATTGGGAAAGTGTCTCTTCAGTTGATCCAACTAGTTTGCTTGCATTCTGAAGTGCAAGGATTTACAGAAGAAAGGACTTCAAGAATACCTGAATGCATATATTGCATTTAAGCAATTGTTGTAGAAATAATAGCGTTTTCTCACTGCTCAGATATTCTTGTCAGTTAATTACACAAGCTAACAACACACCGTCTAAAAAGAAGTTCTTGCATACTTGAATTTTTTTTAGTTTATTACACAAACTTTAGTCTTTCATCAAAACAGATAGAACACACAATTCCCCTTTCCTCATCAAGGCTAGTATTCTACATATATGTCTGGCTTATCTATCAAGCCATCAACACAGAAGGATATTTACTCTGATGTCCCAATGATGTATATGTATTTTATTTTATTCCTTTTGTCAACAAAGTAGAACCTAATATACGTCAACACTGAATTTCACACAACACAAACTTACCCAGAATCTTCTGTAATTTCCCCTAAGCAATCTGCCATCCTCAAGCATATTGATATTAACTTTTCATCCAGCACAGTATCACAATATTCAATCAATAGGTAGCAGTTTAACTATTGCCTTTTGCGCTCCTTTTCAAACAGTTCTTATTACAAGAACAAAATGTTAATTTACAGTTTTAACCTACTCTAAATACTACTGTAACAACAACATCAGCTGTATAGAAAGAACTACCTGCCACAGCACTGCTCAAATACGGCTTACATGGCATATTAAGCATAGATCTACTCTTCCCTATCTCCCAAAGGGGAAAAGAAACAACAAACCACCTATGCGATTTATGCAAATCTTTGAAAACAGCAGGCAACCAGCTTGGCCATTTCCCCCTTTCTCTCACTTTTGAATCGTGGCAGAAATAAGAAGGGTTATAATGTTACAGAATGTTTCAGACATCATTTGAACAGGGCTCCTTCTCAAGTGGATTCACCGGCCTGAGGACCATCAGACTTTCATCAGTCACAAATTGTTCTAGAGTCCTGGAGGCAGCACTGTGGATCCTCCCAAGGGATGGGGAACATAATCAGATTGTTTCAAGAATGTAGACTCATTTGTGAATAGTGGGAATGTAGATCCTGTTACTATATACCTCAAAGCTAGGTATTAGCATGTGAATTACTAGACCAGAATTATTAAGGGAAGAAAGACTCCACAGCAACACTTACAAGGCAGGAGAAAGAAAGTAGTGATAGGAAAAGGATAGCATGGAAATCACTCTAAAGATAATGAAAAACAGCCAGCTACAGCAACATCCACTTTCCACACTGTTTCTCTCTAATCACAATTTCACTGTATGAACTAAGGAAATTTTAGCCTTTTCCATTTTTTACAATAAATTTAAATATATTTATATTTTATATATATTTTAAAATATTATATATTGTAAATTTTAATTGTAAATTCACTAAAAAAATTCGGTGGAAAGCTGGCAAAAGTTAATCATGTCATCGTATTAAATACCTATATTTACAAAGAACTTTGTGCACTGCGCATTCTATCAGAGATAAGAATATGCTCTTGACTGTTCCTTTTAGCCTGTTATTTGTGTAAATTGCATTAGCACTTGCAGCTGAATCCCAGTGCAGAATTCAGATGAAAACAGTCTTGCTTCCCCATCACCCCTAAAACAGAGGCAAAAGTAAGAAGAAAAAACCCCTCAGGCTATAGCTTTTGAGATCTGAAGTTGTATATAATTAAAACACAAAAATAGGAACCTTAAGCAATGCAACTGGGCACAAGAATTCAAGCTGGTTTGTTGCCAGTATTAAAAAAAGCTCAGAACCAAATCTAACCCATAGCTATGCCCCTGCGGGAAATACACTTTCCTCTGGACCTTATTTTCTGCCCAGCAATCTTCAGCCACTTCCTCAGGCAAAGAATATTCATATAGTTTCCTCCAAAGACTAATAAATAATTTAGAACCACACTTTCTAAATAACATCACTGAGAATTTGGTATTTCCATAAGCCTATATACAGTTTTAGGAGCCCTAAAATCTTTTACCAGAAGAACAAAAGGCAGTACAAGAAGCCATCCTGAGCACCAAACCAACTCGTTATTCTGCTCAGCACTCAGCTTGTCCTTGGATCTGGATTCATGCCCTGTACAATCCAGCTGCTGCAGACTGAGCTCAGCTCAGCAACGTGTCCAGATCCAGACCTGTGCATGCAGTGGTGCAGACAGACATAGCTGCTGAGGACTGACTGCTGCTGGGGGCAGACCCATTCTTCTCCATCTCCCAAACTTTACCAGCAGTGCACCTTCTGATTTGCTCCCTCCTTGTTACACCTCAGAAGCTGCTGCAGTTGGATCACAGCTTCCTTGACGGTAGCTGACCTTCTCTCCCCCTTCCAGAAACATTCAGTCTGATCCAAGAAAACAATCAGGGCTAAATGTACAGCCAGCTGTTCTCTTGTCCTTTTATGATAACATTATAGCAGTTTTCCAACAAGGTTCACTATGTGTACAAATTGTGTCTTTTTACCTTCCAAGATGATGCTAGCAAGCATTTGAGGAACTGCAAGAGCAAAATAAAATATTTTTGTTCTGAAGGGCACCTGCCTAATGTGACTACTGTTGTTTTACTTGCCATGCTTAGACTGGGGAAAAAATACCCCTGTAGCATTATTAAGCCTATGTGGTGACAGAAAGTCCTCCTTGTGTAAAACTTTCCAGTATTGTTCCTAAACAGGGAGAATCACCAATACAAAATTCTCACATGGTTCTGACAATGCCTGTCCAGACTTACAAAGTATTTTACTTTATCTTTCTATAAGACAAACTTTGAGAAGTGAAGATTCAACCCTAGATTATTTACAGCTTGCAAATTAGTTACAGCTAACAAATCATGCAATAAAACCTAAGAAGCTATTCAAAAAGTCAGCTTGACATAAACCTATAATGCAGATCCCTTTGAAGAATTTATTCAAATTCATATATGCTCTACTTTGAGTGGGACACCAATGATTTCCAAAAGGCTTTACCAGTCCTCACTTTTTTCCCCATCAATGGTAATTTCTTCCCATTCATTCTTGATTATGCTCTCCATTCATTCTATCTCTTTCCAATCTCACCCTTCCAATGCCTTCCTATCAATCTATCAAATTTCCTTAAATTAAGAGTAACATTTATTTTTGTAATCTCTGCTTTTATCTCCCTCTTCGGGATTTTACTTGTCATCTCCTGTTTTTACAGCAAGAAAACTCCTGAAAATGTACAGCATGTCAATACCAGTAGCACACTCCAGAGTCCTGCAAGGTTTAACTGTGATTGATCATTATTGACAGAAAACAGTCTTCTATTCTTCTTTCTGCAATTAAAGAAGCAGGATATTGATTTTAATTTGTTATGGGGCAACTTCCTATTTGCATGGTATGGATTAATTTCAATATGACTTCCAGAACAAGATTGCTAAATGACACTGCAACAGACCAGAACTGAAATAACACATCATAAAAAACCTGAGACAAACATTGTGTTGGAGTATGTGATCCCACAAGTATGTCTACTAGGGGAAGCAGAAGCCTTATATTTACACTACATGTTTAAGCTACTTTTCTTTACAGGTGAACTACATGTGACTCTGCACTCCTTGTACAAACTCCTCCAGATATTCAGGATATTAAGCTGAAGGGTATCAAGTAAAGGATATTAAGTAAAATAAACACTCATCAAAATGTCTTGCCTGAATGAATTGTAGCTATTACTGCTTACAAAATATTCTTGAAATCTTAGAATTCACAGCAGGAAAAAGGTGGGTCTAACGGTTCTTAAAAATAAATCAGTATTTTCGGAAGTGTCCTATTGACACTAAGCATTATATGAAACATTACCTGGTTTCAGCACGTTTTAAACTCTTCATACACAAATAATTTTCTTTTTGGGATATATCTCTTTAAGAAAGCATCAGAATCCCAAGTGCTGCAGAATAATTAAAATACAGATTTCAGGTCTGCTTTGCTAAAGCTAAGAAGCTTATGCGATCACGAGGTCTGCGAACATCTCTCTCTCTTCCCTTCCCAATAGTTTTGAACCACTTGACATATATTACTGATTTTTGACAGGATAGAAACCTCTAAGGTAGTTAAATTGCTACATGCTTTACAGAAACAGATGGTCAAGTGAAGAACAAGCTTCTGACAAACACCTCTAATAGATGCCTGAATGAGATGAAGGCTGCAGTATGGATTTGCATCATATTACACATTAACAGAATCCACGTGGAGAGAAACCGTACCATGCCTTCAACATAATAAAAACACTGATCATAACCACCGGAGGAATTGTAAAATAAATTTATAAGAAAATGAGTTTTACTAATTCCAGACTTCACAAGAGAGCATACTTGCTCTTAATGGTGATCACATTTAATCAGGAGACAGAAGAAATAGGCAAATATAATAAGAAAGATGTGAATCATGTTATTTTAATTTTAAATCTTCTAATAAAGGTTGTCTAATGAAACAATCAATAGCCAAAACAATCTCTCTCTCACAACATCTATTGCTACAAATATTCATTAGCAAACAACGCATACAACTTTTTATGTATACAAGATGAAGAATTTTAAGATACTGAAAATGTTCATTCAATAATAACCAAGTTGACAGTGCATCTATAGATTAACCAGATCCATTAAATAATTTCTGAAAAATTGCTAAGCATAGAGTTTTCCTTCTAACTCATTTCAAAACTCGTCATGCTGTGGGGACAAAGGAAAAAAGTGAGACATATGAATTATGTGAAGTTGGTTAAAATTTCCTTTTAAACAGCAATGTATGGAATCACTGACTTGGGAATAGTCTAGGCAGTTTTGGTACAATTACAAACAACTATGTTACTTGTGGTCTGTCATTTCACCCTCAATGCCAACGCTAACTACAGCATCATTTGTAGTAAATCATCACACACGCAGAGGTTAGAGTCATGCTCTTGCCCAGCAACACTAACCTTGTCAGTCTCGACAAGTAAGCCTGTTTCTACCACTGGAGAAATTTAGCTTGCTTTCTGAAAGCACCAGTTTTATTTTCCTTATGCCAAGTACACAAGTATGCAGTACTTTTTCCGAAGAACAGGATCATCTGTTCAAAATATTTTTGCTTTTGCATGGAATCAGATTTTTAGTAAAGGTATCTGAAACAAAATGTTAAGGATGTAGTGGTTGATTTCATCAAGTTAAAAAAAAAACAGACTCAAATGTCACTTCACTGTTTTTGTACAGCTTCTCAGGTACACATAAAATGATCACAGTGAAAGTTCTGCAGTGAATGAATAGAGGTGTTCTGTTTCCAAATAAAGCTTTCCACAAGGTGAGACAAAGATTCTTTTTCAGGGATCTGTTGTGCAAAGAGCCTATCTTTGAAAACTAATTTCTATCTAAATAAGAATACACCTATTATTTAACTTAGAAGACAGCAATATCCTATAGCACTGTTGAATGTCTTCCACTCCCTTGTAAGTGGAATGTCCCAAGAAGTTCCAATCTTACTACAGCAAGGTGCTCCAGTTTGGAATTGCATTTGTATACACTGTCATGGCCTGGTCTGAAGGTCTTGCAATTGCTGCTCCAAGACAAAGTATGTATTATGATGCAAAGAATAAAATAAATCCACATCCTAACAATCACTCATTTACGATGACAACCAACACTTGTATTTAAAGTCCTTTCAAAGCACTCTAATTACCTGTGCTCTTACGTAACTGAAAGAAAACAAAACGTTCTACTGTGAAACATGGGCTAATATTTAATAGACATTAGTAATACTATTTGTAATATCACGTTTTGTTCCAGCTCATTTAAAAATATGTTAAGAGGTTTATAAGAATCATTTTTTCTGAAGTACAAATTTCCAAGAAATAAATCTTAAGTATGACAGTAAACACCCACTACATTTTTAACCCTCCTTTTAGACATTTACCTAAAGCATTTAAGAACACTTCCTGGTTGACATGGATAATAAAACAAAAAGTCAATGGAAGCTATGATTTTTATCAGTGCTATTTTGGGAAAGAAACTTCAATTACTGGGGACAGAAATCCAGGTTTTAAATTCAGTTCTCACCTCCTGTGGCTGTAGTCACCAGAAATTCTCCCATCATTTCCCCAGCCTGACACTGCCATCTATAGCAGTCTCGTGCTTGCAGCAGTGATGCCAGCACTGATGAGAACAGAATGCGTGGTCGTGTTGCAAACACAAAGTATTTTGTAAAAAATGGGTTTGATCATACATTAGCACAAATATTAGTGACCCATGATTTAAACTGGTGGAGTTTTCATGGGATTAACACAGCAGCCTACTGACTTCTAGTCTAGGAAAGGTAACTCTCCAGCAGAAGCAGAGCACTCCTTTCAGGGCCAGTTGGGTATATATATGCAAATAATGGATTTCTTTGTGGAAAAGACGACTATAAAGCCATCCACCACACACAGAAGCTGAGGGAACACTGATTTGGAACAGCACTGTCTGCAATTTCAATCAAAGCTCAAACATATAAGTCCTCAAACACAGTATGGAGCCTGTCAGGAGCTTGTGGTAGGAACTGCGGAATTTCGCTATTTCAAAACCCTTCATAAGGCTGCATGTGAAATCTATGAAGATTAAAAAAAAGTCATTAAAAATTCCTAATCGATAACATAATGAAATTTATACTTAGACTCACAGTTATTCACTGAATAATACTGACTGGTGCCATTCCATCACACAATGGCAAGTTCATAAATAAATACTCATACAGCACATAATCTATTCTTACCAGAAGCCATCAACACCAAAAACCTAACAGTATTCAGAAGCAACTGCTCAGAATAAATGAAAGATGATAAGCATCCCTCATTCAAGATGATATGATTCTGGAATTAAGCAATATTCAGGAACAGAATGTACCATGACAATGCTTTTTTACCCCAACTTTTAAGTCAAGCCCAGAGCTCAGGAGACTCAAGTTAGTATGTATCAGCGTAATTGCAGGCTTTTTTGTAGATGCTGTTTTATATTTATAATACCTGAATACTCACTAGGACGTCTGTTGGAACACAAATGTCACAAATGTTCCAAGTTCAAAATAAAAGACGTAATTAACAAGTACAGGCATGGTCTCTATGTTAATTCCACAAGAGAAAGTGAGACATACACACCCCAGACCTTCCTACAAACTGGTGATAATGGGATTCTCTGAGAAACAGTTTCTGTTCCAGACCTTGCTCCAACACAAACAGAAACACAATCTGCAACTGGGCAGGTTTCACACCCAGATGAGTGGTTGTCACCACTACGGTTCAAACAATAAACTTCGTGGGCAGAAGAATCTCTTTTCCCCAAATGTCACATTAACCCCAATCATTGAATCTGGTGGAGCATATTAAGTGAATTTGGCCTGAGTCTAGAAACAGTCTGGCAACAAGCAAGCAAATAAAACACCAGCATAAACTATCTGCCCCCAAATTAGCCACAGCTCTCGACTGGTTACTTTTATCAGCAACAAATATGTCCAAAATTATCATAATTATGCATAATAACATCTGAAGTGGCTATTAAACATTATTCAGGTTTTAAACCAATTTCAAACTACAAAGCATCTTATTCACCTTGAGCAGGGGATGCAAATTACTTCCCATTTGTTCTCACAATTCCCTCTGAAGCATGTTTTATTAGTCGTTGTCACAGACCCCAGGTTTAATTTAGCACAGCCGTTCCAACATTCAGTCCTCGAGGCCATAAAACTGAAAACGTATGAGCTGCATTATGAAATTCTGTCCTATAACAATAAAGCCACTGACAGCCTTTCTGTACTTACTACAATAAGCAAACCATTTGTGAGTCTAACAATAGCATTCCCAGTTTTGTGTTGTTGACCAAATTCAAACTGAAATTTATTATATGAATTGCTGCTATGCTGATGATGATCTCTTCCAAGACTTTGATCTTAACAGTCCAAGATAAACTGTTTTTTCCAATTATGCAAATCACCCTCAAATACTGTCAAATAAAATATAGCCTTTATACCCCTGAAAAGTTTTATTTTGTGGAAGTGTCATGTCATTTACTTATTTATTCTACCATATTTACATGCTAGCAGGAGATTAGTAGAGACTGGGAAAAACATAAACAGACTAAGCAGTCCACATTTCAAATAGAAAATACCATTTTATACGACCAAAATATGAGTGGTGGTGAAATTTAAAATCTTGAATATGTGCTATAGAGTTTAGTAAGCTTGGAGAAGAGATTTATAAGTGTCAAGAGTATCTAAGACTCACACAGTCATTACAGGAGTAAATAAAAAAATATGAAACACTACCACCAAAAAATGACCCATACATTTGATTTCTTCTCGAGTGGAAACTCACTACTATTAATTCAAGTCAATGAATGGACCCATCAGGTGTTCCCATCATTATGAAAAGGCAGCTTATATCTGGAAACATAAATTAAATTATATGTGAAATTATTCTAAATATCATCAAATTCAGTGCAGCCAGTCATTCACATGGCTTCTAATAAATTATTTGATACTGTTGTAATGGAAAGCATGAGTTACTCGGAAGCATTTGCCATTAAGCAGCATCATACTAATGTTTTGAAATTCTACCCAGACATGTCCAGAAGTGACATGCTATAAATCACATTACAAATACATTCCCCTGCTTTTGAGGTAGTATCAGCAATATCCAAGAATTTACGCAAATTAAGAAACAAGTAATTTTAACAGCCTTATGCCATGGTGGAGAACATGCAGATTTTTATTCTGCACAGTGCAGAAACTTTTCTATTTTCCTGCTGGACTTAAAAAAAAAAAAAAAAAGGTGCCCACATCATTTACCACATCAACAGCATTGTAAATATCAAACAACTCCACAGCATTAAACAACGCTTGTACAGTACAAAGGCAACTTCTCAGTAATAACAAGTTGTACTGTATTGTTCATGGCACATCCCTTCCCAAGGAAAATCTATTTCAGGACTAAAGCCAAAAAGCTTTCCTTCTATTAAAATGAGTAGACTCTTTGTCATTCCATAAGACTATATATGACACTGTTGATGGTGAAAGGACTCTAGTAAAAAGTTGTGAGCAAGCAATCTCAATTTCATGTTAAGGAACACAAGGCCAATGGACAGAGATGGGTAAATTATTTGAGACATTTATTTAAGGAAAGCACCAACAAACAGTCTCCATCAGGTGTTTATGCACTTCAAATTAATATGCTAATCTGCTATCAACCACATTCAAATAAATAGGAAATGTTAAGCAAATATTTGGGATTAATAAATTTCCGAGGTATAAGAATAAATTCTAGCTATTATACTTAAAATGATATAATGAAACATGATATCCATGGTTCCAAACACTAGCATGGTTTCTTCCAGTGTCTAAAACTAGAGATGTACATGAGTGTGATCACCCGTGGATGGATGTGAGGTGCACAGTGGCAGAATAAGAAGAAACACAAACAAACTGCAACACAGGAAACTGGCAATAGATTATGGAAAAAAAAAAAAAAATCACCACAAAGACTGGCACCACCATAATCACAGAGACTGTACAACCTCCATTCCTGGAAACACTCAAAACTCACATGGACAAAGTCTGAGGAACATTCCCAGCTGGACTTGCTTTGAGTGTGGAGAGAGAACTAGGTGATATCCAGAGGTCTTTTGCAACTTAAAACACTCTACAATTCAGTGCTTTTCCCCCTAAAGTTCTTTTCCTTATTGGAGGTGTACTTTTCCATTTTCAATTATGCTTCATTTTGCACAAGTCTCCCAATTATTTGTAGTGGCTTCAAAATAAAAATCAGAACTCTGTCATGTGAGCAATCACGACAAGGTCATTAATACAAATGATGTAATATTACACATTTGGAGCGATAAGACCCATTTATTTTATGGTAGTTCCATCACCACAGTCTGCTGAGATACAGTAGCTAAAACAAAAGCAAAACACTCATTTATAAAGCAATAAACAGCTCTGATCCTTGCAGGCTGTTATCACTCCATCAGCCTGCATCACCCACATGTTGCAGGCGTTTGGAGATGAGTGACAGAAAACGAAGGAAACAGACCAAAAAAAGCTCGAGTGACCCTACAGTAAGTACTGCATGAATCAGGTGTGCACGTACATCAGACACCGAAGGCACACTGCGGAGGACAACGCCATGGGTACCTTTGTTCACATGCTTCAGGGGTGACCTTAATGAAGACGTAGTAAAAGCATCCCGGGTGACCTGTGGATATTAACCAGCCCACAGTCGCCTATACCACTGAAACATTTTTTTTTCTCTCTAAAAAAGAAAGGGCTTACAAAAAAAAAAATCCCACCAGGAGGCCTCGAAAACCAGTTTATTTCCCACTCCATAAATAAGAACGGTGCTATTTTTAAGACGCATTGTGATGGGAAGCACATCTAAAAATAAGTTGGCTGGCGCTCAGCGGGCCAGTGTTGCTCCCCACGCCCGTCCCCGGCAGGGCAGCCGGCCCGGTCCCCACTCCCCGGGGCCGCCTGGGGCGGGGAGGGGGCCGGGGCTGCAGGTGGGGAGGCGGCTTTGTCTGCGATCGGGCGCTAAGCGACGGCGGCGTCAAGGCGGGCAGCCGCCGGCTGGCGACCGGGCTCCAGGGAGCAGGCGGAGAGGCGCGGGCGGCGCAGGGGAAGGGAGAGCCCCCGCCTCACCGGCATCCCCGAAACTTTCCTCCGGGCCGCCGCCGCCCGAGCCCCCGGAGCGGAGCCGGGGACCGCGCGGTGTCCCCGCCTCTCCCCCCGTCCGCCGGGCGCGGCCGAGCGCCGCCTCCCCGCTCCGGCCGCCCGCCATCCGCCGGGACGCGCCCGCCGCGCTCCGCCGCCCTCCCCGCGCCGCCGCCGCTCACTCACCCGCGGCCGGCTCGCGCAGCCACCAGCGCCTCCTGCCCTCGCTCCCTCCCTCCCTCCTGTCAAGTTGAGCCCGGCCTCCCTCCGCCCGACCTCCCCCCGCCCGGCCCCTCCTTCGCCACCGGGAGCCGCCGCCACCGCCGGAGCCCTCCCCCGGCGGAGCCGGGCACCGCCCCGCTCTCACCTGGTCCCGCCGCCGCCGCGGGGGCAGCGGGGCAAGATGGGGACAGCGGAGGCGGCTCCGGGCAGTGCCAGCCAGCGGCGAGATCGCGCCGCCCCGCCCGGAGCTCCGTGGGCTCCTCCCCGCCGGGACGCCCCGAGAGGCGAGGGGGGCGGCGGGCAGTGCCGTGCCGTGCCGTGCCGTGCCGTGCTGTGCCGTGCCGTGCCGTGCCGTGCCGTGCCGTGCCGTGCCGGCAGCGGGTGGGCATGGCGGGCGCGGCCGCCTCCTGCCCCTCGGGGAGACGCGGAGAGACCTGGGCATCGCGGCAGGAACGCTCGGCAGCTTTCCCGGGAGAGCCGACCGGGATCGCGCCGCTGTCTCGGGAGGAGGTGGCAGGAGCCGGCGGTGGGGCTGTGGAGCCCGGCTGGCAGCGCCGGGGGCGGCTGCAGGCCAGGCGGGTTCCCTCCGTGTCACACGATCCCGCAGCGAGTGTGCCGGATCGGATAACCCCGCTCGTGAGGAGAGATGCTCGGTGTGCGAAATACAAAGGAGGGTGTAAAATGGGGGACTTTTCAGGGAAACGGCAGTTCTGGTAGTACCTGACGGCAAGGAAGTCTTGATCTGAATTCTTGCATGGGGTGAGGGTTTAAAATAAGGCGGAAAGGGTTAAGTGAAGTCCAGAAAAAGAGAAGCTGCAGCGGATGCTCCGCGCTGCGATCGGGAGGAGCAGGAGCTCAGTGCCGCTGCTGAGAGGCATCCCGAGGAGAACAGCGCTCCATTATCTGCTCGCCGCGGGGCTGGTGAAGGATGGGGTTTTAAGTCTGTGGTCTCAGGTAACTTAAAAGGTGACAGTATGTGTGAAAGAAGTCAACCGGGAAAGACTGAAACCCATTCATGCTGCTTTAGATCATTTGTAATAATACCAAGGAATAGCGGTAGGAACACAGACAGGTATGAGAAGGTTATTCTTATAAAGGTGAATGTGTTTGCTTGGGAAATAAAAAGTTTGTCAGCTGTTAATACTAAGATATGTATCAAGTTCTACTCAGCTTTCGACAGATGGGCTTGTAAAAGTAGGTTGGTGTCGTTTTCCTACAAGGAACACACTGTTGCTTAAGTGCCACAGCTGATGAGGCCTGGTTGCCTAGGGAGGGATGTTCGTTCTGTTTATTTCCACTGAGTCCTCTGGATCTCTCCCTCCTGCCAAAGTCACCTGTAGTTTTTTCCTCCTGCGCTTATGCCGGGCTGGCATCCATGTGCAGAGCCACCAATCAAGAGATGTGTCATTACTCTTTCCAAATTCATAAGAGCGTCAAGTAAAACTGTGAAATTAGTGGTGACATTAGTCAAGAGACAAATTGGAGTGTCTCTTTTACTCCTTGAATTCTCATGAAATTTCAGAAAATGTAGTGTCTTTGATATTTCTATCCCAATTTTCCACTTGACTTGTCAAACTCGCAGAGGCTTCAAAATCTGTAAGGAGGGGCAAAAGGCACTCACAGACAAAAGGATGGAATAACAAAATAGTCATATAAGCCCCACATTGCTTAGGGTTAATTCCAGGCTAGTACTGGACCCCATATGACTCATGTTAGTTTGTCGTCTATTGTAAAGCATATTTGTATTACAGTTAGACACCTCTATGGGAGCTAAATTCTTGTGCATCTCAGTAATTAAAAATGGCAATTTTTTATCTAACAAGGATGTGTCTAGCAGGGTACTGCAGGCTGGTGAAAATTGGGTATTGTCTGTATATCATCCATACACCATCTGTGCTGTGCATTACTGCCAGGCAGCACAGAGCCATTAGAGGAGAGTGGGGTAATAGACCTCCGCCTTTTAGTGCTCTCGGCATTCTGCAGAGCAGGCTCTTAAATGTTCTGTGTCAGTGTCAGAGCATTCAGAGTGAGGAGGTAACAGAGAGTGTTTTCTATACCATCAGCTACCCCGCTGCTTCAACCTTCCCAAAAATCTCATCTTTGATGTTCTGTAGAAACACTGCATATAAATACTTATACCTGAGAACCAGTATCCCCCTTACTGTGAGTTCATGTTTCTCATTCCCTTTTCCTGATTAACCAGCTTTACTGTGTTTCTCATTGTATCCCTTTACACTGCACGTGATGTCACTTGTTTGTCTTGGTCTGGAGACATCTTATCTACCCAGACCTGTGTCTTGGGGATTATATTATAAGAAAAATCAGAATCTTCATTTTGTATTTTGACTTTTATAATGATTCATTAGAAAAGGAAGGGCACTCTGAGGAGATACAAGAATAACATGTGTCATTACCTTGAGCACCTGTAATGTCTTTTCAGGCTGTGCCGTCTTACAGATTGAGACTGAGCTCTCAGAAAACATCTTGGAATTTTGTAGGGGTGTAAAGTTGCATGAGAAGCCCAATTAAATCTCTTCACACAGCTTTCAAAAGCCACTGGGAAACAAGAATTTAAAGGTTATACAGTAACCTAATTTAAAGGTTACACAATATTCATCTCCTAGAGGGCAATAAATTAAATCTTGGCTGATTCCCTAGAGTAGACTAACCAATGCAGCTGAGCCACTATGGGTCTGATGGTGATTGTGAATACTGGGACAAAATTTCTACCATTCAAGGGAAAAAGAGGAACAGAGTGATACTGTGATTTAGAAAGGACTGGATGAGCCCCTTTGTCTTATGGGCAGCTAGATTTTGTAATTACATTTAATTAGGATATCTCTTAAAGCCACAGGTCAGAGAAAATCTGATTTTCTCGTTTTTATGTAAAGCAGTTTTGAGAACCAGTGACATCCTGTAGAAGGCAATTTTATCCCATTTGTCCTTTTGGTACAGAAGGAGAGAGCTATGACAACATAATGCTTTATTTATCTATTCCTCTTTGAAATAATTGACTTCAATAAAACGCGAAACCCACGATATCCTACATCTCTGTGTGCCATATTTGACAGGTACTAGAAGCAGACAAAAATAGGAAATAGTCAGACTGTGATGTGTTTTACAGTGAATGGAAAGGGCCAGCATTAATTTTGTGTCACACAAGTACCCTCCCTCCGCATCCATGAAAACCAGGAAGGAAGATGATGATGAAGATATTATGAAGGGTATACTGGGAAAGAGTATTTGGTTGCTGAATGTGAGGACCAGGGTATGAAGTGGGAAATCGAAGGACATTGTAGAGGAGACACGGTGATGTGGAGGAAATATTGAACTGGAATTTGTGCAAGAAAGGTCACTGCATGGAAGAGGAAGACAATGGACTATATCTGAACTCTTTTGGCCTTATTTTCTATGATTTGTCTAATAACTGTGGTAACCCTTTATAAGAGTAAATGACAATACTTAAGTCCCTTGCAAGCGCAAATTTGAATACCTCTGTTCCTACAAGGTTGCTGGAAGCTGAATTTCCAGCCTGAAGTGATTACTCACAAGGTATGCATCCTTACTGGCTTCAGGGCTGAGACCTGGTCTGTCATTTAATGAACTGGCCTGCACACTTGTAAAGATCACATGATTTGTGTGGAAGCTCTCTAAAGCTCAGTATATTTTAGAGTAGGAAGCTGGATCTTAAAAAATTTGACCTGTGCATCATTTGACCTTAAAGATGCCTATTTTGACGACTTAACAAATATTTGGAAGCTACACAGAACAGAAATTTTATAGCACAACTTTTAATGAGAACAAATTTTGTACACTGACCATGATCTGGAAGAGCAGTTTGGATTAATTTGACTTCTTCATTTCTTAGTTTCCAAGGAAACAAGGAAACATGCTTGAAATGAATGTCTGGAAAAATAATTTGGAGTTGTAAATGGTAATTTATTGTTTGATTAAATTAATAACAAATAGTTTTCCTAGTTTGGGCATTTTGACGTACCCAAGAGCAGAATATTGTCACACTGTATCTTGGAAGAGAGAGCAACTCTCAGAGCAGCTAACACAGCTTTATTTACCCAATTTTTCAGCTCTTCTCATTTCTTCAATTTATGGCCTATCAACAATGAAGGACAAGGGAAACTTCCAAAAAACTTAAAGTTAACATATTCAAATGATTTGGTATGATGGCGAGACAGGGCATTATGCATCTTTCTGCTTGACTCTTGCCTGCTTTTTCAAAGTGTACTGAGAATGAGTGTTCTGCAGCTGCTGTATTAAATTTACTCACACTTTGCTAACACTCAAAGATCAACTATTTGCTCAGTTGTGACAAGTTCGTTTATATATGTGGTTTTTCAAATTCCTTTTCCTAAGATAACACGTTACATTAACAGAAATAAAAGAGGAAGTTGTTAGTGCTAAGAGCTGACACTTCCTTTTTCTCCTGATATTGAGAACTATTTTTAAGTAAATTGTGAATGTCATTTTGTGCTAATCAGAGCTCACCCATTTCTTTTAATTTTGCTCCAAGGAAATCCTGTTTCCATTCACTGAAGGCCTGGATCACAGAAATATGTAGAAATCACATTCTTAGATACAGTCACACTTGTTTCCAGTGTCTGGAATGGATCTTACCTTTTAAAAGTTTGCCTTTCTTAGCAGAGTCTTTTGTCCAAGAGCATCTTATTCCAGCAATGAGATTTCAGGCAGGGCTCTGGCAGCTTCTGACTTGTGAGATGTGTGAACTGACCTCTGCCAGTTTCTGCTGGTTGGTCTGAGGGTGGATGAACTGAATGGGAGGTGATGGTGGAGTTACTTTGGCATCTGTCAGAAGTAAGGAGGGGAGTAGGTTAGATGACTGCAAAACACCAGTTGCAAAACATGCCACGTGCAGATTCATCCTTGGGGAATAATGGAGGAAATGCATTTAGAAGATGGCTTTCATCTATTCATGGAGTGAGGCACCATCTTAATGTACAGTAAATTCACGAATACAAGCCGCACTGAGTATAAGCCGCATCGCCGGGTGTTGGCAAACATTTCGTTCTTTGTCCATAAATAAGCCGCACCCGAATATAAGCCGCTCTGTCCTTCGCAGCGAGGATCCGTGTGCAACAAAGTTGCCAAATAATAACAGAACCGTGGCAGGGCGGGGTTTACTGGCTCGGCTCAGGCCATGAGGGCTCGGGGCTGCCGACAGGGCTGGGTGGCCCAGCTCGGCGCTGCCGCTCGGCGGGGCCACTCGGGGCCGGCCGCCACCACCGCTGGGCTCGGTCACCCCAGCCCGGCGCTGCCCCACGGCGGCAGGGGGGGCACAGAGCCTGCCTGCTCCTGTGGCGGTGGCACGCGGGGACGGGAGCCCCCCGAGCCGCGGGACCAGCAGGAGAGAACCCCTGCTTCCCTCGAGCTGTGGGGCCAAGCAGGAGAGAGCCCCTGTCTCCTCCGAGCTGCGGGGCTAAGCAGGAGAGAGCTGCCCCGTCCTCCCCCGAGCCGTGGGGCCAGCAGGAGGGAGCTGCCCTGCCTTCCCCACCCCCTGTGCTGCCTGCACAGAGCAGCTCCACCCGCCGCGCAACAGAGTAACCAATTTGTAACAACCGCGTAAATGCAGGGTTTTACTGGCAGGAGCTCAACTTTGCAGTTTGCACTGACTTGGTTTGCACTCCCGGGGTTGAAAATGTCAGAAAATTATTCACATATTGGCTGCTCCTGAGTATTAGCTGCATTTCTGGTATGGGAGCAAAATTTTGGTCAAAACGGTGCGGCTTGTATTAGTGAAATTACTGTACTCATGTTCACCATCCTTCAGATGCCTACACACTGTTCAGATGTCTTCCTCATTCTGTTTGCTGTGCACTTGCATCTAATTGTACTGATTTTTCTGACAGGAGAACCAAAAGGTAGAAATTGGTTGCCAAAGTCTGTATGAATAAATAAGGCTGTAATTGTTTGTCCTCTCTAAAGGACTCAAGCTTTCAATACAGTTTTCAGTACTGCTTGCCTCTCTTCATTCTTACCAGTGCAAATGCGGGTGCAAAAAGATGATGATTTATAACACTTTGCACAAGTGACTTCTCTAACAGCATGATCTGATTTAGAGCAATTTTGAATAGGATCACGGGTGTTTGGGAAATCAACCTTAATGAAGCATTCATACTTGTTTAACAGGACGTACAATATTAGACCAAGCACAGAAATTACTTTCCCCATGTTAGAACATTTGACAAAGCACACAGAAGAAGATGTTACTCACTAAATACGCACTACAGCAGCTTCATCTGCATGCTGCTTCCCTGATCTACACACTGGTGAATGACATAGCTGTGCCTTGAATAAGACATATGGGAATCTAACTTTAGTCTGCTTGACTGGATTTGTGTGTAGCAGCATGACCAAAAAGAACGGCACACAAATCCAGTGTGTTGTCACTTGCTAAGATTCTGGAGACACTGGAGAGCCTAATTTCAGAAGCAAGACTTCTCATGCTCACCTGGAGACTGTCAGGAGTGATAATAAGCCTAGCATGTGTTAACACATGGGTTCTTTGAAATTCTAGAAACAAATGCTGTCTCTGACTGTTATTATGTCTCAAATCAAATGTTCTGTTGTCTCAGTAGTGCAAGGGCTGGCTGGATATTATTGCATGATGAGTCAAATAGCCAGTAAGAGCCCTTTTCCACTTTGATTTCACAGCATATAGTGCTTGTTTTTCATAGCTGTTACATCAGTGGAAACAAAGCTTGTCCAAAATGGGAGGTGAGATGTTCTTAATGAATTAAAAGAAAATACAGGACTGAGGTGACATGATGAAGCTACTTGAGGAAGAGTGGTTATAAAGTATGTGTGTGCTGCTCATGAAAAACTAGTTTCCCTTTGCTACCTGAAACATCATCACATTTCCAGAAACTCTAGAAAGGAAATAGGATATAATTAGACCTTGCTTTCATGTCTGTTCTTGGAATCCAGGTGACTTAGGCAGCTGTCCCTTGGCTTACCTTCTTTTCAAATTTATTATGAATGATGAAACTGTTTTGCCCATATATTAAATAGTGAAGCAACAAGCAGGAGAGGCTTTTCACCTGAGGGCAAAACACTTGTCCCAATAAATCAGTTGGAAAAACAGGTGGAAGTTGGAAAGGTAGCATAAAGTGGACAGGCTTCAGCCTTAGCCCCTGATGGCGTTGAAATATGTTGGTACCATATTTCAAGGGCACGTATGTGTACACAGCCCTGTGTCTTTTCACCCTTCTTCTCTCACCATGCTCATGATGAGCTGTAACACAGAACACCAGATCACCTGATTTTGCTTTGCTCTTGGGAGTCCTCTGGGCTGGAAGGGTGGTGAAGGTCTAATATGGTCTGCTTCAACATCTGTTGCAGCTTTTATTTCTCATTTATCTGGGTGAAAATCAGTTCTACAACCTGCTATGTCCTCCTGCCTCCCGTTCCTCTACATCTCTCTGGTGTAAGGGATTTACCTCCTTATACAGTATAATTTTCAGTATCAAACTTCAGAAAGCAGTGTATCTCACCTTTGCTAAGTGATTGTAACTGCAAGGATGAAGCAGCAAAAATCAACAAGCACTGTTTAAACTTTTATGAACAGATAAAGATGGGCAGGAGTGCATATACTTCTTTAGAAATTGTCAGAAATTCCCTCTTCTTCCTCAACCCAGATCTGCAGCAGAAGTTTCTAGGTTGTCTTTCTGATGTCATTAGTTCTATACCTGAAGTTACTGTATGTTGCACAGGGCTATAATCTCCTCATCTCTCTTGCTCATTTCACATAAATGCTTGGTGTGTCACCATCCTAAATTAAAACTGGCTATTATCAAGGGCTCTGTTTTCTTATGCAATGCAATCTTTGTTATAAGTGTCATAGTTTTTAGGGTTATTGACAGAAAATACAAATCTGAAAACTCATGCTTAAGTAGATAAAAATTGCCTCTTGGAAGGTTCTGGTAGCTGTGTCTTCATTAGAAAATGTAATTATGGATACTGTTAAACAATATATACTATAGTACATAGTACATCCTTTCAAACAGATCCTTTTTCCAAGGATCTTGTTTGAATACTCAATTTGTGATATAAGAAATGAATACCTCAATTGAAAAAAAAGGAGTTTTGTGATAAAGTAATGGTTTTCAAATCTACGGATGAAGAGTAATGTGTAGGAAGGATGAAATTATTTTAGAGTATGTTCATATTAAATGTGTCTCTTATATTCTTCATGCTTTTTAATCTATTTGTTAGCAGCAGGTTGTTTACCATCTTGTCTTTGTGCCCAAAACTGATTTAAACAAGTGGTACTAAGAGATCTCAGGAAGTCAAAGCAGAGGAGTTTTATACCCCCAAAGAAGACTACTGATTTCTTTGTAGGTATGAAGCAGTGGAAACTCATTCAGTGTATGATCTGAGCTCTGTTTGGATATTTCTGTCTTGGAATAACATTTCTCTCATGCTGAGTGGAGCTGATTTTGGGGAACTGAGGGCCAGTTTTACACTAGTCAGCAATAGGAGGACATTTCTTTATTTGTCTGCTTTCTTACCCAAGGTGCAGAACTGATTCATAAAGGGGAAATCGTAGGAGAAATGTGAGAGGTATTTCAGTTAAAACACTTCTGCCATCATGAGCCACACTTTTGGGTCTGTACCCCTTTTGGATTTCATTGTCTCGCGGCTCCTACTTCATTCTCTGCATCTGGGAAACTATCTCATCAAGGATCACCTAGCATCGAAAAGTGAAGCTGAGGGACTCCTTCCCTTTTAATAAGTATTTTGTAACAAAAGTGTCAGAGAACATTTGTCTGATGTGGCAAAGGACACTTTACTCTGACATAATCCTCTCAGCGGCTGTTAGAGTGAAAAAAGAGTTGGAATCTGAGTGGCTATATATGGGTGATTTTTAAGATTTATGGCATTAATGCTTTTCTCCCATCACAATAAATACTGATAAGTGCAGCATTCAATAACACTTTTGCATTCAAATTGTGTATAGTTTCATCTATATATGCCATTTTAAAAAAATTTAGTTTAGTTTCCCCTTGTCTCTTGATTTTTTTTTAGTTCAAATGCCTCCAATGATTTAATACTGTTTGTGTTGAAAAGCAAGACAGTAAGCAGTTCCTGGGTAGCTGGATCTTTTCTGGGCAGCACAGTCATGTGGGGAGGGATCAGATGTAGCAAAGCTACCTTGAACCCTGGAGGTCCACAGGGATGTCATGCTGCGGTCACAGCTCTGCTTCCCTTTGAATAGGTACAGTATGAACTCTCCTTGTTGTTCAGCCAACTGCTGCTGATTGATGTAAAAACATTAAAGCTTTGTAGACTGTGTCTGAAGTCTTCTTATATTGCTTGTGCCACTTCCTTAGCAAATAAATTCCCTGCCTGATAGTGCTTGGTAACCCTCACCCATGCTCCCAAAGCATGGGAAATGCTGGATCCTAAAATTGTGTCTGGTGTCAGTTTGGGTGGCACGATTGCTTGGCTGTTCCTTGCATCTGTCACTGCAGAATGACAGATGGTGTTTTGTCCAGTTCCTGGAGCTGTTTGAAGCACCCAGCTCTCCTCTCTTCCTATTCTCGGTTTCATGGGTATGGTCACACAGGGACCACCAGGGTTAGTGTGGATGCTGAGAGACTGCAGCAGGAGCAGCTCATTACCTGGAATTTTATGAGGGCATCACAGGACATGATGGGGGAATATATGAGTTAGGACCAAGGTCAGCAGTGACTTGTAATTGATGCCACAAACCCTAGGGGTATTGTTTTGTGCCAAAGGGTCTCTGAAGGAGTATATGGGAGATTTGCTCCAGGCAGTCAGTGTAGAGGCTCTTGAAACAGAGGTGTGGGCTCTTGGAGTGTATAAGAGACATTAATTGTTAAGTGGAAATAAAATCCTAGGACAGCTGTTACCTTTAATAGTGCTATCAATAAGGGCAAAAATATCTCTAGTAAAAGTAAACTCCTCTCTTGAGATACCTTTTCACTACTCCCACATGCTAGAGAAGTGATTAAAGAGCTAAAGAGCTGCCATGAACATTTTGTTAATTCCTTTGTGCTGTGCTGCTTGGTGAACCTTTACAAACGAGATTATTTACTCTCCAATTCCTCCATTGTCATTCCCTTGGCCCTTTCTCTGTGTGGTAGCAGAAACAAAGCAAAAGTAACTAAAATGTCAGCTTCTGAAAGGCATCATTTCATTCAGTTACACAGTGTTATTATCAGTGCACAAAAAAGAGCTGAAAAATAATAAAGGAATAAAACACAGATGGAGAGAAGACAGTAAATGGCAGGGAGCATTGAAAAAAATATGTAACCTTGAAAGAGTAGAGCATCTTCCTTTTTCTCATTGAACTCCCTAGTTTTGTGTCTTGACTTGCAGTGAGGTTATAAAACAGTACCATTACAAGCATTACAATTACACTGTACTTCAAAAAGTGTAGAGCTGGTTGAAATCCCTAAAACTCTAGGTTAAGGTGCAGAGGAAATTCCCAGAACATTTTTGGGGGTTCCTAGCTTTTTCAAGGAAGGAGGGGTGTCTTGTAGGAAATACTTGCACTTTTTGCCTTTGCCTTTATTAATGAATTTCAAATTATAAACAAAGGCATTAAATAAAAACTTAAATTTCAACTAGTGTGCCCAACCAGCGTTGCAACTGTGATAGGTATTGCATGTGACAAGTATTTCAGTGCTTGTTTTTAGACTGCAGGACAAATAACACTGAAATACTACTTATACCAATGAAGGAATCATATTTTTGACCTTTCAGAAAGCATTGATATTATTGATTTCTAATGAGTAGAATAATAAGAGAGAGCAGCCCAAACTATGAATATGTTTTGGTGCAGCCTTGTCTTTAGAATTAAGATACTCTCTTTTGATAAATTATGTAAGGCATGTATGTGTTTGAATGCAGAGACAGTTCTATGTTCAGTCCAGCATCACCACCATCCATCATACTGAAGTACTTTTTACAGATTTATGCAGATAGGAAGGTGTCTAACTTTGCTTTCTGTTCCATTATTCATGTGTTGACCTGAGATTACCTTTGTTGATATTACAGTGTGCCTCCTGAACAACCTTTGTTCAGAGTAGGAAAACCAAGTGTTTTTATCCTGGACAAACGATGAATAATGCACAGTATTTTAGAACTATCCTAAGGGCACATACTTATTGTAAAACACTAAACTGAAAATGCTGAGTAATACGGACTTCTGCAACAGTTTGAAAATCCCTGTTTTAAGATACTTCATCCTCTGGAGCATTGCAGCCAGTCCTGTCTGATCCATTTTATCTTGTATTTCAAGTAGGAAGATAACATAAAAGAAGATTACCTTTTGAAAGATCTTTCTCTGAGTTAGATTATCTCCTGTTAGGATTTCTAAGGATGAAGTGTTAGTTGCTTAGTTGTACGCTGATAAAAGGTACAAGGGAATTTTCTCTGCTTCTATCAGGGTGATAATGACCTTAAAAAACTTCCCTGCATTGCAGACAATTGAACTGCACTTGGGATTTTCAGTGTTCACCTTCAGTTCCTGCCACTGTGTTTCAATTGTCATTGATTACATACTAGCTCTTAGGGACAAGATATTACTTTATTCATGATTGTGTTCTGTCAAAAAATTATGTTGTAAAGCTAACTTTAGTTTTTTTAATATTTGCTTGTTAAACCCAGTAAGAACAGAGTAAAAATGTTTAGCACAGTACAAAAGCAATTCTCCTTTCAGTTCTTCATGGTGGGCAATTATCTGAACAATATTTGTCCAGGCACAGCTGTTTGTTCTGATCTTATTTTCTTTTATTTTAATTCAAAATTAAGCAAATAGCCATGGAAATAATTATAGAGAATTACAGACATTGGAGACAAATCTTTTCGACTTCCAAATATTTTATATGCTAAGAAACTTTACTCTGTCAAATGATAGGCCATTTCTGAGACTGAAAAAAGAAAAAGAATATGTCACTTTCTATATTCAGGAAGGTCAAGAAAGAGGATCTAAGGAACCACAGATCAGTCAGCTTCACCTTGATACTTGGAAAGGTGACAGAGCAAATAATCCTGTAAACCATTTCAAAACATATATAAAGGACAAATAGATGACTGGGAGCAGTCAGCGTGTTTTTAACTTGATAGCCTTCTTGAATGACTTTACTGCCTTGGTGGATGAAGGGTGAGCAGTGGATGCAGTGTATCTCAACTTAAGAAAGTCTTTTGAAACTGTCTCCTGTAAGGTCCCATAGACAATCTGATGAAATATGAATTAGATAAATGGACAGTAAGGTGGACTGAAAACTGAACTGCTCAGCAGCTGAGAGGCAAGCAGGCCAGCTTGCAGACCAGTCACTAGTGAAGTAATCGAGAGCTTGATACTGGATCCAGCATTGTTTATTGTCTTCACCAATGACCTGGACAGTGGGACGGAGTTTGCACAAGATATAAGGCAGTGAGGAAGGGTTGATGCACCAATTGGTTGTGTTGCCATTCAGGGGGACTTTAACAGGCTGGAGAGATGGGCTAACAAGGACTTCATATAATTCAACAAAGGAAAAAGCCAATCCCTTCCTCTGTGGAGGAATCCTGCCATGCACCAGTACACCCTGGGGACCCACCTTCTGGAAGGCAGCACTGAAGGACTTGAGAGTCCTTGTGGACCACTAACAGGTTCATAGCCAGCAAAGTGCCTTTGCAGCAAAAAAGAGCAAAGACTCCTGGGCTGGGATAGGAAGAGTGTTTCCACAAGGTCAAGGGAAGCCATCCTTTGTCCCTGCTCAGCCCTGGAGAGGCACATCTGGAGTGCTGGGTCCGTGTCAGAGAGATGTACTTGCAGAGGTGTGATGAAGGAAGAGGTCCATGAAGATCGTTCAGGGCTGCAAGCACCTGGTATGCAAGAGGAGGATGGGAGAAGAGAAGGTTCAGTGAGGATCTTACCAGCGTGTTTCAATACCTGTTGGGGAGGAGCAAAGAAGACAGAGACAGACTTTTCTTTGTCATGCCTGATGCCAGGACAGGGAACCATGGGCATAAATTTAAATACAGAAAATTCTGTTTAAGTGTGAGCAAAATAAAAAATCTTTACTGCACAGTTGTCAAACACTGGAAGAGGCAATACACAGATGTTGTGATATCTTCGTTCTTGAAAGATGCTCAAAACAAAGGTGGTCATGATCCTGCAAGACCTGCTAGTTGATCCAGCTTAAATTCAGATTTTGGATTATATCCCTAGAGGTGCCTTCCAACCTCAATTTCTCCATGGTTCTGTGATTCTATAATCTCTATTCTTTGCATAATTTCTCCTTTATTGCTTTTTAACAATCTGTCTTTCATTTTTTGCCACTTATCAGAGGATAACAGGGCCGTAATGGTGCACAACTTAACAAAAACAGCAGTATTGAAAAGATCAAATAGCTTTTAAGAATTTACCATGAGACTTTGGTGTTTTAGGTATTTTAGTCAGAAAAAGGATAGCTTTTTTGCTTCTTTCATAGTTATAGGCAGTTCAGTTACACATGGAAACCCAAAAAAGACAAATTTGAATTAATTTGTTTATTTTAAAAAATGGCATACTGGAAGAGATTGAAAATTAATGTAGAAAAGTGTACTTCTGTCTTTATGAATCAAATCTGAGTGGGCAGAAAAGGCTGGATAAAGATCAATTTCTACTTTATCCCAAAGTTCAAGAGAAAGTAAGTTTCAAGTGAAGATTTTGTCAAGGAGAGGAAAAGATGACAGACTGTGCCTACATTATCCTAGGGAAGTACCTGGAGTGGAGTAGCCAAGATGCACAGATACAGACAGAGAAACCACTGATACAAACCCTCAGGCTGCTCGAGCTCCTCTGCCCCTGGACTCCTGCTCTGTTGTCACCAGGCACATTCTGAACCCAGGAGGCTCCAGGGACGCTGAAGGACAAGTAGGACAGTGTCTACCAAATTACGGTGAGTTGGTCAGTACTGGAAAGTAGGTCAACCATGTCACTATCTGAGAGAATCTTCTGGTACTTAAATGGAAATAGAGATACCTTGAGGCAGAATCCCATGTTGAAGTCTGTGCTGTGTGAATACTTGGGTCAAAACTTCACAGTTGGGCTCATTGCCACAGTAAAATCACCTTATTATTCACTTCCTGCTTTCGTGGTGGTTTAAATATATCCATCATATTTTGGAGCCTGGGTGGGCCTGAAGCACATTCTCAGTCCCACCATCTCAGCTCTGAAATGTTAACTCTTCAGGCTCCTCATTTTCAGTGATTTTCCCACATACTTGTTTTTTCTCCATTTCTGGATCTTCCTCATTGTTCCAAACCCCTTTGATGACACTTCAAAATGATTTATGAACTAGAGCTTCTGAGACATTTTCTGGAAATATTTTAATATTTGTGAAATATTAAAACAAAATAAAAGTTTGCTGAAAATTTTGCTTTATTCTCTCTCTAAGAGCTTGATTCTTCTGGTTATAACAGGTCAGCAACTCATATGCAATAAAATCAATATATAGCTAAGGTGGTTATGAAAACACAGGTAATAGCAGGGCCTTGTTCTTCCTTACAAGTGCCTCAGTGCCATAAATACTCCCCATAAGCATGTGCTTGCCCATGATGCCCGGATGCCTATGCTTCATAAAACTTGGTGCAATGAAAACTGAATTGACTGCTTTCAGGGGTCGTTCTGAGAGCTTCATTATTTAATTCTTATTTCAGTCTGGGCTCTGTTGCTTACACAGGAAGTTTCACTTGACTTTTAGTGCCTTAAAATATAGTAATAACACTGCTCGGGTCTTGCAGCCCTGAGTAGTGACTTTATATGCACAAAGAGACATTCACCTCTCTGCAGAGCTCATATATTACTTAAATCCTGCAAGATTAATATAGATTTACACATTGCACAGACTGTTCTGGCTTTCTCCCACCAAAGACTTCCAATCCTGTGCGAAACACCTCCCCAGAAAGATGGATCCTGAAATAGGAGGTACAGACCAAATGAGAAAAAGATCCTTTCCTTTAATCTATATATTATATAAAGATTATGATAAACTGACTCTTTGGGGTAGGGGGATGAATAGTACTCACATATTTACTGTTTTAGTCAATTTCTGAATGTAGACAGGGTCAAATATTTTGAGCAATACTTACTCTTCACCAATGGTTAGCTAGAATTCCTCTGGCAGAATTGATTTGGTTTAAATTGAATATTCAACAAAGGAAGTTACACACACAGAGCATTACTCGGAATTTCCACCTGGAATGAGGAGAGGATTTCAGTGACAAATGCACAATTCCAGCAGATGGCATCAGTGAATACTATTGAAAAATATATTGATTGTCAACCACTACATTCCTGTGTATGTGATTTCTTAACTCTGATGCCTGAAGGGCTTTCTTTTGAATGGAACAAAACAAAACATGCTAACCTATGAAAATACAATGGTGATGGAGGGTAGCCAGGTCACACCTGTGGGGAAATGAGATTCAGAACAAAGAGCATTGAAATGGTCTTTCCTCTCTTCTTTTTCTTCTAACCACTTTTCTTTTTCATTCTTTTCCATTATTTTGTTATAATTTTGATGTATCTGTAGTATATAGATACCAATTTTATGTTAGAAACAGCTCCTCCATATCATCTGCTGCCATACATCCTGCTTATATGTTGTATATCACGTGCTCCCATCTGTTATACAGCAAGATGTGAATAAGTTGTAAGAAGTTACTATAGAAACACAATTAATGCACAGCATGGGTGGGCTCGTGATTCCACAGAGATCTGGTCTCCCAACTGGAAATGCTGCAGTAAACCTGAAGCAGAAACCACCTGCAGATCTCTCTGCAGTAGTATGGAAAAACTAACATTCCCCAGCATTGTGACAAACTGATTGAGGAGTATGTTGGTTTCCTTGGCTCTGCATTAATATCTGTCCCAAAGTACTGGTGGAAGGCCATGTGCAGCACAAGCTATGCGACTCATATTTTAATCACATTGTGCTGTGTTTCAGAGCTAGGCTTTTACTGTTCACCAAATGGCAACACCATGGAGTGGAGAACTGTGATAAGTAGCTGAGAACCATTAAAAGAGCCATTTATGTCAAGATCTCAGCACCTGTGTATTGAGTTTGTGTGGCAAGAATTTAGCAGTGGGAGCTTCAAGGGATGCCTTGTGTGAGAAGCTACCAGAAGCTTCCTGCATGTCGGACCGAGCCAATACCAGCCAGCTCCAAGATGGACCTGCCACCCGTCGGGGCTGAGCCCATCAGCAACGGTGGCAGCAACTCTGGGATAACACTATTTAAGGAGTGGGGGGGAAAATGGAGAACAGCAGCAGAGTGGAGAATTAAAATATGTGAAACAGCCCTGCAGACACCAAGGTCAGTGAAGAAGGAGGGGGAGGAGGTGCTCCATGTGCCAGAACAGAAATTCCCTTGCAGCCCATGGGGAACACTGTGTTGAAGCAGCTGTCCCCCTGCAGCCCATGAAGGTCCACTGTGCAGCAGATATCCATTGCAGCCCCTGGAAGATCTCACGCCACTGCAGGTGGATGCCCAAAGGAGACTGTGACCCTCTGGAAAACCCATGTTGGACCAGGCTCTTAGCAAAGACCTCTGGCCTTGTGAAGAGAGGGACCCATGCTGGAGCAGGTTTTGCTGGCAGGACTTGTGATCTCACAGGGGACCCAGTCTGGAGCAGCCTGTTCCTGAACGATTGCACTCCAGGGAAGGGATCCATGCTGGAGCAATTTGTGAAGAACTGCAGCCCATGGAAAGGACCCACATGGAGAAGTGTCTCCTGTGGAAGGGGCCACATCCTGGAGCAGGGGAGGGTGTGAGGAGTCCTCATCCTGAGGAGGAAGGAAGAGTGTAGACAACACATCATGAACAGGGCACAGCCTCGGTTCTCTGTCCCCCTGAGGGGAGGAGCGGAGGAGGTGGGAGAGAAAATTGAGGGCAAACTTAAACCTGGAAAGGAGGGGTTGAGAAAAGGTGTTTTTAATATTTGGGTTTATTTCTTATTATCCTACTTTGGTATGATTTGCAATAAATCCACGTAATTTCCCCAAACCAAACCTGTTTTGCCCATGACAGTAATAGCTGACTGGTATCTCCCTGCCCAGCTGAGAAGGGGAGTGATAGAGCAGCTTTGATGTGTGCCAGGGTCAGCCCACCACAACCTAAAAACAGGCTCTTGCTTAGAAATACAGATTGGAACAAACAATCCATCAATCCATACAGATATAAGAATCACTACTGTATGTTGCTTTCCAGGATGGATTAACTGACGGGAAAGACAAACAGGAAATACGTGTCAGATATGTCAACAGCAAGACTAATAACTCTGTAGATAGCATGCAATGAAGCCCATGATATCTACAATTTTATTTTTATGTTGTCCACAGTATTCAATATCAAAACATCTAACAAATATGCCCCCATTAGACAATCAGCACCCATTTCAGAAATAGATTTCACAGCACACCGAAAAATAGCAATGAAAAATACTCCATCAATAATATACTTACATGTTTAGCCAAACCTGAGGTAGTACTCAAAAATAATTTAACCCTGTGTTTGTGGCATCAGAATTCATTTGCTGTGGGGCTGCAAACCTTCTTATTACAAATGAGAGTGAAAATTTGTGTCAGGATATAAGAATGGAAGTGTTGCCAAATGGGTCTTCTGTGAGCACGCAATGATCCGGGGTCAAGCTCCCTGGCTCTGGCCGGCACAGGGACTTCTGCAGCAGAATATTGAATCCCTGCAATATTTGGCAAACAGGCAGCCAGACCTAGAGAGAGCTGCAAGAGTGTCTGGGTACTCCTCAGGTTAGAGATTCTGCAGTGGCAGCATTCCAGCCAGGAGCAAGCAGGAAGGATCTCAGGCACTATACAATGTCACTATACAATATATACATGGCACTGTGGAATAGATACACAGGACACCTCTGATGCCTTGCCTTGGATTCAGCTCTTCATACCTATAAACAATGAATTAATTTTACCTGTCTTTGATCCTTTGCAAAGCTGAAGATCTGAGCCAGTCATGCCTTGTCTGTCTTTACAGCCAATGAAGTCAACAGATGATTTTGGGATATGATTCACTAGGCCTGCTTTGGATGTCTTCTTCAGAATTAGGTAAATTGTACAACTCATTGACTATAAAGAGAGAGCAAGTGACCTTTTCATAAACATCTGCACTGTAAACCCCTGAAGTCATCCAAGATAGAATCTTTCCTGTGTGAAGTTAACAGGCAGTCAGAGAGCAGAGTTTACAGGTTTGACTAATTTGAACAAAGAGAGAGGAAATAATAATAGATCTTGTATGCTTTTAAAGGATTAATTGCCCAACAACATTGCACCATAAGCTTGCAAGGAAGCAGCTTTTAGCCACAGCAAGTATGAATTTGAGCCCCATTTCTACTGGCTCTATTATTCTTTATTTGGGAACGACTGCTGGACAGGATATGGTGCAATCATTTGGAAATAGCACGTTTTGAAATACAACATTAAAAAATAACAGAAGCACTTATTAGTTCCTGTTCCAAAAAAAAAGAGGAGATAGACTGGACTAGACTAGAAGAGGATAGATGACTTCAGCTGGAAGGGACATACAGTAATCAGAGATGAAATTTTAACAAAATAGTTCCCAGTGTGTATTAGGGGCATGTTTTGAGATACTAAATCAAAGGAGGATTCTCTTAGGTATTTGATAGCAGCTCACGTCCTTTCAGTCCCTGGTAACAATGCTGCTGGTAGTGGCCGCAGTCACCAGTGATTTCTTTCAGGTCACTCTAATATGCAGTAGTCAGAGCTGGCATATGTTTTTGTTTTCACAAACCTTGTAAGAATGTTTATGTGGTCTTACTAATTGTGTCCATCATCTGCTGGTAAGTGAGTGGACGGTAGCTGATTTGAGTTTTATTTTTCAAGAGGTAGGAAGGAGTCGAGTGAAGTATAGTGTGAGTTCTTTAGCAATAAAGTAAGGAAGAAGATGATTGAAAAAGTCAGTTGAAGAAGCAACTTTCATTAATGGTATAGAATAAGCAAATATAAGTACTTTAAAATTATTCTAGACTAAAAGATCAAAGACAAGGAAAAGTTAAGCCTAAAGATTTCTCATCAAGAAGGACAATTCAGCCATTCAGAGAGGCAAGAAGTATTTGAGTATTTATCCTGGCTGTCCTGAATTTTGAAGGTGTGACACGCCCAAAGCCCTTTGCCACAGCTCAGGGGTTGTAGTTCAGAGTCACTTGGTGTTACTGATCTGTGGCTGTGACATATCGTGACGGAAAAGAACATGCATTATGGCAGCTAATTAAGATGTCTATTCAGCACACATCCTATCTTCTCTATGACCATAGATGGCTTTTATTCATGTCCAAAAATATAATCACATTTCTGTTTCTTAACTCACTTCCCACTTTTGGGAACATGTGAATGAATATTCTACTTCTGCCTGCTAAGCTTAAGGCTACAGTAACTCCCAAGCAAGCAAACAATTTTATTTATTCCACTTCAGCCAGAAAAAATGTAACGTGATATGATGTAGAAATGAGGGGAAAAAATGAGGACCTGTGTTAAACCATGAAATATTTTGTTTATTTTTCAGGAATTAATATGAAAAAGCAACACCCTGGGATGGTTTTGGACATTTATATGTCAGCCTCCCACCCCCTTTATTAACCTCTTCTAGAGGGTTACTCCTGGGTTGAAAAATTCTTCCACTTACATCTAGAAGCTCAGTCATTTCCAGGTATCAGTAAAATATGTAAATGTTGTGATCTGTAAATGAAATATATTAAAAGGGGGGATTTGTAGTTATTAAATTTTTAATTACACAAGCAAACCTTTTCTTAGGTGATAGGTCTTAAAGAAATTAACTTCTGGAAGAAATCCTGACTATATTCAGTAGGAATGATCCTATGATTGTTTATCACACTGAGCTTTTTACTCGAAGATTGTTGCAGGGAGATACATTTAGCCTGAACTTCCTTTGCAGTTATGCCATGCTGAAATGATGTGATCGCCATTAAGGGAAACACAAGGAGTGATTGCACAGGGTTTTGTCTCTTTTCCTGGGTGCTAAGCTCAACTGCTGACAGCAGGGTGATTTAAAATCTTATTGTTAAAACCTTGGCCAGAGGGCCCTCCAACTAACAAAGGAGTCACAGAACTGAAAGCGTGAATAAGCCCAGAACAGGCAGAGATAAAAGGCAACTTCTGCTATCGGAAGCAGAAGAGAGGAAGACATAAGACAAGAAAGCAAGGTTTGTATAACATTACAAACGTGCAAGCAAAAACCAGCATTGGCACTGAGAGCCTTAAAAGTGTTCAACTTTATAAAGGACCTAATGGTGATGCTGCCGTGAAAGAGCACTTTGTGTACTCAGTATATTCAGTAAGCATTTCCTGAAATGTCTGAAAGCCGAGCTTCATTCTGCAGCATCCCTCTAGACCTTCAGTCTGCAAATTCAGTGTCAGCAGTGCATGTCCTGAAGGATGAACAGACCCAGCAAGGCCAGAAACAGTGACAGAATCTCCTTCTTTTGCATAATCTGTCTATACTGGTAAAAGAAATAAACAGCAAACCATGGAAATAGTTTATTTGATTATCTGTGATCCAAAAAGGAGGAGAAACAGCTGGCATACTCAAAGCCAAGGGTAGCTACCTGACAGAGGCAAAAATGGTGACAGAAACCTGTGAGTCCATTGCAGGAGACACTCAGTGCAGATACTGGCACATCTGAGCTGCATTGTATAAATTTCACCTAATCCGCTGAAAAATAGCATTTCAAGCAATTTGGTACAATATCTGCGCATGATATTTCAGGGAAAGGGTTAGGGTTATTATCGGAAGAGTGACAGGAACTGAATTCCTGTCAAAGAGGCTCTAGGAACCTGAAAAACAAACCCCATGATATTCATATGATTCAGTTGGTGTAACTTGAAATTGGTTCCCAGCAATGGCAAGAGTGTGTAAAAAACATTCTTTGATCATGTTTTAGAAAAGGAAAACATCACAACTGAGGTCAAAAGAAAAATAACCAAGACAGGTGATCTACTTGGATAAAAGGCACTTGGGTTGTGTCACTTTGAAATTGCTTTGATGAAAGGAGAAAAACAACGATTTCTGCATATTCAAAGAATATCAGAGCCAGAACTGTGAGGGTCCTCTTGACACGTGTGACAATGTGTGTGCAGCATCTGTCCAGGACTTAGGACCAATACAAACAATATTATTGCTATGGCTGTGTCAAGGCTGCCCAGAGATGTGGTTGATGCCCCATCCTGGAAACATTCAAGGTTAGGTTGAAGAGGACTCTGAACAACCTGATCTAGTACAAGATGTCCCTGCTTATTGCAGGGATTGGACCAGATGAGCTTTATAATTTCCTTCTCTCCCAAACCATCCTACAATTCTATGAAAAAGACAGAAGAGTGCTCATGCCAGTTATAGGAAAAGGCTAAATCCTGGGTTGCAAACTCCATGGCCTTGGTGCTACGGCAGACATGATACCTAATCCAGGATTTCCTGTATTTCCATAGAACCTAGTAGATGTTCCTGCCTCAGCTATTCCCTGCTCTATTGTCTGCTTCACTTCTAGGAAGACACAGGGAAGATTCTTTTTGACAAGAATCTCAAATTTTATTTCAGGATTTTGTTTGGTTTTTGTCCTGACCTGAGCCAACAGACATTTTCCCCCCTCAAGATTTTTAACTTTAAACTCTTTTTTTTTTGGATTATATACTGTCTATCCCATGAAATGAAATGCCTGTCATCCTGTCAGCAGTGCTTCTGGAAAAAAATGAATGATTACTGAATCACTTTGTTCTGGTTAATTCTAGCTCAGTTAGATTTCAGGGGTGACATTATGTCTGTCTTACATTCTTTGTTTCTGCGCTGCATATTCTCGCCTGGAAATGTAGATCAGGCAGTCATTTTGACAGGCAGGCAGGTGGTACTATTACACTGGCAGGACCAAATCTGTCACATTAATGTGCTCTCAGATTGAAATAGCTACACTTTCCCTCTCTGGTTGAAGTTTGTGTGGCAGCAGAGCACGTCTCCCTCCATGGTTTAAAACAATGTCCTGTCTTATGATTAGTGCCTTGTTCCTGCGTTGGCTTATGGACTAGAATACTGATTCCTGATGCATTTAATTCTGTGACTAATAATGAAACTGTGGGCTGTAAGGCAACTTCAAAAAGAATCTAAAAGGAAATGGTTCTGGCCCAGCTGCTGCATAATTGATTCAGTTATCCATCAAAAACCAATTTGTGTCCTGGAGACACCCATTTGAGGTGCCCGTGTAGAGCTGTCTAGTAAGACAGAAGACCTACAGGGTACCTGTGGCTTTATGGATTAGCAGGATATCTACAGGCATCTCCAATGGCACCAGAGTTCTGTACATGGGCAACTGGATCAGGCAGAGGTGAACACAGCCACAGGGGTCTGCAGAAAGACTTACTCACCACAGGGGTCTGCAGAAAGACTTACTCAATCTGGGCTACCTTTTGGGTTGCCGTGTGGCTCTCCAGAGTAACTCTCCATCAGGTATTTTTGGGCATGTCCTGTGGTAACTGAGACATCCATGTGGGCAGGCAGACTGACACAGGAGCCATGAGAGACCAAAGATTTTCTGGAATGGGGATGGTGTAGGCATGTCAAATAGCACTAGACACCTGAACAGTTTTACCCTTTCTGTAATGACACACGGGTCACCTGGCTGCCCTTGGGCATGCAGAAAGTTCTGCAGTAAGGAACTGAGTATTGTCCTGTCTTGGCTTCCTCACAGTGGTTTCACTGGGTAGCAGAAGAGAAAAATGACAATGAGTTGCAGAAAAACTGTTCAGATTAATCATTCAGATTAATTCAGGATGTTTTCCTTAACAAAAAATAGTGTGAATTTAAAAATAACATTTGGTTCTTCTTTTGGACAGCTTTTTAAGAAAAAACCATATGGCAGAGTGACATTTTTAAAAAAGATAGTTTAACCTTCTTTTTCAGCCTTGAATCCAGTGAAATTATGAGATGGACTTTTAAATGAGGTTGATTCTTTGCAAATTGAAGAGGAAATAAGAAATCTTCAGAATTCAAGCTTTGTTTAAAATGCTTACTTAAAAACAAAAATGTAGCTGAATCCTCAGCGCTGAGAAGTGAGTGCTTTATGAACTACCCCAGAAAGATTTTCTAGATGATCTAAAATATTTGTCACCATTTATTGATGTCCTTATGTGTCCTAGTGCCCTGGCTGTACTTGTGTAATTTGTTCTTAATTTATGTGTTTTACTGACTCCTAGGCTTACAATTTGTAAATAGCAGTAAAACTGAGCAGACTGTATAGCTGTAATTTTGTATTCTGGCCTGACACCTTTGTGTGTTGAAGGATGAGAAATTAGAAGCTCATTCAGCATCTTACAGAAATGACAATCAGTATTTCATCAGTATTTTATCAGTATTTCTCATGGAGAAATAATTTAATTTAATTTAATGTACTATGCTACTAAAATATTTGAGGTTTTACTTACAAAAAATATTTATTTCAAGAAAAAGACATGGTAAATTAGTACACTTTCACATTCAGGTGGGATTCTCATTTATAACTCACAGCTTTTGTAAATACTTCATATCTTTCAACAAATAACATGGTGAGTCTGTAATCACGTTGCTGGGGAGATCCCTTTGAGAGAGCAAAAGCAGTCAGGTTTGCCCTTAGTATTCCCCCCATCCCTTTCAATATGCCAACTTTAGATATTCTAAGTACAGAGATTCTCTCCTTATAGGTGAGGAAGCATGCTATCTTAAAATTTTAATAGCAGCAAAATTAGCTTTTATTATCACTTCAGTTCATCCAATACTTCCTTTCTCTGATTTTATCCATAAGTCGCTTTGAAGCCAGTTGGTACAGGCACTGATGTTTGGCAATTGCTAAACATGGATCATTTCAGCTCTGATTCATCATAACTAATTCAGCTGAGGTATCTAATTTGGGAACCTGGTTGCCTGAGGGTGTCTCTATAATTTATGAACCTAATAATTGCTGAGAGGTGAGATGAATCAAAGTCTAATTACATAGATGTGAAGTTTTCACATTGAATAAAGGTAGAACAAGGAAAAACAAAGCAAAAAAATTAAAACTCCTGAAGTAAATTCACCTCTGAAGATCGGTATTAGTGAGTGAGTTTTTGTTATGCCAGTAAATCAGTAACAAATAACATCAGTTCCTTCCACTCTCCTTCCACAGCCAATAGCAGTGGTTTCAGTCACTCATGTCACTCCAGTCACTGATAGCTCCCCCTCTCCTTCAAGCTTCCCCTTCTTTTTTCAGCTTCTGCATTTTCTTCAGCTGCTTTATGTTCCTATCTCAACACTCATGCCAGATGATGAGGCAACCAAAACCCAGATGCAGCACGACTGCTTGGTATGCAGATGAGCCTGATGCACACAGGCCTATGCCCAGGGTTAGTGAAGGTCTCAGGTCTTACAGTAGGTGTCTCAGTTCCCCAGACAGTTCCTGGGAGAACTTGGTTCACCTCCAAAGCACAGAGATGCTGCCCTAGCAATCCCTCCATAGACTGCACAGTGACCATGGGTATCCTCAGGTCTGTGAGCCTAAAAATGTCCTATTGGCTCGTGGGACCCGGGTGAGGCTGGGCTCTCGTGCCCACAAGGAAGGGATCCTGACAGTCACCTGGACAGGGGAAGGCCTTCTTTTTCAGCCCATACAACTATATCTGTTGTAAAGCACACAAAATTTTGAATTAAGTTTCCCCTCTCCCCTAAGCCCTGCCTGAAGTTCCCTCTTGCCTTCTCACTTTCTGTCCTTCTGCCTTTGGTTCCTCACAGCCTCCTGCCTAACCTCTGGCAGCAAAAGTGCAGTACATTCACAGATTACAGGCACAGAAGAGCTCACACTCCATAATTTAGAAAGTGATTTCAGAAAGCTCATAATTCCCCCAAATCTTTTAATGACAAAGAGGTATTTGCTGGTAGCAAGTTAATTTGCTTTCCAAGAAGAAGCCTGTAAAATAAAATATGTATTAGACTGAGTACTTAATAATTCAATTTATTATTGAGTGTTGATTTCATGTTTCAGTATTACTGCTTGGTGCTTTTTTCCCTAATTTTCTTAGAAATTACACAGGACCTGGTTAATTTTTTCAAGCTGCAACAAGGTGTATTACTGTAGTCACTGCAAAAGAAAACTACACAAGACTAAATAGTTGTTTAAGTGAAATTTTCCTTAGTTTTAATTAAAAGCAAGCAAATTGCAAAGTAAAAGACTAATATGAGGGTTTTTTAAAATTAAAGACTCTGATATTTCTTATTCACAGAGAAATGTTACATGTACAAATTTAGCATGTTTTGCTTTTTCTCTCACTGTGATTGATACAGCCCTAGTTTCTGTTCCTTACTGGTAAGACACCAAATGAATAACATCAATGAGCATTTTGCATTTCTTAAGCTGTATAATGTCTACTCATGTTCATGATCCTCCTTTTCTTGTCCCGTGTGTTTTATGGGAGATGGTTGAATATACATATATAAAAATTGTTACCCTATACAAGGTATTTAATTATTTATATTTTAGTTAATATAACCAATATATCTTATTTTCATTTTAATGTTTTGCTTGAGTTTCCAGCAAAGGGAAACCTCATTCTGAAAGAGGAATGGATTCAACAAGAGAAAATATCTGGATGCTGAGATAGTCATACTATATTGCTTCTGCTTCGTGATCAGATTGCAAGTCCCGGGATTTAGTGGAGTTTAAAAAGCAACCCTGGAGCTCATGATCTGATCACAAGGCAGAAATAATACAGTAGGCCTGTTTCTTATACAGTTTGTTGAAACAAATGATTGTGACAATTGCCAAAACGTGCCATGTGACTGTGCATACAATAATGCAATTAATTGTAAAGAATACCTCCTTGACAATAGCACAGCTGTCCTGATGAGGCTTTATACATCGAGACAAATCCTATGTTGAGGACTGAGAGCCACACACACTCAAAAGGGTTTTGTTGCCTTATTTGAATACATCTTATTTCTTACACTACAGTGAGCACATAATTCCAGGAAGGTGACATTAGTTAAGGCATTAATGTGATTGCCTCCAACATCCTTGAAAAACAGTACGGAAAGTGGTTTAATTCATGTGCTGTGTAATAGTTTTGCAGGAGAGAGCTTAAGGTCTGGGCTAGTCTTCTTTTATTCTGGCTTTATCTATTTATTTTAAAAAATAATCTAAATTTCTTCCTTAGTTTTGAATATGAATGTAAATACCAAATAAAGCAAATTATACCCTTTTATTTGGTGCTATTTCGTCTCTATTTATGGCTTAACTCGCCAGTTATCTCAGCAATAATAGGTTGATATATTGGCATTTCTGTTGTGTAATCTGTGTACCACAATAAACAGAGACCACTAGGTGGAGATTTTACATTGCAGTGTAAATTTGTATATTCTAGATTATACTTAGGATAAACACACATTCACAGTAACTGATTTAATTTTCTTTGGGAAGCTATAGTGAAAGCAGAATTTTGCTAAACTCATGACAGTCATGATAACACGCAGCTCTGAAGGTTTATGCTGGCAAAGGACAGGTATTTTTTAGATAGCCAGCTGAAACACTTTGAGGTTCAACTTTGGTGAGGTTATACATTTTTTTAAATGTCACAGTTTAAAAAGTGGTCAAATGGAATAAATAGATTATGGATTTTTATCTTCACAGAAAAAGATATATTCATTTATCAAATAAAACTTTTGCATCATTTACTTTTATCCAGTCAATAAGAGACATTTGACTACAGTTCTTCTTAGGAAAAATCTCAAGTGTATTGTTTATCATTGATCTTCATACATTAAATCATGGTTAGAAAACAGCGTGTTTTATCATACTTGATAACACAATATGCAAGTGTAAGAAATATGCAAATGTAAACTTTTGAGAGAATCCAAGATTAGATTTAGTTACATTGCTTTGAAATTTAAAGTAAGTTTTACAGAAACTGCACAAGGAAAGAATTTTTTAAATTGCCAGTAGCAAGACATAGCACAAATAGTGATATTTAATACTAATTCATTAATACTAACTCATTAATTTGATTTAAAGGCTACAGATTAATTGATTGACTGAGAAATGCGCTAAATTGAGCAGCTAAAAACCCGCCCTGGTTATTAAAAAATTGACATTCTCAGTATGATTACTGTGGGTTTTCCATATGTGCTATGACCTTCTTTTCCTTGCTATGGGTTCCTGTGGGACCTAGTAAGGCTGGAAAGATATTTCAGCTCCTGCTCCCTCCACTGCTTATTCTGTGGAGTCTGGACCAAGGGCTGCTGGTGCCAGCTCTGATGCCAGCAGCTGCCTGCCTTGAGCTTGGCTGAGTCAATGAATGTATCATTAAAGACACAAAGTTGTTAATTTTCTTTGCCCTGAGCCAAAGGACTAGCGGCAAAACCTTAATTTTCTCTTAGAAAATCAAATAACGTCTTTCCCTGGATACTGTTAAAAACAGTTTTTATGAGAAACCAAGACTGTGCTTTTCAGGAGCTGGTTTCCTTGGTGGGAGCAATGGAAAATGCTAACATCTCCCTCCCACACACTGTAAGCTCTGCCATATATGTAATTTTCTGTTACAGTCATAACAGTGATATCTGCATGGGAAATTGTCCAAGTACTAAATGCTATTTCAGTTTTCTAAAAGGAGATCCTAGGTGTCTGCTGGTGGCATCCAAAGATTTCCAGTTTAGATCAGGAGGTTCCAGTAGGCCTTTTGAGAAAAGATATATAATAAATATATAAATAATTCTAACAAATTTTGCAACTTAAGGAATATTCTTTAGTTTTAACAGAAACACAGTAAGGATGCTCCTAGCACGGAAGACATCTATAAGAAACCCAGATCCCAGTTTTGATCCTGATGACATGGTTAACATGGAGGATTCTTTCATGAAGATATTTGAAGGTCTTAAAGAAAGAAAAGATCACGAGGGAAAACAAAAAGATGGTTTGATGATGAACATGGTGGTGCTGCTGGGTTGATGGTTGGATTTAATGATCTTAAAGGTCTTATCCAACTGTAATGCTTCTATGTTTCTATGAAAAGTTACTTGGATACTGAACAATATCACTATGAAAATATGCAAGGGTAATACTTGTCGTCCTCTGTAAAAAAAAAAGATAAAAAGATAAAAGAAAAAAAAAAGAAAAAAAAAGAAAGTTAACTGGTAAATAATGTAGTGAGGGGCCCAAAACTCAACACAGGATTCAAGGTGCAACCTCTCACCAGTGCTGAGTACAGGGGAAATGTCATTTGCAGACATAACTTCACTGCCTGTTCCTTTCTTTTTAAACCAATGGCCTAAGTACCTGCACTGCTGGTGGTGCAGAAACAAACACATCACAGATGATGAATGGGGCTTCCACAGGCAGGGAGAAAATGGGCAATGACAACCATTTTCAATTTGTGTAGATCTTCAAGTAACCCAGGTTTAAAACTAGTGAGACATTTACACCTGAGATACCTGTTGATAAAATCATGGAAAACAGGAAGACACCACACAGATTGGAAAAAAATGAATTAGTGGTCTGTGACATGATGACGAAAAACTTTACAAGAAAACATCAATGACATCAAAATAGTGCCCTTGCAATAAACATTGAAAAATTTGGCCATATGGTTTCATATTTTTCTTTAATTGCTCTTATTGTACTGTTGTGAGAAAATATCCTGTCATTCTCAGGTCTCATCTGGGGGGATCTGGGAATACACTGGCAAATGACATCAGGTTTATTTTGGGGGTTGCTTAAGCAATTCTCTTTCTTACTGCAAAATCCAGTCCATTTGGGTCACGTATCTAGAGATGGTGTTTGAACACAGGGTGTTTGAGTCTTATTCTCTGTCACTGACAGCAGTTGCTGGTCCTGGCTCTTATCTTCCTCAAAGGTTGCATCATCTTCCATGGGACAATCCTGGAAAGGGAACAGTGTGCAAAACAATAGAAAGAAGAGAAAAGTTTCTTACCCTTCAAGAAGTCATGTTTTCAGGTGCCAGTGATGGGACCTAAGTACTTATCAAAAAAAGTTTCATGACAGTTTCACAGGTTAGTTTCATGGCAAAATTAGGTGTTTCTTACTAAACAGATTTATTTTCTGTTTACGTATTTTTCTGTGGCAGGGAGCAAGACTTGATCTCTGTGTATTGCATACAAAACTGCATGCACCTGTGCGCATCGGGCACATCTGACTTACATGATCAGAGGCAAATGCTGCTCTATGTTGTTGAAAACGTTATAACAAAAGTGATTGTATATTGATTTTGTTCAATGTATGTATTCCAGGACTCATGTAATAATGTAAGAAACTCATATAATAATTAAAGAAACTCCTAAGATACTCACACTTTCTTTACCTTTGTACACTTGCTGAAAATTTCATCTGGGAAAAAGTGGTTCTGGTTGTGTGTGTGTGAAGGTAGTTGGTACCTCATATTAAAATTAGGTCTTGACTGGTCAGTGTTGCAACAGTCAAAAATCAGACCTTACAGCTGAGTGAGTTCACACAGGATCAGAGACAGGACAGGACTTTGGGTACATTTGCTTTGCGTTATTCCAGGCGCAGTGCATTGGGTGACACCTTGGCTGTGAAAGCATGGGTAACCTCAACTTCTTTGTCATCTGTCCTTAATGTTTAAATTCTGAAATGAAATTTAAGTGGTCCTCTGGGGTTGGGAGATGTTGGGAAATGACAGGCATCTGTTTGGTCTGTTTGGGAATTAAATGTACTCTATTTTTAACAAACTAGCTGAAGGCCAGGGACCTTCATTGCTGAGTTTTAAGACTGGCATCTTTTATCTATTTTCCTTTGGTGAGCCAGACAGGTCTTCAAGAATTTGTCATGTTAACAAGTATTCAGGCATCATACATAAATTTTGACAACTTTCAGGACTAAACTGACAAAATTAAATGGAGACCTGTCAGTCATCATTAAGAATCAATAATCCTGAAATTCCTGTTTGGTGACTTCAGCAATATTTGGTGGGTGCTCATTATCCCAATGCTGGCTGCACAACTGGTGATCTTCAGTGAGTGGCCTGGGGCTGTCAGGCTTTAAGCAGTAGGAATGACAAACCCCAGGAACATCCAGCTCACCTAATTGCAAACATCTACACTTCAAAAGGCACATCTGGGCTCACGCTCCAAGCTCTCTTTGGAGGAGAGACACAAACATGTTCTGTGTGTAGTCCTTATGACCTGTGTTGGTTGACTGGTTTACCCTGCTGACACATATATTTTGTCAGATGAATTCCACACTGAAATGAGCCTTGGGGCACAATGCTCACAGCATTCACTACATACTAGTAAATATCTGTAGTAGCTCCACCTTTTCTGCAGTCATGCAATGCAGAGTGTGTTTAGGCATCTCTTTGCTTGTAAAGAAGCTTTAGACTGGGGACCGCAGGGAACTCTTCTCACAGGAGGGTTACGGTACTTGAAACAAGTAGAATTGAACAAACAATTCTGTTTCCATGCAGCAGCAACCCTCTGGGTATTGGTGGAGGCCTGGGAAAAGGAATTCTTGAGGGAATGTCTTACACATGACTCACCAAGTTTGTCTGATCACGTGGAGAGTCATTTTGGGACCTCTTTTTAGAAAGGGATTGGACACCTAGATGCAACACCACCAAATTACTTTGGTAAGATTCTTTAATCAGGAAGACTGTAAAACACTGATGTTGCACTTCCTAGGATTGCAGTGATTTGCATTCATCAAAAGCAAATGTAAGTAACACTTAAATCGAGTTTAATATCCTACTGTCTATATGCTACAATAAGGGTAACTGAAACAAAACTTGTATTTGACATACAGTAGTTTCACGAATACAAGCCGCACGGATTATAAGCCGCACTTCCAGTGCCTCGACAATGTTGCTGTCTTTGTCAATAGATAAGCCGCACCCCGAATATTAGTCGCACTTTCGTTCGTCGCGAGAATCCGTGCGCAGCTTTCACAAATTGGCCAATTAGTAACAGGATCGCATCATAGCGGGCTTTACTGGCTCGGGGCGGGGCCAGGAAGGCTCGGCCCGCTCATGGTTGCCGACGGGGCCGGGTGGCCCAGCTCAGCGCCACGGCTCGGCGGGGCTGGCCGGGTGGTGCAGCCGCCGCCGCCGCCGGGCTCGCCGCCCGCCCCGCGCCGCGTTCGCTCGCCCGGCCGGCGGGCTGCCGCCGCCGCCGCCGGGCTCGCTGGCCCCCCTCTCCCGTCAGCACCGCCCCGCGCCGCGTTTGCTCACCCGGCCGGCGGGCTGCCGCCGCCGCTGCCGGGCTCGCCGGCTGCCCCCTCCCGTCTGCACCGCCGCCGCGTTTCCTCGCCCTGGCCGGCACTGCAGGCCCCCACACTGCCGGGCTCCCCCACGCTGCTGGCCCCGATTCTGCTGGGCTTCCCCCGCTGCCAGGCAGCCCCACCCGCCGGCCTTCCTGCTTCTGCCATGCTCCCCTGCACTGCTAGCCCCAGTTCTCCCGGGCTCCCCCGCCCTGCTGGCCCGGGCTCTGCCGCCCCCCTGCCCCGACCTGCTGGCTCAGGCTCTGCCACCTGCCCCCTACACTGCTGGCCCCGCCTCTGCCAGGCTTTCCCACCTCTGCCGGGGCCGGCCGGGCTCCAGCTTGGCTTGGGGCTGCCGCAGGCTCTCACTTCCGTGTTGGCAGCTTTTAGAATTTTGTTAATGTATTAGCCGCCCCGGAATATTGGCCGCACTTCCGGGTTTCCACCAAAATTTTGGTCAAATTGGTGTGGCTTGTATTCGTGAAATTACTGTACATATAAATTTATATATGTGTACAAATCACAGAATCATAGAGTATGCTGAATTGGAAGGGACTTGCAGAGAGGGATAAGGTCCAATTCATCATCAAGTCCAATTCTGAAGCAAATAACCCACACCAGTGTTGAACCTTCAGCCTTGGCATTATTAGCCCCATGCTCTGACCTACTGAGCTCATAATGAGAACATGTGAGAAACTGCTGATGGAAAAATTTCCACCAGAGAATGCAGATGTGTGTAAGTCACTCCACTTCTCTGAGAAATTGGATGCTTTGATTTTGGTGCAGACCAGAGGGAAAACAGCATCTAAACTTGCCTCTTGCTTGCCAAGACACTTTCCTTGCTTTCTTGGATTTAAGGAAAAGGCTTTTGTGGGGCCCCAGCCTGGCAACCCATCTGAAGAGCTGTCCCAGTGCTGTAATAACTTGACTGAGCTGTGGGTTTTGGGTTTATGAATCCTAATAAATACACAGGAAGAAATATTTTATAAGGGATCAACATGAAACATTTCAAGATTTTTTAAAAAACATTTCATAGGGAAATTTTCTTTTTTCTTTTGCTCCAGGGTGCTGTGAAAACAACACCCACATTCCAAAAGTTTCCAGGAATGTAATTACCATTTTCCTGCAACTTTATAAAGCTGCAATCTGGTACTAACAACTGAGTTCTCCACTGCATTACCCTGCTACGCTCTGATATGTGTGCAAAAAACGGTGGGAAAGTAAAGAAGTTCCCTGAGTGCATCTAAAATTCCAGATATCTCTATAATTTTAGTAAATATATTTACCCAGTGAAGATCCTTGGAAGTGTAACATAGTTTAGGGACATTAGGATTAAGTTAGAATTTTGATAAATCAAGATCACTAAACTTTCCCTGAACCATATCAAAAATACATGCCCATCCACTTTATTTCCAAAAAAAGTAGTAATGCTTTTCAGTGGTAAATAATCTATTGTGTTTGAATGAAAACCAGAATATAGATGCTGATCTGTCTGTGGGATACTTGTGTTTTCTTATATGGGATGCAAATTTTTATTGTCTTTTCTGCTGATTGTGAGTAGCAATTATTAAACCAAATTAAGAAATCTCATGTAAATTGACTATCACAAGTCTCCTAGACTATAAACAGGGCAATGAGATAGACAAACAGAGAAATCTAATGTTGATGAAAAGTATTATGAGAAGATAAGTTTATACAAAGACCTGAATGCTGAAATACATGCTGTCCATGATTTATGTACAGTAATTTCACGAACATAAGGCACACTGGACTATAAGGCGCACCCCCGGGGAGTCGGCAAAATTTGCAACTTTGTAGATCATATAAGGTGCACCAGACTATAGGGCGCAGTTTTTTTTGCAGTAAGACTCCGCCCCCAGCTCCTCCCACGCGGTTGTTGGCTGAGGCCCTGCCTCAACCTGGCAACCGTGGGCCCCCGGGCCCGCCTGTACCCGGCGGGGCCGGGACATGCCCAATGTTGCTCTGTGCCACCTTACCGGGGCCGGGCTGTGGCTGCCGCCCCTCTGTGCCCGCCGCCCCTCTGTGCCCCCTCCACGGGGCTGGGGCATGTCTGTGGGGGGGCCGCCACGCCTGCACAGGGCCGGGGTATGCCCGCTGCCCCTCCACCCTGCCTCCACCTGGCAGCCGTGGCCCTGCTGGCTCCCCCCGCGGCTCGCAGCTCTCACTTCCGGGTTCTCAAATTTCCGAACTTTGTCCATCATATAAGGCGCACCAGACTATAAGGTGCACTTCCGGGTTCGGGCGAAAATTTTAGTCAAAAGGATGTGCCTTATAGTCGTGAAATTACTGTAGTCAAGAATCTCATACTGTGGTATATACATGGTATATCACAGAGAGTTACAATAAACTCTTGTTTATAGTGAAAATCTCTGCATAATAATGGAAATGTTCTAGGACAAGGCTAAAAGTCAAAAAGTGATGGTAAAAACTGGAAAGTTTGCATCAATTTCAGTAAACAAATATGTTTGGTGATCCCAAATTCCAGACAAAACCATAGAAGATGGTGACTGGACCAGAAAAATGTAGAACCATTTGTACAAGCTGAGATTTGATAGTAAGTAAGAGAATTTTTTTTAAGGGACTGGTAGAATGTAGGAATCTTTCCTACATATGGACAATATCAGTCTTTGAGGAATTCCTGGTAGGATACCAGAGTACAGTGTGGCACTTGATCTGTGGATGAACTGTAAACAGGAAAGGTGCAATGTGGAAAGTTATAAACACAAATGAGCACATCCAAAGACAGAAGATGAGGGTGATGGTGAAGAAACAGAAAAGAGGAACAGAAGGATGATTTCAAATACCCAGGACAAGAAAAAGAAGTGGAAGAGGTGTAAGAACTTCACTAGAACGCAGACAGGGAGAGAAGATACAAAGGAGATGGCAGTGAAGCTGACACATTATCTTCTGACCCAGCACACTTCAGAGTCACAGATGTCAAATGTGATGTAGGGGGCATCATACTCCAAAATAGGTATCCTTTACTAGCCAGCAGTGGTCTCATTGATCTGACTTCCTCATTGGTGTTTGGATTGAGAGTTGGCATGGAGGCCAATGGGACACCAAGCAAATACGTGCAAATGCAAACATGCCAACTTATGTGTACATCTAAAACATTTCAAATTATTGAAGTCATTATAGAATATGAATTCTTCATCTCTACTGGTAGGAAGCCCTACTGAGCACAAATACCTCTACTTGTATGTGGGAGTTCAAGCATCCACTCTAAAGGATTCAGCACACTGATATGCAGTGATTACCCACTGTCCACAGCAAAGCATAATATAACAGGGATTCTGTAGGGACCCTGCAGCTGGAGCTTATCTGAGGCATGCTTTTAGAAACCCTGACAGTTTTTCTTGCATGGTGTAATTTCCTAATTTATTAAAGAAAATATTCAGTTATGTTGAAACCCCCAGATTTTTCAGGCTTGTGCATCATCTGCTGACTATTAGCGATAAGAGTGGGTATTAGCTGGAGGAACACATCTCACAGCCACATTTTGTTTCTTGTACTTAACAGATGTTGGAATGCTCACCACAGTTCTATTCATCTGCCCCATTCCCACAGTCATTTATGCTATCACAGTCAAATGCCCATGGGAGACATGTCATATGATTTCTGCATGGAAAATAACTCTTTTGGCAGACACTTCCAACAGAAATGTTTTCCATCAGCCAGGATTCTGAGAAAACATGGAAAGACATTTCCTCTATAACTGATTAAGTTTCAAATTAGGAACTACAAGCACCACATTTGAATACTTCATTTTTACTTTCAAGTGCATTGTGTGTCATTATAATTCAGCCTTTTTCATTACAGTGTTGGCCACAAATGGTTTAACCCCACTGAAATTTAAGAAGAGACAGCTTTTTTTTTTTTTCCTTCTCTTTCCCCTCCCTGAAGAACGCTGTGCTGGCCAGAATATCAATGCTCTCTCCTGGTAGATTGGGTAGATTGAATCCTTGGAAATGTAAGCATTAAATAGCAGAACCCTGTGACATGGTTAGGGATGGACAGGGATGTGGTAGGTTGGGGAAAATGTAAGTCTCATGGCTGGGGGAAATGGAAGTTTCCTGTGAAGAGAGAAATTCCAGCTGAAGCATGTGGAAAGCAACTTCCCATGCTGAAGGCAGCTGGGCAACAAGGAAGTGTTCACATACGCATCAGAGACATACAACTACATAGAATACCTTCTGCACACAGTTACAACTACAGTAAAATATTTGAACAATCGGCAAGTGAAATCATAGTACAAATCTGCAGATTTGGACTCAGTTTCATGGCTTTCCCTTTTTGCAATAGTGAAATTATATTTATAATCTTGTAAATCACTAATTTAAACAATATGTTCAAAGCAAGAAAATAGCTTTTATTTCCTCTTATGGTGCACATCACAATTTATTGGCTTTCTGTAGAACATTTGCAGGAAATCTACTCTATTGTTTCATTACATGTATGAAGCATATGTTCTCTTGTAAAACACACTACTGCCCTTTCAAAAAGATTACAGGAACCAAGAAAAGCCCATGAAAGAATTCAAAAACTGAAAAAAAAAAAAAAAAAGAAGCAAGCCAGACAAAACAGGAAAGTTCTTTATATCATACAGAGCTGATTCTATTTTTTCTCATTAGCCATGTCTTTCAGAAGACAAATTCAAAACTGAAAAAGAAAATTTAATTATAATCTTAGCTGAAGGTAGAAATGTCTATGAACTCAGCTTGCAATGACAGACATTCTGACTGTAGACACTTGAGATTCCTCTGGAATATAGACCAGATCAAAATGAAACATATGGGATAAAATTATGAAAAGGAATGACAGAAACAAAGTGAAGCAATCCAGTTCCTATGAAATCAATGAACAGAGTCAACAAAGATGGAAAGAACAAAAATTCAGCTAAATGGTGATCTTTGAAAAGTAAGTTTTAGTCTTATCTAAATAGGTCGTCACAATACTGCTTGATGCAAAGAATTGTATTTGAGAAACAGTTGATTCCTAGCCCAGACTTGAGGTCTACATTCAATTAATTTTGAATACTGCAAGATTCTCTTTGCCTTGTCAGTGAGATTTTTTTCTAACCGTCTCTTGCCACAAAACTGAAAGATGGATAAGGAGATAAAGACTAGCTGTTCTGAAGGCTTCTGTAGGGACCCACTGCGTGGGCAGAAATAGGTAGTTTAGACTGGATAAACTGTAGATCATTGCATACCAGTATTTTAACAATTAGACTGTGATAGTTTGCTGTTCTTGTTGGAGTCCTTATGGTAGTGCCGCTATTTTTAGTTCTAACACATTTTTTCATGTATTGAACCTTGCACAAAGGTTGGTCTGGAAAAAACTTACTCTCTGTATTCATCCAAGGACAGAAAAAGCCTTTCTTTAAGGTACATGTATATGCTCAGTATAGCCTGACAGTCCCTTTTAAAGAGCTGAGTGTGTCCGTGACCTCTTGAGAGAAGCAAAGCTGCAATAGAATGCATGTGGTGTAGCAGGGCTCAAAATGAACCCTGAATCTCTGTTTCCTCTCAGTTGAGTTTCCATTCAGTTGATTGCCCTGGCAGACAAGAAACCAACTATCACTCAAACAGAAAGGGCTTGCTCTTTTAGTTTTTCTCTTTGTGTCTCTAAATTCATTTTATCTTGTCTTAATTTGGTTTTTTTCTCAAGCATGGTGCATTTACTGCTCTGAAGGCTGCACCTGCTCCTGACACACTTTCCAGTAACCCTGACACACTTTCCAGCAATGCTGACACACAAACAACAGCGTCATCTGCTCGGTATCCACATCCATTCTCATCAATGCCTGCAGTATTATGTGGTGCAGGTCCACAAGACTCATGATTTACTACTCCATGGACAGACAGCACTTTGGCTGATGAATAGATACAGATAAAGCAAAACCCTCCCTTTCGAAGCAATAATTCTCTAAAGGCAGTCCTTTCTTCACCATGTGATAGAATTCAGTCTTCAGATTTCTGCCTATGATGAAGTTGCATCTTCCCTACATATTACTACATTTCCCCTATTTCTCACAATACATTTCTGAAGGGCAAAAATCACCCAAACTGTTGCATGCATTAAATTTGTGCAACGTGCACAGCTCTCAGACATGCCATCGTTATTCAGTGCTTTAATGAAAGAAGTCTATAAATCAATTGCAAATGTGGTAGTGCAAACAAGGAATGTTAGCTCCTCTAGTGACTGTGGTTGTAAGAACAGTTTTGTTTAAAGCAGAAAAACGGAAAGATTCTCTGCAAATATCCAATTTGTGCAAAAACTCTCCATTGCAATAAGAGATCCAGAGATTTCAGCACTGGTTGAAATTGGTTTATTGAAAGCCTCCAGTTGAATCAATACTGCTTGAAGCCATTGTAACACGTAATTGTGACACATTTCAGAAGATAACAGAATATCTTTTGATCCTATTATTACTGCTCCCAGGTCACTGGGAGACAGTTTGCTTTAGTTAGCTTCAAAATCACTGAAATAATACTGACTGAGAGCTCAGTCGGAGCACAGCTTATTACATAAGAAGGAAGAGATGAAAAGAAAGAAAACAACAAAACAACAAAGTCAAATGAATCATAAGCACCTAGAATTAGTAAAAAAAAAAAGAAAAATGGAAAAAGAAATATTTTAATTTCTGGATCCTGTTTCAATAAAGACATGCACTAAAACATACACAATATTATTTACCTGTGGAAGCTCTAAATTTTCCTAACCATTTTTTCCCCCCATGTATCTTTTCTATCTGTGAAAAGAAAGATCTGGTCTTATGTCAGATTTTCCAACCTCCCAACTGGATAGATTCTAGCTACAGGATGAAAAGATATTTGATGAACTGCAAGAATTATTGCCATAAAATTTTGAAAATTCTGTGTATTGTCAGCATGAAAAAACCATGCCTGGATAGTGGAGTAAGATTAAAGCAACAGTGTAATTTAGATACCATCCATTTTTGAAATGTATAAAATCTACAAAAAAATGACACTGTTGTAGGGCTTTTGCATAAATATTAAATGTTCTTGCTTTAGGGCTCCTGCATTTACTATGACAGACACTTCATCCACAGTGTTCCATAGGAAAACAAAATCCCTTAATGCTTTTTTTGAAATAAATGAGTGGTTTACAAGCTTATCCTTTTCCTGGGTTAAAAAATGACTCACACTATAGTTCATACTCAGTAGTTGTACGATACTTAAATAGGATTGATTGTGTCATTTTCAGTAGCTGGGGTATTTTTATTGTCATTGGTACTCTTATTAAGGACTGGACTGTAAATCCCTTCCTGACACTTAGAGGCAGCTGCTCTGAAGAGGTTGTATGGCTCCTGTGAACAGTAGTTCACCATAAAAAAAAAGGTTTTAAAGCCTGGATTTAAATATTTTATCCATAAATTTCTTACTTATAATATTTGTAGGCAATGACACAAAAAGACTGAAACTGCTGTTAAAGATACCTTTTCTCTCAGCTACATCAGCAGATCCTTCAGGGCTTATCAAGTCAGACTGGTAAGACTCGTTCAGATGTTGAAGTTTCAGTCACTGATGTTTTAGACACAGTTTGTCCAACTACCATCAACCACAAAGTTACATCTCTGGTTTGAAGAACTTTCTTTCTACTCAGGAGGGTTCCAGTTTTGTTTCTCCAACACGCCCAGGGTGCTGTATAGTTGCTTTTCACACGTCTTGGCATGCGAGGGTAAGTATGTGAGATTCATTCTTGCTAGAAGTGTCCTGGTGGCCTGCTGAGGAGAACTTTTTGGGGAATAAATGCAAAAGAAGGGCTCTGGTTCCGGGCAGCCATTAGAGGGCAGTGAAACACCATATTTTTATTCAGTTGCTTCTCATCCACACCAAGGGCACTTCTTGAAGGTTAACCAACCCTTCGGATAGCAACAGGATTTACAACCAAGTGATGTTTTCCATTCTTTTGAGGTGGATTCACATATCTGTTCTAGGAGTTGTAGAGGACACACCTAGTGAAGCCTAAACAACCTGTAATTAATACTAATTTTACGGTACAGATATTCTCCAAGGAAACATGCTGCACATGTGGGTTTCCCAGACATAACTGTGTCCTGTGACATTCCCAAAGCTGCAACACTGGACATGTTCATTTGCAGACACATTTAAAAGTAGGAAGAAAGTCAGGAGCTGGTCAAGCATTCCTTTTCCCTAACTGGAACACAGTTATGTGAGGGCTGTGGAACTCATCCATGCAGGAAAAATCTGTCTGATTTTCTGTGTCTCCTTCCCCACGGTTCTTCCTTCAGTAACCTGTGGTTACTGAAGGCTTTTGAGCAGCAACTGTTTCTGCACTGCCTTAGAGTGCCCAAATGCCATCTTGAGTTCAGAATGTCTATGGCACAGTCTGAACTGTTCTGGAACTGGTAAAGAGAACAAAGATCGTGCAGTTAAACCAAGATAATTCATGACAAAATTGGTTCAAGCCTTATTGCCAATTCTTGATAGCAAGCATATGGAAAAAGAAATTAAAAGAATGGTAAAGTGAATATTCATATTTTTTTCTAACAGTTGAAAATAAAGGAAGATAAATAGGAAACAAAATAACATATACTTTGATAATAAATTATTTTCAACTTTCGTTTCTTCTAGCCAAAACTGTAGTAATGAAAGCAATATATTAATTTGTGTAATGAAAAAGTGAGTCATTATACGGTTTTTATTAATCACATTGTCTTAATCCAAATGTTGAAACATAATTAAAGTTTATGTTAAAAATAAAAATTTTACATGAGTAGAGTTTCAATAACAAAACACAATGAGTTTAACATAGCTATTTTTAAATGAAATTCAGTATATTAAACCATAGCATATTTCACTACTTTGTATCACAAGGTGTCTACAGAAAGAGTGAATACATTCTGTATTGCTAATTTTCTCTCTCTAACAGGCTGACAATTTTGAAAATTTCCTGATAGCAATATGTTTTAATTTCCTGATAGCAATATGTTTTCTGTTTCAGTATCTTAGTTGGACTATAGTATAACCTGTCCTTTGTGCATTGTTAGAAAAAAAGGAGAACTTCTCACAAGATGAGAAATTACAATTCATGAACTAATTACAGTGAGAACCATTTATTCATGCCTTCGTAATGCTTCAGGAATTAATAAGAATAAGAAAAATGTTTATTATTGAAAAATAAATTGTGCAGGAACTGGAAAGGCTTAATTCTAGAAATTTTATGTGAAAGAAAAACCATAACTTCTACTTGTATATGATTATACAGTGTGTTTCAATGGGAAAGAACTTTCCACATAAAAACAATATTTTAGGTAATATTTTTTAAGATTCAAAGTGCTCTATCAAAGGTTTAACTATAATTTTAATTATACTGAAAGGATTTTCCTCACCAAAATATCACAATTTTTGTTGCAATAGAGAAGTACTTAGGAAAACTCAATTGTTAGGCCAAATATTTTTAATCTAAAATGTAGGAAATGTTATGACACTGGTGTGAAGCTTGCTGTTTACAATGATTTGTTATAAGTACTTTTACTAAAAGCATCAGTTTATTCTGTGTCTATATATTGGATGAATTTAATATCATCAAAATTTACACTAACATGGTTGAACAATTCTGTCATTTTATGATATCAAATTTCCTCATGTGCTGTGAACATATTTTTCCATAAAGTTATGTGTTTTAAAATAATGTAAATGAAAGTTCCTTACTGTTTCCTTACTTTAGATGAAATACCTTGATAATTCCTTAATGTAAGAAAAGTTGCTGACTGCATCCCAAAAGGAGGTCAAGTTTATAAAGGATTAAGAAAGAAGCAACCTTACATTGGATTTCTAACAGAGGAACAATATGGAGCAGAAATAGCATTTCTGACAGTCTGAAGTCAGTAAGATTACAAGGCAATAATATGTTTATGGTCACTGAGCAGTGCTTAGGGTCTGGTCACATTTGTAGCTGCTCTCATAAAGAAATCTCCAGTTCAGGCTGGAGTATCACTGAGCATGTTCACAGCCTGCTGCTTCCCACTTCTAAAGGAGAAATCTGTCACCCATTAGGTTGTTGACAAGTGTTTAAAGCATTTGAACAGTTCTGTCTGACTTTGGGATTACTGCTGCTCTCATCTGAGAAAGAGTGTAAGAGATTGAATTTTACTGGTTCTGCAAGTGATTTCTGACAAGGAAATTTTGTGTTATGGGAGAGATTTCTTCTATGAAAATAGTAAGTTACTTTGTAAGGATGATGAACATTTCGAGTTTGCTGTTTTTGTATTGCAATTGGGATTACAAATATGTCTGTTTGATTTTTCAGATTCAATGCCATCTAAGTATAAATATCCAAATATTTAAACATGTTATCAAACACTGTGTGGAGTTGGCCTGCTGAAGTCATGTTGCTCAATTGTGTCCCAGAGTGATTTCTGAAATGACAGTTTCTCAGAGAAAAATCATTACCCCTTGGTCCTAATTATTATTCTGGAAAGTTAGTATGTTTCTGCCCCATGCCATGGCAGTCTTCTGTATGTTCCGCCCTTAATAAAATGCCTTTTTTTTCCAAACAAAGACATTCAAAAATTCTTTAGCTATGCCAAGGTCTTCATCTGCAATATCTTGAACTGGAAGAGCAGATGTAAAAACTGAATGAATTAAAGGCTCAGCTCAGGCTGTGAAGAACAGGAATCCAGTCCTCCCCTTAGGGTGCCAACAAAGATAGTGCTCTGGTCAGGGACAGTGCTCAGGCACAGTGTGACAGAAGTGAGCTCACCTGCAGGAGAGAATGAGCAAAAGCAAGGTGCAGGGAGGACACTGGTGTAAAAGCAGTGTGCTGCTCAGGCAGGAGTTGGTTGATGAGCACCAGGCAGTGAACTCTTTGCAGACAATGAGCTCTGATGTGCCCCCTAAAAGTGTAGGAGAGTGCTCAGGAAAGCGCTCAGGAGGATATGAGCAGATGTTGAGGAAGACCCTTGGTAAAATGAAGGTAGGATGTCTGCTGTGGATGTCAAACACTTAATACTGAATTCATGAAGCAAACATGAGATCCCTTTTGAGGAAATAAGCCTCCAATATGAGATTTTTTAAAAATTAAAATGGAAACTTTTAACTTTCGGTCAGTTCCCCAACATTTTGCCATCCACCTAGTGATTTTTTAATGTTGCTGGATTGGGATCACTGCTGTTTCTCATCAGGCTATGAGAAACAGCTACATGTTTTTAATTCTGTTCATTGCCTCATTAAAACTGGCATTAGGAAAGTGGCTGAACTGTCACAGGGAGAAATTGTTTCTATTCCTGCTTCAGTCTTTTAAAAACAGAAAACAGATGTTGCTTTCATTGTCTACTGTCAAACAGCTCCAAACAAGAAAAGCATCTGTGATATAGGCAGGACTGTAGAGCCTACAATAGTGTAGATGTGGACAGGAGATTTTCTTGTGCAGGGTTTCAAGGTTACCAGAGACAGTTAATTTTGATCTCCTTTTTGTTCCTTTATTCTACTTTCTCTTTGTATTTTCTCACATAATATTGTTTGTGGGGTTCTTTAGATATGCTTAGAACTGGTTCAAGGTTTGAAAGAGAAAGTATCAAAAATGTTGCTTTGCAACTGGTGGCTTTTGTTCTCAAATTTGTATCAGCTACACATTAATTCAACTTAACTCCCTCCAATACTTTCAACAAGCTAGCAGACTTGCAGGCAGTGCCTCTTGATTTTTTTCCCAGACTACTCTAACTCTCAGAAGAAAACATGTTTTACCTGTAGTTAAAATCCTATCTCTTGAAACTCACACAATGGAGTTTTTTGAGTTAATGAAGGCACTATCAGGTCAGCACTCCTTGCAGAAGACATTCCAGAGTGCTGTCATCAGGTACTTTTCTTGCTCAGATAGTACAAGACTGGCCTGAGGCATTCTGTGACATTATGTTGTCTTCAGTGTCTTGGTTTGCCATTTTAATAGTTCTTTCCACGTGCTGGGAAGAGTGGCTTGTTTTCACGCTTCACTATAACCTGAGTAATTTCTCCTTAAAAAGGGTTTGTTTGCTTCATTCAGCTGTAGCTGCATTTATATATTATATGTTGTTTGAAACACAAAATATAGCATTATTTTAAGCAAATGGGAAAGTAGAATGAAACTGTGCTGAAAATTAATCATATATAGGTGCCTTCTGAGGAAAAAAAGTTTTATTTTCATTCATTGTTTTCAGGAGCTTTGTGTAGGCAATACTTTTTTTCCCCTGAGATGTTGAGAATACACTCAAAGAACTTCCTACCAGCCACAGAAGGAGAGATTACCAACCAACTATTTCCATGGAAGCTAATACAAAATTCTAGAGGAAGCCTTTGAGACATCAGACAAGTAAACAAGTAAACCCCCTGACCCCCTGAATGCTGAAGTAGGTAACTTCTTTGATTGCTTTTGTTTCTGAGGGTTTTGAAACCTCAGTTTCAAGTTAGGTATTTAATGAAAATAATAAGAAGAAAACCAAACTGTTTTTACCTTCAGATAAAAATGAAAGCAACAGTGAGTTTGTTGCTTAGTCAACACACATGTTCATTTTTGGTAGAGCCAAGCAAGCTGTAAGAGACATGATCACATTGTCATAGAAAACTAAAGTCTCTGATGAGATTGTTGGTGATTCACATGCTGCATTTTATCTTAATACAAATATTTCAGCCTGATCTGCTGCTTGACCCCTGAACTAGAATTCCTTGTGACTACAACTCCTGCAATTCCACAGATCAGCATCACTGTTTGAATTTGCATTTTAGTGTATGCCTGTTTCAGGAATAATGCTGGAGACATACTCCTCCTGTCTTCTGCAGCTGTTGATTCCTTCCTTCCTTCCTTCCTTCCTTCCTTCCTTCCTTCCTTCCTTCCTGGAATCCTTCCTTCCTTCCTGGAATCCTTCCTTCCTTCCTGGAATCCTTCCTTCCTGGAATCCTTCCTTCCTTCCTGGAATCCTTCCTTCCTTCCTGGAATCCTTCCTTCCTCCCTCCCTCCCTCCCTCCCTTCCTTGAATCCCTCCTGAAATCCTTTCTTCCTTCCATCCACAGCTCTATGCTGCACATTAAAACCTACTGGGCGATGTGCAGGGCGACCTGCACTCAGTACAAAGAGAATTCTCTAGAATCCAAGGACGTGACTGTACATGGATTGGTGCCCCTTGGCTGCCTAGAGCTCCCTGTCTGGGTTGAGGCTCTCAGGCCAGCCAGGGCTGTGGGATGTGGGCAGCCAGAGCTCTTTGGCAGCTGCTGGATGCCTGAGCTTTTCCTCCAGTTACTTCAGGGCAAGGCAAGCCTTGGATGGACTCCTGGGTTTCAAGTAGGACAGCTGTGCCGTCAGTGGGTTGCAGGGCATCAGCTGCAGGAGAGAGATTGTTGTTGGGAGTGAAGCATAAATTCCAGGCAAGCTCCTTTTACACTTCTAGTTATTTAATCCAATCAAACTAAATTTGACCACTGGCCTTTTAATTGTCTGGCTTTAATGCATCTGTGTGTCTGAAAATGCACAAAATGCCGTAAAAGCGAGAGGCAGACATACACAGGCTTTGTGATGCTCCCAAACTGGATTTTCAATATTAAATACAAACCTTTGCAACAATGTTTGTGACAGTCATATCCATAAAAATTCATCAGAATTGCAGGAAAATAGAGCTTGAGGAATTAGGCCTGTCACATAACCTGAAAGGAGGGATGAAAGCTTTTTGTGATTAATGATTTACGTCTGTTGTCAGCCTCTCCTCGCCCTCCCCAGTAAGGGTGCAGAGCTGCTGCCTTGCACAAGTCCTGCTTAAGCTGCTTTCCTGTGCCTGGTCAGGCAGCAAATGAGCGCACATCTGGGCTGATGTTGCAGGCAACAGAGGTCTTTATGTTCAAAATGACACTGTTGGCCTGTTTTGTCAAGAGACCTTAAGGTTGGGAGCAAAACTGTTAATTACAGTAATTTCATGACTATAAGGCGCACCGGATTATAAGGCACACCTCCAGGAGTCAGCAATTCCCGCAACTTTGTACATTATATAAGGCACACCGGACTATAAGGCGCACTTTTTTTGCAGCGAGGATCTGCGCCACGTGCAACAAAGTAACGAAATAGTAAAGGAATCATGCGATCGCGGGGTTTACTGGTTTGGTTCGGGGCCAGGTGGGCAACTCTGCCACGGAGCGGAGCCGGGACCCCGTGCTCCGCCGCTGTGCCGGGCGCCCATGCCGCACCACGGTGCTGGGAATCCGTGCCGTCCCATGCTACCAGGAGCCCAAGCCGCACTGTGATGCTGGGAGCCTGAACCGCTCGGCGGGGCTGTGGTGCCGCCAGCTCCCCCCACGGCCCTCCTGGCTCGCACTTCCGGGTTGGCAAATTTCGCAACTTTGTACATTATATAAGGTGCACTGGACTATAAGGCGCAGTTCGGGTTCAGACCAAAATTTTAGTCAAAAGGGTTTGCCTTATAGTTGTGAAATTACTCTAATTTGAAATACTCAGAGGCACCCAGTAGATGTTTAATATTTTTAATTGGATGCTGTGTTGCCAGGCTGCTAAGTGAAGGTGAGGTTTTTCTCTCATGGTGAGCTGCTGCCAGATGAACTGGTCTGGTCCCTCTTCTCCAGTTCCACAGTCACATCCCCTTTGCCATCCAGCCCTGGCACAGGACTGTTGCTCTCTGCAAGAGCAGCTTTCTACTGGTTTAGTTTTTTTCATCTGCCAGGCACCAGGGAAGCAAGAGAGGTGGTGGGAACATAAAGCCAGGAACAGGTAGGGGTAGACAGGATGTTCCCATCAGAAGTGACTGTAAGGTCTCTCTCTGCTCTGGAGATCAAGGTCTATGCCTTTTTTGGTGTATTATTCTGTACAAAAGGCATGCAAGAAGAAAACCACAAAGAATCAAAGAATAGGATGAACTCAGTGCTGCACTACTTACAGAAAATCAAAAACTACTGAGATAACATCAGTTACTGTGAGTTCCAACACAAATATAAGGGAAATAGTATTCACTGCACGGGAAAAATGAATTTATATCCTCTGACTGAATTGCTTTGGCAAAAGTTCCTCTTTTTTTTCCTTATGATTGCTGCATTCAGGTTAAAAACATGCAATATGAACCACAGTAATGCTTTTCCAAATATTTTGTAAGCTATTTGGTTTACTGCCAAGAAGGCATGTAATGAAAATTAAAAATAGAGTGATTATTTAAAAAAAATCCCTCTCTGCATGCATTATTGCTGACATTTGTTGAAATGAGAAGATATATGAAAAATTATTTATAGATTTTTTGAGTTACAACAGGAAATAAAATACAATCAGAATGACACTTGGGGGAATATTTTTATGGAATATGGTAATAAGTGAAAACATTTGTGACATTAACTGAAGATAAGAGATATTCAAAGAATTATTGAAGGACTTAACACAATAGAATCATATGCTTAGATTTAAAATGCAATCATCCACAAATTTAACTCATTTAAATGTTTTAAAAATATCTTAATCTGGAAACAGCCCAAATTCCTGAGAAATTGTATAGCTCACAAAGACACCAGACATTTCAAAATTAAAATAAGGTATTGATATATTTTAAATTCTGTGGTAACGATTCTAGGTTTTTTTAAGAATTAGAAGGAAACTTTTGGGTACATGAATTTTCTTTGGTAGCAGTACCTGGTGGACAGGATTTCTTTTAATTAGAGGTTACTCCCATATTTGGAGTTTATGATTTATTTTGGGATTTGATTGCAGCAGCATAAGCTGGGTTGACTTAGTTTTTCCAGAATTTTAATAACAAGAGTGAGAAAATGAATAGATTCCTGAAAAAGATGAATTAAAGATGAAACACTGCAAGAAGAAAACTGAGTTAACAATTAAAATTTAATAAATATATTAAATTAATTACCAAATTAAAAAGACAAGACAAACTTTTCTTTGACTCAGGTGAGGCTTGTATTATTTTGCTTTTAGATTTCAACTTCCACCTACATACCTGCCTAAAACTCTAGCTAATATATTGTATTTCTATCCTAGAAGAAGGATGTTGGTATGTGTTGATTACACAAACTTTACAGAATATAAGAATTGTTACTGGTCTTAGGTATTTGTGGAAGAAACTTTTCTGGTTCTTTTCAAGGAAGCACAGATTTATGAGGGCCTTAAATGATAATGCTTTAACACTTATGCCAGAAACTATATAGTACAGGACTTAATATGCAAGCCATGTCCTTTCAGAATGAGATGCACCTATAATTAATGCTTTATATGAGTTTTATGGAAATTTGGACTCCTTCAGATGACAATTTGCAGCTTCTAATACATTAAGCTCACTAATCAGAACTCAAAATCAATGTGATTAGCACAAAGCTTCTCAAAAGATATGCAGGGGAGAGAAGATTTCAGCTCCTGAGTCTTCTAGTGTTCTAGTGGAACATTATTTCAGATGCGCAATAGTAAGTTTTGCTTCTCTGCATGTAGAAGATCAAAGTCTGCTGGGCAGTGAAAGGAAGGGAAGGAGAGAGAAGTATCAGGGACATATATCTAATGCTTGGGACTGTCAGTGGTGTTGTCACCATGGTCCTCATAATTTTGTGCTACAAGAGGCATTGGATAAAGTATATAAACAATCCTGAAAGCAAAAAAAGAGGTTCATTTGCTTTCAAATGAGCACTCAAATCACTTGTGCTTCAAGATTTGTGTTCCTTCTACCCAAAAACTAGCAAAAAATTCACCACTCTAATCCAAACAGAGAGTGCTCCACCCAGCAGTCTATTCCTCAGGCATTGAGATGAGAAAGAGGAGGTTCAAGAGGAGATGTGACTGAAAGTCCCCACAAAGGAGGAATTAAGTGAATGTGTGAGGTACAAGGGAGACTGGGAAGTGAGAGGCTAAGTGGGTTCATTGCACATTGCATTCTTGTAATATTACTTTTATTTTTATGTTCCCTTTTCTCAGTACCAGCTGAGCTACAATGAATGTAAGGAATAGTTATTTGTTTTGACATTAAGTACCTCGAGACTATGTGTCTGATTTGAAAATAAATAAGTTCATAGATGAGATCTTTCAGTTCTTTGGAGGACTTCAACAGCCAAGTGTGTCAAGCTGGGCAGTTCATCAAGAATGTCCCATGTGAGACCTTTGCTCTGACTCTTAGAAACACAGCTAATAAAGCTCAGCCCTGAACCCCTCACATGTAAATTATCCCCTGGTCCTTCTGTTTTTTTTTTTTTTTCTTTTCAGCCTAGGAAATGAGTCCAGAAGGTAATTTGTAGCTGCTCTGTTTTGACAGAAGCAAGATGTGTATGTTCCAGTGAAAAAGTTAGCAGGGTTTTTTTAGGTGGTTTTTCAGGAAAAGCTGTCACAATTCCCTAGCTCCCAGCAAGTCTTTTGCTGTTTTCAAAGTTGTTGAATTTCAGAAAAGTGGTAATTAAAAACACTATATCTAAAATCCTCTGCTTGTCATTCCTTCCAGAAAAAATCTTTATCCATGTATCATTTTGTTTTCCTAACTGCACAAGCTTTTGACAAATATTTACTTAGCAAGCAAATCATTAAACATGACTTTTCTTATAAGATTGGATTTGATGGCAGTTAAAAATTGACCATTGATGGACACTTAAATTCCTTTGAATGGGTCAGTTTGCCAGCTCGAATTCTCTTTGTATCTTCATATGTGCTCATCTACAGCAAGTACTGCACTTTCTGCTCACATTAAAAATCTCAAAAGTTTTATGATTTCTTTCTCCTCCATTCTGACCTAGTGTAGTAATTTGATTAACTGCTAATAGTCTAGTGACACCTTGAAGTGATGTCCTTGTTGGCTTAAGAATGTCACATCATAATCATTAAAGTTAACAAAGCTACTCATTCCCTTTTTATATCTAAAATCAGCCTGCTTTTGCAAAAATATTGCACATCTCAAAATATATTAAACTGTTTAAAAGACGGCCTCAAAAGCTTCCAAGTAATAACCCAGATAGATGAAAGGCTACCAAAGTGACTCAACATTAACAATTCTGTCCTTCAGAAATTACTCAGTGACTTGCAGCATTTTCATGGGAACTTCTCATGGTGCAGTAGAACAACATACACATGCAACCTTTTTCAGTATAGACTCTGTAGGTCATACTTCTTGTAGCAATAAGGATAACTAAAATAATAACAGCAAAGCAAAAAGATTACCTTTGGCAAATAAAAGGGAAACCTCGAAATACATTTATAAGAGGGAAGTCTGGAGGTGAACGAGCTCCCTGCTTTTCTAGTATCTTTATTTTACTTTTTGCCCCACCCTTGCTCCTTGGTGGAGCAAAATCTGCCTTCTTCTGTTAGACAAAAAAAAAAGAGCACACTTTGCTAGGCCATTGTGGGGTTTTTGTGCTTAAACACTTATTTGCCTTGGTCTGCAGTGGTACAGCTGTCAGTTGTGCTTCCTTCTGATCGCCTGCTTTTGTTTGATGAAGAGGTTCACCCACTCTGTTCAAGAACTAGCTGGCCTATAGAAAAAAGAACACTGAACTTTAATAACACACTGAATCACTTAAATGCTGAAAGCACACTGAGCTGAAAGCACACTAAGCTTCTAGAAGGAGAATATATTACCTTTCCAAAAGAAGCCCAGGATGAAATACAGATTCCTGTGCAGAACTGGGGGCCATGCTGCAGAAACAGGAAACCATCTACTTTAAAATTTCTGCTTCAATTAGCAGATGTCCATCAAGTTCCTGCAATCAGTCTCTGTTTCCTGCCAGCCTATTTGTGTGTCAGATCTCATGGAGCTTGTGTGGGAGCAGACTGCAAGAGGTCTCCAGGGTTCCTGGAGGCATCCTGCTTAGCTCAAGCCTCCACCCTAGGTTTTTATCACTGTGCCTCAGACTGAATTCCTGGCTGCACTTCCAGGACATTCTGGAAATTCCTGTTAGTTGAATGTGTTGATTGCACTAGAAATATCAATACATATGTTTTGAGTCGTTAATGATTATAGATATGTATGTGACTGTGTGGTTCTGAGACTCTATAGCCAAACCCGAGAGACTGAGAAACATGAATAGATGTAATTACCATCTTACTTAAGTTTGATTTAGTCTTTCTCCCCTAACATATGGTAAAAATTACTGGAGAGATTTTGAAACCTGTTAGGAGAAATTATGAAAAGCATGTTAGAGAAATCTAAATGGTTTAGTGTAAAACAGGAGATACTTAAAGAAAATATGCAAGTTAATTCAAGACTATAACATTTTTAGAGCCAGTGTGAACATGTGTGGTCAAGAAGTTTTCATATCTTTTCCAAAAAATACGTTCTATACTGTTATTTTCTTCCTTAGTTGGCTCATATACTTAGGATGACTCTCAATTCAGTTCATTGCAGTTTACCTTGAAGTCCCAAAGCTGTGTTGTTCAATGAGTATTCTCATAAAAAAGAGAGAGAGAAAAAAAAAGATGAGTACACTGTGATTTATCAGGGACATCAAAATATAGAACATTTTGTGGATATAATGTCAGACTAGACATTCTGTCAAGCTGTCCACAATGCCTTTAGCATGATCTCTACATTTCAAGAATCCTGAAAGAAAAACTGACTCATTTGCCAGCATAAAGTTATTTTACATCCAAAGTGGTGCTGTGCTGGAGGAATATGACATGTTCATTAAAAAAATGACAAGCAATAATTTTTTTTTCTGAAAGGCAGCTAAGTTTAAATTCAGAAGAGAAATCCACCACCCCGCAGCTCACTACACCAGTTGTTTGCACGTGACCCACAGCACTACATGTATGCACCTTGTGTATAAATGTCATCCAATGAAATGTGAATGTAAACCTTAATCCATGATTATAAAGTTTTAACAAACAAAAAATGGTTATAAAACACCCAGCAGCTGAGGAAGCATGAATCCCTCATGGCAGAGATGAGTGATGGCAAGAAGAAAGAGACAGGGAGGAGAGAAACTACAGCAATCACTGTAAAACAGTAACATATGCTTGTAGCCTTTAGGATCAACTAAGATGTCATTCTACTAATGCCAGAGGTACTGTGAAAATGCTCTAGCTTTGGAGATTAATGACAGGCATGTTTAAAATGCTTATGAAGATATTCTCTTTGTTTAAATTGAGCCACTGAAATTATGTAGACAGAATTAAATAGCACATTATTAGAAATAGATTCACCTTTTAAACAGGCAAAAGCATTTTCATGCTGAATATGTAAACTAGGTCAGCTCTTATTTAAATTCTGTATTGCTGAGAAAAGGACACCAAAGGGAATGTGATTTATCAGTAGATCCATCTGGCAGATCATAGCAAAAAGCTAGTGTTTTAATTGCCATTGCTTTGTCAAATCATAAAAATCACAGAAATGTGCAGTGAAAAGGACTAAAATGAATCTTTTATATGCTCCAGTAATCAAATAAGATTACACCTCTTCTGAGAGATACTTGGCTGAATCACAACCATCCAGGGCTGGGGATTTTACTTTCTTTCTTAAAGCCTGTTGTAGCCTTTTAACACTTTCTTCTATGTTAGCCTTAAAAACAGAAGGTTTTCTCTCATACCTGCCTGATACCTCTATTTCTGAAAATTAAGCTAATTATTTTTTCTTCTAGCTTTAGTGGACATGAAGAACAGTCACAATACTCCTTTATTACTGCAACCTATAAAAAAAAACTTTTATCAATTATTTTCTGAGCTTCCTGAACCCATTTATTTGTATTTTTATATGCACCATAGTGCAAACAACCTCTCTAGCTGACTAACCTTCTGTACCTGCCTGAAACACCTTTGACAGATTTCCCCACAGTCGATGAAGACCCCTTATAGTAACCAGAGTGGTGTGTTTGCAGAGTTGCTCTACCTTTGAATATTGGTGTGTTCCAAAGGCTGGATCAGGGAGGCTGGAGGTGGACAGAGGCAAAGACTTCTCCCCCTCTTCTCTGTCCTGAGACTACACAGGGTCCTGAGGGAAGGCGTCAGAAGGACTAGGGGAAATTAGATGGCCTTGAGAATTCACAGTGATTTCAAAGTCTGGCTGAACTGAACAGGGCAAAATTCTTCTATCACAGCCCTTACAGTTTGGATCAGGATGGAAATTTGTGTCACACATATGAGAGGTCAAGTGGTTGCCTTGGTTTCACTCAGATGTGACAACTCAGAAGTTTAAGTACTGTGTCCTGCGTGCTAATTTTTATGAAGATTACTAAGAAATTGGTATTTAAGCTTTCTCAAACTTTTTCCTTCTGATGACATCCTGCTAGGTACCTTCAAATTTTCTGGTATTCATTATTCAAGCTGAAATTTGCTATCTTTTGTTTTGTGAAGGTGATGCTTTAGCTGAGCCAAAATTATTCTGTTTCTAATGATAATACAATACACGCAAAAAGAAAATACCTCTCCTACCATGAAAAACAAACATGCAATTGCCATTATGAAACTCTAATATTACTGACTAAAAAGGAGTGAGGTTCACCATACTTGTTATTTTGGGTAAATATTATTCCATTTGACAAAGCTGTGAATATTAAAAGACATTTTTTCATATGCACACACTTCTTAAGAATTTAGTCTCTTCCCATTTTTAGACCTTTTAATCCTTTGTTAGTATTTTATCTTCTTTAAAAAGAAACGAAATTGGATGGACAAAGATCTGGAAGCAAAGAGACTTGGTGACTGGATACCCACAATCAGATCTCCTAGGGTTTTGTGGGAGGCTGGAGCATGGACCTTCTCCACAACATCCCCTTTTCTTCTGCAGCTGGAAGAGGGCACAGCTGGGAGAAGGTAGCTTGGACAGACTTGCCTGAAGGCCTGTGTAGTAGCTCCTGAGGTGAACTCAAGCAAACAACTAGCCCAGGGTGGAGGCATGCCTTCTAGGAAACGACAATTTTTTTTTCTTGTCTTTCTTTGGCATATGTGCTGCATTTTAAAATAACATTTTAACTCTCCATATGTGTTTGAACTGCTTGCACAAAGAAATTAGATAGGGTCTTTCGATGCTGTAATGACATACCTATCTAGAGTGAGTATTACCACATATTACTGTGAAGCTGCACCATGACAACAGACCAGAGTGGGAGAATCCCCCTCCCTTGACCTGGTGGTGATGCTCTGCCTGATGCACCTGAGGACATTTTATTCAGTTCCTTGTCATTTCTCTTAAGGCACTTTACTGCCTCTGCTATAGATGGTCTTTAGTTTATCTCATTACTGTTTTCAATTCTTCCCAGCTAAAGAAATAAACCCCATCTCTTTGCATCCTCTCATGAGAAAACAAAACACACCCCCAAACCCCTGTAGCTAGGGACTTTCATCATTGTAGCTTACTTTCAAACCTGCCTTTCTTACATGACTCATTCATTTCAGTGTTTACTGGAGAAGGGTATTTTGTAGTAAATGGAACAAAAGCAGATAATATTTTTGTATCACAGATTTAGAAAGCTAGGAGAGGTAGTTATGGACGGGAATCTTGTACCTACTCAGGGGAATAATACAATATTCTGTCCTACGAGAGTATTTTACCTTATTATTTTGAAGAATTGTCTTTCGTGTGTTTTGCAAAATGCTTTGAGATCTCAGAGATCTCTTATGTAAGAACTCAGCCTCAAAAGATGCCGAAAATGCCCTGGCCAGTAAAGCACTTAAACAGGTATTTAACTCAAAGTGCACAGGAATACTCTGGAACATAAATATCTTAAAGTTAAATACATACTTCTGTGCTTTGCTGGATCAAAACCTCAGTTCTCAAATCCTTGCAGGGCTGAGCCCTTGTGTTTTTTGTTTTTATAGAGTATTTGTTTACTGAGTTTTGTAATTCTTAGTATTTCACTCAGCTCAAATACCGTTCTAGAGAATACTTCCAAGGCTATACTGCCTGGTCCTGTACCATTTTTGGCCAGTAGAAAGCTCTGTTTTGATATTAATATGACCATATCTTCATGGTTTAGTCCGTGTCCTAAAGTTATACATAAATAATAATTATTGTTGCTTACAAAAAGCATCCAGAAATGTCCCGTGCACTTCATAAAGCAAGACAGAGGGAAACACTTCCCTCGAGGCATTTCCCACCTGTCTGTGTGCCAATGCACCAGGGGAGCATCATGAGTAGGCAAGGTTGTGGGCAGGGAAGATGAGCTGGGAATGTACCCACACCTTAGGGGCACAGCCCTTACAGCAAACAGCCTCTCTCAGTGCAGAAAGAACAAGTTAACAGCCTGCCACTTTGGATAAAAGAGTTTGCCTTCCTTTCTCACTGCTTCTCAAAGATGAGAAGGTAGACAGCATCATAAAAGGCAATAGTTACAAGAGGCGATTAAAAAGTAAAGAGGAAGGCAAACTTAGAAGGCACAATAGAATCAGACTTTGGATTTCTTGCTCATCTTAGAAAAGTAGAAATAAGAAAACCAAGAAAATGCTCTCTGAAAGGTTTTCCTACTGGGCTGTGACCAGAGTTCAAGAATATGCCTGCACTTACCCCATACAGAATGCCAGAGCTGTCTGGGTAAATCATATCAGCACTCTTATAACAAAGTCTGAGGGTTTATCTTTAGCACAATGTTAACTATTGCAACTACCTGGATGTACTGTGAGAACCTGCCAATGAACTTCCCAGTCATATCATCAGTCCTTAGCCAGCAGTTATATTGGATAGTGTTCATGAACTCCTAATCCACCTTTTACTTGCATTCAGGGTTTTTTTTAGGGTTGAGGTTTGATTGATTGTTTTTTGGGTTTTTTGCAATCCTTTTCCTTTGTAAGCTCGATGTGGGGAAAACTACTGGTCTTTTCTCCTAGGAAAGGGTGTTTCTACCCTAGAATAAAAGCTGCAGAACCACAGGCAAGATCAGAAATCACAAAAAACAAATGACGGAGAAGTTGAATCAAAAGAGCAGAAAATATACAAACAGTGCATGAGACGTGTAATTTTACATAAAGAAAAAAGTAGCAAGAAAGTAAGTGTATATTAAATGCTAACAAAACCTGTTTTTATCAAAGTCTGTTAAAGGAGCAACAGATTAAGTTGCTCCTAAGCCCTACTATTCTCAACATAGTGCAGTACTCAAAGGAAATGGAGGCAAACTGTGACAAGATTTTTTTTCTTCCTAAAGCGTATAGCTATACAATCAGGTTACTGCTACAAATAGTTTAGGTAGTAATCATTTCCAGCATTCTATTGAATTCATTCTACCATTCTATTGAAAAATTAACAGGAACATGCTTCTTGAATAGACACACCTATCAAAGATCCTTTTTTAGGTCATAGGGACAATGGCACCATGACTGCTGCAGTCACTGTATTCTCTGTTGATAACAACCCATATTTCTATTGTATTAAGTCCTAAAATTCTGGAAGATGGATTTGTTTTATTATAAAATACACAAAGGAATGGTATAATTTCTTAGATTTTTTTCAGCTACTAACTTCTTCTTTAAGACCAAGTCCATGGTTTACTAGTTTATGCTTTTGATATACTTTAGGTCTCATTTTACTCTTTATAAATTCATACAGTACCCCCCTGTACACATATCCTCTGAAGTTCAAAGAAAACTATTAGCACTTAAAAGAGTTTTGGATCTATCAAACCTGAAATTTAAGTCCTTATGAAGGTAACTGTCAGGAGATAGAAAAGAGACTAAATATGGACTTTTAAAATCAATTTCACAGTAAGTAAATCATTAACTGTGTATGTTTTTATATAAGGACCTACATTTTTTTCTCCTTAGTTATTTTGCAGCTTGTTTCTGTTGTTCATAATTTATGTTTTTTAAATGACTATGAGTAAACTGCAGGGATACTTCCTCTCCTGGATATCCATGAAGCAAATTACTTTATTCTATTTGTGGTCTTTCTGTTTTGCATGGCTTTGAACACAAGGATGTGCTGCATTTTACACCAATTAGATTTTCTGCAAATTTCCATGATAACAAGTAATCAGTATTTTATTTTTGCCAGCAGAATCCATCAATGAGAAAATGCCAGGAGCAAGACAAGTATGATAAATTACTGCAGTAATCAATACCATTATGATTCATTGCACAATAGGTTCCATATTGTCCCTGTTGTTTCACTGTTTTGTGAAGCATTTGCTGTATGCTGTGAACCAGATCCTGATGACAATTGAGTCATTTACAAATCTTTTGTTAGTTCAGAGGATTTTTCACCTTCTCTTTAATGAGACAAATATGAATGGTTGCAAGTTAATTTAACAAGCAGCAGATCTTCTTCCAGACTCCCACTGGTTTTCTCTTGTCTGGGAGCACAGGCTGCAGCATTGGCTGGAGGATCTGACCCGCCTACGCTGCTGCCACCACTCAGAGGGAGCTGCTGAAGGGAGAGGCTGCTGTGAAGACCTCAGAGGGCTGCAGAGGTGCTGAGACCTTTCTCCTGAGCAAGGGACAGCCAGCAGGGACAGGACACCTGCCTGTGAAAGGTGTGCCCTGTGCAGGACCTCTTGGGGCAGGTGGCTGAGCTGCAGGACATGGTGAGAGGGCTGCATAATGCCAGGGAGACTGAGAAGGAGTTGGATAGCTTGGCCCAAGCACAGCCGCGGTCAAACAGCCTAAAACTCCCACAACAGCACACACAGAAGGGAGGGAGGGGGCCAGTAACACAGAAAAATGGAAGATTGTAACAGCAAGAATCTACAAGAGGAAGAGGGCTCCCCCAAAGCCTGACATGACCTTTCAGAAGCAACTCACTGCCGGCTGAAAAGCCAAGATTTATCACATCAGGAGAGAGGGGACCTGCAAGAGAGCTGGAGAGGACCTCTCTTTCAGGGCAATTTGTGACAGGGCAAAGGTGAATGGCTTTAAACTAAAATAGGACAGGTTTAGATAAAGTATTAAGAAGAAATATTTAATTGTCAGGGTGGTGAGGCACTGGAATGGGTTGCCCAGAGAAATTGTGGATGCCCCATTCATAGAAGAGTTTGAGGCCAGATTGGATGGGGCTTTGAGCAACCAGGTCTAGTGGAAGATGTTGCTGCCCTTTGGAAGGGCAGAACTAAATAGTCTTAAAGGTTCCTGAGTCATCCTATGATCCTATGATTCTATGTAAAATTTTATTCTTGGTCTGAGTTTCAGAAAAAAAAGAAAGTCTTTACTCGTAACAATCTTCCTTGTAAAGACGTATGCCTGTCATGGTGCCTTGCAGTGAAGAGGATGAAGTGGTGGCAAGTACCAATCCTACACCCAGACTTGTGGGCATTGCAGGATTCCTGTGGTTTTATTAGGCAACGTGTCTACAAAGTGCAAGTGAGAGTACAAAGTGGGGGAAAAAAAAAACATAATAAAGTGAGATTTCCTATGTGTAGATCATAAAGTCCAAAGGAAGATGGCTCTGACTCATCTGTCAGAGCTGGACTTTTCAGTTCTGCTTCTTGTGAGAGTAAATCTTGGCTATTTACAATCAGCCTCAGGTAACTGTGGAAGTAAAACCATGAGTGCATTGAAAGGTAGTACAGATTTATAACAGTATAATAATTTTTTGTTTACAACAGAGACTCATTCTCACTTTTGTGTGTCAGAAATACAACATAACCTCCCCTTGCAGTACTAACACTCTTTTGAGAGCCAAATGAATTTCTGAGATTTTAAAATCCAGTCTGCTAGATAGTTTAGGAATTAAAATTAATGGAAACGGAACCCTCTAAGAAATTTAGCAGCTGTGTCAGACTCTATTCCTACCCCAAACGAGCTAAGTAATGAAATAGCACAGATGAATATATATTTCCTATATGGTTAAGCTTATTGAGAAACAGTGCATATGCCAAGCAGCATGAAATTTTATAATTCATTATTTATGGAATTAATTATATATTTATATATTTATTAAAAGTATTTCCTGGGCATGTAATGGAAAACTGAATCAATGCAGAAATGGGATTACAAGCACAGAATTTTGAAATACCTGAGGCAAGCATGAAAATTTACACATGTATTAGGTCACATAGATTTTTCCTGACAGACTATTCTTTCTGGTAGAAAATTGCAATGAGTTCCCACTTTCCTACAGAAAAATCTCTTGTGTAAAACTTTTACTAACTCCTTGATGTTATTTCATATTACAGGATGACATGGTGTTAAGGCAATTTTTGCATACCAAATCACATACCCAAATACAGATAGGCACAAATGTTATCTCCTTAGCAGTACTTGATTATACTTTAAAGTAATATTATTTTAATCATCTTAAGATTTATTAAAAAGAAATATCTCATTGCAGTTTAGCCAACACAACTTTTTTGAGGGCAGGCTCATAAATGATACAGTCAGAAGGCCTCTGAAATCCAAATATAAAATGATTAAGTTTAAAGATATGCAAAATTTGATGTTGTGGTTTTGGTTCAAGCCCACATCTAAATTAAATGAAAATTCTTATGGTTAAACACTAATTTATAACCCTTTTAAGTGTTTCTTTGGAGGCTGTTTAACTTGTACTGTGACTCAAAAGCATTTCAGTCTCAAAAGCACCTAATTTCAAATACATGTTTATGAAGTATTCCCTTTCCTTTCCTTTCCTTTCCTTTCCTTTCCTTTCCTTTCCTTTCCTTTCCTTTCCTTTCCTTTCCTTTCCTTTCCTTTCCTTTCCTTTCCTTTCCTTTCCTTTCCTTTCCTTTCCTTTCCTTTCCTTTCCTTTCCTTTCCTTTCCTTTCCTTTCCTTTCCTTTCCTTTCCTTTCCTTTCCTTTCCTTCCTTCCCTTCCCTTCCCTTCCCTTCCCTTCCCTTCCCTTCCCTTCCCTTCCCTTCCCTTCCCTTCCCTTCCCTTCCCTTCCCTTCCCTTCCCTTCCCTTCCCTTCCCTTCCCTTCCCTTCCCCTTCCGCTTCCCCTTCCCCTTTCCCTTTTACAGGCCACTCAGCCAATCAAAAGGTTTAAGGTTCAAATGCAAAAAAGGCATGAGCAACATGTAGGGAATTTGCACTGTGGAAAGAAATCCAGAAGAAATAAATTGTGTAAAGGATGAATTTTAAGGTAGACTCAGATTCAGCAAAAATTCTGCATGTCACATCAAACTAAGGGCTGCTGCAAAAACATAGAATAAAAAAAAAATTGCAAACCAAAATGGCAACATGCTTGATCTGGATGTTTTATCTATTTTTGCTTTTTAAAATTAAACTGCATTTTATGCATTCCCTTATCTAAGAGGCAAAGCAGGTGGCGGGATGCCTTCCAAAGCATTAGAAGGTAAAGCTTTGTTAAAAAAGAAATAGTAAACTGTTTGTAAAGGCCTCAGGTTCTTGATCTTTTGGTGAAACAGAAAAATTTGCGCTATTCAGGAGCTGCATGATTTTCAGTGTGCAATTACCAGTGGAGTGGCAGTTCAGAAATTGCGTATGATGCTCCACTTCTGGTTCTTTTGCTGCTCTGGGTGACGGCAGCTGGAAAAGCTCTGTGTTGCTCAGGCATGATTAGGTGACAACCATGCATGGAGTTCTTAATTGAAATCGTGGTAAACCTCTGAGTTCCTTGCTTCAGCTTATTGAAGATAGCAACATTCATATGGCTTGAAAGAGATGATAATTTCATGGAAGGGTAAACTTGTGGATTCCTAACTACACAGAAACCACATCAGCCTGAAGAAGTCTCTGGAGCTGAAAACAGTTGGAAGCTTGGAGCATATTAGAAAGAAATACTGTTCTCATTGTTTGTTCAGGCACTTGACAAAATAATATTTTTGAGTACACAGTTGTTTGCAACACATCTCTACATTTCTTATCTCTTTCATATAGTAGTTGATATCCTAACAGAAGGGGATTTTGCCATTTTTAATAAAGTTTGTGATTTCACAAATGTTAAAACAAGGCAAAACAGTGATGTTTGTCTGCTGCCAGAACCTTAGAATACACTGTGATTGGGGAAGTGCTGGTAATTATTTCTGAGCAAAAGGATATTGCCTAAATGGTGTTCCAAAGTAATGCCAGTCAAACTGAAAACAATGCAGGTCTTTGGGTTTTACTTTTAAGCCTCAAAAATATTAATACTATTCACACACACAAATTGGAGCAATCACATTCTTGAGTGATAAGGTAATTACAAGACAGATTTAGGATGCAAATAGCTGCTCCCCTCATATAAGTGAAAATATCAAATGATACCGTCTAAGAGTGTTGAAAAGCTGTTGAAAGCTTTAGAAATTAAGATAGTAAAAGGGAGGAATTTATGCCTGTCAGAAAACCCAAAGCAAGGTTTATCTCAAAATGGCAAAAATATCCTGGCAAATAGAGATAATAACAGCAAATTATCAGGAGGCAGAACAGCAACTGTTTCATAAACTCAGTGCTCTGGTTTTGTGTGCAGTGCATGTCTGCTGCCTCTGTGAATTCAAGCAGTTTATTTCAAAAAAATCAAGAACAAAAGATTAATTCTTGTCTCTATCTGGCACATCAGTCAGCTAAATACATTTCAGATTTAGAAAGACCTTTCACATTAAAAGTGACTTTAAAAACTACAGGAAAATGTTTTTGGTCTTCCTGGGGACTGTAAAGCATTCAATTCTGAAAGTGAGATACTAACAGAATATATAATTTTCTATATATATATATAGCCATTTAGTCAACTTCCAACTTTCATGTTGAAATCTGCATGAAACCATAATGAAAAATTTATTTTACTTATTTTGCAGACTCCAAAATTAAATTATAAATAGACATCAAGGCATTATGTTCAAAAGAGTAACTAATTACTATTTAAAATCTGATCTCAGTATGATGTACTCAAATACAGTTTTAGCATAGGAGCAGCTGTAGAGTGACATATCATAGGTTCAAATGAAAGAAGTTGTCCTCTGACACTGCCTTTGATTGTAGCGGCTTTTGGAGTTTATGTTTGTTACTTTAATGTCAAATGGATGAAAAATTCTAATGCATACTAAACATTCATAAATATACATGGGTTCTGGCTTTTCCACTTTGTTAGAGGCTGCAGGATCCAGTGAACCTGAGGATCCAGGGGCTTTGTGTCCTTGGCAGCTGACTCTGGGCATTCCTGCAGCTCTGCCTCCCCAGCTATGGCCAGCAGTGACCTGAGCAGGTTGTGGGAGTTTCCACTTGTCAGTAATCCTCTCATTCTCACCGGGCCTTTGGGGTTACAGCATTTAACCTTTAATCAGGTCCCGAATTAAAGTAAAAAGTAATTCTCACTCCTTCTAAGCTGTTTTTGACTAACTTAAGGCTCTAGAACAAGAAAAGTGGCTCTGTATGTAATGGGCTGTGACCATGCTGGGGAGATCAATCAATGTCCTAGGAAAGCTCAACTCCTTGGATGCAATGTCTCTCTTAGGTGTAAATCCCCTGTGGACTCCAGGCAGTGGAGTAGGTCTCAGGGTGCCAAGGAACGCCCAGGTTTCAGCTCTGCCTGTCATCTAGACATGTGGGGTCAGCAAAGTGCAACCTGCAAAACTACGCCTCTGATTATGAAATGCTTGTTTCTGCAAAAGCCAACAGTTTCCAGTTACTGCTTCCAGTCCACTTTTATTATTTTATTTATTATAATTATCATATTACAATGGAAGCAAAATCTCGATTAATTTTTCATTGCATTACTTTTACGCTTCTTGCTTTTCAATTCACCTTGCAAATGAATTGTAAAGAACATAAGAAATAGAAAGTCTGTCATTTTTCTTTGCCTCCCAATGCACACAATTTTCAGAGCTGCTGTAATCTGATAGCATTATAATATGTTTGGTTTGGTTTTGGTTTTTTTTTTTTGCAGAAAGGGAAAAGGAAAGGAAAAAAAACTGTGGAAAAAGGAATTTGTATTAGGGTAAGCCTCATTATTTGCTGTTCTTAGCTGATCCTACTGCTCCTGGTCACAGTGCTCCTTAGGGCAGCTTGAATCTTCCACAGCTGCTCCTGGCAACACTCAGCCACGTACATCAGCTTCTTCTTACCAGCAATGAAAGTGAGCAGTGAAAGATTTAAAAATAATTGGAATAAGTTGGAAAGTGTAGGCAAATGGAGGGATAAAAATCAGATAATGGAAATGAAAGAAAAGTTTAATCGTTATCACACACACATTTACTTTACTGCTATGAATACAGCTTTCCTGATTGCAGACATTCATGTTCTCAAAGAATGGACCTAGCAAACAGTAACCAAACAGGATAAAAATCATTATCAATCAGACTCCCAACCTGATCACATCATGACATGACATAATAGTCTTTCAGAAGAGGAATATAATATGTATAGCCTTTTTTCCAAGCAAATAATTTGAGAAGCGGCATTACATTTTCCAACCTCTCTTTATGGGGATAGTTAATGTCTTTGATGTTACTCTTTCCGTTACATCTCCTTTCAAGCTTCAGAAATATTTAATGCATAAATACCACAGAACCTGTTCAGGAAATGGTTTTTATTAAATAGATGTTGTTTTACTAAGTTCATAGTCATTTTAGGTTCCCTTTCTGTAGGTATCCTTATACCAAATCTTAATGGCAAAACGATTTTTGAGTCACTTGAACATCAGTTCAAACTGTCTGTAGAAAGGACTTCAAATGAAAAGGTAGGCTGTGCAAGAAAGTTGAGTGAGAATTAGGCTGGTGACATCAAGAAGTTTGGTCCATCAGCAGGACTTGCAAGGTGTGGGTGTGGTTCTTGTTGCTGTCAAGACTCAGCCTCCACCAGGTCGGTGTTCATTCTTCACAAAGTCCCTGAAAGTCTAAATCATGCTGGGCAAAGAGGAGATAAATTTTCCACTTCAAATACAAGTCTGCACATAGACAGGCACTCAAAGGCATATTGTGCATCAGGGAAAGTGTCTCCAAACTGTGCAAATCCACAGTGAAGGTGGAAATACCAATTTAGCCACATTACTGTAAAAATGGTGGTCAGGCTTAGCAGGATCAAGACCTATCACAGTGGGAAAACTCACTGTAGAGCTACAGGTATGAGAAAATACCCTCTTCCTATTGTTTCCAATCCCCTGTGGCAGCCAGTCCATACAGAGATGACTCCAGCACAGGCACACCCAGATGTGCTACTCACTTTTTTCTCTAGCCAAAACAGCAGTTCATTTACCTTCCACTCCACTCCTATAATTTGAAACCAATTTATAGCCATTCCAAGCTATTATAGCAAATTTTCCAGCTGGCAACTTTAATATTAAACAGAAAAAGCTATTTTATTTACTGCACTCACTTTTAGATTTGCCATAGGTACTTAAATCTCAATTGGACAGCTGTTTGTACACATGCCCAGTTTGAAGGAATAGAAGTGACAGGTGGCAGTAGCAGTAATTCCTGCTTCCATCAGCCTTCCTACAACTCTAAGTGGTTTAGATTAATGCCTGTGCTTGTCACTTTCTCTTCAAGATTCCTCATATATCAGAGCAATCCGATTGTGAGAATGAGTAAACAACCATTCCCTTCACCACACAGATAATTTCTAGACACCTCTAAATTCAGGAATAGGTAAAATAAGTAATTTTAACGACAATAACATTGGGTTCTTTGTGAGTTTTATGTACACTGCTTGTCCCACACTTGGTGTTTCATCTTCCTCAGGTGCAATTCCCAGAAGTAGGCTCTTCAAAGGAGATCTTATTCCATAATAAAAATTCTGAGAAGACACACATTTCCCCCTCCCACCTCCAGATCTCATATACTTATTACAGAGTATACCACTGGCAAAATTATTCTTTAACCTGCAATGGGTACTGTAATTGTAGCAGGGTATGGCCCTTGAATAACATGCTGCAATAATTCAGTCCATTATTTAAAAGTGTGTTATATGACATTCTCAGGAAGAGACAGGAAAACCTTCCAAAGGACAACCTTTTAGGGCTATTAATTTTAAACTAGTGCTTTTTAAAAAATAATGTCCTTTTCCTTGGCTCTGTACTTCGTATCCTCTGTTTCTCAGATGTATTTATCACAAGATTTTGACAGAAAGTTTGGAGAATCTAATCTAAAAATTCTTCAGTAGAAGAATCTCATAGCTTGAAGGCTTTCTGCCAGTCAGTAATCCCTACTATGTTCTGAAGACTCCCATGGTTTCCTCCAACATCTGCCTCCAGAAATAACAATCTCTTTAGCTAGAGAATTTTGAAAAGCAGTAAGTTGAACAGTGACACAGCCAACCACTTTCATTTTAACAATTTTTTTTTGCTTTGCAAGGAATATCCCAAATTACTACATTATTGAAAAAAAAATTGGATTCTGGACTGACACTGACACTGACACTACAAGCTCACTGGTTTCACTGGTGTCATTTGAACCTGGGATAAATTTTATATTATTCATCTTGGTTGACACCAATTCCTTTTTCTAGTATAGAGTGAGACTTTCTAACTCAAAGGAAATGCACTAGAAAAGGTAGCTATCTTTAGAAAATTCTGCCCATGAGATCCCCTAAGAAGAGCATCTTTATGAAAACAGTTTCATGAGCAACTCATGAAATTTTGTTCTCTTCTGAAATGTGTGTATTTAGGCAGAAAGACATGCCCATTGTGTCTTGAGCTTTCATGTTCAGGAGGTCTTTTCAATATTCTGGTCCTAAAGGCTTTGTGCATGAATGAATGTATAAGGTTGATGTTTAATCCACTGGCTGAATTGCCTAAATTTTGGTGCAAAACATCGTGCACAAACTTCGTGATGAATAACAGAATAAAATCAATTGGATTATACCTGCTCATCAGCTGTACTTTGTACTATGTTCACTTTTATTGAGTTTATACTACTTGAAACTACTGTCACCAAGGGCAAAGGTGGGAGAAGAGGGTCCTCAAAGAATGACAGCAAGTGGCAGCTGAAATGGAGGGATCAGGGCAATTAGTGCTGCTCAGACTGCCTACACAGCCATTCTGCTGTGGCACAGCCAATAAGGGCAGTCTTTTTCAGACCCCATCATCTTGCAGAAGCTTATTAGAATTAATGATAAATCAGGTATCCACTTGTACCTTAAAATCAAGCTTTCTTCTTGGTTGCTTGAACTGATTTTCTTCCACCTCTGGATGTCAAGCTGAAATTCCTATATTTCCATGGAGATAATTAAAATATACATTCATTTGGACTTAGTACTTGTTTTAACAAGAAACCCTCCACCTTCACAAAGTTGGAGCAAAATAATATCTTACACTCACATTAATCACAATGTGCTTAAAATAATATTATAAAGATATTACATATTATATACAGATATTAAAACTAATGGCACACAAAAATCTCACTGTATTTTGAAACAAAAGAGGCATTCAGAATATTGTGTTGCAACTTCTGTTTATTTTATGTTGCTTCAGCAGAAATGCTTTCATGTGGTGCCAGGGAAGGTTTATACTGGATATTAAGAAAGGTTTCTTCACTGAAAGGGTTGTAAGGCATTGGAACAGGCTGCCCAGGGAAGTGGTGGAGTCACCATCTCTGTAGGTATTTAAAATTGTCTAGATGTGGCACTGAGGACATGGTTTGGTGGTGGACTTGGCTGTGGTGGGTTAATGGTTGGACTCAATGATCTTAGAGGTCTTTTCCAACCTAAACTGTTCTATGATTCAATACTTCCTGATTATTTTCCTGATTTTGGTCATGTGGATTATTCTGTAAGTATTAGGTTTGCATTAAAAAGTCATAAACAGTATGGAAAAAAGTATTTTGACATTTATATTTGAATGCAGCTTATCTAAATCAGGAATAAGGTCAAAAAATTCTATTTTGTCATTTAAAAAATTTAAAATTATACTTTCTGACTTTAAAAATGTCATTGAAATGTATGAAAAAGAGTAAAAACAGTTTATGTAAAAAGGAGATTTTAAAGGAAAACTGTTCTAGGAATTTCTTCAATCTCTCGTTCCACCTACAAAGCACATTTTTAAATTGTTTTGAGTTAGTGGAGAAGACCAATACATGAATATACATGTATACATACATATACATAACATGTATGTGTGTGTATATATATATATATATATATATATGCACATATGTGTCAGCCAGCATAAGAGATTAAACACAACTCTCCTCTGGGAGTGGGATAAATTAAAACAAACTTTTTGACAGATAAAAGTGATTACCTGAAAAATAGAAATAAAATACTGTTTTTCACTAATAACTAAAGGATTTCATCACAGGTTGCCTGGAAGGTCCCTAAATTAGGTTTTGGTGCCTCAGTCCTACCCACTGACTCAGAAGTGATCAATCTTCTACGATCCTAAAATCAATAGTTACTCCTACAAATGGCACAGAAGATCCCATGACAGCTTAGGCTGGGCTGCAGGCACACTCGTTGTGCACGAAAAACTGAGCAGGACAAAGAAAGAGAAAGGAGTGGAAAGATCAGGAGTGGTTTGTGTGCTCTGCATCTTGCTTTAGTGACTAATACCTTACGGTCAAATACTGTTATTCTAATTTTCCAGCAAACATGTCATAATATTGTCAGTTAAACAAAGCATTGCTAAGGTAATGTTGGTTTATGAGATATTTCAATTTTCATAAATTGAAAACACAGTACTGGTCCATGAGGTGATGATGCATGCTGCAGCATGGTGAACCTCAGCTTCTCAGGAAATACATGAATATATATTTGAATATATTAATATGCGCACTCAGTGAGTGCATTATACAAATAAATTGATGCTTGATTATTCTGCAGCGGAACAGTAAAAGCTTATCAAGTGGGACATTATTAACCACATAAAGGACATTTGTTGGGGTGTTTTCCTGTGCTCAGTCTAGTTAGTAGATCTGGTAGCTATCCTCATTTGCTCCTCATTGTGTTTTTTTTTTCTAGCGGCAAATTCCATCTGCTTTGTGGCACCACAGTTGCCATGTGCTCCTGGCCCAGCATTTCACGCCAGTGCATCCTTTGAGATAACAGCAGGACACCCACAAGGAGCCCCTGGACTCAGGATACCCCGTGCCCCCAGCAGCCTTTTGCTGAGCCTGTGCAAAGGCAGGGACACAGCTGGGTCACCTTCAGCACAGCAGAGCGATGCAGACTGGCTGTGTGCTAATGAATAATGTCCACAGCCGCTCTAGCTGGAATACTAAGCTGCACTTTCAATCGCCTGGCTCACTTTCTCAATCACCTCTCCCAGCTCAAGATATTTACTTGAGATTCTTGCTGTTACATCCAACATTTCTGAAGCCAGTTCTTGCACAAACTGGATTTATGTCCTTCCTCATGAAGCCGATTCCTCAGATTTCTCTTTCAATAGCCTGTTTCTGACCAATCGCCCTGCCTTTATTATCATATTCCAGAAGTATTCCACTAAAAAGCCCAAACTTTAAGCATTTATGCAGGAACCATGCCTAGAATGTTTTCAAACTACCCCTCTCTCTCTGCACTGGTGACCTCATATCTTTTGTTTTCCTTTTTTTTAATTGTTATGACTCAAAAAGCTCTTTCTATTCAATGTAACTTTAAAAAATGTAAGCTAATTGCAGGCTCTAACTTGTGTTACCTTTTGGTGGTTCTCAACTTACGCTGACGACCTCTGACGCTGAAGGTGATTTAAGTTAATTTATGGTTACTTTGCTACGAAGCAGCCTGGAGTGCTCACACATATTTAATGTTTTCAGCTCTGGAGGAAATGGCTTCCAGGTGACAGTAGCCATTTGAACCACTTTTGGTAGAGGTGTGTGAACATGATTGTTAACCCCAGCTGGTGTTTAATAGCTTGGTAAATCAGAGGGGCAACTTTAGGCTGGCACCCGACAAAAATAGATGGGAAGCAGTATTTTGTCTAAATATTGTGCCCACTCTCTAAGAGTCTAAAAATTTAAGTAAAGTAAATTAGAACTCAAACTACCTGGTGACATTAGTAAATATAGATTATTTGCATTTCTGACACAGAATTATTTGCCTTCTTCTATTACCATATAGTGAATGCTGGAGGAGGCTCCAACAATAAAGAAGAGAGACATATTCTGCTCATTCAATTAAAAATTAACAAAAGAGATTGGTTTTATCAATGTCAAAACAAACACACTAACTCCTCAAGGAAAAAGCCTACATTTATCATTGATGAAAAAAGAGACACAAGGAAAATATATATATTAATTAGAGCCAAGATCTTTAAGAGTGGCTAGCTAGTCTAATTACAATTTAAAAAGTGGTGTTAAATAATTTCTATTTTTATTTATAAAACTCTCTGAGAAGCTGAATTATTTATATGCTATACTACTGCAGAATGTTATCCAGCCATTTTGCTCAGATGGAAATAAAACCCATGCTACACTCTCACATCTCAAATGTGAGCACTGTGACAGCTGTCTAAGATTCCTAGCAGATTTTTAGGCATGTTCACATAATAAAGAACATCTCCAGCAACTACAGCTAGAAAAACATCTGCTTCTATAAGAAAATATTTTCCCAAACAAAAGACCTCTTAACTGTGTTTCTTTCTAGTGCTTCTTCAGCCAAGAAGTCTTCTGTGTGTGTGTTGTTCCAGTTGCACTCTTCCTCCCCAGGTTGTGAATCACTGTAAACAGCTGATTTTCAAGACTTAATAGGCATCACAACAAAAAAAATTAAATCTTTCATTTGCACAGTTGCAGAAGGGGACTTCCCACGTTTTTCTGATAAATACAGGGTACCTTGGCATTGTGATGTCTTCACTTATCAATTGTTACAGCATCATTTTGTATATTTAGGTATCTTCATACATGCCAAAAATGTTATTTTTTTTTTTTCTTTTTTCTTTCTGCCCAGGGTGGTTGGGGGTAGTTTCTTTCAATTCAGCAGTTAAACAATTGTTTAATCAATCTCCAGCAGAAGTTCCCCTGCACAGTCCTTCCTCTCCCTTCCAGGTGTGGGCAGTTCCCAGCTCAGGAAGAAAATGGATATTGCCTGGGCTATTTCAGAGACTTTTTACATCACATCTTGACATGGCCTTCTGCAAAGAAAATTGTTCTGCATAGTTTATTTTATTATTATCTGGGACAACTAGTGTATTCTGCACTAGAAATATCAGTCTGTAGTTCAGAAAATGTTACAATCAACAAGGTTTTTGCAGGTATTTCTCCACATTTCCAGCACGTCTGAGTTATTTTATGCACATATGAACAGATCTTGAGCTCTGCCACTGAGTGTTTACTTTCACAATGTCACCGTGTTGGTAAAGGTAAATTCTAAAGAGGTTTGAAGACCCTGGATGTAATAGACAAAAATCACCTAGTGCGCAGATGTTCAGAAAGACTTGGTATTGGTTGAATCGAATTGGTTGAATCAACATCCTTTGTGGCTATGAAAATGCCAAAACAAATTTGTCAAGGTTCTGTGCAAGAGCACTACAGGACAGTGCCACAGGTGCACACCCAGTTTCAACCTGAGCAAAAGTCAAGACCAGGCTCTTATGTGAAGCAGCTCAGAGAGGGCAGAGAAGAGCCTGAGCTGAGCACTGAACTGCTGAGACTGGCGCTTGAAAGGAGGACCAGAGACTTATTTTCAGCAAGCACCTGGAAAATGCATTTAACTATGGTGGAAAGTAATGACAGACATGGACATGGAAGCTGTGCTCCTAATGAGGTCCCTTGGGGCAGCTGTGCCAACAGAAGTGGCTGTCAGCCTTCAAAGAGGGTTGAATTTCCAAAGGATACTGAGGGAAGCAATCACCAGACCAAGAGGATGGCAGGAGAGTAACAGCACTGAAGGCAGTGGGGAAACCACTCTTTCAAGATGAGCAGTGCCCCTCATCCAGCCTTTCTGTGGATGGAAGATGAGAAACTTGTTCAGCTCATTCATAAAGTCCCGGACAACTTCCCCTATAGCAGCCTCAACTATAGATCTCCTGAGCCGCTGAGTTCCAGCTGTCCTGGGAGCCCTAGTCAATCGTGTCTACTCTGCTACCCAGGGAAACTATTGTGTTAAGAAATTTTGATGATCTGCTTGACAACATAGATACACTCCTGACATTCCCTCACTCCCCTCTATTGTTAAATTCTGCTCTAGGTGAAATGAAATAAATGGAAATCAAGCAGAAAAGAGACAAAGAATGACTCCTGGGACCCTGGCTCTTTCCTACCTTCCTCCTCTGCTACTCACTCATTCAGAGGCAGACTGAATACTGAGCTTTTTCATGTCCATAGTTTAGTAACCTGGCATTGTAAATGCCTCTCATTCTTCAAGACTCAACCAGCAGACAATGTACCGAGGAATGAAAGGACCTCCTTAGTTCAGCCATGTGTGCAGAGGGATCAAGGTCTTGAATGTGGACAGAACTTGACATTTGTTCAGGTCAAAAATATAAATAACATTTGGAACCTGCATCTCAAGGAGGTGATAAATGCTTGTAAGATCAGAGCTGCAGCTGTTGACTGTAGGAGAATACTACACAATGAGATGAATACTCACCTCAAAGAGAATAGAATATGAAGTAAGCTTGCAAAGAACAAGAAGTGTTCTTTGGAATTCAGAAAGTAGGAGCATAAAGTAAAAAACATTGAAAACGGGGTTAAATCAGGTCTTTCAGTGGAGATTGAAATAAAATGAGGGGGTTTTGATGATGCAAAAGAAAGAAGAAATTTATGGGTTGCTCAGCAGTTTTTATGTTACAGATAGAATCATAGAACACTTTGGGTTGGAAAGAACCTTACAGATCACCCACTTCCAATGTCCCTGCCATGGACAGGGACACCTTCCCTTAGACCAGGCTGCTCAAAACCCCATCCAACCTAGCCTTGAACACTTACAGGGATGGGGCATCCACAATTTCTCTAGGCAACCTGAACCAAGACTTCACCACACTAACAGTAAAGAATTTCTTCCCAACATCTAATCTAAATCTGGTCTTTTTCAGTTTAAAACCATCCCTGCTTCCTATCACTGCACACCATTGTAAAAATGTCTAGATGTCTGGTTCACAACTGCAGGAATAAGCGTATTTAATTTCAGAAACTGGTCTGTGTTTGAGGAGTGGCTTTTGTTTCAATGTCAGTGGCTTTTGTTTTGACCTCATTTGGATCCATAACCTTTCAATGCTACCATGAAGCAGATTTAAGGGACAACTCACTGACCCACATTCCTGAGGAGGAATCTGCTCCAGGCTGGGGAAGATGGTGCTGTTTCTTGGAGACATGTCCCTCCCGCTCCAGGACAGAAGGCTCAAAGACCAAAGGGTGGTAGGATGAGGCACCAATGGATCAGCAATACAGAGTACTGCTGTAGATCTCACTTCTCAGGAGAGTAAGGAAACCAAATTGCTGTAGGTAAGGATAACTGAACATCGGGTAGAATTGTAAGACTAAGAAGATTTTAAGCACAGAAACCCTGTTTTGGGTTCTGAAGTGGCCCTTCCTGTCCTTTCACAGCTTTGAGAATTAATGTACCTGAAAACTGGTTTAATTTTTGTAGTTTTACCTGCTGAGCTAGTATAGATATAGATGTGATATTTATTAGCTTTACCTAGCTCATATAAGCTGGGATTTGCTTCAGAATTATAGCAGATGCAAACATGACCTTGCACTTGAATGTATCATGTGGCTTTTTTACACAATAGCCACACTCATACCAGCAGGATGTTGTTGTTTGGATTAATCCTGTCTTAGCAGAGTGATGAGGCACATGTCATGTGGGAGAGCTGTCCTGGCCAGCAGCCACACTACTCTCTTTTCCTAGCTCAAGTTTTCAGCAGCTCACTGAGTCCACAAAGCTGTTGAAAGAGCCTGCTGAAATGAGAGATTCAATTAAAGCTGTGAGATATAGAACTAAAAGGGTTGGTTTCCGTGAGTGCTTGATTGCTTTGCTTTGACAGAAAAGGTTTGTGTTTCCTGAGGACAGATGCAGAACAGCTTTTACCATCAGTGAAATCCTGTATGAGCTGAACCCTTGCCACAAGCCTATAAATGGGATGGATGGATGGAGGGAGGGAGGGAGGGACAGAAGGAAGGAAGGGAGGGAGGGAGGGAGGGAGGGAGGAAGGAAGGAAGGAAGGAAGGAAGGAAGGAAGGAAGGAAGGAAGGAAGGAAGGAAGGAAGGAAGGAAGGAAGGAAGGAAGGAAGGAAGGAAGGAAGGAAGGAAAGAAGGAAGGAAGGAAGGAAGGAAGGAAGGAAGGAAGGAAGGAAGGAAGGAAGGAAGGAAGGAAGGAAGGAAGGAAGGAAGGAAGGAAGGAAGGAAGGAAGGAAGGAAGGAAGGAAGGAAGGAAGGAAGGAAGGAAGGAAGGAAGGAAGGAAGGAAGGAAGGAAGGAAGGAAGGAAGGAAGGAAGGAAGGAAGGAAGGAAGGAAGGAAGGAAGGAAGGAAGGAAGGAAGGAAGGAAGGAAGGAAGGAAGGAAGGAAGGAAGGAAGGAAGGAAGGAAGGAAGGAAGGAAGGAAGGAAGGATGTGTCTGGTAAACCCAGCCAGGAGCAGCAAAGCTTGAAAGGCAAAGGTTAAATTGGAAGTACAGGTGCTGAGGGCCTGGGGAGAAGTGTGGTGACTGTGTGCATCACCACCAAGCTCTTCCATGGCTCCCCTGGGGTGGTTGCAGTGTAGCACCAAAGCAGACAAGGATGGGGAAAGAGCGGCAGTTTTAGACCAGCTGAGGAAAATATGCTTTCTAGAGAAGAAATAAAGCCAATGGGGAAAAGCACTGACGTAATTCCCTCAAAGTGCATTTTATTTATGACATCACTTAACAAACAAGGTACCATTAATAGAATTAATTTAATTGACTCTTTTACTTAAGAAGAGTAATGGACATTAATTACAAAAGGTAAATGGTATGGATTTTATTTGGGTGCTTAAAGTAATTCTTAAGAGTTGAGCCCAGGTTTATATATGTTTACATTTATATGTAGAAATGGGAAGTCACCTTTGACACTGGAATATGTCATTCTGGGGCTTAAATGGCATTATTGTGCTCAGGTTACAAAACAAAGAATAACTCAGACTGATGTTAAAGGTAACTCAGACAAAGGGCTTTACACACTTCAGCAGGATCAGCAAATTCAATTGGATTAGCCAAAAAATTGAGTGAACAAATTATAAATGATCCCTTAATTATGCTGTATGTCAAGTTTCCTGACTGTTTACATAATACAGGAGAGGCATCAATCATCAGAGCGTGAGTCAGCTTCTCTCACTAATGGAACACCAGAGTCGGGCTGCCGAAGGATTCTGGGGGATAGTACGTTTTGTGCCTGTGATATAGTTTAAGATCTATATCAGGAAATATTGCAAAGGACAATTACGGATTTTAAAAGGAAAAAGGTGAAAGTGGAGGGATATAAAGATCATTAGATGTTGGCTATAATTGCTTATTTATGCAAAGCCAGAAATAGTTGGTGAACATAATCAAACTATGTTAGAATATTGCTAATATATTAATTTTCTGAAATAAAATAATTCTTTACAGTAATTTTGGCAAAAGAGAGCCAAATATAGGTGATGGAAAATTGTGCAGAAAAGGATGTAACTTATGATTTCTAAGAATTGGATCTATAGGATGCCTTTTATAACTCTTGAGTCTGTTTTTACCTGGCACCATGCCTTTATAGCATAGCTGTTGGAAGTGTTTTTACTGAGGCTACTTAAAAGGATGTGCTCCTCATGACATGTTCAGTGACATTTCCCCTTTGGCTAATTAAGAGCAAGCGTTAATTCTTTTGATTAGTACATAGCCAAGATACTCTGTGAAAGTGAGCTAATTTCAGTCCTACTTCACATCAAACATTATTCTTTATCTGAACTCTAGTTGAAGAACCCCAGGCCAAGTTCTCACTTACAACAAATAAAATAAAAATGAAAGAAAAACCCAGTGAAGAACCAATTAAATAGATTTTTAGGAACATTTTTGATCCAATATTATTAAAGGTATGGTCTTCAAAGGTGCTGAGCATCTACGTGCAGCTCCACTGACACCTTCAAAGCTGCAAGTGCTGGCTTTGCCATGGACTACTGGGGTTGGCAAGACTTAACATGGTCATTGGCCTGCTCTTTTTGGCAGGAAATAGAAAGTTTTTTCCTTTCTTATGGTTAAATTCTTGCTTTCAAGCAGTGATTCATTATTTCACTTACCTTTGAATGAATCTCTTGTGAGAATGTATTCCTATGGTCAAAGCCCTGTAGGTCTCATGCCTGTTGGAAGAGTTCTGCAGTAAGTGATCTCATACATTTAGGATGGGAGGGAAAAAAAAGAAAAACAACAAATGGTGTCCCATAGGCTAAGTGATCCCAGGCACATTGGAAACAGAGCTTCTGTATTGTGTGAGGGGCTCCAAAATTAAACCATCTTTACTCCTGGCTCCCTGCCTCTGCCCCTTCTCCATCTCACTAGCCCACTCCCACAACAAGCATGTTCTGCTTAATTTTTACATTACCTCCATCCGTGCTTTCACCTCTTATATTAACCTAGCCCCAGTGTAAATTTTCCACTCGTTATTCCTCGCTCTTTTTCTTCTCCTGACTTGTCTGAGCACATTTCTGTATTTCTTGTTGCTGAGGAAACTCTGCCATATTCCTCAGACAAAGGGAAAACACTTCCAGAGCTCTTTTCCTGATGTTTCTTTCTCCATCACGCAGGGTTTTTTTCTTTCTCTGTGATGTTGTTTCATGAAGAAACGTAATAATGAGATTAAGACATGAGGAAAAATGTGAAGGCTGGAGCAGCTGAGTGTGTCCATCTCAATTTTCCCAGTCAGGTCCTATGAAAAGGGTGTCATCAGTTCCTTTTCTATCTGCTGGGAAGGGAGGTAAACCAGCCTTGTTCACTTCACCCCAAGGTAGGAAAAGTGCTAAATACTGTGAAACAGCAGCATGGTCTCCCCTTGTCAAAGGCTGAACCCCTGCTATATGCTGCTTACAGATGTGTAACACTGCAGGTTTAGGCAAATAAACATATTTTCTCTGCCACAGCTTATCCATTTTGATCAATTTCATAGGATGTTAATTTGAGTAACTGAGTACAAGGATAATTAGCAATCATGTCACTGATAGTACATTTATTGAAATTAAGTCACATGTGAGTAATCTCTGGATGTTTTTTTTGTTTTTTTTTTAGCCAACACAGAGGAGAATAATTTAGCAGCTAATTTTAGACTTCTCTGAAAGACGAAAACAAATTCTAGAGGCTATTCCTGCTTTACCTGTTAAGAAGACTCTGGGCTTCTAAGAATGATATTTTAACATTATTCAGAAAACTCATTTTTTCATTTTGCTGCCCAGTAATAGAAGAAAAGGTTTTGATCCAATTTCATGGATCAAAAGAAATTATCTCCTAGTTTCTTTTTCTCCCACTCACCCTGTGGGTGGGATGTCTGCCCTCCACACCAGGGGTGAGGAGCCATTGCACAGCTTGTTGGAGGCATGGACACTTGGGTTTACAGCCATTTGGTTCACTGGATGTGGAAGTTGATTGAGTTGATTTATAGCCCTTAGCAAGGATTTTTTGGGTAATACAGCTTCTCACTAATGAAATTCCCGCACATGAACTTTTGTGGGACTCTCACAAGTAATTTTACTGCATGTTTTACTGCTCCTCTGGCAAAGGGGTACCATGCACACAGGCAGAGAGGTGCAGCAGCTGGATGCCAAAGCTGGTTGATGGATGGAGTCCAGGTAGGGTCCTTTCCAGCCAGCCTTCAGTTTCCTTGGGACTGCGTGGTGGTGATCTCCCTCTTCTCAAAAGAGACCTTTGCACCTGGCCTTGGTACTGACCATCTCCATCCAGGTGTACAACTTGCTCTGGGTTTGGTGTGCCCTGGGTTTGGTGTGCTCTGCAGGCCCATGGTATCTGCATGTCCCAGCAAGCACCAGCCCATGCTGGGGAAGTTCTGCATGGTTTGAAGGCTGCATATGAGGCAAGAAACCCTGGTTCCCCGTGCACTTCCCAAGCGAGGGTGCACACAACGGTCAGTGCCCACCTTGTGCTCTCCTGAAGGTTTCTCTTCTTTCTTGAAACCCTTCCCTATCAGACCCATCTGCTCTGCTGATGGCTTGGGATGGACAGGGCTCCAGGGCTCTAGCCCAGTTGTTGCTGCTGTCTGCATGCCCAGGGCATGAGACAAAACTGCTCTGTGTTTCGAGCAACTGGGACTAAAGACACACTTTTCCCTCCTGCCTGCCCTCTGAGTCTGATCTCTGCCCTGAAAGCCACCTCCTACCCCATGGGGATCCTTCCTGAGGCACCAAGAATAGGATGGGTCTGGGATGGGCTGCCATGAAGCTTTGCTGAGCCTTGAGGCAGAAACAAGACTGGCATCATCTCCACTTAGAGTAATCAATTCTTTTATGCATGTGCCAAGGATTACTCCAGGAATCAAACCAAACAACATTGGTAAATTAACATTAGCTAATTTGAAAGATCCTATAGCAAGTAAGTTAGAATTTAGTCCGTCCTATCCATTGATTCTTGTATAATGTGAAGATGTAATATTATAGTAAGATGAACAAATTAAAGCGATCCCGTTTTGAGTGATGTTTCCAAGCAGAAATTTTTTTGAAGATTTCTACTCATCCACTCACTGATGAAAACCCACGTGTGGCACTGGTGCTGGTACCAGGACAGCGGGGACATAAGCAGGCTGAGAAGAGTGTTCAGCATTGCTCTGATTTGGATGAAGGAGAGCACACCAGACTGCCTCTGGCTGGTGTTCCCTTGCTGGGCTCATTTTGCCTTGAGGAAACAAACACCAGCTTTGCAGATCTTGGAGAGCTCTAGAGTCTTTTCCTTGATTTTCCTCAGAGGGTAACAGAGCCACACTCTGTTGTGCATAACTCTATTAACTGCTTTAAGAGAAATCCACATCTTCAAAAGAAGTCCATAAAACTTGCAAACAGACGTGCATTATTTAGAGACAGCTGCTGCAGTAATGACCATGTGCAAAGAATAACAGAGCCACAAACCCTAAGCACCATATCCTCATAGAAGTCTCTGTGGATGTAACCCTAAGACCCTGTTAGCCTAATGGGACTAAGTACATTCAATGGTTCTATTGTTTTGCAGTTCTAAATTCTGTTTCCCCCCCTTACTTCCCTCTGATTGGATCAACCCTGGGAATTTTTTCACTGAGAGACAGACTGGCTCATATTTGGATAACAAATTTTTCTGAGTGCTTGAGAAAACTCTTACCACATGGACTAATTCCCAGACAATGGACAATGACAATTCTGGACAGATTTGGCCTAACAATGGAAAAACACATTATCAGTGATGGTTTGTACCAATTAATTCCATCTCCCTAGAATCAGGCCATATGTGATATTGATTCATTCAGTCACAGGGTTTTCCACTGCAGATACAATGATAATGAAGAGGCAGCAAGCTGAGTGGCTCTCAGCAGCACACCAGAGCAAAATACACAGCAGACACACACCACCAAGAGGCAGAAGACTGAAAAAAAAGCACTAGGCAAATCTCTAGAGGTACCCCTTGCATGATCCCAACGAAAGCTCCAAAGGGGACTCTTTCTGTGCTGTTTTAGAAAAGCAAAAATCTGTTCAGCTTTCCATGCCCAAGGCACTGCTATTTGGGTAATTGCTCACTGAAAACCAGTGACTATTTCTGTTGCTATTTCTGAGGGAAATTGGAGACCAAGCCATCACTCAAGTGAGCAGGAGAAGGGCTGATCCCTGTAGGGGTCTTGAGAGAGATTACTTCTTGCATGACCACATACAAGTTGAAGTACAGTGCCAATGGCCCCAGGCACAGGTGTTTATCACCTGCCAGACACAAGGCATCACTTCTCACCATGAAACCACAGAAGTTACACGTTCCTTGATAAGTGAGCGCTGAGAAAAGCTCAGTGACCTTCAGAGGTTTGGATTCACTCCAGTCTGCACTGCAAAGGTGAGAGAGGATGTTGAATGGACACTCCTTCATGGGCTATTCTGCCAAACCAAACTGAGTTGAGTCCAGAAGATCCAGATTACAGCAAATGCTTCCCTTAAACCCAAGTTTCTCATCCCATTCCAGGGCAAAATTTGGGATGCATAATTTTGAGCAACATCAGAATGAACCACTTCAGCATTTGCCGAATCAGAGTACCCAGTTTTGACACAATTAATTGATCTTGTTGCTAAGTTCATTTGATAATTTTCATCTGACAGTTGATGGTTTCCTTATTGATCTTTGTGAGCAAAAGGACGGAATCAATTCAGGGTGCTGTGACCTCCAAACACGCTCAAAGGAACAAACCATTTTCTATAAACCCTGTTCTATGAGAGGAAATAAAAGGGAAAAGAATTCAGGACTCCCCAAATGCTGCAAACGCAAGACAATTCATGGCAGTTCACAGAACACTGGGACTTGGTTCAAATCTGTGGGGAAAAAAAATAAAAAAAAAAAAAAGAGGGAGAGAAATTTTTCCTAGGAAAACACTGGGAATTTCCTAATAATTATTTTTCTTTAAAAGCCTTTTTAATCAAAGTTTGCTGGTCAACTCTAATTCTGAATTTAAAAAAAAGTATAGCAAGAAATTTAGTTTTTAAAATCTTCATAATAAGGTAGGAAAACTTTTTCAACAACAGAAACATAAGTAATGTGTGCCTATTTTCAAATTATTAATTTTATATTTAAATAAGAGCAGCAACTCTGTTGCTTCCTTTGATGAAACATCATCTTGCCCCTTAGGACAAGATGAATGGACAGAAATTAATGGGAGCTGCTAATGCATCACTTACTTTCCATCAGGGAAACAAGAAGGATTTAACCTTGCAGGACTCTGTGGATCTGGGCAAAGTTTTTCAGTGAAAATCCTCAAAAATCCCTTGCTTTTCTTGACTTGCAGGAAACGTGAGGAACTGTTGTGAGATCCACTTTCTTCCCATAAAGCATAACACAAGAGGGACTGCACAACACTGAGCTTGAACAGCATTCAGAGGAAAAAAAAAAACAACTCCAAAGCTACCAGGCCATAAGTACACTGCTCTCTGTTACATGATAAAAGGGTTGTTTCAAAATAATTCCAAGGTTTTCACTAATCCACTTGAAAGACACCCACGGGCACCAAGGGGTTCAGACCATTCCCATTATCCTAGTGAGGGTAGAAGGTGGTTGGACAAATACAGCATTCATTCACAGAAATGTCCATTTAGGCAGAAGCTTAGCTTGCATGGCCTCTAAGAGATGAACTGAGCACACAGTACCTTTCCCTTTGAGCCCAAATCTGAGCCCCAGGGATCATTTGAGCTTGTTACATTTGCGGTGGATCCCTCTCCAGCACCTCCTCAAAGGAAATCATCCTTTGGGTCTTGTTTTAGTCTGCCACAGGCCATGAGGCAGTCACAGTGTTGGCCATGGCAAACAGCCTCACGTGAATTGTGTGGGATAAAACCTTGGGCAGTGCTGCCTCACGCACAGCTGAGCAGGCGGCTCCCATTCATCTTCCTTTTTTTCCTTGGTTTTGAAGGCAAACAATTCACCTCAGCTTTGAATCTTGAGTGTAAATTTGACTTTCCTTAGCCTTTAAAGTATTTTAATCTAGTCCTTTCCAAGTGCCAGATATAGCCAGAATTACACTAATGGGTTACAATTCATTAAGCTTTATGACTTGGTGACTGACACTGTTTATGTCACAGAGATTTTCATTTATGTATGTTCTGTTTGTCTTGATTCCCAAACCTCAAATTTACTAGCTAAGACTGGCTGCCAAAGTTGATATAGGAGCAGTATTTAAAATACATTCGTCAGCCAAAATAAATTTGTGATACAAAGTGTTTCTCTGGGGATTTCATAGAGAAAGGTTATCAAAAAGCTTTTTTTTCAGGAGTTGTGCAATTACCCAGCTCATGTATATGTACATAAATGTATAGTGTACCAAACAAGTCCTGAGGACTAATCTATCATACAGAAATAAAGTTGAATTCAACCAAATGTATCATTTTCTGAAACTACAGGTTGTTCCAGTGCCCAGAAAAAATAAGTTAAAATAAAACAGAGACTCACACTTCACTAAAGGTTATTTGGTTTCATGTATCTAGCTTTAGGTGTCTGCAGCTTTACTTTCAAGGGTACTGCAATCCAGGACTTTCCAAGGACTTATAGACGTGAAACTATGCTACCAACTGACATCTACAACTATCCCATCTCACCAGGCATAAAGTAATTTGCCTGAGGTCATGCAGGGTTTGGCAAATAAACCCCAGAATTTACCTGGTTCACATTCTCTCAGTCTCTGTGTATTTTTATCACCTTTTCCAGGAGTGCAGCACAGAGCAGTGCTCTGGAAGAAGGAGATTAAATACCCTTGAGCAATAGGCATGTGCAGAAAAAATTGCCACAGGCCTTGAAAATCAGTTGAGAAGGCATTTTATGGGATGAGTCAAAATAACAAGGATATAGACACTGTCTGGAAATCTGAAAGTGGAGAGGAAAAAAAATTTTTATGTGTGACCACATTTAGAAACCTTGACCAGTGATAATTCTTCTGAGAGTCAAAACTAAATCATCCGGAAAAAGGGATTTCAGTGGACATGATGAAATACATCTGAGATGCCATCAGTCCTTGAATATTTGAGCTTATGTAAAATTTTTATAATATTCAAGCATGATTTGGCGTAAAGATCCATGTTTATCTATATAGCAACATTTTGGTTTATAAATGTCAAGGAAAGCCATACACTCCAAGATGAAGAACTGGTTTTACTTTTCAAAAATTTAACAAGTTGGTGCATTTTCTTTTTCTAGTTAGCCCTTCAGAGGGCTGGTCTCACACAATTTTTTTGGGTCTCCTTTCCTTTTCACTGCAAATGTTAGAGCTCCACCTGCCCCTAATGCACACATCCTTTCTGTTCCCTGCTCTCTGTCACCACTCAGATCCATAAAGTCCAGGTGTGCCATTCACCCCTGCCCAAGGACACTGCCAGGTCTCCTTCCAGCGAGGTCTCATGTCAGCCACATCACCCTTCCCCAAATTGTGCAGCCAAGGCTCCAGCTGGGCACAGGGTTCTCACTCTGCAGCACTTTGGACCAGACAGTGACTAGGTCCTTTGAGCCTTAAAGTCTATGGGCAAATACAGTGATACCTACAGGGAGAAGACAATTGAAGACAGGAATTTCATGTGCCTTTGAGTACCCAAAGGTGCTGCTGTGGTGCCAGGATAAGCCAGGCTGATGCAGGCTCAAGTCTGAGCAGAATGACCAGGAGGCTGTATAGTCCTTTTGGTACTCATGAATGAAGACAGGCACTCAGGGTACTGAGATGGAGACTCAGTCATAGCAGAAAGAAAAACAGCCTCATTTCCTGGGAAAAGTATGTTAAAGGGAGTCACACAGGCTAGGGAGAATTTTTCTTCCTGTTCTGAAGAGAAATTATACAGCTACAGTGTTCACAGGTGTTGGGCACAAGGGAATTAATTAAAGGCAAAATAACAACTGTGTATTGATCTTTAACAACCTGTAAAACTCCTCCTTTTTCTTGGTTTGTGTAGCACTGAGTTCTGCCTCCAGCTGTAAAGCTCTTCAGCTTTGAGTGTGTTCACCAAGTGTTGATAATTCTTCCTTCATGGCGACACTTGGACAAAATCACCTAACTGCATTCAGCGTTTACTTACAGAGACCTTAACCTCAGGTAGGGGATGGGTTATTCAAAACACAGGAGGCAGATTTATAAAGGTGCCAAGGGCCCAAGGTGGCTGAGTATTGGCAAGCAGGAAAACACCACACTTTGTTTTTTCAGAGAATTCCTTGCTGCAGGCACCGGTGGGAGCACTGACACACAATAGACCTGGGGTGCTCCTCTGCATTGACACTGCCAGCCAATTTCACATCTGTCCTCTCTGTGGGAGCAAAACAGTAAAATTTGCTCATATGTGAGGGCATAGACTGGCAAAAATGGAAAGCAGGAGAATAAATCTGAGGTGGTCTGGGCATTTTCTACTTCACAGGCAGCTTTGTTTTAAATAAGTTGGCTGTGTCCATGTCAAGGACACACCAGACTAGTTGGGCTGGGTGGGTGACTGAAGTCCCCTCAGCCTCCCCTCTAAATCTGTTTGAATGGTAGGTTCACTAGCAAACAAGCTAGGGACTGGGGGGAGAAAAGAGACCAAAAGAAAGGAAGAAATAAAAAAGAGCGGGGAAGTAAAATTTAAGACTGCGTGAAGCTTCTTACAGGCCTTGGCATTTGTTACACAATACTGGTTCTGAGAGCTGAGTGTAAGAAAGTTTAAAGTGTTTCAGGAGGAACAGACAGACTTGCAATTATCCCTGCAGCACTGATGAAATGTGTGGAGCTTTGCAGCATGCCTTTGAAGAAGCCCCAGCAGGTTAATCTGCCTCTGTTGGTTTTAGAGCATTTCCCTTTCCCTGTCTGACAGGGCTGATCCACAACCCTTAACAAATAACTAGAGAAAGAAAAGATTGTTATGTTTTTCAATCTGTGAGTAAATCTCCTTTTTTTATCTCCTTTATTCATAAATAAAATTGAGCTGCTTGCCCAGCAAAGATGATCATGTTTGTTATTCAATAGCTTATTGTTGAAAATTCCTGTTTCCTGCTGCTAGGAAAAACAAACTCTCATCATTTTCTATTCAATCTCTTCCAGCAAGTAAGGCTTTACCCTGGTAGAAGTTTGTTTGTAATCAGACCAGAGTCTTAGATGAGCTGTGGCACACAGATATCAGAGGGGTGTGGGCACCAGGGCCCCAAGGTGTCAGTGGCCATTGGTGACCTCAGAGGCAGTTCTGCTCCCACAGAAGCCAACAACATGAGCTAATGTCTTGTGAAATGGTAAGGGATTTGGGAATAATGGCATTATTTTGCCCAGGGAGCTGTACATGCCTGTGAGAACATAGCTTTTAGCAGTATGCAGGTTACACATGCAAGTCTTACACTAGCTTTGAACCAGTTTTGGAAATAATTAGAAGTTCACAAAGTTATTTGAAGCTACTTGTCTCCTCCTTTATACATTTTTAATTATATTTGGTAATTTCAGATGGAAGAGAGCTCTTATATAACATTTAGATGTGCACTTCTTGAATAATTAATTGCACCCTGAATGGGATGATTTGGTCAACTCAAACGTGATTTGCTATTTGTCTAATGTGGAATATTTCCATCTGTACAATAGTCGTTGCATGAGATAAATTAGAAAGATTGCATTTTAACATAAAGTCTAAAAATGCAGAATAAAGAAAATCTTGCTACATTCCTCACAGTGCCTGAGAGGTAAAAGCCCAGTATTCCCTAATGTACATCACATGTATTTTTTATTTCTGGCTCACCACTACTGTGAGTGGGCATAAATGGCCCTCTACTGCAGAGAGGTGCTCTGCATCCACAGTGACACAAACAGAACTTTGCTGAACATTTCTCAGCAAAAAGATAAGAAACTGCAGCCTTGTCACCTGTATAGGGATGGTTTACCTTTCTTGATCTCAACAGAGCCCACAGCCACTCAGGCAGTACTGAGGAAGACCTGAGATCTGTGGACTGCTCCTCTGTGTACATACTCCACCTAAAATGAAACATCTTCAACAGCAGCCTGGCCACCACTGCTGCTCCACAAGTCCAGTGGCTCCAGGGAGTATGGAGTGTTTCTGCTTAAAACCTAGAGATGGCAACTCCAGCTCCCTCTCAACACAGGTGAAAAGGGAACTTCAGAAAGGATTTGGCCAACCAAGGCATGAGGAGCACTTGAGAAAATTACACAGGACAGTATAAATCATTACCTGTCTGCTCCTCTGTATTGTACCATTATTTCCCAGCCCAGATATAATGAAATGTAAACATAGGATTTTAATGGTGGTGCCTGTGTAAAATTAGCTCCTTGGAGCTATTAACACTGAGGTTTGACAAAATCATGGGTTTCTGAAAGAGGTCTTAGAAATGTACATATATATTTTGGAACACGTACCTATAAATTCCCTTTAGGCATACACTCCAAAGAGATTGGTGCTGATTTTATTTTTTCATTTGTGGGTGGGGGAAGAATATATCACAGTTATCTGGAAATCTACAATAATAACTATATTTTCACTAATCAGAAGGACCTAATGGGGGAAGAAAAACATTTTAGAGGCCCAGGGATATTACAGAAAACAGTATTTGTATCTTACCAATTTAAACAGTTTGTATTTCCAAGTTACCACCCATAGGTCAGATCCTCAAGAGCTGACTAAAAGTAGTTCTATTGCTCTGCAATCCGTGGTGAGGCTGCTGTGCAGCAAATTGTCTGCTCCTGAAGATACAAACCTGCTTTGAAGATACAAACTGGCTCTTCAGTCCTAATGGGGCATCTCTGGAGAATGTATTAATTTTTTCTCACCATGGAAGCAATTCCATGTGAACCTTTAGGGAAATAGATGCCTTCACCAATCCCTCAAATGTTTTAAACCCTCCAGTCAGCCTCAGCAGCAAACACTTCTCCTCCATTCTTTCCACTGGGGAGAAACTCTGGCAGGATAAACCTCAATTTGACCCCCAAAATACTGACACAGCAAAGTATGCACTTTTAAGAGCAGGTTGCATTTGTGCTGGCAAGATGAGGGCACTTCCACATTGGAGGGTCAGGGAAGGCACAAAACAAGTGGGTTCTGGAGGAAATCTCTTCCCCAGCACCTTCAGTTGAAGCAGTACAATCCCTAGGGAGGGTGCAGTAACACCTTGTGCTGGATACTGGTAATGAACCCTGCAAAGGGGCAAAGGGTTAATGGAAAACTGACTCTCCTTCACATGCAAACGATTTAAAACCTGCAGATTACAGTAACTGCCCATTGATTTTTAGTGGAATGAGGGCAGCAGGAATGCAGTGTATGTCACATAACTCATGGCTGGTACTGGGGGGTTGATGTGCAGAACTGAAGAGCTCGGCACAGTGATGGGGTGGCTGGAGGTAAAACCAAGCAGGGAAGGGAGGCAACAGGAGAGAAGGTCTGAGCAGTGATGTAAGTGATGCAGACAGATTGGGCAACTTCCTACAGGGCCATGATCCGTGGATAACACGGCTGGCAGAAAGGTGCCACGAGCAGGGTGTGGGGGCACTGAGGAGCTCACGCTTTTCTCCAGCTCTCAGCACTGCTGGCATCACTCCTGCAGGGAAGAGAAATGGGGTTCTGAGTGGGGAGCTTGCTTTGCACAGCTGTGTGGGTGGGATGAACCTTGGGGTGCAGGGAATCACAGAGGTTTTGTGCTGCTGCTGACCGGAATTTTAAAAAGCAGTAGCATTTTGTATAAACATTACATTTAAATCTCTTTGACATTTTCCCCTTGGTGCTAATTATTCCCAGCAGCTTCTCAACATGCAGCAAACGCCTGGCACCGTGACAGTTATTAAAAACCTGTAAACAGGCTCTGGTGGAAAATGCCTGGAGTCACCTTGCCATGTTAAAAAGAAACTGTCAAATAAACAAAACCAAATTGAATTGAGCCCCACTTAGGCAGCTTCAGAAACTTCTCAGAGGAGAGGCTCAGGTAGGATCTTATCAGTAATTACATGATGGGAAGGTATAGATTAGATTGAACTGAAGTCTTCCAAGTGGAGCCCAATGACAGGAAAAGAGGCAGTGGGAACAAATTGAAATACAGGGAATTCCAATTGAACATAAGAAAATGGTTCTCTACTGTGAGGAGGTTGCCTAGAGTAGTGGTGGGTCTGCACCCTTTGCACTACTCAAAAGCCACCTGGACATGGTCCTGAGCAGTCAGCTGTAGGCGTCCCTGCTTGAGCAGGGGGACTGGACCAGGAGACCTCCAGAGGAGCCTGGGCTGTTCTACAATTCTGAGTTTTGTGTGCAAATGTGCTGTTCCTGGTGAGAAACAGCTCTGGGAGGCACTGCCTGAGGGATCTGCTCACCCTGAAGAAGCACTGACTCCAGACCTCTCAGGGACTGAGTGTGATGAATGCTGATGGGAGCCAAATACACACCTGTAGTAGGTATTTCAGCCTGGCAAGAGCTGGGCTCCATCTTCCTTTTCCCAAGCCAGGAACAATGGTATGGCTCAGTTTAAGGCCCAGTGTTAAGCAGATTTTGCAGGATGCACAGAGCACAAGAGAAAATTGTAGACAAGAAAGAAACTTCCCTGCTTGGAGCTTCAGCTTTCAAGCACCAAATTCCCAAGAGCAGGGTTTGGTGGCAGGACAATTATGAGCTTCTAAAGCAAGGATTATTTATGTGTTAATCATATCACTTAACTGAACAAGGGGCAAGCCATGGTGGAGGTAAGCCAGCTCTTATGAAGCAAAATCATATCTTTTTCAGACATTCAAACTGCACTTGACAGAGTTTCTCACAAGAATACAATAACCTAGTAATTATAGCATGATTATCCATATTTCATTTTGTTAAAAACGTATTTCACTGTTTATTAAGTGTAAAGTAATTCCAGAACTTGCATTTGTAGGATCAGATGTTTTAGTTAACATAAAATTCATCAACAGGAAAAATTCTAGCCTGAAGAGACAGCAACAGAAGGAGGAACAACCAATTAGTAGCTTGGTTTGTCAGCACATGAGATAGGCTGAGAACTTTTCAGCAGAGCTTCATGACTGGACAGAATGAGGCCATGGGACCACAGCATAGGCTGCATCAAAGCACAGCTCCCACTCTGCTCTGTGTAAAGGGCTCCCTCAAGGAGCTTGCCAACAACCTTAGCAACATAAGAGGTCTCTGGCAAAAAATGCTGGTGAATTAGACAACATCACCCACCAGCACTTGTGACTGTCTGTCCTTAGAGCTACCAAAGCCTCTGGAGCTGCAGGTGAGCTTGACCTGCTCCAGGCTATGACTTCATATTTGTGTTTACTGAGGGTTATACCCCACATCATTTCTGCTGCCAGCTAGCCACCTACTTTGAAGGAGGACCACTAAGAGCTTCCTTAAGACAACTGAGGAACTCACAGGTCTTCAGTCCTACAATTTCCCTCCTTCCTAAGGGATATGTGCTGTATTTCTTGCTATTCTCACAGGCTTTTGGGGAGCAGATACCTGACAGTGTCACACAGCACCCCTGTGAAGATGGGGTGCAGTGCCTGTAGAACTAGGGCAACATAAGATCTTCTGCTATGAGGCCCTTGATGGGGTACATTATAAACTGTCTGATTAGACCTTCTTCTGGAGGATGTCCCAGGTAGAAATACATAAATGAGAAGTGGGCACAAATCAGTTGATGATGCATAATAATCTTCCCAGCAGATAATTTTCTTTATTGGCTTCTTATTAATTAACAAGCTGCTTACACTATTTTTTTTTTTTTTGTAAGTTGAGTCTGTAAAATATTAACAGCTTAGTGCTTTCAACTTTTTTGGAATTGTTTTGTTTAGCAGTCAGGCTCTAAAGCCTTCAGACTTACAAAAGCATTGCTTTAAAATTTTATTTCTCACAGGAATAGCTTAGCTTTTTTTTTTTTTGGCTTATAAAAGCAGCATGCCTATAGATTTTTCCATAAAGAGTGTTTCATTAAACTCCATTGGTGTAATTTCCTATCACTCCTCTCCATAGCCTGTTTTCCAAACCAGTTCTTCCTTTGACAGTGAGCCCTTTAGGCCTCTGTATGCATTTGCATAATGCCTACTTACCTTCTCATCTTTAAATAAATTATTTCTACTGTGTCTTTTCCCCTTGTGCTCAGAACTAACCAGCACACACACATTCCACCAAAGCTGCTTCATTCTTGCCATGCAAATGCAGGTCCTAGCAGAAGAAATCTCATTAACTGATTTCAGTGGAAGTACTTCTGCTTCTTAGCTGACAAGGGCACAAAAAACAAGTAAAGCAAATCTGCAAAAGCAGGTAGATATAAACATATTCTTCACCTCTCTCTACTTCCTCTGGTCCCACAGGTTTCTTTTTGTGAACCACAGGCTGAGATCTGAAAAGAATGAGTTCTTTTCTTCTCAGGACAGAATTTAAATCAAGCAGTTACACAATGGCTACCACTATGAGGCTGTGTATTTAAAAAGCTATTCTTTATACCTGAACAGTGGGTGTCACAAACTGAAACAGCTACCTACAGATCAATACTGAATCTATTTCTTTGCTGAATGGAACAACTACTTAAAGATAGAACCCTCAGTGTGACTGGGAAGGTGAGTTTGTTCTATACTGACACAGTAGATGCGTGTACAGGGTAGTTCAGAGGGTGAAGCCACCATGCTGGTGAGAGCTGGGACCTCAGAGCCAGAGCTACACCAGGCAGCACTAACAGAGCAGAGTCAAGTGCTCTTAGATTCCTCAGCCAATGTATGATGAGGTGACATCCTCAGGGAGTATTTTGCTCAGAATTCTAAATTTCTCCTTTAGTTTCATATCAACAACAAGAAGAAGAAATTGCACTGAAGCAAACTCAAATATATTTATTATCATGGTGTCCAATGCACAAAGGCATTCAGAGTTTCACAGTGCTGCAAAAAGCAAATCTCTTACTACTTCTCCGTGTTTCTTGGTAATGCACTGGCACTGTTGGCTTTGGAGGTGCTCATGGTAAATAATCATGGCAGTCTTGCATACTGTTGATCTCACCTTCCAGGAATCTCATTGAATGGTGTCTCAGGCCTCTGGCTGAGACATTCTAGTTCCAGCCATGATAATAAAAGCCACAAGAAATTAAAGAATTGAAAATAAGGTAATTTGGACTCCTCCCTCCAGTCAGCAGCCATCAGAGCTGGTGTCAGGGCAAAGTGTTCCTGCACAAAAAGAAAGTTACTCAGCTTGCAAGCTGCCTCAAGACTCTTGCCCATTTTTCTAATCACAAAGGAAGAGGCAAAGGTCAGATCCTTTTGGGTCTCTCCACGCCTGGGACATCTGGAGATGTAGGGAAATAAAAAGAGATTCACAGCCCTCATTCTCGCTTATAATCAAATGTGGGCCTCAAATTCTTCATCACTCTTTGTTTACATATCTGCTCTATTGGAGCCACAAGGGTTTTTTGGCTCCTGACAGATGAACCAACCAACCAACCAACCAACCAACCAACCAACCAACCAACCAAATTATAAAAATAATGTTGCGAAAGAAAGATCTTTCTACACTGAAAATTTTTATGCTATAAACATTAAAAACAAATAGTCAGTAACACTTCCCACATTTTCTTTTTCATGCCATAATCCTGCAATGTTTCAGAAAAGGAAACTTCAAGCAGTCAGTCAACTTTGCAGCCCTGTTTTAATCTGCCTGTTAACAAATGAGTTCTGAATGCCTCTTCTATTGATTTGCTTTAACATTACACCTTTTATAATCCACTTGATTTTCATTAGAAACATTAGTACTGTTCAGGCTCATTAACACACAGTTTTGTCCTTAGGTTTCAGCTAGTAGCAGTCATCCTGAGTCTTCTAAAACTGAAGTTCACATAGAAGGTCCTGTTTATAGAAACTCTTTGTGATCCATTTCTTGAAAAAATCTTATTTAGGTGGTGGACTAAAAGGTCATTTGTGTCATGCTGCTGCAGTATCTCAAAAGTTAGAGTTTTGGGGGCAAAATACTTGAGCAAATTATGGCTTTGTTGCCTTCAAAACTATGGAGACTAAAATCAGAAGTCTGATGCTTACTAATGCCTCCAGAAATCTTGCAGTAAAACCCAGAGCTAACAGCAAGGGAAAAGATGGACTTTAGGACAGCTACCACTACATTTGTCAAACCAGAAATAAAAGTCAAGTAAGCAATCAATCAATGAGTCAATGTACTTCCCACATCTAAATAAGAAGTCTACTGGTACAGCACAGCCTGGACTCGAATTTAATCATCTTTTGTTGATCTAGTCTGCCTCCACAGGGCCCAAGGAGAGATTAAATATCACCAGTTGAAAGTTGGACCTGATTGGACTGAGTTGCAAGACCTTTGGAGAATTAGATAGTAAAATATGTTTTGTGATAGCATCAAGGCTTCCAGTCTCAAGGTGTTCATTAGAACAGCATTTTCCATGGCACAAAACTAGAGGCTGAAAACTGACCTAACATGGAGGTCAGGACAGATCATGAAAAAAACCCCAAAGATTAAGCTGCTTTTTAATAAAATTGACAGTAAATACTATTAAGGTGATAAACTTATTTCACTGGTGCTTAAAGAATCCTGTACTTAGTTTGCAAAGAGGAAGAAGGCACAAAAGGTTAAAGAATACTTTTATTCAGCTTTCACAGTTCTAAACAGTAAACATAATTAACAATTCACCAATGGTATCAGAGAACATAGTTCTGGCATCAGTAAAATGTCTACTGTTTAAGGCACTGGTAGTGGGAAGAAAAAAAGACAACATGGATTGCTCTTTCTTAATCAGAATTTGAATCTATTATGAATATGTGCTTGCTATTTAATGCTTACACAAGCTACATTCACAAACAAATGTTTATTCACGTTCGGTAATTACCGAGACAGGAATCAGTGGTGACTCTAGAGCAAGTATTGCTTTTCTTTGGAGTGGAATCAATTTTTAACCTACTAAAAGAAACCAAAACACGAATTACTTCAGCAGTATGGCTTTAAGACCCTGTATTTTGTTACAATATAGCAAGCCAAGGTAAATAACAGTATACAAGTGCCACATACTGTCATTTAAAAAGAAGCAGTTTTACAACATAAAAATTAGTTTAGAACATACTAAAGCCTGTTTTTTGTACAAAAGTTTTACAAAACTGAACTACTAAAAAAAATTCAAGAACGTTTTAAATATGAATCACGCTTTACATGTTGTATGCATAAAATTACTTATCTTGATGCGATAAATTAGGGATACTACAAAATTTTTAAAGCTGGCATTTATATGCTATTGAAATGCACACATCAGAAATACTGAAATGTTAGTTCTGCAAAAATGCTTAAGAGTCACTTTTATATTTGCCAAATTGATGTCCGGTGACTTCAGTTTCTGAAGGAACCACAGTGACCTCCCGTGGCCACCTAAGAAATCCCTATCCTTAACCTTTTTTTCCATTTTGTACATGACAATCCACACAAATGACAATAAACTTAAAGGTACAACAATGGATTCATGCCTGGTCCAGCTACTCCAGAAAACTACAGTGTTTCTATCTGAAATGAGCATAACGGAGCACAGCCTTCACACAATCTAGCTCCTGGTCACAGAAAAAAATCAAACGTCCTCTATGATTTATCAAGGAACTATTCCAGAACCTTTTAAAGAACTGTTTTCTATAAGTCAGTGAGAGATGATGTATAACAGATGTTCAACACTTATTCAATATTAGACTCCCAAATACATAAATTCAGCTTTTGAGAGAGCAAAGGAAGGGAATGTAAATTGATGCTGTCCAAACCAAGTCCAAAACAGAACACAGGTAAAGTTGTACAAGACTCAGATGTGAGTCAAGTTCATTGGTATACAAAGCCCAAAAACATTCTATAAAGAAACCAAGGAGAGGAAAAGAATCCAAAAGTCATTGAAGTGCCTTTTTTCATTGTTCTGAAGGGATGCAACCAACAGGAACAAAATATTGTCTTCTTATGTCATGAACAGATGAACAACGTGAAAGCAAAACAAAAATCACAGCAGTGACTGTCTCTCAGCTGTAGAATAACAATTAACATTTACATTCTTCTACTGCTTATAAATCCTCTCTGTTATATCCAACTTTTTTTCCATTATGTGACTCTTCTGTGTTTGGTGCCAGCCATGTGAAATACACCTTCACCGGATCAATATTCCAATGCTTGTGAAACGATACTGGAATTTGGTGAGAAAGGTAGTCTTTTGGGTAGTCCATTGGCCTTGCCTAAGATGGAAGAAAAAAATAAATGCACCCAGTATACTGAAATGAGTAAGCCATGAGAAACAAAACATGACAGTAAACAGACAGGATTTTTTAATATGGACAAGGAATTAAAATATTGAATAGTATGTTCTGAGTTTTCCCATTTCTCTAAATATTAAATGTAATCAGAAATGGAATCTTAACAGAGGAGAAGCTGATAATTTAAATATGAAACTCCCCCCACCATTGACAGCTGCTTTGAACTACAGAATAATTTACTAATTCTCAAGTAGCTTATTTTATTCTCAGCTCATATTTAGATATGCCAGTCTTCCCCGTTTTTCAGCTAAATTGACACCTGAAAAACATAAAATCCTATACTGATTTAAATGTTGACTTTTAAAAAAATTGTGCACTGTTTGGGAAAAAATCTCTAGTGTTTCTTGCTCATATCATGGAAGGATTTGGTTTATTTGGCTTAGAAGGAAGAAAATTTCTACAGGCATCAATGCATCATGTTTTCCACTGTGACACTACAGTTAGCTTGTAAAACACTGTGGAAGACAGAAACAAATCTACTCCAGGTCTTTTCTCCCAAACTCCCATGTAAACCATGTTTTGTAAGCTCTCTTTGCCATGTGCTAGCCTAGAGCAATTTATGGTACTCATATCATTCTTCAGAATCCACCATAAAAGCAATAATTTCATATTTTATATCTCCACTAATGAGAATAGTATATACTAAATCAATAGAAAAATCAGGCAAGTAGAGCAGGTAGATTTATTTAAAATTTTTACAGTCAGTTCTCCATTACCTGAAGAAAAAAGTATTGTGTTGTAGATTTTTTTTCTTAAGAGGACATACAACAACTATTCAAAACATATTGCTCCTTGTTCTATTTTGTTTTGAAAATCCTCACCTCTGCCTGCATTTCTTATAAAATGTAGTTATAGGTTAGCTAAAATATCATACAAAGCAGCAAAGTATTTTAGTAATCCATGGTATGAGAATGTTCTTATTTCATCAGTTATATTCTGCTGAGAATCAAGGTAAAAAGCAGCAGCAGCAACATCTTGGTTAGTATTATTACATATTGATCTAATTTGAATATTTATGACTGTTTTATGTGTATACTTAAAAAGTGAAATACGCTTTCAATACTCAAAAACAGCTCTCTGACCTGATGGAAAAGTGGACTGTGTGTTATAGGGATTCCTAAGCCACTGAAACACATCCCAAGGACCATATCATCGGGTGCATCCATGCTGTAACACCGGCATTTGCTAGCAAGTAGTTTCTGAACAGCTGTTCTGCTGAAAACCATCCTGAATAAAAAAAAAAAAAAGCACATGAAATGTATAAAAACTTCTAAAGACATCAAATAACTGCAATTAATAAATATCGCTAAATTGTTTAAAACTGCAAGACCAAATATAGCCCTGTGATGCAACACATTAGAAATTCAAAATTAAAGAGGTCAGAACTGACAAACAGAGCTAGAGACATTTTCTTAAAGATAATTACTTTTTATACTGAAAATGAATTGCACCAATTATACCCATTGTTGTTATTGCAGCAATAAGTTAGCTACCCACCATTTTTTACTACAGCTGATAATTCCTCCTAAATTTGGTCTGGACTCCAAAGGGGATGTTCTCCTCAATCTTACTCAAATGTAAAGGAGGAGCTGGGGCCTTGAGACCAGCATGCGTCACTAACAGAGGGTGTGAGGTAAATGGCACACATTTGGGGAAAGCATCACTGTTTCCGTTGAAACTGATTTGTGTTGTAATTTAAAACATTTGCACTCAAAACTAATGTAGATCTCAGTAGGAATTTAAATAAATTACCCTCCTCCACCAGTGATATAACTGTATCCTCCTGTTCCCAAGCCGTAGCCGTAACGCTCTCCAAGGAATACTGGTTCATTTGGGTCATAGCAACTGAGCAATTTTCGGAGTCTGAATATACTATAATATGAAAAGCCATTTAAAAAAATCTTGTAAACATTAATTTTGGAGCAGACATTGCTACCTTCAACAGTATTCTAGTAAATAGCAAAAAGATGACAGGTGAAATTCAGAAATTCTACCCAAAAAAAACCCCTCCCCCAGAGATACAAACTGCTAAAGAGAAATTTATGACGGATTGTTTACTATGAGATATGACTGCGCAATTTGGTCAAATGATGAACAAATTAGCTTAGAGTATTTCTTGAAGTACGCAGTTTGTCAGCCAAACTGCATGTCATCTCAGAGAAAACAGGAAATGACACTTTCCAAGCAATGATAAGATCTTTGCAAATTATCTATGAACATGCTCAAATTGAAAAATAAAAAATGTAGATTTGGTTATATGAATATTGCATTATCATCCTCTCACTATTTCTTCTTCTGTCACATGATTTGATGTAAAGTATTGTCTTGATCCACTGTTCATAACCATGTGATCCTGTACTTTCCACACTGTGCCTTTTTTTGCTTATATTGCAGTGTCTGATTTTATTAGAATGGGATCTAATTTTCCAATAGAGGCAAGTTCCAAAACACCATTCTGGGTGGCTCAGACAATGACCTGAGCTTATGGAACCTTTCTTCTGACACGTTTGTCTGAGGAACACATTAGAAAGGTTATAGCAAATGACGAAACCCTATCAGCTCAAACATACCTACACTGAGGAATCACAAAATGTGGCATATTCAGACTATTTGATTACATCACAACACTGATATGCACAGTTTTAACCAAGTTACAATGTTGTTTTTAATATCTGTCAGAAGAATACTGATGGGAAGCAACAAATTTTTTTCTTCAAGTAATATCAAGCCTCATGACTAATAAAATATATCTCTATAGATCTGTTTCTCTTAAATATATGTATCTATCTCTGTATGATGGTATATCACTGTATCTCTTAAATAAAGAAGGATAGGTGAATATTACTAAATCTCTTATTAATATAAGCAGTGGTAGCTCCTGAAATAATGCAATATATACCTTATCAGTGTGTCATCGTCCACTACAACTAGCCAAGGGGTTCTGGGAGAAGTATGATTCAAAAACCTTTCCAAAATGGCAAAAGTTTTCCCACAGTGACCTAAAAAGAAGAGAAATTAACAGAATAGACACTTGAATAAAAGAGGAATTAAATTAAAAACAACCTTTTTTCCAGTTATGTGTCAAGCTGTTGAACAATACTGGACAAACCGCTACTCTTAATTAAAAGAGCTGTAAAAATGAGGAGATAACCCAGAATAGAAGCATGAAAGACTGATAGAAGCATGTTCTGCAAAATAATCCAAGATACTGTCATAGCATTTCATGATGCATCAGGTAGATCCACTGCTTTTATAGAAATATTTAAATCCACTTTAATATACTGTTCTCCTCACTGGCGACTCAGGTCCTGATCACTGCCTCCAAGGAAAGGTCTGAACATTTATCACAAGATTATAATGAAGTTCAGAGGTAAGACACTCTTTGCCAGAAGTGCAGAAGTGAAACACCCTTATTCCAAATAAGCAGGACATGAAAATCAAGAAGTTTCAGACTTCTACTGAGTCTTTTTTTAGACTTCAGACAAACCTCGTTTCAGTCAGTCTGTATTCATCACAGTTGACTGTCTAAAGTATCAATATTACATTTAGTAAACAATCATTCAAAATAACAATATTATATTTGAAGCCACTTTTAGTTAAAATATTCTACGAGAAAATGCAGCAATTCTATGCTAAAGAAATGAAGGAAATCTTCACTCTGGTGATTTCGTGAGACTGTGAATTTAATGCAGACTGACAGGTGAACATTTACAAAATTAAACCCAAGAAGTCTATATTATATTCTATCACAAAAATGTGGAAGCTCCCTGGCATGATTAGAACTATTGGGCTTCTACTAATGATCCACATGTGCCCAGCAGTCTTGCTGCCTCCTGAAAACATTCACTGCTTGCTCATGTCCCACTCTACCTGTGCACACAGAAATCCCTGCCTGTTCTCTCTCTGCCTCTAACAGACAAAAAACAAAAGGGGCAAAAATAACCCAGAGGCCAGAACAACTGACCTGGTGGGCCAGATAAGGCTAACAGGCCACTGCCTGGATGCCTGTAATTCAGAAGGTAGTAGATCTAAAATATCAGCCTAAGAAGAATATGTCAAATGAAAGAACAAATCAAAACTAGTAAACTCAAGAAAGCCATCATATCCATACCATTTTCTCAATTCAAAGTAAATCAATTTAAATGCCTGTTGTTTGCTATAAAAAGATGTTTCAATCTTAACATTTAGTTTTTGTGCTTAAAGCAAGACATGCAAGGAACATGGATATAATATCTGAAAACCATATGGCAAGCAGTTTATGCTTAGTAACCAGTTGGCACTGCCTGAGGTCTTTAAAAATAGATTTATGACTTCGTCACTGTTGATGATCCTACTGAAAATCATAAAAAACTGTAGAGCTATTAGTAATAATACTTTTTTTTCTCTTGAAGTATATCAGTATACCATGCTTTCAAAATCTCAGTATTTAGGTTTCTGCTAAAAAGAACATGTTATCTCACAGTGGGACTCTGAATATACTCTCCATCCATTTCCTGTGTGAAAAGCCTTCTTCTACTTTAGGCAACACATATGTGCTAGAGAAAAACAGAATTTCTAAATGACATGCTTGACATGAAAGACACATATCATCCATAAAGCTTCACTTCTTCAGTCAGTCATTTGTGCAAAACTAACAACAGTCAATAGCTCACCTCTGTCAGTGTTAGGTACACCTAAATCTATGGTAGGAATGGAGATGTCTGCATAATCACTGTAGTATTCAATCAGGGCAGCTTCTCCTTCCCAAGTCTGCTTTACAACTGGTACTGCAAAACAGTGATTGGCATTCAAACACAAAGAATTTGATTAAAATAGATACTTGATCCAAATATTCATGGTAACCACATTACATTAGCCACATTTCTTCACATGGTAATAAAAATGCTGCTTCAAATACAGCATCATCATTCTAAATGTTCATTCTATTTTCTTTCCTATAATATTTACAGAAAAAAAATTAAAATTTTGTGAAAGTCAGTCTGGACAGTTTTATTTAAATGATAAAGAAGATTCTACTAAAATATTACTATAGCTTCATGACACTATATTCATATTAATAATTGAAAAATGAAATATTCACATTTTAGCTAACCAAAGCATGGAATTCTACTTTTACACTTGCTAATGTATGATTCATAGCACATATCAGCACGAACACTATCAGAGATAAATCCATCTTCCAGTATTGAAATGGCACATTTTAATCCAACTGTACAGTCTGTAATATATTGTGAATCAGAAACAGATCAAATGCACCTTTTGAAATACTACATTGGTATTATACACACCCCATCTGACAACAACAACATATTAATGCTCCAAAGCACCTGCCTCTTGAAACTCAGAGGACATTTTATTACCATTCCTATTATAAACATACAAATATTTATTGTTTCATTTGCAAATAAGAAGTATTTGTATAGTATAGTTTATAAATATCATACAATCTGTTTTTATCCCATGGAGATGCTATTCAAAGGAGGATTGCTTAATGCTTCTCTTAAAAATCAACCTTTTTCATGCTAGTTTGCCATTTCACATCAGCATTTAGAAGTGATCAAAGTGCCAATAATGATGCCATGAGTGTTGACATTACATCCAGAAGTGAATAAATTATGGGTAACACAAAAAACCCCAACCATCTGCAGGGCACTCAGAAGAAAACCATCAGATTGAAATAACGATCCCTCTTCCATCTTAAAAACGAGGAAGTCAGGCCTGAGATGAGCAAGTACTCTGAGCAGGTACTCTGAGCAAGTGCTCTGCATTCTGCTGTTACTGCTTCTCTGCTTCATGCTCTTGGCACCATCCAGGAGGTCTCACTGGTGGCAGGCAGTGCTTTGAATGGAGGAAATACTTGTATAACTTCCCTTTGCTGCTATACAACCCTGATGCTTGTGAACAATTCGCTTTAGCCCCATGCTAGAATCATCCGTCACCTAATCTGATGTTTGTTGCCTACCTAGTTGCTCACTTCCCTCTACTTTAAACGTATAGGATTTATTACTGTTGATAGATCAACAGTCAGTTTGATAACAATTACCTTTCGTTTTAGTGTTAAGACAGCGTAACAAGAATTCAATACACTAATGGAAAGACTTTAATATTTTGAAAAGAAAAAAAAAATCATTTTTGTAACATTTTGCAACTGTCCACACTACTTTTAAAAGTTCTTAAAGAAATGTAAAAGGGTTCTCTTTTTTTCATAAGAAATGTAAAAGGAATTATGTACAAAAAAAAAAAATGTATAGGCAGGAAATTATTTTCTTATTTTGTTGCAATGTTTTACTTAAAAATGTTTCTCAGCAGAACAAAACCAGAAAAATTTCAGAAAACAAGGTTACAGAACGGACGACTCACAGACCATCACAAAGATGAATCACAGAGAATCACAAGAGCATCCAAACTTCCCCTGGAAGAGGAGATGCATTTGTGAAAGTTGTTTCACCTTTCTCCAAACAAGGACCTGAAACTCAGCAGGGTCCTTTAACACACAGAAATATTTGGAATTACAGACTGAGCCTCTCAATTCCTTTGGTGGAGTCCCCCTTGTTTCTATGAATGAAGTTTACCAAAGCAAGGACTTGAGTCCCATCTCAGTTAAAAGGTCTAGCAAGGGGGCTGTTAGCTAAAAGTGTCCTTCTCTTTCCCTTGTTTGTCTTGATGGAAGTGTCACCATGCAGACTAATGTCAATTGTTAATTGAATCCCACAACACTTTGTCATTTCTGGCAAATTGTATCTTCCAAAGGAAACTACTGGAAATTTTGGAGTAGATGACGATGCAAATATTTATCAATATGTAATAATACTGTGATCACACCAAAGTTTTAATACCATTAGAGATATTTAAAGGTTAGCTCCAAGCTCTTAAAGACTTTTTATTTCTGCTATTTCTAGAACCCTGATGCATGTTTGCAGCCTTGAAAATTTCTAACTACAGATGGTATGTGTAAGGAGAGTTGTATCTGAAGTAAATTCTGAGGTTAAATTTAGCTGCTTTTAAAAGCACATAATTTTCCAAGCCTTAATGCTGCATTAATGTAGTTTCTGGCATACAATAAGGAATGACTTACCAGGTAAAAAGAGCTCTCTGAAGCTGGCATCCATTAATCTTTCAAAATCTGGAGTAAGATTATCCTCTATTGCATAACACTGGAAGCTGTGAGGAAAGTTCAAGAATTTTCCTCAGTCTTCACCAGGTGTTTCTTGAAGGATGTTTATGCTATCTTTGGGAGCCTTATGTTTCTTTTTGACTTTCTAGGTTTTGTTTTTTTTTCTTTTTCTTCTTTTTAAAAATTCTGATGTTAAAAAATGAACATGGATCCAGGAAGAACTCTTCAGTGAACTCCAATTACAGGACAGTCAATTTTGTTTTGTCAAAAGCTACTTTAAAGATAACCTAACAATTATGTGATTTAAATACTACAAATGTACCTTCATCAGGTGCAGTAGAATTATGAAAAAAATCCATACATCTCATGATTAAAAAAATCCCACCTGCTTTTAACCAGACTCAATTAAGAAAAGATTTTACTTTCATCCTGTCCTCTGACAACAAGTGTGGAAAAATCCTCTCAAAATTTGGTACGACTACTAACCAAGTACTTGATTTTCAATTTTTTTTGCCAATTATAATCACTTTAAATTATGCTTATAAACAAACTAAGCCTAATGTACACAGTATTATGCAACTGGAATATTAAAGAGCACACAAAACTAAAGCAAATTCCTGGGAACAAATCTCTTCCTTATTAACAAAATGTCTAGAATAAAACTAGAACAGACTGGTAGGTGGCATCAAGTAGGTGGAGCGTCTTCTGTTAAATTGGTGGGTTTAGAATTTTTCCTTCTAAGCTTTGCTGAGATTTGATCTTCCTCAGCTTAGCTGAGCATTACTACGTGTTAGCAGAAGCTGAGAGTCTCTCAGTGTCTATTTTCTGTGCCTCTGAGGAGGATGTCAACACTAGCTCTAGCATGGATCTTGTTGGGCTGTGCTCGGGTTTTTTGTTTCTTGTTTTCAGCATGGTGACCATCACTGCTTGTGTAACACCACAATTTTCAGATGAACTTTTAGACGAATCACGCTATAGTGTTTCACACTCTTGATCCACTGGCTGGACAAAGTTTTACATATGACCAGATTTCTAGAAGGGACAAATTTTCCCATGCCATGCATTATAAACCATACATGCACATGGAGCAGCAAGAAGCACTATGACAATATAAGCTGCTCAGTCTTTTACTGGAGAAGGCAGGACAAAAGGAAGGAGGAGATGAGAGGCCTTTCAGCTTCTTCAAATTTCTAAGTCAGCCACCAAAGAACTGGTACAATGAAAAGAAGTGAAGCAATTACCTGGGGGAAGCTCACTGTTTACTAGCTACTGTACTAATTCATAATCCAACAGTTCAAATTTACAACAATATAAGCTAACCCTTTGCATGTTTTAATTTAGGCATTCAATTCCAAGTTTTTTGCCAATGATGAAACAATTTTTTATCTTAAATGTTTCACAGCACTCCCGAGGACTCTGAGGAACAAAAGGATTCCACCTGAAGGACAAGCTGTTCATAATTCCAGAACTTTCCTCTTTCCAGTCAATTTTGCAAATATTTGCAACAAGAGCTACAGAGACAGCACACGTCAGCATGCTTTTAAAATATTCATTTTATGAACTATATTGCATAGAACTATTACCTTGACCAGGCAATAACTTACTTCTGTCACCATGAAATTTTTGACATGTTTTTACAGCAACAAAAACATCTTCCTTATTCACCGGCTCTCCCTATATGAACAAAACAAAAATTAGTATTTTAAGTGGAGGTTGTGCCTGTAGTATTTTATAAGATATATATGTCCGTACATATAACAAAACAGAAATATATTTTCACTGTATAGCCTATGAAGCAGAATAGTGTTCTCATGATACACCAGGAAGTAAATTTTTATCTCTTAAAAAAAAAAGAAAAAAAAAGACATTGGTTGTTTAAAATTCCAGAAATAACATTATTGGAAAATTTTTCCATTGATGCAGTACTCTAACAAGAACTAAACCACAATCACTGATCATTAGGAAAAGACTGTGAGTAGAAAAACTTTGTGAACTAAGAATGATTAATCTGAAAAAGAATGTTTTCCTAATTTCTTTGAAATGGGTCACTATGAGAACACAAATTGTATCACACTTGGAAAAAACAGCTTAAATGCTACACACTAGATATCTTTGAATTCAAAAATTCAAAGATTCCTCAACTGTAATAAACCATTTGAGCACTTTGATTTGTTATCCTTTTTGGCACCTTGAATTTTGCTCTCCTGGAAGCACAGAACACTTTTTGGCCTCTGGCTACACTTAACTCATAATATAATAAATGTATTCTCCTAGAGGTGGAAGAGATGGGTTGTACTTTAAGGCACCAAATACTACATTACATTTTATCTTTATCCTCAACAAGTTTTATATTCCCATCTGTGGGGAAATAAAAAAAGATCATCTATACTTTAGTATCTCACTGTGTAAGGAGTGTAAGGATAAATAATTTACAGATCATGTACCAACCAAACATTGTGGTAGAAAGACTCATTAAAGCATGTGCAGTATTAGTTGCCAGGAAATATTCTGTGCCACAGAAGCCTGAAAGCATATCCAAAATATATCCTAGATAAATGCCAGAACAAATTGTTTTGTTGGGATTTATTTTAGCTTACTTAAAAATAATTTTTCAAGTTTCGAGATTTTTGAACTTAAGTATTATACATTTTAGTGAGAGTTATACTTTTACTAAGCAAATGGTATTCAAAATATTGTACTTACACAAAGTGGCAGAAAATTACTGAATGTTGTTGCACAGTGATCAACCTTATATGAATTCACATCATCTGTGCAGAACTCAGGCACCGGAGTAAGATGTGGTCCTTCCCCTTTCTGCCAAATGTACAGGGCAATCTATCAAAATTGCAAACGTATCAGTAATTAAACTAGATAAAAGTTCTCAGGGCATACAAAGAAATCACATTAACAAGAAAAGTAAAAGATGTGGAATGGTGTAGCAGATTTGTCCCTGAGCTGATTAACCAATTCCTCCATATTCTGCCAGTGGTACCATGCTCAGAGCCTGGTGTTGGTTGTTGGCTCCTCCTGTTTCTTCCCTCATCATTCCCTGTAACTGGAACGATAGAGAACAGTACTTGTGTTCCTGGGCCCTTCAAGCAATTGACCCTCTATTAGTTCAGAATCCAGCTATTCAGAATTAATGTCTGTCACATAAACCAACAACCATTATTCAATTCGAGCTTTGAATGGGCATCAGGGAATATGCCATATATTGTACATAAAGTTACAAAAAATTACAAAAAGTCTAAGCAACAAATGAGCAGCAGCACGACAAAAACTTTACTACATCTGCAAGATATGGCAGTGATATAAATGCTATGGATATAAGGAATAGGGACTTGGAAAGTAATAGGGTAACAAAAAAAGAGAGAAATAATAAAAAGAATGCAGAGCACAATAAAATACCAAATAGAGGCATATGTTATTAGGAGTTTGTCAAACTAAAATATTTCTTGTAAACTTAAACATTATACACAATCATTAAAAACAACAGATTATACTCTGTGATTTATTGTCAATCTTGATTCACACAAGATGAGCATAGACATAAAAATGATTTAAGACAGAGAAGATGGTGATTTATTAAATAAACGAGATGGAATGAAACTGTCTCTAGGGAGACATGAGACTGTGCAGAAAGAATAACTACAGAGTTGAAGTAGGTTATCAATGGCAATAAATTTGAAATGAAACATATGCAAAGAACTGCTAACAGAATAATAAGAGGATGGAAGTCATTTTGTTGGTTGAGTGATCAACTTTTTTGCTAAGCAATCTGTGGCACATAAAAGGAGTGGCTCTTAATGATCTTTTTTATGACAATGTTTAGAGACTGTGTTAGTCCTGAGGTAGACTGTAATACTGGGAATATATGAATGATTTTGTCTTAAAAATAAAGTTAAAATAAAACGGCATTGTGAAGCACAAGGTCTTGCATTGAGAAAAATTAACAAGCAGAAAAAAACAGCTTCTTGTCTTGTTTCTCACAGCAAAATGAAAGCTGAGAGGGATTAAATTGTTTTTGAGGAATAGGTCAGTCAATGAGGGGAAACTAAATAAAAGAATGGTTTTACATAAAACCAAATTTCTCTAAATATGCTAAAATCTCTACTCTATAAAGACACCACAGATTTATGTTGTAAATGAGGAGGTTTATGACCATTACAAGATCTGAAAAAGCAGCAGTAGTTTTATGTTGTTTTGTGTTGTTTTTTCTGGACCAAACCAGCAATTTATAGATGCTTTTCAGGAGTACAGAAAGAGTTAAAACTACTTCAATGTCACTCATAATTTCAGGCCAAAATCTTAATCCTAATCTTAATCATCTTCAATCTCCTACCTTATAGAGCCATCCTTAGAAGATACCTTAATGTATACAACCATGTATGATTCATATATCAATGCAAGCTTATTAATCAATTTTTCTGTGCTTAAAATACAGCTCTAAAGTAATACAATATTCTAAAGCAAAAAAAGAAATGCCATTGCAGTCAAGTTTTTTAGCAATGTTTAAGAAGAATCTCTTGTTTCCATTATGATCTAACATAATTTAAATATATAAATTTCAGACAATTGTTTCTTTCATTACACCACTGCTTACCTCATGCTTTAAATCTATAGTAAAGTCTGATTTGAGTGGTTCACTCTTCAACTTCTTTGCAAGCCTATGCAATTAGAGAAGAAGAAATTTAATCAAACATATTAAAAAAATCAATCACTAGTGCATGCAGGCAAGTGTGGCTGGTACTACTGACCATCTTATAAGGGAAAAAATAGTAATTAATCACATTTATGCGTATATTGCCTCAAGAAGCAACTTATATTTATTATATAATCCTTTTTAAAAAAAAATCTGAACAGTGTCATGATGTTAATATTTTTCAGCACACACACTTTGAAAGTTTTCATCTGGAGAAGGTAAAGGGTCTGGCATAAAATATTCAGTGGATTAAAAGCAGTAGTGCATTTGAAGCATCAGTATTGATCAGCATCTCAAACTACAGACAACATTCTCTTTCTGTGTGTTTCAAAGCATAGTATTTAAGAACTTTCAATTCATGAGAACATGCTTGCTATGGTAAGATGCATTCAACTTCTGAAATCTGTGAACTTTTAAAATCTCATTTAAAAGCACCTAAGGATCTAGGCTGAAATAAATATGTAGTTTGCTGCACAGCATGAAAAAACACTTCTAGATTCTTCAATGCAACTACTCTACAACCCAAGAATAAAACCACTGTCTGAGGGAGAATACATACTACAATATGGGATTGAACTAGTTAATTAGGACTGGACAACTATTAGCTAGTTGATGTAGGCAGAGTGAAGCAAAATAAATCACATGCACAGCAATGATACAAAAATCTATTTCTGCACTCTTGTTTAATTTTGAAGTGTTTATAATAATTATACTTGGAATGTGTTGAATAATGCAGAATAAACAGGAAGTGACTTAAAATTCAATTCTTACTTGTTAACAAGTGGAATGCTAAGTGCCCAACCAGCAGCAAAATCTGGAAATTTAAAGACTGTAGGATTTTCAGCAAAGGCATAATGGTGAATTATTGTAGATTCTTCATCATATAATGCTTTACCTAAAAACCACTCCTGTAAAGGAATATAGGAAACAATTTTGTTCATCTACAGCATCCTTTTAGGGAAGATGACGACTGCATTCATGCTGAATAAAGCAAACCTGAAAACAAAAACAAGGGAAGCATATTGTTCACAATAAATAATCTGGACAAAAACTGTACTTGGTAAGAATTGAAACTAAAGATTGTTTTCTGAAACTAAATACAGGCTGCATTTTCAAACTCCAAAATATGCTTTGGCTTCCACCTGTTCAAAGAACATGGAATCCCAGAGTCACAGAGGTTGGAAGAGCCTCTTGAGATCATATAGTCCAATTCCCCTGCTTGAGCAGGATCACCCAATGCAGGTTGCCCAGAACTCCATCCAGTCATGTTTTGAATACATTCCACAAGTTCCCTGGATAACCTGTTCCAGTGTTTGAATTCCCAAACTGACTGCTCTCTAGACAAGACACTCAGAAGCATTGTATTCAGGAACTCATGCATATCAGTTTTGAATTTCCATCCATCTAGCCTCTTCCACACTAGGGAACTTAAAAAGAGATTTCAGCTGTCACGCCCTCACTGTGTCACATTTTATGAGTTCTTAGGATTCTCAAAAGACAAACTGTTCTTAAGACAGATCTTTTATACCCTTTAGGTATCAACAGCTACTAAGTCATTGTTGCCCATCCACTTGGGTTATTCATTCCAGACATCTTTGGGGCTGTAGTCCATTGCCCTGAGAGGATGCCTGGAAGAGGAGTGGCACATACAACTTGGTTTAACCTTGCTGCCATCTTCCAATGTGAAAGCACAGTTGGAATCAATCTACTGTTGAAACACAGAATCACAGAGGGGCTCAGATTGGAAGGGACCTCTCGGGACCACCTGGCCCAAATTCTCCAGCTCAGGCAGGGCCAGCTTCAAAGCAGATGTCAGGACCATGGCTCATGAGTTACATCCAAGGATTGAGAGTTCACAATGTCTTTGGCCAATGCTCATTCACCTGCACAATACAAAAGGATTGCCTGATGTTCAGGTATAATTCAGCATCTGAGTGCTTGCCTTGAGGTCTATATTTAAAGACATTCCCCACTGTTTTTCAGTTTTACTGCAGCCAGTAATGCCTTTGATTATCAATGCAGGACATCCTCTTAACATTCCTCCAGAGTCTCTTTCAATGCTTTGAAACATCTATTTTCATTCATTATTACATTCAATGCTACACTTGTATCAGTCTCAATTTTTCTGTTACTAATCTCTACATATCCACACTGAAAAGCTGCAGATTCCTTAACAATTCACATGCCCATTGCAGACCTCTTAATGAGATAAATGTATACCAAGTTTTTATGATGCAGATTGCTGAGACTTAAAAGTGAATATTGAAGGAGCTCTGATATAAATCACCTTAAATTGTGTACCTGATGGACTGCTACTGCATATAAGGAATCAAGGATGGACTGTTACACTAAGATGACAATTACTATGTACAAAAGCAAAATGTTCTATTTCCCATTTATTGCAGGTTGGAATGTAATTTGTTATTTTATTAGAATCTGTATATAATGCAAAGCAGAGAGTAAAAATGGTAAAAGGGTATCTAGAACAAAAATATTCATGTTTTTATTCCGAGAATATCAATTACTAGTAGGTGTTTCTGAAACAGAAAAAAAGAGGAGCTTCCAAATGTCTGAATATATTCAGTCCTCTGTTTCAAAGACCAACTGTTTTAAAAGGTAAGACCTCTGAATTGTTATTGTTATTACCATTTTAGAAAAGAACTGGGAGAAAACACAAGGCCATGTGCTTTAAAAGGAAGCAAAGAAGCTAAAGTGAGTCCTGAAGCAGAATTACAATATAGAAGCAAAACATATTTCACATGCAAGATCTGGGCTTCTTTTATTACAGGGAAAGGACTGACACCAAGGTGGGGTGTTTTTCTGAAAACTGAAAATTCCAAATACTAACACCTTTCATGTCAGTTGCATTGCCAAATTTGCTTTTCTCCTTGGTGACTGTACTTCTATTTTGTTCTGCAAATCGTTTGGTGTTGTTTTTTTTCCAACAGGTACAGAATACTTATCTCCAAGACGGATCAGAAACAGAATGCAAGTAAAACACCCTACTATTTTACATCAAAGACAAACTAGCATCAGTCATTCAGTCTGACAATAACCAGAATTGATAACGGACAGGAAAATGGGGAGAAGGGATCACAAAACAGACTATATTCCTCTTTTTATTTATGGTACATAATTTTCAGGCTATTCACAGAAAAAATGGTTTCTCTGCTTGATTTTAACGTTCTTTAACAGCTATACAGGCATTTGTACTGCTTCTTGTTAAATACCTTGCTCTCAGTCTCAGCAACAGAAATCTCTGCCCCTGTTTTAAGGTGTTTGGACACATCTTTTCCAGATTTGGCAAAACACACTCTATCACATTAAAAAAAAAGGCAAATCTCCTAATTTTTATTTCACCTTTGACTTGTCAAATCTTCTGAGTGTTTCTAGCAGTTTTACGACTTGTATTCTTGTATCTTCTTCACAGAAGAAAATCCATGAGGAGTTCCTACCATAGGTAAGAGAGAAGCTAAAAAAAGAAAGAAACAATTTACTAATAAGGCAACTTATGAACAAAAATGGCATATTCAAGGCACATTCCCCAAACATAAATAATCTGCCATCAATTCTTCATTTACACAGAAGCAGAAAGTTGTTTTTGGTGGTTTTTTTTCAGTTTTACTACTGATTTGGAATTACACATCAGAGGACTGCTGTGAATGGATAAAGATGCTGACTCTGCTGCTATCTGGTTATAAAGCACCAGTTATTCCAAAAAGAAGGGAACAGAGACACATAAAGAATTTCCATTCAGAAATGTACAGGTCTAATAGCCACCTATGAATTCAGAAGTCCATAGATAGCAGTTTCAATTACCTTCCCCTTCTTCCAAGGGGCCCCACCACTGGCCATCTAACATCTAGCAGCATTGCAACCATCATCAAAATGACTAATGACAGGTTTTCTCACAGTTGTTGGTCACAGGTCGTTCCCAACCCAAAAACTTCATTGGATTTTGCAGTACAGTTAAACTGTACAGACTGAAGGGACTCCTTAAAGACAGCAATAATCTCAATGCAGGATTCCTGACTCCTTGAGAAAAAATGTCATTCCTTGTTTCTCTGCTCCTCTAGCCTTACTTCTTCCACTACTCATCAAAACAGAGCTGTATCAATTAATAACATCCTAATGGAAAAAAACCCTACAATCTTTATTTGGCCAATTTCCTTTGCATGGCTTTTGGGAATGTTTCCCAAGGCTAAGTACTTAAGGTCGCCAAGAGAATCTTATGGGGACCTCAGAGCACAAAAGTTTGGAGTTCAGACTGGAAGGAGACATTGGAGATTCCTAGATAAGATCCTGTTTTGGACAATTTTTTAAAAAGGGATTTCTTCTCTGCTGAATGAACATGGTTACTGAGAAGAAATGTAGCAGGCCTTCTGGGCACAGTAAGGATACTGTGTCATAAGACACCCACTGATTATATCTTCTGAAATTAAATATTTTGTCCAACTCAACCTGTGCTCAAGAATTAAAAATTAAGAATTTTCACAACTCCTTAGAGACCTCCTTAAAAATGCTGACAACTACAGGACTGATAAATCTATTCTTTTGAAAGCAGTTTTCTGATACAGGTGCATCTTATATCTAAATTAAAAACAGCATCAGTTGCTGCAGGATGGGCTGAACTCCCTCCATCCTCTTTCGTCCATAGAGAAAACAAAACAATACAAGCGTCCAAACATCAATATACTTCTAAACTACTCCATGTCTTCATTCAACAAAAGTACTAAGTGAAACAGTACACACACGGAAATCCATATTCCAGAAATCTCAAGATGGAAATCCTCTACTTATGATTCCTCTTCTGATTTCTAAAGAATTTTGTTCTGCTTTTTCACACAAATAAGCATTTGTATTTTTTCTTTTAGTTTTGCTATCTTTTAAGAGCTGTATCTGTAAGCCCTGTCACCAAGACATAAATAATTCAGAAGAGGAACCACAAGGTCATTGAAACAGGAGCTAAGCAGGGGAAAAAAGGAAAGATGATTGATAGTTTGAACATCATCTTCCAGTTTTTCAATTTACTTCAAATCTCTTTTGCTATTTTTCACAGCTTCCATACATCTCAAAGACAGCCGCTATACAAGCACTATTTTCATTTTTCTACACACAAAGTAGCGGAAAACAGAAGAAAAAGTACCCTGTCCTGCAACCACTCTGACATAAAAACCTCACCCTGAGTAAGTCTAATAAATTATATTAACTAAATTAAACCTCAAGATTTCAAATGCAAGCTTCAGGCAAAAGATAGTCTTCAGTATCATGGAGCTTCAGGATTTCTGAAACAAAATGTTTCCTGACAGTTTGCAAGATACTATCATGAAAATGCAGCATGTCTTCCTTGGAGCCATCTGCATAAGCTAAGAAGAAAAGATACTTGAGACTACCTGTCTTTTCTGACCATACTAATATGAATATTTGCCATACAAGCATCTAAAAAGATGCTGAACCCTACAACTTCTCGCTACAGAGACATGCAACCTCTTGTAAACACTACAAGCAATAAAAACCTCAAACAAATATTATGATCTCTTTTTAAAAACATTTATTCCACTTCATTCAGTCAAGTAATCTGAAAGATCAAAATTTCTGTAATGCTTCACACCTTACACTGTGAGAACTGGGGACCAAATAGAAAAATACAGATTTATAAATGTTGTTTCTTTAGACTAGTTTACTTCCCTAATAATTTTAAAATGCACCAGGATTTGAAGTAGGTTGTTGCTCAAATAAACTATATTGTTATTGTTCTTTTATTTTAAATAGGCTTCCCTGATTTAATTAAGTTTATCAGAAAATTGCTTTGTGAAATGAAAATAAAAGAAGTACAGTAAGAAAGTTAAAATCTAAGGTTGCAACTCTCATTAATAAATTTTGCTTCTGAAAAAAGAAGTCTGAGTAATAAATATATTCTTGGTTACAAACGCTTCTGAAAATAACTGGCATTCATTACACTTACTCTTTCATTAATGGCAATATTGTCCATGCACCTTCATGCCTGTCGATCTGATGAATAAGTAGAACTTTAGGCAATTCCTTTAAGACAAATAAAAATATTCCCATTAAACTTGAATTAAATGTACTTTCTTCCTAAACATCAATTACTCTTTAAAAATTTTTTCTGGAATGACTTAGTTTTCACTGGTTTTGACTGGCAAGCAGACCTGAAGAATAGATGACTTAGGATGGTATGAAACAAGGTGATCTGCAAGTTAGGGATAGTGCTTCTTCCAACTCATAATTTCTTAATTGTCTTTCAGTTATAAGTTAACAGACTTCAAGTTAAATGCTTTGCATAAGAACCCATGTAATCAATACATCATAGTAACCTCCTTGCCACACCATAAAATCCCATATTGTAAAGAAATATTTATAAGTAATGTAGTATATTCTACAAAGGTTTCCTTTGGACGAGCATGTTACACACAGCTTAAGTGAGAGTTCTAACACTCCTCACTTTGAGCTGAGCTTTGACCTGTCACACTGACATCATGACAAATACCCATGGATTTACACAAAAATCAAAATGAGGAGTTAGCATTTTTCTCTTTCTGAAAGATGAAAGAAGCTTTCCTACAAAGGAAAGTTCTTTTGCTCTTTGTTACTTGAAACCCCTTTGATGTGGTAGATCCCAATGTCTAGCAGATAAGCCATCATTCTGGGGTAATTTCCAAGAAAAGACCATTTAAACACGGCCTTCTGATAAACCAAACTGCTTGATTTGTAATACATGCCAAAAGCTGGATACAGATACCATGCCTTAATACACAGGGACCACTGACAGGGGGTCACTGCCCACAGGAGGGACTCACCACAGCATTCAGGGCAACAGCACTTTGGGCTGGCACAAAACTTCAGGTGAGATGCTTAGGAGAGAGACAAAGGTCAGCAAAAGGAGAATTATGGTGGGTTGAGGAGTGGTTAAAGCACAGCTGGAAATTAAGCACCATGTAGCTGCTCATTCAACCCTCCTCTTTCTCTCTTTCCTCTATCCTAGCTGGAACCAGGACAAGGAGGAAAAATCATTGGTAAGTGTAGGAGAAAAAAGAAGTTGGTCACTTGTAACAAATTGCTGGCCAGGACACTTGTCTGGCCATGCCCTGCTCTGATCACTGCAGCCTGTCCTGTCTCCTCCTTAAATTCCATTTCTGACTCCTGGGCAGGATGCTTTGTGTGTCTGTCTTTGGAGGTCTGTGTTCCCAAAACCAGACAGAGGACCATGAGTTGTAGAGGTGCACCTGTCTCTCCAGGCCCTAATCCTTGTCCACTTACAGCCAAACATTCCTGCTTGATGAATGCTTTTTATGAACTATGCCATTAACACAAAATTCACACCTAAACACAAAAATAATTTATTTTCTAAGAAAAGTTATAAGATAAAGTTTACACTATTTGCTGACTCTGTCAAGTTTACTTTAAATAATTTTAAAGGGCAATTAAGCAGAGCACCTAGAAATACATAAACTCTCCAAATTTCATATGCTAAGGAAATATCTCTACCACTCTAAGGAATAACTGTGTCTCTCAGGAGTGCATTAATCTTATACAAAAATAAGGATTTATGCTATTAGAGGACCGAAACTGAAAAGAAACAATGCCAATACTCTAGTTTGGAATGGGATATTCACCTGCATCTCAAAAATCACCATTTCTGATTTATGGTTCAGGTTCAAGCCAACCTAACAAAAATGCTTCTGCTTGTTTTCAATTTACTGAAAAGCCAAAAGTTCGGAGTTTTTTTGTGGAAGTGGCAAATCTCAGTCATAGTATTCTCAACATCTTGCATTTCATCAAAATGTGAAAATGGTAAAAAGTAAAGTAAATTTGGTATAATTTTATCTTTATTGATTTTGTTTACTCAGATTCATTGATTTATTTTTAGTTTTGGTGTAAGTTTATGGTAAAATCATAATATTATGCTTACTTATGGGACTGCAGATGAGAAGATAAAAGGGCAGACCTCTGTCTTTACAAGAACATTTATTTTTACACACATACAAAACCTGCAGCTATGATAGTATTTGTAGGCAGCCATGTATTTCATGTACAATAGGATCCAGACAAAGAAAAAAGTAGTTAATAATAATATACTCAGTGTCTCTGTTGCACTGAAAGCTGAAACTGGATTAATTTTAGATAAAAACAGAATTTACCCATGCAAAAGGTATGAAGTAAAATACATAATCTAAGTAGGTAAGTACCATACACTCAGTTATCTCTTTAACAAAAAACCCAACCATTTCCTTTGTGCAGAGTGAAGATGATAAAGGAAAAGCTCTCTCTCTTGAGCTTATCCAATGCTTTTACAAGGATATCTTTTCTCTTTGACAACCTCATAAACCTGGTCTCTTTCTCTACCCAACTTTCTCTAAAACATGAAAATACATGTCCTGCACGATCCTGTCCTTCCACTCACCTCTAACCATGCATCAATTCTAATTTAATAAAGGAGAAGCTTAAAACACACTGTATAGATCTAAAACACCTCCTTCAAAAATACTGGGGATTTCTGTTGCTTTTCCTTTCTCGTTTTTACTCTGAACCTAGTGGAACTGGGCTGACCTATTTGATTTATTTAATCTATCCTCAGTACAAGGACAGAACAAAAAAGCAAAATGTACCTGGTGTCAGCTTTGAGGAGTGGAAGGGCACGTGCAGCCAAGGTAATGAAATGTAACTTGCACAGTGGGTCTGCCTGTCTCATAAAACTCTCCTACAAATGCATCCATGGCCTCCACTGCATTCATTGGTTATTCTAGCTTGAAATTTTTGTTTCCACAGTTACAAAGCACATGTGTTTTCACACATACCAACATTTTACATATGACTCAAGTGTCTTATAAACTAAATAAAATAATTCAATTACTTTTTGAAGACTGAGAAACTCCCCTCTCCACTTACACAACTGAGATGACTTTAAAGGCCAAAACCAAGAAATGGAATTGCTTGTAGTCTGAAACACAGTATGAGACATTTTTATTCTAAGTATCACCTACTTTATCAGCACAAAGAGATCAGCAATACCTGCCACAGATTACAATTTCAAACTTCACAAAAACAAAAATCTAATTGTGAATAAAGGAGTTAGATCCATGTTTTCAAGCCAATTCTAAGAAGACACAGACTCACACAGCCTCATTTGTACCTTAAAATCATCTAGTATTTTTTATGCAAGTTGAAGATGCTAATGACACAAGCAATTTCACACCAAATCACAGAGAGAACTCTGGTTCTTGAATCTCAATATTGAAAGTTTTCTTCATTAACATGAAAAACCTTGGAGGACTAGTATATCCAACAAAGAAAAGGTAATTCAGAATAAAAGAGTTAAGAATTAAGTAAGGGAATTGTTTACCTGAAACAAGTATCTGTATTCTTTCTGCACTACATGCAATTTCCAATTAATCTACCAAACCCTGTATGAGAAATGTGTAATTTATAGAGAACAAAACTGTATAGGGTAAAACCAAAAGAAAATGCTAAGGTTTCATAGATTATGAGGCCAAAATGGGCTCCTATATGCATGCAGGATGGCAAAGATCGACCCCAGCTAAAATGGGATTTCCAGGCTAGGTCACATTCTCTATGATTCTCTATGATCCAGAACTGTGTTTGCTTTCTTCTTCTGCAAAAGAGTTCACTGACTTTCATCTAAGCATAACCAAACCTTGCCCTGAGTGTATTCTCTTGTGAGATCACACTTTATTAGAACACAATTCAAACTAGATCTTGCTCAGCACTAATAATTACATGTCATGTGTGACATGATTTTGCAAGTATGACACAGAAACAGATACAGAACTGTGGTGAAATGCAAAACCCGACAGTAATGTGTTCATTATGTTACTGAGTCACCTGAGCAGAGCAAAAAGCCATCTTGTAATACACTAGAGAAAAATGAAGTAGTGTATAGAATTTGCTCCTAATGAGTCCACTTTGCTGGTATCTAGGTGTCTTGCATCAATCATCTCTGTGCTTTGTGAGCTTATTAAACTGCCCGGTAAAGCCCAGAGCTGAGGGGGCAGGAGTGGGGATCTAAAACCCCAAGCACTGCCACTGAGCTGCACAGCTACAGTTAGAAATGTCATCCCATCTCTACATACCCTACAAGGATGTAACAACATTTTCACTACTCTCTCATCTTCTTTTCAGTAATCAATCCTAAGACATGTTCAGAGCTAGCCTACCTTCTCAGCCTTCCCTTGGGAGGTTAAATAAGCCAAGCTCTTACTCAAGTCTGTTATGACTACTTTGACACAGAAGAGCTGTGGAATATATACTGAAGTCTCCCTACAGCTTTATTTTCAAAAATATGCCAATTCTGTAGAAATCCTGAAGGATTTGTAAAAGAAAGTAATCCCAGTAGCAATAGTTAAAGCATGTAACAGCAAATCTCCTACCTCTAAGCCCAGTGGGTCAGACAATTTACTGGGAATTGCCAGCTTCAAACATTGTATCAAACATTACATCTTCTCTATATTCTAACATTTTTCTTAAATATTGAAAATTACAATACACATTTCAAACATTTTTCATGTTTTAAAGACATAAGTATCAATTTTATCCAAGAATCCAGGACAAAATATTATTTCTATAATCCCATTCAAATAAAACTCATGAATGATTTAAAGCACTATTTTGCAATATCACTGTAAAGGAACTTTGCTTCTGTTTAACACATCAGTTATTTAGAGTTTTCTTCAAAGTTGTCCAGTCCTTCTATTTCCTTGCTCTATTTCTCCCTTTAGACTTCTTTCATAGAATTGTAGAACAGCTTTGAATTGGAAGGAACCTTTAAAGCTCTAGTCCAAGCCCCTCCAATGAGCAGGGACACCTTCAGCTACATCAGGTTGCTCAGAGCCGTGATCAAAATGATCTTAAATGTTTCCAGGGATGGGATATCAATCACCTCTCTGGCAAACTGTCAGTGTTTCACCAACATCACTGTGAAAAATTTCTTCCTTCTTTTGAGTCTGAATCTACTCTCCTTTAGTTTAAAAACTTTACCCTTTCCTTATCATTACAGGCCCTCTAAAAAGCCTGTTCCCATCTTTCTTTATAAGCCCCTGTTAAGTACTGAAAGGCCACAACAAGGTGCAAAAAACCCCCACAACAACAAAACCCACGTTTCTAATAAGGCATGGTTTCCAATAATATTTTGCTCCTCAGGAAGCCCAAAGTAATAAAATATAATATACTATTTTCATTAGAGAGAATTCCTACTTCTGTTCTAGTCTCAGATGCCCAGTTATCATTTTAAAAAAACCCTGAGTTTTCATAATGTGTTTTGTATCATTTCAGAGAATTCAGTGAAAGGTCACAGCACTACCCTGCTTTTACAAATCAAGAGCAAGTACTGCAGAAAAATTAACAAATGAGACTTTATTTTGTAGCAAGACAAATTAAAAAAAAATGTGGAGAAAAATCTGGAAAAGTTTTGAGTGCTTATTATATATGCTACCATAGATGAGTATATTAAGACAGCAGCCTAGGATGACAACAACACATTGCAGTAAAGTGCTCTTTGTTTGCTCTTCAATTCAGTGAATAAAAAGCAGCAAGGAATACTTTCTCCACAGCTCCCAGTTGCATTCTAAAAAAATGCAATCATACAAAAGACAGACGTGTGGTATACAGCACATAGCTGTTATTACAAAAGCCAATATTAAAGATGAACCACTATAATTATACTGCCAACTGGTCTGAGTAAGATGTTTGTTTACAATGTGTTTAAGATAGGATTTTAATATTGTAGTTGATAATATTAGTCTGTAAAGCGAGTTTTTACTTAAAAGTAAAATCTTTGTCAAACCCAACTAGTGCATAAAAATACTTCAGGTTGGATATAGGGACAGATTTCTTCACTGAAAGAGCAAGTAAGCATTGGAACAAACTTCCCAGGGCAGTGGTGGAGTCACCAGCATTCTAAAAACTGGGCAGATGTGGCATTTCCTGATATGGTTTAGTGGGTGTGGTGGTATTCAGTCAAAGACTTCATGATTTGAGATCTTTTTCAACCGTAATGATTCTATGATTCAAGCAATGAAATTAAGCAATTTATGGGGTTCAGATGCTTCTTTTAATATCAGCAAGATCAGCAGTATAAGTAGATTTTTATTTTCAGGGAAAACCTGAAGCATCTTTCACTGACAGCAAGATTGAGACAGTTGTGTCCCAAGCTAAACCAGTGCGATACATGGGGGAGCAGGTGCCTTCCTCACAATAGGCTCTGGCCAAGTAAATCTCACGCACCTTTTTTAACTAGGGAAGGCAGAACAGAATGAAGCTTCCACAAGGCAATAAATTTGGTAAATGTACTTCAAGTACTAGTAGAGATGCTCAGGAGAATTTACAAGAACAAAACAACTGTCACCAGGTAATGATTTTAATCTGATGATTTAGTAATTCTAGTCTCATGTATACTTGAGCACTCTATTCAAAGATGACTGAGCAATTTTAATATAGCCAACAGCAGTGGAGGAGGAAGCTTTATAGCAATCTCATTCTTCACCAAGAAAAGAAATACCTTATTGAAGCAGGTTTTTTCAAATCCTATTAAGTATGCAGAGATTGCTGCTGAAGAGGCTGAGAGAGACACTTAGCCTAAAGCACTTTAAACTTCTGAATTTTTTGTATATATTTTGCCCTGACATGACAAGGCATCTCTGTGAGACGACAGGTCCTATTTTCTGCATTTAAAAAGTGAAGGACGTTACCACAACTTTGATTGGTAAAAGCAGCAATATAAAAACGGTACATGACGTGAAAGGCAGGGCTGAGGGCAGCCCATTCATCACTACTAAAACATTTAAAAGATCTCATTAGTGCAGAATTATCCGACTTCTACAAATTCCTTCAAATCTGCTGAGCATCCATTAGAGGAAAACGATCCTGTTCACCTTCCAGCACTCAGTGTAGGTAACTTTCACAGTTTCAACAGTTAATGAGCTAGACATCAATTCTGCTGATAATAAAGCCTAGCAATTGTCAAAAGGATGCCAGAACCTTTGCAGAATGAGAAGCAAGGGCATATTAGAAAGTCAAAGATCGAACAATTAAAACAAAAAGGTAGAACAGCTGGAGGAAAGCAAAGATTAAACAAAAGTCCCTCAAATGTGTAAAGCCCTGCAAGCTGACCTTGAAGAGATTTAAGGCAACTCTGAAATACATTTTCAAAACTAAGCAGTAGCTTTTGTACCCTTTTCCTGGAACATTTTCAGAAGGTTTTATTTTGAATGCACCTCACCTTTCCACAGAACAGAGTTTAGAAGCATGTCACAACTTGAGCACCCAAATACTGAAGCCCCAGAATGAGCAGTTGGACTTTAAAATGGAAATCTTAAAAGGAATGGTGCATTATGAAGAAAAACAAAGAAAAATGGCCAAGAGCATACTGACACTAGGCAATGTATGCAAGCAGAATAAATAACACAATATAAAACACAGCTGCTAACATGGATAAAATAGTTGAAAAAGGAATTTCATATACTGACCGCTTAAATGCACACTCTTATTAGGTTTTTATACTGCAAGTTTTTCTCACATAATATAAGTGTAATTTTATGGACAGATTTGGAAAACAAATGTAAATATTAAAGTAGTGGATGATGTTGTAAACAGAAAAAAGAATGAAACCTTGTAGAAAAAAAAACCACATTGCTAGAAGGGAAGCAAAGGGCACACTATTACTTTACACAAAAAATCAAAGGGAATTGATCTGGTAATCCTGAGAAATCAAAAAGTTGAAAGCTTTTGAAGTTAAAACATATCTGTCTTAATTTAAAAAAATAGGGTTCATCTGATATGGTGGAAAACCTTGCCATAAAGACAAATTATTGTAGATATGGAGATGGAGGGGCAGGCCCAACAATTCACTTAAATATAATCTGTTTGAACTTGTTAAAACTGCAGGATCAAAAAATGAATTGCCTGATCAGTCTCAGCTGGAAAGTAGCTTCCGAGAAATGGGAAGCCATTAAAGGAGGGAGAGAAGTAAACAGGGTTTTCATACTAGAATAACGAATATGAGCAAGTAACTCAAAATGGAAACAATAGGTATATTATGGATTGCACTGAATTTATGGCATTAATTTTGAAAAGTCTCATGAAAATTATGTCTATTTCATCTAAATATGCAAATCAGTTTAAAAACAACTCACTTGCCTTGAAAAAGAAGCTATTCCACTAAATCTTATAATTGCAACATTATTAACTTGCATTTGAGCTTTTCAGTAAGTTCAGATCTACTTCATTGGGAAATTTTAACTGTACAGTTTGTTGTAGGGCAATAAAAGGAAAGTATGCCTATTGATTTTTAGAATACATCTCTCATGGAATGAAATAAGGAGAACATAGTCCAAGAAAAAAATCTTCAGAGTTGTTTCTATCATAGCCTGATAGTATTGAAAAAATGAAAACTTCAGGTGAGATATGGATGTCAGAATACAGTGAATTCTGAGTTTGTTGGGTTCTGAATACAGGAAATAGTATTAAACACTAACAGAGGACTACTTTGGAAAACAGAACTTCAGGTAGCTTCATTCCAGCATCTGAAAGCAAACGTGAAAACAGAGCTGGAAGAACTTCAGGAGACATTAACTCACGCAGAATGTCTCACTGGAAAATTACAGAAATTTCACAATTATAAGCCGCACTATTATTTATTTGACTAAAATTTTGGTCCGAACCCAAAGTGCAGCTTATAATCAGGTGCGGCTTATATATGGACAAAAAAATGAAAAGTTGCTGTTTTAGTTTGGAGGACAGGTGTCTGCTGAGAAAGGCAGGAACTTCTCTTTGAAATGGAGAATGTAAACCCCCTCCCTCCAAATTATTATAATTTTGAAATCAAGGGGCTTTCAGGCAAAGATATGGGAATTAGGAATAACGGTTCTTTTCTAGGGAAATTAAAATAGAAATACAGTACTACAAAGAAACAAACTCCAAACCCTGACAAAGTCAGAGTACAACCTGGCACCCCGTCAGCCAGGGTGTTGGCAGCAGTCCCATTAAATGGTGGCTGCATCCTCCTGCAGTGACAGATGTGATTCAGTTGAAGCAGCACTCCTGCAGAAGGTGCAGTTTCCCTCCGGAGGTCCAGTGGTGATGTGGAGAAATCCGGTTTTCCTCTGGAGTCCAGCGGAGAAAGGGGCTCCCTTAGTGTCCCAAAACCTCTGTTTTATCTTGGTAAGAAATGCTGGGCTCTTCCCCCTGGCTGGTGCAACTTCCAATGGGATGCAGTAATTTTATCAGTCCCACAGTGGGACTCAATGGGCCATTAGCAGAAAATGACTCGCTGGAGGAAGGATGGGTTGTGAAAAGATAAAGAACAATGCCCTGCCTGGTTTCAGTGGATGGCCCATTAACAGAATATCTCCCACGGAGACAAGGATCACTGCCCCCACCCTCAACAGATGGTGATAGAATAGATACCTTTTATCACACTCTGTATTGTAACCCAAGAAAGTTTCCGACACCCGGATGTGCGGTTTATAATCAGGTGCGGCTTAGATATGGACAAATAACGAAAAGTTGCCGACACCTGGAAGTGTGGCTCATAATCAGGTGCGGCTTATAATCATGAAATTACTATAGGTAAAAAACAAAAGAAGAAAATTGCCTAGAAATTCCCTGAAAGTAATCTTGCAGTGATGGCCAAAACATCAGCAGGAACAATTTGAAGGCAGATCATTTCAGTTAGGAATATGGTGATGGTTAGCATATATACACTAAAATTCAAGCAAACTGATTTTACTTTTTGCCCCTCTCCAATCCCTTAACAGAAAAATCTTCCATATTATTATAACAGTGCAATGCTGCCATCAGTACAGCCTAGTCAATTTAAACTGGTTTTTAAAGCACATATGCCATGCCCAGTTGTCAAAGGCACTTTGGCAACAGATATTGTAGCCATGAGCCTAATGCCACAATAAAATAACTCTGACATGGACAGTTAGAGGCTTTTCAACATCAGAGATCAGCAGCTAAGACACTGTGTTACAGTTCATTTGTGTTGAAAGCAGTAAAACAGAATCTGGTGTAGCCATGGTCTTCCAAAGTAAAAATGACACTGAACTTCTGAGGCACAGACCACTGGTACATGCCGGCTGGGTTTCTGATCGAAACAGGATTTTGCAAAATTGTTTTAAATTAACAGGAACAAAACTACAGGATGGTCCTAATATTTGCTACTTGTTTTCACATTAGTCAAACTGGAAGACTGAAGAAAAAATGGTATTATGAAAGTTTAATTTTGGTATTAACTGAAGTAAGCATTTACTCATGAAACATAATATACATCCATTTCCTGTGTATAGTTCCACACTCTTGACTGTACTTATTTAATTCAGACTGGTGTTAATAATCACTACAGTAACAGTCCTCAAACTCACAAATAAGCAATATTCCCCTTAATATGCAGATATATTTTAAATGTGAAACTTCATTTCTGTGTAATGTCACGATATTTGCTAAAAACAAAGTAAGCCCAGTAGTAAAAATACTGCAAATCAGAGTTACACCTCTATAAAACAGAACTAATACTTCACATCATCTATTACCCACATGGAAGTATGTGATACCCATTTTCATTTTCCAAGACTACATGGTATCTGTATTTAAATATTCTTACTTTATTGGTTTGTTGTTTTGTTTCGGTGTTTTGATTTTTTATTGTAGTGTTTTGTTTTATCATTTTAACTCCATAATGAACAATACTAACTTGCTATAGTTCTTCTGGTTAATAAACGTAGGACCCCATTTGATCTCTAGACTTTTCAGGAAAAATTACAATGTGAGAACCCTCGAGGTCCCAAAGCAAAAAAAATTCCTACTCTACTAGACCAGTTTTCATACAAAAATATACAGACTTTTGTCTTCTAAACAGTGTCACAACCAAAGGCGATTTAAAAGCACTGACTGCATCCAAACTGATTTTTCAAAAACTTTATTTTACCTGTTTTCTCATTTTAGATGATGTAATAGCCAAAAAGGAATGCTGATTTTGGTTTTTTAAAGACACAAACGGCATAGTCCCAAACATTATCATTTTGCACTCGCGACACTTCCTTATTCTTAATAGGTGCTTCTTACGAAAGTCTAATTTACAGACATTAAATGTTCAGGAATCTCAGAAAAGTAAGAAGATTGTAGAAGCTGTAATGAATTTTTGCCACTGCTAAATTCTAACTGAAGAGTTTTGGCTAGTAGTCAATAAATTGCTACAGAAAACATTTTTTAAGCAAGAACAAAGTACTGACATCTACTGGTGACCAGAACCACAGATTGGTTTCACTTTACAAAAATGTTTTAAGTACACTATAAAAAAAAATAAATGGACAAATCACTTGTAAGGATTAATGTCAGTGATCTAATCCATTTTAAAGGGAGACATATATGCTAGTTTAATGATGTAACACAAATCTAGCAGATGGATTCTATTTCTCATTTTAATCTAGCAGAAATCAACTAATGAACCTTTACGGATTAAACATCTATTGCTTGGGCCTGTAACAACAGAGGAGTGAACCTGATGATTCTGTCTTTTGTTTTCATACAGCAGTTGTCTTTGAAGACTCAAGGATTTAACTTTTTTCTGCCTGAAACTAATAATTTCATATGTATTCTTTGCAGTGAAAAATGCCAGCTTAAATGTTGATATGCAGGATTGCACAGATGATATTCCTCATCTCCATTATCAGCACTACTGGGTAGTGTCTCACAGCGGCATTGTTAGCTGACCAAAACAATCAAGATGTAGCAAGAACCTGCTGATAATGCCCATTTATTTTTTTCCCTATATACTGATTGCTTTTCCCCTTTTCCAAAATTTCAAATATGAGATTATTGGTGGGATTTCTACCATTGCTTCTCTTAAGATGCCATGACTGCTGTTCAAGAGGTAACTGTTGATACTGGAAAAGCATCACCATTTCAGCATTTCCATAAAGGTATCTCCTTAATTGGGCAATAAAGGTTTTTAGAAGCCAGGTCTGTTTCAGGTACAGCTCTGATTACAAAAAGATTTCACCTCTCTCCCACAAAACATGCCTATATTCCAGCCTCACTGAAACAATCTGTATTTCTACTTACTGAACTTTTCATTACTCATATTCTGCAATATCAGTCACAGAATTCAACTAAAATCCTTGGGTTTAACAATTGGCACCATAATCCTCTCTGCATACATTGTATATGAACACTTGTCTTAATTCCAAAGAGGACTCTGAAAGAGCAGAACGCTGCAGAACAAAGGCTGTGCACATGACTGATTCCATTAAGGGATTAAAAATTGCATTTAGAATGGATTTAATTACAACACGTTTGATAAGCTTGGATAAATGAAGCCTAAAACATCCAGCAATCTGATTTAGGCACTACAAGACTACTGTACATAAGACAATTTAATCAGATTTATTTTTCCTTTACAACAAAGAACATGGAAATGAAAAATAGGTCAAATAACCTCACAGAAAGCTATTTCATATCAGGGCATGAAAGTCACTCTTAAATTTTTGTCTTAATTTTATAAAAGACAAAGAAAATAAAGCATTGTTTATGCATATAGAACTTTCAGTGGAAGTTTCTTAAAAAGCTCTTCTCTCTAAGCTTAAGCTTTACAAATCGATTTCCACATTAGAATATAAAGTACAACATGTAGCTCTCAGGTCAGTGCGACCCACCAGCAGGTCAAGGGCAGAGTGCTCAGTCTGCAGAGGGGTGGCAGAAGAACAAGGGATAGTTAGGGAAGGCACTGGATGACAGAAGGACAGGGGCAGGAGAGGTGTGAAGGACTGCTGCTGCAAGAAGGGGAGAATCGTGCCTTAGGAATTTAATGTCCACACACATTTCTGCTCTACTGCCACGATGTCACAATTGTGTAATGGAATCCTGACAAAATCTACATTAGAGCACATTCACTGGCTCTATTATTATATTATTATGATTATCACTATTAATATTCACCTAAAATTGTTCTAACTAATAATTAAATTGTCGTGTTTTTCACTTCATAAAGAATGCATCTTTTTTTTCCTTTTTTTTTTTTTTTGTAAACACACTACAGTCATATTGGAAAACTGCCTTCTTCCAAGTCTTATCACTTTTGCATCAAATGCCATCCAAACAATAACAGCTGTTACACAAGAAGGTTGATAGTTGAAATAAAGTGATAAACCACACCATACAATAATCAAATAACCACTGAAATATTTTTTATAAGCACACGAAAGCAATTAACAAAAGAAATAGAATGGATTTGAAAAAAAAGGCACAACAAACCCCAATATTTTAAGTAAAATGCGGTAACAACATATATAAAAAGATGCACTTAATATTCTCTCAACATACCTTTCCAAGATCTTCAGCCTGTTTCAAAATGTCTCTTTTTAGATCTTCTGCTCTCTTGGAATGGAAAGAATTACTTTGACTCTGGATGACAAATATAATTCCTTTTAATTCTGTAAACAGGAAAAAAAGATTTAAAGATAGAATAAATTATTTTCTGATTTGCTCCAAAGGTAGTGAGAACCCAGGTGTATGTAGGACTCGATTACACAATGAGCTATTCCTTTAATTATGCAAATATTTCACAAAATAGTAAAAGGGCATTATTTAACACAGACACATGAAAATCCAAACCAGACCTTTTCAAGACTCATTTTAAAAGAGCATGGCATGACTGGAAGATGTGCAGCACTTGACAGCAGCCACATTCATGAGGTTGCTTTTTCTCCAGTACACCAGCAGTCTTTGTCACCAGAGTTAAAAGGTGTCCATCACAGACCAGCATCTCCCCTCTCCAGGGGAGATGCATGAACAGGAAACAGAAAAGCTGATTCCCAAACAAAGAGTTTAAAACCCTACCCAAAACCAAGTATCAGGTGGAGAGACACACACACAAGGACACTGAGCTGATACTCTTATCTAATGTAACAGCATCAATATCTCACCTCTTCACAGTGTTTAAACACATGACCATTAACTACAGTAATTTCACAACCATAAGGCGCACTTGGACTATAAGGTACACTTTTTTTGCAGCGAGGAGCTGTGCAGAATGCAACAAAGTAACGAATTACTGGCAGGTGCTCAATTTGTAAACATTTTTCAAAGATCAGTGTAGTCTTTAAATACAGCCCCAGGCGCCCTCCCCGTGCAGCGGGCCCTGGCACTCCTGCCCACCCCTGGTGCCGGCTGGCACGGTTCATGGCTCCTGGCTCCCACTGCACGGTCGCGCTGCATCCTGGCTTCCCCCTGGCCGGTGGCAGCGGTGCTTCTCGCCACTTTCCCGGGCAGCGTTTCTCGCTGCTTCTCCCCACTTCCCCGCAGCTGTGTTGCTTGTCGTTGCTTCCCCGCGGCCGGCGGCGGTGCCACCGCTTCTCCCTGCTTCCCCGCAGCGGCGGTTGCGCCACTTCTCCGCGCTTCCCCGCAGCTCCGCCGCTTGTCGCCGCTTTGCCGTGGCCACAGGGGCCGGGCCGCCGCCACTTTGCTGCGGCCGCAGGGGCTGGGCCACCGCCGCTTTCCCCCAGCCGCCTGGGCTGCACCACTGCTGTTCTGATGCCGCCACCGGGCGGGCTCTGCTCGGGACTGTTGTGGTCTCGCACTTCTCGTTCCCCCCGCACCCGTTCCAGGGCCACCCGGCTTCTTGTTTCCCCCGCGCCTGAGCCGGCACCGCCCAGCTTCTCATCCTCCCCGCCCCCGCAACCGGGGTGGTGCCGCCCGGCTTCTTGTTCCGCCCACGCCCGGGCTGGGGGTGGCGGCAGCTGCCTCCCTCCCCACGTGGCTTCTGCCGGCCATGGCCACCCACTCCCGCCCCCTGTCACGACTCGGCGTTCCTGTGGCACCGCCCCCCCATTGCAGTTCACACTTCTGGTTTGGCAAATTTCGTAACTTTGTACATCATATAAGGCGCACTGGACTATAAGGCGCACTTCCAGGTTCGGGGGAAAAATTTAGTCAAAAGGGTGCGCCTTACAGTCGTGAAATTACTGTAAGTATCAATCAAAGAGGAGGAGTAACTCATGATACTGTGACTTCTGTCCCTTTGGCCACAAAAGGCTGAACTGAACAGATACTATGTAGAAAGTGTACCAGGAAACTCAGACTACAACAACTTACGACAGCACCACAAGGAAAGAAACTAATGCCCAGGAGATCTGTACAGAATGATGAGAATTGTGGAGAAGGAACAAAAAAAATGAAAAAAAAAAGCTCACTTGGCTAATAGAGTAAAATGAGTGATGGACTGTGGAACAAAGTGGAAGAAAACTGGAGGAAGAAAAGGAAGAAGTAATCACAAGGAAAAAAGAGTAAAACTGAGAGCATGAAGAAGGATCACAAGGAAAACACTGTGAACAGAAAGAGCATTAACCACAAATACCTACACTAAGGTTATGAGAAGATTGCTACATCCAACACCTGAGGATCCATTACACTGCTTTGTTCCTCTGAACAGTTATTTGTTAATGTAGACCTATGACAGCTCAAAACTGCAGTTGGATGTTTTTCTACTTTTGCTTCAATTTATTAGCTTATTCATCAAGACACTGTCAAATCATGTGAGGTTTCTGGTGATACGTTATGGAGATGGAATAAGTATTGGTTTAGGTATCAGTATTCATTTCACATTTTTCCCATACAGTGTAGGAATCAACAGTATTCATGCTCTGAACTAAACAAACTGCTTAAAAATCCCATGCATAATAAAAACTTATGAATAGCAACTAATTGCTACCTAGCAAGATCTTTGTTAGATTTCCTGTGCAAAAATTAAAACTGGTGTGAAAACTTAAACTATACTTCATTGATGCTAATGAGAGTCAAAGGGCTAAATCTGCATGCACAACACCAAAAACACCCACAGAGACAAAAAGCAAACACGACCTTGTTTTTATATAATTGCTGTTTTAGTACCAGTATATTTACAGATATGGAAGCATCTGAATTACACTTAGATTCACTTACGGCACATTTAACAAATCCTGTGATATTTCACAATAGCATACTTTCTAGGAGTGAGATAACATCTACTTTTATGATTAAATCAAATGGAAATAGTTTCCTTTGCTATAGGTAAAGTACAGTAATTTCACTATTAAGGGGTACTCTTTTGACTAAAATTTGGGTCCAAACCCGGAAGTGCACCCTATACTCCAGACCGCCTTATATATGGACAAAGTTCGGAAATTTGCTAACCCAGAAGTGCGAGCTGCGACCGAACCACAGCCAAAACAAACCCCAAACACTAACAAAGTGTCATGGGTTACAATACAGGATGTGATCAAAGTTTCTATTCTACAACTATCTGTTGTGACGAGGTGGGGGCAGTGATCCTTATCTCTGTGGGAGATACTCTGCTAATGGGCCATCTATAGAAACCAGTAGGGTGTTGTTCTTTATCTTTGCAACCCCTCACCCTTCCTCCAGGGAGTTATCTTCTGGTAATGGCCCATTGAGTACCACTGTGTGACTGATAAAATTACTGCATCCCATAGAGAGGTGCTCCAGTCAGGGGGGGAAAAGCGAAGAATTTCTTACCTAGAAAAAAACTGAAATACTAGGACACCGAGTAGCCCTTTCTCTACTGGCCTCTAGAAAAAAACAAGATTTCTGCACATCACTACTAGACCTCTGGAAGGAAACTGCAGCTTGTAGAGGACCACTGCTTCAACTGAATCACATCTGTCACTGCAAGAAGACTGCAGCCACTATTTAATCAAACTGCTACCAACACCATGACTGATGGGCTGTCAGGTTGTACTCTGACTTTGTCAGGGTTTGGAGTTAGTTTCTTTGTAGTACTGTATTTCAATTTTAATTTCCCTAGTAAGAGCGGTTATTCCTAATTCCCATATCTTTACCTGAGAGCCCCTTGATCTCAAAATTATAATAATTTGGAGGGACAGGGTTTACATTCTCCATTTCAAAGAGAGGCTCCTGCCTCTCTTAGGAGACACCTGTCCTCCAAACTAAAACACAAAGTCAGAGGGTGTTGGTAGCAGTGCCATTAAATGGTGGCTACAGTCCTCCTGCAGCGACAGATATGGTTCAGTGGAAGTAGTTGTCTGTATTTCACCTGGTCACAACAGATGGTGATAGAATAGATACTTTGATCACATCCTGTGTTGTAACCCAAAACACCACGGCTGGCATGATTGTTACTAATTCATTACTTTGTTGTGCACGGATCCTCACTGCCAAAAAAAAAAAAGCACGTCTTATAGTCCGGTGCGCCTTATGTATGGACAAAGTTCGGAAATTTACTGACTCCCAGAGGTGCTCCTGATAATCCGGTATGCCTTATAGTCGTGAAATTGCTGTAATTTCCTCCCCACTACCTGCTGCCAGACATGAGGCTGCTTTGGAGCACTGTAGACGCTGCTCTTGGAGCAGGGCAGCCCTGGGCAGGTGCAAAGGCAGACCCCACATGGATGTCCTGTCCCTGCTCTCACAGGGACCAGAAGCAGAGCATTTATAGGAGCAGAGCATTTATAGGAGCAGAGCAGGGCCGTGACTCTGTCCCTACAAAGCCTCCAAGCACTTGGGTGCATTTGCCAGCCCCATCGGCATCTCTGTCAGAAGGATGTCATAAGAAATGACAAAAATACCTGTGAGGGTTGAAACTGATACTTGCTCAGCCTTAAGGAGAAACAGGACTTTCATCAAATCAAGTAGTTCAGAATTCCACAGCATTCCCAGCTGGAACCCAAATCCAGCACTGAGCCAGTTCCTGGGAAAAAAGGAGCTCTCTCCCAGCCAAATGCAGAAAATCAGAAGCACTCAGACAGTTCTTTGAGGGAACGCTAATTTACTTAACACCTATCCTAACTTATTGATCACCTATGCTAATTTATGTCCACCCATCTCAGAAGGCCTCTCCCATGACAGTGAACACCAGCTTGGAGCCTGGGGGCCGTCTTGGGCGAGCCTCTTGCAGACCATGCAGCCTCCGTGGTCTCCTGGACACCATCTGTGCCACCAAGCTTGGGTTGCCCCCACCTGGCTCTGGCACAGCATCCTGGGAGCCCTGTGGTGGACACTCATGGCTGCAGGACACTTGTGGCTCTGCCACCTGCTCCTGGGAATGCCTCGCTGGTTCCAGCTTGGTTTCCGTTTCAGCTTCCCGGCTTTCCCTGGCCGTGTCGACATGCTGGGTTGTGCCGGTGCTGTTGATGTCCATGGGATGTTGTTGATCTTGAAGGGAGCAGGAAAAGCTGTCCAGGCGTTCCTCGGTGTTCATAAACTGGAAGGGCTCCCCGAGAGGCTGGGGGGGATCGAGGCCTACAGGACTGAATCTTTGGGAGGGAGGCAGGAACTTGGAGAGAAGGACGGGTCTTGCCATGTGGAGAATCTTGAAGGACTGGGGGCTCTCAGCAGGAACGGGGGCTGTGGGAAGCTGCTCGCAGGGACGTGAGGTCTCAGTGATGGGGAGGTTCTCTGATGGAGGGGGGCAGTCGACATCAGGGAGGGTCTTGTAGCCTTGGCAGTTGTCAGAGGCAGTGGAGGTTCGTGGAGTGCTGGATCTCTCACAGCCTGAGCTTCTTGGACAGATGGTTGGTCCACGACGGAATCTCCTCAGAGGCCTGGAGGCTGTCCCAAGGATGGCCAGTCTCAGTGGGAGCAGGCTCTTGGAGGGACGGAGGCGCCTGGAGCAGTGGGCTGAGGCACAGCAGGGCAGGTGGCCTCCCTTCCACAGCTGCTGCAGCTGTACCCAGAGCGCCTGCCACATCCCGGAATAAAGGGAAGCTGATGTCCCACACGGAACCCAGAGCAGCAGCAGCAGCCTCTGCAGCTCCTTGGCCATACTCAGGCAGGGGCCGCAGCTGCAGGGGACGCTCGGGGAATTCGTGGGAACATGTGGTCGCTTCCAAGGGGTCACACGAGGCCTGCAGGACCTGGGAGCCACAGGGGCTCCTGGACTCCTCCGTGGGCCCCTGGCTTGGACTCTGGGGCGCTTGAGCAGCTTCTGAGTCCTGGCCTGCTGCCCCCATGGTGCCCGGTGGCCAGTGGCCCACCAGAAAGCCACGGTGGCCAGCAGCAGGACAAGTGCAGCCAGCAGGACACCGACCTCGCTCATGGCTCCGGCGTGTGCCATCGCAACTGCACTGGCGGCTGTGGGGTTGGCCCAGTATTTATAGGGATGGCCCTGTGAGGTCACAGTGCTGGGGCCACGACACTGGCTACACCACAGTTCAGCCTCACGCTTGTGTCACCCCCTTTGTGCTGTCACAGCCCCGCCCGCCTCAGGGCAGTGGGAACTGCTCAGCCCTCAGGGTGCTCATGACCAGGAAAGGCCTGGAAGTGGAAAGGGCAGCCCAGCCCATGGCAGTGAAGCATTCCTAGGAGCAAGGGACGCGTCTGGAAGAGGCCTGGTGCCACCACTGCCCACCCCATGGCTCCCAGGACACTGTGGCAGTGCCAGCTGGGAACAGCCTTTGCCCCTTTGTGCCTGAGAAGATCCTGCAGACCTTACATACTGGATTAAAGATTTGGGCCACCAGCTAGCCCTGCCAGAGTTTGTCATATTGAATAGAAACCTGATTTATTGATAAAGTGAGGACCAGGCAGTCCCTGCCTGCAGCATGATACAGGCACGGTGACACAGACATGGTGACAGGGGCATGCTGACTGGCACGGCCCCGTGGCAACTCAAGTACAGTAATTTCACCTGGTCACAACAGATGGTGATAGAATAGATACTTTGATCACATCCTGTGTTGTAACCCAAAACACCACGGCCGGCGTGATTGTTACTAATTCATTACTTTGTTGTGCACGGATCCTCACTGCCAAAAAAAAAAAAAAGTGCACCTTATAGTCCGGTGCGCCTTATGTATGGACTAAGTGCGGACTTTTGCTGACTCCCAGAGGTGCTCCTGATAATCCGGTATGCCTTATAGTCATGAAATAGCTGTAATTTCCTCCCATTACCGGCCGCCAGACATGAGGCTGCTTTGGAGCACTGTAGACGCTGCTCTTGGAGCAGGGCAGCCCTGGGCAGGTGCAAAGGCAGACCCCACATGGATGTCCTGTCCCTGCTCTCACAGGGACCAGAAGCAGAGCATTTATAGGAGCAGAGCATTTACAGGAGCAGAGCAGGGCTGTGACTCTGTCCCTACAAAGCCTCCAAGCACTTGGGTGCATTTGCCAGCCCCATCGGCATCTCTGTCAGAAGGATGTCATAAGAAATGACAAAAATACCTGTGAGGGTTGAAACTGATACTTGCTCAGCCCTAAGGAGAAACAGGACTTTCATCAAATCAAGTAGTTCAGAATTCCACAGCATTCCCAGCTGGAACCCAAATCCAGCACTGAGCCAGTTCCTGGGAGAAAAGGAGTCCTCTCCCAGTCAAATGCAGAAAATCAGAAGCACTCAGACAGTTCTTTGAGGGAACGCTAATTTACTTAACACCTATCCTAACTTATTAATCACCTATGCTAATTTATGTCCACCCATCTCAGAAGGCCTCTCCCATGACAGTGAACACCAGCTTGGAGCCTGGGGGCCGTCTTGGGCGAGCCTCTTGCAGACCATGCAGCCTCCGTGGTCTCCTGGACACCATCTGTGCCACCAAGCTTGGGTTGCCCCCGGTTGGCTCCAGCACAGCATCCTGGGAGCCCTGTGGTGGACACTCGTGGCTGCAGGACACTTGTGGCTCTGCCACCTGCTCCTGGGCATGCCTCGCTGGTTCCAGCTTGGTTTCCGTTTCAGCTTCCCGGCTTTCCCTGGCCGTGTCGACATGCTGGGTTGTGCCGGTGCTGTTGATGTCCATGGGATGTTGTTGATCTTGAAGGGAGCAGGAAAAGCTGTCCAGGCGTTCCTCGGTGTTCATAAACTGGAAGGGCTCCCCGAGAGGCTGGGGGGGATCGAGGCCTACAGGACTGAATCTTTGGGAGGGAGGCAGGAACTTGGAGAGAAGGACGGGTCTTGCCATGTGGAGAATCTTGAAGGACTGGGGGCTCTCAGCAGGAACGGGGGCTGTGGGAAGCTGCTCGCAGGGACGTGAGGTCTCAGTGATGGGGAGGTTCTCCGATGGAGGGGGGCAGTTGACATCAGGGAGGGTCTTGTAGCCTTGGCAGTTGTCAGAGGCAGTGGAGGTTCGTGGAGTGCTGGATCTCTCACAGCCTGAGCTTCTTGGACGGATGGTTGGTCCACGACGGAATCTCCTCAGAGGCCTGGAGGCTGTCCCAAGGATGGCCAGTCTCAGTGGGAGCAGGCTCTTGGAGGGACGGAGGCGCCTGGAGCAGCGAGCTGAGGCACAGCAGGGCAGGTGGCCTCCCTTCCACAGCTGCTGCAGCTGTACCCAGAGCGCCTGCCGCATCCCGGAATAAAGGGAAGCTGATGTCCCACACGGAACCCAGAGCAGCAGCAGCAGCCTCTGCAGCTCCTTGGCCATACTCAGGCAGGGGCCGCAGCCGCAGGGGACGCTCGGGGAATTCGTGGGAACATGTGGTCGCTTCCAAGAGGTCGCACGAGGCCTGCAGGACCTGGGAGCCACAGGGGCTCCTGGACTCCTCCGTGGGCCCCTGGCTTGGACTCTGGGGTGCTTGAGCAGCTTCTGAGTCCTGGCCTGCTGCCCCCGTGGTGCCCGGTGGCCAGTGGCCCACCAGAAAGCCACGGTGGCCAGCAGCAGGACAAGTGCAGCCAGCAGGACACCGACCTCGCTCATGGCTCCGGCGTGTGCCATCGCAACTGCACTGGCGGCTGTGGGGTTGGCCCAGTATTTATAGGGATGGCCCTGTGATGTCACAGTGCTGGGGCCACGACACTGGCTACACCAATGTTCAGCCTCACGCTTGTGTCACCCCCTTTGTGCTGTCACAGCCCCGCCCGCCTCAGGGCAGTGGGAACCGCTCAGCCCTCAGGGTGCTCATGACCAGGAAAGGCCTGGAAGTGGAAAGGGCAGCCCAGCCCATGGCAGTGAAGCATTCCTAGGAGCAAGGGACGCGTCTGGAAGAGGCCTGGTGCCACCACTGCCCACCCCATGGCTCCCAGGACACTGTGGCAGTGCCAGTTGGGAACAGCCTTTGCCCCTTTGTGCCTGAGAAGATCCTGCAGACCTTACATACTGGATTAAAGATTTGGGCCACCAGCTAGCCCTGCCAGAGTTTGTCATATTGAATAGAAACCTGATTTATTGATAAAGTGAGGACCAGGCAGTCCCTGCCTGCAGCATGATACAGGCACGGTGACACAGACATGGTGACAGGGGCATGCTGACTGGCACGGCCCCGTGGCAACTCAAGTACAGTAATTTCACCTGGTCACAACAGATGGTGATAGAATAGATACTTTGATCACATCCTGTGTTGTAACCCAAAACACCACGGCCGGCGTGATTGTTACTAATTCATTACTTTGTTTTGTGCGGGTCCTCACTGCCAAAAAAAAAAAAAAGTGTACCTTATAGTCCGGTGCGCCTTATGTATGGACTAAGTGCGGACTTTTGCTGACTCCCAGAGGTGCTCCTGATAATCCAGTATGCCTTATAGTCGTGAAATTGCTGTAATTTCCTCCCATTACCGGCCGCCAGACATGAGGCTGCTTGGAGCACTGTAGACGCTGCTCTTGGAGCAGGGCAGCCCTGGGCAGGTGCAAAGGCAGACCCCACATGGATGTCCTGTCCCCGCTCTCACAGGGACCAGAAGCAGAGCATTTATAGGAGCAGAGCATTTATAGGAGCAGAGCAGGGCCGTGACTCTGTCCCTACAAAGCCTCCAAGCACTTGGGTGCATTTGCCAGCCCCATCGGCATCTCTGTCAGAAGGATGTCATAAGAAATGACAAAAATACCTGCGAGGGTTGAAACTGATACTTGCTCAGCCCTAAGGAGAAACAGGACTTTCATCAAATCAAGTAGTTCAGAATTCCACAGCATTCCCAGCTGGAACCCAAATCCAGCACTGAGCCAGTTCCTGGGAGAAAAGGAGTCCTCTCCCAGTCAAATGCAGAAAATCAGAAGCACTCAGACAGTTCTTTGAGGGAACGCTAATTTACTTAACACCTATCCTAACTTATTAATCACCTATGCTAATTTATGTCCACCCATCTCAGAAGGCCTCTCCCATGACAGTGAACACCAGCTTGGAGCCTGGGGGCCGTCTTGGGCGAGCCTCTTGCAGACCATGCAGCCTCCGTGGTCTCCTGGACACCATCTGTGCCACCAAGCTTGGGTTGCCCCCAGTTGGCTCTGGCACAGCATCCTGGGAGCCCTGTGGTGGACACTCGTGGCTGCAGGACACTTGTGGCTCTGCCACCTGCTCCTGGGCATGCCTCGCTGGTTCCAGCTTGGTTTCCGTTTCAGCTTCCCGGCTTTCCCTGGCCGTGTCGACATGCTGGGTTGTGCCGGTGCTGTTGATGTCCATGGGATGTTGTTGATCTTGAAGGGAGCCGGAAAAGCTGTCCAGGCATTCCTCGGTGTTCATAAACTGGAAGGGCTCCCCGAGAGGCTGGCGGGGATCGAGGCCTACAGGAGTGAATCTTTGGGAGGGAGGCAGGAACTTGGAGAGAAGGACGGGTCTTGCCATGTGGAGAATCTTGAAGGACTGGGGGCTCTCAGCAGGAACGGGGGCTGTGGGAAGCTGCTCGCAGGGATGTGAGGTCTCAGTGATGGGGAAGTTCTCCAATGGAGGGGGGCAGTTGGCAGCAGGGAGGGTCTTGTAGCCTTGGCGGCTGTCAGAGGCAGTGGAGGTTCGTGGAGTGCTGGATCTCTCACAGCCTGAACTTCTTGGACGGATGGTTGGTCCATGACGGAATCTCCTCAGAGGTCTGGAGGTTGTCCTAAGGATGGCCAGTCTCAGTGGGAGCAGGCTCTTGGAGGGACGGAGGCGCCTGGAGCAGCGGGCTGAGGCACAGCAGGGCAGGTGGCCTCCCTTCCACAGCTGCTGCAGCTGTACCCAGAGCGCCTGCCACATCCCGGAATAAAGGGAAGCTGATGTCCCACACGGAACCCAGAGCAGCAGCAGCAGCCTCTGCAGCTCCTTGGTCATACTCAGGCAGGGGCCGCAGCCGCAGGGGACGCTCGGGGAATTCGTGGGAACATGTGGTCGCTTCCAAGAGGTCGCACGAGGCCTGCAGGACCTGGGAGCCACAGGGGCTCCTGGACTCCTCCGTGGGCCCCTGGCTTGGACTCTGGGGTGCTTGAGCAGCTTCTGAGTCCTGGCCTGCTGCCCCCGTGGTGCCCGGTGGCCAGTGGCCCACCAGAAAGCCACGGTGGCCAGCAGCAGGACAAGTGCAGCCAGCAGGACACCGACCTCGCTCATGGCTCCGGCGTGTGCCATCGCAACTGCACTGGCGGCTGTGGGGCTGGCCCAGTATTTATAGGGATGGCCCTGTGATGTCACAGTGCTGGGGCCATGACACTGGCTACACCACAGTTCAGCCTCACGCTTGTGTCACCCCCCTTTGTGCTGTCACAGCCCCGCCTGCCTCAGGACAGTGGGAACGGCTCAGCCCTCAGGGTGCTCATGACCAGGAAAGGCCTGGAAGTGGAAAGGGCAGCCCAGCCCATGGCAGTGAAGCATTCCTAGGAGCAAGGGACGCATCTGGAAGAGGCCTGGTGCCACCACTGCCCACCCCATGGCTCCCAGGACACTGTGGCAGTGCCAGCTGGGAACAGCCTTTGCCCCTTTGTGCCTGAGTAGATCCTGCAGACCTTACATACTGGATTAAAGATTTGGGCCACCAGCTAGCCCTGTCAGAGTCTGTCATATTGAATAGAAACCTGATTTATTGATAAAGTGAGGACCAGGCAGTCCCTGCCTGCAGCATGATACAGGCACGGTGACACAGACATGGTGACAGGGGCATGCTGACTGGCACGGCCCCGTGGCAACTCAAGTACAGTAATTTCACCTGGTCACAACAGATGGTGATAGAATAGATACTTTGATCACATCCTGTGTTGTAACCCAAAACACCACGGTTGGCGTGATTGTTACTAATTCATTACTTTGTTGTGCACGGATCCTCACTGCCAAAAAAAAAAAAGTGCACCTTATAGCCCGGTGCGCCTTATGTATGGACAAAGGTCGGAAATTTGCTGACTTCCTGATGCGCACCTTATAACCCGGTGTGCCTTATAGTCGTGAAATTACTGTACTTAATAAAAGACATATTCAGTGTATGAAAACGTCAACAGAAAACAGTACAATATTGAACACCTCAGTTGTTTCTCAGGTTGAGAAACACCCAATGACTCCAGAGAAAGAGCAGTCTCTTGAAAGAATAATCTCCAAATGTGCTACTGTGATCTTTACATAACAGTTCAAACCAGAAGAATGAAATACCACAGGAACTAAAACCCATCAAGAACTACATTCTGTTTCAAGCCCTTACATTTTACCTATAGAAGTGGGTTAAAAGACCTAAAAAAACCCCAAAAAGTTCAAACCAAAATAACTTTATTAGGAAGAGGCAAAAAAATTGATGTATTGCATCAGACCAGCAATTCATCTAGTCCAGTATATTTTTTAACAGTAGTAAGAGGAAAGAGTACTTAGGGACATCACAAAACCTTCACTTTCTCCAGTGCTCCTCATACCCTCACAGTATTGACAAATGTTATCTTAGCAAATACCAGAAGACAGACATAATTAAGTTGGTCCTTTTAGACCAAGCAGAGCCAAGTCCTGAAGGTTTAGCATAGTGAGAAGTCTACCCTTACAGTGCAGAGAATGCAAGTCAGGTCTGTTAATTTTTTTTGCCAGAAGGACATCAGACTTGTCTTCAGAGAAGGCAGAACTTTGCAGAATTTTTATTCTCATTATTTATCACGTGTCCAGCAGCAAAACTTGTTTTACCACTATTTTACCTATTAATGTTTGACATGCTTCTTAAATACTTGCTTCTAGATATTACAAAGCTGTTATAATTTATTACAAGCAACTTCTAAAAACCCTAATTATTACATTTAGAGCCTAGCAGAATGGTAAAAAATTCAGTTTCATCTGAAGTTCCTACAAGAACAGCTACTAAATATCATAAAATTTTATTTCAAACTATGGTGCACTACAAAAAGCAATTATTAATCCATGTGCTTGTGCACATGTTCACAGAAAACTTAACAAGAACTGCAAGTATAATCGAAGATTTAGAATCCTCTGTTTGATGAGACTACATGAACCAAAAAAAAAAGAAAGTATTTGTGAAACAGCACTATACTCTACTTACCTCTGCCTATTTTACTAGTTGTTCTACTTTTTTCAGACTTCTAGAAGAAAGAACAAAAAAAAACCAAGTAAGAATATACAAAAAGCCTCAAATATTTCTACAGAAATACACCGAGAGTCAAAGCACTCATCAGATTCTAAATGTATACACAGATGTTTCAACTCAAAAATTAATATGAAAAATAAAGTAAAATGTTATTCATCATCAAGAATTGCAAAAGATATCCTAAACACTTGCATACTATTACTCAGAAAATAGAGCAAGGCGAGAAAAGAGAAAATGCTTTTTCGTGACTCAATTTATACCAGAGCTCTTTAAATTATTACTATAATGTCTTTTTGTAATTATTTATTTTTTTATTATGTATCTCCCGAGCGCTAAGTTTGGAATATGGAGCTCTACAATAAAAACACACCTGTTCAGTGTGGAAAAAAACCCAACACACTCTATTCATTTAATCTACTATCAAAATGCAATTCTTAAAGACTCAAATGCAATTTATATCAAGACAAATATCAAAAGGTATTTGCACATAACATGACTCCACTGGAATTTATTCACAGGTATCACAAACATCAGGTATCTCTGCACTGCCCAGAAAATTGTAAGAAGGAAAACAGAGCTTTCATTTGTTGCCCAATTTATCCCAGGTGACAGCACCCCAGTGCTTTGGTTTGACCTCATGAAAAAATCAAACTCATCTTTGCTAATTCCATAAGACTGTTGTAGGATTGATCTTGGTTCCATGTTTTAAGACTTTCAGATAGAAATGCCATACATATCCTTAGCAGTAAGCTCATACATAGTTTTCCTACCCTTGAGACAAGTTCTATTTTTAAATACTTAGCCCCCTCAATTTTTAAAATATCAGCTCCATGTAATCCTTTTAGCTCTATTTGCATTGGATGATCTTTCCTCTGACTTTTGCACTGAAATGAATAACCTCCAACTTCCCTGGTAGTCATCTGTAAAATTACTGCAACTCCATCCATTCTTATGATCCTTTCCCTGATGTCTGGGTTAATAAAGTTTAAAAGATTAATTTACTTTGATGTCTAGACATAACACTGTCATTATATAGCACAGTAAGTTAACATTTTAAGCTAACTTGTATAAGAAAAAATAATGATTTTCCAAGCAAACAAAAACCTATGTGTTTTGTGGTACAAAAGAAGAACAAGCCATATTTGAAACTACTTTTATTAAAACACAAACCAATTGTTGCCTATTATATTCCTGTTAATGTTCTTTTTAAGAAAAGGGAGAAAAATATATTTTGACCTGAAGAGTTCTAGGAAGCACCTCTGACTTTATCTGAGGGAAGGTTTTGAAACTCTAAAATAGTATGAAAGCCTTCATAAATTATATCCTCTCTAAGAAGGGTAGCAGCTGGATTGAGACAGTGACGGAATTTAACAAACAGCATGTTTGGTATTGTCATTATTACTACTATGACAACAGAATGACATGACCAAATCTCCCAGACACTGGCAGATTAGCAGTTTGCAATAGGGATATTTTCCACTTAGAAAAATTACTGTAGTCATAGCAATCACAATCAAAATCAAAAAATATTTAGAAATATGTACTTCTGACTATATTTCTATTTTATGTCAGATCACTAGATCTAAATGGAATTTATAGATTCTAACTATTGATTCATTCCAGTTTTTTATTTTCCTCCCTTAAATATCTATACACAAATATCTGTTACAACTATGTACTCATATAAAAGTAGTAATCAGAAATCTGTCAAAGGACATGCATGCATACACACCTAACACTCAGTATGTTACTTAAAGCTAGGTCTAGCTCTGACCATTAGTTCTCCTAATCTGAATAACTTGAAATTTAATACATGAGCTTTGCTTGAGCTGTGACTTGAGTGGTAATATGTAATAACGCTAATTTGGCACAGAGGCAGCCATTTCCCTCTCAGTGTATTATATAATTAACAAAACCAAGAAGAAAGGAAAACCTGTCTTTGAATTAATAAAGGTTATGTACTCAAAAACTTTTCTCAACAGCAATAGCACTAAGAACTTACATGACACACAGCAGAAAGACATCACATGAAATTTGGTACTACTGAAGTCAATAATTAAATATTCAATGCCGCAGATATTGGGCTCTCTGCTTAGGTCTGTTCTATCTTATATTGTAATGTCTGTAAAATGTTCCTCCTGTAGCAATTAAAATTCATTACCTGCAGCACTGGTAGTTCAGTCTCATCTTCTGCACCTTCAGAAACTACACTTAGAGCAAAGGCTGAAAGAAAAAATAGACTTTTTTCATATTACAGGAGCTCACCTTCACAACTGATGAAGTTCTGCAGCAAAAAAAAAAAACCAAACAATTCCTCCCCCCCATTCATTTAGGTAGATTTTTCACATTAAATGATACTGTATTTGTAATAATCTTTGTGAACATGAGAGTCTGTTCTTCAAGAATTTATACATTTGCTGCCTGACAGCTCCCACATCATTATTTTAAAAATGACTCTGATATGAAGCCAATTTTTCTTGGCTTCAAGGCAAATAAATCCCTTTAAAAAAATCTGTTCAGTCCAGTAGCTCACTTGATAGCAGCCTAATGTGCTACCACACAGGAGACCTGCAGTCCACTGTTTCTAGGTTAAAGTTTGGATTTCCAAAGCTTCTCTTGGAACCACAAAAAATGACAGCGGCTGACAGAAATTTCTATCAAAAGTGAAGATGACTATCACAGGCTTTGAATGCCATCTTTGAAAAACAGTCGAACTTGTAAATGCATGAGACCCAAATAAATGTTTACAAAAAGAACAGGGACCCTACAGAGCTAATCTGCACAGAAGTAGCATTTTCTTAAACTATTTATAGTGACACCACCCTTTGCATACACTTCTGGTTTATTGTATTAGAAAAAATAATCGGGTTCTGGAGTTACTTTTTCGTTGTTGATGTAATCAATTTGTCTCAGCCTGCTCATTTGTAAAAGCAGTTCCATTTAACATACGGAAGTCTTGCTAAGATTCTTCTTAAGAAGTCTTTTTCTTAAAAGTACTAAAGAGATGCAAATGAAAGCAAACTGTTACAATTTGGAAGGAATTCAAGATACTATTCATCATGGTCAAATTGATGGTTTTCTTAAAAACTGGGGCAGAAAACAGATTCAAGTGGATTGTCTCACTACAAATTTAAATTATTTATTGCTTGAAATTTACTTCAGCGTGAACTGTTAGTCATTATCATTCCTTTGATGCACTACAAACCTACAATATAGGACAGCAAGACCAGATTGTCCTAGGTCTAGGATGCCCCATCTCTGAACACCTACATCCTTATCCTCTTCCAGCTGGAGATCAAATTTCATCAAGTGTCCAGGAGCTGAGGTTCACAGTGACATCTCAGGTCCTGGTTAACTTGCATCTCAAATTACACTACTAGATCCAGACATCCCAAAAATCATTCTAACACACCAGACTCGTGGTGGCCATAAATCAGAATCATAGAATATTCTGAGTTGGAAGGGACCCACAACTCTTAAATGAGTGGCTAGTGCAGGGACTGAACCCACGGAATGAGCACCAGGCTCTAACCAGCTGAGCAAATCTCAAGGTCACTTTCCTCCTTTTCTCCCAATATAACAGTATTTATAGATTCAGACAAGGAACAGCTTCCCCTACACAAACCAGATCTACACCTTCTTCTTGACACAATCCTAATTATAAGATCAACACAAAACATCCTTATTCCAGGAAATGTATTAATTATGTAGTATTAACCTGAAGAAGTTGTCACTTCATAAATTCAGCCTTATTCACAAGCCTAATTTTCAGTTTTTAATGTGCACCCAAGGAATGACACATGAAACCTAAGACAACTGTGACTGACAAGAGATGCTGCCTCTGTCACCACACTGCATTCAATAACCCATGCCACACTGATCCTAAGCTTTATAAAATATTAACAAACATGATCCTTGAAACAAATCAACCAATAATCAGATCACCTGTTTCACACCACATCTTTAGCTCTTCAGGGAATTACAGTAATTTCACGATTATAAGCCGCACTGAGTATAAGCCGCACTTCCGGGTGTCAGCTTTTCATTCTTTGTCCATATATAAGCCACACCTGATTATAAGCCGCATGTTACAATACAGAGTGTGATAAAAGGTATCTATTCTATCACCATCTGTTGAGGGTGGGGGCAGTGATCCTTATCTCCATGGGAGACATTCTGCTAATGGGTCATCCATTAAAACCAGGTGGGGCATTGTTCTTTATCTTTTCACACCCCCATCCTTCCTCCAGGGAGTCATTTTCTGCTAATGGCCCATTGAGTCCCACTGTGGGACTGATAAAATTACTTCATCCCATTGGAAGTTGCTCCAGCTAGGGGGAAGAGCCCAACATTTCTTACCAAGATAAAAAACAGAGGTTTTGGGACACTAACGGAGCCCCTTTCTCTACTGGACTCCAGAGGAAAACCGGATTTCTCCACATCACCACTGGACCTCCAGAGGGAAACTGCACCTTCTACAGGAGCACTGCTTCAACTGAATCACATCTGTCACTGCAGGAGAATGCAGCCACCATTTAATGGGACTGCTACCAACACCCTGCCTGACAGGGTGTCAGGTTGTACTCTGACTTTGTCAGGGTTTGGAGTTTGTTCCTTTGTAGTACTGTATTGCTATTTTAATTTCCCTAGAAAAGAACTGTTATTCCTAATTCCCATATTTTTGCCTGAAAGCCCCTTGATTTCAAAATTATAATAATTTGGAGGGAGGGGGTTTACATTCTCCATTTCAAAGAGAAATTCCTGCCTTTCTCAGCAGACACCTGTCCTCCAAACTAAAACAGCAACTTTTTGTTCTTTGTCTGTATATAAGCCACACCTGATTATAGGCCACATTTTGGGTTCAGACCAAAATTTTTGTCAAAATGGTGCGGCTTATAATCGTGAAATTACTGTAATTAAACAACCTACTCATCCTGGATTTACAGAACCATAGATTTGTTGAGGTTGGACAGGATGTCTAATGGTCATTTAGTTCAACCCCCCAGAAACAGATCCTCAAGACCCTATCTAGTTAGGTTTTGATTATTTCCTAGAACAGATTCCATAAACGCTCTGAGTAACCTCTTCTAGTGTTCATTCTTAGATTAAAAATAAAAAAAACCAACAAAACGCAAACAACAAAACAAACAAAAACCAAATAAAGAAGTAATTATGTTCAAGCAGAATTTCCTGTATTTCAGTTCGTGTAAACTGATTCGTGTTCTGCTAAGTACCAGAGTCTGGTTCTGTCTTCTTTATTGCATCCCATCAGGTATTTAAATGTTGGATGTCCTCCCTGAACCTTCTTTTCTCCAGGCTAAACAGCCCCAGTTCCTTCAGCCTCTCCTTGTCTGTCAGGGGTTCCAATCTATTAATAATGTCCATGGTCCTTTGCTGGACTCACTCCAGTATGCCATGTCTCTCTTGTACTGGAGAGCCCAAACTGGGATACAGCACCCTAGGAGTGTCACACCAGTGCTGAGCAGACAGGAGGGGCCACCTCCCTTGCCCTGCTGCCAACACTCTTCCCCCTGCAGCTCAGAGGGCTGTTGGCCATCATTGCCACAATGGTTAAACACTACTGGAGCCACTCATCAGAGCCCACGAGCCAACCAAGTCAGTTTTCTATCCACTTTGCTGCCCAGAGACACACCCATACTTCTATCAGTTTGTTATGACATTATAGGAGGCAGGAGTAAACTCAAACTCCTTGCTGAAGTTGAGATGAACAACATCCACTGCTTTCTTCACACTCATGAAGGCAGTCGTGTCATCACAGAAGTTTTTTGGGTTGGTTAAGCATGACTGCCCATTCATAAGAACATGGTGACTTCTCCCAGTCACCCTCTTGTCCTTTATATGCTTGTCTTGTCCTTTCTTGTTTGGCAGTGATACTGAGGGTTATTTGCTCCATCACCTTCCCAGGGACTGAGGTACCACTAGCCAACTTATCCTTGCCCTTCTTGAAGACCAGGGTGATATTCTAGTCTTGAGGAAACTCCCCTCAGTCACCATCACCTTTCAAAGATTGACACCATCAAACTCCACCAGTGCTTGTATGTGCCCACCATCAGGTCCTGTGGCATCTGTATGTCCAGTTTGTTTAAATGTTCCTTAAACCAGTCCTCCTCCAGTGGGATTAACTCTTCTATGTTCCAGACTTTCTCATGAGTTTCAGGACCCTGGGATTTCTGAAGGTGAGTCTTAGAAATATTGATCAAGGCAAGAAGGTTCGAAGTTCCTTGCCCTTTTTTATATCCTTCATTTAACTCTGTCCTCCATTCATAAGAAGATCTATTATTATTTTCCCTAGTCTCCCTTTTGCTGATACACCTGCAGAAGCCCTTTTTCTTACCTTTCAATAGTTGAATCCCTCACCAGATTCAACTCCAGGTGGGCCATGAGTTTCCCAATGGCATACCTGCACTCTCAGACAGTGTCTCCATGTTACTCTTGTGGAGACCTGACTGTATTTCCATCTCTTATGTGCTTCCTTTTTTATGTTTGAGCTTTTCCAGGAGCTCCTGTTTGTGCATGTGGGCCTCCTGTCATCTTTGCCTACCTTTCTGCATGTGAGAATGGATCATTATTGCAGGAGATGAGCCTTGAAAATCAACCAGCTCTGACCCTGTCACACAGTGCAATTTCAACACTCACAAATGCAATTTATTCAACAAACCAATACATGCAATGAACGTTAGTCTCTTGCTATATCATTATTCTTATTCTCCATGGTTTCAGAAAGTCAGCTTCCCCTCCTTTTCCAACAATTTAAAATGACTTGGTATCTTTTACATTAAATATATCAGGAAGACCTTTTCCAGCTAATGCATTTTAATAAGACAAGAACTGTTCAGACTATTTTTTAACTACTGAAGAACCATTAACAAAACAGACTAACAGACCCCTGAAGACACCATCAAAAAAGCCTCAAGAGTCCTCACCCAACAGTAATGAAGTTTTTCACGCTTGCAGGCTATATGAATTTATCCTTAGCAACACTCTTCTACCTGATTAGCAAATCTGTTATGCACATCTAATTTGATAAAGCAGCTGTCAGAAGTCTACTGTGGCCAAGACTGCTCCGGCTAAGCAACCTGATCTCTCAGCATGGAAATAAATATCCTCTTCTAAGGATTTACTGGGAAAAGGGCAGCAGGAAAAGAACATGGTAAATTTAGCTGGTCTACAAAATACCAACAAAGGGACCACAGGGTAGGTAGAAAACACAGTGCCTTGGCACAAGTGGACAACTCCAAGATTAATTCATTCACATGCAATTCCCTTACAAGAGGTTTGTGACGTAGGTGTTCCCAGGAATGGACCACTGACGGAAAAATTCTAACTCCAGATGCAGCTCATGACCAGGTCGCTTGTACAACACAGGCAGAAACTATAAATTCTCTGTGTGAAGGATATCTTTTTGTTGCATGCAAGGCACATGTGCACAAAGAAGGATGACCTATGTTTAGGAGCTATCAGATGCTACTGTAACAAAACAGTAACTTTTCTCGCCCAAACATCGTTATTAATTCAGACAACTGCAACGGATTTCTTTTGGTATAACTCCCTAAAACGCATATCGATGCCTGGAGCTAGAGGCACCTTTGCTAAATCCAGAATTTCCTCTAATCCTTTTCTGTTTTCTAATACAACGCAACCATACCTCAGCTGGACCACTGACTTGCCACAGAGCACAGAGAAAATAAGATTGCAAGAAGTAACTTATTAGCTGGTAAAAGTGCAAGCCCTGCAGCTACCACAGTAACCAAAAGACCAGGGAGATTACAGTAATTTCACGACTATAAGGCACACCCTTTTGACTAAAATTTTCCCCGGAACCCGGAAGTGCGCCTTATAGTCCGGTGCGCCTTATCTGATGGACAAAGTTCAAAAATTTTGCCTACCCAGAAGTGAGAGCTGTGAGCCACGGGGGGAGCCGGCAGGGCCATGGCTGCCAGGTGGAGGTGAGGTGGAGCAGCGGCGGGCACGCCCCGGCCCCGTGCAGGCAGAGCCGCCCCTCCAGAGGCATGCCCTGGCCCCGTGGAAGTGGAGCTGCCCCTCCAGAGGCACCCCCCGGCCCCGTGGAGGCGGCACGGAGGGGCGGCAGCCATGCCTCGGCCCCACTGGATACAGGCGGGCCCGGGGGCCAATGGCTGCCGGACTGAGGTAGGGCCTTGTCCAGCAACCGCGCGGGGGGAGCTGGGGGCAGAGCCTCGCTGCAAAAAAAAAGTGCGCCTTATAGTCCGGTGCGCCTTATCTGATCTACAAAGTTGCAAATTTTGCCGACTCCCGGGGGGCCGGGGGGTGCGCCTTTTAGTCTGGTGCGCCTTATGGTCGTGAAATTACTGTAACTGTACCTTTTCTCATAAACAAAGCTACACAAAGCAGAAAAAAAACCAGCAAGGCATCATCTTAAGTGCAACCTGCAATCTTGTATTTGTCACTTCATTATTTAATGCACTGTGTACTCTGAAGGTTGTTAGCACACATTGTGCATTAACATCATGTCATCTGGCACAAGCAGGCAGAATCAGAATGTGTCAATCGCTAGTCCTCCCCTCCTTTTGCTAAATGGCCAAGAACTGAGGATAAGAAAAGCAAAGAAATTTTAGAAACGCTTCAAAGTTCTACATTATCATCAATCTTATCTTTGTGTCTTTTGAGAGCATGACTAAAATCCACCAGAAAACCTAGACAACATATTTGGATCCATTCAAAACCTGGACATCTAATATGAGAATTCCTATTCAATTAAATTCCTTCAACTCCTATTTATTTTTGTCAAGTGTTTTATTATTTCCATTAAAATTTTGATAAACGAATAGACTTGCTTATAACACTAGAAAGTAAAACTCAGCAAATATTTTCATTGTTCAGCAACCAAACTGCAGGAATATGTGCAGGATAGAAAAATGGATGTAAATGCTGCAGCATTAAAATACAATAAACTGTATAAATAAATAAATATCACATTTTATATGTACAAGCAATCCACTCCTCAGTAACACTCTTTCTTGCATACACAACTTCCAAACGTTTACAATTATATGTCCTTGAAGTGCAAAGGATGCTAAAACCTGAGGAGTTAACTCTTTGCTTTCAAAGACTAATCCACCTGAGAAAGAAAAGCATCACTTCTATTATATTCCCCTTTTACAGTCTGATTCACGGTTGACTGACCCCAGAGTCACTCCAACCACCTCACTGAGCTGTGGGTCAGTTTAAATGAGCTACAAAAAAGTAACAATTCCATTACTTAATATATGGTAATACTGTGACTGATAATAACCACTTCAAATAATGACAGCTAGTGATTATGTTGTACACAGTGGAGAAAACACTTAAAATACAATTTCTTTATACTTCTAATAATAATTTAATGAAAGGTCTATTTTTGTTTTGGCTGGGTTTCTTCCCCCTTACAAGTTTTCAAAGAACATAAGATTCTGTGGGTTGACATGATACCAGAGAAAATCTGCACTGATGCTGTCAGTCAAAGAGATGGGATCTTCAGTTTTGAGACAGCCTGTGAGCACAATAAATTATTTTGTGTATTTATATGCAAGCTTTTATAATATTTCTTCACTGTTGCCACCCCATCAGCACCAAAGACTGGTCTAGCCAGATTAGAATGTATTACAAATTCATCAACACAAAATGGGGAGAGAGCAGGGGGAAGAAGAAGAGGAGAGGCTGATGCAAGCAAATTTACAGCATCTGAAGCTTTCCATAAAATAAAAGCAACTACTTATATTTTTTTTTAACAAATGGCACATAATGGGATGAAGGCAGTTGAAATCACCACTTTGAACCACTGGAACATCTAAATGAGTGCTGTGTACATCACTATCTTTATAAAAGGCAAGCAAAGAAAAAACATGGAAGAAAAAGCATCATCATGATCCCTTCTGATTGCCTAGAAGTTGCACCATACAAAATCATCTGAATACATTTTCTCATTCTGTAAGCTGCCACTTGCAAGCTGGAATTGATGAAATTACTGAACTAAAGACAGACAAGCTGTTTGCTTCTGCACAAGGTAACCCAAATTATTTCTGTTTTCAAAGAACAAACTTACTATCCAGGCCATCTCAAAGGCACGGGTTATTTGGAAAAGGACAGACTCTGTAACTTACACTGGTATCAGAAAACCAAAAGAAAACCACAATACTGCAGGAAGCTTCTGGTGAATAAATTCCATATAAGCATTTACCAAGACCTACTAAACAAGAACATGTTTCCATTTCTGCTTTCTACCTGCATGTATGTAGGTATATATGCATGTAGAATAAGTACAGATATGGGAAAAACTGAATCTACTATTCTCTGACTATGATTTCAATCTGTTTGCGATTACAAGTGCTGTAGTACCTTATTGGAGCCAAACTACTCATCCCAGAAAGAATGAAATGCAGCTTTAGGAAGAGCTATAGAGTATTAGGACTCCTCCAAAACCCAAGCTGTATCAGTGAAAGGAAAAGCGTTTAGCAGAAGAAAAACCAAAATATCACAGTTTTACTTTGCTGAAAATGTGATTTATTAGTACCACATTTCCCCTGCATATTTTTTATGCACAAGCCATAGCAGTGGAAGAGAATCAAATCCAAAGGCTCACAACAAACTGACAAGCCTATGCAAACAGAGATGAAAATATTTAGGAATAGAAATAATGAGAAACAGAATAGATGCAAACATTTACTTCTGTCTTTTACACTCACGCCAACAGCTCCCAACTCCAGGAGCCTGTAGCAACCCAATCACTGACATAGTACTACTAATCCTTCTCCTTTCATCTTCTCCCACTTGACTAGACACATGAAAATCATCTCTAAAGCAGAGTAAGGTATTTTTTTCCTCTCGGCTGGCATTTTAGGCGGGCGGTTTTGCTTTTCCCCCCTCCCTGAGCAGAACACCCCGGCAGTGCGGCGCTGCCCAGACACGAGCACGAGTGCTCCGCGCTGGACTCGGCTGCTCCACGGAGCTGTTCCCGATCCCAGGGCAGGTTTCCCCCGGCCCCGCTCCCGGCGCTGCCCCGCAGCCCGGATCACCAACAAACTTCGGGAACAGGGGCACCTCGGCTCCGCCGCCTCCCCGCGCGGGGCGGGACACGGCGGCCAGGAAGCGGCTCCGGCGCCGCTCCGAGCTCTCCGTGCCCTCCTCCCGGCCATCCCCTCCTCGGAGGGGCCGAGCGTCCCGCCTCTCCTCCCTTCACCTCGCCATGGCGTCCCGGCCCGGCCCCCGCCACTCACCCCGGGCGCGGAGCGGCGGGAGAAGGAAGACGAGGTGGGCGCAGGCAGCGAAGAGGAGCCAGCGGCTGCAGCCGCGCTCCCGAGACATCTCGGCGGGGCCGCCGAGCCCACGGCGCGGGGAGCGGGCGAGGGGCACGGGGCGCCCGCCTGCCCGCCTCTGCCGCAGGAGCGCGGGCGAGCGGCCTCCGGCTGCCGGCGGGGCCGCGGTCGCCGCCTGCCCGCCCTCCTCCTCCTCCTCCTCCTCCTCCTCCCTTCCCTCCTCCCGGCAGGACCGGCCGCCAGCGCCGGCAGCGGGGGAGGCGCTCGGCGGCCGCGCCCTCTGGCGGCAGCAGCGGGACAGGCAGCGCTCTGCGGCCCCGCGCTCCGGGGCGCTGCTCGCGGGGACGGGAGTGAGCGAGCGTCCTGCCCGAAATAATCCCGGTGATAATCCACCGCTCCCCTTGGCCTCTAACTCTGCTCAGCCCTCCGCTGGAACGGGCCGCCGGGGAGGTGGTGGAGTCACCGACTGCATGTGGCATTCAGTGCCCTGGTGTACGGTCGTGGGTTGGACTCGATGATCTCAGAGGTCTTTTCCAACCTAATTGGTTCTGTTACTCTGTGAAATGTTACTCAGCACTCCAACAGGAACCTCATCCACGAAGGCAAGGGACCTAATTCGTCTCTAAAACAACCCTCATCCAAGAGAGCACACGGCACCTTTAGAGAGCCTTTCCCAAACTGCCTGTGTGACCGGGAGTGGGGACACGGAGTGCGGGCATGTGACCCGGAGCACAGCCTTGGCACTGGAGCCTCCACAGCTAAAATGACTCACCCTATTTGGCTAAAGAAATGCAGACCTGGAGCTGCACAAAACTGGTTTTAGGGGTAACACAGAGGACAGAGTCGATTCTAACATGCTTACATATCATGATACAGACAGTAAATTTGCATATAACAGAGCCACAGACCAATGAAGAAAGATCAAGAATGTGAAACCTTGTTAGCAAACAAAAAATGACCCCACATGAATCCTGGCACAAGGAAGAAGAAAACATCCACAGGAATGTCAGATTTGTTCTAGTGAACCACTCTACGTGTTAACAACAATAAGCCCCCCCCCCATACACCCCAGAATTAAACTGCTGTCCTTCATGCCCACAGAAGCTGCAGAAAGGCAAGCAGTGATAGGAGTAGGACCTCAGCAGTGTGCAGAAAATTTTCAGTGCAACGTTATTCTTTCTTTTTTTCTGTAACAATTAGATATGTATTAATAATTATTAGAATTTCACATTTCAACTACAGTAGCAAGAAACAATTATTGGCATATAACATATAATGTGTGCTTCCTCTTTGCTTTTAAACATAATTTTGAGTGTAACACCTGGTGGGCCTATGTAACAATTCCTTTAATGTTGGCTACATATAAACATGAATTTTTAGCCAGGTCCATTTCTACACATTTTTCCATCAAATACTTTACACATAGACCCCTCCTAGCAACCAACCATTCAGTATGCACTGACCTCACTGGAGAAAAGTGATGCAGAGTCCAAGTCAGCCATAAACTATTTTTAATCCAGTAAGGCCAAACAGCACGGGACCCAACTTGGATCTTTCTTCAAAACACTGCAACCTTTAGATCTATGGCATTCTTTTCCAGACAGGTCAAGTGGTTACCATAGGATACCTTGAATATGCTAGGGAAGTGATTGTGGAGATGAATGGAAACCTTCTCACAGTGATAAAACACTCATTCCCACTGCAAGCTCAGGCAAGCACATTTATATCACAGTAACTTTGTAGTAGACCTCATACTATCCTTTAAATTTACCGCAATAGAAATATTAGCCAGACTTCTTTGGAGTACTCAACTTGCTTTGTGTATTTTCTAAACACACACCCCCTGATATCACAAGAGAAGGGAAAATGAGGCACAAGTGTGAACAACAACAGCTTGTTATTTGCCTTACAGAGCAACTACTTGTGGCTGACATTCCAATTCACTAAATAACTTACTGGCCTCAATAATAATAATTCTGATGCAAACTAAGTGAAACTTACATACTATTTCTCTGTTTGATTTTATGTGCATGCTTATCAATAGGAAAAACAAAAAGAGAGAATTATAAAGTTATCCTCCATTTCTAGAACTATAACAACATAAAATATATAAAACCTTTTGCTTAACAAGTATATCTGCATTTACTTGGTCTTCCTTATAAGTTTCTTCCATTTCTCTGTTTTATTCTGGTTTCTTTCAGAATTCACATCACAAGTATCATGCCCACAACATCTGGGATAAACATAAGACTTTTCACTTTCAAAGTGGTTAAGATACACCCATGTTCCAATGTTTCCCCATGCAGCAAGTCTGGAAGGAAAAACACCCCAACCTTTTGCTAAGATGTAAAAAGTGTTTTGGCTTGTCACAAATATAAGAAAAATTCCATTGTAACAACCTCCAAGAAATATGGAACTCTACCATGAAATGTGTGTTCTCCAACTGTTAAGAAAAATAGCACTTAAGTGTTTTAAATCTTATAGTTGGGTCTGTGAGGAGGGAGTAGAAAATAAAGCTTTTTCTTGAATTCTACTCTATTTACATTACTCTATTTGCAGTCACATATACAGATTGTGTTTGTTTATTATTCTAACTACCCCACTGAGAATTTCAATCTCAGGAAGGTTGAAAATAATGAACTTTCTGTTAAGAAACACAGAGGTTTAGAACACCACCAAGCCTCCTTTCTTTATAATATTACATATATTTTAGATTCCTAAATAATACAAATATAGCACTGTTGCTGTCCCTCCTCTGAGATTAGAAAGGAGGGGCTGCAAATACAAATAAATGCTGCCATATATATACATAGATGTATACACACATATATGTATATACACACACACACATATATACGTAAAATTTGTAAAATTATTCATATCAAATACAAAGGCTGTCATATGATTCAAAGGTAGCTTGCTCTTTGTACAGGCACTGCAGCAGTGCCTCCAGATACCCTGGTGGCTCTGTTATCACTTTCTATAGAAACAGGGAAACAAAGAAATTAGAAGTTATGAACCAGATACAACAGCAATTGCTGAGTTAGAGAACTTGACTGCAACTCCTTTGTTCTTTTAGCCATTTGAGAAAGTGTTCATCCAGGAATGACAGAGTTTCTGTAGTTCCTTTCAATAGGTGGGGCAGAAAGAACTCTCTGTCTGAGACAGCCCTTTAAACCACATGAGTTAAGTTCTGTTCCAGCTCTTCCTCAGGCTTCTGCAATTGGACCTCTCTGTTCTAGTCAGGAAGTTACGTAAGGAGGGGCATAACTTTAAGTGATGACTAATCCCATGGAAATGGGCAAAACCAATCCAAATTAGTTCAGAATCACACAATTACTTTTTGACTTACAAGATGCATTTGGAAACCGTTTCCCAGCTTTCAGCTACTCAAGGCAGTTATTCAATGCCAGTTCCAGTCCCTTATTATATACCCTAAAATACTGATACCCTGGGAATACACCTACATTTGTCAAATGCTAGGCAGTGGGTTTGAGTGGGAGTGCTCTGATACTCTGCAGCACTCAGATCTGAACTACATGTGCTTGTTCCCTTTGGACCAGGTCTGAACAACTCTCCCTGGGAGAAACCTGCTGTAGCAGGGAAAGCCCCCCACACTCTGACCATGACTCAGTCGGCAACACTTGGCCTGGAACTTGTTCCATCTTGCTCAGGAGAACTGATAATGTTGCAGTATCAGCAGTGCATGCTGTAAACCTGACAATGAAACCACTGAGGGAACTCAGCACTCCAGTCAACCTCTGTGGCAGCCCTTAGTGTGGTCCGAGTTTAGTCTCTCTTCTTCCTGGGTTAACCTGGGAAGTGCTGTTCTTAATTAAAATTTGAGAACTCCATTTGAGCCAAGTCAAATCAAAGCTTTGAAGAGCACTAGTGTGTAGCTGTAGCAAAGAGTCCCTGGAACAGAGTTCAACCAAGCAATTTTTCATGATAGAGACTGCTGTTATTAGATCACACACTCTCTGGAAAGGCTGTGGAAAAACAGTGGGTGTGAAGCAATCAGTCACAGATTCTTGTAAGATTGTAAAGATGGATCAAAGACAATTCCTTTCCTGTGGGGCAATAATGAGTGCTTAACTGTCTCTGCCAGTCAGCTCCTCTGTCTTCTGGAAGAGAAACAGTGAAAACAGCATCTGCAGCATATCTTCTGGTGCTCATTTAGGATTGTCCAAGAGGCAGAATACATACACTCAGGGCAGGGGGCAGGACACAGGAATTTCAACATCCTTGAACTATTACAGACCGAGCTACAGATAAGAAACAGAAGATCTATCAAGCTGTGGAACTTAACACAGGTCCCCAGAGTTCAGGTGATAAGATTATGAGATGCTCCTGTCTACTGTAGTGCACACAGTCAAGGAGAAAATTCTATAGGCAGATGTAGAGGACTGAAGATTTTCAGTCTTGATTATAAGCCAAGGGCATGCTGCCCACTCTCTTGGTCAAATGAACAGCTTGCCTAAACAACTGTCAGACTCGCTGCTCTCTCCTGTTTGGTCTCCTGCTGTTTCCATCTGACACAGAACTAACTCTACCAGGCACATCTGAGCTTTTTATATGTTCCCTGCTGAAATGTAGCTATCTGAAAATATGAAACATTAGTCTTAAACTACCTGATCCTGTCTTTTAATAAATAAGTGAAAATATTACTTTGTAAACTGAAAGTCAAAATACAGATAATCAATGCTGGTTTGATGAGCTGTAAATATCATGATTGCTCAAGCATTGATGAACCTGCATCAGTTCCTGGGACTTGTCCCTCAAGACATCCCATGCCTCACAAACAACTTCCATATATTGTGTTTTACCTTATTGCAGCTGCCCTGTAAACCATGACAGTTCAGAAAACAACTCAAACGTTATTATGCCAGCCTAATTTGGCAGCCAAAAAAAAGATCTCTGAGAGTGTAAGAGATAAGCAGTCACAGTAATATCCAGAGATGTTCAGCCAGCATGGAACATCTTAACAAGGCTTTAGACTCTGGAAAAATCCAGAGTGATTTATAAAATGGTGACACAAAGACTTTGGGGTCTGTCTGTCTTACAGCTTTTAATGCCAGTAATATCAAGAAGCAAAGGGACTGTGTGCACTCTAAACATTGGCAAGTGCATAACAGCTAGTATCTTCAGCCAAAGTAGTTTTCTTTTGAACCAGCTCAGGTGTGCACAGTAATCATGCCATAGAACAAGCAGAGCTGGAAAACTGTGCCACTTCAGAAGTAGCTTTGAGCTGGGTGTTGGACCAGATGACCTCAAAATTCTTTCCCAGATTAATTGTTTTCTTATTCTGAGATGGCAGGGAGAAGAATAGAAAAAGACATGACACCTACCTGACACATACCTGCAGACAAAATCAGTCAGCTTTGAATATGTAAACTCATTCTCACTAGCAACAACAGAAGCTGGTATTTGCTGCCTGTTGAGGCTTCCCATTTAGGCAAAACAGCAGTTTAAAGTTATTGTATCAGTCATTACTGAAAGTAAAACAACTAAGCTCTGAGCTTGCCAACCATCCTTGATTATGAGTAAGTCACCTAACAACCATCCCTCGACATGAACATGAACTATAAAAATAGATTTAATTGTCTGAAAATTGTCTGCATCCTGATTGTCTTCATTGAAAGGTGGAGATCTGCCTTGTCCTTCTCAGTGACATATGGGGAAACAAGGGTTGGCATAGTTAACCAGATGAGCAGCTTATTGATCAAACCTGACAGTAGGAACCAGAGCACTCCTCACTCAGAAGTTTTCAGCTATGAAGTGGCCCTTAGCAGCCATTACAGCCTGGTGTCACTTCAGAGCAACTGCACTTATTGCAACCTGTAGTAGTCTCAAAGCAGTTTTAGATTATGTCCACCCACAATTGCTCCCTTAGGACTCTTGCATTCTGCTTTTGATATGGGAAGTCAAACAGAACTGGACCAAAAAACCACAGAAAGCCACATCTGGTACAGAACCACTCAAGTACAATAACATGAAGTCAACGTGACACAGGGAAACTACAAAAGTCAAAAGGAGTTTGTGAGTTCGATGGCAACATCATCTAAGAAAACATTGCTCAAACCCTCAAAATACACTACCCTAAATCAAAACCACTCAGTCGAGAGCTGGAAAAACTGCTTTGTGACCAAGCAGTATGGCACACTGGACATAACCAGTACCAAGCAGTACCAAGTTTTTACACAGCTCTATGGAAAACACAAACAATACTAAGAAAATGACCATGACAAGCACAGTAAACCTCAATTATAAGCACTGTAGACAGAAAAGAAGACAACTAGTTTATTGAATTTTACCTAAAAAGCTGTAAAAACTTGGTGTACTGGGTCTGGCCAGGATGGAATTAACTTCCTTCATAAGAGCCTATACAGTGCTATCCTTCCCCCCCAAGCTGAGCAGGATGCTGTGAGAGGACCCAAACTGGCCAAGGGCATATTCCATATCATATAAAGTTATTCTACCCAATAAAAGCTGGGTTAGTTGAAGGGGTGTGTGTGTGTGTGTGGGTGGGTGGCCTCCAAGGTGATGTCTGGAGCTTGGCTAGACACTGCACTAAGGGGTGGCGAACAATTGCCTTGGCATCACTTGGGTCTTTCCTCCTTTTTTTCTTCATTTAGTAAAGTGTCTTTATCTCAGCCCGCAGCTTTTGCTCTTCTTTTACACACTGTCATGCTGGGGGAGGAGGAAATGTGAGAAAGCAGCTGTGGGAGTGCTCAGCTGTTGGCCAGGGTCAACTCACAAACCTTGGTAACAATCTCTTCTAAATCTACGATATTCTGGTCTTTTCATCACCTTTATTTGGCAGTGAATTTACTGTAACACATTGTGGTCTGAATAGTAAGTTTGAAAGAAGAATAATTGTTTCCAGCAGATTTATCTACTACAGAATGTACAATGTTAAAACCATGGGGTGGGATTGAACAGGATTTAGAAAGAAACTGAACAGGTTCTTTCATATCTGCTCACAGCAGGACTCCAACTGCTTCTCAAATCATGGAGACACCAGAAATCAAAAATATCCTTCAGTTGTGCAAGGCATTGGCTCCCAGTTCCTGGCTGACACTGAGCTTCAAACCTTCTTGGAGCCAAAGGGTACTTCTTTGTTTTAATTTTGGGACATTATTTCTCATCATATCCTTAATGGGCCTAGTGAAAGTCCTTACATATTTTTTCAATACTTGAGAAATAGCTGCATGTTTTTTTTTAACTTTCATTCTCATTAAAAAGAATAAAAATGTAGAATGCTCCCAATGTTGGATCATTGATCCTCAACCATTCTCATAATGCGTACTTAAAGCTTCTGTCTCACTTTTCAGCTGTGAAACCCATTTATCTGTTACTTCGTTTATTTGTAGGCTCTAAAAGAAGAATGAAACACCTTGAACTTAAAGAACTTCACTGTGATGAGTTCTAGGGCAATATAAACAGACAGAGTTGGTCAGATTATGCACTACAGATAAGCCAAGAAATGTGTTTTAATTATCTGCTCTTTAATTCTGCAGTTGGCTCAGATTCTAGTGAACACATTCCTTACGAGGCCTAACAGTGAAAACATTGACAAGTAGCAGGTTCATAAGTTGTTTATAGCAGGTGCTACCATAGCAGATACATTATTGGATATTGTTTCTGAAAATAAAACTGATTGGCAACATTTTCAAAGAATAAGAAATACTTTTTTGCAGATTTATATTTATGCTGAACTTCTATCTTTATGTTGAACACCAACATATATGGAAGGAGGATTGTTTTTTTAAAAATCCAAATTTTAAAAAAAATCACTATTATTCTTCCAGCTTTCATCAGAATGCCTTCTCCCAAGTAAGTTAGTACTGACACTGATCTATGTAACTCTGACTGCCCTCTTCCATGACACTCTCTGAAATAATGTCAAAGCTTAATTCTGCACTTTTCCATCAAATAAAATCAAAGCCATAAAGTAAAAACTAATGGGAAAACTGCATTTCTTTTTACCAGTTCTTTCACTTCCACAGTAGTCACTGCTGTGTGACTGGTCAGAAAATTTTCAAAATGCAGTCTCTGATGGTTTAATTCGTCTGAAGACAAAATACTGTTAGTTATCTACTGAGTACTTTGTACAGTAAATTTGATGAACCCTGGAAAAAAAATCACACCAATGTAAGGAAAAGTATATTTGTTGCATGTTTTTTTACCAATCTCCTCATTTGGAGCAAAGTTTTTGTACTTGCCAGAAAGGAGATCAAGGTCCAATTAAAAAGAACTAAATACAACTTAAAAGTAAACCTAGAGGAATCTTGACCTTAAGAAGCACATAGTGGTATCTGGTATATCAGCCCTGCTACAGACATAAATCAGCTCTGAATTTAGAAATTGTTTTTAACTGAATTTTATTAAAGAAAATAAAACACACAGGTGGTATTCCTGCTTTTTGCATTTATTGTACAGCTTCATCACAGGCTGGCTGGTGCCCATGCACATGAAAGCAGTTTGGCTGTACAGAATATCTCTCCATTTCAGCATTTGAAATCAAAACACCACTTCACTAAACAGAGCAACATCAGCTCTTGGTTAAAAATCCATTACTATTTAAAGCAAGATGATTACTTACAATCAAACTAAAAAAAGAGGGGAAAAAAAGAGAGAGAAGAAAGAAGGCAACTAGTTCTGCATTCTGACTTGCCTTATATAGTTATGCTAAAGGAAAAAAGGAGTAGAGCCAACACTGTGAAGGCTTATGTGAGGCAATGGTGCCACCCAATGTCCAGAAGTTATACATAAATTTGTTTTTCTTTATTGATCCAAGAACAAAAAACCCCAAACTCAACAAATTGCACGTAATGTTATTAGTAATCATAACTGTATGTGAAGGTTTGGCTCAGGCATAAGATTAACAGATGTGGTAAATTTCCAAGCAGGCAAATATTTTTTTTTATTTCAGCTTGAATTCTCTGTAAAATTAATATTAGCATAGCCCAGGTAAATCCATTCAAGCTGTCAAAACACTTCTACCAACATTTTCCTAAGGTCCTCATTATTTCAGTTTCTCACTTTTTGAGCCCTCTGAGCTGGGACCTCTCACAGCAATCAGTCTTCAGCATGTTTCAAGTAGTGCAGGAATTCCACTGTTACACTACTAAAATGAAAATTCTTGCACAATAATCCAGTTTTGATAAATGGATGAATCCAGCCTGTGTTCAAAGGACAGTAACTTTTTAGAAAGCTACCCGTAACTATTAATAAAGAGTTTATAATATTAGAAAACTTCAGTAGGAAATAATTAATGATAATTATTGTTAAAAATGAACATGTCACTTTAGTTTGGAATTTTACCCTCATTCATCTACTAGAGGAACATTATGTCACTGCTTCTGAAATAAATAGAAAAAATACTCTAATGAGCATATACCTCTTGTGTAATTCTAAGTCTATACATGTTTATTTATACCACTTTACAGATCATGTGTTCTACACTATAAAGCATTCTGTCAGCTCTTCGGGCTATCTTCAACTCTTCCAAATGATCTGTAAATGTAAATACAGAACAACACATGGCAAATCATGCATATTCAATAAAGCACTCACATCACAAAAAGTATTATTGTGTTAAGATCTATTTCCCTGTATTAGAATGTTCTGATATTTTTTCAAATATTACTTCTTTCTTTGCACTTGCTAGTTCATTATGCAAGTATGGGTTTGTGCTGCCTTATTTTCACCATATTCATAACCAAGACTTATGTTCACGTGACAAATAAACAAGCTCCCTTCAGAGGTCTTTGGTTTTCAGAATGCGTGTAATATTTCTTTGTCAAGCATATTGATTTTTTTTTCTTTAAAAAAATGTTTCTGTAGTGTTAGATGCACCACCCTCGAGACATTCCTTGAAAAGGAAGCAATTTCATCTATTAATCACTCACTCAGACTGTGGATTTTTAACTCTCAATATTTAATCTTCCATTCAATAGATTTTAATAGCTTTCATATGAAAACAGTGTGAAGTTTTCAACTCTCAAAATATATTTTATTAACAGGTTTATGTTGCAGCATGTTTAAGATAGACACATAACAGTTAATACATTCTAAGTATAGCTATAGAGGTACTATACATACTCAAAGGAAAATTTTATAGTCCTCAATTTGTGGCAATTGTTGACTTTATGAGAATGAAAGTGGGAAAATTACCTACCTTAATTTCCTTTTAGGAAAAAAAAAGTGTTTGATTTGTGTTTGTACAGACATGGTGCAATGTATGCACACTTTATAAAGATGCTTCATTACTTGATCTTTCTAAGCATGTTTACTGTAACCTGTAGTATATATATATTCATGTACTTAGTCAACTTTTCATGCTGCTCAGGCCTAACCACTCAGTCAGTAGATTTTCTGAAAGTTACTTGGAAAAGCAAAAGAAATTAATTTTTTTTAGTGTCTGGACAGAAGATCCTGATATTATATTGAGGTTTTTTGTTTTGTTTCTATTTTTTTAATAAGTCAAAATCTGAAGAGTCTTTGAAGTGCTTTGGATACTTTCTAGTGAAAAAATGGCTTGGATTGCTGTCAGAAATTCATAACAAGTACATGACATACTAATAATGTAAGTGATATTTTTAAAACATTCTAGCAATGTTGAAAGCACAAGAAGTCTGCATAATCCGTGCACATCTAATTAGCACTGAGTCATATAAATGATACATAATGATTTGGCAGCATATTGCCAGATGGTTTGCTATCAGATCAAGTAGTAATAACTTAGCTTATTTTTCTCCATTCCCCTCATCCCTTATTTTCATTTTCATCCCTTTTCATTTCCCTACTTAAAAATAACATTGAGTTCCTTTCATTTCATATACAAAAACCAGACAAAATCCCACTGTTTTTTTTTTAATCCAGACTGTCTAAAGAGGCTTTGCAATCTTTCTGCAGTACTTTTATTTTATTAATTGCACTTAGACATCAGAGAGTTTATACAATCTAGTTCCATATTTACTTTAAAAAATCCAACTCCCCCCTTCTTCCAATTAGTGGTGTTCAGCTGGTCACCTCTATTAATTTAGTTTTCAACCCTAATCATATTGTCTGATTTTCTTGTTTAAAACACATCTTGTGTCTAAGCAACAGGAGAAAAGTTTATGAGGGAATTATAAACATATAATCACTCAAATTTGAGTATTTGAGATTCATGAACACTCCAGGTTTAACACTGTTTGAATATGCTCAATCTCCATAATTTTGGATCTTAAAGCATTTATGGTATACTGGCCTTGCTGTGTTAAGTTTATTAAAAACAAAGTACAGTAATTTCATGATTACAAGCCGCATCGATTATAAGCCGCACTTTCGTTCGCAGTGAGGATCCGTGTGCAACTTTCACAAAGTTGCCAATTAGTAACAGAATCACAGGATCACGGGGTTTACTGGCTCAGCCCTGCTCGGGGCAGCCGCCAGGGAGCGGCCCCGGCCCCGCTCACCACTGCCGCTGGGAGACAGGGGAGTGGCGTGCCTGGCCGATGCCACCGGGAAGAGGGAGAGGGGCGTCCCTGGCTGATGCCGCCAGGAGGAGGGAGAGGGGCGTGGCCGGCTGGTGCCGCTGCGCTCCCCCCAGGGCCGGGCAGTGCTGCTGTTGTGCTGCCACTGCCCCGCCGCCGCCCGGGGCTGGGCAGGCTCCACCTTGGCTCAGAGTTGCTGCTGGCTCGGACTTCCTGGTTGGGAAATTTCCAAAATTTGTTCATACAAATAAGCCGCACTTCCGGTTTGGGAGCAAAATTTTAGTCAAAATGGTGCGGTTTATAATCATGAAATCACTGTAAATAAAGTGTAAATGTTCTTCTTCCTAAAGTCTTAACTTTTCCAGTGGGACAATCCAGTTGTTCAGGTGAAGGGATGAAAATATCTGTACATCCAAGGGAATAAAACAAAGAATTTCACAACAACTTTGGCACTATAACTTTTAACTTACCTTCTCCTCCTTTGCATTAGTTTCAGCCTTAATCTGTGCTTTTCTAAACACGAATAATGCTTAATCTGCATCAGACAGTAACAGTAGTTTCTGAGCCATCAAAGCAAACATTCACAGCTACAGGTTTTGAGGAATTCATTTTAACCTCAAAAATAAAGTCTGCTCCATTTTAACTAATGTTTTATTTGAACGAAGGTCTATTAATAGGCATGAAAATGAAAAAAGTTGCAGACAAAGGACATCCTTGTATTCAGATTAAGAAAATTTTTGGGTTAAGAGTCTTATTCAGAGTGTCAGGGTGATAAAGCCATCACCCTGTTGGTTACTCTGGGATTTGGATGCATGCTATGCTGTGTGTACAAGTGCTGATACATGGCCAGAGCTGCAAAGAGCCTCATTAGAATTTGCCAAGTGCTGAGGTTGTTATCTGGAAGCATGCAATAATCTATCAAGCTAAGTTTATCTGCCTTACCCAAGAGCCTGTGCATTTTGTGCAAAGTGGATATTTGCCACAGTAAGAATACTCTGAACAGCTCAGCTCAGATTTTAAACATTCAGAAAGCAGCGCCCATTGACTGCTGTGCTTCAGGCTACTTACACTACCACATTGGTGACATATCCGCTTCAATTTTCCTCTCTTTCTCCAGGATAAGAATGTGAAAGGGAGGTATTAGCAAAGATAATACTGTAGAAATTATCATTAACACTTCCTATACAGAGGAGACCAAAAAGAATTTAAGTGAAATACAAGCATGGTGTGTTAGTCTCACATAGTTGGATAGACTTTTGGCAACTCATATTATTTTCCTTGTCACAATACTCTTTTTCACTTGATTTATGAAATGTTTATATACATGTCCTGGTTTAAAGGGACAGTATTGCCAGGAAAAGGAAAAGGTGAGGTTTTTTTTCAAAAAACAATGGATAGTGAAAATCCCCTCCCTCCCAGTTTACTATACAGTAGTTTCACGAATACAAGCCGCACGGATTATAAGCCGCACCCCCGGTGCCTCGACAATGTTGCTGTCTTTGTCAATAGATAAGCCGCACCCCGAATATTAGCCGCACTTTCGTTCGTCGCGAGAATCCGTGCGCAGCTTTCACAAATTGGCCAATTAGTAACAGGATCGCGGCATAGCGGGCTTTACTGGCTCGGGGCGGGGCCAGGAAGGCTCGGCCCGCTCATGGTTGCCGACGGGGCCGGGTGGCCCAGCTCAGCGCCACGGCTCGGCGGGGCTGGCCGGGTGGTGCTGCCGCCGCCGCCGGGCTCGCTGGCCCCCCTCTCCCGTCAGCACCGCCCCGCTGCCGCGTTCGCTCGCCCGGCTGGCAGGGCTGCCGCCGCCGGGCTCGCCGCCCGCCCCGCTGCCGCTTTCGCTCGCCCCGCTGCCGCTTTCGCTCGCCCTGTGCCGCGCCTCGCGAGCGCCGCGCCTCGCGAGTGCCGCGCCCGCCCCGCGCCGCGCCCGCCCCGCCCCGCAGCGCTTTCGCGAGCACCGTTTTCGCTCGCCGAGCGGCGCTTTCGCTCGCCCCGCCGGCAGGGCTGCCGCCGCCGCCACCAGGCTCACCGGCCGCCCCCTCCCGTCTGCACCGCCGCCGCGTTTCCTCGCCCTGGCCGGCACTGCAGGCCCCCGCACTGCCGGGCTCCCCCATGCTGCTGGCCCCGATTCTGCTGGGCTTCCCCCGCTGCCAGGCAGCCCCACCCGCCGGCCTTCCTGCTTCTGCCATGCTCCCCTGCACTGCTAGCCCCAGTTCTCCCGGGCTCCCCCGCCCTGCTGGCTCAGGCTCTGCCGCCCTCCCTGCCCCGCCCTGCTGGCTCAGGCTCAGCCGCCCGCCCCCCACACTGCTGGCCCCGCCTCTGCCAGGCTTTCCCACCTCTGCCGGGGCCGGCCGGGCTCCAGCTTGGCTTGGGGCTGCCGCGGGCTCTCACTTCCGTGTTGGCAGCTTTTAGAATTTTGTTAATAGATTAGCCGCCCCGGAATATTAGCCGCACTTCCGGGTTTCCACCAAAATTTTGGTCAAATTGGTGCGGCTTGTATTCGTGAAATTACTGTAATTTGGAAATTCAGGAACTCTCAGGCAAAAGGTATGGGTTTGGAATAACAGTTCTTTACTGATATATCTACAAGACAAACAAAAACAGCATCAGCTATGAGGAAAAAAAAAAAAGTGACAGAACAGAACGAAACTCAGTCTCAGTCCCTTTTTCCAGTCACCGATGCCCCTCCTCATCCACACAGTCGCGATGGCGCAGGGCAGGGCAGCCTCTCAGTCGTGGCTGCTGCAGGAGCAGGGGAGCGAGGCGGCAGCGTCCTCCCAGGTGGGAGAAGGGTGAGGAAAGCACTTACTCACCATGGGCGTCCCGGTTCTCAGCGTTGTTCTCAGAAGCAGGAAGCTTTAGCAGTTGGAGTCCAGGGGCCTGATCCCACCACGGAGAAAAAACAACCTCTCTCCCCGAGTTCGGGCCGGCGAGCTGCGAGTGTCCCCCCACCCGCTGAAGGACGAAGCAGCACTCCACCTTCCGTAATGGAGCCATCGGGGCAGCCCAGCCATTCCTTTGTCTTGAGCACTTAATGGCTAAAAGAGGAGCTCTGCCCCGGCCAGTTTAACATAATAATGGGAAAAATTTCTAAAACTCCCTCTCCCCACAACAATACACCAAAATAAATATCATAGTCGTACCATAGTGATATGAATATCAGGGTAAAGCAAGCGCTGAAGTACACGATTGTACTGCAAGGGTGAGACTACTGGAGTTGTCTAGTGAGCTAATTCATATTTCCAGAGAACCACAGCTTGATAGGAATGTCAGTCCTTCTTTGGAATAAGCAATGACCTGAAATGCTCTTTACCCTTTTAAAACTTAGCTGGGAAACCAAGAACAAATGAACCCTAATCTCATTAGCTTGCACTAAAGACCTTCTCAAATGATGAGAGACAGAAACAGTGCAGAAGCTTAGATTGACCAGCTATCCTAAGAGCCAACTGCTCACATTTACAGAACGGCAGCTGCAGCAAAGCTGGCACAGGCAACTTCCAAACAGATTAAAACAATAGCATGGGCTGGAATGCATCTCAGCCCCCAAATGGAAAATGAGAACATATATAAAGTCCCCAGGTAAATGACAGAGACCTATTTACTTGGAATGCAATGTTTAGGTGCTGCCTGCCTGTACTGGGATGGGTTTTCCTGTTTTCTGTTCCAATTAAAATATGAAGATTATGCACAAAGAATGCTGCCTCTATTGTCCCAGCAGAGTTTCTGTAGATCTCTGTTTGGGCCTCTGGCAACACAGCAGAAATTTCATGTACTCAATTGATTCCTATGTTATTTTCTGCCACGCTTGGCCTTCCACAGGAACATTAGCCCATCTTCTGGTTGACTGAGGTCATGTTTTATAACGGTAACATTCCCTGTATAGACGCTAATGTCATTCTATCTCTGCTCCCCATGGCAGTTTACCAACATCAGGACTGGTTTAACACATGAGATAACTCCTCTTCCCATGTTAAATTCAGTTTCTGAACACCCTTATTAATGCTCTGGTAGAGGCCACAGTATCAAATAAGAAACAATTTTTAAAGGCCCGATCAGCTACCATTTTAAAGCATTGCTTGCACTGAAGAGGGTCAGACTGCTCCTTTCTCCAGGTCAGAATGTGAGCAAGTTTACAGAAGCCTTTACTGTCACAGTAAGAGCACTTGCAGAACTAAACTCCCTGCATTTACTGAGGGGGTGAATTAAAATCCAGCAGAGATATCTTTGTGTCACCAAACTCTCTCTTCATTTATCATAAGTTAAACAATGAAGTGGGGAGAATATTTGGGTAAACTGGGCATCCTAAATGTGCAAGGCAACCTTAAAAATTAGAAAAACATGGCTCATATTTACTATATTTTGGTAACAAGCTACAATAGTTGGTGCATTGCAAATCCACAAAGGTTAAAATACAGCACCCATGTGTAAGAACCAAGCATGCCACTGAACTATGAGAAACCAGGAATAGCAGAACTCTCCTCTTCCCAGGAGCATTAAGATCACAGACTACATGACCAAGAAGGACCTTAACAGAATTTTCACATCAGACCAGCATTTCTGTCCACATGGATACCCAGTGGAGGCTGCTGTGACACCAAAAAGAAGGGCAGCACTCTGGGTAGCCTCAGTTCTGGAGCTCACAAGCTTTCCAACACTAACAAACAGCAGCAGAGGTCACAGTGTTTCCCCACCCACCCCTACAAGATTGACTGTCCATATGCAACCCTTCCTGTCTCTCGTTTAGAAGGAAGAGACACACACTGTCCACACTGCTGGAAGAAAGAACTGAGACTTTGCAGAATCTTTTCCTAGACTTTTAAAATAAAGTTTATCATCTCATTTCTACAGCCTTTGGTAAATCTTGGTTTTAAGGATTCCAATCCTGCTGGCTTTATCCAAAGCATCATTCTAGACAGACAGATGCAAGTGTTCTCACTGCCAGGCCTCACCAGTGTGTTAACCTCAGCCAGCCCATGTTGTAGCATTTCTTGATGCTTCTTTTATCTTGTGTTTCTTGGTTCCCATCAGTGATGAAAAACAGGGGGTTCTTATTCACATCCTAACATTCAAACTTGTCCCTTCACAGAGCACTTCCTGGTGGCAGCAGGCTGTGCCCACAGCCACAGAGTTTCCAGCCTACAGATTTGCTGGCAGCATGCCTATGCTTTCAGAACAGCCCTCACCACAGCATCAGCTGCCCCAGACCCAGACGAAGGAACCATCTCTAGCAAGCACCTTACCAGTATTACCTCCCTCAGCAGTTCTTATCTCCCCTCTACTCCTCCTCAACACTGTTCCACAGTGGGAACACATAGCAATATGTGCTTCTGCTCTAAGCTGAGTAAAAATAAACTTTATTTCTATACTGGGATTCCACTTCATTGAAGCCATAACTCAACCACTGCACTGCACCATCAGAGGTGGTGCCAGCAGAGTAACTTAAAAATTCACTGCTGATCTTTTCCTCCCTTTAGAGAGCAGCTGCAAATCTGGGCAAACAGTCAAGCTTTCTCTATTTTTCTATTCAAGGATAAACACTTTATAACAAAAGAGGAAAAAGCAGAAAGAATGTTTGGTATTTACTTTTATCATCTATGGCAACTCTTAAACCACCAGGTGTGCTGCATGTCCATAATTTGCCACAATAGGACTTTCTAAACAACCACTGAAAATGGCACTTCTTGTCAGATAGGGTGACAGCTGACACGCAGGTGAACTGATAAATGAAAAGACTGTTTATCACCTTCAAGTTCTACATAAGTATTATCCAGGATGCAAGTACTTTGGATGCTCATGAAGGTTGCTTAGATACTTCAAGCATTTCTGTGTCAGGATATTTAAGCAGCTAAATACTTTGATGAAGTCTGTCTCCTCATTCAAAACTGGAAATACATTATCATGAATATTTACCATGTCAAGTAAGGACACAAAACCTCATCAACTCACACACCCACATCGATCAGGCCAACTTACCAGTTCATTCTGAAGCTAGAAGCTGCATCCTCAGCTAGTCACACTGGTCTCATGAATTTTTCAGCCCTGTGTCTCCTCTGAAACAGGCAAGCACTATTTCAGGAGACCAAATCCTCCCCATACACACTCAGAAGGGGGTCAAAATCCAGCAGAGCTGAACGTTACTCAAGTCTGAAGCAAAGCTTTATCAGAAATTGCCGAACCACAGTACCTAGAAAGAGAGGAGTGGGGGTGGAAATATCTTGCCTCTTCCATGCAGGAGCACTCAGGACACTGAGGACACTATCATCTCTCCCTGCCCTTTGTAACATCCAGGACCTGAAAGGCAGCACCTAACATGAGAGAGGACATAGTCTTAAGCTGTGTCAGGGGAGTGTGAGGCTGGACACGAGGAGGAATTTCTTTTCAGAAAGGGTGATTAGCCATTGGAACGGGCTGCCCAGGGACGTACTCCAGGTGGAGTCACTGTCCCTGGAGGTGTTTGAGGAAAGACTGGATGCGGCACTCAGTGCCATGGTTTGGTGGTCATGGTTCAGTCAGAGGTTGGAGTCAATGATCTCAGAGGTCTTTTCCAACCTAACTGATTCTGTGATGGATGTACTGCTGACAACTGAAATCAGGACCTGTGTACCCACCATACCTCCATATGGAATGCAGAAGGTTAAGGCTTCTTCTAGCAGGGACGGGGTCCTGCACAAAAAGACAGAGCTAGACAGCTAGGAGGCAACAGGACATTTCTGTTATAGCGGATTGTGGCATACCGAGACAAAAGCCCTCTGCAGAGAGCAAGTGATGTGTAGAATGAACACATTCAGCCTGCCAGCACAGGGGGGAGTTACCCACAACAGCGCGACAAGGAGCTCTGGAGAGGTTTCCCAGCGCATTGAAGTAGGGGCACTGCCACGGAGAGCGGCTGCTCTCCCATGTTCCCGCACATTCCGGGCTGCCGGAGCCCCCGCCTTTCCCGGCCCCCGCCCGCCTGGCACCGCCCCGCGCGGGGCCGGCGGCGTCCGCGGTCGCCATGGGAACGGCGCGCGTCACCGCGCCCGGCCCCGCCGATTGGTGGGAATTGTTCGAGAAGGCGCCCGAGGGCGGAAGCGGAAGCCGCACGTGGAGCCGGTGAGTGGCTGCCGCAGTTTCTGGAAACTTCGCCTCATTGTCATATTTAAAGCGGCGGCGCTGCCGCTGGGTCCCCTCCCCGTCCGCCCGCCCGCGCGCGCTACGGGGACCGGCGGCCGCAGCAGCACCGGGAGCGAGCCGGGCAGAGCGGGGGCCTCCTTCTGGCGCCGGCGCCATGGCCGTGGTGGGCTTTGATTTGGGCTTCCAGAGCTGCTACATCGCCGTGGCGCGGGCCGGCGGCATCGAGACCGTGGCCAACGAGTTCAGCGACCGGTGCACGCCGTGAGTGAGGGGGGCGGCGGGGCCGGTCTGTGCCCGGCGGAGCGGCCGCTGTGGGGAAAGTTTCGCGGTGGGGCGTGGGGGGTTCCCTCTGTGCGGGGCCAGCGCGTTCGCCGGCTCTCGCCGCCTCCCTACGGGCCCGCGAGGGCTGCCGGGGGCAGGTACAGAGCGGTGGGGCTGTGTGGCGGCCCGCGGTGCGGCCCCGCGACCCCCTTCCTTCCCCGACCCGCTGTGTGCCCCCTTCCCGGGTCCTGGCCAGCTCTCTGCCCCTCTCCCCAGCCACCGCCCACCCTTGCTCCCCGGTCCCCACCCGCTCTGTCCCGCGGTGTCCCGGTCCCGACCCGTTCTCCGGGGCTCGTCCCGCGGGCAGGGCCCGGGGCACGGAGGGGCTATGCGGAGCCTGCTGCGGTCGCGGTGCGGCGGGCTGGGAGCGCGGGGGCGGCCCGCAGAATCCCCGTGGGGGCAGCCCGGGTTAAGTGGGACACGGGGGGAACGCGCTGCCACTCGTGCTGCGTAGGATGGGCTCTGCCAGCTGCTCTGCTTTAGTCAGAGGTCAGGTATAGAAAGGCAGGCTCAAAGCAGGAGTTAGTTGACAAGTTGGAAGCAGCCGTGCACAGGCGGGTAGGGTGTAGTCTGGCTGTGAGCTCTGAATTGCGACCATCCTGTTGTACCGTTTGGATAAGCCTTTGTGAAAAATTCCTGGATTCGAGCCAAGGCTTTAAGATGGATAAAAGTATTCCTGTAGTTTTTTACTGCGAACTGAAAGAATGACACTATGATATCTGCAGTAGTAGAAAATGAATCCGTGATAGTTCTGAGTCGTGTTTTTTTTCAGGACCGAGTTAATTAGCCTGTTGTTCTTTCCAGGTCGGTGGTTTCATTTGGATCAAAAAACAGAGCTATTGGTGTTGCAGCTAAAAACCAGGTAGGTAATTTTGTGCTGCAAACTGTTGAAGTACCAGTGGGTGTAAAGAGAGTTGGCTGGGTGTAGTTGAAACTGAACAGCTTCAGTTTCTTGTTGAGCCTTTTATTTTAGAAACGCCGCACTATGCTGCCATGCTTTCTTCAGAGCAATGTAGGATGTTTTTGCCAGAATGCTTCTGCTCTCTTTTTCGTTAATGTAATACTTTCCAGTTGAATTTGTTCCTGTTAAGGTCACTGGGTTTCTTTTCCTAATGATTGTTTACAGGATTTTCCTTGTAATTGAAGGAAAACATTTTAAATGCTATGTATAGTTTCTTAAAATTAGATGTAAGGGGAGAGGTTTGGCTCACATTCTTAAAGCTATTTAGCATACCTTACTACCTATGGATTTGCTGTAAATTAAATGACTCTGGTTTTGAAGGTGCAAGTCCTTATTTTGGGTTTTTTGTTTTGTTGTTTGCTTTTTTATTGAGGTGCTCTGAACGATTGAATGTTTTCTTTTTTAAAGTATTATTTTCAGTTTAGAATGAAAACTTAATTCCAGTAAGTCTCACAATAACAAAGTGTCACGATTTTATAAATCCTTAGGCACTGTACATTGTTACATAACTGCTGCTGGGAGATCAAGCATGCAGCCTCCACTGGCCTGTGCATCTCTCTCATGTAGTAAAAGGACTGCAGTGGGTTTCCATGGAGAGAGCACTAAAGGAGGCTTTATTCCACTGTAATAGCACTCTTCATAATTTTGAATAGCCAAGACAATAAAAATACTTTACATGTTAACAAGCACACACATTTTCAGTTACATTTACAGGTTAACATTTGGAGTAATGGAAGTAAACACACATTTGTGTTTTTTCCTTAAATTTCATTTTAGCATTGCTAAGTTGCTGCTGACATTGTTACAAGTCAGAAACCAGTATGATTCATTAGTGTGCAAAAATGAGTTGTTACTCAAAATGGGAAATGATCTGAATCCTATGTACTCTCAAGCATGTTTCAATATTAGATTGTTCCAGTAGATGCTATGAAAAACATGAAGTAAGCTGAAAGCGAGGCAGATTATCTCATAGATTGCATTTACAAATGTGCAATTGCAGTGATGAACACCTGTGACTTTACTTACCTTCAGACTAACTTGTATGATGTTACTATATTGAGTGTTTCATGCTTGCCTCTTCTAGTAGTTGAAGCGAAATATTTTTGCCAGGAAAAAAGAATGTGATACTTAAAATGATAAAAGATGGCAGGTGATTTATTTCTCTAGTTGTAAGTGGTCCAGTTTGGCTGATGACCTGAGATGTGAGTGGTTTCCTTTGTAAATGTGGACGTTTCCTCGCATGGACTATTCAGAGTTAGATTTTTGGTGTCCTAGGGTGTAGTAGCTACTTAAATCAAGGAGTGCGATGATTCTTTTCATTTAAAAAAAAAAGAGCAAACAAAAAAATAACACAAAATAAAAAAAGGAAGTTTTGACTAATGACTTCTACAATGTGATTTTGTGAGAGACCTCGAAACACTCAAAGGTGTTCTCTTTAACATTTGAGAAATTGCTGCTGGAGCAAATTTTCAGAGAATTTCTGTTCCCTTTAGGTAAGTGTGGTAGCACTGGAGATGAGAACAGTATGTTAGTTAATAGACCATAATTCTCAGCTTTCTTAATTGTGACTAAGCAGGAAGATATTAAAACATGCTACAGACCTAATGGCATACAATTACTCTAAAAATATCTTAAGATTGTTCTCTTAGAAAGGGCTTTGAGGTTAATTCTAAATTAGGCCATAAAAGCTGCCACAGTGTTTGTGCTTCTCTGCCCACTACATGGTAATAATTCCTGCTGCTACGTTCTTTAGCCGTACAGCTGTGAAATACGTAGCATTCAAGTACTCTGAAGTTGTGGCTATACAAATAAATGAAACCATGCTGGGAAACAAAACAATCTTCAACACATAACCTAACTACTCCATCACATTAAAGTACTGGAATAGTTCCTGGCATCATTTTTGGCCTGTGCTAACTTGTGCTTGTGCTATTAATTGCTGAGCACTGTTTGGTGATTAGAATAAACCAAGGATGATTCTCAGCAGGGAGTCCAAGTGTGACATCTTTGCACAGACACAGCTGTCTGAAAGTTACTGCTTGTTAGTGGGAGTATGGCCTCCTTTTTTGTCAGGAAGCTTTTCTGTAGGAGAACTGTCCTAGTTGAGTAGCTTTCTAATACAAGATGTAGCTCAAATTCTTTCATTTCATGGTGGAAAATTTTATATGCAACAAGGAATAGTTTTTGCTTTTCTTTGGGGGTGGTGAATACACATATTCCTTGGTATGCTCAGCTTTTGAGTTGCTATCATGCTGTCTGTTGGTGCCTGCCTAAATCTATCCTGTAGATAATAACACACTTTTATAATTTGTCTCTAATAAAATAGGATTAATTCTACTCTGAGATACTTGCATTATCTCTTAGGCTGCTCTAGTTGTCTGGTTTCTGTTGTGCTTTGCATTTCTGATAAGGAATGCTTGTCTGTGTTGCTTGCATTGTAGTTTAGCATATACTTCAAACTGATGTTAGCAAAAAAGATTCCAAGTTGTCTGTGCACTGTATTCTTCTTTGGTCTGGTGCAAGAATTTGAGTTGCTGCTAGGTGAATGTGAACAAGGAGCTGATGTGATTTCAAAGTAGCTCAGGGAGGAAAAAGTAAGTATTGAAATGCATGGGGACACTTAAGCTTGACACTTGGTAACTAGGAAAGCCCTTGTTTGCTCTTAATGTAATGTTTGAAGTGGAGGTAGTGTGGCATGGGTTGGAGGGCCATCTTACAAACAGAGAAACCAGCTTCACATGTAGTTGAAATCTTTAAACATTGTAATTTGGTCTGAGCTCTGTCACCCAAGGTGAGTGGCTCTGCTTGCCAGCACAGTTAGCAGCAGAGTGCTCCAGTGCAGTGCACAGAGGGGTTTCCTGAACTGGGGGAACGTCACAGGGACAAGAACGTCACTACAAGAGCTGCCAGAAGGCTACAGCTCAAGTGACGGTGGCTGATGGGACCTGGGTGGGGCCAGAAGCAGCAACAGCAGTTTCCCGCAAATATAAAATAAGCCCTTGGGGAATACTGGTGAACAGGGTGTGGCACATCAGAGTGCAGGAAGGGTGCTGAGGCAGTGCCAGCCCAGGCAGCAGTGGTATCCACTGGCAGAAAGCCACGGCCTCGCTCAGCTCCACACCCGGCACGGCTGGCGCAGCTGCCCAGACAGCTCTGGCAGGAACACCCTGCCACCCAGGTGCCACCTGCAGGGTCAGCCCTGCTCTCCATGCCAGCATGGGTGGCACTGAGAGCACAGATATGGGATGGTGTCCAGGTACTCTTCCACTTAGTGACAGAACTCTGGTGAGAGGTGAGCAGGTTGAGGAATCTCAGGGAGTGTGAGAGAGGGAGATAATATAGCAGAATTGTACCCTGCCTTCCCTGGGACATGTCTGGGAAGCAGATGGGACACACAGGATTCTTTTCTCTCACCTCCACCTGCTGGAAAACAGTACTTGAAGGGAAAGGGAGCAGTCGGTCACCATGGTTAAGTTGTCCTATGTCAAAACTGCTTCCCTGAAGAAAAGCAGACAGGTCATTACAATAGGAGACTCCTTTCAGAAGGGAGCAGAAGGCCCAGTATGCTGGCTGGAACCACTTCTTAGGAAAGCCTGCTGCCTCTCTTGGGTCCAAGTTCCTACCCTGGTATGGCTGTCAGATAATTATCCATTATTGGTTTCTCAAACAGTGATGAGGTTGCACCAGCAAGTCCAAGGGCAATCAGGAGAGATTTCAGGGCCTTGGAATGACTGCTTAAGGGATCAGGAGCACCAACAGTGCTATCAAATGTTCTCTAGCCTTCCAGTTGCAGGAAATGAAGCAGGAAGCAGGAAGAGCCAGCAGACCAATATCTGAGCCGGGTGCCACTGGCAGAAATTGGGGGTTTTGATCGTGGGTCAGTTCACATGACAGCAGCAACAGGCAGGGTACACCTGTCTCAGAGCGGGGAAAGGATCTTTGCACAGGAGCTAGCAAGGATCATGGAGAGCTTTAAACCAGGTTTGGAGGGGGAAAGATATACAACCAGGTTTGCTAGAGATAAGCCTGGGGAGTACCACAGCAGTGTTTGAGAGTGTTCTAGTGAGGTCCTTCACTCTGCTGCCTTGGTGGAAATGGGATGGAGATCCATGCAGCAGCAGTGACGCAAGGGTTATTGTTGATGTGTTAGAAACTATGGAAGCTCCTGAGAATGGTCATGTAGGAACTGGGGCTTGAAGCTCCTGAGAATGGTCGTGTAGGAACTGGGGCTTCTCTTAAACGTGGTGGGATCAATAGTCCAGCTGAAGTGCCTGTACATCAATGCCCGCAACACAAGCAATAAAGAGGAGGATCTGGACACCATTGTGGAGCAGTAAAATTGTGATACAGTTACCATTGTGGAGACCTGGGGGGATGGCTGGCACAACTGGGGTGTTACTCCTAACTGGTTAAAAACTGGCTGGATAGCCCAGAGTGTGATGGTGAATGGAGTTAGATCCAACTGGCTGCCTATCACCAGTGGTGTTTCTCAAGGTTCAGTACTGGGGGCTAGCCCTATTTGATATTTTAATCAATGATCTGAAAAAGGGGATTGAGTGCACCATCAGTCAGTTTGGAGGTGAGGCCAAGTTGGACAGGAGTGTTGATCTGCTGGAGGGCAAGATGGCTCTACAGAAGGATCTGGACAGGCTAGATTGAAGATTTTAGGTCCAATGTATGAAGTTCAACAAGTGCTGGGTCCTGCCCTTGAGTCACAACAACCTCATGTAACACTACAGGCTGGGGGCAAAGTGGCTGCATGGTGGAAAAAGACCTGGGAGTGCTGTGGCTGAACATGAACCAGAGTGTGCCCAGGTGTCTAAGAAGGCCACTGGCATCCTTGCCTGTGGCCAGCAGGGATGGTCCCCCTTTACTGGGCACTGGTGAGGCCACACCTCAAATCCTGTGTTAGTTCTGGGCCCCTCACTACAAGAAAGACATTGAGGGGCTGGAGCGTGTCCAGAGAAGGGCGAGGGAGCTGGGGAAGGGTCTGGAGTGCAAGTACTGTGAGGAGCAACTGAGGGAGCTGGGGGTGTTTAGCCCCTGAGGAAGCTCAGGTGTGCCCTTATCACTAGCAGTAACCTAAAAGGAGCACGAGTTGCACCAAGGGAAGTTTAGATTAGATTGGCTATTAGGAATTTTTTTTTCACCAAAGGTTTGTAAATGTTTGGACAGGCTGCCCAGGGAAGTGATGGATTCCCTGTCCTGAGAGGTATTTAAAAGGTGTGTGGATGTGGCTTTTGAGGACATTAGTGGTCTTGGCTGGGTTAGGTGAATAACTGGACTTGATCTGAAAGACCTTTTCCAACTTAAATGATTCTAAGATTCTAAATTAGTTGACTAAAGTAGTAGGCTCTGTTGATCATGTTATTGTTCACCCAGTTGTATCAGGGTTTCAGAGATAGGTTTATAATCCTTAGTAAGTAAGGGTCTGGTACTGTGTCTAACTTATTAATGAGGTGATAAAAAGTACCAGACAGTAATTACCAGTGTTAAATAAAACAATGTGACGAGGGAGTGAGTGGTTGTCTGAAAACTTGACCTGTGCTTGGGGGCATTCAGAGCAGCACTGAACATTGCAGGGTGATTGAGAGTGGATTTCTAACTATCCTGTATTTCTTCACAGCAAATTACTCATGCCCACAACACTGTATCTAACTTCAAGAGATTCCATGGCCGTGCATTTAATGATCCTTTTGTTCAGAAGGAAAAAGAAAAGCTGAGCTATGATTTGGTTCCCATGAAGAATGGTGGTGTTGGAGTGAAGGTAAATCTGCACTTGTTTCTTTCTGGGTTGTGTGGATAAATATGAAGTCTTACATTTCAGCACCTAGTCATAAAAATACGGGTTTCTTTTAACTACCCTAAAGGGTAGGTTGTTTTAATCTTTCTGTTAAAGAAGAGCTCTTCTATGAATAGACAGCTTCATCTTTAAATAGTGGATGTTAAGCTACAAATTAAGGTTCATTTACAAATAATTGCTGAAATGCAGGTTTCCCTGTTGGCAAATTGCACATCTAGCTCAAACATACTGGCAGGGAAAACTGCTAAGTTAATTACAAGGTTGTATGGTTTTACTTCAAAGTATGACTTTGTCACTTTTGTGTGGAATGCATTGCAGCAGGTATTATTAGGTGGTTTACAAGTGCTTTAGAAAGTAATCTGAGTTCTTCAGAATGATTACCATAAGTTAGTGGCAAGTGTCTTCAGTGGACTGCCTGGAGTCAGTTACTTGCAAAGGGGTGTTCAAAACCAGCTCCTGCCACATTGCAGATTTGGCTCTTGCTTATTCTTCAAGGCCTTCACTGATACAATGTCATCTTTTGGTAGAATGGCTTGATTTAATTACATTGTGTCCATTTACAGAAATATGTACCAGTGCTGATAATGAAGCATTGCTGGCATAACAGGCAGTTATTGCTTGTTAAGTCATTGCTTCGCTAATGAAGACCTTAGCTTCAACTGGTCCCTCATAATTTCGGTGTAGATCAGTCCTAAGTAGTGAATAGATCGCAGAATTGTATGCATCAGAAAGAATTCTGACTGGAAAAGTAACCAAGCTTTGCAACAGAGGAGATGCTTTTTCTTTTGTTCTTTGTGACTTGTGAGGCGAACAGATAAGACAGAAATGATTGGTTTCCTTTAATCAGTGTGTCTGTGTAGGAGTCTTGTATTATGAGAGTAGTGTTGGGAGAACACTACTAGTTGGTATTTTTCCTATTTTTCTTAGGCTGCTTGGAGAACAAATTAGTATTTATTTAACTGTGGTTAAAGAGTTTTAATAATTGATTCAGTAGCACTCAGTAAGGCTGGGAGGTTCAGTGAACGGTTTTTCTATTAAAATCAAAATGCCTAATTTTCCCCCAAATTGTACTGAGTGAATAAAAGTGCTACTTTCGAGCATCAGTTATGTGTTACTTCACTTCATCATTGTCATGTATTCTGTTGCATGATAAAAATGGTGATTCAAGAATATTTTTTGTGAGGAGAGCATGAAATAAACTTTTTGCTGAGCTTTATTTTAAGTTTTTAGCTGTTTTATGTGCCTAGGTGAACTGTTGTTGCACAATTCTTCCTTTCAGAGACTCCTAATATATTTAAGCAGAGGGATAAAAATGCCAAGGGAAAATAGACAGCAAGTAGTTCTGTACATTTTTTGCATTTGGCATAAATTTGAAAAATTATGGCTGTTTTTACTTAATGGTGTGCCACATTTTAAATTTGTGTCACTTTTGGCCATTTCCGTACTGTTTCCTTGATCTATCGAGTTGATATAGTTCTTGATGTTTTAAGACAGTGAGAATGGAATTATTGCTTCTATAAACACTCAACTGGGAAATTAAATTGTAAACTGAAGTTCTATAATGAAATAATGAAGCATGTCATGATTCATAGAGTATTAGCCAGCAGTGTATCAAAGAACATTAAATACATGTAATTTTCCTCAAGTTGAGCTAATGGAATTATTTTACCTATTCTATCCAGGTCATGTACATGGATGAGGAGCACATCTTCAGTGTGGAACAGATTTCAGCTATGCTATTGACTAAATTAAAGGAGACTGCAGAGAGTAACCTAAAAAAACCAGTAACAGACTGTGTTATTTCTGTAAGTAATTGTAGTGCACAGGAACATTATGTCTTTTAACTTCAGCTATTGAGGGCATTTTGTTTCTGTGAAAAAGAACTCTGCTAAGCACTTACAAAGGGATTAATCTTAACTAGCTTTAGAGCTTTTGACTTAAAGAAATCCCAGGGCTGCTGCCGTGTTCCAGACCCTGACTAACTTCATGAACTCATTCTCTTGGAAATGTCTGAACTTTTGGACCCAAAATGTCTCTGGATCCAGGTATATACCCTTTTGGGACAGCTTGTTTTCACGACTAAGCATACTAATTACTCGTTAAGGTAAATACATATGTTTGTGGTTTTTCTTGAATTTAAAATGCTTTGATAACAACTTGAATAAACAATTCCCTTTGTTTATCAAAATTTCCCCTCTGGTAGCTGAAAACTTTAGCTTCTGTCCTGTTTATCTTCATCTTTTCAGCAAATTTTGGTTTGTTTTTTTTTCAATGTTATGACTGCACAGAAAATGTCCTCAGATCCAGAACAGTCATTCCATTGCAAAGCCCTGAGTATAAAATAACACCTGACTCTCTGTTCTCAATGGCTCTAAACAAGTCTGTCTCATGTTGCATCTAGGAATATTTAGCTCTGTTATTATTAGAAATGTTGATTCTCCAGTTGATACCTGGAAAGCTAGTTCTTCATGTGTCCCTGGAAGGGGACATTAGAAGGCACTGTTCAATGCCAATGCTAGAGATCTGTAGAAAATATTCAATTTTCAGCATATTTCTTCAGATTTTTTAAGCACTTCTTGCCCAAAGTAATTTCTGCCAAAGTAGATTCTCTTAATTTGTTGTCCCTTATTTCTTTGTATCTCTGACATCTGTAGTATTGCTGTACGTTTTTAGTTCCTGCTTTCTGTTTTGTTTTTTTGGATGGGACTATACCGGCTAGTTCTAATTAAGGTATATCATGTCACTGTCTTAATAATATCCAGTTTCACATTTTGGGCCAGCACTTAATGTTATTAACACTTGTATACAAGTAACTGATTTGTTTCTTGCTAATGTATGCTCATGTAAAAACTAGCTGGTGTTGGTTTCATTCCATCTCTGAATAGAATATTTAAGGTGTCAATTCAATATAGTAGCTGCATTTTAGGGGACTTGCAGTAAATGTCTTCCTCCAAGAGGAGGAATAGATAAAATTTTTTAATTAATACTTTTTAGTAAATAGTGGAATGTCTCCATTTTCTGGAATTAACTTTGAATTCTCACCTGCTTTCTTCAGGTTCCATCATTTTTCACAGATGCTGAAAGGAGGTCCCTTTTAGATGCAGCTCAGATTGTTGGCCTAAATTGTCTTAGATTAATGAATGACATGACAGCAGGTAAGTAGGATAAAACAGCAGTTCCTGCAAGTGGGATAGAGGATGCGTTTAATTACTCTAAGAAAAAGGACTGACTTGAAAAGGCAAATATGAAACATAAATATTTGAAAAACTTGCTATTCTTTTCTTGATTTAATGTCTTCTGTGTGAAGGGGTAGATGAGATCAAGCTCCAGTGATAATTATCTCACTGAGCACTTACTTGAGTCACTATGTGTGCCTGGACTACTTGTTCATTTAGTGTACTGCCCAGATGCATAGTTGCAGGATTCTGACACTCATAAAGGAAGTTCCTTGATTAAATGTCAAGACCTCATAACTTCCGAGGATTTTCAGTATAGTTAGGGTTTTAAACAGACCCTTGGCTCTGCTGACCATTTATACAGCTGTCAGACAAAACTTCCCAGCTTGGAAAATACTGTAAATACAAAACTGGCTTTGGACTTTGTGGTTAAGGTGGTCTGTGTTGATTGCTTTGCAAGACAAAACAAAACAAACCCAAAAAACCCAAACAAATGCTTAGGGAGCATATAACATGACTAAGGGAGAATGTTCTGCTTTTCAGGTCCTACAGCTTAGGTTAATGGAATAAAACTTCCATGTCTTGCACAGGTGTATGTCTGGATTTGTCTTGATGCCTTTGATCTTGCAACTTAATGTTCACAGGGATGTGCCACTGGAAACTAGAGATTGTGTGGATAATATCTGACACTTCTTTTGCAGTGGCTCTGAATTACGGAATTTATAAACAAGACCTTCCAGCTCCTGAAGAGAAGCCACGGATAGTTGTGTTTGTTGATATGGGACATTCTGCATTTCAAGTATCAGCCTGTGCCTTCAACAAGAGTAAATTGAAGGTAGTAAGATTAAATGGAAATAAAAGGGTTTATAAGCAGTTAGAATCAAATAGGCTGTCCATTTGCTTTCTTTTTTAAATTCTGAAATGCTTTAATGCATAGAAAGTGGCAACAAGTCAAAAGGTGAAGGTTTTCATCAGTGTCCTTCATTTCATTAGAATTGTTTCAAACAGGCTGTAAATTTCTTGCCATATACATATTACATATGTAATACAAGTGCTAGAATTTATTTGGTTTTATCTAAATGAGTGTGTGTATGAATTAAAATTTTGAATACTTAGGATTGTCACTTAGTTACTTAGTATTATTTCCTCTGTAAAAGCGAAGATCAATTTTTGACTGAATGTGGTTATGCACTGGAAGACAGGCTGACCTGTCCCCAGCATTTTTTGAAGCAAGGATTTGCTGATATTGGAAGATTGCTATTCCCTTTGGTTTTATTGGTGTAAGACTATATTATTGTGTTCTTTCAAACCAGGTACTTGGCACAGCATTTGACCCTTTCCTTGGTGGGAGAAACTTTGATGGAAAACTGGTAGATTACTTTTGTGCAGAAATAAAATCCAAGTACAAACTAGATCCAAAAACCAAAGTTCGGGCTCTTCTTCGTCTATATCAGGAGTGTGAGAAACTGAAGAAACTAATGAGTTCAAATAGCACAGACATTCCCCTAAATATTGAGTGTTTCATGAATGATATTGATGTATCTGGAAAAATGAACAGGTAAGTTCTGTAGAAGACAGACATTTGCTTTGGTGGCTATATTTTTTAAACAAGTGTTTCTTTCTGTATTTGAAAGAAACTTAATGTGCTAAAATTAAGTGTAAGTCCTGAATAGCTGTGGCATTTTTTAATGCTAGACTAGCTAAGGCTGGGAAATGTGGTGTTCAGCTACTTGAGTAATGTTGCGCTGCAATAAAGCATGCATAAGAAGTTTGGATTCTTTTTATAGAGTGTGTTCTTAAAACCATGGATTGATGCATGCAAACCAGAGGGTTGGCTGCATATTTAGACCCTTCTGTGTATTTTAGGTAACCTAAATATCCTACTGCTCTTTAAGATAGCAACAATTTAAGCTTTTTCTTTTTTTCTGCTCTTAGTATACTGTGGATATTGGTAGAGAAATGGAGAACAGAAACAGTGCTTATGGGTGTTGACTTGATTATGGTCCAAGTGTAAATGAAGTCTATCTTTCTTGCGTGTGTTCACAGGCATGGCTTAATTTGTTAGTTCTGTAGCTGCTGGTAAGAGTGGTGGGTTCTTTTTCTTCCAGTATTTAGGCAACAATTTTTCATTATAAAGGAAGTGTCAGTGTTTTCTGATTTCCTATCTGTAACCTCTGCTCTGAGGCAAATATATAGCAGCTGCCCAAACAAAACGTCTTATTTAACTACATTGATAGTGGCTTAGGAAAATTAGTAAGCAGTTATTTGTGTACTACCTTGTCTATGGTTGCCTCTTTAGCCTACTCACAGGAGTTTAGCTCTGTTTGCAGTGTAGTTAACTAACGTAGTCATCATGAATTTGGAAACAAATACCAGGCAAGGTTCTTGTGGGACAGGCATTCTTTAGTTAATTCTATTTTTATTCTTAGGTCACAATTTGAAGAATTGTGTGCTGACCTGCTGCAAAGGATAGAGATGCCTCTGCTTTCATTAATGGAACAAACACAACTGAAAGTGGAAGATGTAAATGCTGTAGAGATTGTGGGAGGAGCAACCCGTATTCCTGCTGTCAAAGAGAGGATTGCTAAATTCTTTGGCAAGGATGTCAGTACAACACTGAATGCAGATGAAGCCATAGCTAGGGGCTGTGCTCTGCAGGTATAGTACTGACAATACTTGATGAAATTAAAAGATACATTTCTTGGTAGCACTTCCATGAAGAATTAGTCAAGCAGTTTTAAAAAATTGTAGAAGTGGTTCATTTTAAAGTACTCAAGGGAAACATACCTGTTCACTAGGTCTTTTTATGACACTATGCTGTTTAAAAAGTCCAGAGTACTCCTCTCTGGTGCAGTACTTTATTGCAGGATGTATTCTGTAAGCAGCCCGCTACTCTTCAGAAGAATATGATCTAAGAGTGTTTAATGCCAAAAATTTAAGTCATTGTCAAGATGAAAGATTTTTACTCAACAAGATATGAGGAGTATCTATGGAGAGCCCTAACTACTGCAAGTTTGACTTTTCTGGTATCCAACTTGCCATCAATGTGGAACAGGCTTTGTTCTGTCTCCCTCCCATTTTTACTGTTTCCAACTATATTTTGCAAGGAAACCACTCACTCTGTGTTCTCCTTTTTCTCCTCTAACTTCTTATTTCACCCTCTTCTTTTTGACTTGTTTCTTTACTCCATCTCACTAACAGATTCCCATTGCCAGCAATCAGTTGTGTTCAGGAAAAGAAGCAGGACCCTTTAGATAAACACTTCTTTTAGGACTAAGCAGTGCAGCATTTCCATTTTTTACAGTCCTGCTATCAGAGTGCTACCTTTATTCACAAGCTAAAAAAGGCCTGGTAACACAGCACATAAACACTTGTGTGTGAAATTTCTCATGTTGCATTGAAGTTGAGTATTGAAATAGTTCTACCTAATAAAATCAATACAGTTCTCACTTGTTCAAATATTTTTTTGTTGTCTTGGCTGGTGTAAGCCTTAATGTAAGTTATTTTGTTTTTTGGCTTTTTTTAGTGTGCCATTCTTTCTCCAGCTTTTAAAGTGAGAGAGTTTTCTGTGACAGATGCTACACCTTTTCCAATATCTCTGCTGTGGAACACAGAAGCAGAGGACACTGAAGGGTAGGTTGCTCAGACTACTGTTCTATGAAGCATTTCACCTTCATAATTCAAGGGTAATGTTCTTGCATGCATTCAATTTAGGATCTTGGCATTCTCATGTAGAAAACCCATAGGCCTTGTTGTCAACTATAGAGATAGTTGACAGGGAAGATTAAGACATATAGGTTGAAATTTTAACTGTAATTCCTCAGTTGTTAAAATATGAAGATTTTTAAAATGTGAGTGGAAGAGCTACCAACCAGTATCTGGTCTTGCACTACCATTATCTGGTTGTTAGGATTAGAAATACAAAATTGACTAGGTTAGTGCCTGGGTCCTGATGGCACTTTGCCTTCTGGCTTTTTGTTTTTTACTCATGGTGTTCCTGGCACCTATCCTGATTTATTAGTAATGTTGTGTACTATGGCACTACTGTGAGCGTATATGGATACTGTTTATCTGGCTAAAGCAAGAATTGAATACCTAGAAAAAAATTAACATTTAAGAGTAATTTCTTGCCACAGTCTTATGGCTGACATCTGTTATTAACTGTGCCGTGCCTGTGGGAAATGCAATTGCTTTCTAAGATGTTAAGAGCTCCAAGTTCAACTTCTGGAAAAATCATAGTTCTAAAGGGATCTGTTCATACCTTTTTCATGTTCTTCGCAGTTTAGCCTTTTTTTTTTTCTTTCCTGTCTGTTTTCTCTGGAGGTGCAGGGCCTATTTTTTGTCTCACTTGTGAGAGCAGCTTGTGGGTTCATGTTCTAGGTAAAGCTCTCATTTTCTCACATCTAGGTTATTAGATGAGATCTTCCACAGTTAGGAGACAAAACTTAGCAGGAAATTAGAATCAGGCTGGCATAACAGTGGATGTGCCATAGAACACGAAGTAAAGCTGGTTGTTTTTCTGTCATTTTGAGGAATGAATAATAATCTGGTGTCAGGGTTCTCAACTGAGCCATGGAACAGAATTAACAGGGCTATAATTATCCCTTTGAGACTAAGGAAGGGTGCAAATTATTGTTCAAAATACAGTGTTCCAAGCTCAAATAGTAGAATAGGACAATTTCTTATTACAGTAAGGAACAGTAAATCCTTTTTTGCAGTACAGTAGTGAAGTATCTTCACTGTAATTGTTCAGAAGGGTAAATGTGTCAAAACATGATGTTCCTCTGAAAGAGTTCTGACCCTATCAAAACATTTTAGCTCAAATACACCACTAAAAGTGTTGCTTTTCTCTTAACTGCAGAGTTCATGAGGTCTTCAGCAGAAATCATGCAGCACCTTTCTCTAAGGTACTTACGTTCTATAGGAAAGGTCCATTTGAGCTAGAAGCTTTTTATTCTGATCCTAATGGAGTCCCATATCCTGAGTCAAAAATTGGTAAGTACTTGTCCTGGAAATGGTGTTGTCTCCAATAGAATGATTTGAGATCAAACAGTAACTGTGTGCTGCAGTATGGTTATGATGTATATACTCAGGTTTTTGTCTCTGAAGGACTCAGAATTTTCCCATTCCTGAGGCAACTGAATCAGTGTTTTTTATTTTTTATTTTTCTTGCTTATAATGTTGCTTTGGCTAAATAAAGAAATGAGGGGAAACGAATGGCTACAACTAAAATGTGGTTATCACAACAAAAGATAGCTTTGTAACTTTCAACATCTTTTCTGCTTATCACTGAAGCAAGCTAGGAATAATTGAAAAATACCTCCTGTGTATAAAAATACCCCTATGTCTTGAATAACTAGTTGTTTTCACCTGTACCCTCTGGGACTGACATAATGCTGAATAACTTTTAATCAAAGCAGTCTGAAATAGTGGCAGCTACAAGACTACAGTATTGATTTGTCTATGTAACATTTCTAGCCAACCCTTTCATACTTTTTGACAAATTGCAGTACTTGACAGTGTTGATACTTACAAAGAGCTTACAATGTAGTTAGTTAGAAAAAGATGGTGATGGTAAAGACAGGCCAATTAAATAATTATTCTTGAGTTCTAAATATACAATTAAATGCTCTGTTTGCATACCATGTATTTTGAAAAACCAGAACAATGGAGAAGGGACTTAGTACAAGTACAAGTAGTGATCATACAAGGGGGAATAGCTTTAAAAAACTGCAAGACAGCAGGTTTATATTGGATATTAGGAACAAATTCTTTACTGTGAGGATGGTGAGGCACTGGAATAGGTTTCTCAGAGAAGTTGTGGATGCTCCATCCTTGGAGGCATTCTAGGCCAGGTTGGATGAGACCCTGAGGAGCCTGGTGAAATGAAAGGCAGGAGGTTTGGAACTCCATCTTTAAGGTGTTTTCCAACCCAGGCCATTCTGTGTTTCTCTGACAGTGTTCTGTAGTTACAGAAACATCAGACTTCCTTTTGTTGTTAACTCTTACCATAAAGACTAATGGTGGGTTTGTCAGTGTTCAATTTATATGGCTTTAACAAATGGAAAGCTGTTTACCTGCTGTTCTGGAAACTGGTAAGAACAGAACTGAAGATCAGATTTTTTTCAACTCAGTTGTCAGTTAATCCTTTGCTCAGAACAGAATTGCTGGCATGACTAATTGCTGAAGTAGTAGTTCTAATGAGACTGGCAAAAGGGAGACCACATCATACAACTCCAATATTGCTGAATTTACAAGACAGGATTACATTGCGTAGTCTGTGAGCTAGGCAGGTAAAAGCTTGTGCACTTGTGGTCTAGATCTGTTGCCGAAGGAATTGTGTGTGCAAATGCATATATCTGGACTGCAAAACTGGGGAACTTTGCAGCTAAGTAAGCATTCTGATCTCCAGGTTGCTCTTTTGGTAATCCATGCATAAGGAAAAATATCTGCTGTTAATGTCAAGGACACCTGATTCTTCATTTACTCTTAAACTAATGGTCTATTACACAATACTTGTTTCAAGTTTTACAGTAGTTGCAGAACAATTAGGTTCTGCCCTAGAATAAAAGGTAATGACAGACTTGCATGGATGTTAGAAGCTGTAAGGAAAGCCTCGAGAAATACTGTTCCTATGTTGGGCAGCAACTTGTATCAGAAGGCCACCACTTAACAGTGGTGTTAGGCTAAGCCCTTTCATAGTTTTCTTTGAGCCCACTAGTAACACAGATAGCACCAGTTTTGTATTTACTCTGCATAAATGGTGTCAGGAGAACCTACTATTTGATTTATAAATTAAGTTGGCTGAAAAGCAGTGTACTTTGGTTTTGTTGCTTTGGTTTTGTTTTTTGTTTTTTTTTTTTTTTTTTTTGCCTGGTAGTACTGATTTAATTTGAGGGACCATGAGATTAGCACAGAGGCTTCATCAAATATTCAGAAAACAGTTTGCCTGTGAAAAAAAGAGATGTTTTCCTGGCTCTGTTATATTACCTACTTAATTCCACTGTGTGAGTTTTGATTGTTTTGGTTTTAGGTAGGTATGTTATCCAGAATGTGGCAGCCCAGAAAGATGGAGAGAAGTCTAAAGTCAAAGTGAAAGTCCGTGTCAATACTCATGGCATTTTCAGTGTGTCCACTGCATCTATGGTAGAACCAGTTAAAAGTGAAGAGTGTGAAGATGTCAGTGTTGAGACTGAAGTGGAAGCTCAGGACCAGAGGCCTACTGAAAACTTCAGTGATGTAAGTTGACTTTTCTTGTGTGTGAATGTCCATACTGATTGATGAAAATGTGTTCTACTGTTACATATGCTGGAAGAAAAACACCTTCCTCTAAGGAAGCAAAAGGAGATTAATTTTAAGATGTGTGTAGCTGTCAAGAAATGTCTTTACAAGAACAGGAAACAATTTGTGCTATCTTGCAAATGTGTGGATTTCAAAATCAGTTACTGTGTGAAGTGCCGAATACCAGCAGGTTGGTTGAGGGTGGGGTTGCTTACAGCTACCATAGCTATCCAGCTGTTCCAAACAGGAGAACTAGATTTGGATTGTTAATCATCCATGCCCTTTGTGTTGATGGACTTGTATGTAATCCTTTGTATCAGTAAAGTTTTTGCAACTTTTTGTGAAAGGAAAAGCTGAATTATTTTCTACAGCATTGAAGAAGAGGGAAACACTGGGGAATAATGCACACTGTTACAGTCTACTTGGTGTTTTAATAGTTTTCTGAGGGGGAAAAACTTAAACATTATGACTCAATAAATTAAAAGCCCCTTTTTTATGAGAGAGAGTGGTAGCATGTGCACACACACACACAAGTATGGTGCATTTTCATGAAGTCCTTCTGAACTTGCAGCTAGTCTGTATCTCCATAGCCGAAGCGTGTGTTTCTGCGTGTGCACAGAATGCTTTGTAGGGCACTTTGTACCGTATGTGCGTCAGAAGTGAAGTGCCCTATACTTAAATGCAAGTGCACATGCCTTCTACATCCTTTGTGCCTGGGCTTTCATTTCAGAAAAATATCCAGCAAGAGAACAGTGAGGCTGGAACACAGTCCCAGGTACAAACTGATGGTCAGCAAACGTCACAGTCTCCCCCTTCATCAGAACCTCCCTCTGAAGAAAACAAAATCCCAGATGTCAAGAAAGTGAGTGACCCTTTAACTCTGTTGAAAATGTTATCCTATATAATGGCTTTTAAAATGGTAACATATTTCAGGAAAAGGAACTTGGTGTTGGAACCTCTTTCATTTTCACCTTTCCTATAGTGAAAAATGTCTATCTTGTGATGGTTTTTGTGCAGAGTTTCCAAAAGGATTCCTGCAAGAAGCCTTTCTCTACCACTTCCCTATCTTCTTGCAGTGTTGTACAACTAGTTTATTTGGGTTGAATACATTTCAATTTAAACAGCAGTTAGAGGCCAAACTTATTAGGCCTGCTGAGGGAAGCTGGGATCAGGAATTCATAAATCTAAAAGGAAATAATCAATGTGAAACATTGGCCTGCATGTTATTGCTAGTGATTTTGTTTTTTCATCTGTATATGATGAAAAATGCTTTGGGTTAAAATCTTAACCACTGTCACATCCTTAGCAAACTGCTATGTTACAGATGGACACTTCTGGAAAATCTGCAAACACATCATGTATCTGAGTAATGTCCTTGCTGTAGCTCAGTGCTTACTATCTAGAAACAGACTGTGAGGAGACTAGGATAGGAGGTGGAATCCTCCAAAGGAAAGTGCCTCATGAGTATATGTTGAAGATTTTAAAAGAATATGGAAAAACCTTTTGTGTATTCTTTCTCTAAATGTATTTTTCATTGTAGTGGTACTTCATCAGAAGAAAAGTCAGGAAAATTATCTTATTTTTCTTCTTTCTAACTCAGACAAATGAGAAGAAAGGTGATCAGCCCCCAGAAGCTAAAAAACCCAAGATAAAAGTGAAGAATGTGGAACTACCCATTGAAGCTAACTTGGTTTGGCAGTTAGGAAAAGATCTTCTCAATATGTATATTGAAACAGAGGTGAGTTAGTGTGGTTTAGACTGCTTTCTTGTGTGCAGTTACTAACCATTCACCTGCTTCTCAAGGCAACCTCTGTTCTTATACAATCACTCTGGAGTGTGGGCTCAATTAACAATGAGCTAACATATACTGGTCTGCCTTCTAACACATAACTGACAAATGTTTATCAGAAAGATTGAAGTGTCCTTTACAGCAATTAGTATCAGAGCACTGATCCGTGGAATAACATCACAGATTCATTTAAACTGTTGTAAGAAGTGCAACCCATTTCTTCAGATGAGTCTACTGCATAATAATGAAAATATCAACAGTTAGGTGAGCCAAGGCCTCTGGGAGATTTTACAGGCGCTGTGCTTTGCAGAATGCTGTTTGAACATTGGCATTTTATAATTAAAATATTTTCTGTGGTATACAGGGAAAGATGATTATGCAAGATAAACTGGAGAAAGAAAGAAATGATGCAAAGAATGCAGTGGAGGAATATGTATATGAGTTCAGGGACAAGTTGTCTGGACCATATGAAAAGTTTGTTTGTGAAAAGGTAGGTTATGGTTTCAGGAACTTCTCTGAAAATACTGATATCAAATAACTGTTTTGTATACCTTAGTTAAACTTTCTCAAAGCCACTCTGGACATAGCTGCACAGAATTTCATTTGAATGATGGCAGTGTCTAACCCAGAATTAGGTTTAGGCATGTCAAATACATATCCCTTAATATAGATTTTGTCAGAAATACAGTGAAGTTTTGTTTCCAGTTGAAGCTGGTGACTGGAAGGGGAAACTGTGTTGCTTTTTGTGTAACCAAAACCATGAATTAAGAGTTGCACTCCAAGCATTGGCCTAATCAAGGACAGAAGTCTAATGCTACCTTTGTAGGTCTGTTTCTTAGTCCAGAAGCTGGCATGTTTTAAGTAACCTAATTAGGCAAAAGCTGCAGTAGAAATTAAATTTTTATACAGGAGGCTAACGATTAATGTGTATATTTATCTCTATCATGGTCCTTCAAGACAAACATGGTGAATTGGTGTGTATTTTGATGTTTGTGTTGAATTATGTTGACACACAGGATCTGCAGGGATTCTCTGCCCTCCTAGCAGAGACAGAAGGCTGGCTGTATGAAGAGGGTGAGGATGAAGCAAAGCAGGTGTATGTAGAAAAATTAGAGAACTTAAAGGTAGGCCTGTTAATATGCCCAAAAAGCAAAATTTCCCAAACACTGTGCTCAACAACATTAATGAATGTTAATGAATCACATGAACATGTACAAATTGCTTTTTCTAGAAATTAGGTACTCCAATTGAAATGCGCTACCAAGAAGCAGAGGAACGACCAAGGCTATTACAAGAACTGGGACACAGGCTCCAGTACTATGCAACAATAGCTGGGGAATTCAGGAATAAAGTAAGTGACTTTTTTTAACCACAGTGCTTCAGTGAGGCTCATTGGCTGGAGGGGCTTCAAATGCACTTTCAGATGAGCTGCAATCTACTGCTATATAGGTCACAAATTTAACACCACAAATGTTTCCCAGTACTCAAAAAAAATCTCACACAGTGTCGTATCTTCAGTTGCTTGATACTTCTGGATGTTTTCAGGCTGAAGAGGATACCCTTATAAAGAGTTTAGACTTGTGATCTGATTCTTGTCCTTTAAAAAACTGGTCTGAGTGTTTTTCAGAAATGTGCTCCTCTTCCAGTTGTTTCAGGGGCAAGAATTATTGCATGATGAGAAACATTAGTGTAAAATATAATTGCAGATAAAGTAGAAAATACCATTTTATTATGTGTGGGTGTTTGGGGCTTGGTTTTTGTAGATTTTTTGTGGTTTTTTCCCCTTGTTGGTATTTGTAGGTTATGTTCTTGATAAACATTCCTGTCTGAAAATTTGCTCCTTGGATTTCAACTTAAAGAATTTTAGTAGACAGCTCAAACACTCAAGCTAATTCAATCTGAAACTTAACATCAGAAACAATTATGTCCTTACAGCTATAGGTTACAAAATTAAGTGAAATCGGTAGTAGTGTTATATGTGAAATAATGAGCATCATTGTAAGTATTATATTTAAAACTTGGTTTTATGTAAGAATTCTGAATATGGATTCATTGGTTGTGTATCTGGGCAGATCCTTCTCCTGATAGTAGTTAACTGTGTAACTGTGGTATTGTAGGGAATGCTAAAGTTGAAAACTCTGATCCTTTCTCTGTACATCAGAATCTCTAACTTGGGTAGAGGTAGCTCCTCCAGAATGGGAGGGGATTTTTTTTTTTTTTAATCAGCTTTGTGAAGAATGTTAGATTTTATTGCATGATGCTCTTCTGAAGCTTGTATGACCTCTGAACCAGATTTCTTGTTCATTTGGGTACAGGAAGCTTTATATTGACGTCTCTATTTCCTGTTGTCCCTTGCTGTAATGGATCTGCCTTGTGGCTAACTTCTATTTATTTTGACCATTGGAAGAGATTTACAAGTTATAAATAATTGATAGACTTGTTGGGATTACTTGATTACATTATTAACACTTGACATGATTAACTAATACAAAATGTTTGTATTTGGACAGGATGAAAAATATATCCATATCGATGAGATGGAAATGATGAAAGTAGAAAAGTGTGTTAGTGAAGTGGTAGAGTGGATGAATAATGCTGTGAGTGCACAGGCTAAGAAGAGCTTAGATCAGGATCCAGCTGTGCATTCAAGTGAAATTAAGGCAAAGCTACAGGTAAGTACCATAAGAAACTATCTTTAGAGATTGGTGCTTAAAGTAGACTGGATCTGTGCCTTTTGTCTTCCCCAGTTTCATCTTGCTACTCTAGTGTTCTTGAAAGGTAGAAAGTATGGAAAGGAGGGGATCCAGTAAAAAGCAGAGGAGCTGCAGTGTACTGGATACAATTCTGTGGAGCTCATTGATGTTTTGTCTTTGTCACCTTAAAAAGCTCAGGTTGTTTTTCAGTGTTTTACTGAGAGACAAAATAGTATTGGAAAAAACAATGTGAAGTCCAAAATACTTAGTTAAACTTGACCCACAAAACATCAGAAAGTATAGCAATTAATTTATTTCAGGGTACAATAAGTACCTGTCAGTTTGGACTCGGGAACAAATGCAGAAACCAATTTCAAGCAGTCTTCTGGACACAAGGCTTTTGGCAGTAGTGAAGCTGGTGCCTCCTTAATATATATTCTGCCCACATCTTTTCTTTTTTTTTTAGGAGTTAAACAATGTCTGTGAGCCTGTTGTGACACAGCCAAAACCAAAAGTTGACTCTCCTAAGGAGGAAAACCCATTAAGTGAACAGAGTGATTATAAAACTGAAGACATGGGAGAAGATGACAAGAATTCTGAAATGCCTCAGCAAAATGGTGAATGTCATCCAAGTGATCAAAACACCATTAACATGGACCTGGACTAAACCACTGCACTTGCAGCAAATTGTTTCATCCCATGACAGAAGATGTTTTGGCTGTCATATGTGATGGGGGTGGGAATGCATTGTTTTGGAAACTATTTATATTTTTTTTCTTAAGACTTGTCTGGGATATGTAATGTTGTGGGAGGAAGAATAGTAACAGTGTTGGTCATGACTATCCTAAAAGGAAAATTGCCTTGGTAACTTTCAGATTCCTGTGGAATTGTGAGTTCATACTAAGCTTCTGTGCAGTATTTAACCATTTGCATCACTAAAGATGAAAAGAAACCCTTGCTTTGAAATGTACTGCTCCTTTAAAAGGTTGTAATCGAAACACTCGTAGGCATTTGTAGATGCCAAGGTAGTTTTCTTTTGTCTGGACATCTAATTGGGTATGTCAGAAAAAGCCAGTGTCTGTCCCCTTCATAAGGACTTTGCAGAGGAAATCTTTCTGTCCTGAGGTTCTTGATTGTTGCAGTCCAAAGTACTTATCAAGTAATGAGATGGTGAAATGTGTTAGTAGCATGCAGAAACGCTTACGTTTCATCTCTTGCTAAACAATACATTTTTCATGTGGGGTACATAAAATGAAGGAAATGCTAATTCTGTTAGTGTTATTGTGAAGCTTTTTAATGAGCTTTGAAATAAAGTTCATTTTACTGGTATCTCCTGACCTCTTGAGTTTAATTCTGCTCTGAGTGTTGCCCTTCTCACCGTTTGTCAGGCCATTGCTTTGTGTTCCTGTGCAGGAGAGTCATGAACAGGCTTAAAACTCTCTCATTTTGCTCAGAGAGTTGTACAGTGAGATTAACATAATTCAGCCCCTTAATGAGTTATGCCTCTTTCTTTCCTTTGGCCCAAGGGTTGTATACGCCTGAAAGAACCTGGAAACTTAACAGATGTTAGAGCTTAGGACAGTGTTTGTAACTGATGCCTATGTAACTTAGGTTACAAGGTGCTTATAAAGCTTGAGTCATAAGATATCAGTATAACCTGATGTATCTGTATAACCCAATATCAATGTGACCTAAATAATGACTTTTTATCTATATAATCTGATATCAAGAAAAACTGAATCACATCTTTTGTACCTATAACCTGATATAATAACTTTCTATACAATGTAATGGCTAGTATATTGTTAAGTAGTTGCTTAATGCTGAATAGAGGAAAAAAGAAAAATATCTCCAGGTCAATAGCTTTAGAGATAGATAAGTATAGTACTAATGAGAAGTTGGCAAATGTAAAGCCAATTAGCTACAGAATAGAGGCTTTAAGCTGGTTAAGACCAGACAGATGAAAGAGCACTGTAACAAGAGAAAGTTGAAAAGTTCAGATGCAAAGAAGACCTTGGAAGCATTCATCAGACCCCTCACGACCCCTGAATTGGGGAGGTGCAAGTGCAGTGCGAAAGAACTATCTAATAACCATGAGCTCATGCTATGTAAATTAGTTCCAGTGTGCATGTGATGATGTAGTGACACAGTGATACTAAACAATACTTACTGCATAAATACACCACAGCACTTGACAAAGGTGAGCGAGTTAGGTGGACAAATCCCCCTCACCACCAGTGCTGCAAGAAACAAATACCTCCTGTGTGCACATTGGTCTGTGGGGATTTATTTCCAGCTTAACTTTTGGGCATTATAACACAGAACCCTATAACTTAGAAATTGTAACCCATGGTTCAGAGTAAGATGTTAAAACCTGGTTGAATACTTAGGCCAGGCTCTGCTTTTTATAGACTAAACTGAAATAATGGTATTTTCAGCCCCTTCAAGTTGCTCTAGTTAGACCTTGGTAAAGGTTTTGAAAAGCTAGAATTCCTCTCAAGTAAATCTCTGTTGTCTATTAGACTATTATACTAGTCTATTACTTGGTGCAGGGGAGGATGCTCTGTGTCAAACATCAAATTACACTAGGGAGTATTAGGCACCTGAAATCTGTGGGAAGAATTTTTCTTGGAAGCATATTCTGAAGGGTGTTAACTCTGCTGATGCATGGAAGCACAGATCCCATATGTAAGCATGGGGAACCAGATGCTTAAAGATCAGTGTCACTAAATGCAAAAGTGTTTTGGTTTGTTCTTTTAATAAGCGTTTATTGTGACTACAGCAGTATTTTGTCTGGAACAACAAAACCTAATCGAGAAAAGAGGAAATTGGTGCCACTGGAGCTACCAAAGGAGTATAGGATGAGAGGACTGGTGCTTTCTAGGGCCAGTTAATCATATCCAAGGCAAGTCTTTTTCTTCTAGTTGGTGTTTTTAGCAACACTCTGAGCTCTAATGCAGTGTATGAAGCTTCCCACAGTAGTGCCCAGATTTTTGCATTGGCTGTATTGACTGTATATAACCCATTTGACAACTGGGAGATCACTGCAGATCGCTGTTACTGGCTGCTTTGACCTGCTTGTTCTTCACTTCTGCTGATCCATTAGACAATTGTGTACAGTTAGCAACAATAGTAATATTTTTATTTTTCCTTTTCCTTGTGCTGAGGGATAGGAAGTCAGACCAAACTTCAAAGCCATACCTGTGTTGGTGCCAGTAGAGTGGTTTCATCAAGGGTTAACTCTTTTTAACATTCTACTGCTTGCTTATATTATTGCTGAAATGGTAATAAACTTTTTTTTTGCAAAATCAGTAAGATGCCTTAGGAGAAAGCTTAGCTTAATCAGTGGAAAATTTTATAGAGATATTTGAAGTAGAATTCTGTCAGAAGAACTAGTCCTGAATCTACAAAAAGCAGCTTTTCATGTCCTGATGAATTGCCATGTATTCAGTTACCTCTATAGAAGGTACTGAGTTTTCCCTCTCAATTTTCCTCTAATGAACCTTCATAAAAGTCTGCACTGGGAACAGATTAATCTGGGCTGGATTTTTTTTTCCAGATTTCTGCAATGAACTATTTCATACCAGCTAATGGTGTGGGAAGTGATGAAGCCCTTATCATAAAGTGGCTTATTTAAATCTTTACAGTGCTTCTGCTTTACCCTGGGGGGGGGGGGGGGAAAGGAAAACAAGAGTAAATCAGTGATACAACTTTACCTCCTCTCCCTTTGCCCTAATTTAATGGCTTTGCCTTCTAAATTACCATTTGCCGGACACATGTGGAAATCCTATGTGCCAGTTTCACTTTGATCTCAGTATCAGTGACAGGGAGGTGAGGAGGTTTGGGATGTTGCAGTTCCCCTCATGCTGCAACATACCACAAAAACACAGCACCAAAAGACACAGATTACTGACTGGTTTAATCTCATTGGTATGAGGGTGTAATGGCCTTAATGTTTTACTGACTAAATACTGCACAAAGGTTTGACTCCTTTTGGAGAGGAAAAAAAAAAACTTGATTCCTCTAAAGCAAAATTTGCAATTCTTTTCATAAAGGATTTTTGATGCTGTGTATTGTTGCATTCACATATGTATTTCTCGAAGTTCCCAATTTTACCCAAATCTTTACAACTGTTTTGCTATAGTGGCATTATTAATAGGGGAGGATTTACATCAGTGTTCAGTATAGCTTTATTTTTGAGACACAGCTTTTCTCAGGCCCTGTTCTGAGATTCTTGAAAGTCCTTTGGCATAGCATAGAAAAGTGTCTTATAAATACAAATGTTTATTATTCAGAAAATGTGTGAAACACCCCACTAAAAATATCTAAGGTCATATTAGGGGAAAGCACTCAAAATTGCCTTTTATCAATTGTCAAAATTGCCAATTTGAGGCAATTGCCTCAGATTGCCTTTTTGGATGTAATTAACCTTAATTACATATGAAAGTATTCCTTAACCACCTATATCTTCCCAACATAACAGACTTGTGAGTTAGCTCAGTCTTTTAAAGTTTGTAAACTCACAACACACATCAGATTGCCTAAAATTTACTCTTTGTCCAATTCTGAGTCTTAGGTGGCTAAAATTTATGTAAAATACATAGGACTTGTCATAACTTATCACTTTTTTGCTTTGTGAAAGCTTTAGTGGGAGGAAGAATTGTGAGATTATGCAGTCAGAGCAACTATTTTTTACATGAAATTTTAAAGCATTTTAAACCAAGAAAAGCTTAGAACCACAAAAAAGATATGGACAAAATAAGTGATAAAAAAAAGGTAAATTACTGTGATTTATGTATTGTATAACCTCTTTCGCACAGGTTTGATGTAGCATGTTTTGGCAGGCTACCACTACATAGACTGACTGCTACTGAAGTCTAAATGATACGTTTTAATTCTTGGTCAGATACCTTGCCCCTCAGTGAAATATCCTTTTATTATTTACTGCTCTCATTTTGTAATAGGTTTGACTTTCCTGAAGGTATGTGTGTTGCAAATGATAGAGCCCAAATAAGATAATTTCTCTGGAATACCAAATATACTTGTATCATTTATAATGAAGTTCTTATTTATCAGGTTGGCTCTTTATCCTTGTGAATTAGGAGTACTGGTAAACTCTGTAGGTGAAGTCACTGAACTGGCAGGTCAGTTGCTAAATTTGAATGGATTTTTAACTTTGTTGTTACAGCTGAGCATCTGATTGTAAGGGTGTCTACTGCTCTGGTACAGATAACATTTGTGTTCCATGCATATATTTATGCTTTGAGTCTCCCTGTGATTAAGCCACAGCATAGCTCCTTGAAAAATATTCCAAGAAGAGAGATGTGTTTGTTATTCCATGAACCTTGACCAGTTCCCCCAGACTGGTGTTGGTTTCAGTGAATGTTAATTCTGAGAGCTTTCAACTGACTTTCAAAAGTGGTGAAGGAGACAAAACTGAATAGAACAAAACAGAACTTAAGCATAAAATTTCCCTGTTTTGTTATCATTAAAAAGGCATAGCAGGCATAATGAAACATCTTAACATTTTAGGTTTTGGATTGCCTTATAAACTAGCCTATAGTTGTGCTGGCTAAAAAAAGTAAAACTTTTTCACCATGTATTTCCTCCTCAGTGTGAAAGTTGCATAGAAGAAATAGAAAAAGCCAAAGGCACCCCCTGGGGAGTAAAGAAACCTCATCCTGTCACCTGTAGGCCCTAGTGATTTAAAATAGAAATGAAGACTAAAGCAGAAGAGATATGAGAAAAGTATAGGTATAAGCTCGAAGTGCAGTCCATGAACCTGAACTGTATGGGCTCTCCCACCCATGGCTCCAGCAGGAGGGTGATTAGGAAAGGCCATGCTGGCTTCCTGCAGGTTTTCCTTCCCTGTGCACCTGCTATGTGCCACTTGCTTAGCCCTGTGTTCTCCAGGCAGACTCCAGGGATGAGCTGTGCCATCCAAAGCAGGGACAGCCGGACTCTGTCTTTGCACATCAACTCTGATCTATCAAAGCAGAGGCAGAACAGCACACAGATCCACAGGTGCCTGCCAGGAGCCCTGTGACAGCATCACTGCTTTCTGCTGCCTGCTGTTAGGTCAGAGCTGAGGTTCCTGTGCTGACGGGGGGATGGTAGTTAAGTAACCTAATCATGTTGTCCTTGAAAAGCAGCTGGCTACAGGCCTGTGTGCTTTTGGATATTTCTACCCCAAGCTGAGCTGTGGAACACCATACCTACACAATAACTGTTCATGTGCGCTTGCCTGTTAATTCCTAGCTACAGCAAAATAGGGAATGCATTTGTAACATCCCATACAATTCTCATTTGTACACAAATAGAGGTCAGCAGAGAAGAGGGTGTCAATCTCAAAGAGGCCACGCTTTGTGCAGGGCCAAGCACAAAGCCTGAAAAGTGAAAACTGAGTAAAGGCCTCAGTAATGCTGTTTCAATGCAACAAAATATCAAAATAGTTGTCATGCAGAGCGTGAAACAGCCCCACGTGGGTAAATAGCTCCCACTAAACTGCAAGGATGTGAGTGTCATGGGATGCTGTGCCAAAATCCATGCTGAGTTTATGCTCAGTCCTTACCTCCCACTGCATTCAAAGTAGGTTAGTCAGCATTTAGCCAATGGGCCATTAAATTGCTTTACTTGAAATGCTACACTGGGGCAAACTTTGCTATGCTGTAAACAAACCACTGCAGTACCAAGGACAGATTTGTGACAATGTACAAGAGGAGAAAAGAGATTAATGCGGGGGAGAAGAAGGGATTTTGATTTGTTTGGTTTATTGTTATACAGGGCAGGACATTGCTCATTTAAATCCTTGTTTTCTCTTATCATGTTTGCTCAAACGTGCACACATGCATACAACCCCTCAAACAGTTTATCTAGGTTGGAACAAGTTGCACCACATCCATTGTGGTGGCTCCTGCTCTGAATTCCCAAGCATGTGGTACTTGGTGCTGTCAGCATGCACATCCACCACCATCAGTCACACGGAGAAGTTGAGCTCGGACTGAGTGGACATCCAGGCTGGTTGTGTGGTTAATCAGCAATTGACAGTCTGTGATAGCACAGCACAGGCTGTTTAATGGACATACACTGCATCATGTGGAATCTTTTATCAAAACCCAGAATGGCTGGACGCATGTCAGCAGCAATTTTTCAGAGAGAAAATGCTTTTCCTCCTTCCTTTCATGTGTGGTTTGTCTGGAGCTTCACTCACAGAGCCAAGCTTGGCTCTGTGTGGTGTACACACACTGAGAGGTGTGAAGCCAAGCAGGCTCCAGGAATAGAAGAAACCTGCAGGAGAAAAAATGATGATGGCACAACCATTTCTTAGTAATGACAGAACGTGAATCTGTTGGACAGGGAACACACAGGGGCTGAAATTAGAGTTAGAAGCAGTGGTCCCAAACTTTTCCTCCACTGATCATCATGCCTACAAGTTGTTTATTTACACACACTGCCTTTATCAGTTTTACCATTCACCTCAAATATTCTCTGGGTGTCTTCTAAGAAATTATTTTCATTCAATACTTTAATATATATGAAAAAAGGGAAGAGACTGATAAAATATCAATATTTAATGAAGAAACCCTCAACCTTAAAATAGCTAAAAAATGTTAAAGCATGTCCTGTTATCAGGGAAAAATCAGAGCTCTATTGGATCACTGTGTCATGGCAGGGCCAGAGATCCTGCAGATTGTCCCCCACAGGAGAAGTGTGTTCACTGTCATGAAAATAAGAGATTTGTTTTAAGATGCTGCAAAATCAATAATTTACATCTACATGTTTAAAAGCAGAGTGAGAGGAAAGAATAATTATCACTGCAAACTGAGGAACAATTCACATTTTCAAAAAACATTTAAACTTTTTTTTTTTTTTTTTTTTTTAATATACCACATACAGCACAGAGCTGTAATGTGCTGGGGCATGGGCAACATCCCAGTGTTAACTCCTGCCTTGAGGCCCACTGGAAATGAGACTCACTGCTCCAGACCCCAGCCCAGCCATGGAAGCCTACAGAAATATTGCTTGGGTACCACTTGTGACTGCAGCTTGGGAAGCAATAGGAAGGAAAAAACCTGTATGTCCACTTCAAGCCTGCTTAAGGGTGAAAAGACTTAAGAATTACTCGACTGGCAGAATTCAGAATTGCTTTTCTTTAACAATGATGTTAAATGAATAAAACACATCATGTTGACACAGCGAGATGTCCCATTACTGTGTTGAAGGTAAAGTAATAAATCTTTTTCTGAAGCAGTGGTAGTGCATTGATAAGCACTTCTTAGAGCTCCCTTCACAGCCTCACAAGACCACTGCTGGCATCAGGTATCACCACTGACAGCTTTCAATTGGGCTGGTCAAAGAAAGCCAGAAAGATTTTACACCAGAAAACCTGAGTCCACTGAAATGCAAAACAGTCTTCTGAATGATGAATTTTACTAAGATTTCACTTCAGGGCAAAACCTTTGAAAAGTACAGCAAGCCTCTAAGAGAGGCTGTTTAAGCATTTGCAGAACAAAGTTTTGCTTTCCTTTAGAAATCCACTTCAAAATAGTTTTGTAAGATAAATACGTGGCAGAAGCAGCCCCATAAAAATTAAACCAAACCATCTCAATCTATCTTAAATACTTCTCTGAATGTTTGTTTTGCAGAGATTGTTGGAAGTTGGGTGATATTTATTGTTTTCCGAAGCAGCACTTTTTTTCCACCAGTGCAATTAGTGGAAAGAAGAGTATAAATTCCATGGCAGTTGCAGCTGGGAGTCAAGATCCAAACCATAGTGTCACCTCTGTAACAAAGTGAAGCAGGAAAGCGAATGGACAGTGGCTCTCACATAGAATGTCACCTCTTCTGCCATGGGACCTGGATGGAAGCAAGAAACACAAGAGAAACAATGTTTGTCCTCCTATTTCATTCTTTGGTAGGTTCTTGGGCTTGGTTAGACCATACACATAACCTGACCCTGTCCCAAGCTTAGTAGCACCTGATTTCCACCTCCCATCTCAGTTCACAACCATACAGTTTTAAATGCCTGGCCCTTCCCAGGTTATTATTTCTGTCTCTGACTTTTCCTCCTAGACCTTATGAAAGGCGGTGACTGAAGGTCATGCAATGCTAGGATTAAATTAACCTCTTAACATGAAAATCTCAATTGCCTGAATTAAATCAAAACCTAATTTTTATGTGTTGTTCCATGCTGCCTTACCCTATGCAACAACTTACTTCTCTAATTAAACAATAGACTTGAAATACTGACCCAAGGTGAATCCTTACCATGTTGTTCTGCCAAAGAGCTGAGATTTCTGAGCATGAATGGACCCCATCTGCCAAATCCTGGCCCAAAGAGACTGACAAGGAAGAGCCTGATTTGGTCTCCACTAGAAGAGTTTTATCCTCTTTGGCCTCTGATAAACACTCCCTGTTTGGGGAACAGGAAGATCCCCTGTGATGTGGCCCTAACAGCAAAAGCAGATGGCCAGGAAATGGGAAATCCACTTCAGAGATGATAATTTTCTGACTTCACCCTGCCCCCCACCCCTGCCACCTCCATTTTGGATAAAATAGTCTACCTTTTCTTTTTAGAGAGAGTAAGCAAGGAGAGTGTACTGAATAGCCAGCAACTTATTACAAGATTGCCCCCATTCCCCCACCCCTCATTCAGTCCCGTTGCCAATATTGCCCAATTTGTTGAAGCCAACATATTTGGTTTCCACGTGTGACCAAACAGTCAAAACCTCTCTTGCGGTCAGTGGCTGCGATGGCTCCCTGGGAGCAAATTGAGGAGTGCTGGACCTCATTAGGAAAGAGCAGGCCCTTCACATCAGCACAAGTAACAAACATTTCCTCTCTGCATCCTAAATCCATTGCCATCAGTTTGGCTACCCAACAAAAGGATGCTTCTCTCACCACTGGCAAATGCAACCTTGCACAGGTTTAATTTCTTAATGAGTGGTCCATGATTCTGCATTCAGAGGACAATAAAACCTCATGGTGTTTCTGCAAAGATGCACAGACACACCCAGCACTCTGGGCTGATTAGTCAAGCTGACCTCAACAAAATTGCTTCCAAAATCAGCCCACAGCCAAGCAGTTGGGTGGCTTCTCAGTGGGGCACAGAGGGCAGATGGACAGTGTAACACCACTTACCCTGGGGAAAGATCCCTGAGGCTTTGTCTATCTTGGGCACAGTTTTGGTTTCCAGCCCAAAAAGCCAGTTCTAGTGGTGGCAGTGATTTTTGGTCTATTTTGTTTTTTTCCAAGCTCTAAACACCAAGTTTGGATTTTCATTTAAAACAATTTCCCATTATTTTATGCTAATAGAGCATGTCTTTCTTTCTACTTAGAAATCACACATTTGTTCCCACCCAACAGCCACAATACACCCAGAAAAACATTCAGGGCATGGCTCTGGATGCTTCTGATTTACCAACATACTTTTCTGAAATTAGAAAGAGATGTGGTACTTACACATTGTTAATTCAAGTACTCAAACATGAGTAAATTTACCCATTGGTCTGTAAAGGGATGGAATACTAATAATTTTCCACTCTGGAATTACTTTTCCTCTGGAAACTACAGAACCTTTTATTGATTTACTTGGTCCTCTGTTTAGCATGAGATGTTCTTGCTTGTGGGCTATGCAAGGCTAAATAGCACCAGTTCAGCTGTCTTTAAAGAAAAACAGGAAAAAAGAAACAAAGAAAGATCCGATTTTGAAAAGTAGCACAAACTTTCCACTTAAATTTATAGAATCATAGAAATGTTAAGGTTGGGAGAGACCTCTAAGATCATTGAGTCCAAGTGTTAGGCCAGCAACACTGTGCTTACCACTAAACCATGTCCCCAAATGCCACATCCACCCATTTTTTAACAATACCAGGGATGGTGGTTCCACCACTTCCCTAGGCAGCCTGTTCCACTGACCACTCATTCAGGGAAGAAATTTTTCCTGATATCCAATCTGAAACTCCTCATGTGCAACTTGAGGCCATTTCCTCTTGTCCTGTCACTTGTAACCTGGGAGAAGTGACCAACCCCCACCTGGCTACAGCCTCATTTCAGGCAATTGTAGAAAGGGATAAGGTCTTCCTTGAGTCTCTCTTTTTCTCCAAGCTGAACACCCCCAGCTCCCTCAGCAGGTCCCCACAAGCCTTGTGCTCCAGACACTTCCC